>NC_091059.1:76177252-77512477 GCF_000393655.2 Nicotiana sylvestris
ATTTTGAGGAGGACTCTCAAAATTTTGAAGTGATTTCAGTCATTCGCCGCAAGCAGCCGTCAGAAGCAGTAGCCCAGTAAACTGGGGCAAAATTTTGAGAAGGACCCTCAAAATTCCGGAGTAAGAGAAGTTGCAATGTCTTGAACCACACCGCAGTCGTCGGTTCATCCAAAGAAAACTATTCTCGATTATGTATTTATGTTATATTTTTACTAAATCATGCATGTCTGTTACCAAAATTACTTTGTTTAGAAACGCTACCCCAATGATACACACAGTATCACCGAAACACAGCCAAGCAGGTCAAGTAGAGCCAACAGGGATACGAACTAACCTCCCCCTTTACAAAACTCACGATTTTTCTTTGGATGCAGGCACTTGAGTTGCAAAATCATCAAATATACTATACGCTCACTCACAAAGTTTAGTAGTACAACTCTCTAAACCATTGCACTTGCTTGCAACTGTTATCCGCATACAACAGTGTCCCCAGCAGGCACAATATCCCTAGCAATCACGATACTGCAATCCGTTATCAGCTAAGAAAACTCTATTGTCGTTTGCCCTCTTTACTTCCTGCATAAGGCTACCATTCTGCCTTCCGAGGTTAAGCTCTACCTCCATCTGAATTTTCTTGCATCGCATAAGGCTACCATTCTGCCTTCCGAGGTTAAGCCCTACCTCCATCAGCATTTTCTTGCATCGCATAAGGGTATCATTCTGCCTTCCGAGGTTAATCCCTACCTCCATCTACATTTTCTTGCATTGCATAAGGCTGCCATTCTGCCTTCCGAGACTAAGCTCTTTCTCCATCTGCATTCTCTACATTGCATAAGGTTACCATTCTGCCTTCCGAGACTAAGCTCTATCTCCATATGCATTCCCTACATTGCATAAGGCTAGCATTTTCTTGCATTGCATAAGGCTACCATTTTCTTGCATTGCATAAGGCTACCATTTTGTCTTCCGAGACTAAGCTCTGTCTCCATCTGCATTCTCTACATTGCATAAGGCTACCACTCTGCCTTCCAAGGCTAAGCTCTGTCTCCATCTGCATTCCCTGCATTGCATAAGGCTACCATTCTGCCTTTCGAGGTTAAGCTGTACCTCCATATGCATGGCTGAAAGATCTCCACTTTATTTACATTCTGCATCGGTCGAAAGATCGCCACTTCTTCTCCATCTGCATGGCTGAAAAATAGCCACTTTATTTACATTCTGCATCGGCTGAAAGATCGCCACTTCATTTACATCTTGCATTGGCTGAAAGATCGCCACTTTGTTTACATCTTGCATCGGCTGAAAGATCGCCACTTTATTTACATCTTGCATCGGCAGAAAGATCGTCACCTTTTGCATCTCATGGGCTAAAAGATCGCCAATCTATCCAAAGGCGTCATTTTTCGAAAGCAACATTTTCATAGCCCGAGAATACCATATCATGGCCTGAGGACCCCTTTTAATCTTTTGCATATCATTATTCAAAGGCATCATAGTTCAGAGGCATCATTCTCATAGCCCGAAAGCATCATTTCATGGCCTGCGAATCCCTTATTATACGCTTCGTAGCCCAGGACGTCATGGTCTAAGGACATCATCCTCATCATCTGATGACAACTCTCATGGTCCAACGAAAATTTTCATCATGTTTAATTTTACGCACAATATATGCTTGTATCGCTTACTTGCAGACAAACCAGCGAGCAACAAACATCCCAGTAGGAGCGATCCCACTCCAGTTCCCGCAGCCGTTGCAGGTTTCAAGCCATTCACCCCAACCTGAATATTGCATCCGTTCTTGAAAGTCTCCATCGGCCTACTCCGCCGATGGGTCCTGAACTATATACGGCCTGATTCCTGTAAAACCAGGGATATGTAGGCAGTTCAAAAACCAGAGTACGACTTAAGTCTCCTTGAACCCTTTCGTTCGGTCAAAATTGACCATCATATCTTTACCTGACAACTCTTTCATCCTTCTCGGGTAAAGAGGGGCAACTGTTGATACCCAATTTTTTCCCCGTGTATTTTTATATGTAAAATGCCTTTCAAATAGCATGTATATGCATATATAAGTATACCCCAAGGCTACATTATTTTTCTAATTTTTTTTAAAGATTTTTAAATCAATTTACTGCCCTATTTTATCAAGAAAACCCCAATAATTATCCCCAAATTTATCATCTTGGAGATTGGATTCTCATATTTTTACCAAAATATAGCTAAGATATTTTTTTACAAATTTATTAGGTATTTTAAGGATAAAATTGCATAATTGCAGTATTAGCCCCTTTTATGATTTCATTGCATTTATACTTATAAAATTAAGTCCAGTATTTTTAAATTGATAATTATATGTTATAAACTATTTTAGTAAATTCAATTTATTTCTAGGATTTAATTTACTATTTTTATAAAAAACAAAAGGGGAAAAATGACTTTTTAAAATCTAGCCAGATTTCATTTCGATTGTAGCCTAAATTCTACCCCAATTAAACCCAATTGAAACCCAGTCCAATTCCTAAAATTACCCTCCCCTGACCCAATTAAATCCAACCTGCCCGGCTCCCCGTTTAATCCAGATCAACGACCACATTATCTCCTTTCCTTTTTTAATTCACCAACCCCACTAACCCTAAGTCATTTTCACCTACCTGCCGCCTATGAAACCCTCCACTCTCTCAAACCCTCTTGATTCTTCTCAGAACCCTAGCCGCCTCTTACCACTTCCACCTTGAAAGCCGCCAGAATCCATGGCTTCCAGGGCTATGGGAGTCTTATACCTACCTCATGTTGCTCTTACACACCTGATCTCTGAAGATTCAAGGCCTGACCTTGAAGGTTTGTACCCAGACCTCGTTCGATTCAAGTTCCACGGCCATCTCCGGCCTTGCTCCTGCGTGCCATGGTTGTTTGAGCCTAATCCTGACCTCTCCGACTCAGATCGGTGACTTTTCAAAGCCTTTCTGATTTCTAGGGTTCTTCTAAAACCCTAACCCTTCGAGGTTTTTCCAATTCCCTTAGATTTGTTCTAGATCCATGCTTTCCTTAAGGTGTTAAACGTTTTCCTGACTTTTCTTTCAAAAAACTACTTTCAAAATCTTTCTTTTCCGATCTAGGGTTTTCTGAAAGTATTTAAGTGTTTTCTAACATTCGTTTTCCTCTTATGTGTATTTGCTTCTACTCAGTTCTTGTATTTTCTTCTACCATGTTCTTACGTGCTTCTTCTGCTGTATTTTCCTATACTATGTTCTCGTATGCTCTCCTACTGTATGCTTTGTCTACTGTGTTCTGATATATATTTCTCCTCCTATATTTTCTTACTAAGTTCTTAAGTTTTCTTATTAAATTCCTTTTACTGAGCTTTGTTTAAAGTTTCTTCTAAAATTTCTTAGCATACTTCTTCTACTATTCTCATCAGTCTTCTCAATTATATTTCGTATTAGCTTCTCCTACTCTATTTTTTTTTGAATTCTGCTACTATGTTCTGCGTGTTACTTGCTATCATTGTTTTCTCATGAGTTTCTTCTGCTGAAAGAAACATGCAAGAGGTTTCAGTTCTATGAAACCTAAACAGCTTGTATCGATTACTTGCCTTCTCATCTCTGTACTTGATTCAAGGTGGAAACCCTAGAATTCGGGGGTTCTGCCAAGTTTGATTATGTGATTTAATTGAACTAGGGTTTTTATTTTAGAACCCCTAACTCTTTCAGACCAACTTCGAGTCTCTGAATCGTGTTTGGACATCTGTGTTTGCATATGATTCTGACCTTTGGCTAAACTCTTCTAAAACTCTTTCTTCACTGGATTTTTTTTGCAATGGCACAACATTTTCTTCCAACTCAACATGTTTGTGTGCTCTTTATATGTGATGAATCTTCCTCTAAAAATGCTTTTAACTCGTGATTGATTAAATTTCCTTCTAAATAGGTCTGATTGATTCCATTTCCATTGGTTGCTAATTTCCTTTAAGTTAAAAAACCTTTCTCATCTTTTTGACTCGGTTCATTCATAAAAGATCCCTGACCTTTGATTTACTGGCTGTTAATTGATTTTCTCGCCTTGTTTGTACAACCGTGTATTTCAGAAATTTTGTCCTTAAATAACCTTTATGTATTTACCCTTAATTGCATACTGTGCACAAAGTGGTTATTCATTTTTCTTTCCTTAAATTGTTTTTACCTGTTTGAATCTGAATCCCTTAATAAGAGAAGTCTTGTGTAATTGATTGACAATCAGTTCCTTGACTATTTTCTTACCTTATTTCTTCATGATTTTCACACTATAAAAGGCACGACCCTTTTTCACAAAGAGGAGAGAAGAGAATCATTCTGAACTCACACTCTCTCAATAATATTCTTTTCTTGTCTGCACTATGGCCTGTTTACAAGACCTACTGTATTTCCTTTATTTGTTTCTTTGAAACTGGTATATTCTAATTTAAGCTTCGGCATCATAACAATGTGTTTTCCATGTTTATTTGTTGTTTCTGTAGAGTTAAATGTTTAAACTAGCATGCTGATTTCTTTCTATCTGTTTCTGCTATGAATCCCTGCTCCCTACCCCCTTATGTGTTTTGAGTTATGGTTTAAAACATGGCAATATGTAAGTTGTTGTCCATGGATTGAACTTGGTCCCTTAGGGGATCCTAACCTCCAAACAGTGTGTTCTAACAGGCTTATGGGTGTGCCAGCACTTCCCATTGCTGGGTATGCCCATGAGCCTGTCTTTGTCTATTTACCACCTCCCCATTCCCTATACTCCTATGTTTATGGATGTAAGTTGTTTTCCCATTCCCTTTCCCCTCTCAGAATTCTATTCCTGCACATGCACGCTCTCTTAGTCCCTAAGTTCTGCCCCCCTTCTCGTGAGCCTTGCCTTGGGACCTTGAGTTCCTTCTGAACTTGGACACCTGAGGGCTAGACCTTCCACACTGCACTATGTCCTAATCTGGTGATACATTTGGGTGTAAGCACTGCCCGGAGTTCATATGAGACTCTTAGGGAACTTTGACACACCCCAAATGGGAGAAAGGCTTTGAAATATGACCTCTTGGAGTTGGTTTACTTTATACTTCAGACAGGAAGTCTTAATCAGGCTCTCCTTGGTTATACTTTTTAATTTCCGATGTATTTTTTAGTTTGCTTTTCTGGGCTGTAATAACTTTGTAGTAAACTCTCGGGGATGGCTAGTGAAATAGGCAGGGGTAACTATGTATGCAAAAAGGGGTAGATATCCTGCCTATAGGAGTTTCTGGATTTCGGCACTCTTATATATAGATACCATGTCTATAGGAATCCTGTATTCTCTCATATATAGATACCATGTCTATATGAATCTTGCATTCTCTCATATAGATACTGTGTTTATAATTGCCTAAAAATCTGAATTTTGCATATGCACATAGAGAATATGCCTATAGGTCTTTTGAACCTTGCACATCCATTCTTCATTAGGCAATCATGTTTGTAGGTCTTAATAATCAACTGCAATTAGATATCATGTTCGTAGGTCATAAACGAAATTCAGCACCTAGATATCATGCTTACACTGTTTCTGCATTTTGCTATGTCTATGAAAGTGTTTAAAATCAACAACGCGTAGAAAGCATGCCTATAGGAGCTATTGATCAAGTCTGAACTGTTTCACTCGCTTATACATCTAAAATCGACAATAATGATGCATTACCAGTTGCAGAACTTATGATATTTTGCTAAAACTTGCCCTTCATTAATAACTGACACCTTCTCTTTAATCAGTATGTAATCATCTCATATCATTGTTCCTGAAGTCTGTAGATATCACGCCTATAGGGTTTTCGTCTAAAACTTAGGCAAGCCATTGGGTAAAAGTTTATAAAAAAATTGTTGTTATTAAGTACAACCAGCAGGCAGGCCTGATTTGGGTTTCTTATCTGAATTATGTGATAAATCAGTCTGCCTCGACCTTTAAGTTAAATCAAGCCCTAAATAGTATGTGTAAGTTATGCTGATTACTTGCTTTCTTTATTTAAAGGAGGTGTATCTGAGCCTTTCCACTTGCTGTATGCTTTCCCCAAATTGCTATACATGTTTTTGTATGTTGCCTTAGTATTTTACCCTTTTGAAACCACAAATAAGCCCAATATCTCCCCCCTTTAGGATTAGTAGTCCCAAATACCTCCGGGACTGATAGGATCGGGACGGGTAACAGCATGCAATAAGTAAATGAGACAATTCCGCGCTTTAATACCTTAAACAGGGGGGAAGGGTAGATATGGATATGATGACCACGCGGTAACATTACGTGTAGCCCCTCACTGAGGAGTGATTACCGGATGTTGTGTGGGGTGATCCATATTATTAATAAACCTAGGACCCCCCCCCCCCCCCCTTTTCCTTTGTTTCTTCCTTTTGAACCTTTTAAATTGTTTATTCAAAATCAACTCTTTTAGTTTTCTTACTTTTGACCTTCATGTGCAAAATCCCCTCTTATTTGAAGTCTTATTCGCCTACATGTTGTTTGTGCTTAAAATCACAATAATTGTCTAGCCGGGAACCACACTAGTGGATCCTGAGCGGTGCCTAACACCTTCCCCTTGGGATAATTTCAAGCCCTTACCCAATCTCTGGTTACTCAAAACAAACCCTTTTTGTGTCTTAATGCACTTTAATCATTAGGTGGTGACTCTTCTATGCAAACCCAATTCCCAAAAGGGAACGAGTTGTCCTCCCAAATGTCATAAACCCGATTTCACAAGAAAAAGGGGGCGCGATAGGTCTGACCTCTCCACTGCACTTTCACTGAAGCTATATCCTTCGACCTCAAATTTCAAACAAGACGACCCAAAATAGCTACTGGCTCCACATCATAAGTCCAATGATCATCCAACTGAACCGTGATGAAATCCAAAACATGAGACGGGTCCCCAATATACTTCCGGAGCATAGAAACATGAAATATCGGATGCATACTCGACAAGCTGGTGGGCAAAACAAGCTTATAAGCCACCTCCCCAATCCTCCGAAGCACGTCAAAAGGCCCACTGAATTGAGGACTCAATTTCCCTTTCTTCCCAAATCTTATAACACCTTTCATGGGTGAAACCTTCAACAGAACCTTCTCGCCAACCATGTAGGACATATCCCGCACCTTCTATGAGCATAGCACTTTTGCCTTGACTACGCTGTACCAAAACTATCCTGAATCACCTTTACCTTTTCTAAGGCATCCTGCACCAAGTCTGTCCCCAATGGCCTAGCCTCACCGGGCTCAAACCAACCAACTAGAGATCTACACCGCTTCCCATACAAAGCCTCATATGGAGCCATTTGAATACTCGACAGGTAGCTGTTGTTATAAGCAAACTCTGCAAGTGGTAGAAACTGATCCCCTGACCCTCCAAAATCAATGACACAAGCACGCAACATGTCCTCCAATATCTGAATAATGCGCTTGGACTGCCCGTCCATCTGAGGGTGAAAAGTTGTGCTCAAGTCAACCTGAGTACCCACCTCTCGCTGCACAGACCTCCAAAACTGTGATGTAAACTGAGTGCCCCTATATGAAATGATGGAAACGGGGACACCAAGCAAATGAACAATCTCCTGGATATAGATCTCTGCCAACCACTCTGAAGAATAGGAAGTACACACAGGAATTAAGTGCGCGAACTTGGTCAGCCGATCCACAATCACCCAAATAACATCGAACTTTATCAAAGTCCATGGAAGTCCAACAACAAAGTACATAGTGATCCTCTCCCACTTTCACTCTGGAATATCTATCCACTGAAGCAAGACACCCGGCCTCTGATGCTCATATATCACCTGCTGAAAATTGAGACGCCGAGCTACAAATCCCACAATGTCTTTCTTCATTCTCTGCCACCAATAGTGTTTTCTCAGATCCTGATACATCTTCGCAGCACCCGGATGAATGGAATACCGCGAGCTATGGGCCTCCTTCAGAATTAACTCCCGAAGCCCATCCACATTGGGCACACAAATCCGGCCTTGTATCCTCAACACCCCATCATTACCAATAGTCACATCTCTGGCATCAACGTGTTGAACTCTGTACTTAAGGACAAGCAAATGCGGATCATCATACTGGCGCTCTCTAATGCGATCATATAAAGAAAACTGAGAAACCACACAAGCCAATACCCGGCTGGGCTCCGAAATGTCTAACCTCACGAACCGATTGGCCAAGGCCTGAACATCAACTGCAAGAGGTCTCTCCCCAACTGGAATATATGCCAAACACCCCATACTCACTGCCTTTCGACTCAAAGCATCGACCACCACATTGGCTTTTCCTGGATGGTACAATATAGTGATATCATAATCCTAAAGCAACTTCAACCACCTCCGCTACCACAAATTAAGATCCTTCTGCTTGAACAAGTGCTGGAGACTACGATGATCAGTAAACACCTCACATGACAGCCAACTCCAAATCATTAACAGGGTAGTTCTTTTCATGGGGCTTCAACTGACGAGAAATATAAGCAATAACTCTACCCTCCTGCATCAATATACAACCCATACCAACTCTCGAAGCATCACAATACATGGTATATGAACCTGAAGCTTATGGCAAAACTAACACTGGAGCTATGGTCAAAGCCGACTTGAGCTTCTGAAAGTTCTCCTCACACATCCGACCATACAAATGAAGCACCCTTCTGAGTCAACTTGGTCAAGGACGATGCGATAGATGAGAATCCTTGAACAATCCAGCGATAATAGCCTGCCAAACCAAGAAAGCTGCGAATCTCTATGGCTGAGGACGACCGCCAACTCTAAACTGCCTCTATCTTCTTCGCATCAACCTGAATACCCTCGCTGGACACCATGTGCCCCAAGAAATCCACTGAACTAAGCCAAAACTCACACTTGGAGAATTTTGCATAAAGTTTCTCCTCTCTCAATCTCTGCAACACAACTCTTAAATGCTCCGCGTGCTCCTCCTGACTACGTGAATATACCAAAATATCGTCAATGAAGACTATGATAAACGAGTCAAGATAAGGCCGAAACACACTGTTCATCAAATGCATGAGCATTGCTGGGGCATTAGTCAGCCCAAAAGACATCACCAAGAACTCATAATGTCCATATCGGGTCCTGAAAGTTGTCTTAGGAATATCTGAGTCCCTGATCTTCAACTGGTGATAACCTGAACGAAGATCAATCTTGGAGAACACTCTCGCTCCCTTAAGCTGTCGAATAAATCATCAATGTGAGGCAAATGATACTTGTTCTTAATTGTTACCTTGTTCAATTGCCTATAATCAATGCACATCCTTATAGTGACATCCTTCTTTTTCACAAATAGAACCGACGCACCCCAAGGTGACATACTAGGCCGAATGAACCCTTTATCAAGGATTACCTGAAGCTGCTCCTTTAATTCCTTCAACTCCGCTAGTGCCATACGATACGTCGGAATAGAAATGGGTTGAGTGCCCGACACCAGGTCAATACCAAAATCAATATCCCTATCTGGTGGCATGCCCGACAGGCCTGCAGGAAACACATTAGGAAAATCCCTCACAACTGGAACAGAATCTATATTGGGAGTCTTATTACCGATATCCCTCACAAAGGCTAGATACGAAAGACAACCTTTCCCAACCATACGCTGGGCTTTCAAGAATGAGAGTCACTCTACTGGAAACACAATCAGTCACACCTCGCCACTCGATCCGTGGCACACCCGGTATAGCCGATGTGACTATCTTAACATGACAGTCCAGAATAGCACGACACGGAGATAGCCAATCCATGCCCAAAATAAAATCAAAATCCACCATACACAATAATAAAAGATCCACACGGATCTCCAGACCTCTAATAGTCACCACACACGACCAGTACACATGGTCTACAACTACATTATCGCCCACTGAGGTAGATACATGAACAGGTAAAGCTAGAAACTCATGGGGCGTACCCAAATAACGAGCAAAGTATGGTGACACATATGAAAAGGTGGAAACGAGATCAAATAATATAGAGGCATCTCTGTGGCAGACTGAAACAATACCTGTAATAACAGCATCTCAAGTAATAGCATCGGGTTTGCCTGGAAGTGCATAGAAACGGGCCTGACCGCCACCTGATCGACCTCCCTCACTGGGGAGACCCCTAACTGGCTGACCTCCACCCCTAGTTGGTTGGGCGGTTGGTGGTGAAGTAACTAGCGCTGAAGCCAATGACTGACCCCTCTGCTGAGATGAGCTCGCAAGGCGACGAGGGCACTGCCTCAACATATGACCCATCTCACCACACTCATAACAACTCCCAGGTGTTGGAGAAGAGGACTGAAGGGAACCTCTCTCACCGGAGTGACTAGCAGATGCACTCGGCATAGAAGAGCCCTAGACTAATGGAGCACGGGATGAACTCTAAGCTAGAAGGGTACTATATGATGACTGACCCTGATGAGAACTGTGAGAACCTTGACCCGACGATGCCCCATGATAACCTAGGTGAGCTGGCTGAGCATGCCTAAATGGACGGCCTCTGCCGTGCTGAAACTGACCTCTCGAAGGAGTACCACTATAACTACCAGATCCTCGAGGCCTCTTGGCCTCCCTCTCCTCTCGCTCCTAGCGACGAACAGACTCAATCTCACGGGCATATCCACAACCTCCTCGAAAGTAGCACTAATCACCCTCTCCCTGGTCATGCGAATATGAAGCTGATAAGTAAGGCCATCAACAAACCTCCTAATCCTCTCTCTATTTGTCGGGACCATCCAAATAGCATGGCGAGCTAACTCAGAGAAGTTCATCGCGTACTGTGTCACTGTCATCTCTCCCTGATGCAACCACTCAAACTCCATACGCAGCTTCTCTCTATAGGACTACGGCACATACTTCTCTAGAAAGAGAACGGAGAACTGCTACCAAGTAAGAGGTGCTACACCAACAGGCCTACGCTAGGGGTGGAAAATGGGCGGGTTGGGCTTAAATTGGGCGGGTCAAGATGGGTTAGGTCAATAAATAGGTCATTTCCCAACCCAGCCCAAAGTGAACTTGGGCTAAGATGGGTTGGGTCAAGATGGGCTAAACAATGGGTCATAACCCAACCCGCCCAACTTGTCCCATGTTTTAGAACCATGCTCATCTTGCATAAAAAAAGCCTTTTACCTTAAAATGTGTAAGTCGAAAAAAAAATTGGGGTGGGGGTGGGGCGGGTGGGTGATGCAAAAAAATGAAAAAAAAATTAGAAAATAGAAAATAAAAAAACGTAATTTTTTTTTGAAATACAAAAAAAAGTAAAACTTTTTTTAAGGGGGGGGGGAGGTGGGTGGTGCAGAAAAAAGCAGAAAATTGAAAATACAAAAAAAGTAAATTTTTTTTTTGAGGGGGTGGGGTTGGTGGTTAAAAAAACAGAAAACAGAAAATACAGAAAAAAGTAAAAAATTTCTTTTTGAGGGGAGGGGGGGTCAGGGTGGGTGGATGGTGCAGAAAAACAAAAGAACATAAAATTAAAAATACAAAAAAAGAAGTAAAATTGGGACAACTAAATAACTTTTAATATATAAGTTGGGTTGAGATACCTTTTGTTTTGGGTGAGTTTCATTGGTTGTATTTGGGTTGCTTAATGGGTCATAATGAGCTATAAAATATAATGGGTTAACTTGGGCTCAGCCCAAATTGACCCATGAGCTAAAATGTTTGAAACCAAACCCATTAATATCTGGGCAGATTGGGCGAGTTAGATGGGTTTGGGCTCAAATTGCCTCCCCTAGCCTACGCCTCTCAAAAGCCTCCCACCATGTAAAGGCAGCTCCAGAAAACTAATAGGTAGAGAAAGCGACCCCACTGGTCTCCAGAATACCCGTTGTACGAAGCATTCCCTGACACTTATCTAAAAAACCCTGGGCATCCTCGCCCTATGCACCACTGAAGGTCGGAGGCTGCAGCCTACCAAACCTCTCCAACCTACGCTGCTCATCCTCCAGCATAGCAGGAACTACATAGTCCTAAGAAGCTGCAACTGGCTGGGCTGGATGTGCCCCCGACGTCTGAAGTCTTTGCACGAACTGCTCAGGTGTGCGAGCGGTGGGAGTTTGATTGCCTCCCCCAGCCTGAGAAGTAGCTGCTGCTGTAGTGGCTGAAACTGCCTGGGCTAGGCCCGTGCAAACTGATAAGATCTTAGCCAAGGCCTCTTGAAGACCCTGAATCACAATGGGCACAGCTGGTACCTAAGCTGGTGCTGCTGGATCGTCCATAACTGGGACCTGATCCTAAACTGGGGCAGCTGGTGGATCTACAGGTACTGCCCTAGCTGCTCTGCCCCTACCACGACCACGACCGCGTCCTCGACCTCTGGTGGCCACAGCATGTGGTACTGGTGGTCGTCCATCTTGACTAGTAAAGAGTGTCCTCACCATCTGTGAGAGAATAGAATAACAAAAGTTTAGTTCTCGGATCAACAAATTTGCACGACAAGAATTTCAAGAATATGAACTTTTTTCTAAAAGGTTCTGCAGCCTCTCGAGGATAAATACAGACATCTCTATACCGATCCGCGAGACTCTACTAAACCTGCTCATGACTCGTGAGACCTATGTAACCTAGGATCTGATACCAACTTGTCATGACCCTAAACCTGGATCCGATCATAATGGCGCTTCTCGTGAAGACAAGTCCAGCTGACACTTCCCATATTTCCAATTATTAAAAATTAAGCATTTAGAAACAGTCTAAACATGAATAAGTAAACCAAATTTTAAGCGGTTAATAGCACAAATCACGGAAAATACCCAACACAGCCCGAAACCGGGGTGTCACTAGTCACGAGCATCTATAAAACCTAATACAAGTATGAAAAGCCTATGAACTATTACAAATGTCTGATAAGAGATAGAAATGATAAAGAGGCAGAAACACAGGACTGCGGACGTCAAGCAGCTACCTCATGGACTCCGATATCTGCCGGGAGCTCTCAACTCGCATTGGTAGGATCCGTAACGCCTGAATGTGCACACAGAGGTGCAGGGAGTAAAGTGAGTACTCCAACTTAGTGAGTAACAAATGTAAATAAGGACTGAAAGCAAGAAATCACGTAAGGCACAAAGCATTCTATAATGAAGTAGTAAAACCATTTAAAAATGGTAAATTAGTGAAAGATAGGTAAAATTCTTTAACTCAAATGTAGTTTCATGAAAATCCTTTTTCAATAATTAAGCAGGTAATTGGAAGTCAAACGAAAAGTAAACACATAAAGGCTCTCTCCTCGGGCACGGTATCAACAAATCCACCTCTCGGGAAACATCTCAAAATAATATCAGCCTCTCGGGCTCAATCTCACATCAGAATGGGTACCCGAGCTCACTGGGGGTGTACAGACTCTTGGAGGGGCCCCTTACGACCCAAGCGTAATATCAAGCCACCTCGTGGCATCATCATTAGGCACTCGACCTCATATCAATCAATCCACCTCGTGGCGTACATATCTCAGGCCCTCGGCCTCATAATCAGTATCAGATGTTTCCTCACAACATAGACCCTCGGCCTTACTCAGTCAAAATTCTCACAAGCCACTCGGGCAATAGTAAAGCATGATTCTCAGCCCAAAATATTATTTAAAGATCATTTAGGTATTAAAACTGAGTAAACATTGTTGAGTATGAAAAAAATGGAAAATAACATGACAGAGTTCAAGTATAAATTCAAAACAATGAGAAAATACCCGTAAAAATCCTCGAAGGGTTCAAATAGTTGGCACAAGTCCCAAATATGACATTCAGCCCAAATAATGATGATATTAAATAGTTTCAGTCAAGTACATGGTAAAATAGTCATTCGGGACGGACTAAATCACAATCTCCAACAGTGCACGACCCCACGCTCGTCATCTAGCGTGTGTGTCACCTCAATATAGCACTACAGTGTGCAAATCTGGGGATTCAAACCCTTGGAACATCATTTACAATCATTACTCACCTTGAACCGGTCAAATCTCTAGCTTGCGGTGCCTTTGCCCCTCGAATCGTCCTCCACTCGTGTCGAATCTTTCCAAAATCAGAACGAGGACTTCAAAATATGCTAAGGGACCGAAGCCCAAGCGAAAACAATCAATAAATGACACAAATCCCGAAATTACCAAAACCCGACCTTCGGGCCCACGTCTCGGAATTCGATAATTTTTACATCAATAGATTCTTTATCTCCCCATGAGTTCATACATATCAAAAGTTCTAAAATCCCACCTCAAATGGTCCTTCAAATCCTCAAGCAAAGTTCTAAGTTTCCAAGCCCTAGTTTCCCCAATTTTCACCCTTAATTTCCATGATTTCTAGCTCTAATCCGTGAAATAATAGCGTAGGAACGATTTTTAGGTCCAAATTCCTTACCTCAATGAAGTTCCCTTGAAATCCCTCTTTCAAGTCGTCCAAAAAGCTCCCAAGCCGAGGTGAAAATGGTGAAATTAGCTAAAATTTGGGAAGGCTACAATTTATACCTTCTGCCCAGTCATTTTCGCATCTGCGGCCCTTTAACCTCTACTGCAGTACCGCATTTGCGGTTCATCATCCGCTTCTGCGGAAATCACTTATCCGGCCAAAAATCGCATCTGCGATCACACTTCCGCATCTGCGACATCGCTGCTCATCAGGCCCTTTTTCGCATCTGCGATCAATCTCTCGCCGTAGGTGCGGAAATACCAGATGCGGCAAAGTTTAACAGCTACAACAAGTCGCAAACCTTTTGGTCAACCATCCGAAATCACCCCGAGGCCCCCAGGACCCGACCAAAAGCACAAACATATCCCAATACCTTATTCAAACTTGTACCAATCTTCAAAACACCTCAAACAACATCAAATCAACCAAAACACATCGGATTCAAGCCAAATTTTCTAAAATCTTCCGAATTCTGCTTCTGATAAAAAACCCAACCAAACCACGTATGAATGACCTGAAATTTTGCACGCACATCCCAAATGGCATAACGGAACTTCTGCAACTCTCAGAATTCCATTCTGACCCCTATATAAAAATCTTGCCTTCCAACCGGAAATCGCCAAAAATATCAACATCGCCAATTCAAGCCTAAATCTACTCTGAACATCCGAAACTCATTCTAATCACGCTCTTAAGTCTTAAATTACCTCCCGAAGCTAACTGAACCATCTGAACTCACATTCGAGCCCTCTAACACATAAGTCAATATCTGGTTGACTTTTCCAACTCAAGATTCCTCAAAAGAGACTAAGTGCCTCAAACCTTACCAAAATCATTTCGGATTCGATCCGACCAACCCAATACCACAAAACACAGATAGACAAAGCATAGAGAAGCAGAAATGGGAGAAACAGAGCGGTAACTCATGAGACGACTAGTCGGGTCATCACATGTTGTGTCTTGAAGAGATTATATTATGTTGCCACCTAACACAAATGACCAAGTGTCATTTGTTTGGTTAGGGGCCTACTGCCACATGGGGGTGGGGTGGGGGTTTCTATTCTTATCCAATTAATTAATTAACTAATTAGGTAATATTCTGCTACCCGGTAATTAACCAATTACCCGCATAATTAAGAATTGTCTCAAATTACTTAAAATTCTACTTATTTTTAATACACTTTATACCTCCCACTATCATGGTCAAATGGTACCTTGTATGATACTACTCCGAAAATACCGGGTATTATTGCTCGGCCCGTATTTTATCCCTACATGCCAAACTTGGACGAAAATTTATTTTCCTTGACTTGCTTCCCCTCTTACTTTTACGAATTTACTCATCACTTGTTTGAAATAAAATAATCCTTATAATCTCTAAATAATCTTACCTTGGACTTATGTCAATTACCTTACGACAAATTCAACGTACAATATTATAGGGTGCAACATCATCGTAATTTAATATTGCAATGCGTAACGTCATCGTAAAGTAATACTGCAGGACGAAATATCGACTTAATATTTCAGGGCGTAACACTTAGATGACAGAATATTTTCAACTTTGGGGTGGGAAAGGACATAGAGTAATAACGATGGTGAATTCTAAGCTACCCTTTAGAAATCAGTGATTCCATAACAACCAGGTCAGTTTAGCCCAATGAAATATTGTTAACTTATTAGCCCGACACTTCACTATTTAACGAAATAATCATCTCATAATTAAATGTTCAAACACTTTCATACCACCAAAATTGTGGGGCGTAACACAACCCCACCCCCTGTTAGGCATGCATAACAAGTACCCACATGGATTTTAGCAACCACTAGTTAACAACTACTTAACCCTAGTTGAAATTAAAAGAAAAGAGGAAGAAGTTAAACTAAATGAAAAGAAAAACAAAATTATAGAAGCAATGCTATGATTTGAACATACTAGTGGATTGAATTTGTATTGAAAATTGACTTGATAATTAGTGTTATGCAGATGGGCACAGATTTAGGGCTGATGAATAGTAGCAATATTCGTTTGAGAGTTCGAATGGCGAAAAGGGTAAAAAGCCCTAGGACCTTCTATTTATACTAAAAAGACTGGCACCCACATATCTTACCTGGCACGGCCACGGAATTCCACCGCGGTCCGCGCTTTTACCTGTTTTGAAGAGCTGCCTGTTCCACACCACCGCTGAGAGCGGAAAATGGGCGCGGCCGCGGAACAGGATTGCTGACTGCGAAAAAGCCATCGCGGACGCGGATGAAACTTCAGAGAGGTCTCATTTTGGACTTTTCAAGTCCGCGTCCTCTACCAAATTACGCCCCCGTAAAATGCTTATGCTGATCACAGAATTATGAGTGCGGTCATCGGTCCAATTATAGACTTAGCCAAATATTTTTTTTCAGTATTATCCTGCACTGCGTCAAACATTCCTACACACATCTCACAACTAGTTAGTCCAAAACAAATCCTACACTAAGAAGAAAATCAAAAAGAAGAAAAACACATGGGTTGCCTCCCAAGAATCGCTTGATTTAACATCGCGGCACGACGCATGTTACCATCATCAATTGAAATTGGTCAAGGCTACCACGTGGCTGTCATTAAATTTTCCCAGGTAGTGTTTGACTCGGTGCCCATTAACTCTGAAAACTTCATCATTTTTATTCTTCAAATCAAGAGCACCAAATGGAGTTACATGTACCATTTCAAAAGGGCCACTCTATTTTGACTTGAGCTTTCCCGAAAACAGTCGTAACTGAGAGTTGAATAAGAGAACCAAGTCACCCTCCATGATTTCCGTGCTCCATGTATATTTGTCATGTAAGTACTTCATCTTGTCCTTATACAAGGACGATCTAGAATAGGCATGAAACAGGAACTCATCAAGTTCATTAAGTTGCTCTAACCAGAGATTTGCCGCAACATCGCACTCAAGATTTAACTTCTTTAGCGCACACATGGCCTTGTGCTCTAACTCAACCGGAAGATGGCATGCCTTCCCAAATACCAACGTGTACGGAGACATACCAATTGGAGTCTTATAAGCAGTCCTGTAAGCCCACAAAGCATCATCTAGTTTCCTTGACCAGTCAGTTCTATTTGCATTGACAGTTTTGATAATATGCTCTTTATCTCCCTGTTGGAGACATCAACTTATCCACTAGCCTGAGGATGATAAGGGTTTAATACCTTGTGATTCACACCACAATTTGCAAGCAAAGTTTCAAATGCCCTATTGCAGAAATGAGAACCCCCATCACTGATGATTGCCCGAGGAGTGCCAAACCGTGCGAAGATATTTTTCTTGAGAAACGCCACCACACTTCGGGCTTCATTGTTGGGCAAAGCCACGGCCTCAAACCAATTGGAAACATAATCAACGGCCAGAATGTAAGTTTTGCCACATGAACTCACAAAAGGCCCCATGAAGTCTATGCCCCACACATCAAAAATGTCAACCTCAAGAATAGTGGTGAGAGGCATTTCATCCTTCTTAGAAATTACACCTGCTCTCTGACACTCATCACATCTATTGACAAGCTCACCCGCATATTTATATAGAGTAGGCCAATAAAAACCACAGCTAATAACCTTTGAAGCAGTTCTCACCCTACCATGATGGCCACCGTAGGGCGAGGAATGGCAAGTATCAAGAATACTCATTTGCTCCTCTTCCGGAACACATCTCCTGATCACTTCATCATTACAAATCTTGAAGAGAAAAGGTTCGTCCTAGTAATAATCCAAGTTGTCTCGTTTAAGATTCTTCCTTTGGTTAGAAGAGAGCTCACTCGGAATAATGATGGTCATAAGAAAATTGGCCACATCAGCGAACCAAGGCATACTATTCACAGAAACTGAGAGGAGTTGTTAATCCGGGAATGCATCATTAATTTCGAGTCCTTCTTTGGGTCTCCCCTCCTCCTCCAAGCGAGACAAGTGGTCCGCCACTTGGTTTTCACAACCTTTCGATCAACAATCTCTAGGTCAAATTCTTGAAGCAACAAAACCCATCTCATCAATCTCGCTTTAGAGTCCTTTTTGGTCATCAAGTAATGGAGTGTCGTGTGATCAGTATGAACAATCACTTTGGCACCCATGAGATAAGGCCTAAACTTCTCCATTGCAAACACAATTGCTAGAAACTCTTTCGCTGTCACCGTATAATTGATCTTGGCATCATTATAGTTTTACTTGCATAGTACACCGGATGAAACATCTTGTTCACCCTTTGCCCCAAGAGCGCTCCAACCGTAACGTCACTAGAATCACACATGAGCTCAAATGGCAAGCTCCAATTGGGTGCGGTGATGATGTGAGTGGTAGTCAATCTACATTTGAGAAGCTCAAAAGATTTCATGCACTCATCATTAAACACAAACTTTGCATCCTTCTCCAACAATTTGCACAAGGGATTCACCACCTTGGAAAAGTCCTCTATGAACCTTTGGTAGAACCCCGCATGCCCAAGAAAGCTCCTCACTCCTTTGATGGAAGTATGAGGAGGGAGTTTTGAAATCACTTCAATCTTCGCATTGTCCACTTCGAGACCGTTCTTTGAGATCTTATGGCCGAGGACAATGCCCTCCTTGACCATAAAGTGGCAACTTTCCCAATTAAGAATTAGATTTGTCTCCTCACAAAGGGCCAACACTTTGTCAAGATTACCCAAACATTCTTCAAAAGAGTAACCCACAACACTGAAATCATCCATGAACACTTCCAAGAAGTCCTCCACCATGTCAGTAAATATAGCCATCATACATCGCTGAAATGTAGCCGGTGCATTACACAAACCAAATGGCATACGGGAAAATGCAAAGGTGCCATATGGACATATGAAGGTGGTCTTGTCCTAGTCCTATGGTGCAATCATAATCTGGTTATAGCCTGAGTACCCATCTAGAAAGCAATAGTAGGAACGCCCAACAAGCCTATCCAGCATTTGGTCAAGAAAGGGAAATGGAAAATGATCTTTGCGGGTCATTTTGTTCAGCTTCTGGTAGTCCATGAATACCCTCCATCCGGTGATAGTTCTAGTGGGTATCAACTCATTTTGCTATTTGTGACCCCAGTCATACCCCCTTTTTTGGAAAATATCGGACCAGTGAAGTCCATGAACTATTCGAGATGGGATATACGACCCCTACATCTAGCCACTTGATAACTTCCTTCTTGACAACCTCTTGCATAGCCTCATTCAACCTCCTTTGATTTTCCACGGAGGTTTTGGCATCATCCTCAAGAATAATATTCTGTATGCAAAAGGTGAGGCTTATCCCTCGAATATCAGCTAGAGTCCATCCAATTGCCCTCTTCTTTCTTTGAAGCACCTCAAGGGTGGAATCTACCTAAACGTTAGTAAGGCAAGAAGAAAGAATAGCAGGTAAAGTTGAACAAGGGCCCAAGAATTAATACCTGAGGTATGGAGGTAAAGGCTTCAACTCCAATACGGGAGGTTCCTCAATGGAAGGCTTTGTTTGTGGAGTCTTTCTGTTCTCAAGATTCAAAGAGAGTTTATGGGGCACATAGGAGTAATAACCCATTCCGTGCAAGGTATTGACACACTCTACCAAGCTTTCATCCTCGGTCATATCATGGTTCAACAATACCGCTTCCAAAGGATCCTCCACATTTATCATGGCACTAGTGCCATTAACAATGACCTCCATCACCAAATCCACAAAAGAACAAACCTCAGTACTATTTGGCTGCCTCATTGACTTGCACACATGGAAGACAACTTTTCCGTAACCCACCCGGAAGGTGAGCTCCCCTGCTTTCACATCAACCAATACCTTCCCTGTTGCTAGGAAAGGCCTTCCCAATATTATCGGCACCTCATAGTCGACTTCACAGTCAAGAATCACAAAATTAGCAGACAAAATAAACTTGTCCACCCGGACAAGAACATCATCAATAATACCAAGCGGCCTCTTCATTGTTCTATTGGCCATTTGCAATCTCATTGAAGTAGCTCTCGGTTGAACAATACCCAAAGTTTTGAATACAGAGTAAGGCATCAAATATATACTTGCTCCCAAATCACACAATGTCTTTGCAAAATCCACACTCTCAATGGTACATGGAATGGTAAATGCGTTGGGATCTTCAAGCTTTGGGGCCATGGAGTGCACAATGGCACTCACTTGATGAGTCATTTTGATAGTCTCACAATCCATATATCTCCTTTTAGTTACCAAATCTTTCATAAACTTCGCGTATCCCGGCATTTGCTCAAGAGCTTCCACCAAGGGCACATTGATCGACAAACTTTTCATCATCTCAATAAACTTCTTGAACTAGTTTTCATTCTTATACTTTGTAAGTCTTTGAGGGTAAGGTGGATGAGGCCTTGGCAAAGGAGCCTTGGCTTTAGGCATTACCGTTTCCAGCATGTCTATCACGTGTTCCCTAGACGGGTTCACATCATTTTGTGTCTCCTCCTCATTGTCATGAATATCAATTCTCACCTCACCATTCACATTGTCTTTACTCACTTTCTCAACAACTATAGGATCAACATCATTTTGCACTACAACATCATCACTCACAACTTCCTTTTACTTGGAGGTACTTGCTTTACCACCTCTATCGTTCCTTATGGTCACCGCCATTGCTGGGCCGGTATTGTTCCCACCTTTCGGGTTTACTACGGTATCACTAGGTAGTGCCCCCTTAGGGTGAGTGTTCAAATATTGCGAAATCTGGCCAAGTTAGACCTCTAGAATATGGATAGAAGTATTATGGGATGCCAATTGGGCATCAGAGTCGGCGTTCTTTTTCATTATTTGCTCAAACATAGACTCAATCCTTACCATCTCATTGTTTGATGAGCTAGGACCTTGGGACGGAAAAGGAGGCGGATTGTTTGGTTATTGAAACATTGGAGGCCTTTGAAAGCCCGGTCCCCGATTGCCTTGATTACTATTATTCCAACCTCCTTGGTTGTTGTTTCCACCCAGTTGCTATTGTTGCCCCAATTCTGGTTGTTGTTCCCCCAATTGTTAGATTTGTTGTTTTTATTATTCTAATTTCCTTGGCCTTGGTTTCCCCAATTTTGATTATTCCCTTGCGATCTCCGTTGTTGATTTGGAGCATTACCTCTTTGTCCTTGGTAGTTGTTGGCATACAAAAAGTCTTCACTATTCTCACTATAACCATCATCTTTGTTGTAACCACTGCTACCTTGCTCAAATTAATCTTGATTGCTTTGGATTTGTTGACCAGATTGTCTCCTCTTGTTTACCAATAGATTAACGCCTTCCATTGAGTTTACTTGCTTTGGTCCCTGAATATGCTGAAGTTGTGCTTTGGCTAACTGGTTCATGGTTGTTGTCAACTTAGCTATGCTTGTCCGTGGTCCTGAAATTCCTTGTGAAGATTTATGAGATGAGAACCCCCCTGAGGAACATTCGCCCGACTCTTCCAGACTGAGGAAGTGTCAGCCATCTCATCAAGAATGTCACAGGCCTCGGCATATGATAGCTTCATCAAATTATCCCTTGCTAGCTGGTTTACCACACATTGATTGGTCGTGTTTATACCCCAATAAAACATCTGTTGGATCATTGCTTCAGTCATATAATTGTTGGGGCATTCCTTGACCATAGTTCTATATCTATCCCAGATTTCATGAAGGGTTCATTTGGTTCCTGTTTAAATGCTAAGATCTCATCTCTCAATGCAACCATATGTCCCAGTGAGAAAAAATTGGCTATAAACTTGTCGGCCAACTCATCCCACATAGTGATGGAATGGTTGGGGAGTCTTTCGAGCCAGTCCAAAGCTTTCCCTCTAAGTGAGAAAGGGAATAATCTTATTTTCAATGCATCCTCCGACACATTTGTTTGTTTGCTACCTCGGAAAATATCCACAAATCCTTTTAGATGTTTATATTCATTCTAATAGGGAGCGCCTGTGAAGTACCCTCTTTGCTCTAATAAGGTGAACATAACATTTGTAATCTGGAAATTTCCCACTTGAACCCCGGGTGGGACAATTGCACTTGTGTACCCTTCATTTAGGAGCACCCGAGGAGCTACTCGTGGATGAGTTGGGGGGAGGGTCTGGAATATTTTTATTGGCCTGGAGGCCTTTTCTTTGACCTTGAGGTACTAGAGGCACCTCATATTCACCATTATCATCTACCTTCTCCCCCGGGATAACATTTCTGAGAGGATCATTGTTTGCTATTTTGTACCTGAATCGATTAACTCACACACGTTAGTAAAATAGAAGGAAAGAAAAATAAGACACACAACTAGTCAGATAGATGGCCAAAGCCGTTTAACTCCACGGCAGTGGTGCCAAAAAGTGATCGGCTCCAACCCTACACCACTATATAATTTTGAGGAGTGGTTGATGCAGCTTTTACCCGAAGGGTGGGGATTGATTTCCACAGAGAGTTAATATTGGTTTGTAATTGGGTTTCTATCCAATCTAGCTACGTATGTTGATTTTAATTGCACTTCTAAACATGTTTGGATTTGATTATATTCTAATTTTAATGCTAAGGATTGCTGAAAATAAGCTAAGTACAATATTTTTGTATGGGGTTTCTCAAGTGATAAAAGGCACTAGGGAAGTGACTTACACCTAGGTGAGTATCTAATGGGATCTAAAATTTAGGAGAAGCTTGTTATATGGGGTCGTGATATAACCATTACACATAATTACTCACTCTATACCTCTCGGTAGTTTGAGTGACTTAGCCCTAATTGGCTTTCTCAAGCCCAATTAGGTGTTCAAACAATGCAAGTAAAATTGGCTCAAGTTGGGTATTACTATCTCTAGGTTTAACCCTTTAATTGGGGCTATCAAATCTCTTGAATTTGAAGGCACCCCAATTCCTTGTTAACCTGAATTTCCTAGACTTAGTCTCTCTTTCTCAAGAAGAGTCTAAGTTATTAAGGCATAAATCAGTGTTTGCAACCACCAATTCTACAATTAAAGCATGAAACAAGCTAAATATCACTAACCCATAAACAATTAACCCCTAAAATAGAAGACCCATTAAATACCCACACTAGGGTTGGGTGACAACCCTAGCTAATAGGTGTAGCTACTCATAATAAAGATAGAAATTAAAGATGGAGATGAAATATAAGCCATAAAAGTTAATTACAAGAAGAAAATCTATGATTAATATCCAAAGTTACTCTAAAACTACTCAAAATAGCTAGGTACGGTGGTTTACGAGCTCCTCAGTACAAAATATGACCTAAAAATTAAAAAAAGATCTATTTATACATAGCTAAAATTATTGGACAAAAATACCCATATGGAGGTTCCGCTGTCAGCGCAATACTGAGCACGCTTGGACTTTCGTGGCCGCGCAAAATCAAGCGCGGACCGTGTTTCTTCTCTTTTGAGCTTGGTCTAGTCTTGATTCCGCTGGGAGCAGAAAAGCAACCACCTCAGTGTTGTCTTCGACCGCAGCCGCGAAATATGTTCGCGGATCATGCTCTTCATCTGAGCTCAAACCTCCATCCCTCTGATTTTCAATTTCGCCCTCAGCGTAATTTGGACCGCGACCGCGTCAAGTAATTCCACTAACGCGCTATTTCATCGTGGTCAGCGGTGTCTTTTATGCCAAAATTGCCTTCTCTGAACCTCAATTCCGCTGAGTGCGTAATTATGGTTGCCTCAGCGGTGGACCTTCCGTGGCCGCACTATTTCATCGCTGTCAGCGCTTTTAGCTCAGCTTTGAACTTGTGCATGTTTAACTCCTTTATGAGCTGGTTATGACTTTCTTGCTTCAGTTTCACCAAACCCTGAAAACAAGCACAATAAGGTAATTTTCGGGAATACTTTTACATATTTTTATCCAAAACCTATGCAAAAGAGAGCATAATATAGGCTAAAATTCGTAGTTATTAATGGATCAGGCAAATAACTTCAAATGTTCCCTGATGCGACGTGAGCCCTATTGCCAATGTATTATATAAGAGGTTTCAAGTTATCAATTATAGATTATGGATCAACATTAAGGTAAATCAATAATAGATAGATAAAAGTTACAAAATATGAGATAAGATTAGGCTTTCATTCTTAAGATGAACAGTAATGAGAAAGCATTAAAGTACTTAGATCTATATAGATAGGATAAGCAGCGAGAGAATAACCTAGAGTTCGGTAGCATACCTCGATAATAATAAACCAAAGTAAGAGTTCTGGTATAGTACGACCTACTTAATTGTAGTAAATCTATAAGGATAGATAACCAAGGCTATGAAACAAAATATGGCAATAGTCGTAAGTTCGACAAAGTACCAAGCGAAGAACTTCAGTACAACTATAGATTCTGAGAGGGACAACTTATCATAGTTCTATATATATTCACAAGGTAAGGCCAAGAGATTGGCTAAAAGCTAGAGGAAAAGTGAGAGAAGAGCCGCATCAGTGCGCAATCAAGGACAAAGTTGTACATGCTGGATGACAGAAGGTAGCAACAGTTACGAGATTAGAAGAATTTCGACCACATGTCGTGGCGTGAGAAAGAGCCTAAAAGGGGAATGCCCTAGCCTTTGGAATTATTCACACAATAGTTGCCTAGATGGAAATGATAGTATTAAAATATTCGTAAGAGCTATAGGTTATGATACTGATAACTGCATTAGTCAATGTTCGGGGACAAATGTTCCAAAGGGGGAAATGATGTTACACCCCATGTTTTCGTACGTGAGAGTACGTCGTAAGTCAATTGATGTAAGTTTAGAAATGAGATTATATTAATTAAGTTAATCATGTTACCGTGGAGGTTAAAAATCTTTAAGATCATGGATAACAAGTACCAAGTGTCACGACCCAAACCGATAGGCCCCGACGAGCACCTGATGCCTTACTCAACTGAGTACCAACATAACGTATCTTTCTTATTACATCATTATGGGTAAGTGGTCCAGAAGGGCCTTATGAGGCAACAAGAATAAAATATGAGAAAATACTCAACATAAAACTACCCAACCTGATATAAAAACTTATACATGTGACATCGGGGACTATAAGGCCAACATGATCATTTGTAAACTCAAAACATCGGCCGACAAGGCATACAAGTATATGTATATATGACATTTGTCTACAAGGCTCTAAGAGTACATAAGTAATATAAAAGGTCAGGATTGGTCCCCCATCTACCAACCAATACATATCCTAATTATACTGACCAAATAAGAAACTCCGGAGCAAAATGGAGCGCACCAACACATTCCGCTGAGCTAATAGCATACTTTGAGGACTCTCAACCTATCTATCGAGACCTGCAGGCATGAAACACAACGTCCCTATAAAAAAGGGACGTCAGTACAAATAATGTTCCGAGTATGTAAGGAATGAAAATCAGTAAATAATAGACATGATAGAAATATGGAGTAAAAGACTTGACATGTAAGTCTGATAACTCTGTGAATCATTAATATGTATAATTCCATGCATATGAATATAAATGTCATGTCGTGCATAGGTACATGTGTTCATAACATCATCAAGCCTCTGAGAGCAACCATCATATAATCTCGGCCACTGTGGGCAAAATCATCAACATATACCAGCTGATCAGGTAGTGGTGCGTATATAATGCCGTAACCTTTTCCCATATCCCATATACATATATTAGACATATATACGCGTATATAATGCCATCTGGTCATGGGTCAATATAAATAAATGCAATGCATAAAAAGTATATCATTAAAATCTTTCGGAGTGTCATAAGACCATTATTCCTTTGCTTAATATCATGAAATAAACTTGATCAACTTATGTATTTTCCGAGACCCACGAACAGATGATAGAATAATAGGACACATGGGGAATCAAGAACACAGGCGTATCTAGTATTTCTATGAATAGAGTCATTTATGGAAGTTGTGCATTTGCTCGTTTCGTTTGTGTCGTATGGATCATGCCAAAAAGAAAGAAGGGATAGCCTTAACATAACTGAGTTGATGCTCTTGAAAATCCCTCTAACACACGTCAATTACGACAACATGTAACGGCCGATCTAAGTAGGAAAAAAATTGTATGATATTCTTGAGAAAAATTATATCGTGCTTCCTTAGTATTGCGTCTTACGCATAATCAGATCTTGTATGAATTTTTCGAAGCAATTTCACATTGCCATCACTTGTAAGAGTTTGCTAGAGATCTTTACTTTGTTTTGAAGATTTAAATATGTTTCTCTTTGAATCTTGTAGATATCTTTTACCTTAGTGGGTGTGGGCCCCACTAAGGTGATGAGTTAGCCACAAAAGATCCCTCCAATTGCCACCTATTTTAATGACTATGAGTCAATATTTGTTCTTTAAAATCAAGACCCCTTGGCTGACACATTAGGAGGTTAATCAACCTTATCCAATAACTTAATTAAGCTTATCCACAATTTTTTTAATTAATTTTTTAATCTCCCACTAACCAATAATTAACCAATTATCCACATAATTAGGAATTATCTCAAATTACTTAAAATACTTCTCACTTTTAACACTTTTTACACCTTACTATTATGGTCATGTTGTACCTTGTATGGCATTAGTCCATAAATATGGGGTATAATAGTTTTGACCGTATTTTATCCCAAATTGCCAAACTTCGACAAAACTCATTTTCTTTGATTTGCTTACCCTCTCTCCTTCACGAATTTACTCATCACTTGTTTGAAATACCATAATGCTTATAATCTCAAAATAACCTCAATCCTGAACTTATATCGATTAACTTATGACAACACTTTAACGTACGAAAATGCGGGATGTAACATCTCATTTCCAAGCTTTCATCAATTTACTTGGCGTACTTTCACATACGAAAATATGGGGTGTAACATCATTTCCCCCTTTGGAACATTCTTCCTCGAATGTTGATTGATGCACTTATCATTTTCATAATCCATAGATCTTGCGCATACTTTAGTACTCCTCTTGCCATCTAGGCAACTATTCTCTAAATGAATCCCAAAGGCCAGGGCATTCCCCTCTTTAGGCCTCTTTCTCACACCACGACTCGTGGTTGGAATCCTTCAAATATTGTAACTGTTGCTAACTTCTATCATGCGGTTTGTACGACTCTGACCTTGTATGTGCGCCTATGCAACTCTTCTCCCCTTTTTCCTCCAGCTTTTAGCCAATCTCTAGGCCTCATTTTGTAAACATATACAGAGCTTAATAAGATGTCCCTCTGTTCATCTATAGGTATGTTGAAGTTCTTCACTCGGTACTTTGTCGAACTTACGAATATTGTTATATCTTATTTCATAGAGCTGGTTATGCATCCATATGACTTTATTGCATCTAGGTAGGTCATACTATACCATAACTCTTACCTTGGTTTTATTATTATCGAGGTCTGCTACGCAATTCCAGGTTACTCTCTCGCTTCTCATCATAGATGTATAAATTCAAGTCCTTCAATGCTTCCTTATTATTGTTCATCTAAAGGATAGAATTCTTTTATCCTCTCATACGTTTGAACTTTACCCATATATTGTCGATTCACCTTAACGTTGATCCATAATCTTCCACTGATAACTTGACCTCTTATGTAACATTTCTGCTAGGGCCCACATCTCATCGGGATCATCTGGAGTAATTAGACTGATCCACCTAGGGGCGATACTATACTTCCATAACCGTATTTCATAGCATCCCCGTGATTCACTTACGTGGGTATTTTAATCCTACACAATTCTTGAAATCTCTTTATTATATTTGTTTTTCTTCAAATCCTTACTCAATCGAAGGCCCAAACGTCATCCTTTATTTATCACAATTAAACCCTCATTCTATTACCAGGGCAACATTCCATCTCTTCCAAAAGCTACTAGTCGTAGACTCCTTTGAGTTTATTCGGCTATACTGAGCTTTTTATAACTTAGAGAAACCATCAACCCTCTCGTTTTCATGGGCTTAATCCCGAGGACTTATCCATTCTCATAACCTTCTCACTCCCCCTTTCTTATCCTTACTCTTATCTTCCTAAAACCTTGTCGCTTTACCATACTTTAGCTTGCGACCCATACATATCTATTTATACTACTCGCAACCTTCCTTCAGCTTGCTTGCACCACAGATTTCCTTGTGTTATATTAGAACATCAAACGATACATCACATCGCCTCTAACTCTTTTTTGCTCTCTTGGATAGATCTCTTGTGACCTAGAAACCATAGGCTATGCCACTGGTGACATCGATGGATACTGAATCCCAACGCTTCTAACCTTCTATCTGAAGTATGGATTATTCACAACCTTCTGCACTTGAGTATCTCTTACGTTGTTCACCTTTATCTTACTTGCTTTAAAATCTCGCATCACCTCTTCTATCTCTTTTATAACTTCCCTTCCACATAGGTATGATTTACATCCACAACTTGAAGCTCTATTAATACTTGCACGTCTGGTGCATACACAATCCGGCGGGAGTTTCATACTGACTTCTTATGATGTTGGGACACTTCTAACTCGCTTTATCTTAGAGCCAATATAGAATATGGCTATTGTACTATTTCTCTTATACCTCTGATATTAAAAGTGATTATGCAACTTTCTCAATCATGATATCTATAACTTTCTGGGCCCAATAATCAGACTCCTGATTTACTTAGTTGGTGTAACTCTTTAGTTTCCTCTTCCCTATGATCAACCTTTATGTAGGCTTAAACTATCTTCCGATCTGCGGCTCATGGTATTGTTCATTACTTTATCCTTACATGGACGCTATGGAATATCTATGATACAATCTTTTAACAATTCAATCCTTTGTCTATGACCTGGGCTCAATTCTTTCCTTTAACTTATACTAGAATCTTCTACGGCTATATGATTATCAACATATATGCTGCATGGATAATACTCTGAACTTTTTAAGTGCGTTCATAACGTAACTAACTCTGGATCATTAATCGAATAATTCTTTTCATTCATTCTCAGCTTTCTATAAATGTAAGCAATTACTTTTCCCGGTCTTCCCACCCCCTTGTGAGGACGACTGACCTGATTCCATTGGAAACGATTCATCCAAGTGAGGACGTCTGACCTGATTCCAGTGGAAAAGATGTCATTACCTAAGAAGTGGAATACTGGGCGTAAGTAATCATGATGTCTTTGCTTCTTCTTGACGATATCTCCTTATGCGTCTAATTCTCCTTTTCTTGTCTTTTCAGCCACGATGATCTACCCTGGTGTGATGTCGGATCTCTAGGGTTGGGTTGGCCATTTGTACTCGATTTGCCCGTATACCGAACGTGCATGGCGAGATTTGTCCCGAGATCAGTGGGAAGCCAAAGACCATGGTGAGCCTTATTGCATCCGCGTATTTTGACACAGTTTGCTATTAGTAGCTTTCTCCATCCTTCGCATATAACCTCTACACTTATATAGGTCTGGGAAATCCCATTGACAAGGGAGGCACCGTCCGTTGGAGGGGACGCTTTTGTGCTTGGCGAAAAGAAGAAAAGGCAAGGGAGTTTATCTGTTGGGCCACCGAAGCCTAAGGGGGTCAAGGTGGAGGATTCCAAGGTTGACCCAGCAGTTCCGACCTCCAAGGTGATGGGGAACCCTCGTGCTGAATGTGAGGGAGAAAGCAGTTTCTCGGAAGCCCCCGAAGAGCGTATGGACTTGATTGATCCTCGAGCCGTGGGGATGGATGCTCCTGGATAGGAGTTTGATATTGTCGTGGCCCAGCTTCGTGGCGGTGAGGCAATGGATGGGGTATCGAGTACTGCCCCCGAATTTGCAGGTGGCCGGAGTTTTTCTCGAGATGGGATGCCCTTGGCAGGCAGTTTGGAGGGGCCTCAATCTGGGACCCAAGATGAACAAGGAATGGAGATTTTGGCTGATCCTGTTAACCCGTTGCTTGTTGTCGATTCTCCTCGGGGGGAGATCCTTTCATCCTACGAAGTACAAGACGTCCCTCGCAAGGAGCCTTTTGATGCAGGAGCACTGATCAAAGGCGGATATACACTCAAGAGGTCTGAGACCATTCTCGAGGGTAGTTTCAAGGTCGATGCTCCATCCATTTTCGGCGAGATGGGCAGACTTTGTGAGCGGGAAACTTCTGCTAACCTTGTCCGTCGCTCTGGGCCATTTCTTCCTTCATTCTCCTAACTTGTCTCTTTATATGGTTTCAGGCCAAAGTGCTTTATAACCAGGCTCTTGCCCAGCATCATGATGGGGTGAGCCGTTGCGAATGCGAGAAAGTCTATTTTACCGAGCGGGTTATTCATCCCCTATTTTTACTATCATCTGAGCCCTTGTGAGATTCCCTTGCTTTTAACTTCTCGGGCCTTAATTTTTGCAGTTTGAGAAGGAGAACGCCCTGCTGAGAGGGGAGCTTCGGGCCAGAGATGCTGAAATCTCCGAGCTTATTCGGCACGTGAGCGAGATGGATTCCGAAAGGGACAACCTTTAGGGGAAAGTTACCTTGATCGAGCATCAGCTCTAGGATGCGAAGGAGGATAATGATGAGTACAAGTGTCTCCATTCCGAATTGGTGGCTGCATTGGTTCGGATTAAAGCTGAGGCTGAGGCACTTGTATCTTTGCATGGGGGAGGAGCAGTCGTCGTAGATTTTTGCTGTAAGAGGACGTTTGAGGGAGCCAGCCCAATTTTACCTCGAGTTGTGGATTATGCCTGGATGGATTCCCAAAAGCATACCGTTGGGGGTGCATTGCAAGGCCGCTTGAGTAGTGTTAAAAATGGGGGTGGATCCCCGGAGAGAGAGGACACCGTTGAGAAGGGGTCACCGTGTGAATCGTAATCGCCTGGGTGCAACCCTTGGGGAGCCGTTGAGGCTGTCGGTTCGGCAATAGATTAGGATCTTTGTTGTTTTTTCCTGTGGATGTCCCGGTTTGTATACAATACCTTCATGTTAGCATATGTATAAAGAGAATCCTACAGCTTTGCTTCCCTTATTCCCCTTTCCGCCCTGAACTCAGCAAGATTTGGCGAAAGAATCTTAGACCCGTGATATAACACTATGTATTGTTTAGGCCGGCTCGGGAGTTATCACGTGGTTGGTCGATGCGGCCTTTAGTGTGAACTGCCGTGTGAGCACATGCACTTTTGCCCAACTATTTTGTGTTGAGTCTACAGATCGAGTTTAGACTCGAGCCTACTCGATCTTGAATCTCCTATGCTTTCATGGTCGGGTGATGATAGTTCTTATTCCTTGCCTTTGGGCATTTGTATTTTGCCTATTTTTGGGTTCAGTCTTCGAGTCACATTGCGGCTCGAGCTTTATTTGACCCTCAAGTTTTTTTGTGCCTGCATGGACGGATGACGATGGTTCTTAAGCCTTGGGTCGAAGCGACCTTTTAAATGTGTGGCCCTGAGGCTTGTTTGGATGGCGACAATGGCACTTACGTTGTGCCCTTAGGCATGTGTAGTTAACTATTTTGGATCCAATCTCCAAATCGGGTTACGACTCGAGTTCATTTTAATCCTCAAGTTTTCAATTTTCAAGCTGACGACGGTGGCTCTTACACTGTTTGGTCATTGCGACCTTTTAGTTTGCGGCCCAGAGTCTCGTTTGGCTGGCGATAATGGCTCTTATGCTTTTGCTTGTGGGCATATTTATAGGCTTTGTTTTCCTCTCGTTAAGGTCTTTTTGAAATAATTTGGCCTGACCCGTCGTCGGTTCGGGAAGAACCTCGATTTCAAGTCGTTAGTAGTGATATTCGAACACCTCGGAAGGTTTAGCTCGTAGGCTGAGTAGCTCAAAGCCTTGTGATTTCGAGCTGACATGGTCGAAGCTCATTTTCCTGTTGAGGGAAGCCTGTTTTAACTAGTTCTTTTCGAAGTATATTCAAAATAATGGCATACGATTTTATTAGCAACGGTCGGGCATCCCAGAGTCGCGTTAATTTGGCTGGAGCAGCCGTTTTGACCGTAGTCATATATGTTTGGCCGGAGCCATTTTTGATCCCGAGTGATAGTTTAGGTGTCTACAACCGAGGGTATGACTTTTTGGGATTCTTACAAATGCGATATATAGCCTAAACTTCGGGATTAAGTGTTATGCATGTAGTAAGGTCTTACAAAATTTTCATGCATGTTAAGGTCTTACAGTTTTATCATGCTTGTTGAGGTCTTACAATTTTGTTGCTATGTAAAATAGATCTGGTTATACCAAGTTTGCCCGCTCGGGGTTTTATGGCCTCGGGTTTTCTAGTGTATGGCGATTGATGGCAGTCTCCGAGTCATCAAATTTGCTTAGGCTCGACGGCTATTATTCGTGAGCTCGGAATTACCTTGTCGGGGCCTTATGAGCCCGAAGTCCTGACCCTGGGGTCGTGCAGGTGCCAAATTATTGACGCTAAGTCTCCGAGTATCTCGGGACTCATTCGTTAGAGGGACCTCTGCTGCGAGCATGCTGAAATTTTTCTTTTTCAGAGTAAGAAATGTTGAAAAGATATTCTTTAATTGCTTGGTGTAAGTACACGTTGCTGGGTTGCCGTAAGCCCTACTCAGGCGGACACGGTTCGCTCGACTATTTGGCCCGGTACATCATTTCCTATTGGAATCTCGTTTGTCATTTCTCAAGAAATGCGTGGATGTTACCTCGTTAAAAATCTGCCCGGTAAAAACTCGTTTCGGGATAAAAAATTCGATCGAAGGAAAGAGTGCGACGTTTGCTTGAGGATATTTGTGGGATTTTGCGATCGGACGCCCTAGCAGTAATACCGCTGAAGCATTGATACGTTCCAGTTGCTCAGAAGTCGTTCGCTCTCCATGGTGCCAAGCTTATAGGATCCTTTGCCAACTATCCCAAGGACACGATATGGCCCTTCCCAATTCTGGCCCAGCTTCCCTTCATTAGAGTTTCGGGTGTTGAGAGTAACCTTCCTTAGGACCAAGTCCCTGATCTCGAAATATCAGAGATTTGTTCTTCTGTTGTAGTATCTTTCAATTTTCTGGTTCTGGGCAGCCATCTGAATCAGCGAGGCTTCCCGTCTTTCGTTGAGTAGCTCGAGGGCCGTTGTCATGGCCTCATTGTTTGAGCCCTCATCAGTGTGCTGGAATCTGGCGCTTGGTTCCCCGACTTCCACTAGTATCAGTGCTTCGGCGCCATATACTAAAGAGAAGGGTGTTTCCCCGGTGCTCGATTTTGAAGTTGTCTGATATGCCCACAGCACCTCGGGCAGCATTTCTCTCCATTTTCCTTGGTGCTCTCCAATTTCTTTTTCAAGTTCTGAATGATGGTTTTATTCATAGATTCGACCTGGCCGTTTGTAGATTGGTGGTAAGGCATTGACAGGATTCTCTTGATTTTGTTGTCTTCAAGGAACTATGTTACCTTGCTCCCGATGAACTGCCTCCCATTATCGCATGTTATTTCGGATGGGATCCCGAACCGGCATATGATGTGATCCCATATAAAATTGATAACTTCCTTCTCTCTTATTTTCTCGAAGGCCTGCGCTTCTACCCATTTTGAAAAGTAATCAGTCATAAACAGAATGAATCTAGCCTTACCTGGTGTTGTTGGCAAAGGGCCAACGATGTCCATTCCCCATTTCATGAATGGCCATGGTGATAAAACGGAATGTAGTTGCTCGTCTTGCTGGTGGATCATGGGAGAAAACCTCTGACACTTGTTGCATTTTCGGATGAATTCCCTGGCGTCTTTTTCCATGATGTCCCAATAGTAGCCCGCTTTGATGACCTTTCAGACTAAAAATCGACCTTGGAATGATTTCCGCAGGTGCCCTCATGGATTTCTCGGAGCACATAATCTGTGCCTCCCGGTCCCAAGCATACCGCTAGGGGGCTATCGAAAGTTCTCCTGTACAGAGCCCCATTTTCGTCGAGCGAGAACCGGGTTGCTTTGGTTCGCAGGACCCTCGATTCTTTTGGATCTGCGGGTAATTTCCCGTCCTTTAGATAAACGATATATTTTTTTCTCCAATCCCATGTCAGGCTGGTGGAGTTAATCTCCGCGTGGCCTTCCTCGACCACAAATTTGAACAATTGGACGCCAGCTCCGGGGAGCAGGTTTTCTTCTTCAGCAGAAGATCCCAGGTTTGCGAGGGCATCGGCCTCGCTGTTCTGATCTCGGGGTACATGGACTAAGGTCCATTCTTTGAAGCAACGTAATGTGATTTGGAATTTTTCCAAATACCTCTGCATCCTGTCCTCCCGGGCTTCGTAGCTTTCGTTCACTTGGCTTACTTTGAGGAGCAAATCGTATTTTGCCTCGATAGTCTCGGCCCCCAAACTTTTGGCCAATTCTAAACCTGCAATTATAGCCTCATACTTGGCTTTACTGTTAGTTAGTTTTGCGATTTTTATGGATTGTCTGATTATGCTTCGGACGGGCGGCTTTAGGACTATACCGAGCCTGGATCCTCTTATGTTTGTAGCACCATATGTGAACAGGGTCCATACCCTAGAGGACGTGCCTGATTTCAATAAAAGTTCTTTCTCTACCTCGGGCACGAGGGCTAGTGAGAAATCGGCCACGAAGTGTGCCAGGATTTGGGACTTGTTGGTCGTCCGAGGTTGATACTCGATATCATACCCTTATAGTTCAATGGCCCATTTGGACGATCAACCCGATAACTCAGGTTTATGCAGTACACTCCGGAGGGGATAAGTTGACAGAACGCAAATATGGTGACACTGAAAGTAAGGCTTCAGCTTGCGCGAGGCGCTTATCAGTGCGAGAGCCAATTTTTCCATATGGGGATACTGGGTTTTGGCGTCCCCTAGGGTGCGGCTTACATAATAAATAGGTAATTATGTACCTTGCTCTTCTCGAACTAGTACGCCGCTTACTGCTATTTCGAACACGGCCAGGTATAGGTACAACATTTCATCCTCCTTGGGTGTGTGCAGCAAAGGCGGGCTAGTCAGTTACCGTTTCAGTTCTTCTAGGGCGTGTTGGCATTCTGGAGTCCACTCGAAGTTGCTCTTTCTTTTGAGTAGGGAGAAGAAATGGTGGCTTTTATCCGATGATCTTGATATGAATTTTCCCAGGGCCGCTATCCGCCCTGTCAGCCATTGAATGGTTTTTACATTGTTCACCACCGCGATCTCCTCGATGGCTTTTATTTTATTAGGGTTGATCTCGATCCCCCTGTTTGAAACCATGAAGCCCAGGAATTTGCCCGAACCTACTCCAAAGGCAGACTTCTTGGGGTTGAGCTTCATGTTGTAGCTTCTGAGGATGTTGAAAGTTTTCTACAAATGGGTAAAATGGTCCTTTATGTGCAGGGATTTTACTATCATATCATCAATATATACCTCAATTGATTTACCTATTTGATGCTCGAACATTTTATTAACTAGGTGCTGGTACGTTGCTCCCGCATTTTTTAGCCCGAAGGACATTACGTTACGTCAATATGTACCATACTTTGTGATAAACGAGGTCTTTTCTCTAACCTCGGGGTTCATCTGGATTTGATTATACACCTAGTAGGCATCGAGAAAAGTGAGGGTATCGTAGCCGGCCGTAGCATCGATCAGACGATCGATATTAGGCAACAGGAAGGAATCTTTGGGGCACACTTTATTCAAATCTTTATAATCTACGCACATTCTTAGCTTGTTCCCCTTTTTTGGCACTACTACTACGTTAGCCAGCCATTCTGGATACTTTACCTCTCTAATGGATTCGATTATAAGAAGTTTCGCTACCTCCTCTTTGATGAAGGCATGTTTTACCTCGGACTGCGGCCTTCTCTTTTGCTTTACGAGATTGAATTTGGGATCAATGCTCAGCTTGTGGAAGGTTATTTCTGGCGAGATTTCTGTCATATCTGGGTAGGAAGGCGAAACAGTCAATATTGTTACTAAGAAATTGAATAAACTCTGTCTTGAGTTCGGGGGTCAGCCCCGTTCCCAGGTATACCTTGCGATCAGGGAGGTGCTTGATCAAAACAGTCTACTCCAACTATTCGACTGTTTATTTGGTTGCATCTAATTCCACGGGGGGCGATGAAGGTTCGGGGGCGAAGAAGTCTTTCTTGTCATCTTTGAGGGTCTGTACGCTTCCCTCCTCATCCGAGATCGGGCATGTGGGTGTTGGCGTCTCATGGTGGACTGCGAACATTTCTTTCGTTGCCCGCTGTTCTCCATGTATGGTCGTGATGCCATACCTCGTGGGAAACCTTATCACCTAGTGCAAGGTTGAGGGTACTACCCTCATGCTATGTATTCAAGGCCTACCGGTTAAGGCATTATATCTCATGTCGCCGTCGATGACCTGGAACTCGGTGCTCTGGATTGCGCCAGATATGTTGATCAGGAGGGTGATCTCTCCTTTCGTTACTTTGCCGATAATGTTGAAGTCGTGGAGGATTCGAGGGATGGTAACAACTTGATTGAGCAGCCCCAGCTGTTCTACTACTTCTGACTTGATTATGTTGGTCGAGCTTCCTGGATCCACGAAAATGCGCTTTATCCTGGTGTTGTTTAAGAGAAACGAGATCACTAGCGCGTCATTGTGCGGTTCCATCATATCCTCGAGGTCCTCCTCACTGAATACGAGGATGTCTTCTGGTATGCATTGTCGGGTCGGTCCTTCTTCCGTAGCGGTCATTGTCGTTCGTTTGAACATAGGTCCTTGGGGAACGTTGGTTCCCCTAATAATCATGTGTATGTTATGTTGGAGAACCTTCCCTTCCGTCCGGGTTGAATCCGGTGGTGTACTGGCCTCTAAGATAGTCGTGTCCTTCTCTCTGTTGTTTTCGAGGTTCCGGTTTCCCACTTTACTCGCCGAGCTAGGTGTTGTGTCATGAAATCGAAGATCTTGGGCCAGAAAAAGTGTGAAAGATAACTTGCGTTTGTGTAATGAAACTAGCCAGAAAATAATCACTATTATTTTTAGCCCCACGGTGGGCGCCAAATTGTTTACCGTGAAAACGGTAACAATAATTAAATTTGTAAATGGGGTTCTAAAATACGTGATCTATTTTTATGCTAGTTGTTAGAGCAGTTGATGCTAAGAGTATGATGTTTAACGGAGAGATAGAAGCTAAAACGGGGCAGTAATCAAACCAGGAGACTTGCTGCCCGAGCTTCGGACAGGTCGATGAAGGAGCCTCAGGGTCGATATTCGGCTCAATCTCGAGGTATCGGGGGTAATCGGGAATGGGATAACAGTTAAGATATGATTAAACAAGGCTCTTTATGGCCAATATCAAGCAATAAATGAAGAACAAATATGAAGGTAATAAATTCTAAGAGTGGCCTCGAGCTAGTAAGAACGAGCAAGTTAGAGAGAAGAAAGAGAGAGAGAGAGATATTATTGATCTTGTGGAGAATAGTTGGAGCAACATCAGCCGATCCCTTTACAAAGTGATGGGAATCCCCTTTATATATGAGGGAAATCCGTTATAGTACAAAACATGTTAACTATGAAGGCGTGGAGATAGGATGGCTGGACATGACATCTTGAAATAGGCCCCGGATAGGTCAACCTTGTTAGATTAAGTCGTATGCCTTGGGAACTCCCCTCTCGCCTGCTGTAGCCTGCTATAGCCGCTGGAATGCGATGCCCTCCATATCGATACCTGACGACCGCCGAGGGTGAGTCTAGACCTTGGATTCGAGCTTCGAAGAGCATGACCGCGAGATGACCATATGAAGGGGAAATCGGGCCCCCGGATTTGCCGTATACAGTAAGCAACTACGGATGATTATAGGCAAGGAAGGACATCAAAAAGATCCGTAAAACGCTCACAGCTTTACGAGAGTCAAGGGTTCTCCCTAAGTACTACAACGAAAGACTAGCTGGGAGATAAGAAAGAAGGCTTCAATTTGAGCGCAACGACCTAAAAAGTAAATAGTCATGTAACAACAGTCTCGCAACAACATTGTAAGCACTCCAAAGGAAAGTGGCACTTACCTTGTCTAATGAACGGTAAGTAAAATTAAAATTAATATTCGATATCATAGGAGTTGCACGAAAACTCTGGCATGTGTGGGAGCTAAGATAAGCTAAGTCGGCGCACAAAAAGGATGCAAAAGAACCAGGAAAAGTAATAGCGTACATTTAAAGAAAGCTGAGAAGGAGCGAAAAGAATTATTCGATTAATGATCCGGAACTAGTTACGTTATGAATGCACTTAAGGGTTTGGAGTATTATCCATGCAGCATATATTTTGACAGTCATGCAGCCATAAAAGATAAAAGAAAGAATTGGGTCCAGGTTATAAACAAGGAATTGAATTGTTAAAAGATTATATCCTGGATATTCTATAGCGTCCATGAAGGACCAAAGTAATATCTAATACCATGAGCCGCATATCGAAAGATAGCTTAAGCCTACACGAAGGTTGATCAAAGGGAAGAGGAAACTAAAGATTACATCAACTAAGTAAATCAGGAATCTGATTATTAGACCTAGAGAATTATAGAAATCGTGATTGAGAACATTGCAGGACCAGCCTTAATATCAAAGCTAGAAAAGAGATATTACAACAACCATAGTCTATGACAACTCTACGATAAAGCCAGTTAGAAAAGTAACAGCCTCATAAGAAGTCAGTATGAAGCTCCCACCGATTGTAGTATTATAATAAAGCTCCAAGTTGTGGATATGAACCATACCTACGTTAAAGGGAGGCTATGAAAGAGATACAAGATGTGATGCGAGATTTTAGCGTAAGTAAGGTAAAGGTGAACGACGTATAAGAAACTCAAATGCAGAAGGCTGTGAATAGTCCATACTTCGGATAGAAGGCTAGAAACACAGGGATTCAATATCCAAGAATGATAGCAGCGGCGTCAGTAGCATATCTTCTAGCCTATGGTCTAGGTATCGAAAAGCCTGATTATGAGAGTAAAGAATAGTTAGAGACGATGTGATGTCTTGCTTGATGTTCCAGAACAACATAAGAAAATCTATGGTGCAAGCTAGGTGAAGGAAGACCGCGAATAGTATAAATAGATATGTATAGGTCCCAAGCTAATGTATAGTAAAGCAACAAGGTTTTATGACAGGAGTAGGAATGAGAAAGGGCGAGTGAGATGGTGATGAGAACGGATAAGTCCTCGGGATTAAAACCCATGAAAACAAGAAAGCTAATGGTTTCTCTAAGTTATAGAAAGTTCAGTATAACCTGAATGAACTCAAAGGAGTCTAAGACTAATAACATTCAGAAGATATGGAATGCTGCCCTATTAATAGAATAAGGGTGTAATTATTATAGACAAAAAAATAACGTTTGTGCCTTCGATTGACTAATGATCTGATGAATAAAAGAAAGGGATCTAATGACTTGGACAAGATTAAAATACCCACACAAGGTGAATCACATTGGGATGCCGTGAGATACGGTTATGAAAGTAGGATATCGCCCCAGGTGGATCAATCTAAGCATTTTAGATGTTCTTCGATAAAACATGAATCCTAGCAGTAATATTACATAGAAGGTTAAGTTATCAAGCGTGGATTAGGGATCAAAATTTAGGTGGATCAACAATGGATGGATAAAAGTTATAAAGTATGAGAGGAGATTAGGTCATCATTCTTTAGATGAACATTAATGTGGAAGCATTAGAGGACATAGATTTATACGTATGGGATAAGCAATGAATGTAACTTGGCATTTGGTAGTAGACCTCAGTAACGAGAAATCAAGGTAAGAGTTATGGTTTAGTATGACCTATGTAGATGCACTAAAGTCATACGAATGGATAACCAGGTCTATAAAATAAGATATATCAATATTCATAAGTTCGACAAAATACCAAGCAAAGAACTTCAGGATTGGCTAAAAACTGGAGGAAAAGGAGAGGAGAGTCGCATAGGCACACTTACAAGGTCAGTATCGTAGAAGCCGCATGATGGAAGGTAGCAACAGTTACGATATTGAAAGGAATTCGATCACAAGTCATGGAATGAGAAAGAGGCCTAAAGGGGGGGGGGGGAATGCCCTGGCCTTTGGACTTATTCATAGAATAGTTGCCTAGATGGCAAGAGAACTGCAAAAGTATTCCCAAGAGCTATGGGATATGAGAACGATAAGCGCATCAGTCAATATTCGAGGATGAATGTTCTAAAGGGGGAATTATGTTACACCCCATATTTTCGTACTTGAAAATATGCCATAAATAAATTAATGAGAGCTCGAAAGTGAGATGTCACATCCCGCATTACTACATTACGATGATGTTGCACCCTATAGTATTGTATGTTGAATTTGTCGTAAGGTAATTGGCATCAATCCAAGGAAAAGGTTATTCGGAGATTATAAGGATTATGCTATTTTAATCAAGTAATAAGTAAGTTCGCGAAGATGAGAGGGGAAGCAAGGCAAAGGAAACAAATTTTCATCCAAGTTTGGCATTTGGGATAAAATATGGGTCGAGCGATAACACCCGATAATTATGAACTAGTGCCATGTATGATACCATATGACCACGGTAGTATAATGTATAAAAAGTATATTAAAAATAAGTAGAATTTTAAGTAATTTGGGGTAATTTTAAATTATGCGGGTAATTGGTTAATTACCGGATAACGGGACATTACCTAATTACCTAATAAGCGGATAAAGATTAAATATCCCACCCCATCCCCCCGTCGCAGCTAGCCATGATATAAAGGAAGTCATTCCTTGCTAAGTTGTCATCAAATAACAAATCTTTCATTTCCAAGAAAGCCTAACCAAAAGTCTTTCAACCAAACTAGACCAAAACGTTAATTCCTTCAACCCCCATTCTCAAAACATCACTCCAAAGATCATATGTTCCCCCATTCTCAAAACATCACTCCAAAGATCAGATTTAATGCATTAGGTAGCGTGATTATCATAAAGTAGCGTAAATATTCAACAGTCGAATGAAGATTTATAGTATTTTAACAACAGAGAAATTTTATAGTTCTAAAGAAGTACGGTGTAAATTTTTCCAAGAACATCATACGAATCTTTCCCTACTCCAGGTATATTAAGGCCATTACTTCTTTCTTTTGGCATGGCCCAAATTATACTGAAGAAACGAGCAAATACACAGTTTCCATAAATTACTCTATTCATAGAGATACTAGGGGGTGTCTATATTCTTGATTACCCATGAGAATTGTTATTATCTTCTGTTCATGGGTCTCAGAATAATATGTAGTTGGAAAAAAGTTTATCCTGAAGGAATATTAAGATTTTTACGTATTTTTCATGCATTTCACCCATTTATACATGTGCATTGACCCTTGACTAGATGGTGTTATATACGCGTATATATGTAAATATATGTATATGGATATGGAAAATGGTTACCGCATTATATACGCATCATCACCTGATCAGCTGGTATACATTGATGATTTTACCCACAATGGCCAAGATGATATGATGGGATACCCTCAGAGGCTGATGATGTTATGAAACATGTACCTATGCATGACATGGAATTCATACGCATATACATGATACTATAATTATTTCATGGTTTACAAAGTTATTCAGACTTATAGGTGGAGGCATTTACTATATATTTCCTCCATGTCTGTTATGTACTTATTTATATGCCTTACATACTCAGTACATTATTTGTACTGACGTCTCTTTTTGCCTGGGGACGCTGCGTTTCATGCCCGTAGGTCCCGATAGACAGGTCGAGAGCCCTCCAAGTAGGCTATCAACTTAGTGGAAGATGTTGGTGTGCTCCATTTGCTTCGGAGTTGCTTGTTTGGTTAGTATGAGTTAGATATGTATTGTTTGGTATGGCGGGACTCTGTCCCGACCTTTATGAAAATTATGTATTCTTTGAGGCTTGTAGACAGATGTCATGTATGTAAAATATTGTACGGCCTTGTGGGCCTATATTCAGTGTTCAAGTGGTCATTTTGGTCTTAGAGGCCCATATGTCTTATGTATAATTTGACATTACCTGTTGTATTCTACCTATTTCATGGCAGCCTCTCCAGTTCAGTTATTTATGATAGTATGACATGAAAAGATACGTTATGTTGGTACTCAATTGAGTGAGGTACAATGTGCCTATTACGGCCCATCGGTTTGGGTCGTGACAATTCATACTGACGTCCCTTTTTCCTCAAGATGCTGCGTTTCATGTCTGGAGGTTTTGATAGACATGTCGATAGCCCTTTAAGTAGGCTATCAGCTCAAAGGAAGATGTTGGTGCGCTCCATTTGCTTCTGAGTTGCTTGTTTGGTTAGTATGATTTAGACGTGTATTGTTTGGTATTGTAGGACTCTATCCCGACCTTTATGAAAATTATGTATTCTTATAGCGTTGTAGATAGATGTCATGTATGCAACAGATTTGTATGGACTTATCGGACTATGTTCAGTATACGAGCGGTTATTTTGGTCTTATAGGCCCATATGTCTTAGGTATAAGTTGGTATCACATGTTGTATTATGCTTATCTCACGGCAGCCTTCCGGCTTAGTTATCTATGATAGCATGACATCAAAAGATATGTTATGTTGGTACTCGGTTGAGTAAGGTACCCGGTGCCCATCGTGGTCCATCGGTTTGGGTCGTGACACGAAAGATTATCTCAATCAATCAAGAACGATTCCAACAATTATGTTGGCTTCAACGGAAATTAATCTTGAAACAAAACAATTCCAACGAGATTTCTTAGCACCGTAGCAACGTGAGATTTTGCAATTCTAAAGGAGTACGGTGCAACCTTTTTCAAGAATATCATACAAATTTTTCCCTACTCCAGATATGTTAAGGATATCCCTTCTTTCTTTTTGGCATGATCTATACGGCACGAACGAAACGAGCAAATGCACAACTTCCATAAATGACTCTTATTCATAGAAATATTAGAGATGCTTATGTTCTTGATTCCGCAGTGCATATTATTCTATCATCTATTCATGGGTCTCAAAAATACGTAAGTTGGTAAAGTTTATTTCATGACATTAATCAGAGGCCTTATGGTCTTATGACGAACCTAGAGATTTTATTAACGTATTTCATATGCAGTTCATGCATTTATACATGCACATTGACTCATGACCAGATGACATTATATACGAATATATATATATATATATATAGGCAGTAGTCCGCACGGCCATCCAGATCTAGCTGTTTCAGTACCTTTGAAGGTTGGCGGTAGTCCACGCGACCAGTAAAGATTTGAAATATACGGGAATTTTATTATAGTTTTAATGACTGTATGGAAGGATCTATCCTTTTACCCAAACAAGGGGCCTGTCTAGGTTCGATACATACTCTTATTGATCCCATGTGTCTAGCAGTTCTAACTGTGCAAGGGATATCCCTTTTGACAACTTCAGCGGGTTTTAATGTCACAACTGGCTAGACGTAGCCACTAAGGCAAAGCCAATAAGAGTAGTACCAGAATCGACTGTACCACAATCTTGGAACCAAGCCAAGAAACTAGATTAAAATTCCTTTATATTTTGAAAGAGTCTGGATTCTTCATGGTTAATATGCAAGAGAAATTAGTTTTTCAACATAGATATGAATCCGTTCAGCCGGACATAGTCATGGTTGGGGAGAGAAACTAAGTATATAAAATACTATATAATAAAATAAAATAACTACCTTTAAGGCCGGGAAGCAAGGCCCTGAAGATGAATTGAATTTCAAAACTTCTATTAATCTTCAACTGATTTACAAAACTAATAAGCTAAAAGCTTTACAAGAAGGAGAGAGTTTAGGGAGAGATATTAGAGAGAGAGGATATTCTCACGACCTGCCTCTTCAAATGAAGAGGTCCTCTTTTTAAAGAAGGAAAAAAAATAAAGAATCTTTAAATAGTAGATTGGGTCCCACATCTGGGTCCCTATACAGTTTTTTCTACTGTTGGGAATAGTGTATCTGGGTCCCTTATACAGTGTTTCTATTGTTGGGAACAATGCATCTACTGTTGTGTGGGGTCTTCGGCGGCTTTAGTCAAAGTCCTCTTTTGTCTAAATCATTCATTTGTTGGAGGAAATTTTCCACCTTTTCTCTCTCTTTGTCAGATAGTATTATTTCTGGCTGCATCGGCTGTGAATCTTCTTCTGCGATATCATTGCCACTTGTTTCACTGTGCATTGATGTGTCTGATCTTTCACATTGATTCAAAGTTTGAAGTAAATTTCTTTTTACTTCTTCCAGATATTTATTTACTAATTCGGTTTTATCTCCGTCTTGAACAGAGATTCTTCGAGCAATATGTTTGACGGAGTTGTCATCAAATATTTTCTTCTGTGGAGTGGACGAGTATACTTGGATTTGTGTTTTAATAGAATCCAATAATTCTTTTCCATATAATATTTTTGTTTTGGGATCATTTTTCATCAATTTGTCCCAAAAATTGTTGTAAAATTTCCTGTATAAGCAAGGGATTTGTTCCTCCGTAAAACCTAATTCAGGAGTCCATTTATGAATCCATGGGATAGAGAATTCAATAAAGAAACAAATTTGATCAATTTTTTCTAGGCAACAGATATGATCTGCGTGATAGAACTCGGTTAGGAATGGTGAAATTTTTGCCCATTCTTTGTATAACTTAAGGAATGGCTCAGACAGGATTTTCGTTGTGGGACCGTGGTATGACCACTAATTTAAAAACCAGTTGGGGATAAGTCCTGTAAATATTTTTGCACATACTTTAATAAACCAAGTATGTTTATGCCTCTCATTGTTATAATAAAGCACTCTACCAAATGCTTGGATATAATCCCAATAAGTAAAATTCATGGGTGATTTATTAAGGCTTATATGCCTTTCTTTCATTGTTGAAATCCCCCATTCTTCAACAGATTTAATCTGTTTGATAATGATTTTTGAGAAGTTATAAACGTTCTCATTTGTGTTATAACCCGAAAAGTGCTGGAATTCTACACTACCTGTACTGATTAGAATAGTCTCATAATAAGTGCGGGTTTTATATGATTCACCCGGGTAGTATAATCCATTAATCAGATATCTCTGGAATATCTTCCATGGTTCATCTTTTCGCTGAATCTCAGAGTTTTCTAGGAGAAATATTATTTCTTTCTTTGGTAATTTTTCGTAAGACTTAATATCATCGTTGTCTTCTTCTCTAGTGATTGAAGCAAATGTATTACTTTGCCTTTTGGAAGCCAAATATGCCTGTAGATGACCATATAATGGATCATCTTCTGGAATATCATCCAGATGTATAGACGGACCTGATGAAGAATCTCCTTTTATGAAAAATCTTTGAGTTTATTAAACTCCTTTTTCCTGCTTGTATCACTGGAGAATTTGATGAGGATTCGTATGACGATCCTTGAGAATATGATCTACTAGGGGAAGATCTTCCCCTACATCTGCCTCTGGTGGCCCATGAAGGGTCCATTCTACACAAATAACAAGTCAATTTATTCTGAGAAGTAATAATCCAGCATATCATCCCTAATAATTTTAGTATAGGTATGAATTCCTAACAATTTCAACATGATTATGATTTTCAATCAGGTTATCAACGATATCTTCAATTATCAAATCAATTATGAGACTTTGTAGATCTCGATTTAATCTAACCACTTTCAGGATAGTAATTAACAGTTCGTCATCTAGAAAAGTTGTATAGAAATTCATAATTAATCAAGGTATTCTCGGGATAAGAAATCCGGAAGGGAATTATCAATTCCTTTTTTGTATTGAATTTCAAAATCAAAAGGCGCCAGTTGAGCTTGCCATTAAGAAAATATTAATTTAGATGCATCATGTTTGAAATCTTTGTCAAACATATATTTAACAGATTGAGCATCAGTTTTTATTAAAAACTTTTGATTATATAAATCGTCTTGAAATTTTAAAACACATTTAACAATAGTCAACATTTCATGAGCCACAGTAGCATATTTCTTCTGGGCTTCGGTCCATTTACCAGAGTGAAATCTTATCAGGTATTCACTCTTATTGTTGGGATTCACTTATTTTAAAATCCCACCGTATCCAATGTTGGACGCATCAGTCTCAATAATTTTTTGCCATGTAGGATTAGCAAGAATTAAGCAAGGTAAAGACTTAACACGCTGTTTAATATTTTTGACTAACGTAGTATGCTGGTCAGTCCAAGGCTTCTTATGATCCCTTTTCAGCCTGTCGTATAGAGGGGCTAGATCACGAGATAAACTTTTGTAGAAAGGAGATATATAATTCAAACTTCCCAAAAATCTTTGTAATTGAGTCTTGTCAGTAATAACATCAGAAAGTTTTGAGGCAAAATCAATCGATCTTTGTATCGGGGTAATTTTTCCTTGGCAAATATTATGACCTAAAAATCGAACATTTGTTTGGAATAGACTCATTTTTGGTTTAGAAATTACTAAACCGTTTTGTATTACAATTTTCTTAAAAATATCAAGATGCTTAATATGCATCTCTAATGTTTTAGAAAATACTAATATGTCGTCAATATAAACGATGATAAAATCTAGATAAGGGTTAAAAATATCATTCATAATTTTCTGAAATTCAGAAGGGGCATTTTTTAAACCAAATGGCATGACATTCCATTCATATTGCCCAAATGGAACATTAAAAGCAGTTCTATAAGTATGCTCCTTAAAAATTTGAATTTGCCAATATCCAGATTTTAAATCGAATTTTGAAAATATATTGGCGTCATATAATCTAGATAGCAAGTCCCTTTTATTGGGGATAGGATATCTAATCCATTTTAGATGTTTATTCAATGGTTTATAATTTATAACTAATCTTGGAATACCACGTTCCTTTTTTGCAGCATTATTAACATAAAAGGCCGAACATGACCAAGGAGATTTTGAGGGTTTTATCAAACCCTTTTGTAACAAACTGTCAATCTCGTTTTTGCAGAATTCGACCAATTCAGCATTCATTTGGCAAGGTCGAGACTTAGTAGGTATATCATCTTCGGAGAAGTTTTTTTCATAAGGAAGAGTTATAATATGCCTTTTTTGATTCCAAAAGGCACTAGGGTGATCGGCGCAGGCATCAACAGCCATCTGTTCAGCAATCAATTTAATATTTTGCTGAACCTTAGCAGATTGTAAAGTATCGAATATATTCATGCTCAATATTTCTGATTGTAATGAATTAACATGCCTTTGTTTCATTTTAATCAAGGCGTTAATATCTCTAGTTATGGGATCTGTAACAAAAGAATAACTTATCTCTCTATCTTGATAAGTGGCAGAAAAACCCTGTGCATCTATGTTATTAAAAGGGTAAATAACATTAATAAAAGGGGTTCCAAGTATAATTGGAGGGTATAACTGGTTTTTTACCGAAAAGAAGAAATGAGGAATACAAACTTTATTTTGGCAAATACGAGTATTTGGTAATTTATACTCTATATCTAAAACATGACCAGAAGCAGATTTTACCAAATGAGTGGTCTTTTGAAAATATTTAGTAGGAACAAGACCCTCTTGAATACAACTTACATCTGCTCCACTATCAATAACCGCTACATCAGTTAGAGAGAAAGTATTATCAATCAAGATAGTACATTTAATGCACCACTTATGAGCCGTAACAACCTGCATCATTCCTAAAAACATATCAGAATTTTCATTAATCGAATCAATCTGATCAGAAATTTCTTTTCCCTTTTCATTTGACGATTCGAAAATTCCTTTAGCCGAAAAATCAGTTGGAAAATCAGTTAGAGAATTATTTTTCTCAATTTGAGTAATCCGGTGATCACAAATCATTTGATTTTGATTAAGAGACTTAATATCTTTTTTCAAATTCTCAATTTCAATTTTCAAATCATCAAAAGAAGCATCTCTGCTAGGTGTACTGGACTTATGAAGTCGTTTATTAATTTCAGACAAAGAATAGGGCGCAAAATGTTCAAATTCGTTCTTATATTTTTCAAAAGGTTTTAAACTACTAGAACTAGAACTTGCAGCTAGATTAATAATTTTTTCACGTAGTTTTTCATCGGTAACTTCTTTTAAAAGTTCTATTACATTATCAGATGTAATAGTTTTCATATTTAAATCATGAAATTGTGATTGTAAATTATAAAATTCGTCATCATCACAAGTACAAATATCACCTTTGCAAGCAGTGCAAGAAGTATCAACATTTTTATCACTATCAGATAAATCAATTAAATCAACTTCATCTTCAGATTCTGATCCTGAAGTGTATAACAAGCCATAAACCTTATCGCGTAACTCATCATCGAGTTCTAAGGTTTTCAGCTTTTGAAGCTTGCAATTTGGAGAAATATGACCAAACTTTCCACACTTATAACACTTAATATCAGCGAGATCTCTCTTTGATCTATTCTTCGTAAATCGAGTAGATTTCCGATGCGCTTTTCTAGTATCACGCTCTTCCTTAGACCTATATCTAGACCTCTTTTTCTTATACGGGCTATCCGGGTTAGGATACCTATGATATCTGTTTTTCTTCTTCTTCCTACTTTGAGTAGAGGTTCCGGTAAACCAATATGGGTACAAAAGTCACCTAATTGGGATTTCTCTTTAAGCTTATCAATCTTAAGCTGTCTAGAAAGTTTTAGCTCATTACACAAGTTTAATCCTTCTTGTGTACACACTCCTATAAGTTTACCATAGGTATAATTACCATCCTGAATTTCACCGTATCTACCCCTTAATACTTTCCTTACCCTTTCAGCAAATAAGGAAGGGAGGCCGTCTATAAACTTAGCTTTCCAATGCTCATATTTATTCTCGGATAGTTCCATAACCCTACTCATAAAAGTATCTTTATACCATCTAAATTCACTAAGGGTCTTACATCTAAGCTCATTAAGTAAGGTTCTGATGGTCTCATGATTTGAGGTAAATCTACCATTGAAATGCTCTAAAATTGTAAGGATAAGGGTATACACTGCATCTTCTCTACCCTTAACAAGAGCCATACCTATATTATCAACACCCTCGTCTACGGCTGTAACATTAATAACGAAAGCCTTTTCTTCAACAGATAAATAATTATCCCACCAGCCACGAAGTTGGCCAGTAAAGCCTGCAATAATCATTTTGCAAATAGTACTATCTGTATTTTTAACACTTTTGCAGATAGTCGAATACATAAGCATTCTATGTACGAGAATGGTTAATTGTCTATCAGTTAAACCATCAAGATTCCATTCATAAATTTCGGAACTGCTATAAGACGTATTAGACTGATTCCAATCGCGTTCCTCAATCAACACATCTTGAGGAGTAGGACGAGGATAATAGTAAGTTTGCATCCTTGGTTTGTCAGCATACCTACTATTGGGTTTAACTATACCTTTGAGTTTATTAAACTCTGACCATGTCTCAGTTTTATAATCAGAAACGGTCTCAATTCTATCAGCAAAATTTTTAGATAAATCAATTGGTCTAACATTCAAACCTGAAAGCTTTTTATCGAGGAGTTGTGCTAAGTCATCAAGAGATCTAATTTTAAAATCCTGAATCTCAGGAGGTCTTTGAATATGAGTAAGAATAGCTTGTTCAACTGTTTTACTTTCTGAAGTGGAGGCAATATCAGTTGGTCCTTTCTTAGTACTCATTTCTTTTATTAAAACAGTCAAATCATCATGTTTTTTATCAAAAGAACCGATATGTTCTCCTAAAATCTTTACATATAAACCCAAATAATTGTTTTGAGAAATCAATTTATTAATTTCTACGATACTAATAGCTGCAACGTTATCATCAATAAATTTTTGAAAGGCAGTGAAGGTAATACCAGTATTATTAGGTAAAATAAAGGGGGCCTGAGGAGGATAAATGGCTTTAGTAATATTACCACTCCCATCTTTATAAGATCTTTCTAGTACCTTAATATAAAGAGGCAAATAAGTTGTTATAAACCAAGGAACAAAATACATAATTTGATTATGCAAAGCACAAGTTTCATAAAATTCTTGAGAAATACTATTCAAATCATCTTTGCTATAAGCATAAAAAAACTACGTTTTAAACTGGCTCCATTTATCACTAAAAAAATTCCTTTTGAATATATTTTCGTGCCCGAGAACCGGGGATAAAATCAATTTGGTGTGGAATCATTAAGTACTATTGGGGTCGAAATCCATCTCGGATATAGAAGGAATATCCTTTTCTGAAATATTGTCATTGTCCTGAACAATATTTGTTTGAGGGTTAACTTTAACCCTTTCAACCCTTTCGACAGGCTTATTACTAACTTTACTAGTAATAGTGTGTAAAGAGGCTGCACGATTGCGAGCTGGACCGTAGACTGGTTCAACAGGAGAAATATGTTGAATAGCAGGTAGAAGTCTATGATTAGAAAACGAATGTCTATTATAAATAGTAGACTTATCATCAAATTGAATACAAATCCTACCATCCGGATTTTGAGTAACATGTGAAAATTCAGTATTCGACAAGTCGTTAGTAATCTGACTTGGGGATATAACCGAATTTAAAGTCCAAGTAGTTGGGAAATTAATTTCTTCCCACCTAATAGGTCTCCTAGTGGTGACCTTGGACCTTGCAAAGTTGGTTTCTACCAGTATGGTCTGATCTGATGTATCATATAACTTACATCTAGGATTCAAAGTAGATAATAATTTAAAATAAATCATATAAGACAGACATATAAGTTCAGAACCAGGCGCATAATTATAACCATGCGTTTTCACATTTAAAGTCAAGGCATCAAGAATATTAACATCAGAAAGAGATAGTTGTCGATTGGGTTGAGTATTAAAATATACTGGACCATAGGCCACAATAGATTCAATCGAACCCATCAGAGACTGTCTGAAGTTCAGATTTCTAGCATCTCTAAGAGCTGCTAAAAAGGTCTCTGGTAATCCTTTAAGGGTTAACGGTTTAAACGCAATTTGAACCATACCAATATGCAGATAATGATAATGATGTTTATATAAATCTAAATCGTGTTTGTTTAACAAACGAATAGTCTGTTCAGATGAATTTAATGCCAAAGACTGTTCAGTGAGGTATAAAAATGACTGAATAGACTATTCGTTTGTTAAACAAACACGATATAGATTTATATAAACATCATTATCATTATCTGCATATTGGTATGGTTCAAATTGTGTTTAAACCGTTAACCCTTAAAGGATTACCAGAGACCTTTTTAGCAACTCTTAGAGATGCTAGAAATCTGAACTTTAGACAGTCTCTGATGGGTTCGATTGAATCTACTGTGGCCTATGGTCCAGTATATTTTAATACTCAACCCAATCTGCAACTATCTCTTTCTGATGTTAATATTCTTGATGCCTTGACTTTAAAAGTGAAAACGCATGGTTATAATTATGCACCTGGTTCTGAACTTCTATGTCTGTCTTATAGGATTTATTTTAAATTATTATCTACTTTGAATCCTAGATGTAAGTTATATGATACATCAGATCAGACCATACTGGTAGTAACCAACTTTGCAAGGTCCAAGGTCACCATTAGGAGACCTATTAGGTGCGAAGAAATTAATTTCCCAGCTACTTGGACTTTAAATTCGGTTATATCCCAAAGTCAGATTACTAACGACTTGTCGAATACTGAATTTTCACATGTTACTCAAAATTCGGATGGTGGGATTTGTATTCAATTTGATGATAAGTCTACTATTTATAATAGACATTCGTTTTCTAATCATAGACTTCTACCTACTATTCAACATATTTCACCTGTTGAACCAGTCTACGGTCCAGCTCGCAATCGTGCAACCTCTTTACACCCTATTACTAGTAAAGTTAGTAATAAGCCTGTCGAAAGGGTTGAAAGGGTTAAAGTTAACCCTCAAACAAATATTGTTCAGGACAATGACAATATTTCAGATAAGGATATTCCTTCTGTATCCGAGATGGATTTCGACCCCAATAGTACTTAATGAATCCACACCAAATTGATTTTAGCCCCGGTTCTCGGGCACGAAAATATATTCAAAAGGAATTTTTTAGTGATAAATGGAGCCAGTTTAAAACGTGGTTTTTTATGCTTATAGCAAAGATGATTTGAATAGTATTTCTCAAGAATTTTATGAAACTTGTGATTTGCATAATCAAATTATGTATTTTGTTCCTTGGTTTATAACAACTTATTTGCCTTTTATATTAAGGTACTAGAAAGATATTATAAAGATGGGAGTGGTAGTATTACTAAAGCCATTTATCCTCCTCAGGCCCCCTTTATATTACCTAATAATACTAGTATTACCTTCACTGCCTTTCAAAAATTTATTGATGATAACGTTGCAGCTATTAGTATCGCAGAAATTAATAAATTGATTTCTCGAAACAATTATTTGGGTTTATATGTAAAAATTTTAGGAGAACATGTCGGTTCTCTTGATAAAAAGCTTGATGATTTGACTATTTTAATAAAAGAAATGAGTACTAAGAAAGGACCAACTGATATTGCCTCCACTTCAGGAAGTAAAACAGTTGATCAAGCTATTCTTACTCATATTCAAAGACCTCATGAGATTCAGGATTTTAAATTTAAATCTCTTGATGACTTAGCACAACTCCTCGATAAAAAGCTTTCAGGTTTGAATGTTAGACCAATTGATTTATCTAAAAATTTTGCTGATAGAATTGAGACCGTTTCTGATTATAAAACTGAGACATGGTCAGAGTTTAATAAACTCAAAGGTATAGTTAAACCCAATAGTAGGTATGCTAACAAACCAATGATGCAAACTTACTATTATCCTCGTCCTACTTCTCAAGATGTGTTGATTGAGGAACGCGATTGGAATCAGACTAATACGTCTTATAGCGGTTCCGAAATTTATGAATGGAATCTTGATGGTTTAACTGATAGACAATTAACCATTCTCGTACATAGAATGCTTATGTATTCGACTATCTGCAAAAGTGTTAAAAATACGGATAGAACTATTTGCAAAATGATTATTGCAGGCTTTACTGGCCAACTTCGTGGCTGGTGGGATAATTATTTATCTGTTGAAGAAAAGGCTTTCGTTATTAATGCTACAGCCGTAGACGAGGGTGTTGATAATATAGGTATGGATCTTGTTAAGGGTAGAGAAGATGCAGTGTATACCCTTATCCTTACAATTTTAGAGCATTTCAATGGTAGATTTACCTCAAATCATGAGACCATCAGAACCTTACTTAATGGGCTTAGATGTAAGACCCTTAGTGAATTTAGATGGTATAAAGATACTTTTATGAGTAGGGTTATGGAACTACCCGAGAATAAATATGAGCATTGGAACGCTAAGTTTATAGACAGCCTCCCTTACTTATTTGCTGAAAGGGTAAGGAAAGTATTAAGGGGTAGTTACGGTGAAATTCAGTATGGTAATTATACCTATGGTAAACTTATAGGAGTGTGTACACAAGAAGGATTAAACTTGTGTAATGAGCTAAAGCTTTCTAGACAGCTTAAGATTGATAAGCTTAAAGAGAAATCCCAATTAGGTGACTTTTGTACCCAGTTCGGTTTACCCGGAACCTCTACTCAAAGTAGGAAGAAGAAGAAAAATAGATATCATAGGTATCCTAACCCGGATAGCCCGTATAAGTAAAAGAGGTCTAGATATAGGTCTAAGGAAGAGTGTGATACTAGAAAAGCGCATCGGAAATCTACTCGATTTATGAAGAATAGATCAAAGAGAGATCTCGCTGATATTAAGTGTTATAAGTGTGGAAAGTTTGGTCATATTTCTCCAAATTGCAAGCTTCAAAAGCTGAAAACCTTAGAACTCGATGATGAGCTACGCGATAAGGTTTATGGCTTGTTATACACTTCAGGATCAGAATCTGAAGATGAAGTTGATTTAATTGATTTATCTAATAGTGATAAAAATGTTGATACTTCTTGCACTGCTTGCAAAGGTGATATTTGTACTTGTGATGATGACGAATTTTATAAATTACAATCACAATTTCATGATTTAAATATGAAAACTATCACATCTGATAATGTAATAGAACTTTTAAAAGAAGATACCGATGAAAAACTTCGTGAAAAAATTATTAATCTAGCTGCAAGTTCTAGTTCTAGTAGTTCAAAACCTTTTGAAAAATATAAGAACGAATTTGAACATTTTGCGCCTTATTCTTTGTCTGAAATTAATAAACGACTTCATAAGTCCAGTACACCTAGCAGAGATGCTTCTTTTGATGATTTGAAAATCGAAATTGAGAATTTGAAAAAAGATATTAAGTCTCTTAAACAAAATCAAATGATTTGTGATCACCGGATTACTCAAATTGAGAAAAATAATTCTCTAATTGATTTTCCAACTGATTTTTCGGCTAAAGGAATTTTCGAATCGTCAAATGAAAAGGGAAAAGAAATTTTTGATCAGATTGATTCAATTAATGAAAATTCTGATATGTTTTTAGGAATGATGCAGGTTGTTACGGCTCATAAGTGGTACATTAAATGTACTATCTTGATTGATAATACTTTCTCTCAAACTGATGTAGCAATGATTGATAGTGGAGCAGATGTAAGTTGTATTCAAGAGGGTCTTGTTCCTACTAAATATTTTCAAAAGACCACTCATTTGGTAAAATCTGCTTTTGGTCATGCTTTAGATATAGAGTATAAATTACCAAATACTCGTATTTGCCAAAATAAAGTTTGTATTCCTCATTTCTTCTTTTTGGTAAAAAACCAGTTATACCCTCTGATTATACTTGGAACCCCTTTTATTAATGCTATTTACCCTTTTAATAACATAGATGCACAGGATTTTTCTGCTAGTTATCAAGATAGAGAGATAAGTTATTCTTTTGTTACAGATCCCGTAACTAGAGATATTAACGCCTTGATTAAAATGAAACAAAGGCATGTTAATTTATTACAATCAGAAATATTGAGCATGAATATATTCGATACTTTACAATCTGCTAAGATTCAGCAAAAGATTAAATTGATTGCTGAACAGATGGATGTTGATGTCTGCGCCGATCACCATAGTGTCTTTTGGAATCGAAAAAGGAATATTGTAACTCTTCCTTATGGAAAAAACTTCTCCGAAGATGATATCCCTACTAAGTCTCGACCTTGCCAGATGAATGCTAAATTGGTCGAATTCTGCAAAAACGAGATTGACAGCTTGTTACAAAAGGGTTTGATAAAACCCTCAAAATCTCCTTGGTCATGTTCGACCTTTTATGTTAATAATGCTGCAGAAAAGGAACGTGGTATTCCTAGATTAGTTATAAATTATAAACCATTGAATAAACATCTAAAATGGATTAGATATTCTATCCCCAATAAAAGGGACTTGCTATCTAGATTATATGACGCCAATATATTTTCAAAATTCGATTTAAAATCTGGATATTGGCAAATTCAAATTTTTAAAGAGCATACTTATAGAACTGCTTTTAATGTTCCATTTGGGCAATATGAATGGAATGTCATGCCATTTGGTTTAAAAATGCCCCTTCTGAATTTCAGAAAATTATGAATGATATTTTTAACCCTTATCTAGATTTTATCATTGTTTATATTGACGACATATTAGTATATTCTAAAACATTAGAGATGCATATTAAGCATCTTGATATTTTTAAGAAAATTATAATACAAAACGGTTTAGTAATTTATAAACCGAAAATGAGTCTATTCCAAACAAATGTTCGATTTTTAGGTCATAATATTTGCCAAGGAAAAATTACCCCAATACAAAGATCGATTGATTTTGCCTCAAAACTTTCTGATGTTATTACTGACAGGACTCAATTACAAAGATTTTTGGGAAGTTTGAATTATATATCTCCTTTCTACAAAAATTTATCTCGTGATCTAGCCCCTCTAAACGACAGGCTGAAAAAGGATCATAAGAAGCCTTGGACTGACCAGCATACTACGTTAGTCAAAAATATTAAACAGCGTGTTAAGTCTTTACCTTTCTTAACTCTTGCTAATCCTACATGGCAAAAAATTATTGAGACTGATGCGTCCAACATTAGCTACGGTGGGATTTTAAAACAAGTGAATCCCAACAATAAGAGTGAATACCTGATAAGATTTCACTCTGGTAAATGGACCGAAGCCCAGAAGAAATATGCTACTGTGGCTCATGAAATGTTGACTATTGTTAAATGTGTTTTAAAATTTTAAGACGATTTATATAATCAAAAGTTTTTAATAAAAACTGATGCTCAAACTGTTAAATATATGTTTGACAAAGATTTCAAACATGATGCATCTAAATTAATATTTGCTAGATGGCAAGATCAACTGGCGCCTTTTGATTTTGAAATTCAATACAAAAAAGGAATTGATAATTCCCTTCCGGATTTCTTATCCCGAGAATACCTTGATTAATTATGAATTTCTATACAACTTTTCTAGATGAAGAACTGTTAATTACTATCCTGAAAGTGGTTAGATTAAATCGAGATCTACAAAGTCTCATAATTGATTTGATAATTGAAGATATCGTTGATAACCTGATTGAAAATCATAATCATGTTGAAAATGTTAGGAATTCATACCTATACAAAAATTATTAGGGATGATATGCTGGATTATTACTTCTTAGAATAAATTCACTTGTTATTTGTGCAGAATGGACCCATCATGGACCACCAGAGGCAGAGGTAGGGAAAGATCTTCCCCTAGTAGATCATATTCTCAAGGATCGTCATACGGATCCTCATCAAATTCTCCAGTGATACAATACGGAAAAAGGAGCTTAATAAACTTAAAGATTTCACATAAAGGAGATTTTTCATCAGGTCTGTCTATACATCTGGATGATATTCCAGAAGATGATCCATTATATGGTCATCTACAGGCATATTTGGCTTCCAAAAGGCAAAGTAATACATTTGCTTCAATCGCTAGAGAAGAAGACAACGATGATATTAAGTCTTACGAAAAATTACCAAAGAAAGAAATAATATTTCTCCTAGAAAACTCTGAGATTCAGCGAAAAGATGAACCATGGAAGATATTCCAGAGATATCTGATTAATGGATTATACTACCCGGGTGAATCATATAAAACCCGCACTTATTATGAGACTATTCTAATCAGTACAGGTAGTGCAGAATTCCAGCACTTTTCGGGTTATAACACAAATGAGAACCTTTATAACTTCTCAAAAATCATTATCAAACAGATTATATCTGTTGAAGAATGGGGGATTTCAACAATGAAAGAAAGGCAGATAAGCCTTAATAAATCACCCATGAATTTTACTTATTGGGATTATATCCAAGCATTTGATAGAGTGCTTTATCATAACAATGAGAGGCATAAACATACTTGGTTTATTAAAGTATGTACAAAAATATTTACAGGACCTATCCCAACTGGTTTTTAAATTGGTGGTCATACCACGGTCCCACAACGAAAATCCTGCCTAAGCCATTCCTTAAGTTATACAAAGAATGGGCAAACATTTCACCATTCCTATCCGAGTTATATCACGCAGATCATATCTGTTGCCTAGAAAAGATTGATCAAATTTGTTTCTTTATTGAATTCTCTATCCCATGGATTCATAAATGGACTCCTGAATTAGGTTTTACGGAGGAACAAATCCCTTGCTTATACAGGGTATTTTACAACAAATTTTGGGACAAATTGATGAAGAATGATCCCAAAACAAAAATATTATATGGACAAGAATTATTGGATTCTATTAAAACACAAATCCAAGTATACTCGTCCACTTCACAGAAGAAAATATTTGATGACAGCTCCGTCAAACATATTGCTCGAAGAATCTCTGTTCAAGGCGGAGATAAAATCGAATTAGTAAATAAATATCTGGAAGAAGTAAAAAGAAATTTACTTCAAACTTTGAATCAATGTGAAAGATCTGACACATCAATGCACAGTGAAACAAGTGGCAATGATATCGCAGAAAACGATTCACAGCCGACGCAGCCAGAAATAATATTATCTGACAAAGAGAGGAAAAGGTGGAAAATTTCCTCCAACAAATGAATGATTTAGACAAAAGAGGACTTTGACTAAAGCCGCCGAAGACCCCACACAACAGTAGATGCACTGTTCCCAACAGTAGAAACACTGTATAAGGGACCCAGATACGCTATTCCCAATAGTAGAAAAACTGTATAGGGACCCAGATATGGGACCCAATCTACTATTTAAAGATTCTTTATGTTTTTTTTCCTTCTTTAAAAAGAGGACATCTTCATTTGAAGAGGCAGGTCGTGAGAATCCCCTCTCTCTCTAATCTATCTCCCTAAACTCTCTCCTTCTTGTAAAGCTTTTAACTTATTAGTTTTGTAAATCAGTTGAAGATTAATAGAAGTTTTGAAATTCAGTTCATCTTCAGGGCCTTGCTTCCTCGCCTTAAAGGTATTTATTTTATTTTATTATATAGTATTTTATATACTTAGTTTCTCTCCCCAGCCGTGACTATGTCCGGCTAAACGGATTCATATCTATGTTGAAAAACTAATTTCTCTTCCATATTAACCATGAAGAATCCAGACTCTTTCAAAATATAAAGGAATTTTAATATAGTTTCTTGGCTTGGTTCCAAGATTGTGGTACAGTCGACTCTGGTACTACTCTTATTGGCTTTGCCTTAGTGGCTACGTCTAGCCAGCTGTGACATTAAAGCCCGCTGAAGTTGTCAAAAGGGCTATCCCTTGCACAATTAGAACTGCTAGACACATGGGCTCAATAAGAGTATGTATCGGACCTATACAGGCCCCTTGCTTGGGTAAAAGGATAGATCCTTCCATACAGTCATTAAAACTATAATAAAATTCCCGTATATTTCAAATCTTTACTGGTCGCGCGGACTACTGCCAACCTTCAAAGGTACTGAAACAGCTAGATCTGGATGGTCGTGCGGACTACCGCCGTCCTACCCTGATCCTCATATATATATATATATATATATGTATATGGGATATGGGAAAGGTTATGGCGTTATATATGCACCACCACTTGATTAGCTGGTATACATTGGTGATTTTGCTCACAATGGTCGAGATGATATAATGGGATGCCCTTAGAGGCCTGATTATGTTATGAAAGACGTACCTATACACAACATGACATTCATACGCATATTTATGACACTATAATTATTTCATGATTTACAAAGTTATCTAGACTTATAGGTTGAGTCATTTACTCTATATTTCTTTCATGTCTGTTATGTACTTATTTATGTGCCTTACATACTCGGTACATTATTCGTACTGACGTCCCTTTTGCCTGGGGATGCTGCGTTTCATGCTCGCAGGTCCCGATAGACAGGTTGACAGTCCTCCAAGTAGGTTATCAGCTCAGCGGAAGATGTTGGTGCGCTCCGTTTGCTCCAGAGTTGCTTGTTTGGTTAGTATGATTTAGACGTATAATGTTTGGGATGGTGGGGCCTTGTCCCGACCTTTATGTTAAGTGTGTAATCTTAGAGGCTTGTTGACAGATGTCATTTATTAAATGTTTGTACGGCCTTGTTGGCCTATGTTTTGAGTTTATAAATTATTATGTTGGCTTTATAGACCCGTATGTCACATGTATAAGTTTTTTTAATATTAGGTTGGGTCGTTCTATATTGACTATTCCCTTATTTTTATTGTGGTTAGATCATGGCGGCCCATTTGGCCCTTTTGCCAATGAAAGTACAATAAGAAAGATATGTTATGTTGATACTCGGTTGAGTAAGGTACCGGGTGCTCGTTGCGGCCCATAGGTTTGGGTCGTGACAATGTATAGATGAATTCGATTCATGAGAAGTACGTCAATAAAATCTCTCGGAGCGTCATAAGACCATTATACCTCTGATTTATATCTTGAAACAACTTTTATCAACTTACGTATTTTTTGAGACCATGAACAAACCATAGAATAATAAGACATATGGGAATTTAAGAACACAGGCATCTCTAATACTTCTATGAATAGAGTCATTTATGGAAATTGTGCATTTGCTCGTTTCATTCGTGTCGTATAGATCATTCCAAAAAAGAAAGAAGGGATAGCCTTAACACAACTGAACCGATTTTCTTGAAAAAGATTGCACCGTATTCTCTTATAATTGCAAAATCTCACAACAGTAACATAAATCTAATGCCTACTAAATGTTTCATCATGTGTTATTTAGTATTGGAGTAGGAAAATGTTACGATTTCCTTCAATGTGGTCTAACGTGAGTTCTTAATGGAAAGAACTATTTACTTGAATCTCTTGAAAATCAAAGAGTCCAAATGAAGTAAATTGGTCACACATCTCTTAAGTGTGTTTGAATGGGTGTGGGCCCACTTCAAGCGGTGACTAAGCCAATTTAATTGTCCAAAATATGACATCTTGCAAGACTTTTAAGAGTCATCATAAGTGCCACATTTTGGTTCCACGTTTTCAAGGTTATCCAAACGATTATAATAAGTTATCCACCCATTTCTTAATAACTTGTTAATTTCCCATTAACCAATACCCCACAAAACTAAGAATTATCTCAACGTACTTAAAATACTACTTACTTTTAACACACTTTATACACCTTATTATCATGGTCACGTGGTACCTTGTATGTCACTAGTCCATAAATACCAGGTATTTTAGCTCAGACCGTATTTTGTCCAACCATGATAAACTTTGACAAAATTTATTTTTTTCAATTTGCTGACCCTCTCACCTTCACGAATTTAGTCGTCACTTGTTTAAAATAGCATAATGCTTATAATCTCAAAATAGTCTCATTCCAGAAATTACGTCAATTAACTTACGACGAAACTTTAACGTACGAAAATGCGAGATGTAACAACTCATTTCCGAACTTATCTTAATATACATATGGCGTACTTCCACGTATGAAAATAGGGTGTAATAGGAAATTTGACTGGGGAGTTGACTTTTTGATATTAGGATCGAAATCTATTTTTGGAAGTTTTTGATATCGGGCAAAATTTGGGGTCAATCGGACGTGATTTGATAAGTTTCGGCATCGGTTGTAGAAGTTTGAGGTTTCAAGTTCATAAGCTTGAATTAGTGTGCAATTCATATTTTTGTTGTTGTTTGATGTGATTTGAGGGCTGGACTAAGTTTGTATGTGTTTTTAGGAGTTGATGGTACCTTTGGTTGAGGTCCTGGGTGCCCCGGGTGTGTTTCGAGGTGAGTTTTGAGCTAGTCCGGGCATTTTGGCACTCTGAGATTGTTCTGGTACTTTTGGAAGCACGGATCGCATATTTTGGATTGCTGAGGTGCAGGAGAGGTGCGGAACGCACATAAAAGTGCAGACTACAGTAGAAATATGCGAACCTTTGAGGAGGAGTGCGGACCGCACAATTTTGCATGCGGCCGCACTCCAGGGAGTTCTACAGATTCGCTGGTCCGACTTCGGAGACCTATATCTTTCGATGTATAAGGAATTTTGAGATGATTCAAAAACAAAAGCTGTACCCCGTTGTGTCTAGTTTCCATAATGGTGTAGAAGTCATCATTTGAGCATCTGTAGAGCAATTTATGGCAAAACAACTAAATCCTGGAAGTGCAGCAACCAAAAGGTGCAGCCGCACCATTTTGTGCGACCGCATGAACTGGGATGTGCGGATGCACTTGGAATTGTGTGAACCGCACAATGGGAGTTCAAAGGATGTACTATATAAATGAGGTTTAGGGCATTATTTCACTTTTTGGACCTTGGGAGCTCGGTTTGTGATGATTTTTCGTGGGTTTTTTCAAGAAATTCATCGGGATAAGTGATTCTAATCCGATTTTTGTTAATATACATGAATATATCATTGATTTCATCATCCGATTAATACTTTGAGATGGAGATTTGGGAAAAAATGTAGAAATTTCATAAAATGAATTTTAGCGATTTGAATGTTGATTCGATGAAAGATTTGAGTGAAACTAGTATGGTTGGACTCGTAATTTAATGGGTTGTCGGATTTTGTGAGTTTTGTCGGGTTTCGAGGTGCGTGCCCGGGTGTATTTTTGGTCGGATTTGAGATTTGATTTAGGATTCGATCTTTATCATTTGTAATTGTTTCCTTAGGCTTTATCTGATGTATTTGAGTTGCTTTTGGCTAGTTTTGAGCCATTCAGAGGTCGTTGCGCGCGTGATGGTATTTTTGGAGCATCGCTTGGCTTGCTCGGTATTGGAATTGGCTTGTTCAAGATAAGTAACTCTTCTAAACTTAGTGCTGAGGGTACGAAACCCCGAATTACGTGTTATGTGATTAGTGTTGAGGTGATGCATATGCTAGGTGATGGGCGTGTAGGCGTGCGCCCTGTGAATTGTGACTCTATGTTTCCATGACACTGTATAGTAGTCCTATTTTTGTTGATACCTGTTTCACCATGTGATAAAGTAATTGAGCTGTCAATCAGGCTAGATATCATGTTTAGGCTTTATGTTGATATTGTTGGGACCCATAATGGTCGTTTCTTGCTGTCATCTCACTGATTTTATTGATATTTCATACTCAGCCTTATTCATGCATTCATATCATATCTCAGTCTCATTTTTCATTTATTTATGCATCATATCATCATTTTTGGCTGATTTCTTCATTATATTTTTGAGCCTGAGAGACTGGGGAGATTGATGACTGAGTGAGGCCGAGGGTCTGATTGTGAGCATGATTATGGGATTGGGCTGCATGCCATAACATGTTTTATTGATTAATGCCATGCATGGTTTGTTATAGTGCTTGGACTGAAGGAGCCCCTCCGGAGTCTGTACACCCCACAAGTGAGCGCAGGTACCTATTGAGAGCGAGGGCCGGTGTCGAGTGTCGAGTGCCGAGTGATTGGGAGGACTGAGTGAATGTGAGGACTGAGTGCCTATGAGGACCGAGTGACTGATACTTTGAGAGTATGTATATGGTTCTATCAATGAGTCGCATCACATTTTGGCATGGACATGACATACATGCATAAATATGCATTTTTCTCATACTGTACGGTATTACATTATTCATGACTTTTTACACACATTGATATGTGGGTATAGAGAGGTATTTCACATTTGCTATCTGGAACGAAAAAAATGAAACATCTATTTATTGTGGAAAGGATTTTTGGGAAAAATTACAGTTTTCAAACTTACTCATATTTTTGACAATTTCGGTAAAGGATTTGGGTTTTCACTGATATACTTGAAAGGCGGAACTATTTTCGGAAAACTATGAAAAGGCTGGGCATTTTATCTCTGATCTACTTCTTTATTTACTTGCTTTACATTGTTATGAACTTCTATTAGTTATTGGTGTTGGACCCTACCTATATTCCAGCTCGTCACTACTTCCAACCAAAGTTTAGATTTGTTACTTATTGAGTACATGGGGTCGGTTGTACTCATACTACACTTCCTGCACATTGCGTGCAGATTTTGGATGTCGTTGTTGTTGTGCATGGCGGGGGGAGGGGGGGCTAGCATCAACTATGTATCTGCGTTCCTGTTGTAGCTGCCTCTTGTTCACGGTAGCCTTAGATTTATAAACTCTGTTTATATATTTTTCAAACAGATGATGCATTTATTCATACCAGCTTATAAATTCTATTCTTAGAAGCTCATTATTTGTACTACCAGTCCTTGGGAAGTGTATATGATTAAGATAATTCCTTTGTTTAATTCCATGCGGTCTCGCACATGCGGAGACATTCCGCTTCTGCGATTCTACCTGCTCGCCTCGCATTCTGCTTCTACTGAGCTTTCTGGAAACATCCTCGCATCTACCGCCATCCCAGCTCAGTCCAAATATCGCTTCTGCGACCACATCACCGCACCTGCAGCCCTTTCCCCGCAGGTGCGATTGCACCACATACCAGCAACCTCAATATTTCCCCGAGACACAAACGCGATCCGTTATCCGTCCAGAATCCACTCGAGGCCTCCAGGACCTCAACCAAAGATGTCAACAAGTCTTAAAACATAATACGGACTTAGTCGAGCCTTCAAATCACATCAAACAATGTTGCAATCACGAATTGCTCTCTAGTTCAAGCTTAATGAACTTTAGAACTTCTAACTTCTACATTCGACGCCGAAACCTATCAAATCACGTCCGATTGACCTAAAAATTGCTCACAAGTCAGATTCAATATTACAGACCTACTTCAACTTCCGTAATCGGAATACGAATCCTATATCAAAATGTCCACTCCTGGTCAAACTTCCCAAAAACCATCAAACTTCCAACTTTTGCCAAATGACCCTAAAATGACCAGGGTCGGAATCCCAAATAGACATTGACAGCTATTCTTAGGCTCGGAATCCCAAATGGACATTGATAACATTAAACTACACTTCAACACAAATTTATGAAATTCTTCCAAAATGCCAACTTTCCACAATAAGCACTGTAATGCTCTTGGGTCATCCAAAACCCGATCCGGACATACGCCCAAGTCCAAAATCACCATGAAAAACATATTGGAACCTTAAAATCTCAATTCCTATGTCGTTTACTCAAAAATCAAACATTAGTGAACTCTTCCAACTTAAAGCTTCCGAATTTTGAATTTTTCTTTCCAATTCAACTTTGAATTTCCTGAAATTCAATTTCGACCACATATACAAGTCATAATACCTGAAGTGAAGCTTCTTAAGGCCTCGAGCTGCCGAACGATACGCCAGAGCTCAAAACGACCTGTTGGATCATTACAAAACCTCTTAAAGAGCATCTGTAGAACTACTTGCCTTGGCTAACAGGCCAGTATTACCCTAAGGCATATGACATGACTACATTCTTTTCAATGATTCCTAGGTTTCACGTTCATATTATCCTTATTTGAAGGTCAAAGCATATTGCAATATGCAGGCAAAGAAGATAGTCTCAAAGTTTTCATTAGTTCTAAAAGTGGATTATAGTAAACCAAACAAAATTTTCAGGTTTTAATGATGTTGTATGAATAAGCATGGATATAGAGGACAGATTGAGATGAACACAAAATTCTCATTCAAGTTATACATAAGATGTTTCTGCAAACGTTTTTACCAAATGGGATTGAATTTCATTCATTATAAAGTCAGGTTAGTAATAGCATTAGAGAAGTTCAATACATGAGAGACCTTATGCTAGGAATGTTTAGCTTAACTGTACAGACTTAAAAGTGGTAGTTTAAACATAATATAATTCATTTCAACTTATTTGGAGAGTCATTGATACTCAGTCACAACAGATATGATTTGTATCTTGGATCGTAAAAAATGACTTAATCATGCTAGAGTTGTTTATCGTGAAAATGGTAATAACAATTAAATTTGTTAATGGGACTCTAAAAATATGTGATCTATTTTTATGCTAGTTGTTGAGGTAGTTGATGCTATGTGAAGTCTAACGACAGAATATGAACTAAAACAGAGTTATAATCAAACTGAGGGGCTTGTTATCCGGGCCTCGGACTGACCGCTGAGGGGCCTCGAGGTCGATGCCTAGACTCGGGCTCGAGATATCGTGGGTAATCGAGAAGGGACTAACGATTAGGATATAACTAAAGGAGGCTCTTTATGTCCAATATCAAGCAATAAAAGAAGAAAAAGTATGAAAGCAATAAATGAAAGAGGCAGCCTCAAGCAAGGAAGTTAGAGAAATAAGAGAGAGGGAGTTGTTATTGATCTTATGTGGAATGGTTGGAGCAACAACAGCCCTTTACAAAGTGATGAGGATCCCCTTTATATAGGAGGGAAATCCAATCATAGTACAAAATACATTAAATGTAAAAGCATGGAGATGGGATAGCTAGACGCGACGCCTTGATACAGGCTCCGGGTAGGCCGGCTTTGTCAGACCTAGCCGTGTGCCTTGGGAATTCCCCATTTTGCTCTAGCCTCAATCTACGTCCTCTTTAAGTCGGGTCTTGACGAGCTCCGAGGGAGGGAACTCGGTCATAGCTTCGCGTCCTTGGGGTCTCAAGGTGTTCTTCTGAAGTGACTCGATAGCAAGAAATTAGGCCCTCTGATTTTGCTGCATATGTTGATACCCAATTTTTCCTTATACATTTTTTATACACAAAATACTTTCAAAATAGTATGTGTATGCATATATAAGCATGCCCAAGTATTTTGGTATTTTTCCCAAATTTTTAAAGATTTTCAAAACCAATTTATTGTCTATTTTAACATTACAAAAACCAATAATTATTTCCAAAATTATCATTTTGGTGAATAATTTATTTCCATCCTCATAGTTACACCAAAATATAATTAACGCAATTTTTGCATATTTTTACAAATTCATTTGATATTTTTAAAGCTAAATTACATAAAATTGCAATTATGGCCTATATTACGATTAATAGCGTTTTGCAATCATAAAATCATTTCCAGCATTTTTAGATTAATGTTTATTTATTATTAATTAGCTCAGTGCTTTTAATTAGTTTTTAAAATCATTTTACTATTTTTTATAAATAAAAAGGGTAAAACTGGCTATTTAACATGTAGCCTCAGTTCATTTCAATTATAGCCCCATTACATTTCAATTATAGCCTAAAAGTGACCCAATTTCAAACTTAAATTCGGACGACCCAATTCTTATTTTTACCCAACCCCTTAACCTGTTTTCAAACCCGTCCGGATTTTCTTTTAAATCCTGGCCGTTGATCATTTTGATCAACGACCCTGATTCACCCTTTCCTTTTTTAATCCCCTAACCCCTCTAACCCTAACCCCATTTTCACAATGACGCCGCCTCTAAATCCCAAAACTCTCTCAAGACTCTCAAGGTCCTTCGGAACCCTAGCCTTCTCCTACCTTGTTCCACCGTATTTTCACCGGAGTCCATGAATTCTCAGGCCATGGACAGCCTATACTCACCTCCTCTGGCTCTTGCATGCCTGATGCTCGAAGGTTCGAGGCCAGACCTCGAAGGTCTTCACTCAGACCTTCACCGATTCGAATATTCTGGCCTTGCTCCGGCATACCATGGTGTTTTGAGCCTGATTCTGACCTCTCCGACTCAGATCGGTGACCTTTGCAAAGCTTTTTCTAGGGCTCTTCTGAAACCCTAACCCGTCGAGGTTTTCCCCAATTTTTCTTTTAGATCTGTTGTGTATCTATGCTCTACTTGAGTGTTCAAACGATTTCCCTAGCTTTTCTTTCAAAAATTACTTTCCGAAGACTCTTTTACCATCTAGGGTTTTCTGAAAATACGTAAGTATTTATCTGACTTTCTTCTCCTGTTCTTTTGTATGTATTTGCCTCTACTGTATTCTTATGTTTTCCTTCTACCACATATGTTCCTACACCGTGCTTTCTATATTCCGTTCTTGTATGTTCTGCCATTGTGTTTTCTACACTATGTTTTTGTATGTTTTTCTACTATGTTCTACTATTTTCTTCTACCATGTTCTGGTATGTTTCACCTACTGTATTATTCTATCGTGTTCTTAAGTGCTCTTACTATTTTTTCCTTCTACTGAACTTTGTTTAAGCCTCTTCTAAAAGGATCTTCTTAAGCATGCTTCCTTCTACTGTTCTTATCGGTTTTTTCTCATCATGCTTCGAATTAGTTTCTTTAATCTGTTGCTTTGAACTCTTCTATTGTATTTACATGCTATTCATGAGTTCTGTTGCTGCGAGAAACATGTTAGAAGTTTTAGTTTTTTTCAGAAACATCTGAACATGTTTCGATTCAACTGCTGGCCCTCTCATCTTTGCTTTATGGTTTGCCCGAACTGGGGTTCTTATTTCAAAACCCCCCTCCCCCCCCAACTCTTTTAGATCAATTTCGAAGTTTCATATGGTTCTGACCTTTTGATAAACTCTTCTAAACTCTGTTACTGGATTTTCCACTAATTTTACGATGGCATGACAATTTTTCTTTCATACTTAACGTGTCTATATGCCCTTTATATGTGATGAACCTTTCTGTAAAAGGTCTTTCCAACTTGTGATTGATTCAGAATCCCTTTTAATAGGTCTAATTGATTGCTACTGATTTTCCTTAAGTTAAAATCTTTCCTCTCTTTCTGACTTGGTTCATTGGTAATGTCGAATCCCTGATTCCTTGATTTACTAAGTACTAATTGTTTTACTGTGTTCTTGCTTTATTTAGGCTAACCGTATATTTTTAAAATCTTCTTTCCTTAGTTAAACCCCTATGTATTTACCCCTAATTTCCTACTTTACACAAGATGTTTACTTGATTCTCTTTCCTTAACTGATTGTTGTCCATTACCGTTTGAGTTTGAACTCCTTAATTAAAGGAAGTTCTTATGTTGATTGATTATAATTGATACATAGTTCCATAATTACTATGATTCTTCCCTTACTCTCTACCTGTTTTCCAAGCTATAAATACTCGATTCTTTTTCTTTTCACAACACAGAATACACTTCAGAGCTTCACTTAATTCTCACAACACCTTCTAAAACTTTCTGCACTTTGGCTTTCTCAAGACTTCGGCTTTCATTTGTTTTTCCTGAAACTGGTATGTCCTAGTTTTGATTCTAGCATCAACCCCAATGTGTTTACTTACAAATTTTTATGTCCATGCCTACTTTATTGCTTTGTAGAGTTCAACTTCTATGATAGTATGCTTATGTCTTGCTATCTGTTACTGCAATGAATCCCATTCCCATACCCCTTTATGTGCTTGAGCTGTGGTTTAAGACATGGCAATACACAAAGTTATTGTCCATGGATTAAAACTGGATCCTTTTGATCCTAGGCTCTTTCAATTTCCAATACCATATTCCCTTAGGTGTGTTGAGTTGAGGTATAGCCTGGCTGCATCCAAGTTGTTGTCCAGGGCTAAACCTGTCCTTCATTAGGTTCTAACTCTCTAATTTTTAGCTGACAGGCTGGTCAGGGGTGTGCCAGCACTCCTAATTGCTAGGCATGACCACCAACCTGCCTTGGCATTCCCTAATTCCCCTCTATTGCACCTACACCTATTCCTAGAACCTTAAGTTCTACCCTTCTCTTTTGATCCTTGCTTTGGGACCTCTAGTTCCCTCTGAACTTGGACATTTGAGAGCTGGCATTTCCACATTGCACTATAATCTAGATATGCAATATATTTGGGGTGTAAGCACTGCCCGGAGTTCCTGAAACTCCTTGGATCTCTGAAACACCCCAGATAAGAGAAGGCTTTAGAATCTGATCTTTGGAAGTTGGTTTATTTCATATTTTAGACCTGGGGTCTGAATTAGGCTCTCCTTGGTTGTAATAATCTTGTAATAAACATTTGGGGTCGGCTAGTGGAAAAGGGTAGGGGACTATGCATGCAAGGGGTAGATACCATGTTCATAGGGAATTACTATACTTCTAAAATTCGGCACTCATGTAGACACCATGTTTATAGGGATTACTATTTTTCTAAAGTTCTGCATTTTATAAATCATTGAAACTCTGCATTCTCATATAGATACCATGTTTATAGGATTTTCTACATTCTCATATAGATACTATGTCTATAGGGTTTTCTGCAATTTCATAACAGATGCCATACCTGTAAGCCTTTTCTAAAATTCTGTATCTTCATATAGACACCATGCCTATAGGACTTTCTGCATTCTGCATCCGTCATTAGGCAAACCTATTATAGGATTTAAATACCTAATCAATTGCATGTAGACAACCTGCCTATAGGATCCCTGCATAAGCAATAACAGTGCTCCAATCAGTAACACCTAGAAAGAATGTCTATAGGAGCTGTTAACTAAACCTGAATCGTCAACTCGCTTATAAGCCTAAAATCAGTAGCAGTAATGTTTAACGCCTGCAGATCTTATGCCCCTGTAATTGACAATTCTTTTTCTGCAATCAGTTTACTTCTTTATTTATGAAACTAATAGATATCATGCCTATAGGTTTTGTTTAACGCCTAGGAAAGCCTCGGGGTAAAATTTTGTAATTGCATCAGTTTTGATAATTACAACCAGCAGGCAGGCCTAATTCAGACTTCTTATCTGAAAATATGTTATAAATTAGCCACCCTTCATACGTTAAGTTTAATACAGGCCAAACCAGTATTTGCAAGTCATGTTAAATAATCTGCTGCTTTGAATGAGGAGGCCGACTTGAGCCTTAACTGCTATTTGTTTCCCTTTTAACTGCTATCTGTTATTGCTTGTCGCCTAGATTTTTATCCTTTTGAAACTCCGCAAAATCCCCAACTCCCTCCCCTTTAGGATTAGTAGTCCCATATTCCTCCGGGACTGATAGGATTGGGACGGGTAATAGCATGCAATAAGTAACGATACCATTCCGCGCTTTAACACCTTAACGGGGTGGGAAGGGTAGATATGGATATGATGACCGATGCGCTAATATCACATGCGACCCCTCTTCTAAGGAGTGATTGATGGGTATTGCATTGAAGCGATCCATATTAATCATAAACTTAGGACCTCCCTCCCTTTATTTACTTTCATCTCTTCTTGTAAAACTATTCAAATCTTTTTTCATAAATTTCTGCCCTCTCTACTTACCTTCAAAAGTTTTCAACCTAATTGCAATGTTGTATGCAAGTCCTTATTTGAGCCTTGATTGTTTACTTTTAAAGTCACAATTGTAACATGGACGGGAACCACACTAGTGGATCTTGAGGTGTGCCTAATACCTTCCCCTCGGGATAATTTCTAGCCCTTACCCTAATCTCTGGTCTCTTCATCTCAAACCCTTCTTAAAGTGTCCTAATGCACTATAATCATTAGGTATCTTCATGTCTTTTCTTTCCTTTAGCCGCTTTCCTTTACTGCTTTATTTCAATATTGTTGTAATTACTGCAATTATTGTAATCATTTATCTTATGAACGTGAAAATACACGTCAATTTGTTTCATTTTTGTAAACTGCATCTTCAACATCATATTCCACTTGTGCCAAACAAATACCATAGCAACGCTTATAATGAGTGGTTGCGCTCTTCCAATATTATCACCCTTTAAATTCGGCAAAGGCGTTTTTGCGGTAAAACCAGTCGATCAGCGGTGCAGTCAATGGTTTCGTGCCTTTCCCTCTTGAATTGTCCGCTCAAGGGTACCTGTCTAATACCCCGATAGAAACCTTACTCTGTTTAACTATGCATGCATCATGGTCAAACCTAGTCGAGTCAGTTATGTTGTCCACATAATGACTCATTAAGATAGCCTTGTCCATAGTCCATCGGGTTTCCCTGAAACCCAAACGGACACCTGCATGTTCTGTGCATTTATTTGGAGAACTAAATGCTTTTTATGCTAATTATTGGTTTAAATAGTCGAGTCTGGTGGGGTAGGGGTCTAGCACTTTGTTTTGCAGAAAATGAGGCACGAAGTCCCCAAATTTGGCATGGTAACCAACATTCATCCAAGGTTGCTGAATTGGTGGAAGCAGCCAACAAGAATATCAAGAAGATACTAAGGAAGATGGTCGAAAGGCACAAAAAATGGCATGAGAAGTTATCATTCGCCCTATTGGGATACCGCACATCGACCGGAGCAACTCCCTACATGTTGGTTTATGGTACAGAGGCGGTCATCCCCGCCGAGGTAGAAATTCCCTCCTTAAGGATATACAAGAAGTAGAGTTGGATGATGCAGAATGGGTAAAAGGTCGCTATGAGCAGTTAGCCCTTATAGATGGGAAAAGGATGATTGCGGTTTGCCACGGTCAGTTGTATCAGAACAGAATATCCAGAGCCTTCAACAAAAGGGTTAAGCTAAGGAAGATTACACCGGGGCAGCTGTTGTTGAAGAAAATATTCCCACATCAAGATGAAGCCAAGGGGAAGTTCTCTCCCAATTAGCAGGGTCCGTACATGGTTCATCGGGTTCTAACTGGAGGAGCCCTTATTCTTGCAGATATGGATGGAGAAGTCTGGCTGAAGCCAATCAATTCAGATGTAGTGAAACGATATTATGTGTAACCACTTATGATTCCCTTAATGATGTAATTTGAACTATGCCTGACCTGATTCCCGTTTAAGAAGGGATACGTAGGCAGCCCTATGTGTTCGGTCATAATTTAATAAAAACTCCATTTTTCCTGCTATTGGAACTGGGGCAAAATTTTGAGGAGGACCATCAAAATTCCGAAGTTAATTTCAGTCCATGCATCGCTAGAAGCGCCAGCCTGGTAAACTGGGGTAGAATTTTGAGAAGGACCCTCAAAATTTCGAAGTTGATTTTTTTTAGTCATTCAGCACAGCCGTCAGAAATGTCCGCTTAGCAAACTGGGGCAGACTTTTGAGGAGGATCCTCAAAATTCCGGAGCGAAAGAGGTTGCAATGTATGAAACCACGTTGCAGTCGTTAGTTCATCTAAAGAAAGCTATTTTCGATCATATACTTATGCTATATTTACTAAAGCATGCATAACTATTATCCGAATTGCTGTTGTTTAGCGATGCTACCCCAATGACACACAACGGCAAGAGCCCGGGGAAGACGAACTAACCTTTCCCCTCACAGAACTCACGATTTTCTTTGGATGCAGGCACTCGACTTGCAATATCGTCAGGTATATTTATGTACACATACTTTCCCAAGAATGCAACTTCTCAGAATCATCACTTGCCCGCAATTGCTATCCGTACACAATCTCCCCAGCAGTCATATTGTCGTAATCGGCTATCAGCTAAGAGATCTTACTGCTAATCATCCTTTTGCATTGTTGCACTGCATAAGGCTACCTTTCTGCCTTCCGAGGTTAAGCTCTACCTCCATCTGCATTTCCTGCATTACATAAGGCTACCTTTCTGCCTTCCGAGGTTAAGCTCTGCCTCCATGTGCATTCTGCCTTCCGAGGTTAAGCTCTACCTCCATCTGCATTTTGCATAACACTACCTTTCTGCCTTCCGAGACTAAGCATTGTCTCCCTCTGCTTTTTTTTTTTTTTGCATTGCATAAGGCTACTTTTCTGCCTTTCGAGGTTAAGCTCTACCTCCATCATCATCTGCATAAAGCTACCTTTTTGCCTTCCGAGACTAAGCTCTGTCTCCATCCTGCATGGCTGAAATATCGCCACTTTATTTTCTTGCATGGTGAAATATCGCCACTTTATTTTCTTGCATCGGCTGAAAGATCGCCACCTTATCTTTCTTGCATCGGCTGAAATATCACCACCTTTTATTTACGTCTTGCATCGGCTGAAAGATCGCCACCTTCTGCATTTCATGGGCTGAAAGATCGCCAAATTGTCCAAAGGCGTCATTGTTCGGAGGCACCATTTTCATAGCCCGAGAACGCCATGTCATGGCCTGAGGACCCCATTTTATCTTTTTCATATCATTATTCAAAGGCATCATGGTTCAGAGGCACCATTCTCATAGCCCGAGAACATCATTTCATAGCCTGCGAATCCTTTACCATACGAATCATGGCCCAGGACGTCATGGTTCGAGGACGTCATCATAACCGTTCGAGGACATCATTCATGGTCCAATGGGAATTTGCATCATGTTTAAATTTACGCACAATATGCGCTCGTATTTCTTACTTGCAGGTGCACCGGATGGCAACGACCGTCTCAGCAGGAGCGATCCCGCTCTAGTTCCCGCAGCCTATCGATTTTTCAGAAAACCTCTCTCATTCTAAACATCGCGTTCGTCCGTTTCAAATCTCCATCGGCATATTCCGTCAATGGTTCCGGAACTACATATGGCCTGATTCCTGTAAGAACAGGATATGTAGGCGGCTCAGAAACCAGAGCTCGGTCAAAATACCTTTCAAATCGCCACTTCCTGTCAAAATTGGCCATCTTGTCTTTACCCGACAACCCTTTCATCCTTCCCGGGTAAATAGGGGCAGCTGTTGATACCCAATTTTTTCCTATACATTTTTTATACTCAAAATACTTTCAAAATAACATGTGTATGCATATATAAGCATGCCCAAGTATTTTGGTATTTTCCCCAAATTTTTAAAGATTTTCAAAACCAATTTATTGTCTATTTTAACAGTACAAAATCCAATAATTATTTCTGAAATTATCATTTTAGTAAAAAAAATTATTTCCATACTCATAGTTACACCAAAATATAATTAGCGTGATTTTTGCATATTTTTAAAAATCCATTTGATATTTTTTAAGCTAAATTACATAAATTGCAATTATGGCCTATATTACGATTAATAGCGTTTTGCAATCATAAAATCATTTCCAGCATTTTTAGATTAATGTTTTTATATTATTAATTAGCTCAGTGCTTTTAATTTGTTTTTAAAGTCATTTTACTATTTTTATAAATAAAAAGGGTAAAATTGGCTATTTAACATGTAGCCCCAGTTCATTTCAATTATAGCCCCATTACATTTCAATTTTAGCCTAAAAGTGACCCATTTTCAAACTCAAATTCGGACGACCCAATTCTTATTTTTACCCGACCCCTTAACCCGTTATCAAACCCGTCCGGATTTTCTTTTAAATCCTGGCCGTTGATCATTTTGATCAACGACCCTGATTCACCCTTTCCTTTTTTTAATCCCCTAACCCCTCTAACCCTAACCCCATTTTCATAATGACGCCGCCTCTGAATCGCAAAACTCTCTCAAGACTCTCAATGTCTTTCGGAACCCTAGCCTCCTCCTACCTTGTTCCACCGTATTTTTTTACCAGAGTCCATGGCTTCTCAGGCCATGGACAGCCTATACTCACCTCCTCCGGCTCTTGCATGCCTGATACTCGAACGTTCGAGGCCAGAACTCGAAGTTCTTCACTCAGACCTTCACCGATTCGAAGATTCCGGCCATCTCCGGCCTTGCTCCGGCATACCATGGTGTTTTGAGCCTGATTCTGACCTCTCCGGCTTAGATCGGTGACCTTTGCAAAGCATTTTCTAGGGCTCTTCTGAAACTTTAACCCGTCGAGGCTTTCCTCGATTTTTCTTTTAGATCTGTTGTGTATCTATGCTCTACTTGAGTGTTCAAACGATTTCCCTAGCTTTTCTTTAAAAAATTACTTTCCGAAGCCTCTTTTACTATCTAGGGTTTTCTAAAAATACGTAAGTGTTTATCTGACTTTGTTCTCCTTTTCTTTTGTATGTATTTGCCTATACTGTGTTCTTATGTTTTCCTTCTACCACGTATGTTCCTACACCGTGCTTTCTATATTCCGTTCTTATATGTTCTGCTATTATGTTTTCTACACTATGTCCTTGTATGTTTTTCTACTATGTTCTACTATTTTCTTCTACCATGTTCTGGTATGTTTCACCTACTGTATTATTCTATTGTGTTCTTAAGTGCTCTTACTATTTTTTCCTTCTAGTGAACTTTGTTTAAGCCTCTTCTAAAAGGATCTTCTTAAGCATGCTTCCTTCTAATGTTCTTATCAGTTTTTTCTCATCATGCTTCGAATTAGTTTCTTTACTCTGTTGCTTTGAACTTTTCTATTGTATTTACATGCTATTCATGAGTTCTGTTGCTGCAAGAAGCATGTTAGAAGTTTCAGTTCTTTTCAGAAACCTCTGAACATGTTTCGATTCAACTGCTGGCCCTCTCATCTTTGCTTTATGGTTTGCCCGAACTGGGTTTCTTATTTCAAAACCCCCCAACTCTTTAGATCAATTTCAAAGTTTCATATGATTCTGACCTTTTGATAAACTCTTCTAAACTCTGTTACTGGATTTTCCACTAATTTTACGATGGCATGACAATTTTTCTTTCATACTTAACGTGTCTATATGCCCTTTATATGTGATGAACCTTTCTGTAAAAGGGCTTTCCAACTTGTGATTGATTCAGAATCCCTTTTAATAGGTCTAATTGATTGCTACTGATTTTCCTTAAGTTAAAATCTTTCCTCTCTTTCTGACTTGGTTCATTGGTAATGTCGAATCCCTGATTCCTTGATTTACTAAGTACTAATTGTTTTACTATGTTCTTGCCTTATTTGGGCTAACCGTATATTTTTAAAATCTTCTTTCCTTAGTTAAACCCCTATGTATTTACCCCTAATTTCCTACTTTACACAACATGTTTACTTGATTCTCTTTCCTTAACTGACTGTTGTCCATTACCGTTTGAATTTGAACTCCTTAATTAAAGGAAGTTCTTATGTTGATTGATTATAATTGATACATAGTTCCATAATTACTATGATTCTTCCCTTACTCTTTACCTGTTTTCCAAGCTATAAATACCTAATTGATACATAGTTCCATAATTACTATGATTCAGAGCTTCACTTAATTCTCACAACCCCTTCTAAAACTTTCTGCACTTTGGCTTTCTCAAGACTTCGGCTTTCATTTGTTTTTCCTGAAACTGGTATGTCCTAGTTTTGATTCTAGCATTAACCCCAATGTGTTTACTTACAAGTTTTTATGTCCATGCCTACTTTACTGCTTTGTAGAGTTCAACTTCTATGATAGTATGCTTATGTCTTGCTATCTGTTACTACAATAAATCCCATTCCCCATACCCCTTTATGTACTTGAGCTGTGGTTTAAGACATGGCAATACACAAAGTTATTGTCCATGGATTAAAACTGGATCCTTTGGATCCTAGGCTCTTTCAATTTCTCATACCCTATTGGCTTAGGTATGTTGAGTTGAGGTATAGCCTGGCTGCATACAAGTTGCTGTCCAGGGCTAAACCTGACCATCAATAGGTCCTAACTCTCTAATTTTTAGCTGACAAGCTGGTCAGGGGTATGCCAGCACTCCTAATTGTTGGGCATGACCACCAGCCTGCCTTGGCATTCCCTAATTCCCCTCTATTGCACCTACACCTATTCCTAGAACCTTAAGTTCTACCCTTCTCTTTTGATCCTTGCTTTGGGACCTCTCGTTCCCTCTGAACTTGGACATTTGAGAGCTGGCATTTCCATACTGCACTATAATCTGGATCTACAATATATTTGGGGTGTAAGCACTGCCTGGAGTTCCTGAAACTCCTTGGATCTCTGAAACACCCCAGATAAGAGAAGGCTTTGGAATCTGATCTTTGGAAGTTGGTTTATTTCATATTTCAGACATGGGGTCTGAATTAGGCTCTCATTGGTTGGAATCTTTAATTTCTGATATATTTTTTCTTATTCATTCTGGTCTGTAATAATTTTGTAATAAACATTTGGGGTCGGCTAGTGGAAAAGGGTAGGGGACTATGCATGCAAGGGGTAGATAACATGTTCATAGGGAATTACTATACTTCTGAAATTCTACACTCATGTAGACACCATGTTCATAGGGATTACTATTTTTCTAAAGTTCTGCATTTTATAAATCATTGAAACTCTGCATTCTCATATAGATACCATGTTTATAGGATTTTCTGCTCTCATATAGATACTATGTCTATAGGGTTTTCTGCAATTTCATAATAGATGCCATGCCTGTAAGTCGATTCAAAAATTCCGCATCTTCATATAGACACCATGCCTATAGGACTTTGAGGCAAACCTATTATAGGATTTAAATACCTAATCAATTGCATGTAGACAACCTACCTATAGGATTCCTGCATAAGCAATAACAATGCTCAAATCAGTAACACCTAGAAAGCATGTCTATAGGAGCTGTTAACTAAACCTGAATCGTCAACTCGCTTATAAGCCTAAAATCAGTAGCAGTAATGTTTAACGCCTGTAGATCTTATGTCCCTGTAATTGACAATTCTTTTTCTGCAATCAATTTTCTTCTTTATTTCTGAAACTAATAGATATCATGCCTATAGGTTCTGTTTAACGCCTAGGCAAGCCTCAGGGTAAAATTTTGTAATTGCATCAGCTTTGATAATTACAACCAGCAAGCAAGCCTTATTCAGACTTTTTATCTGAAAATATGTGATAAATTAGCCACCCTTCCTACGTTAAGTTTAATACAGGCCAAACCAGTATTTGTAAGTCATGCTAAATAATTTGCTGCTTTGAATGAGGAGGCCGACTTGAGCCTTAACTGCTATTTGTTTTCCTTTTAACTGCTATCTACTATTTCTTGTCGCCTAGATTTTTATCCTTTTGAAAACTCCGCAAAAGCCCCAACTCCCTCCCCTTTAGGATTAGGAGTCCCATATGCCTCCGGGAATGATAGGATTGGGACGGGTAATAGCATGCAATAAGTAACGATACCATTCCGCGCTTTAACACCTTAACGGGGTAGGAAGGGTAGATATGGATATGATGACCGATGCGCTAATATCACGTGCGACCCCTCTTCTGAGGAGTGATTGCTGGGTATTGCATTGAAGTGATCCATACTAATCATAAACTTAGGACCCCCCCTCCCTTTATTTACTTTCATCTCTTCTTGTAAAACTATTCAAATCTTTTTTATATATTTCTGCCCTCTCTACTTACCTTCAAAAGTTTTCAACCTAATTGCAATGTAGTATGCAAGTCCTTATTTGAGCCTTGATTGTTTACTTGTAAAGTCACAATTGTAACATGGCCGAGAACCACACTAGTGGATCTTGAGGGGTACCTAACACCTTCCCCTCGGGATAATTTCTAGCCCTTACCCTAATCTCTGGTCTCTTCAACTCAAACCCTTCTTAAAGTGTCCTAATGCACTATAATCATTAGATGGCGACTCTTCAAGTCCTAAACCCAATTCTCGAAAGGGAATAGAGTTGTCCTCCTAATGTCGTATACCCGATTTTGACCCATTAAAAAAAGGGGGCGTCGACAGCATATAGATAGTCTCCGCGTTTCTTAGAGCAAAGTGATGGGAAACGATTCAGATACCCGACTCCTCGGGCTTCCCGTGACGAAGTCATACCTATGACGCAACCTATGGCCTGAGTTTTTATGATAATCGGGACATCCCATGGACTTGTTTTTTCAACATCATTCAATTCATTGTCAATTTCCTTTCTTCAAGGTGAATGTACTGTCGTCGATTTGGTTTTTCAAGAACGTAGTAATTTCATCCGCCGATCAGTCTTCCAAAGGACTCGATGGTCGTGTCATTATCTCATATAAATGAGGGCGTTCTAGCATTATTCTTCTATCCATGTGTCTTCATCTGCTCATTCATTCCTTTCTCCTCGCCATCTTCCTCTATTATTGATCACCATGTTTGGAGTTCACGACCTTAGGGTTGTTTGGCAGCGTTCCGATAGGCCGTGTCGTAGCCTTTTCCCAAGCTCCCCTTTGTTTAACATGATTATACCGTTCTGTCACTGCTGTTATTATTGTTATGTCTGCTGTCACTTTCCCTATTGGCTTGAGACGATGATATATGGGGGTCGACTTTCTCGCACGTAAAAAATTCTTCAGACTATATACTGTTGCTCACAAGGGGGCTCAGATTATATACAGCTGCTCACCTTCATACCCAGGCTCGATGTGGTGCTTTTCCCTAGGCTGGCAACTTGCACGACTCAATGTTCCAAGAAGTGGATTCAAAGTAGCCGTGCAAGCAAGGCTGCTGCTTGCTAGGTCTGCTATCTCTCCGAGGTTCTCTTAGTTAGTGAGGGTCCTCGACCTTTGGCAGGCTATGGCATTTTTTCATCCCTCCATGCTTCTCCACCTATCCTTTGGGGATATTAGTGTGGAAGGCCGGGATAGGGCTTCTGAGGATGCGTGCTTGGAGGCGCTTGTTGCAGGAGGTGGTCCTTCGAAGGTAGACTAGGCTCTAGGCTTTTACCACGTATGTGCATCCCTTTGCTTTTTTGTTTCTGTGTAAGGACCCCTTGCAGGCTTTTGTAATTTTATGTAAGGACCCCTCGAGGGCCGTTGTAAGCCAAAACTTATGAAATATGAAGACATCTTCTTTACTTCTGTTTTTGATATTTGCCATATTCTTGTATACTCTTGCACATTTGTGGGGATTTTGAATGTATGCCTCTGCTAATGATCATCAGTACTCTTTCCGGTCTTTGGTCAACACAAATGGCTCCTTTCCGAGCTCATCGTTGTCCCCCGGATCACGCCTGAAGCGGTCCGGTAAACTTGGATCATTGAGACCCTCAAGCCTCGTGGAGATAGAGCATCGAAGTGAAAGTTAACTTCGAGCACTTGGAATTTTTACATTGAGCTTGATGTAGATACCTTTTAAGGTATTGCAGGCCGGTCTCTAAGGAGGGGTTATTTGTACTTAGGCGACTTCCTAAGATCGAGCCCTCATAGATGGAGCTCAAAGTGCTTATTTTTCTCCTTGAGAGGATACCTCAAGGTCGAGTACCACCTCAGAATCCGGGCCGAAGCCGCTGGTCCCCCGGGGCCTAACTTTGGTGGGAGAATCATTGTTGTTTTCCCACATATATATGGGGTTGCTCCTACTTCTTGGAAGATCCCATTACTTTAGGTAGCTACCCTTCCCTTTCGGCATTAAGTCCTTCGTTACCTTAGCGCTAAGGCATTCATGTAGGTCCCCACTTCAGTTTGCTAGTTCTACTATAGCCATGACTGCTACTTCAGGGCCTGACCGGCAAGGAGGGGAGAGTTCCACTCCCAGTGCTCAGGATCCACGGGAGTTTACTCTGAAGACTATGTCTTCGATAAGAGATGAGCATCTAGAGATAGTGAGGAGAGACTGCGGATGGGGCGAGGGGGTAGCGTTGCAGGCGCTTTCCTCGGATAAGGGTATTACAGACCCCGCTGATGGATTCCTAAATGTGTACTTGTACCCTTTCGCACTAGGCCCCCTTGATAGGATTGTGCTCGATTTCTGTTTGAAGTATCGGGTTACTTTGGCACAGATACATCCATCATTTTGGCGAGTAGTGCTGATGTTGAGGTTCTTTGCAGAGAAGGCAGGGCTTGAATTCACGCTCAGTCACCTCGTCAGGCGGTACTAGCCCTCTCACCATCGCGGCCTGCTAACCATGCGTTGTCGTTCGTCAATGCCCTTTGTTTTTGATGATGAGGAAGATGGAGATCGAGAGTGGGTCAATCAATTCATCCGAGTCAGGACGACTGATGTTATCCCTGTGGAACTTATGCCATTTCCCGAGGAATAGAATTACACGCATGAGTAGATTGTCTCATTCTTTCTCAAATTCGCTCATGGCGAAAGCCAGTTTAGTAATTGTGTTTCCTTCTTTTCTGCAGCAACTTCATAGGTGTCGGGCGAAGTTCCTGATCTGCCCGGCTGGGTCCGGAGGTTGGCGGCCCATTTGTCTTATGATGAGCATAGGTGGCGAGATGTGTCCCGGGGTAGATGGGAAGCAAAATTCCAAGGTATGTGTGTACGCCGCTTTTACCTTGCCCTTCGTATAGTTGGGATGATGTTTTCCTCTTTTTATGTACTGACCTTGCCACCGTAGGTATCGGAAGGTCCCTAGGGGCGAGGTTATGCTCCTTTAAAGAGGATGAGGAGTTGTCAACTACTGAGCCAAAGGATGATGGTGATAAACGGGATATGCACTCGTAGTGCGATGGAGCTTTTAGAAGGGCTAAACGGGTCCGAGTCTTCAAGGAGAAAACATCGCCTGAGCCTGTTGTACCTGAAGTCTATGGTTCCAGAGTGGTGGTTCCTCTAAGTGATCATGCTTCGACCGAGGTTGGTTCTTCCAGGGCCGAGGTGGATGGACCAAAAGAAGTGTGCTCGACCTTCGAGGAAGTCCCCCGGCTTCACTTCGCGGTGAGTTTTGGCATAGGCCTTCCGTGTCTCGCGTCTTCCCTTCCTTATCGAGTTTTTGTTCTGCAGGACTTTGACAGGCTTAGGCCTGAGCTGCTCCGTCGTGGGGCTAGGCTTCGGAAAGCTCTAGATGAGGGTAGGTCCCTTAGTCTCCTCTACTAGGAGAAGGAAGTTGAGTTTATGCACTGGCGATATGAGGAATACCGGAGCTCGAATTACGAGAGCTATTTGATGAAGTACGTAACTTCTCGTGGTATGCGTTTCTCTTTTTAACCTTTTAGGTTAACTTTTTGCCTATCTCAGTTGCAAAAAAGAAGGAGGCTTTGGAGCACCTTAGGGGTGAATCCGGCCGAGTTAGGAACGACTATGGCGAGCTAAGAGCTCAGGTGCATGCTCAAGCTTCAGAGGAGAATGGTGCCTTGGCTGAAGTTACTGCCTTCGAGGCCCAACTCCGCTTGGCTCGTGACAATACTTCAGTTCAAGTGGATATGATCATGAAGCTCGCTTTCGAAGGTCATGGCTGAGATCGTTGATTCTCGGGCTGAAGCAACATTGAGCCGAACTAAGGCTGATCAAGAGATGGCGATTCATTTGAAGGACGCTACTGATGCCCAAGCTAAGTTAAAGATGGACCTTGATCGTGAAGAGAGGATTGAGGAATATATTCTTTGCAGGTCCCGAAGAAGGGTACTTGAAGAGATCGGTGCCAAGGGTTTTGTTCTTTTGGAAGATCTAGCTCGAGTGAGGGCGGACGAGCGTGATGCTCGATCACTTCTGCTTGATGTTGAGGAGAGTGACAACGAGGCTGATAGGTCGTAGCCCTCGGGGGCGGGGCATAGATTTTTCCACTTTGCATGCGATACCTTCGAGTTTGTAGATGGGGAATGTACCTTTTCATATTTTGTTAATAACAAAGCACTCGAGGTTTTGTTTCTTTTGTACCCCTTTCTGCTTTGCTCTCGACCAGACGGACCGGTTTCAGAGTTGGTAAGAATCCTTAGATTTGTGATACGGCCCTGGGGCTCATAAAGCAGGCCTGGAGGCTCTTACATGCTCGGTTGATGCAACCTTTAGTACAAGCTGGCATTAGAGCTATTATGCTTTGCTCAACTATTTTGGGTTTAGTCTACGAGTCGGGTTTTGACTCGAGCCTATTCGACCCTCAAACTTCTGTGTCTGCATGGGCGGGCGACAATGGCTCTTATGCCTTGCCTTTGGGCATTTGTACTTTAACTATTTTGGGTTCAGTCTCTGAGTCAGGTTGCGACTCGAGCTCAATTGACCCTCAAGTTTTTTCTGTGTGCTGGCGATAGTGGCTCTTATGCCTTGGGTCGAAACGACTAACAGTTAGGATCGGGCCTAGGCTCGGACTCGAGATATCGGGGGTAATCAAGAAGGGACTAACAGTTAAGATATAACTAATCTCTTTATGGCCAATATCAAGCAACAAAAAAAGAACAAGTATGAAATCAATAAATGAAAGAGGCAGTCTCGAGCGAGCTAGCAAGTTAGAGAAAAGAGAGAGAGAGAGAGAGAGAGAGAGAGTTGTTATTAATCTTATGTGCAATGGTTGGAGCAACAACATCCTTTTACAAAGTGATGAGGATCCCCTTTATATAGGAGGGGAATCCTGTCATAGTACAAAATACATTAAATGTAAGAGCATGGAGATGGGACGGCTAGACGCGATGCCTTGATACAGGCTCCGGGTAGGCCGGCTTTGTCAGACCTAGCTGCGTGCCTTGGGAATTCCCCATTTTGCTCTAGCCTCGATCTACGTCATCTTTAAGTCGGGCCTCGACTAGCTCTGAAGGAGGGAACCCGGTCACAACTTCGCATCCTCGGGGTCTAGGTGTTCTTCTGAAGTGACTCGATAGCAAGAAATTAGGCCCTCTGATTTCGCTGCATACAAGAGCTTATACAAAAATAGTCACCGAGGTTCATCAGACTTGTCCTGGTTGCTCTAATGAGGCTGTTTCATATGATAAGGCTTACATATGTGATTAAAAGTTAAGTATAAACACAAGACTTTCACATTAATGACTCAAAGGTTGTTTCGGATTATCAAACACTTATCTGAAGAAGGAAAAGCACCTTAAACAATTAAAGTTAACATACTTTACTCATTAGTAAAGGATTAAACCCTGAGCATTCATATACCTCTTAGTTAAAATCATTAAATAACAACTTCAAATATAGAATAAAAGACTACATTAAACATGATTAGTGTAATAGGCATGAAGATCACAACAGAACATTTAGAGAAAATCTTAAATCATAACATGCATGGGAAGCTATCAAGACACATTAAAAAACTTAATTGCATAGGTTGTTTGATTTAGAGTAGTAGTCTTCAAGGTCACATAATGACTTAATCAAATTGACTTGCGACACATAAATTCATTAAAGTTAATCATAAGTTAGTAATAAATCATTATAAGCAAGAACAAATAATTAAGAGCTGATGACAAACATAAAAAACAAAGGCAGTCAATGAAAAGACAACAATAGGTTCATGATTTTAAATAAAACAGTCAAAAAGGAGTGGAAGTATACTGACCTCCTTGTGTGCAGCAGACCAAACAAGAATTCAACTTAGTCGTGTAGAAACTAGAGCTTCAAGCTTTGAGCAATGAAAACTCGAAAACAAAAGAAACAAAAATTAATCAGAGAGAAAGAGGAAGAGAGCGAGAGCGAGAGAGAGAGAGAGAGAGAGAGAGAGACTAGGCTTTTGAAATCTCAATGGTTTTTTTATACTCGTATTAGGATTTTTAGTTCTTGTTCGGTTTGTTAGGTGAGAGCATTCAAAACTCTATTTATTTTGGCATTTAGTGCCATAGCTTACTGATTCAAATTAGGACAGTGGAAGATGATGGAAAGTGGATGATGTGAGCAAACTCGAGTGAAATCAAAGATGATAAAGGTGAGAAAAAGGATAGATTTTACCTGAGGGAGGAAGACTGCTTGTTGAAAACAAAAACCACCGAATAAAGGCCCAATGTCTAGAGGTCTCTGCACTTGACCTCTGGACCAAGAATAATGATGATGACACTGTAAAATAGCTATGTATGCCACTAATTTTGACAGAGCACAAAGAATCTCTGGGGATTCGACTTTGCATCGATTAGTGTAGGGTTTTGAATTAGGGATTTCGAAATCCAATCAATGGAATGGAAATAAAATCTGAGGCTTCATATCCTAGGGATGAAGCAATTGATTCTGCTAGTTGGACTTGAGAACAATGTCACGATGCTAAAGTTTAGAAGTGGCACTTCAGATTTGAAGAATAAAAAAAGGAAATAGTAGTGGGATTCGTGGATAGGGAGTAGGAGAGGATGATTTGATGAGAGATTTCATGACCTTGCACGGATTTGTGTAAGGTCTGTTAACTGATGTTCTTGAGAGATTGAGACAAGAAAGAGGGAAAGAGGAAATGGAAGCGGTTGTGGGAGTGACAAATGAAATTAGGGTTAGGATATTGGGAGTTAGCCTCCGAATTAAGAGTGAGGGGTTGATATGGGTCGTTTAGATCAACGGTGCTGGTATTTTGGTGTTTAAAAAGTTTTTGTGAAAATTTTTATGGCCATTAGATCCTTGTGATACAACGGTCGGTATTAAATCTATGGGTGTTAAAAATTAAAGAGCAAATAGGGTTGAAAGTCATGGGTCGTTGATCTAAGAAACGGACGGCCCAAATTTGTTGTATTTGTTTTGTGAGGGTGGAAGACGAGTGACGTGGTAGGAGCGGATTGGTATTATGGGAGTGGCATGGATTGCCAAGTTGGAAAGTAACGGAATTGGACCTGGATCATTTTTTTGGATTGGGCCAGTGCATTGGGCCAAAATTGGTTTAAAAAATAGCTAATTCTCATTTAATTAAGAATTGCAACCATAACCATTTGGCTTTTAACCCTTTAAATTAATTTAAATAAACGTAATTGTTTCAATAAAATGTAGAAGAAATTAAAATTGTCAAATATACTACTAGTTATTTTAATCCACTATCTATAAAATGCGTAATTCAAATTATTAACACAGTAGTCCAATTAATTAGAAACTGAGGAGTAATTCATTAAATTAATTATAAAGCCTAGAGGTTATTTTAATAATCTTAAAATAGTAAGTATATTTGTAATTACATAATAATAATAATACTAAATTATCAATTTCAAAACTAATACTTAGTTAATTTTTGAAAAATAGGTATTTATTGATAGAAAATACTTTCAAAATATTCATTGTAAATTATTAAGTATAAATAAATTAATTTTAAAAGGGAGGGTCAAAATTGACCGTCAACAAGGTTAACATATATGGATCCTGATCTTCTGTTTTATCCCATCTTTAGCTAAGTATGCATTAATTTCAAAAATTTATAGGTCTCTTGAGACAACTTCCTTCCATGTAATTTTAGGTCTACCTCATTCCTTTTTAACACCTTCTCTTATCATAGTTTTACACCTACCGGTGATATGTAATTCGACATAGGACATGACAAGACCACTCAAGAGAACTTCTCTCATTTATTTTCAATGTTTGCTACCTGCACTTTCTATCAAATGTGATCATTTTTAATCTTATCTAGTTTTGCGTGATCACATATCTATCTTAGCATTTATATTTTTGCAATACTTATTTTACGGATGTTGGACTTTAGCAGCCCAACATTCACTACTATATAATATAACTTATCTAATAGATATTATATAGAACTTACCTTTCACTTCGGTAGGCATTCTTTCATCACATAATACCCCGGTAGCACTTCTTCATTTCAACCATCAAGTTTTAATCCTATGAATAACATCTTCATATCTATTCTCTTGAAAATGAGCCTAGATATCAAAATTATTTATATTTTTGCATCGTAATTCCATCTTGTCTCACCTAAGTTTGCTCTTCTCATGCTAACTAAATTTGCAGTGCATGTATTCAGTCTTACTTTTACTTGTCCTAAAATTCTTACGCTTTATGGTGCTTCTTCATAGCTCAATCTTTTGGTTGACACTCTCCCTAATTTTGTTAATAAGCACAATATCATCAGCAAATAACATGTACCATAGACCCCCATCTTGTACTGAGTTGGTTAACACATTCCTAGCTAGGGTAAATAAGTAGGGACTCAATGCAGAACCCTGGTGTAAGCCTATTATTATGAAAAACTCCTATGTATCTCCTGCTATACTATTTTTACGCTAGTGACAGCTCCTTCACACATGTCGTTAAGGTTTATTTCTTTCTCTAGGTCAATAAACACTATGGGTAGATCTTTCTTCCTTTTTCCATTTAGTTTCATCATTCTTCCTAGTACGAATATAGCCTACGTTGTGGATCTACCCGATAAATCCAAAATGATTCTTTATCACTTTTGTCGTGTTCCTAAGTCTATGTTATATCACTCTTTCCTAGAGTTTCATCGTTGTAACAACCGACAGATCGTTTTGAGCAATTGCACTTTGTTTGGTGGTATAAAGTCATGAATAGCTCCATATAATGTATTATTACTTATGTGTATCGTCAGTTTTGGTTTTCGAGTGATTCTGGATTGATTTGAAAGATTAATTCTCTTTTTAGAAGCTTTAAGTTGAAAGAGTTGACCAAGTTTGACTTTTGTGTATTTGACCCCAGATTGGAGTTTTGATGGTTCATTTAGGTATGGATGGTGATTTTGGATTTGGGCGTATGCCCGAATTTGTATTTGGATGTTTCTAGAAGGTTTTAGCGCTAACTGGCAAAAGTTGCAATTTGAAGGTTTGGAAAGTTCATAGGTTTGATCGGAAGTTGAATTTGATGATATTGGGTTCAGATTGTCGTTCTGAGAGTTGGGATAGGTTTCTTATGTCATTTGGAACTTGTGGGAAAAATTTGAGTTCATTCCGAGTAGAGTTGATATGATTCAGCACGAGTTTTGGAAGTTGAAAATTTAAAAGTTCATTAAGTTTGATTTGAGATGCGATTCGTGGTTTTGATGTTGTTATGTGTGGTTTTAGGCCTCAAGTAGGTTCGTGTTATGTGTTGGGACTTGTTGGTATGTTCAGATGAGGTTCCAAGGGGCTCGGGAGTATTTCGGATGAGTTTCGGATTATTTTAAAAATGTTGGGCAGTTTTGGTGCTAGTTCTTCGCACCTGCACAGATTTGGCCACAGGTGGGGAATCACTTATGCGATGGAGTGGTCACTTCTTCGAAGGAGTGGTGTCCTAGGGGTTCTGCTTTTGCAGAGTTTTTGAAGCAGATGCGGGAGTGCTTCTGCAAGATGAGGAATGCACCTGCAGAGTTTGATCAAGTTGGGGAGTTGCACTTCTACGCTTTTGTGTGGCGACCCAAAATTCACTAGTCGTGATGGAACCTAACACAACCCTATAGGTAAGCCAACTAATAACTATCCAATTTCAATAATATTAATAAGACAATTAAACAAAAGAATTATCTGAATCATATACATTTCCCAAGGACTGGTAGTACAAATCATGAGCTTTTAAGAATAGAGTTTACAAAGCTGATATGAACTAAATACACCTTCTATTTGAAAAGTACATAAATAGAGTTTTAAAATTTACAACTACCATGAACAAAAGGAAGCTACAATCGGGAATGCAGGTACACCTTCCAATCCAGCTATCATCGAACACAGCAACATCGACATCAAAAATATGCATGCAATGTGCAGGAAGTGTAGTATGAGTATAACCGACCTCATGTACTCATTAAGTAACACACCTAACCTTAGGTTGAAAGTAGTGACAAGCTAGAAACATAGGTTAGGTCCAAAACAAATAACCAATAGCAGTTCATAACAATGTAAAGCAAGTAAATAAAAAAGTAGCTCAACTATAAAATGTTCAGCCTCTTCATAATTTTCCGAAAACGGTTTCGCTTTTCAACTATATCAGTGAAATCCAAATCCTTTACCGAAATCGTCAAAACAAATATGAGTAAGTTTAAAAACTGTAATTTTTCGCAAAAACTTTTCATCAGGTAAATGTTTCATTTCTAGATAGCATGATTAACGTACATCTCTATGCCTACATGTTAAGATACAAGTAAAAATCATGAATGTCACCAGAACTGGGCAGCAAAATAAAATGCATCTCTATACATGTATCTCAATTACGTATGACAAATGTAATGCCTCTTAGTGATGAACTCATGTACTCACACTCTCAGAGTACTCAACCTCACTATCTCGCATCATCTCTTACCGTACTAAATACTCAGCACACTCAATCACTTAGCACTGTACGGTACTCATTGCGGCGTGCAACCCGATCCACATATATATACATAGTCAGCTGCGTTCACTGGGGGTGCGCCGACTCCGTAGGGGCTCTTACTTCCCAAGAGCTATAATACGCACGGTCAACTCACGTGCTGCACAGATGACTCACGTGCTATAACATCAATATCTGGATCTGCACGGACAACTCACATGCTACACGGACAACTCACGTGCCATAGTAACAATATCTCAAAATTAGGCCCTCGGCCTCACGCAGTCATCAATCTCTCTAGTCCCTGTCTCGGGCTCACAATGTCATAAAAATAGCCCAAAATGATGATATGAGGTATCAGTAAATAATAACAGAGACTGAGATATGATATGCATATGAATGCGTATGACTGAGTATATTAAGCAGTGGAAGCAAATAACTCAACAACAGAAATGACCTCAGTGGGTCCTAACAGGATAAGCATGTAGCCTAGACATGGTGTCTAACATGGATCACAACTCAATTACTTTATCACATGGTGAAAATACAGATATCAACAAAATAGGGCCACTATTCAGTTCCCTGAAAACAACGGAGTCATAATTCACAGGGTGCACGCCCACACGCCCGTCATCTTCCATGTGCGTCACCTCAATATGAATCACATAACACAAAATTCGGGGTTTCATACCCTCAGCACTAAGTTTAGAAGAGTTACTTATCTTGAACAAGCCAATTCCTACACCGGGCAAGCGAAACGATGCTCCAAAAATTCCATCACGCACGTCGTGACCTCCGAACGACTCACAACTAGCCAAAAGCAATTCAAATACATCAAACAATGCTAAAGGAACTAATCCAAATCGAAAAAGGTTGAATCTTTAATCAAAAACCCAAAATCGGCCAAAAATCCCAACCCGAGCCCACACTCAAAACCTGAATCGGAGCTTTAGAACTCAAGATATACTCAATACCAAAAGAACACAGTCCAATTTTTTATACACTGGGATTTTCGCTTTTGCGATAAAAACCCCACACGTATGCATTTCCAGCTGTCATTTCCTCTTTTTTGGATTATTTATCACACCCGCGGGGCCACAGATGCGGACCCAACTTTGCATCTGCGAAAACACCAGCACCAGCTCTCTTCTCCGACACTAAAATTAGCATAACTTCCTCATACGATGTCCAAATTCGATGATTCCTTTTGCTATGGCTTCGTAATCACGACACGATCTAATGCTTCAATCAAAAGAGAAATTGGAGCTTATTTTCTTAATATGGTACAATTTATGCTTGAAGAAACAACGTCGAAACATCAAAAAGGAGCGCAACACAACCCAAACCTATCTGAAACTCACCCGAGCCCCTCGAGACCCCGTTCGAACATACCAACAAGTCCCATATCATAATACGGATCTACTAGAGGCCTAAAAAAACACATAACAACATCGAAACGACGAATGACACCTCAATTCGAAATCAATGAACTTGAAACTTCAAACTTCCACAACCGATGCCAAAACCTATCAAATCACGTCCGATTGACCTCAAATTTTGCACACAAGTCACATTTGACATTACGGACCATCTCCAACTTCTAGAATCAGAATCCGACCCCGATATCAAAAAGTCCACTCCCGGTCAAACTTTCCAAAATTTCAACTTTTGCTATTTCAAGCCAAATTCTACTACTGACCTCCAAATCGCAATCTGGACGCGCTCTTAAGTCCGAAATCATCCTACAGAGCTAATGGAACCATCAGAAATCCAATCCGAGGTCGAATACTAAAAAGTCAAACTTGGTCAAACCTTTCAAATTAAAGCTTCTAGCTGAGAATCATTCTTTCATATCAATTCCGAATAACCTGGAAACCAAAACCGACGATTCACATAAGTCATAATACATCATACAGAGCTACTCATGCCCAAAAACTACCGAGCAAAGTGCAATTTCTTACAACAACTGGTCGGGTCGTTACATTCTCGCTCGCTTAAACATACATTCGTCCTCGAACGTGCCCAAAGTTGTTCTCAAAGCCATCAAACTGCCGTGTAACCTTACCATACACATACCCGGGGATGATCCCATGTCACCCTATCCCATATAGGTCTGATGATACAACATTACTGAAATTTCTTAATCCAACCTAGCCCATAAGTCTTAGAACCCAATTTACAACATCCAAAATTTTCTATGAGATCAGAATCTCGCATCTACACACTGTATAAGTCTGAACAAGTTGTATCAAACCATATCTATAACCTAAGATGTAATCATATGATATACCTGAAAACTCAAATATTCATAGCGATAATTTCTAAACACAGTAGCTGCTCAAAACAACCCAATGTCGGTAATAAACCTCTTACCAAATAAAGCCTCTTCTAACACTATCATATACTGACAATGATGAAAGAAACATGCAGAAACTCATAACCATTCGTCAGATCAACAAGTCATGGAGCTCCCTCTCCTTCGACAAGGACTATAGCAATTTCTAAGCCGACTTTCGATATTATTCTTCCAACCACGATGTAATCAATTCCTATAGTATTTATTTTAGGTTCAATGACCCCATCTCATCCAACACGACCACTCTAGTGACATGACACATCAATACAATATAAAGCTACAACTCGTGCAACCCGTGCACCAATAAGCAACATTCTAAATGTACTCAATCATGGAAAATGACTTAGACAAGAGAAGTGTCTCGCAATCTCAACAGGTATCACCACAACGCAATGCTAAGAACCTATCACACACCGTATAACCAAAACACATGAATCTAACACAAAGGATCATGTATCAACATAACTCTACCACAATACGTGACCCATCCAAATGCTGGTCCATATTATATACCTCGAGCCACCCTACTCAAAATCAATAACCACGTAAAATTTGACATTAAGTACCCAAAGTGCATTACCATAACCACGGATACGCAAATGACACAATGCCACACAAAACCTGAAAGAGCATAAACAATACGCCATCAACCAAGCAATACTCAATACTTTTTTCACTCAAATTCCGCTATAAGACCCCAATAGAACCGCACCATATGTGCAAATAACCAACGAATCACAACTCCTCATAGCATAGAAGAGTAACTCATAGATCATTTCAGAACACGAATAAGCTCAACAACCACCGAATGGCACATCCCTCAATAATAGCACTATGAAGCCAACCAATGGACCCCCAAACAACTCTAGTCATACACAAATAGATAAATAATCTTGCGAAAGTCCACAATGACCGAATTATAGCACAAACTATCATCTGGATAGCTTCGGCCACAACTTCACAGTCCATAACAATGAAATAATCTACTCTTGAGAACTCCAGTCTCCAAATCCATAGAGCACACGAATCACCATATTCAATCCCAACTCCATCGCTCGAATATCTAACACATCTCTCATAAACGATCATCCCACGAGGAATACTTCTAAAATTCTTCCGTGCCACATAGTAAAATTTGAATATCAACAATCGATCAACTACGAAAGTGACACAATACCAATGAGGTATCCATAAATCAAAACACATTGCCCCTTCTGAAATGTATACTCCCTTCAAGCCATACCAAATAGTATTGTAATTTACCTAGTCATCTGATGTTATGACCCGCAATATTATGTTAATGTTATGCTATGCAATATTAAATTACGATGATGTTGCACCCTGTAGTATTGTACGTTGAATTTGTCATAAGGGAATTGACATCAATCCAAGAAAAAGGTTATTTGGAGATTATAAGGATTAAGCTATTTCAAATAAATAATAAGTAAATTCATGAAGGTGAGAGGGGAAGTGTCACGACCCAAACCGATGGGCTGCGACGGGCACCCGGTACATTACTCAACCAAGTACCAACATAACGTATCTTTTCGTATCATACTATCATAGATAACTAAGCCAGAGAGGCTACCATGAAATAGGTAGAATACAACATGTAATACCAACTTATACATAAGGCACATGGGCCTCTAAGACCAAATTAACCACTCGTATACTAAACATAGGCCGCCAAGGCCATACAATCTTTTACGTACATGACATTTGTATAAAAGCCTCTAAGGATAATATCTATCATAAAGGTTGGGACAGAGCCTCGCCATACCAAACAATACACATCTAAATCATACTGACCAAAGAAGCAACTCTGGAGCAAATGGAGTGCACCAACATCTTCCGCTGAGCTGATCACCTACTTGGAGGACTCTCGACATGTCTATCGAGACCTGCGAGCATGAAAGTAGTGTCCCAAGGAAAAATGGACGTTAGTATGAATAATGTACCGAGTATGTAAGGCACATAAATAAGTACATAAAAGAAATGGAAGAAATATAGAGTAAATGACTCAACGTGTAAGTCTGGATAATTCTATATATCATGAAATACTTATAGTGTCATGCATATGTGTATTAATGTCATGTCATGCATAGGTATATGTGTTCATAACATCATCAAGGCTCTGAGGGCATCCCATCATATCATCTCGGCCACTGTGGGCAAAACCATCAACGTATACCAACTAATCAGGTGGTGGTACGTATAACCTTTTCCCATATCCCATATAAATATAATATATATATATATATATATATATACACGTATATAATGTCATCTGGTCATGGGTCAATGTACATGTATAAATGCATGAAATGCATAAGAAATACGTTAATAAGATTTTCTCGGAATGCCATAAAATCAACATGCCTTTCAGATAAACTTTATCAAATACATATTTTTCTGAGACCCATGAACAGAAGATATAATAATAATTCACATGGGGAATCAAGAATATAGACACCCCTAGTATTTCTACGAATAGAGTCATTTTTGAAAGTGTGTATTTTGCTCGTTTCATTTGTATCGTATGGATCATGCCAAAAGGAAAGAAGGGAAAGCCTTAACATACCTGGGTTGATTCTTTTGACAATCCATTTAACACACGTCAATTGTGACAACACGAAACTGCAAAATCGGAGTAAGAAAAAATCCATATAAGATTCTTGAGAAAGATTACACCGTACTCCTTTAGAATCGCAAATTCTCATTGCTATAGTATAATTTCGTATGAATTTTCTTGCTTAAGACCGTTACTTTGTTGAATGTTTAATCCATATCCCTTAATGAATTTGATCACAATATTGAATATCCTTTCTTGCATAATCTATCCATCACTTTGAAGATGTAAAAGGTCTACATTTTTGTGAATTAAAGAAGTGTTGATGTCATTCTTTAATCCAAAGAGATAAGGTGCTCATCTTTGAATTGTTGCCACCTTGCAAGGTGATTCAAGAGTCACTTAATGTGTCTCCATGTGGCTTCCACATTTGCTCATTAATCTTATCCAAAGACTTTAATGAGTCAACCCATAATTATTAATTAACTAGTTAATTCCCCCATTATCCAATAAGTCACATAATTAAGGATTATCTCAAATTACTTAAAATACTACTCACTTTTAACACACCTTATATACCTTATTATCATGGTCATGTGGTGTCTTGTATGACACTAGTACATAAATATCGGGTATTTTAGCTCGGGCTATATTTTATCTCAACATAACAAACTTGGACGAAAATTCATTTTCTTTGACTTTCTTCCTCTCTCACCTTCACGAATTTACTCATCACATGCTTGAAATAGCATAATCCTTATAATATCCAAATAATCTTTTCCTTGGACTGATGTTAATTACCTTACAACAAATTCAATGTACAATACTACAGGGTACAACATCGTCGTAATTTAATACTACAAAGCGTAACATCATCATAATGTAATACTACAAGGCATAACATCATCGTAATATAATACTGCAGGACGTAACATCATCGTAATATTGCGGGGCGTAACATCATTCCCCCCTTTGGAACATTAGTCCTCGAATGTTGATTGATGCTCTTATTATTTTCATATCTTATAGCTCTTGTGAATACCTTAATACTCTTCTTGCCATTTAGGTAGTTGTTCTGCGAATAGGGCATTTCTCCCTTTAGGCCTCTTTCCCATGCCATGACTTGTGATCGAATTCCTTCCAATCTCGTAATTGTTGCTACCTCCTACCATGGAGCCTCTACGATACTGACCTTATCAGTGCGCTTATGCGTTTTTTCTTTCCTTTTTCCTCCAATTTTTTTATCCTTTACTAAAGTTCTTCGCTCAATATTTTGTCGAACTTATGAATATTGTTATATCTTATTTCATAGACCTGGTTATCCATTCATATGACATTACTGCATCTACGTAGGTTATACTATACCAGAAATCTTACTTCAATTTATCGTTACTGAGGTCTGCAACCAACTCCAGGTTACTATTGCTGCTTATCCTTAAGACTGATGGTCTAATCTCATCTCATACTGTTGAACTTTTATTTATCTATTGTTGATTCACCTTAAGGTTGATCCATCATCTACCACCGATAACTTGATCTCTTATGTTACACTGCCGCTAGGGCTCGCATCTTATCTGGGACATCCAGGGTAATTAGATTGATCCACCTAGGGGTGATATTATACCTCCATTCCCGTACTTTATAGCATCCCAATGTGACTTACCTTACATGGATATTTTAGCCCCTTACAATTCATGAAATCCTCTTCAATTCATTACTCAATTGAAGGTCTAAATGTCATCCTTTATCTATCTCAATTACGCCCTTATTCCACTACCATGGCAACATTCCATATCTTCTAAATTCTACTAGTCTTAGACTCCTTTGAGTTTATTCTGGCTATACTGAGCCTTCTATAACTTAGACAATCCATCAACTCTCTTATTTTCATGAGCTTAATCCCAAAAACTTATCCATTCTTGTCACCTTTTCTTATCTTTACTCATGTCTTCCTAAAACCTTGTTGCTCTACCATACTTTAGCTTGTGACCTACATATATCTATTCATACTTGTTCGCAACCTTCCTTCAACTTGCTTGCACCATAGATTTCCTTATGTTCTTCTGGAACATCAATCGAGACATCACATCGACTCTTACTCTTCTTTTACTGTCTAATTAGACCTTTCGGTACTTAGAAACCATAGGCTGGAAGGTATGCCACTGATGACGCTGCTATCATTCCTGGATATTGAATCCTCGTGCTTCTATCCTTCTATCTGAAGAATGGACTATTCTCAACCTTCTGCTTTTTTGTATCTCATACGTTGTTCACCTATACCTTACTTACCTTAAAGTCTCACATCACATCTTCTACCTCTTTTATAACGTCCCCTCCACATAGGTATAATTCACACCCACGTCTTGAACTTCTACTATAATACATGCCCATATCTACACAATCTCATGAGATCTTCATACTAATTTCTTATGAGGTTAGGACACTTCTCACTGGCTTTATTGTAGAGTCATTATAGAATATGGATACTGCACTATCTTTCTTGTACCTCTGATATTAAGAGTGATTCTGCAATGTTCTCAATCATGATGTCTATAACTTTCTGGGTCCAATAAGTAGACTCCTAATTTACTTAGTTGATGTAACTCTTTAGTTTCTCTCTTCCTTTTGATCAGCCTTTATGTAGGCTTAAGCTATCTTACGATTTATGGCTCAAGGCATTTAGTTATTGATTTAGCCTTTCATGGATGCTATGGAAAACCATGATACAATAGTCAAATTATTCAATCCTTTGTCTATGACCTGGACCCAATTCGTTCTTTTAACTTATACCGAAGTCTTCTACGGCTGATCATTAATCGAATAATTGCTTTCGTTCCATTTCAGCTTTCTTCAAACGTAAGCAATTGCTTTTCCTGGTCTTTTTGCCCCTTGTTGTGTGCATACTTAGCTTATCTGAGTTCTCACAAATGCTGAAATTTTTGTGCAACTCATATGGTCTAAAATATTACTTTTGGTTTTACCTCCCGCTCATTAGCCATGGTAAGTGCCACTTTCTTTTGGAGTGCATACAATTTGGTAGTGAGACTGTTGTTACACAACCATTTCCTTTTTAGGTCACAGTGCTTTAGTTGAAATCTTCTTCCTTATTTTCTCAGCTAGTCTTTCATTATAGTACTTAGGGAGGACACTCTGACTCTTGTAAAGATGCGATCTTATTACATCGTATACCCGATGGAATTTTTGATGTTCTTCCTTGCCTATAATTACCTATAGTTACTTATCTCCACACCTTTGTGCTTGCAGGGTTACTTCTAAACTAATATTTTGATTGACTTCCCAGTGATACTCTCTTTTATTTCTATAATACTTATACGGTATCTTTATCTACCACAACTTCTATCCGAATATTTCTCAAGGATCACGATGTCATAACTGTGAGGCTGAATTCCCCATATTGGGGTCCCTATGTTTAACTTGCACGATCTGTTGATTTGTCTGTATCCTCTTGTCTAATATAGCGAGGCTCTTCCTAAATCAACTACTAACTACTTGATGGCCCATTCCCGTATCAATATTCCGCGTAGTGTTTCTTGGGTTATTTCCTTTGTCTTAACTTACCTCTTGCACTGGCTCCTTATTAATCAATAACATCTCGGATAGGAACCCTTACTTCCTCTCCTTGACATCGTGTTTGTATAATGCTCTGGTATCGTAGCATATCTGTAGGCTTTGAATAAATTAATCTCATCCCTTTTTCATTTTATCACATTCTTCTTTTACCATTCCATAATTACTGGAACCACTTAATTCTGACTTAATGTCACATCACTTCATATGCCCCCCTTTAGGGAAATACTAATATTTAGTGCTACGATGATCTACCTATAAATATTTTACCTCTTCATCATTGGCGTCTTCTCACATTATCGATGACCCTCGCTCGCCTTGTGGTAATCCTTCTATACCAAGTATAATGAAATTCCTTACTCACGAGGGTGGCACTTAGTGTAAATGGCACACATAGTCCCTTAAGCTTAACTTTTCTCATATTGCTTGCTTTAGGGAAGCGTCTTCCTGAATGACCGTTCTCTGAATTTCTCATGAATCTTCTTCTGTTGTCCATTCTATTATCGCCGGAACGAAATCTGAAACTCTCGTGATTCCGACTATTATCCAATCACTCAGTCCCTAATTCACGTTTAGTTTATCTTGTTCACCAGCCCATGCTGATTTCTATTATTCTGGGGTCTAACTTTTCTGTTTGGTAATCGCGTTAGAGTTGCAAACTTATTTCTCGAAATGAGAACATGACTATATGACCTATACTCTTTTGTTGTCTTAAGGCCCATCACCTCTTGTCTCTTTCTTCATTCGACTATAGATTTGTAACACTCTACCGTTGCCATCCATGTATCACATCTCACTCATAATGCTTCATTATCCCTCTTCATACTTCCCTGCTAATATTTCTATCTATCACTTAATTTGAAAAACTTTAACAAGATATTCTTTCGCTTTTACCTCCCCTTGCTCCATCTTCTTTCGGGTTGCCTAACATTATCTCTCTAATAGGGACGAGAGCCATACTAAGATAATATTTATCCTTTCCAGGCTTCCAGTGCCTATCTTTGTAGCACTCATATCTAGCTGTACTATTTTAGAGTGCACAATCTAGGTGTCTCATAAGGAGATCTATTAGCATATTTGCAATATCCTTCGGCAATGTCAACTCACACAAAATCATTCACCATTTTGGGTTACTCTAACCCAACCTGATCGTGATATTATGTCCTTCTCTTAAACCATATTTGTTAGCTCCCACAGAGCATAACTTAGATCGGTGTGGCCAATTATACATACCTCTATTACTGTTGAAGGTAACTCAAAATGATTACATATCTCATCCTGAATGGTAAATAAGGATAATCTCTTTTAGCTGGGTACCTCGTACCTTCTTTCAGCTTTCTTCCTTTACTTCTTAAACTTGTATTTACCTTCTGAATCTCTCATTGTCTTTCACCATAAAGGTGGATAGATATTCTTGCCTTAAGGATCCTTTTCCAGAAGCTCACCGGGTTCTTCTGACTTAACTCTTTCACAATTGCATTCAATCCCTTACAAACCATCTTTCTAGATGTAGGCATCACCGTATTATGAATATGGTCGAGTTTAGGAAATTGTGTTCTTACAACTGAGCTCTACCATACGACCTAGAGTAAGAAGAAAGAGTGACAGTCCTAAATGCCATGTAGCCTCCTGCTAATAAGTGTGGTGCACAACACACCCATAAACAAGACTCTACTAGACACGGCTTGTAGACTCCCTAGGATACAACTGCTCTTTTGTCACGACCCAAACCGATGGGCTACGACGAGCACCCGGTACCTTACTCAACCGAGTACCAACATAACATATCTTTTCGTATCATATTATCATAGATAACTGAGCTGGAGAGGCTATCGTGAAATAGGTAGAATACAACATGTAATACCAACTTATACATAAGACATATGGGCTTCTAAGACCAAAATAACCACTCGTATACTGAACATACGCCAACAAGGCCATACAATCTTTTACATAGATGCCATCTGTCTACAAGCCTCTATGGATACATAATTATCATAAAGGTCGGGACAGAGCCCTGCCATACCAAACAATACACATCTAAACCATACTGACCAAACAAGCAACTCCGGAGCAAATGAAGTGCATCAACATTTTCCATTGAGCTGATCGCCTACTTGGAGGACTCTCGACTTATCTATCGAGACCTGTGGGCATGAATGCAGTATTTCCAGGCAAAAGGGACATCTGTACGAATAATGTATCGAGTATGTAAGGCTCATAAATAAGCACATAAAAGACATGGAAGAAATATAGAGTAAATGACTCAACCTGTAAGTCTGGATAACTCTGTAAATAATGAAATACTTATAGTGTCATGTACATACGTATGAATGTCATGTCGTGTATAGGTATCAAGCCTCCGAGGTCATCCCATCATATCATCTCGGCCACTGTGGGCAAAACCATCAACGTATACCAGTTGATCAGGTGGTGGTACATATAACCTTTTCCCATATCCCATATTAATATAATATAAATATATAATGTCATCTGGTCATGGGTCAATGTACATGTATAAATGCATGAAATGCATAAGAAATACGTTAATAAGATTTTCTCAGAATGCCATAAAAATCAATATGACTTTCGGATAAACTTTATCAAGTACATAATTTTCTGAGACGCATGAATCGAAGATATAATAATAATTCATATGGGGAATAAATAATATAGACACCCCTAGTATTTCTACGAATAGAGTCATTTCTGAAAGTGCGTATTCTGCTTGTTTCATTTGTATCGTTTGGATCATGCCAAAAGGAAAGAAGGGATAGCCTTAACATATATGTGTTGATTCTTTTGGCAATCCATTTAACACACGTCAATTAAGACAACACGAAATGGCAAGATCGAAGTAGGAAAAATTTCATATGAGATTCTTGAGAAAGATTACACCGTACTTCCTTAGAATCGTAAATTCTCGTTGCTATTACGCAGTATAATTTCGTATGAATTTTCTTGCTTAAGATCGTTACTTTGCTGAATATTTAATCCTATCTCCCTTAATGAATTTGATCACCATATTGAATATCCTTTCTTGCATAATCTATCCATCACTTTGAATATGTAAAAGGTCTTTATTTTAGTGAACTAAAGAAGTGTTTTGATGCCATTCTTTAATCCAAAGAGATAAGCTGCTCATCTTTGAATTGCTTCCACCTTGCAAGGTGATACAAGAGTCACTTAATGTGTCTCCATGTGGCTGCCACGTTTTTCTCATTAATCTTATACAAAGACTTTAATTAGTCAACCCATAATTATTAATTAACTAGCTAATTCCCCAATTATCAATTAATTCACATAATTAAGGATTATCTCAAATTACTTAAAATACTACTCACTTTTAACATACCTTATACACCTTACTATCATGGTCATATAGTACCTTATATGACACTAGTCCATACATATCGGTATTTTAGCTTCGGATGTATTTTATCCCAACATGACAAACTTGGACGAAAATTCATTTTCTTTGACTTGCTTTCCCTCTCACCTTCACGAATTTACTCATCACTTGCTTGAAATAGCATAATCCTTATAATCTCCAAATAATCTTTTCCTTGGACTGATGTCAATTACCTTACGACAAATTCAACGTACAATACTACAGGGTGCAACATCATTGTAATTTAATAGAACAAAGCGTAACATCATCGTAATGTAATACTGCAAAGCGTAACATCATCGTAATATAATACTGCAGGACGTAATATTATCGTAATGTAATATTGCAGGACGTAACATCATCGTAATATAATACTGTAGGACGTAACATCATCGTAATATTGAGGAGCGTAACTGGAAGCAAGCAAAGAAAATGAATTTTCGTCCAAGTTTGGCATATTGGGATAAATACGGGCCAAGCGTTAATACCCGATATTTATGGACTAGTACCATACAAGGTACCATATGACCATGACAGTGATGTATAAACTGTATTAAAAATAAGTAGAATTCTAAGTAATTTGAGATAATTCTTAATTATGTGGGTAATTGGTTAGTTATTGGTTATTGAGATATTAATAAATTATTAATTAAATAAAAATTGGATAAATTTGAGGAACCTTACCTTTAACGTGATAGCAAGACCAATTCCTAACCAAATGACTCTTAGTCGTTTTGGCTAGGTGGCATGGAATGTGTGATTAATTAGAAAACACATCATCCCTAATATTTTGAAGACTTGTAAAAGTGATGTGTTAAGTATCAAAGACACTTCATTTATATATTTAAACACCAAGACACTACCACCAGGCGTTATCAATTCCTTCAAGTCTTCAACCAAACTTCCTGCAACTAAACAATTCCAACGAAAATTGTTAGAACCGTAGCAACATAAAATTTTGCGGTTCTAAAAGGGTAAGGTGAAATCTTTATCAAGAATATTGTATGGATTTTTTCCTACTCTAGGTGTGTTAAGGCTATCCCTTCTTTCTTTTTGGGATGATCTATACAACACTAACGAACCGAGCAAATGCACAACTTCCATAAATGACTCTATTCATAGAAATAATAGAGATGCTTATGTTCTTGATTCCCCATGTGTCATATTATTTGATAATCTGTTCATGGGTCTCAAAAATACATAAGTTGGTAAAGTTTATTTCATGATATTAATCAGAAGCATAATGGTCTTATAACGTACCGAGAGATTTTATTAACATATTTCATATGTATTTCATGCATTTATACATGTACATTGACCCATGACCAAGATGGTGTTATATACGTGTATATATATGTATATATTTATATGGGATATGCGAAAGGTTATGGCATTATATACGCACCACCACCTGATCAGCTGGTATACGTTGATGATTTTGCCCATAGTGGCCGAGATGATATGATAGGATGCCCTCAGAGGCCTGATAATGTTATGAAACATGTACCTATGAACGACATGACATTCATACACATATGCATGACACTATAATTATTTTATGAATTACAGAGTTATCCAGACTTACCGGTTGAGTCATTTATTCTATATTTCTTCTATGTCTGTTATGTACTTATTTAAGTTCCTTACATACTCGGTACATTATTCGTATTGATGTTCCTTTTGCCTAGGGACACTGTGTTTCATACCCGCAGGTCCCAATAGACAAGTCGAGAGCCCTCCTAGTAGGCTTTCAGCTCAGCGGAAAATATTGGTGCCCTCCATTTGTTTCGGAGTTGTTTGTTTGGTTAGTATGATTTAGACGTGTATTGTTTGGTATGACGGGACTATGTCCGGACCTTTATGAAAATTATGTATTCTTAGAGGTTTGTAGACAGATGTCATGTACGTAAAAGATTGTATGGCCTTGTCGGCCTATGTTCAGTATATGAGTGGCTTTTTTGGTCTTATGGGCGTGTATGTCTTGTGTGTAAATTGGTATCATGTGTTGTATTCTACTTATCTCACGGCAGCCTTCTGGCTCAATTATCTATGATAGTATGACATGAAAAGATACGTTATGTAGGTACTCGGTTGAGTATGGTACCGGGTGCCCGTCGCAGCCCATCGCTTTGGGTCGTGATAAAAGTGGTATTAGAGCAGTTCTGTCCTAGGGAATCTACGAGACATGTTTAGTAGAGTCTTGTTTATGGGTGTGTCGTGCACCACACTTATAAGCAGGAGGCTACAGGGCATTTAGGACTGCGACTATGATAGTATGACATGAAAAGATACGTTATGTAGGTAATCGGTTGAGTGAGGTATCGGGAGCCCGTCACAACCCATCGGTTTAGGTCATGATAAAAGTGGTATCAGAACAGTTCTATCCTAGGAAGTCTACAAGCCGTGTCTAGTAGAGTCTTGTTTATGGGTGTGTCGTGCATTTAGGACTGTCACTCTTTCTTCTTTCTCTAGATCGTGTGGTATAGCTCGGTTGTAAGAACTCAATTTCCTAAATTTTATCTTTTTCATGATACAATGATGCTTACATCTGGAAAGACGTTTTGTAAGGGATTGAATGTGGCTGTGGAAGAATTGATTCAGAGGAACTCGATTTTGCATCATGATTATGATGAATGTAAGGTCTCCAGCAGAACATGAGGATACTGAGACGTGCAAGCTTCTTGATAAGGATCCCTAAGGCAAGAATGTCTATCCACTCTTATGGTAAAAAAAAGAGGAATTCAGAGAATGGTCATTCAGGAAGATGCTTCCCTAAAAGTAAGCAATGTCAGCAAAGTTAAGCTTAATGGATTGTATGTGCCAGTTATACTAAGTGTCACCCTCGCTAGTAAGGAATTTTGTTATCCTTGGTACAGAAGGATTACCGCAAGGCGAGTAAGGGTCATCGAAGATGTGAAAAGATGCCAAAATGAAAAGGTAAAACATCTACAGGTAGATCGTCGTAGTGCTAAATCTTAGTACTCCCTAAAGGGGGGAATATGGATAGATATGGCATTACGTCAGAATTAAGTGGTTCTAGTATTCATGGAATGGTAAAGGAAGAATGCGATAAAAATGAGAAAGGGATGAGATTGCGCTTACTCAAATCCTACTGATATGTTATGATTCCAGAACATTATGTAAGCACGACGTCAAGAAAAGGAAGTAAGGGTTTCTGCCCGGGATGTTATTGATAGATAAGGAGCCAATACGTGAGGTAAGTTTAGACAAACGAAATAACCCAAGAAAGATGATGCGGAATATGGTATGAGAATGGGCCAACGAGTAGTTAGTAGTTGATTTAGGTAGAGCCTTGTCATGACTAGACAAAAGGTTACAGACAAATCAACAGATCATGGAAGATAAATATAGGGAAACCCAACATGGAGAATTCATCCTCACAGTAACATCATTATAATACTTGAGATATATTCAAATAGGAGTCGGGGTAGTTAAATAGATTGTATGAATGTTACGAGAATAAAAGAGAGTGTCACTAGGAAGATAGTCAAAATATCAGTTCAGAAGCAACCCTACAAATACAAGGGCATGGATGTAAGCAACTACGAAAAATTATAGGCAAGGAAGGACATCAAAAGGTCCGTAATAAGCTCACAGCTTTACAAGAGTCAAGCATTCTCCCTATGTACTACAACAAAAGACTAGCTGAGGAAATAAGGAAGAAAGCTTCAACCTAAGCACAATGACTTAAAGAGGAAATGGTCGTGTAAAAACAGTCTCACAACAACATTGTAAGCACTCCAAAGGAAAGTGGCACCCTACCGTGGCTAATGAACGAGAAGTAAAAATTAAAAGTAATATTCGAGATCATATGAGTTGCACGAAAACTCTGGCATGCGTGAAAACTAATATAAGCTATGTATGCACGCCACAAGGGGGAAGAAAGACCAGAAAAAGTAATAGCTTACGTTAAAGAAAGCTAAGAAGGAACGAAAGGAATTGTTCGATCAATGATCCTAAGTTAGTTACATTATGAACAAACTTAAGAGTTTGGAGTTTTATACATGCAACATTTACAGTCGTAGAAGATTTCGGTATAAGTTAAAAGAAATAATTGAGCCCAGGTCATAGATGAAGGATTAAATTATTAAAGGATTGTATCATGGATATTCCTCAGCGCCCATGAAAGGCTAAACATAATAACTAATACCATGAACCGCAGATCGGGAGGTAGCTTAAGCCTACATAAAGGCTGATCAGAAAAAGGAGGAAACTAAGGAGATACATCAACGAAGTAAATCAGGAATCTGATGATTGGACCCAGAAAATTATAGAAATAGTGATTGAGAATATTACAAGATCACTCTTAATATCAGAGGTAACAAAGGGATAATATAATAACCATATTCTATAATGGCTTTACGATAAAACCAGTTATAAAAATACCAGCCTAATAAGAATTCAGTATGCATCTCCCGCCAGATTGTATAGGCACCAAAGTCGCAAGTATTATAATACAACTTCAAGTTATGGATGTGAATTATACCTATGGGGAAGGGAGGTCATGAAAGAGATAAAAGATACGATGCGAAATTTTAAGGTAAGTAAGGTAAAGGTGAACAATGTACAAGATATTCAAAAGCAGAAGATCATGAATAGTCCATGCTCTGAATAGCAGGCTAGAAGCACTAAGATTCAATATCCAAGAATGATAGCAGCATTGTCAGTGGCATACCTTCCAGCCTATGGTTTCTAAGTACCGAGAGATCTAGTCAAGAGAGTAAAGAAGAGTTAGAGATTATGTGATGTCCCGCTTGATGTTCCAGAATAACATAAGGAAATCTATGGTGCAAACAAGTTGAAGGAAGGCCGCGAATAGTATAAATAGATATGTATAGGTCCCAAGCTAAAGTATAGTAAAGCGACAAAGTTTTATGACAAGAGTAAGAACGAGAAAGGGCGAGTGAGAAGGTGACGAGAATGGATAAGTACTCGGGATTAAGCCCATGAAAACAAGAAAGCTAATGGCTTCTCTAAGTTATTGAAAGTTCAGTATAGCTTGAATGAACTCAAAGGAGTCTAAGACTAATAATATCTAGAAAAAAATGGAATGCTGCCATGGTAGTGGAATGAGGGTGTGATTGTGATAGATAAAGGATGACGTTTGGGCCTTCGACTGAGTAATGATTTGAAGAGAATTTTATGAATTGTAAGGGACTAAAATACCCATACAAGGTAAGTCACATTGAGATGCTATAAAGTACGGTTATGGAAGTATAGCATCACCCCTAGGTGGATCAATCTAATCACCCATATGTCCCCAATGAGACGCGCGCCCTAGTGGCGGTGTTACATAAAAGATCAAGTTATCAGTTGTAGATGATGAATCAACATTAAGGTAAATCAACAATAGATGGATAAAGTTTAACAGTATGAGATGAGATTAGACCATCAGTCTTAAGGATAATCAACGAGAGTTACCTGGAGTTGGTTGCACACCTCAGTAACAATAAATTGAAGAATTATGGTATAGTACGACCTATGTTGATGCAGTAAAGTCATACGAATGGATAACTAGGTCTATGAAATAAGATATAGTCATATTCGCAAGTTCTACAAAAGCACCGAGCGAAGAACTTCAGTACATCTATAGATGCCCAAAGAGGCATCCTATTAAGGCTTGTATATGTTTACAAATTAAGGCATAGAGATTGGCTAAAAGCTGGAGGGAAAAAGGAGAGAAGAGTCACAAAGGCACACTTACAAGGTCAATATTGTAGGGGCTGCATGATAGAAAGCAACAACATTTACGAGATTGGAAGGAATTCGATCAAGTCATGGTGTTGGAAAGAGGCCTAAAGAGGGGAATGCCCTGGCCTTTGGATTTATTCACAGAACAGTTGTCTAGATAGAAAGGAGATTTCTAAAGTATTCGCAAGAGCCATAGGTTATGAGAATGGTAAGTACATTAGTCAACATTCAAGGACAAAAATTCCAAAGGGGGGGGGGATGATATTATGCCCCGCAATATTACGTCAATGTTATGCTCCGCAGTATAAAATTACGGCGATGTTGCACCCTGTAGTATTATACATTGAATTTGTCGTAAGGGAATTGACATCAGTCCAAGGAAAAGATTATTTGGAGATTATAAGGATTATGCTATTTCAAATAAGTGATAAGTAAATTCGTGAAAGTGAGAGGGGAAGAAATTAAAAGAAAATGAATTTTCGTCCAAGTTTGGCATATTGGGATAAATACGGGCCGACCGTTAATACTCGATAATTATGGACTAGTACCATACAAGGTACCATATGACCATGATAGTATGATGTATAAAGTATATTAAAAATAAGTAAAATTTTAAGTAATTTGAGATAATTCTTAATTATGTGGGTAATTGATTAATTATTGGTTAGTGGGAGATTAATTTATTATTAATTAAATAAAAATTGGATAAATTTGAGGAACCTTACCTTTAGCGTGGCAGGAAGACGAATTCCTAACCAAATGACTCTTAGTCATTTTGGCTAGGTGGCAAGGAATGTGATTAATTAGAAAACACATCATCCCTAATATTTTGAAGACTTGTAAAAGTGATGTGTTAAGTACCAAAGACACTTCATTTTCATATTTTGAACATCAAGACACTACCACCAGGCATTATCAATTCCTTCAAGTCTTCAACCAAACTTTCTGCAACTAAACAATTCCAACGATAATAGTTAGAACCGTAGCAACGTAAAATTTTGCAATTCTGAAGGAGTACGGTGCAACCTTTTTCAAGAATATCATACGAATTTTTCTCTACTCCAGGTATGTTAAGGCTATTCCTTCTTTATTTTTCACATGATCTATACGACACGAACAAAACGAGCAAATGCACAACTTCCATAAATGACTCTATTCTTAGAAATACTAGAGATGCTTATGTTCTTGATTCCCCATGTGTCATATTATTCTATCATCTGTTTATGGATCTAAAAAATATGTAAGTTGGTAAAGTTTACTTCATGATATTAATCAGAGGCATAATGGTCTTATGACATGCTGAGAGATTTTATTAACGTATTTCATATTCATTTCATGCATTTATACATGTACATTGACCCATGACCAAGATGGCATTATATACGTATATATATATATATATATATATATATATATATATATATATATATATACATACATATATGTATGTATATATATGTATATGGAATATGGGAAAGGTTATGGCGTTATATATGCACCACCACCTGATCAACTGGTATGCGTTCATGATTTTTCACACAATGGCCGAGATGATATGATGGGGTACCCTCAGAGGCTTGATGATGTTATGAAACATGTACCTATGCAAGACATGATATTCATATGCATATGCATGACACTATAATTATTTCATGAATTACATAGTTATCCAGACTTATAGGTTGAGTCATTTATTCTATATTTCTTCCATGTCTGTTATGTACTTATTTATGTGCCTTACATACTCGGTACATTATTTGTATTAACGTCTCTTTTGCCTGGGGATGCTGTGTTTCATGCCCGTATGTCCCGATAGACAGGTCGAGATCCCTCCAAGTAGGCTATCAGCTCAGTGGAAGGTGTTGGTGCGCTCCATTTGCTTCGGAGTTGCTTGTTTGGTTAGTATGATTTAGACGTGTATTGTTGGGTATGGAGGGACTCTGTCCCGACCTTTATGAAAATTATGTATTCTTAGAGGCTTGTAGACAGATGGCATGTACGTAAAATATTGTATGGCCTTGTCGTCCTATGTTCAGTGTACATGTGGCTATTTTGGTCTTATGGGTCCGTATGTCTTGTGTATAAGTTGGTATCACATGTTGTATTCTACTTATCTCACAACAACCTTCCGGCTCAGTTATCTATGATAGTATGACATGAAAAGATACGTTATGTAAGTACTCGGTTGAGTAAGGTACCGAGTGCCCATCGCGGCCCATTAGTTTGTGTCGTGACATCTAAAACCGTCCATGTTGCCTAAGAATTTATGTCATTTCCTTCAAAACCGAATCGTTACCCTGCACATGCCATTCTCGATCCCATGTAACACACAACATATACCATGCCATCATATGAAAAATACGAGAACTTCATAATCCACTCTGAGTCACAAGCAACTACATACTCAATTAGCCAAGAACATTCCATTTGATTTCATGCGGAGAAAATCACTATACATCGCATGCTCCTCACGCTAGTAGGAAATATACTCCTCGAGTCGTGTTTGAGATCTCTTCGAATCCCATTTGCACATGATTAAGCCATCACAACTAAATCTCTTTAACTCAACCAAGCCACGCCGGTTACCAAAAACCTAAGAGCATTTCCACGAAACACCTGTAGAAACCCACGACATCATAAGCACCCAAATAACCGATCATATCTATTACCATGCTGATCCAACCTACTACTGAGCTGTCCTATTTCTCCGAGTTCCTTCTGAATTACCTTCAAGTTGATACTTCTCCTCACCATAATACCACAATCTCAACCAAGACTCACCACACGAGACCCTAGCAAAAAACCACACTGCCCTAAGGTTCATAAGCCATTGAACGCTCTCTTAAACACCCCAAAAGTACCACAACCGAGATACCCACTCTGAAGAGACCTTCTGTGAATTTAAAGTTGTTCATCTTACCTTCTTGATACTGAATGTAGAAACCATAATGATATAGAAATACTGCGAGTATCGACACCATCCAATGTAACTCTCAGCTTCTAACCATGTACAAATCCGCAACATTCTCAATTGCCATGTAAAAATCTTAAATTCATTAGAACTATTCTCGAGATTTATCCACTCTACTCGAATCTCAATAGCACCGCCTAAACAGGCCAAACGACCTATGTCCCATTTGCACCCCAACACCCTAAGAAGGTAATTCACACCTCTAAGCAATCAAGCAAATTTCTACTCCATGAACACTATATCCATCACGAATAACCACTCAATTATTCCATGATTTCGATATACCCATAGAGTGTAATACAACTCGTATCCAGGAATTCCCTTACTCGAGTCATCCTCGATCTCAACCTCTGTAAGCCATAATTGATTAACCAATATACCTCAAACTGAAACCAATACAACACCTAGCCGTGCAATCAACTTAGCAATAGCAAACTCTCCCACTTGGCTCAAAGCCATAGATCAAAACACACAATAACTCATGATGCCCATACTCTATTACTGCCAAAGTACCCCACTTGGATTCCACTAAATCCTCCATAAGCTTATGTAACACAAATCATCTAATATCTCAAATCATCTACAAATCTCGCATTCACCCTTGTAACAATCAAGACAACTCTCATAAATGATCCAATCTCAAATTACAACACATATAATTCACTAGTAAAAGAGAACTTGCTACAAAACAACCTCAGGACACCCCGCAGGAGATAACTCACCCGCTTTGCCTCAAACTAACATCTCTTTATAGCCTTCCACAGTAAAAACTATTATGCAATCACTTAATCTTCCTGAGTCTGAACTCATATCACGAGTTGAAAATATACTTCACTCCTCAACTAAATATCATGAAAAGATCCTTCAACACACCCATAACTCGAGACTATACATCAAATCAAGACGGAAATCAAGCACCCAATTTACATCTCAATCAAGCTCCTTTCGTCAAATCCAACCTATCTGAACATACCCATAGTCACATCATACTCATCATATAGCAATCCGACCACTCATCTAGTCACAAATTCCATTCATATGGACGCTACCGGACATATAAGTCCAAAAGCACGTGCTCACACAATCAAAATCTCTATGCTCAAGATACAGTCAAAACCTGACCGCAAGTCCTCCATAGTGGCCCATCATCAGCATAATGAAATCACATCTCGCACCTAGGGGTGGCAATTTGAGCCCAAACCCATTCAACCCGCCCAGAGATTAATAGGTTGGGCTACAACATTTTAGCTCATGGGTCTATTTGGGTTGAGCCCAAGTTAACACATTATTTTTTATAGCTCATTCTGACCCATTAAGCAGCCCAAATATAACCCATGAAACTCACCGAAAACAAAGGGATATCAACCCAACTTATCTAGATATTTACTTCAATTTTACTTTTTTTATTTTGTATTTTGTATTTTCTCTTTTTTTAATTTTCTGCACCCACCCTAACCCTACCCCCCTCTCCCCGTGCGCGCTAACCCCCTCAATTTTTTTTTTACCTTTTTTTTTTGTATTTTCTATTTTCTGCACTACACACCCACCTTAGCACCCTCCCCTCCCCCGCGCAAACCCCCTCAATTGTTTTTTACTTTTTTGGTATTTTTAATTTTTTATATTTTTGTACCACCCACCCACCCCTCTCCCCTGTGCAAACCTCCTCAAAAAAAATTTTAGTTTTTATTTTTCTATTTTTTTGCACCACCCACCAACCCCTACCCCGCCGCGCGCGCAAAAACCCCCGTCAAATTTTATTTTTACTTTTTTTTTTGTATTTTCAATTTTTTGCTTTTTTGTTTTATTCTAACCCTCTACAAACTACTTCCCCCCCCCCCCCTCTAGGGGGGTAGAACGCAAACCCCCTTCAAAATAAATTCTTTTACTTTTTTTTTTTGTATTTTCAACTTTTTGTTCTATTTTTTTTCTGCACCACCCACCCCAATCCTTCCCCCCTCCCCAAACCCGCAAAATATTTTTCAACTTACACATTTATAGGTAAAAGGTTTTTTTATGCAAGATAAACATGGATCTAAAACATGGGCCAAGTTGGGCGGGTTGGGCTATGACCCATTATTTAGCTTATCTTGACCCAGCCCATTTTAGCCCAAGTACACTTTGGGCTGGATTGGGCAATGATCCATTTATTGACATAACTCATCTTAACCCGCCCAAATTCAGCCCAACCCGCCCATTTGCCACCCCTAATTGCACCTCATCCCTGGAATCATAAGTCGTCGATATACAGCTGATACCGAGCGCCCATATGCACATACGAATGCATGGAAGGAATTAAAGAGTTATGCTTCAAGCTGAATCAATGTCGCACGATAAAGAAAGAAAAATGGGAAGTATATCCTAAATGTCATGTAGCCTCTTGAAGATAGGTATGGACGTCATCATACCAGTCTGCAAGACTCTACTAGACACTTGCTCATGGCTTGTAGAACTTATGAACCTAGAGCTCTGATATAAATCTGTCACGACCCAAAATCCACTGGTCGTGATGCGACCTAACCCAACCCGCTAGGATGCCAACTTATAACTATCCAATTTCAATAATATTAATAAGACAATTAAATAAAGGAATTATCTGAATCATATACATTTCTCAAGGACTGGTAGTACAAATCATGAGCTTCTAAGAATAGAGTTTACAAAGCAAATATGAACTAAATACACCTTCTATTTGAAAAGTACATAAACAGACCCCATCGAACACAGCAACATCGACATCCGAAATATGCATGCAATGTGCGAAAGTGTAGTATGAGTAAAACCGACCCCATATACTCAATAAGTAACAAATCTAACCTTAGGTTAAAAGTAGTGAAGAGCTGGAAACATAGGTCAGGTCCAACACCAATAACCAATAGCAGTTCATAACAATGTAAATCAAGTAAATAAAGAAGTATCCCAGCGATAAAATGTTCAGCCTTTTCATCATTTTCCAAAAATGGTTCCGCTTTTCCAGTATATTAGGGAAAATCCAAATCCTTTACCGAAATCGTCAAAAAAATATTAGTTAGTTCAAAAACTGTAATTTTTCCCAAAAATTATTCATCAGGTAAATGTTCCATTTCAAGTTAGCATGATGAATGTAATTCTCTATGCCTACATGTCAAGATACATGTAAAAATCAAGAATGTCACCAGAACCAGGCAGCAAAAGGAAATACAACTCTTTGAATGTATCTCAAGTACGTATGACAAATGCAATGCCTCTTAGTAATGAACTCATGTACTCACACTCTCAGAGTACTCAACCTCATTGTCTCGCATTATCTCTTACCATACTCAATACTCAGCACACTCAATCACTCAACATTGTATTGTACTTGTTGCGGCGTGCAACCCGGTCCACATACATATACATAGTCAACTGCGCTTACTGGGGGTGTGCAGATTCCGGAGGGGCTCCTACAACCCAAGCGCTATAATTTGCACGGACAACTCACGTGTTGCACGGAAAACTCACGTGCTGTAACATCAATATTAGGATCCGCTCGGACAACTCACGTGTTGCACGGACAACTCACGTGCCATAACATTAATATCTGGATCTGCATAGACAACTCACGTACTGCACAGAACCCACATGCCATAGTATAGTAACAATATCCAAAATCAGGCCCTCGGCCTCACTAGTCATCAATCTCTCCAGTGTCTCTCTCGGGCTCACAATGTCATAGAAATATCCCAAAAATGATTATATGAGGTATCAATAAATAACAACAGAGACTGAGATATGATATGCATACGAATGTGTATGGCTGAGTATATAAAGTAGTGAAAGCAAATAGCTCAATAGCAGAAATGACCTCATTGGGTCCTAAAAGGATAAGCATGTAGCCTAGACATGATGTCTAACATGGATCACAGCTCAATTACTTTATCACATGGTGAAAATACAGATATCAACAAAATAAGGCCATTATTCAGTTCCCTGAAAACAAAGAAGTCACAATTCACAGGGTGAACACCCACATGCCCATCACCTAGCATGTGCGTCACCTCAATATCAATCACATAACACATAATTCGGGGTTTCATACCCGCAACACTAAGTTTAGAAGAGTTACTTATCTTGAACAAGCCAATTCCAACACTGAGCAAGCCAAGCGATGCTCCAAAAATGACATCACGCGCGTAGTGACCTCCAAATGGCTCACAACTAGCCAAAAGCAACTCAAATACATCAAACAATACTAAAGGAACCAATCCCAATCGAAAAAGGTTGAATCTTTAATCAAAAGCCCAAAATCGGCCAAAAATCCGACAACTCATTCAATAATGAGTCCAACCATAGTAATTTTATCCAATTCCGACTCCGAATCGATGTTCAAAACACAATTACTCACTTAAGAAAAGTTTCTAATAAAAATCCCCAACTCTCCAATCAAAATATGGATTAATTCAAAAATTAACTTCTATGATCATATTAAAATACAAAAATTGTAGCTATATACTGACCCCCATGATATGAAGAGAAAACCATCGTGAAAATTACCTCAATCGGAGCTCCAGAACTCAAGATATGCTCAAAATACCAAAACAATGCAGTCTGATTTTTTTATACACAAGGATTTTCGCTTTTGCGATAAAAACTCCGCACCTATGCATTTTCAGCTGTCATTTCCTCTTTTGCGATGCGTACCCAACTTCGCATCTGCGAAAACACCAGCACCAGCTCTCTTATCCAACACTAAAATGAGCATAACTCCCTCATACGATGTCCAAATTCGATGATTCCTTTTGATATGGCTATGTAATTATGATATGGATATAATCCATAAAATAAAAATAGATATTGGAGCTTATTTGCTTAATATGGTACCATTTATGCTTGAAGAAATAACGTCAAAACATAAAAAACGAGCGCAACACAACCCAAACCTATCTGAAACTCACCCGAGCCCCTCGGGACCCTGTTCGAACATACCAACAAGTCACATATTATAACACGGATCTACTCAAGGCCTAAAAACACACATAACAACATTGAAACAATGAATCATACCTCAATTCGAAATCATTGAATGATTACCTTGCAAATGGTAATAACAATTAGATTTGATTTTGTGGTTCTAAAAATATGTGATCTATTTTTATGCTAGTTGTTAGGCAATAGATACTAAGTGAAAGATTAGAAAATAAGATAATAACTTGTAAACAGTGTAATAATCAATCTGAATGGCTGAAAATTGGGGCTTCAAGCTTGCATATACGGGGCCTCGAGGTCGAGTCGGATGCCCGACTAAGGGCAGTCGATGGAGGATTAACAGTTATGATAAATTTGATGGCGGATCTGTATGACCAATAATGAGAAATAAATAAATAATAATTAATGAAATATAACAAATATGAGCAAGACATTAAATGTAAGCAATAGGATCAAACATAGAGTGTATTTGAGTTAGGGAGCTAAGAATGTTCTTGTATTGGATGTAGTGTGTAATAATGTGCCTTACAAAATGACAAGGGTCCCCTTTATATATGAGGGGGAATCCCAAAATAGTACAAATGCATTTATTACAAAGATATATGGTTGGTACAACCATTTAATGCCACGGTACGGGCTCAAACTAGCTAAATAGATTTTGTCAGCTCTAGTTTTGTGCCTTGGGAACCTCACATGAATCCACCATAGCCGCTGGTTTACACTGCCTCGAGGTCGATCATTGAAAACCCTCAGGGTCAAAACCCCGAGCTGAGCTTTGAGTCTTCTAGGGGCAATCTTTACGAGGCGCCTTAATGATCATAAAATTGGACCACTGATTTTTACCGTATACAGATAGTCCGCGCGTTTCTTAGATTAAAATGATAAGAAATAGTTTTGACACCGATCTCCTTGAGCCTTTCGTGATGATGTCATGATTATGACATCAGCTTTTGCAATGACTGAGACGTCCCATCGATACGTCTTTCCTAGGAACATTTAATGTAGCGCCGGTTTACTTTCTCAAGGTGATAATATCATCGTCGATCTGTCTCCCAACATGCATTGATTGCGCCTGTCGATACATTTTCCAAAGACATTGATTGCGTTGTCGGTTACGCTGCCACCTTTTCTATAAATGCAAGCTTTCTTGAACCAAAACTTCATTCAAACGTTCTTCAACATCATTTTACTCCTTTCTTCTATTCGTTCTTATACAATGCTATTTCCCATGTTTGAAGCCCGTGGCCATAAGGTCACATGGCAGTGTTCTCATCAGTTATGCCATGGCCCTTTCCCAGAGCTTTCCCCTAGTGAGTGGGATTGCACTGGTTTGTTGTTGTTGTTGTTGGCCCGAAATAATGAGAGTGAAATATCAAATTATCTTCGCATTAAAGGATATGCGGACTATGAACTTCTAGTCATCTCTCTTAACTACCCAGTGCAACGCTTTACTCCTTTTGCTTTCCATGGAGTGAGGTGGTGCCATCTACTAACTGTTGCATCCCGCACTGGTGTAATGCCTCAAGAAGTGGCTTCACAATAGTAGTGCTGGCGAGACCCATACGCGCCAATTTTTTCACCCATCCACTTCTTCATCTTTTTCTGCTTCTTCATCTTTTTTTGCTTCTTCTTCATCGTTTTTTGCTTCTTCCTCATCCTTGAAGATGACATTTGGAAGGCTGAGATGAGGCCCCAAAGAAATGATTCTTGAAGGCATTGCTCCCGAGGATGTACCCCCGAGAGTGGATTAGACCTTAGCTGTTACTTTTGCTTCTTTGTTTTTGTGTAAGGACCCTTCGTGGTCTTTTGTAATAATGTGTAAGTTTCCCTTCACGGGCTTTTTGTAATCATCATTTATTAATATAAAGATGTTTCTTCAATTTGTGCCTGATTTACGCTGGATTTTCCTTTATTTATGTTTGTGCAGAATCTGAGTGCATGACTCTATAGAATGGTCCGAATATCGGCCCCGGGTGTAAGTATTTTCATGGTTCCTGATTGGTTAATTTGATATCCCGTGGAGACCTTTGTCATTCCTTGGACTAAGTCCAGATTGAATCGACACATGCTTAGGCCGCCGGGACCCCTGACTTCGAGTTGAGTGGGAATAGGGCTTTGAATTTTTAGAACAAAACTAAGCCTTTCAGACCCCGTCGATAGTCCTCGAGAGGGAACTTTCTCGGACGTCTGAGAATAAAGATAGCCCTTAGGATTTCAAAGGCAGTCCTCGAGTGAGATTTCGCTAAAGCTCAGGCGACCTAAAAACTTGTTTTAACTTAGAGCGAAGATAGACTTAAGGCGTTATAGATAGATCCCGGATGAGCGTGCACCTGGACTCGAATAGTCCCTGGATTAAAGTAACTGAGAGGACGTTTAACTCGATCCGAAGGCGAGAAATATCCCTAAGGCTTTATTAGTAGTTTTCGAGTGAAAATTGGCTCGGGCTCAGGTAGCTCGAGGGCCAGAGGATCGAGTAAATGACCCGTATTTGCAATAGCAGAAATCCTCGAGGTAGGGTACCACCTCGAGGTTAGGCCCATATAAGTAGATTATTAGATCTTATCTTCTTTTTGACAAAGGTCCTCGAGATCGGGTACCATATCGAGATTTGTAATGATATCGATGACACCTTAGAGCCTATCTTCTTTTTGATAGAGGTCCTCCAGATCAGGTACTATATCGAGGCTTGTAATGATATCAATGGCTCCTTGGAACCTATCTTCTTTTTGACAGAGGTCCTGAGATCGGGTGCCATCTCAAGGCTTGTTGATGCGGGGGTCTTTGATCCCCAAAACGTCGTACGATAGCGTTAATTGTATGAGAGGGTTATGAAACGACTGAGGCAATCCTACTAGTACATCTTCCCAAAGCGATAATAGCTTAGTCATTATTTTTAATTGGCCCTTGAGGCAGGTGGACAGTCACCGCTTTCTCTATATATAGGTTTGTCTTCCCTTCTTTGAGGATTTCGCTATTCTGAGTAGCTATCCTCCTTCATAAAGTTCTTCTTTCCTACATTAGGTCATTCACCATTTCAACTTTGAAGTCCTTGCTCAAATTCCCACTCCAATTCCCTGGTTTTGCCAAAGTTATGGCTGCTACGCCAGGGTTCACTCGGCAATGAGAATGAAGTTCCACCTCTAGTTCCCGCCTGGTTGGTGGTGCACCGCTGGTGCTAGGCGAGCCAACCTCGGGACAGTTTGTTTCCAGGGGGACTTTCTGTCAGAAAAACCTCCCAACGTTCAGGGTCATTGGGAGTATGCCTCGAAGTTTATTTCTTCAATAGGAGAGGGGCACCTTGAGTAAGTGAGGAAAGATTGTGCATGGGGGAAAAGGTAGTACTGCGGGTACCTTCCCCAGAAGAGAGCATGTCAAGGGTTTTTTGAACATATACACGTACTCCTTTTTTCTGGGCCCCCTTAATAGGGTCATGCTCAACTTCTGTCAAAAGTATCGGGTTACCTTGGCACAGGTTTATCCGTTATTCTGCAGGATAGTATTGATGATGAGATTTTTTGCAGAGGAAGCAGGGCTTGAGTTCACCCTTAGTCATCTTATCAGGTTGTACCAGCCTTTTCACCACCAAGGCCTACTAACCCTACGATGCCGATCCACCAAGCCCTTCGTTATCGATGATGAATAAGCTGGGGATCGGGGATGGATGATTCGATTCTTCCGAGCACGGACTGTTGATACTATCCCTGTAGAGTTTCTGCCATTTCAAGGAAGTGAGTGTTTCTTCTTCTATATTTTGAGGCTAATGTTTTGTTTACTTCAGTTGCAGAAAAAGATGGAGGACCTGGAATGCCTTTGGAGCGAAGTTGGTCAAGCCAAGTGTGAGCGTGATGAGCTAAAGGCCTGGGTGGACACCGAAGTTGTGGCTAAGAAGGATGCTTTGGCCAAGGCTTCTGCCCTTGAAGTACGACTTCGCAACGCTCATGAGAATAACTTATTCTGAACAGAAATGATTACAAGGCTCGAGTCTGAGCTTCTGAAGATAAAGGCCGAAGTTATGGATGCCCGGGCTGAAGCCGAAGTGATCCGAACTAAGGCTGATAAGAAAGTGGTCGTCTATTTGAAGGATGCTGCTGACGCTCGTGCTGAGCTGAGGGGGGCTCTTGACCGGGAGAGTAGGAGCAAAGAGTATGTTAGGTGTAAATCTCGAAGGGAAGCCCTCGAGAAGATCCATGCCAGGGGCTTCGATCTTTCGAAAAAGATAAAGCAGGCAAAGGCGAACGAATATGACACTAAATTCCTTCTGTCTGATGCTGAAAATAGCGAGAAAGAGGCCGACGGGCCATAGTCCCCGAGGGGTACGTAGATTAGGCCTTTCTTTTCTGATTTTGTGTATAGTGCTTTTAAAGAACACGGAGCTTTGTATTTTTTCACATATACATATATAAAAGGAAGCCTTGCGGTTTCATTTCTTATGCACTTCCTTTTGTTTTGATGTTTGTCAGCCATTAGCCAAACGAACTGGTCTTTGAGTTAAAAGAACCCTTAGGTTTATAGTATGGCCCTGGGGCTCGTTGGGCTGGCCCGTAGCTCTTACGCGTTTGGTCGGTACGACCATTTGGTATAAGCCGACATTTAAGCTCTTGTGCTTTTGCTCTTAGGCATATTCATTTAACTGTTTTGGGTTTAGTCTCTGAGTTGGGTTTTGACTCGAGCTCATTGGCCCTTAAGTTTTTGAATCTATAGCTGGCCCAAAGGCTCTTACATGTTAGGTAGGTACGACCTCTCGTATGGGCTGGCGGTAGTGGCTCTTATGCATTAGGTCGGTATGACCTTTTATATGGGCTGGCGGTAGTAGCACTTACACTTTAGGTCGGTACGACCTTTTATATGGGCTGGCGGCGGTGGCTCTTACGCATTGGGTCGGTATGACCTCTAATAGGCTTTATTTTTCCCTCGTTATGGACTTTTTGAAATTGTGTTTGCCTGACTCTTCGACGGTTCGATAAAAATCTCGATTGTAAGCCATTATGTGGCGATGATCGAGTACCTCGGGGGGTTTTACTCTGTGGTTGAACGTTTCAAATCCTATAATTTGGAGCTGACATGGTCGAAGCTCTTTTTCTTATGTCAAGGGTAGACTGTTTAACTGGTTCTTTTCGAAGTACTTTCGAAGTAATTGAAGACCTGTGATTTTATAGCGACGGTCGGGCGTCCCCGAGTCGTGTTAGTTTTGTAGGAGCCTTATAATCGTAGTCATTTATGTTTGGTCGTAGCCTTTTAGATCCCGAACGAAGTAGTTTTGGCATCTATATCGAGGGTATGCCTTTTTAGGGGTCTTGCAAGTTCGAATATATAGCCTTAACTTTAAGATCGTGGTAACGCCTTTTTGTAAGGTCATATAATTTTTTCAGGCCTTGCTTGAGGTCTTACTGTTTTGGTTACTTAGTAAAAGTATGGTTCATGCCGTGCTTGAGGTCTTACAGGTTTTGGGGTTGACTTATAAAGGTCTTACGGGTTGAGATTGCTCATATGGGGTCTTATGGCCTCGGGTTTTGATAAATCGATGGGATGGCAATTCGCGGCAGTCCCCGAGACATTGAAAGTTTCCTTGGCTCTAGAACCGTTTTTGTAGACTTGACGTTGCCTCATTGAGGGCTTACGAGTTTGAGGCTTCCGAGCCAGAGACAATACGATTTTGAGTTTTTGACGTCAGTCCCCAAGTGTTCGGGGCGTTTTTGGCTTCTAACGCGAAATGCTTCTATGGAGGGGAAAGTATTCTTTGATTACTTGGTACAAGTATACACACTTTTGCTGTCAAGGGCTCAGTTATTCTGTGCGGACACGGTTCGTTCGACGTTTGGCCCGATATATTGTTTTTCTATCGAGACCCCATCTAGCAAATCTTGGCTTCTCCGAGGGGGTGACCTTCCGGGGGGATGCCCCCCAGTATTCAAGGTTGATTGAAGAGAAGCCTTGAATACTTGTTGAGTCTTCCTTAGGTAGCACTTGGATGCTGCCTTGTTAAAAACCTTGACGGCAAAACCCTTCCTGGGATAAAAACCCGGTCGTAGGAAAAGAGTACAACGTACGCTTTTGGAACCTAAGGCCTTCGAGTTGGAAAGCACTTCAGCCATTTCAATCGGATACCTACACTCATGTTAGTATAAAATGTAACTACTAAAAAAAAGGAGATGATCATACCTTAGTGCTGGCGGTGCTTCAGGCTTTGATATGCTTCAATCGTTGTTCTGAGGATGCGGTACGGTCCTTTGCTATGTTTAGTTGGGTATAGCCGAGAATATAGCTTGTTATTGCTATTTTACTGTTTGCTTATCCTTTGGTTTCTTCGACATCGAAGGCGTTGGTACCGGTGCTACATCGTGTACCACGAACATTTCCCTCGCTGCATGTTGTTCTCCGTACAAGGTTTTTATTCCGTCCTTCGTCGGAAACTTCATCAATTGGTGAACGGTTGATGGTACTGCTCTCATGCAATGCATCCATGGCCTTCCGAGCAAGGCATTGTACCTCATGTCTCCTTCGATGACATGGAATTTGGCATTTTGGATAGTGCCAGCCACATTGACCGGGAAGGTGATTTCCCCTTTCATTTTTTCGCTCGCCATGTTGAACCCGTTGAGGACTCGAGAGGCGGGCAGGATTTGGTCAAGCAATCCAAGCTGATAATATTGGTCGAGCTACCTTGATCCACAAGTACACATTTAATTTGAAATGTATTTACATGAAAAGCGATTACTAGTGCGTCGTTGTGAGACTGAGACAAGGTCTCGATGTCCTCGTCGCTGAATGTGAGAGCCTCCTCGGGTATGTAACCTTAAGTTCGCTTTTCTCCGGTGATGGATACTTTTGTTCTTCTAATAGTGGGTTCCTGTGGGATGTCGACCCCTCCCATGATCATGTGGATAACATGTTGCGGCTCATCTATTCATTCTTTTTGGTCGCCTCTCTTACCCGAAATTGATTTTTGGCTCAGTTGCTAAGGAATTCTCGGAGGTGATCTTTGCTGACTAGTCGGGCTACTTCTTGCCGGAGTTGTCGGCAATCCTCGGTCCCGTGACCGTGTGTGCCGTGAAATTCACACGCTAAGTTATGGTTCCTTTAGGAAGGATCTGATTGTATAGGCCTTGGCCACCTGGCGTCTCTGATTTTACTGATGGCGAGTACGATGTCTGAAATGTCAATTTTGAAGTTGTATTCCAACAAGCGGGGTGCCTTCGTCGGCCCTATGTGCCTGTCAAATCAGTCTCTACAATGAGTCCCCGAGGATTCTGGACTCGATCCATCCTTCGGTCATTGCGGTGTATGTTGCGCCTCGGGGCATTTCTTCTATCTTCAATGTATGGTTGGTATCCTTCTTTGTTTGGCTTTGGCTCCTTTGCCGAAAGCCTGCTAGGATATACCGAGCTCGATGGGGCTCCTAGTTGGTTGTCTTCAACTCTGATCTTTGATTGGTATCAGTTGTGGACGTTCGACCAAGTCACAGCGGGATATTCGACTATGTTCTGCTTCAGCTGCTTAGAATCTACCGAGCTTCGCTTGTTCAAACCTTGAGTGAAGGCCTGCACTACCCAATGGTCGGAGACTGGTGGTAGTTCTATTCATTCCATTTGAGAGCGATATACAAACTCTCACAATATCTCGTTCTCCCTTTTCTTGATTTTGAAGACGTCGGATTTCCTTGTAGCTACCATGATGGTACCAACATGTGCCTTTATGAAGGAATCTGCCAGCATATTGAATGAATCTATCGAGTTTGGGGATATATTTTGATACCACATCATCTCCCCTTTTGAAAGTGTCTCTCCGAACATTTTTAGTAGGACAGATTCAATCTCATCGTCCTTTAGGTCGTTACCCTTCACTGCACAAGTGTTAGCAGTGACGTGCTCGTTGGGGTTCGAGGTTCCGTTGTACTTTGGAAGGTCGGGCATTCTGAACTTCTTTGGAATGGGTTTTGGAGCCTCTTTCTATGGGAACGGATTCTGTACAAACTTCTTCAAATCTAAACCCTTCAGGATCGGGGGTGCGCCCGGAATTTGGTCGAACATAGAATTGTAGGTATCTACCTTCTTGCCATTGGCTTCTATCTTCTTCTTGCCCGGCTCGATCCTCTTTGTGAGGTCCTCGATGCCCATCATTCTTGCTTGATCTTTCTGGTACCTGCTCGGCTTGGGGAGCCATTTCCGGTGCTATCATGCTGGGAGATTTCTAGTGGCTTTGCAGCTGAGCAATTGCCAGTTGTTGTGCCTGTAACATTTCAAAAATAACGTGAAGGCTAACCTCTTGTTCTTCCCTAGTTGGGGTTTTCTGAGCCTCTTGTTGGTCTCCTTGGTGTACGCTCCTGTTAGTGTGAGAGCTTATATCAATGTGTTGGGGCATTGCGTGAAACCACATCTATGGGAATTAGCTCTGGCACATCCCCAGGGTTTAATGGCGGTGCGCCAATACCCGTAACAACTGCACCATTCTCTCCATGGTCCTCAAGACCATTGTTTTCATATGCATTCACTGAGTTAGACATTTTGGCCGGAAATCAAAGATTATTGGACAAGAAAAAGCGTGAAAGATAACTTGCGCTATGTAGTAAACCAGCAAGAAAACAATCACTATTATTTTTAGCCCCACAGTGGGCGCCAAACTGTTTACTTTGAAAATGGTAATAACAATTAGATTTGATTTTGTGGTTATAAAAATATGTGATCCATTTTTATGCTAATTGTTAGGCAGTATATGCTAAGTGAAAGATTAGAAAATAAGATAATAGCTTGTAAACAGTGTAATAATCAAACCGAATGGATGGAAATCGGGGCCTCGAGCTTGCGTATACGGGGCCTCGAGGTCGAGTCGGATGTTTGGCTAAGGGCAGCGATGGAGGATTAACAGTTATGATAAATTTGATGGCGGATATGTATGACCAATAATGACCAATAAATGAAGAAAAATTAATGAATTATAACAAATATGAGCAAGACATTAAATGTAAGTAATAGGATCAAACATAGAGTGTATTTGAGTTAGGGAGCAAAGAATTTTCTTGTATTGGATGTAGTGTGTAATAATGTACCTTACGAAATGACAAGGGTGCCCTTTATATATGAGGGGGAATCCCAAAATAGTACAAATGCATTTATTACAAGGATATATGGTTGGTACAGCCATTTAATGCCACGGTACGAGCTCAAACTAGCCAAATAGACTTTGGTTTACCATGAAAATGGTAATAACAATTAAATTTGTTGATAGGACTCAAAAAATACATGATCTATTTTTATGCTAGTTTGTTAAGAAGTTGATGCTACGTGTGAAGTTTAGAAATGAGATAAGAGCAAGGAGCAAAGTGATAACCAAACCGATGAGTCAATTGTTGCGGCTTCGAGCTTGCTAATTTGGGGCCTCGAGGTCGATTCCAGAGCTCAACTGTGAGCTATCAAGGGGGGTCGAAATATAACTAACAGTTAAAGATAAATCAACGGAGGCTCTTTATGGCCAATGATAAATAATAAATGATGAACGGATATGAAGATAATAAATGAAAGCAATAATATCAAGAGAATATGTGAGAGAAAATAGAATATTCTTGTGTATCTCACGTGGAGCAGCTGAAGCAACCTTCCTTACAAAGTGTCAAGGATCCCCTTTATATAGGAGGGGGAATCCCATCATAGCACAACAAGCAATAATTACAAAGATACAGAGATGTGACAACTAGATGACACCCTGATTCCGTTCTTAGAGTAGCTCTCTAGGCTCTGTCAGTCCTAGCCACGTGCCTTGGGGACTCCATATTTCTACCATGCCCGAGGCCAGCATTGTCCCAAGATCGGCCTCGACGAACCTCGAGGGAGGAGACTCAATAATAATCTTGTAGCCTTGAGACTTTGAGACGGTTTTCTGAGGTGCCTCGATGTCTAGAAATCGTGCTCTCCAATTTCACCGTATACAGATAGTCCTCATATATCTTAGAGAGGAGCAATGAGAAACGATTATGAACTTTTAACCTGAGGGCGTCATCGTTGTGAGGTCAGCCTATCAAAGCATTAAATGCCATGCCCAAAAAACAATACAAGGGTCGCCGTCAGACACGACTATCGAGAAGCCCATGAACTTTCACACAGTTCATCCCTTCCGCTTCCCACACAGCTCCTATAAAGGCGCCAAATATTGGATAACTTTCACTTTCCCAACTACTTTAGATTTGCAAAGCCAGACCCATCCCTACTTGCATCCTTTCTTCTTGCTTTCTTAGAGAAATTTCACCATCATCATGGCTAGAACCTCTAAGACGATTCCGCGGAAAAACGAGGCTACATCTTCATCTCGGAAATCTAAAGGGAAACCTAAAGCGATACCTACCTTGGGACAATGTACTCCCTCCAAGCTTGATATGTCGAAGGACTTTACCATCAATACCACTTCATCCACACCAGGCCGATGTGAACATGTGTCCCGATACATTAGTGTCGTGACCAACATAGAGATAGTGAAGATAGAGTGCCAATGGAACGAGGCAGTGGAGGTGGAGATTCCCGGCCCTGATGAAAATATAACGGATCACAAGGTTGGCTTCCATAGTGTATACTTACCTATTTACTTTGGGTCCCTGCCGACTTTTCTGAATCCTCTCCCCCAGAGATAGATCCGGTTATCCTTGATTTTTGTGACAAATATCAAGTGACGCTTGGTCAAATTTATCCTTCTTTCTGGAGGATAGTCCTGATGCTCCGCCATTTCACCGAAGGGGTTGTGGGCGAGACCTTTACCCTCAACCATTTGATTAGGTTGTACAGCCATCGATTTTATCAAGGTTTGATCAGGATTCACCACCGATCCAAAAAATCATTTTTCTCAAACACCGACGAGGGGAAGGATCAAGGGTGGATGAGTAGGTTCGTTCGGGTGAGAACCTCGGACATAATTCCCGCCAGGAGGATGCATTTCTCGAAAAAGTGGAACACACAGCGTAAGCACTTTTTCCTTAGTTATGTTTGGTGATCTTCTTTCCTTTCTTCCGGAATAATGACCTCTTTGTGTTTCATGCAACCACCGCTTGGTACCCCGAAGCGTTCTCGGATTTGCCGGGGTGGATCGAATGGTTAAACACCGCATTCCCATATCTTGTTCGGTCTTGGACCGACCTGGCTAAGAAGCTATGGGTGACCAAGAATCATTGTAAAGTTTCCTCACCACCTATGCCTTAGATTTATATTTCTCCCCATATCCTTTGTGCCGATAAATTACGGTTACTATGCTCGTGCAGGACTTGGTGAGAATACGCTGATGAGGCCACCCCCTAGTGGCGAGACAGAGAATTTGGATCCTGGCAAGGGAAAGAAAAGGAAAGTTAAGGCGACTGTTGATCCTTCTGTAGCAAAGAAACCTAAGTCACTCGAGCCTCAAGCCGTTAATAGGACCTCGGATTCCTCTTCTGGAGCAAGTCCCGGCGCTGAGGACAAGGATGATGATGATGAGTTTTGGTTGGCACGGAGGACGATGTTGAGTGCGGGAGCCTTGCAGGTGCATCGACTGGAGGCTGCTAAATCGGGAACGGCCGACCCTGGTCGGTCCCGTAGGCCGAAGACCCTCAAGGAGGGTATCAAAGTGGCCTCGGATCCCATGATTGGGTTTGGTGCAGTTTCTGTTGGGGGGACCATTGCTGCTGACCCTAAAGGGCCGAGACCCGGAGCTTTTTAGGAGCAGGAGTTGCCCATCAGAGAAATCAATAACATAGATGATTTCATTTCCGGCTCTCAATTCTCGTTAGGGGAGCTAAGGGATGCTCAAGATGCAAACGCTGCCAAAGTCAAGGGTTCTTTCAAAGGGGGAGGCACGCTTGGCAATATTCTTGACGATGTTAGATAGAACATCGATCTTGACGCTCCCGGCTCTATCAAGGCGGTGGAGAGGTTCATGCAGCAGGTGATAGCTGTTTTAAGTATATTTCCTTTAGTCTCGAGCATCTTTCTTCATTATTCTAACTCTTCTGTTTTGCTGTAGTATAAGGAGATGTATGACTATGCCCTCTCCAGGCTTAACGAGGAGCTTTCATGTCGTGAGAAGGAGCTTGAGAAGCTGTCCTTGAGGATGTGAGAGTCGGAGGCTTGTTCTTCCCAGAAGGAGAAAGAGTCAGGCGAGCTCCGGGCTACTTTAGTGGGAGAACTCCAAGAAAAATATACCCTTGTCGAACAGGTATTTTGTTATGAATGAGTCTTTCCTTTGCTGCCATAATTCGATACTGACTAGTTTACTTTTCTTTTTGTAGGTTGAGCAAAATGACTCGTAGATTGGGAGACTGAATGTGGAGATCCTCGGGGTGAGGAAACAAAATGAGGTAGTGACCTCGTAGTTGGCATCGACTCATAATCTTCTCAAGGATGCTCGAAAGGATATTGCTGCGCTGCTTACGGCCAAGTCCGAGATCGAAGGAAATGTTGCTACTTACCTGAAGGACGTAGCCATGATGAATCAAATAGCCCGTGACGTATCAATAAAGGCCGAGCAGAAATTGGCTCAGGCCATCGAACATGCTAGGACGGAGGCGAGAAGGAAAACCTTGGAGAAGATCGAGGCCGGAGGCATCGATCTGTCAATTGGAATTGAGGGGCCCGGGAGCTAGAGAGAATGTTAGTGCTTTTCATCATCCCAAACAAGGATCCTGGAGATGGTTCAGAGGATAGTGGCGATGAAGACTAGGCCTTGTGCCACTTTTTCTTTTTTCCTTTTTTCTTTCAGTGCATGTACTCCCGGGAGAGTGAGTCTTGTAAAGGCATCCCTTGTAAATATATTTTTGGCAATGAAAAAGGGGTTTTCCTGCCCCAAGTCTTTCCATTATTTATATCTTGTTGCTCTCATGGATCTAATCTTTGAATCGTAATATTAATCCTTTAGAGCCCAATGTTGGAGTAATTGGGACCCTTGAAGTTATGTTGATAGCCTCTTTGGGTCGATGCTTGTGATAGCAAGAAGCCCCCGAGGTTTTGATACCTCTCGACTCTCGTGGGGCAGTAGCATTCATGTGATTTGATAAAGGGGCCCGGAGTAATTCCGGGTGATCCCGCCAATACATTTCCCAAGGAAAAAGTGATGTTACCATGGCCAGGATTAATTCGCCCTCTGGGTAGGCGAGCAGCCGCTGCTTTGCCCCTATATATTCATTCACTTGCTTCCACAGTGGAGATTCTGCTACCTTGAGTAACTATTTCTCCCATAGAACTTGGTGTTTTGCGCTAGTTCTCTCGTTGCTTTAGTTTAAAATTTTTGCCCATATCTATATCCTCCTCCTCTTATTCTATCGTAGATATGACTGCTACGTCAATACCCGCCCATCAAGGATAGGGGAGTTCTGCCTCTTTTCTGTGTCCGGTCGGTGGTACACCATCGGTGCCCGGTGAGGGGGCCTTGAGGTGTTTTGTCTCAAGGAAAGACTTTACGTTGGAGAGACCTCCCGACGTCCAAGGACGTCGGGAGCACGCGTCGAGGTTTATCTCATCAGTAGGGGAAGAGCACCTCGAAATGATCAAAAAAGGCTGTGGATGGGGAGAAGGGGTGGTGCTACAAGTACCTTCCTCTGAGGAGAGCATCATGACCTACGTCGAGGGGTTTTTGAGCGTGTATACGCACATTTATACATTGGGTCCCCCGACTGCGTCATGCTTGAGATCTGTCGTAAATATCAGGTTACCTTGGTGCAGGCTCACTTATCCCTTTGGAAGATAGTGCAGATGATAAGGTACTTCATAGAGAAGGCTGGGCTCGACATTACCGTCACTCATCTCGTGAGTTTATATCGACCGGTGCGTTATCGAGGTTTGATTACCCTGCAGCGTCAATCTACCCGATCTCCTCCCGTTGACGGTGAAGAGAACAAAGACCGAGGATGTCCGATTCATTCAAGCTCGGACGATTGATATAATTCCTGTAGAGTTTCTGCCCTTTCCTAAGAAATGGAATTTTACACGTAAGTGTTATACCTGTATTTTTATCACTTTGTCTGGAGGCGGGCTCCATAACGACATTTTTCTGCATATATGTTTTTTGTAGCGACTCCTTGGTTGTCGAACGAGGTCCCGGTTTTGGCCGAGTGGTCTCGTAAGCTAGCCTATTGTTCGACCTATTATAAGTGCAAGTGGCGAGACCTGTCCAAGGGGAGATGGGAGACAAAGCATCATGGTAGGTGCGTGGTGGCTTATTTCCCAAGAATGGTACTTTTCTTTTAGTGTACTAACTAAGCTACTGCGGGTATTGGATATTTTTCTATGATGAGGCCATGTCCTCTGGAGGAGGAGGAGAGACTACCGACCTCGGGATTGAGGGTCGATGATAAACGAAAAGAATCTCCGGGGTGTGAGGAGGCTCGTAGCGGGGCAAGTCATTCTCAGCGGATCAAGAGAGGCGATTCGACCGATCATTCAGTTTCGGAGGCTTCCGTTCTCGAAAGAACATTCCCCGTTTTTGCTGATGGCGCTTCAAAGAGTGAGGAGTGCTTGGTGCCTTCTTCTTCTCCTGACAAAGGCACTTTGGGGGAAACTAAATCGTCGGACATTGGCTCGGCTTTTGGTGAGGCTCAGCGGCTCGGCTTTATGGTAAGTTTGGTAGCCGGCATAGGACTATTCCAGTTTCACACTCTTCCTTTCCCACCAATTTGAAGGGTCATGTTTAATACTGGGATGTATACCTGTTGATACATATATCCATGGTTTCTATATTTCTCAGATTTATTTCTTTTCTGTGTTGATAACTTTCAAGTTTATCTTCATAGAATTCAATTTCATTTTCTATAGTTAATAAAGCTTTATTACGCAATCTATTATATCTAATTATGTCTTTGCAGGTTTTAATATTGTGTTTAACACAATCTATTTTTCTATTTATGTTACTGAGGGTTTTAAGAAGACAGTGAAACAATTAAAATAACTAAGAAATCGCTGATAATTAGAAAGAAACTAAAGAAACTATACATAGAATATGAATACTTAAGTATCACAAAAATAAACAAAGCTAGGTTGTCTAAATTAATCGATATAATATCTAAAACAGAATATAAATATGTTTGTTATCTAAAGGATAAAAGATGAATAAAGAAGAATTCGCACTAGAAGAGAAAACATATGAGAATCCAGAAGGATTAAAAATAACAATAATATTTTCCAACTTAGGAAGAAGATATAAAAAAATAGGAAATAACCTAAACTTAATGTTAGAAAAAGAAACTGTAAAACTAGAGGATAGTTTAACCGTCATGGTTAGAATAACAAAAGAAAACGAAGAAATAGATAGAAAACGAGAGATTAAAGAAATACAACAGCAAGCTACAGAAAAAATACAACAGATAGAGGAAGTAAAAAACACTAAAATAACAGAATTAGAAAAAGAATTAGAGATGCTAAAACAGATGTATGCAAATAAACTAAAAGAAAAGGAAAAACGTAAAGAAGAAGAACAAGAACTAAAACTAACAAATGAGATAGAAAAGTTCAAATTACAGTTAGAAGAAGTACAGGAGAGTCCATCAAAAATAAGTATAAACGAAATAAATGACCAAAGTGATAAAGACACAGAACTAGGAGAAAACTATTCAGAAACAAGTGAAACATACACAGAACTTATAGAAAAAACAGAAAAGATAAAAATAAACCCAGAAATAAATACAGGAGATATGAACGAAGATAAACCAAGCATATCAGGAATAAAAAATCGAAACAATTAAACCCAACCTATTACAGAGTAAGTTATGATGCATATGATAGAAACAAAACATTATGGGATAAAAGGTTAAATAAGAAATGGGCACCAAGACAGATAACTGAACAATATAATTTTTTAGATCTAGATTGTGTAGCAGATATAAATAAAACAATACAATTATGGATAGGATATATCTCAAAACAACTAATAGATAATAAAATAGCAATAGCGGAAACACCAGGATATATAGAAAGAACATTAATAGGAACTGTAAAATTATGGTTACAAAATTTATCAAGTGAAAGCTTAGACACATTAAGGAGTAATAAAAAACTTGACGGTACAACTACAACAACAGTTACAGATATATTAAATAAATATGAAATAGCAATAAGAAATGAATTTAGTAGTATGACAACAGAAGTAGAAGAACAAAATAAAGAAAAAATTACAAATAGGAATTTAATGACAAAATTAGCAATATGTAATATGTGTTATATAGATGAATATACTTGTGCATTTAGAGACTATTATTATAAAGGAACATATAGTCCGGATGAAAGTAAAGAGATAAGAAAATTATATTTTACGAAATTACCAGAACCCTTTAGCTCAAAAATAATAAAAAATTGGAACGAAGCAGGACTAGCAGATACATTAGGAGCAAGGATAAAATTTCTACAAAACTGGTTTATAGAATTATGTGAAAAATATAAAGAAAACATGAAAATGGAAAAAATATTAGTAAAAAATTTGGCATGTTGCAAAAGTAGAATAGCACCCCAATTTGGCTGCACAGATAAATATTACAAAAAAGAAGGAAAGAAAAAGAAATTTAAATCAAAATATTCAAAATATAAATATAGGAAACCAAGAGGAAGATATTATGTAAAAAATTATAAACATAAAAAACCATATAGGAAAAAGAAAAAACTAACAGAATGTACTTGCTATAATTGTGGAAAGCTAGGACACTTAGCCAAAGATTGTAAATTACCAAAAAACCCAAAGAAGAAACAAATTACCGAAATATTGATAGATAATGATAAATATACACAAGTAGAATATATAGATTATGAATTAAGCAGTGAAGATAGCATATATGAGATATCAGAAAACGAGTTCTCTGAAAATGAAAAGGAAATAAACAAGGATATAGAAGAATCAGATGAAGAAAATTATGACTGAAAAAGATATACAAATTATACAACAAGAAGAACACCAAGATGAACAATCTTCAGAACAAAAAATAATATTTGACGCTAATGTATTTGAACAAATAAAAGGAAAAGAATTGGATCTAAGCATAGACAAAATATTAGAAGTACCAACAATAAAGAATTGGTTTAAAAGACAGAAAGAAGAATACTATGTAGTAAGCCAAAGAGAACATATAATAGATTGTAAATACATCAAAGGTAAAGCACAAATACCAATTTTAAATAAAAGACTACTAAATAAAGAAATACAAGATATAAAAGCAAAAAATCCAATAAAATATGTACACTTAGGAGGAACGGAGATCCTAATAAAAGCATGTTTTAGGGAAGGAATAGATACCCCTATAGAAATATACTTGGCAGATGATAGAATTGTACAACCTATAGAAAAGAGTATAATAAGTGTCGTAAGAGGTAACTTAATATACCAAAAATTTAAATTTATAATAAGTGCTAACTATTCAGTAGCAGTAGATGATAAAAATATAGATAAATCATTAGTACTATACTGGAAAATGTCTGGAATAGAATTAGCACCAGGAAGTAAAATATTCACAGCAAGATGTAAAAATCTATATGTCTTAACAACAAAACATAAGATAACAGCTAAAAATAAAATAAATAAAATAAAAATAGAAAATCCATTCGAAAGAATAGTATCAGTTATAGACAACAATGATTACAGTTATACGGAAATGGACATGGATGAAGATTTAGAAATAGTAAAAGAAAGATTAAGCACATCAAAACGAATAAATAATGAAATGCCAGAAACGTCATCAAGAATAAGTACATCAAGAAGTACATCAAGAAGAATAAATTATACCACTCCACAAAAATTAATAGAACAAAAAATAGAAGAAATAAACCCACACCATTATTATATAACAGGAATAATGGACCAAAGAAAATATTTAATACTAATAAATACAGGACAGGAAGAGAATTATGTTATAAGAGAATTAATACCAGAACAAGAGATAGTAACAATAGAACAGCAAAATTCAGAACTACCAAAAGCGTTAAGAAAAAACGAAGAAACAACTGAAAAAGAATTAATTATTGGAGGAATACCAATATTAATAAATTTTAAAATATATCAAGGCGATAAAAACATTACACTAGGAATAAAATGGTTAGAAAAAGTCAAACCATATAAATTAGAAGATAGGCAATTAACAATAAGTTATGAAAATAAGAAAATAATAATAAAAAGAACTTTGATATAATGCCAAAGATATACATACTTGCCAAGGAATGCCAAAGATATACATACTTGCCAAGATAATAGTAGAAGGATATTATAATAGATACTATACACCTATGATGGATACAGGAGCAGAAGCTAACATGTGTAGATATAATTGTTTACCAGAAAGTAAATGGGAAAAGCTAAAAACCCCTATAGTAGTAACAAGATTCAATAATGAGGGAAGTATGATAACATACAAAGCAAGGAATATAAAAATACAAATATGGGATAAAATACTGACCATAGAAGAAATATATAGTTATGAATTTACAAATAAAGATATATTATTAGGAATGCCATTTTTAGATAAATTATACCCACATATAATAACAAAAACACATTGGTGGTTTACTACCCCGTGTAAACAAAAATTAGGAGCAAAAAGAGTAAATAATAAAGTAAGAAAAACAACACCCTGGATTAAAGGAAGTGAAAAGATTACCCAAAAATTAGAAAATGTAATACAAAGCAACCATAATATAGAAATAATCATTTTCTCAATAAATAAAATAAAATTACTACAAGATAAATTAGAATTACTATATAATGATAATCCACTCCGAGGATGGGAAAAACATAAAACAAAAATAAAGATTGAACTAATAGATGAAAGTAGCATAATAACACAAAAACCAAGTTGCCTCGAGAGATAGGTATCTTGCATTTCATGTTGACGTATGCTCCTTCTTTCATTTTCGGAGGTTAGTGTTTTGATATTACAGTTGGAGAGCAAACGGAGGAGCAGGAGCGACTCTAGGGCGAAGTTGGCAGGGTCAAATGTGTGTTCGATGAGCTGCAAGCCCATGTAGATGCCCAAGTTGCGGCCAAGAAGAGTGCTTTGGCTAAAGTTTCCACCTTGGAGATGCAAATCTAGACCGCTCGTGCGAGTGATTCTGCGCGGGCAAACATGATCGCAAGGCTTGAGTTTGAGCTTTCGAAAGCGAAGGCCGAGGTGGTGAATGCCCGGGCCGAGGCTGTGATGAGCTGCACTAGGGCAGATTAGAGAGCGGCGGCCTATTTGAAGAGTGCTACCACTGCTAGGGCTGAGCTAAGGAGAAATCTTGGTCATGCGAGTAGCAACAAAGAGTACGCGAAGTGCAAATATCGAAGGGAAACTCTCGAGGAAGTTCACGCCAGGGGTTTTGATCTTTTGGAGGAGATCGAGCAAGCTAAGGCAGAGGATTGTGATGCCAAGTTCCTTCTGTTTGATACCGGAGATGGCGAGGATGGGGCCGTCAGGCCGTAGTTCCCAAGTTGAACGTCTATTTTCTTTCTTTGTCTTTGTATATATTGTTTTCATAGTACATTGTAAATGGAGCTTGTATTTTATTACATGTATGTATAAGGGGGAAACCTTGCGATTTTTGTACCTTCCGGGTTCCTCTTTGCCGAGATCTCGGCCAGATCAATCGACCTTTGAGTTGGTAGGAATCCTTAGATTCATGATATGGCCCTAGAGATCGTTAGGCTGGCCCGTAGACTCTTATGCGCTTGGTCGATGTGACCTTCTATGTGGGCTGGCGACGATGGCTCTTACGCCTTGGGACGATACGGCCTTTTTAGTGTGTGCTGGCGATAATGGCTCTTACACCTTGCTCCTAGGCATATTTAGTCAACTATTTTGGGTTCAGTCTCCGAATCGGGTTACGACTCGAGATCATTCAAAGCGACAATGACTCTTATGCCTTGGGTCAAAACGACCTTTTATGTGTTTGACCCTGAGGCACATTAGGCTGGCGACAGTGGCTCTTATGTGCTTGGTCGATGCGACCTTTTATGTGTGTGTCCCTGAGGCTCATTAGGTTGGAGACAATGGCTCTTACGTGCTTGGTCGATGCGACATTTTATCTGGGCTTTATTTTTCCCTCGATAAGGATAGATAGTGTTTTCCTGACTATTGACGACTCAATAAAAAAAACTCGATTGTAAGTCGTTATATGGCAATGATCGAGCACCTCGGGAGGTTTGGCTCGGAGGCTGAGTATCTCGAAGCCGATGTTTAGGAGCTGACGTGGCCGAAGCTCTTTTGCCTGTATCGAGGGTATCCTGTCTAATCAGTTCTTTTTGAAGTAAATTCGAATTAATTAAAGGCCTGTGATTCTGTAGCGATGGTCGGGCATCCCCGAGTCGCGTTAGCTTGGCTGGTACAGCCGTGTGACTAGAGTCACTTGTGTTTGGCTAGAGCCTTTGAGTCCCTAGTGAAGTAGTTCGGCATCTATATTAAGGGTATGCCTTTTTAGTTGTCTTACAAGTTCGATATATAGCCGAAACTTTGGGATCGGGTTTATGCCTTTAGTAAGGTTTTACAAGTTTTACATGCCATTGAGGTCTTACAGTTTTTGATACTTAGTACAAGTATCATTCATGCCTTGCTTGAGGTCTTACATATATTGTCACTTGGTACAAGTATTGTTCATGCCTTGCTTGAGGTCTTACAGATATTATCACTTGGTACAAGTATGGTCCATGTCTTGCTTGAGGTCTTACAAATATAGTTGTTGCCTTATGTAGGTCTTGCGAGACCGAGTCTATTCGCTCGGGGTCTTATGGCCTCAGGTTTTGATAAGTCGATGGAGGTGGCGCTTGACGGCAGTCCCCAAGTCGTGGAGGGTTTCTTGACTCGGGAGCCATTATTTGCAAATTTTGTATTGCCTCATCGAGGGCTTACGATTTTGGAGATCTCGACCCTGAGGTCGTGCATCTTTTGAGATTTTGATGCTAGTCCCCGAGTATTCGGGGTACTTTCGGCATTGGAGAAGTTTCATGATTTTCATGTTGCCTCATCTGAGGGCTTATGATTTTGGAGTTCCGACCTGGAATTCGTTCAGGTGTTGAATTGTTGACGACAGTCCCCGAGTGTTTGGGACATTTTGGTGGAGAAGTCATTTTTGCGGAGGTGCCGAGCTTCTTTTAGAGTGAGAGATGCTTTGATAAAATATATTCTTCAATTATTTGGTACAAGTGTACATGTTTTTGCCGTCGAGGATCTGGTTATACGGACATGGCTCATTCGATCGTTTGGCCCAGTACATTGTTTTCCTATTGGGACCCCATTTGGCGTTTCTTAGCTTTTTCGAGTGTCTGACCTTCCGGTGGGATGCCCCTCAGTGTTTGGGGTTGATTGCAAAAGAAGCCTCGAATAATTGTTGAGTCTCCCTTAGGTAGCATGCGGATGTTTCCTCATTAAAAACCTTGTCGGTAAAACCCTTTTCGGGATAAAAACCTGGTCGAAAGAAAAGAGTGCAACGGATGCTTTAAAACCTTAAGCTCTTCAAGCTGGGTTAGCGCTTTGACTGCTTCGGTCGGGCGCCTACATAAGGGTCAGCATGAAATATAATATAAATTTAAAAGGAGATGGTTATACCTTAGTGGCGATGGCACTTTCGAACCTTGGAGATGGTCTCGCGGCTGCTATTTTTTCTTCGATTTACCTCTTAGTCCCTCTGCTGGAGGGGACTTTGGTGTTTCGGCTAGTGGCAGCCGTCTCAAAAGGTCGTGTGGATGACATGTTTCAGCTCGTCTTCTTTGTTCTTTTTGGTTGTTTCCCTTCCTCGAAACTGGTTTTTGGCTCGGTCGCTAAGGAATTCCCGGAGGTGACCTTTGTTAAGTAGTCGAGCTATCTCTTCTCAGAGTTGGTGGCAATCCTCAGTCCTGTGTCCGTGCGCGTTGTGAAACTTGTACACTAAGTTATGATTCCTTTGGGAAGGATCCGATTGTACAGGCCTGGGCCACCTGGCGTCCCTTATTTTGCTGATGGCGAACACGATGTCTGATACATCCATATTGAAGTTGTATTCTGATAAGTGAGGTGCCCCTGTTGGCCCTGCATTCCTATCGAATCTGGCTCTGTTGATGAGTCCCCGAGGATCTTGTCCTCGATCTATCCTTCGATCATTGCTAGGTGGGTTGCGCCTCGGGGTGTTCCCCCTATCTTAGGTGTATGGCTGAAATATTTTTTTGTTCGGCTTTGGTTCCTTCGCCAAGAACCTGCTTGGATATACTAAGCCCGAGGGGGATCCTAGCTGGTCATCTTCGACCCTGATTTTCGACTGGTATCGGTTGTGAACTTCTGACCAGGTTACGACGGGATATTCGACCAGATTTTCTTTCAGCTGCCTCAAACCCACCGAGCTTCGCTTATTCAGACCTTGAGTGAAGGCATGCACCGCCCAGTCATCGGAGACTGATGGTAGTTCCATTCGTTCCATTTGAAAGCGAGATACGAATTCTCGCAGTATCTCCTTCTCCTTTTGCTTGATCTTGAACACGTCAGATTTCCTCGTTGCTACTTTGATGGCACCAACATGTGCTTTTATGAAGGAGTCCGCTAGCATGGCAAATGAATCTATGGAGTTAGGAGCTAGGTTGTGATACCACATCATGGACCCCTCGAGAGTGTTTCCCCAAACTTCTTTAGTAAGACGGACTCGATCTCATCATCATTTATATCGTTGCCCATCACTGCACAAGTGTAGGCAGTAACGTGTTCATCGGGGTCTGAGTTCCCGTTGTACTTTGGGAGTTCTAGCATTTTGAACTTCTTTGGAATGGGTATCGGGGCTGCTTCCTTTGGGAACGGCCTTTGAATGAACGTTTTTGAATTCATGCCTTTCAGGACCGGGGGTGCGCCTGGAATGTGGTCGACCCTAGAGTGGTAAGTCTCGACTTTCTTATCGTTGGATTCTATCATTTTCTTTCCCGATTCGATCCTTTTGGTGAGGTCCTCGAGCATTTTTGTGATGACAGGATTAGCTATCGACCCGTTATTGCTCGATCTCTCCGGTACCTGTTTGGCTGGGGGAGCTGTCCCCGGTGCCACCATGCTAGGAGTTTTCGGGTGACTTTGCAGCCGAGTAATAGCTAGCTATTGTGCCTTCAACATTTCAAAAATAACATGAAGGCTAACCTTACGTTCTTCCCTAGTTGGGGTTTTCTAAACTTCTTGTGCACCTCTTTGACACACGCTCATGTCGGTATGCGAGCTTATATCGACCCGTAGGGCGTCTCGTGAGATTGCGTCCACGAGGACTGGCTCTGGTGCATTCCCAGGGTTTTGTGGTGGCACACCAACACCTGGAATAGCCCCACCATTTTCCCCGTGGTCCTCAAGATTGTTGTTTTCACCTCCGTTTACCAAGTTAGACATTTCGACCTGAAATCGAAGATCTTGGACAAGAAAAAGCGTGAAAGATAACTTGAGTTATAGGATGAAACCAACAAGATAATAATCACTATTATTTTTAGCCCCATGGTGGCGCCAAACTGTTTACCGTAAAAATGGTAATAACAATTAAATTTATTGATGGGACTTTAAAATTGCGTGATCTATTTTTATGCTAGTTTGTTAAGTAGTTGATGCTACATGTGAAGTTTAGAAACGAGATAAGAGCAAGGAGCGAAGTGATGACCAAACCGATGAGTCAATTATCGGGGCCTCGAGCTTGCTGATTTGGGGCCTTGAGGTCGATTCCGGAGCTCAACTATGAGCTATCGAGGGGGGTCGAAATATGACTAATAGTTAAAGATAAATCAATGGAGGTTCTTTATGGCCAATGATAAGCAATAAATGATGAACGAATATGATGATAATAAATGAAAGCAATAATATCAAGAGAATATGTGAGAGAGCAAATAGAATGTTCTTGTATATTTCGTGTGGAGCAGCTGAAGCAACCGGCCCTTACAAAGTGGTCGCCATTTCAAGCCAAATTCTACTACGGACCTCCAAATCACAGTCCAGACGCGCTCCTAGGTCCGAAATAATCCAACAGAGCTAACGAAAACATCAGAAATCAAATCCGAAGTCAAATACTAAAAAGTCAAACTTGGTCAACCCTTTCAAATTTAAAACTTCTAGCTGACAACCATTCTTTCAAATCAATTTCGAATAACTTGAAAACCAAAACCAACGATTCACATATGTCATAATACATCATACGAAGCTACTCATGCCCGAAAACTATCGAGCGAAGTGTAATTGCTCAGAACGACTGGTCGGGTCGTTATATTTTGGGACCACACCTGCGGGGTCGCAAATACGGCTATGGGTCTGCAAATGCGAGATATGGTCTAAGGCAGCCTGTACACAGATGCGAGACAGAGACCGCTTGTGTGACTAATTGACCGCATATGCGAAAATGCTGGGCAAATGTTATATTTTTCGGGGGGGTGTTCATTTCATCACATTTTGAGTTGGGAGCTCGATTTTGGGCGATTTTGGAGAGGATTTTCACTAATTTTGGCATTTTATTGATGATTTTTAAAGAGACATTGGAGGATTTTGTCTAAAAAAATTTAAGTGAAATTTTGTGATTTAAACATCTATTCGGAGTCGGATTTGAGTGAAATTAGTATGGTTGGACTTGTAATTGAATTGGTTGTCGCAATTTGTGAGTTTTGTTGGGTTCCGAGGTGCGGGCATGGGTTGATGTTTTATTTGACTTTGAGTATTTAATTGAATATTCGACCTTTAACATTTGGGTTATTTTATTTTGGCATTATTTGATGTTTTAAGTTGCTTTTGGCTAGTTTCAAAGTGTTTGGAGGAGGATTCACGTGGGATGGTGTTTCTAGAGAATTTTTTGGCTTGCTCAACATTTCTAGACTTTGATTTGAGGGTAATTATCCTATGGAACTATGTTATTTGTGATGTGATGTGATGGGGTGGGGCACATGCTAGGTGACAGCCATGTGGGCATGCACCAGGGTAATCATGATCGGAGTTGACTTTTAAAATATTAACGAACTTGTTTCGCTGCTATATCTTGTTATATCCATGTTCACCCAAATAGTTCGATTATCTGAGAAGTGATTCATGTTAGAAATCATGTTTAGACTATGTGATTTTTTGGCTGAGACCTAATGGGACTATTTCAGTTGTTGTGGGTTATCTTATTTAACTGCAATTATACACTCAGTCATGATTCTTCATTTGAATATCATATTTCAGTTTCAGTTCATTACTCGTTATACATCACACGTTGTTGTTCTTTTCCATATATGGTACTGTTTTGCTAGGTGAGATGATATTGTGAGCCCTCAAGACTTGAGAGGTTGATGACTGAGATAGGCCTAAGAGCCATGTTGAGAGAGTGTTATATGGATCGGGTTGCAAGCCGTAGCAGGCCATATTGGCTTTATTATTATTATTATTATTATTATTATTATTATTATTATTATTATTATTATTTTTATTACTACTACTACTACTACTACTACTACTACTACTACTATTATTATATGGACCAGATTGCACGCCACAATAGACCTTATTGGTTTCTTCTTCTTCTTCTTCTTCTTCTTCTTCTTCTTCTTCTTCTTCTTCTTCTTCTTCTTCTTCTTCTTCTTCCTCCTATTATTATTATTATTATTATTATTATTGTTATTATATTATTATTATTATTATTATTGTTATTATATTATTATTATTATTATTAGTGTTATTATATTATTATTATTATTGTTATTATATGGATCGGATTGCACACCGCAACACGCCTTATTGGCTTATTATTATTATTGTTGTTGTTGTTATTATTATTATTATTATTATTATTATTATTATTGTTGTTGTTGTTGTTGTTGTTGTTGTTGTTGTTATTTTATTATATGGACCGGATTGCACGCCGCAACATGCCTTATTAGCTTTTGATTATTGCTTTGTTAGGATTCGCCCCTCCGGAGTCTGACATACTAGTAGTGAGTGCATGCACAATGATATATACACGTGCCTTGGTGGGGGCTTTGGAGCCAAGCACCCGTACAGTGCTGAGTGATTGTATGTGAGTGATGGAGTGGGGGCATTGAGCCATGCATCTTTAGTTGGCCGAAAGTGAGGGTACTTGATGATATCACTATGAAACCATTTATTTGACATGTAGGCATAGAGATGTATTTTTGTCATGCTAAATGGTATATGACATCGATGACTTGACGTGTAGGCATAGAGATGTACTTTCCTCATGTTGTTTGGTAAACGGAAAGTCTTAGCTGATGTTGTAAATCAGAAAAACTGTTCTTTTAATAAACATATATTTAACTAATTTTACTGGTAAGATTTGATCTAGACTGTTTTATTTGAAAGTCATGTCTACTTTTCCATAGTTGTGAACAAGATGTGTATGATAATTCCTTTAAGCTATTTATTATTGTTGTCATCATTTTATCATGTGTTGTTATTGTTATTGGCCATTCGTATTGGACTCTGACCTTCTTTCGAGCTCGTCACTGCTTTTAACCTGAGGTTAGGTTTGTTACATATTGAGTACATGGGGTCGGTTGTACTTATACTACACTTCTACACATTGTGTGTAGATCTTGGAGTTGATGTTGTCGTGTATGGCTAGAGCTAGCATTGAAGATGTACCTGTTTTCTGGATATAGCTGTCACTTGTCCTTGGTATCTTTAGATTTGTAAATTTGTTTATGTATATTTCTAAAAGAAGATGTATTTATTTCGTACCAACTTTGTAAATTCTAAGTCTTAGAAGCTCATGATATGTACTACCAAATCATTGGGAGTTTTATAGAAATTTAGTTACTTTACTCATTTACTCTTATTATTCTCTTGTGAGTTGTGTTGGCTGTTACTTGGCTTACCTAGCGGGTTGGGTTAGGTGCTATCACGACTAGGTAGATTTTGGGTCATAACAAGTTGGTATCAGAGCTCTAGATTCATAGGTTCTACGAGTCATGAGCAAGTGTCTAGTAGAGTTCTGCGGATCGGTATGATGACGTCTATGCTACAGAGAATTTGGGATAATCTTCGCATATTTCTTTCCTTATCATGCAGCATTGATTCAGTTTAAAGTGTATCTCTTGAATTCCTTGCACTCACTCGTATGTTATGTGAGCGCTCGATATCAGTTGTGCATTGACGGTTTGTGATTATGGATGATGTGAGAGATGTGATTTATGTGCCTTGGTGATGGGCCAGTCTAGAGGACTTGAGGCCAAGTTTGGACCGCAGCTTGGGCTCGATAGTTTCAGTTATGTAAGCATGTTATTTTGGACTTATATGTCTAGTAATGTCCCTATGAGAGAATATTATAGCTTGGTGAGTGGTTGGATAGCTATATGGTGAGTGTGATATGGCTGCAGGATGTGTTCAGATGACTTGGATGTGACAAGAAGGGTTTTCTTGGGATGTGAAAAGGACTATTGGGTGCTTGATTTTTTTGATGTGTTGTACAGTCTTGAGTTACGAGTATGTTAGGGATCTTTTAGTTGTTCGTTTGTAGAATAAAGTGTATTATTATGTTTTGTTGACGAGTTCAGACTCGGGAAGATTTAGTTATTGCATAGTGGTTGTGGCCATGAAAGAGGCATAGAGTGCTAGTTTGGGGCTAAGTAGGTAGGTTATCTCTTGTGGGACGTTCTGAGCAATTTAGTTTAGTAGATGATTTGAGGTATTTTATGATTTTTTTTATGTAAGATTATAAGGGATTTAGTCGAATTATAGTGCGCAATTTGGGCAGTAATGGAGTAAGGGCATTTTTTGTTATCGGATGTTGTGTTCTATGGCTTTGAGCCATGTGAGGGAGTCTTCCATCGACAATCAGGTTGCATGATTATGTATTACATTAGTTTTGTCTTGAGGCATATTTGTGGATCAGTTATCACTTGAAAGGGGTTAGTTGAGGATGACCTAAGCAAGGAAATTTTTGGATGGATGATGTATTACAGCTAATGGGCATATGGAAATATCGGGATGGTTTAGGTTTGTTATTACTGATGAATGTAATGTGCTAAGAAAAGGGAGTTGCTCTGTTTCATTAAGGTGGGGTTACTTCTTTGGGTGTTTTGTGTGCTAATGGAGCACAGGTCATTCAACTCATTTTGGCGGTACATTTGTGATTAGGATAAGGTGGATAACTCTCAAGAAGGTTCTAATGGGTTCGAGATTCATATGTGGTATTTGAGGAATTTCAAGAATTGAAAATTGCTAAAGTCTGAGATTTGCATTAGATGGTGTCGGAGCTTGCGATATTTTTGTATAATTATGGATTCTACATTTCATTATTCATAGGGTTAATGAAGCAACTTTAGATTCACAAAATGTCTCTTCAAAGTGGGTATCTCGGCTGCAATACCTTTTTGTGCTTAAGAGAGAATATAATGGCTTATGGGCTTTTAGATGACATGGGTTTCATACTAGGATCTCTTGTGGTGAGCATTGGATAAGGATCGTGGTGTTCTGGCAAGGAGAAGTGATAACTTGAAGGCAATTAAGAAGAAACTCACAGAAAATAGGATAACTTGGTGGTAAGATGAATTAATATGGTAATTATATGATCGGTTCTTTTGATTTTTATGATATAGTGAGGCTTTACCGGTGTTTTATGGCAATACTCTTGGGTTTGGACACCTGCATGTCTGGGTTAAGTTAGAGGGATTTAGTTTTGTTGACTTGGTGGTACGCTAATGAGTTTCGAAGAGTTCTCGATGACTTCGACCACGGCTTAGGGCAGATGCTTTCTACAGGTATGTGGGGTATATTGTTTGTTGTGATTCTCATGCGAGTAGGGTCTATTGGTAGGTTTCCGGTTGATATAGTATGTATTCTATTGGTGCTTCAGAGTTGTTGATGAGATTCTCGTACTTTCCATATGGTGGCATGATAGATACGGTGCGACGTGTGGGATTGAGGTTTGCATGTGCAAGGTTGCGATTCAGTTTTGAAGGGAAAATCATGATGAGTTCTAGACTGCATGGACGGTTCCACATGTTTAGAAAAATGTTGGTACTATCAGGTATCATCTAAGAAGGATGCGTATTTCAGAAGGCGCACTGTACCTTGACTCGCAAATGCTTGACTAGTATTATGGTAATCGCTTGGTTGGTCGGCTGCTGATGTTCAGATTTTTATATGTGGTACAGAAGAATTATGGAAGTATTTCTTGTGGGATGATTGTTTATGAGAGATGAGTTACTCATTCGAGTGGTGGAGATGGGATCGGTTATGGTGATTCATATAATGTAGGAATTTAGAGACTGAGTTATCAAAGGCATATTGTTTGTTGGTTGCAGACTCTAAAGGTATGGCCAGAGTTAGACAACTAATAGTATGTGTTATGGTTAGGTTATTGCAGACTTTTTGAGCACCAATTATCTATTTGTGGATAAACGGAGTTGATTTGGAGGTCCATTAGTAGGCCTAATGAGGATGTGTATTCTACACCGAGTCAGATTTGTTGACTCATCACAGCTCTTATTGAAGGAGGTGTCATCGGTTAGAATTGATCATATTCGTGTTTTGATATGTTCTATGTGTTACTCTTATATACAATGATGGGTTGTGATAGGTTGGTAATTTTCACACATGATGCATTTTTGTTTGGGCCTTGTGGCAAAATTCGAGTGAGATAGTTATTGGAGTGTTGAATGGCTGATTACACCTTGGTTATGGTCTTTCCTGTTTAGTGGCATATTGTGTTATCCGTTTCTCCATGGTTATTGTCATATACTCCGTATGTGTGTCATTGATTTGTGGACGGTTGTTGATTTTGAGCATTATGGCCTAAGGTATTTCATGTGGACCAGTGTTTGGATGGGATCACACATCGCAACGGGGTTATGTTGGGATACGATCATTTAGGTAAATTACATGTGTCTTGGTTCTCCTTTGTGTGATAAGTTTATAGTGTTGCGCTTGGGGTGGTATCTGTTGTGCTTAATGGATGGTTCTATCATTTGATTCTCTTCCCATCTTTGGGTATATTTGAGTTATTGCTTATTCATGCACGGGTTGCATAGCTTGTGTGTAATGACCCGACCAGTCGTTTTGAGCATTTGCATTCTGTTCAGCTATTTAAAGCCTTGAGTAGCTTCATATGATATATTATGACTTATGTGAATTGTCGGTTTTGGTTTTCGGGTTATTCGGAATTTATTTGGAAGAATGGTTCTCAACTAGGAAGCTTTAAGTTGGAAGAGTTGACCAAGTTTGACTTTTGAGTATTTGACCTCGGATCGAGGTTTTGATTATTCTGTTAGGTCCATATGATGATTTTGGACTTGGGCTTATGCCCAGATTTGTATTTGGATATTTCTATAAGGTTTCGACACTAATTGGCAAAAATTGAAAATTTGAAGGTTTGGAATGTTCATAAGTTTGACCGAGAGTTGACTTTGATGATATCGAGTTCGCTGAGTTGGAAAAGGTTTGTTATGTTATTTGGAACTTGTCTGCAAAATTTGGATTCATTCTGGATTGGTTAGGCTTGAATCGGATGCTTGATTCGAAATAAGAAGTTTATGAACTTAAGAAATTGATCTTGATCGACGATTCGTGGTTTTGACGTTAATATGTGTGATTTGAGGCCTCAAGTAGGTTCGTAATATGTTTAGAGACTTGTTTGTATGTTCGGACGGGGTCCCGAGGGGCTCGGGTGAGTTTCGGGATGGTTTCGGACCATTTCTAGGCAATTTTTAATTGTTGGTTTTTGGCTACAGAAATATGCATCACGATCGCTGAGTTTGGGTCACGTTTGCGAAGAGCGAAACGGGAAAAAGGGGCCTATGAATCACGTTCGCGGAGACAAATCCACATTTGCGAAGAAGAAATTATGTTGTCACTGAGCAAACTTTGGAAGCTTATATCTTGCAATCTATAAGAAATTTGGAGATGATCCAAAAATAAAAATTGTAGCCATTGGTGTCTAGTTTTCAGAAAATTAAACCAATTGTCATTTGGACTTTTGTACAAAACGTTATGACCATTATACTAGAGGCTATCAAGAAGAGTTGGGCAAGCTTGTTGGAATTTGTTCATCACGATTGTGGGGGAATTTTTGCAATCGCGAAGGGTAAAAATTGAGTTAGAATATTTTTGAATTGCGATCGCAAAGAGGGACCCCTGGCAGTTCATTAAAACATCAAGTTTCGGGATTTTGAGTTCATTTTAACATATTTGGAGCTATGGAACTCGGATTGAGGTGATTTTTGTGGCGATTTTCACCACATGGATAGGGGTAAATGTTCTCTACTCGATTTTGATTATATTTCATGAATCTATCTTCATTTTTTGTATTTAGATTATGAATTTCAAAGAGAAATTTGGGGGTTTTCTCTAAAAATTTATAGAGTGATATTTTGAGTTTTGAATATCGATTCGAAGTCGGATTTGAGTGAAACTAATATGGTTGGACTCGTAATTAAATAGATTATTGGATTTTATGAGGTTTTTTGTGTTCCAAGGTGCGTGCTCAGGTTTGACTTTTTGGTTGACTTTGGGCTTTTAATTAAAGATTTCACCTTTATTGATTGGGTCTGTTTCCTTTAGTATTATTTGATGCTCTTAAGTTTCTTTTGGCTAGTTTCGAGCCGTTTGGAGGTGGGTACGTGCGGGATGGCATTTCTAGAGTATTGCATGGCTTGATCGCTATTGGATTCAACTTGTTCGATGTAAGCAACACTTCTAAACTTGGTTTTGAGGGTATGAATCGCTGAATAAACGTGTTACTATGTAGCTATGTAGCTACCTAATCTTGTTTTTATGCATGAAATTTCTACGTGTTTGAGTAATTGACCAGTGATCCATGTTAGAAACCATGTTAGGCTATATGCTTATTCTATTGGAACCCATTGAGATCATATCTGTTGTTGAGTTATTTGCTTAAGTTATAGTAACATACTCAGTCATAGTCATTCATTTGCATATCATATCTCAGTCTCTATTATCATTTGTTGTCACAATATGTTATCATTGCTTGGGCTGATTGGCATGAGATTTGTGAGCCCGAGAGACTGGAGAGATTGATGACTGAGTTGGGGCCCGAGATTCGTGTTGTGAGTGAGATATATAGATCAGGTGCACGTTGCAACAGGCCATATGGCTATATGTGGATCGGGTTGAATGCCGCAATAAGTCTTATGGCTATTTGTGGATCGGGTTGCACGCCGCAACAGGCCTTATAGCTATATGTGGATCGGGTTGCATGCCGCAACGAGCCTTATGGTTATATGTGGGTCGGGTTGCACGCAGTAACATGTTTTATAGGCTTTATTATTATTATTGATAGAATTGGGCTGCACGCCGCAGGAGGCACTGTACAGTGCTAAGAGGCTAACTGTGTTGAGTGACTGAGCGTGATGAGTGGGACATATAGGCATAGAGACGTACTTCCTTATTCTATCTGAGATTCAAACATCTTATCTGTTATTGAAATTTTTGGAAAAAGTTATAAATTTCTAACTTACTCTTATTTTGGTAATTTCGGTGAAAGATTTGGGTTTTATTGGTATACTTTAAAATCATGCTTATTTTTTCGTAACTGTGAACTAGCCGAGCATCATATCTTTGAGTTGCTTCTTGTGCTACTTTTATTATATTGTTATGAGTTGATATTGGCTATTGGTGTTGGACTTTGATTGTTGTCCAATCTCGTCACTACATTCAGCATAAGGTTAGGATTGTTACTTGTTGAGTACATGGGGCCGGTTGTACTCATACTACACTTCTGGACCTTGCGTGTAGATTTTGGATTTTGATGTTGTTGTGTATGTCGGGGTCTGGAATTGAAGATGTACCAACATTTCGGTCATAGTTGCCTCTTATTCTTTGTATCTTTAAAATATTCAATCTGTTCATGTATACCTCAAACAAACGATGTATTTAATTCATACCAACTTTGTAAACTCTAAACTATAGAAGCTCATGATATGTACTACCAGTCCTTGGGAAATTCTTTGTATAAAAGTTTAGTTATATTATCATTATTTCTTTTAGTAAATCTCACTTAAATTGAATTATTGTTAAATTGGCTTACCTAGCATGTCGGGTTTGGTGCCATCATGACTGGTTGGATTTTGGGTCGTGATATTGTGTCTTTAGGTGGTATTGGTGTGACATGTTAGTAGAGCAGCTTGTATCTGTGGAGATGAGGTTATTGGACCTAGAACGATTGCTATCGGATTTGACTATTGTATGTTTGGAAGAATAATGTTAGTTAGATCAGAATTTGCTAATGGTTCTTGTCGGACATGAGAGCTCCACGATGTGTTGGTCTGATGAGTGGTTATGAGCATCTGCAAGTTTCTTTCATCATCGACAGTGTACGAAGGCTCAGAACAAGATTTTAGTTGAGATGAGGTTTATTACCAGTACCAAATTTATTATTAAGCAACTATTGTGGCCAGAAGTTATTGCTATGAATAGCTAAGTTATGTGGTATATCTAGTGATTTCATCTTAGGCTATAGTTATAGGTTGATATAGCTTGTTCAGACTTATACAGTATGTAGATGTGACAGTCGAGTCTTGTATTGGATTCTAGGTGTTGGAGATTTGATCCAAAGGCTTATGGACTAAGGTTGGTGTAAGGGTCTTCAATTATGTTATGATGTCAGACTTTCATAGCTTGGAGTGGCGTGGGATCACCCATTGGCATGTGCAAGGTGAGTTTACACAGTGATTTAATGGCTTTGGAATGACTCTTGTCATGTTCAAGGACGAATGTATGTTTCAGTGAGGGAGAATGTAACAACCCGACAAATTATTTTTGAGCAATTACCCTTCGTTCGGTGGTTTGAGGTCACCAGTGGCTCCGTATAATGTATTATGACTTGTGTGTATCGTTGGTTTTGGTTTTTGGGTGATTCGGGATTGATTTGGAATAATGATTCTCTTCTTAGAAGCATTAAGCTGGAAGAGTGGTCTAAGTTTAACTTTAGTATATTTGACCCCAGATCGGAGTTTTAATGGTTCGGTTAATTCCAAATGGTGATTTTGGACTTGGGTCTATGCCCAGATTTGCATTTGGATACTTCTAGAAGGTTTTGATGCTAATTGACGAAAGTTGCAATTTGAAGGTTTAGAAAGTTCATAGGTTTGACCGGAAGTTGAATTTGATGATATCGGGTTATGATTATCATTTCGAGAGTTGGGATAGCTTTTTTATGACATTTGGAACTTGTGTTAAAAATTGAGGTCATTCAGAGTTGATTTAATATGGTTTATGTAATGACCCGGCCAATCATTTTGAGTATTGTAGCCCTGTTCCCATTTATTGCTTATTCTATGTTCATTTGTGGTTATGTGACTTTTCGGGGAGGTTGGTTTGGATTCAGAATGTTTCGTAATGAATTGGGACACTTAGTCCCAATGTTGGAAACTTAAGTTGAAAGAGTTGACCGAATATTGACTTATGGGTAAATGACTTTGGAATAGAGTTTTGATGGTTCTGATAGCTTCGTATGGTGATTTTGGACTTAGGGGTATGTCCGGATATTTTTTTCTGGCGGACCGTTGGTCATTTTGGCTTGAATTGGCGAAAGTTGCAAAGATGAAGGATTTAAAAGTTGAGAAATTTGATCAAGAGTTGACTTTGTTAATACCGGGCTCAGATTTTGGCTCCAAAAGTTAGAATAGGTCAGTTGTTTCATTTATGACGCTGTGTGAAAATTTTGAGGTCAGTCGGAGTTGGTTTGATAGGTTTCGGCATCGATTATAGAAGTTGGAAATCTATTAGTTTCAATAAGCTTGAATTGGGGTGTGATTCGTGCTTTGATGTTGTTTGATGTGATTTGAAACTTCGACTAAGTTTGTGTCGCATTTTAGGACATGTTGGTATGTTTTGATGGGTTCCTGGAGTCCCCGGGTGTGATTGGAATAATGTTTGGCTCATTATTAGACTTGTAGGACTGATGTTATATCTGGTTCTGGTTTCCTTATACGCGATCGTGAGGGAAGGTCTGCGATCATCAAGGGTTGTTTGGTGACTGGTGAAGTTAGTCTATGCGTTCGCAATCATGGGCATCCATTCGCGAAGCTTTATGGTCTTAGGTCATCGCGAACGCGAGTGGTATCGTATAGAAGGAGTGGCCAGCTGGAGGTATAAGGCTTCAAGCCTATGCGATCGTTCGAAGGCCGATTCGCTAGGCAAGCGTTTGTTGGAGCATTGAGTTGTGCACTTTAAGGTAAGTAACACTTCTAAACTTGGTACTAAGGGTATGAAAATCCTTGAAATATGTGTTATGTGGTTGGTGTTGAGGTAACGCACATGCTAGGTGATGGGCATGTAGGTGTGCACTGTGGTAATTATAACTCGGTTGATTCTGTGGAATTGTGTAGTTACCTAATCTTGTTCTATCCATGGAATTTCTATGGGTTAGAGTAATTGAGTTGTGATTCATGTTAGAAATCATGTTTAGGCTATGTGCTTATTATGTTAGGATCCATTGAGGTCATTTCTGTTGTTGAGTTATTTGCTTAAGTTGCAATTATCTACTCAGGCATATTCATTTATTTGCATTTCATCTCTCAGTCTATGTTACTATTTACTGTTACATAATTTAGTCATTGTTCGGGATGAGTGGTATGAAATTTGTGAGCCTGTGAGACTAGAGAGATTGATGACTGAATTGGGGCCTGAGAGCCGGATTATGAGTGATACTTATGGGATCGGGCTGCATGCCACATTAGTTATTTATGGGATCGGGATGCATGCCACAACATGACTTATTGACTAATTTGTGGGATCGGGACGCACGCTGCATCAGGCTTTATTGACTTATTATGGGATGGGGTTGCATGCCGCAGCAGTCCATGTTGGCTTTCAATTAATGCTTGGGCAGGATATACCCCTTCGAAGTCTGACATACCAGTAGTAGGTATTGTACAGTGCTGAGTGATTGTGTGTGATGAGTGAGAGTTGAGACAGACAGATTGAGTACTCTGAGGAGTGTAAGTACATGTGATTATTATTGTGATACATTAAATTGACATGTAGGCATAGAGATGTAACATTCCTCATGCTAGTTGCATTCGCATATTTTACTAGTGTTGAGCTTAAATTGTTGAACTTGAAATGATGCCTAAAATTTTTGTACTATGTACGAACTGATTATGGAAGTTCTCTGAGTTATTACTGCCATTTTCTTTTTATATTTGTTTTGTCATTATATTGATTCGGACTGTACCTTTTCTGAGCTCATCACTGCTTTGAGCCCAAGGTTAGTCCTGTTACTTATTGAGTACATTGGGTCGGTTGTACTCATACTACACTTTGCACTTCGCGTGTAGATCCAGTTACATCAGGACGTGGTGGTTGCTAGATTTGGTGCAGTATATGCTCAGAGACTATTGAGGTAGCTGCTATTACGCCTGCATACTCGACTCTCCTTCCTTTTAGTTTAATCAGTATTATTCTATTTTTTAGACAGTTGTATTTGAGAATTAGACGGTGTTGGCACTTAATAGCTCATATGTAAGGGCCCGAAAAAGTTCACTATGTATTTTATAGTTTTGTGGTGTCCAGGTAGGCTAATATATTATATTTTCGGAGTTTTGGGTTGAACAATGCGCTGGGGAGTTGAAATTTTTCATCACGGCTATACCAAGGTTTAGCCAGGCTATAGCTAGGCTTGACCAGGCTTTAGGCTGGTGAGGCCAGGCTGCACCAGGCTTTAGGCTGGCGAGGCCAGGCTAAAGCCAGGCTAGACCAGCCTTTAGCCTGCGACGCCAGGTCTGTAGCCCGGTCCGGAAATTTTTTAATATCCATTTGTGACGACCCGGCCCGTCGTCACATGAGTTACTGCCCCGTATCCCCCATTTTATGCTTCTTCATGTTTCGTTATTGGTATTCAGTGTGTTAGAGTTAAATCGGATTGGTTTTGATAGGAAATGAGACACTTAGTCTCTTTAAGGAAGGCTTGTTTTGGAAAAGTCAACCGAATGTTGACTATGGAGTTAGAGGGCTCGGATGTGATTTCCGATGATTTGGTTAGTTCGGGGGTTGATATGTGGCTTAGGAGTGTGATGGGAATTGATTTTGGAGGTGCGGAGTAGAATTAGGCTTGAATTGGCGAAGTTAGTATTTTGGCGAATTCCGGTTGGTAGGTAAGATTTTGATACGGGTGTCGGAATGGAATTCCGAGAGTTGTAGTAACTTCGTTAGGTGATTTTGGATGTGTGTGCAAAATTTCAGATCATTAAGAGGTGTTTTGGTCGGGTTTTTTATCAGATGCGTATTTCGGAAGTTTTTAAGAAATTTAGGCTTGAATCCGAGGTCATTTGATGGTTTTGGTATTATTTGTGGTGTTTTGATGATTGTAACAATTTTGAATGATGTTTTAGGATGGGTTGGCACTTTTGGTTGAGGTCTCAGAGGTCTTGGGGTGATTTCGGATGGTCAATCGGACCAATCTTGGTTTTTGAAGTTGCAGATTTCAGCTGAGTGTGCAGAACATTTTTGTTCTCTACGATCGTAGGAGTTCAATTGCGATCACATAGAAGGTTTGGGAAGGCCTTTCTGATTGTTCATTGTGATCGCATGAGGAGTAATGCGATCGCGTAGTGCTAAATGGACCTGAGGTTCTGAGGGGTACTTTTTTCAATAAGATCACGGAGTAGTGTATGTGATCGTGTAGGTTTGATTGGTGAAGCAGTGCGATCGCAGTTAAGGGGTCGCGTTCGCATAGGACATTTTGGAGGCCTGGGAAAGTTGAGCTATGCAATCGCAGAGGCTTGGATGCGATCGCATAGAGTAAAATCTGGGCTGACAGAAGGGTTTTAATAAACATTTCACCCGCGAACCAAGTCCCATTTCCTCCAATGTTGAGTAACCTTGGGAGCTTTTGACGAGTATTAAAGAGGGTTTTGACTGGGAATCGATTGGAGGTGAGTCCTATGGCCTAGAAACATCATTTAATTGTAGATTCAACATCTAAATTCATGGAAATTTGATTAAAAGGGGAAGGATTAGGGCTTGACTTTTGAAATAGAAATTTGGGGGTTTGAGGGAGCATTTGAGCTCGGATTTCGATAAATATGACATGTATAGACTCGTGGCGAGATAAGGAATCCGGTGATGTCAATTTTTTGATTTTTTGAGAAGTGGTCCCAGGGCTCGAGTTTTGCCAACTTCGTGATTTTCGATATTTTTCGAGTCTTTTCGATTGGGTTGTATTCCCTTAGCCTATTGTAACGTATTACTTGTGGTTTTGATCAGATTCGACGCTCGAGGAGGTTGATTTGCGAGGCAAGGGAGTAGCGAGCTAGGATTTCGGCCTTCTGGAGGTGAGTAATGGTTATAAATTATGTTTTGAAGGTTTGAAACCCCGGATTTGCACAACGTGGTGCTATGTTGAGATGAGACACACGTTGTATGATGAGCGTGGGGTCTGTTACTACTGGGGATTTGGACTTGGTTCATCCCATTTGATGACTCTACTGTACTTTTGACTGAGACTTAATTAATATCATTATATTATGGGCTAGTTTCCATGTTTGGGCCTTGTGCCGATCTGTAGAACCCTTAGGGGGCATTTGTATTGGTTGACCTCACTTTTCTTGTCGAAATCATACCCTCAGTCATGTTTTTAACTGATAAACATAATATGAACCAGCTTTAGAAATTGTTAAATCCTAATGAGAGTAACGAGTGGGTTGAGAACCCCGTCTTTTCTTAGTGTGCCCGAGAGGCCAAGTCTATATTGACTGAGAGGGGTCGAGAACCCCATGGTGAGGGTATTTGATATGTTATGGATCGGGCTGCACGCCGCAGTAGTATATATATTTATGCGGATCGGACTGCACGCCGCAGTAGTATATTATATGGATCGGGCTGCACGCCGCAGTAGTATATTATATGGATCGGACTGCACGCCGCAGTAGTATATCATATGGATCAGACTGCACGCCGCAGTAGTATAGCGATTGGGCTGTAGGAGCCCCTCCGGAGTCTGCACACCCCCAGTGAGCGCAATCGACTATTCCTGGATCGGGCTGCACGCCGCAGCAGTATATATATATGGATCGGGCTGCGTGCCGCATCAGTATACTATATGGATCGGGCTGCACACCGCAACAGTACAAATATGAATTCGGTTATCGTGAGGAGTAAATGAAATGAATACTGGCTTAAAGGACTTTTAACTGACTTCTTCATTCTGTTGTTGTTTTTGATATTCTCACTGTTTTAATATAGAACTGCGTAGTGTTTTACGAGTTTTCTTTCCATCAGTCATTATTTATTGCTATTACTCACTGAGTTGGAGTACTCACTTTACTCCCTGCACCATGTGTGCAGATACAGATATCCCGGAGGCATAGTTTGAGCATCCTACTGCTGTTCAGCTTATTCCGGAGTCATCGAGGTAGCTGCATGGCGTCCGCAGGACCCGATTTCTCCCCTTATCCTCTTTATTTTCTGCATTCTAGACAACTCTATGTATAGGTTGCTACACAGACTTGTATTAGAGGCTCTTGGCTCATGACACCAGATCGGTGGTATTTATATTGCTATTTTATGGATTTTCCGTATTGTTCATCTATTGCTACAGAGTTATAATCATGTTAATTTGGCATTAAATCCTATTAATTGGTAATGAATTCTACATAAGGGATTGTGAGTGACGAATTGGTCAGGGTTTCCTAGCATCGTGTTGGGCGTCATCACGACCGGGGATTGGGGCCGTGACAAGTTGGTATCAGAGCCTAGGTTACTAGGTCTCGCGAGTCTTGAGTCAGTTTAGTAGAGTCTCGCGGATCGGTACGGAGACGTCTGTACTTATCCTCGGGAGGCTGCAGAACCTATTAGGAAAATTCCACAATCTTGAAATTCTTGTCGTGCGAACTTGTTGATGCGAATACTAAATTTCTCTTTATTCCATTCTCTCACAGATGGTGAGGAATCGAGCTACCGGACGTGCCGGACGACCACTAGTACCACCTACTGAGTCTACTAGAGGTCGTGGACGCGGTCGTGGTCGTGGTAGAGGCACAGCAGTAGGGGCAGCACCTGTGGATCCTTTAGTTGCCCCAGCTCAGGACCAGGCTCCAGCAGCACCAGTGCAGGCACCAGTTGTGTCCATTGTGATACCGGGTCTCCAGGAGACATTGGCCCAGATATTGACAGTTTGTACAGGCCTGGCTCAGGTGGTTTCAGCCACCACAGTAGCAGCAGCTACTTCGCAGGCCGGGAGAGGCAATCAGACCCCTGCTGCTCGCACACCTGAGCAGGTATTGTAGGGATTACAGACTCCAGAGGCACCTCCAGCTCAGCCAGTGGTACCCGTTCAGGAGTACAGGGTTCTAGTTATGCCAGACGAGGAGCAGCGTCGTCTCGAGAGGTTCAGTAGACTTCAGCCTCCTTCTTTCAGTGGTGCTCAGGGCGAGGATGCCCAGGGTTTTCTCGACAAGTGTCGGCGTATGCTTCGGACAGCAGGGATTCTTGAGTATAGCGGTGTGACTTTTACTACATTTTAGTTTACTGGAGCGGCCTTCACTTGGTGGGAGGCATATGAGTGGCGTAGGCCGGCAGGTGTAGCACCTTTGACTTGGCAGGATTTCTCCACTCTCTTCTTGGAGAAGTGGATACCGCAGTCTCAGAGGGAGGAGCTGCATAGACAGTTTGAATGGCTTTGCCAGGGAGATATGACTGTGTCTCAGTATGAGGCGAGATTTTCTAAGTTGGCTCGTTATGCCTCATGGATAGTTCCAACTGATCGGGAGAGGATTAAGAGGTTCGTGGATGGTCTTAATTATCACCTTCGTATTCTGATGACTCTAGAGAGAGTTCTGGGTATTTCCTTTGAGGATGCAGCTGATATTGCTCGTGATATTGAGGCAGCTCGCCGTCAGGAGAGAGAGTATAGGGAGGCCAAGAGGCCTCAAGGTTCTGGCAGTTTCAGCGCCGCTCCTTCGAGGGGCCAGTTCCAGCAGGGTCGGGGTCGTTCCTTCAGGCCCACTCAGTCAGCTCGACCTGAGTACTTAGGTGGATCTTCTGGTCGTGGTTATTAGGGTTCTCAGCAGAGTCAGCCATCTCTCAGTGCTCTTCCAGCATAGAGTTTATCTCGTGCTCCATCTGCTCAGGGTTCTTCCAGGCCGAGTGCATCAGCTAGCCACTCTAGCACGAGGGGTTCCCTTCAGTCCCAGTTCCCAGTACCCGGGAGTTGCTATGAGTGTGGAGAGTTCTTTCATATGCGGAGGGAGTGTCCTCGCAGTGCTGCTAGCTCATCTCAGCAGAGGGGTCAGCCCTCATCTTCTGGCCTAGTTTCTTCAGCACCTGCCCCGACAGCTAGGGGTGAGGGTCAGGCAAACAGGGGTCGCCCCAGAGGGGGAGGCCGATCAAGCAGTTGTTAGGATTGTTTTTATGCTCTTCATGGTAGGACAAATGCTATTGCCTCGGATGTTGTTATCAAAGGTATTATTTCAGTCTGCCACAGGGATTCCTCAGTTTTATTTGATCCCGGTTCCACATATTCCTATGTGTCTTCATATTTTGCTCATAATTTGGGTACGACCCGAGGATGTCTTGCCTTACCTGTTTATGTATCTACCCCGGTGGGTAATACCATTGTTGTAGACCATGTATATCGGTCGTGTTTGGTGACTATTGGGGGTCTGGAGACCCAAGTTGATTTATTTCTATTGAGCATGGTGGACTTTGATGTTATTATGGGCATAGATTGGCTATCTCCATGACATGCTATTCTTGACTGTCATGCTAAGACAGTAACTTTGTCTATACCGGGTGTTCCGAGGATCGAGTGGCGTGGCGTGACTGACTATGTGCCTAGCAGGGTGATTTCTTTTTTAAAGGCCCAGTGTATGGTTGGGAAAGGTTGTCTATCATATTTGGCTCTTGTGAGGGATGTTGGAGCTGAGACTCCTAGCATTGATTCGGTTCCAGTTGTGAGGGAGTTTCCCGATGTGTTTCCTGCAGGCCTGTTGGGCATGCCACCAGATAGGGACATTGATTTTGGTATTGACCTGGTGCTGGGCACTCAGCCCATTTCCACTCCTCCATATCATATGGCACCGGCAGAGTTGAAAGAACTAAAGGGTTAGCTTCAGGAACTCCTGGATAAGGAGTTCATTCAGCCTAGTGTGTCACTGTGGGGTGCACCGGTTCTATTTGTGAAAAAGAAGGATGGCACAATGAGAATGTGCATTGACTACAGGCAATTGAACAAAGTAACAGCAAAGAACAAGTATCCCCTGCCCCGTATCGATGATTTATTTGACCAGCTTCAGGGGGCAAGGGTATTCTCCAAGATTGATCTTCGCTCAGGCTATCATCAGTTGAAGATCAGGGATTCAGATATTATGAAGACTGCTTTCAGGACTAGATATGGGCACTATGAGTTTCTTGTTATGTCCTTTAGGTTGACTAATGCCCCAGCCGCGTTCATGCATTTGATGAACAATATATTTTGGCCATATCTGGATTTGTTCGAGATTTTTTTTGTTGATGATATATTGTTGTACTCGCATAGCCAGGAGGAGCACGCACAACATTTGCGAGTGGTATTACAGAGATTGAGGGAGGAGAAGCTTTATGCAAAGTTCTCCAAGTGTGAGTTTTGGCTTGGGTCAGTGGCTTTCTTAGGTCACGTGGTGTCTAGCGAGGGTATTAAGGTCGACCCGAAGAAGATATAGGCGGTACAGAGTTGGCCTAGACCGACCTCAGCCACAGAGATTTGTAGTTTCCTCGGTTTGGCGGGTTATTATCGCCGGTTCGTTTAGGGTTTTTCATCTATTGCCTCGCCCTTGACCAAGCTGACGCAGAAGGGTGATCCGTTTGTATGGTCGGACGAGTACGAGAAGAGCTTTCAGAAGCTCAAGACAGCTTTGACCACAACTCCGGTATTGGTGTTACCATCAGCTTTAGGTTCTTACACTATCTATTGTGACGCTTTGAGAGTTGGTATTGGATTTGTGTTAATGCAGGAGGGTAGAGTGATTGCATATGCTTCTCTTCAGTTGATCCCCACGAGAAGAACCACCATGTTCATGACTTAGAGTTGGCTGCCATAGTTCATGCTTTGAAGATTTGGAGGCACTATTTATATGGCGTATCTTGTGAGGTATTCATCGATCATCGCATTCTTCAACATTTGTTCAAGCAAAAGGATCTTAATTTGAGGCAGTGGAGGTGGCTTGAGTTGCTCAAGGATTATGATATTACAATTTTGTATCACCCCGGGAAGGCCAATGTGGTGGCCGATGCATTGAGCCGGAAGGCGGTTAGCATGGGGAGTTTGGCATACATTCCAGTTGGGGAGAGGCCCTTTGCAGTTGATGTTCAGGCTTTGGCCAATCGGATGGTGAGATTAGACATTTCAGAGCCTAGTCGGGTGTTGGCTTGTGTGGTTTCTCGGTCTTCCTTGTATGACCGCATCAGAGAGCGCCAGTATGATGATCCACATTTGCTTGTCCTTAAGGACAGGGTTCAGCATGATGATGCCAGGGATGTGACCATTGATGGTGATGGCGTGTTGAGGATGCAGGGCCGGATTTGCGTGCCCAATGTGGATGGGTTTCGGGAGTTGATATTGGAGGAGGCCCATAGCTCGCGGTATTCCATCCATCCGGGTGCCGCGAAGATGTATCAGGATTTGAGGCAGCACTATTGGTGGAGAATAATGAAGAAAGATATTGTAGGATTTGTAGCTCGGTGTCTCAATTGTTAGCAGGTGAAATATGAGCATCAGAGACCGGGTGGCTTGCTTCAACAGATGGTTATTCCCGAGTGGAAGTGGGAAAGGATCACTATGGACTTTGTAGTTGGACTTCCTCGGACTTTGAAGAAGTTTGATGCTATTTGGGTAATTGTGGATCGGCTGACCAAGTCCGCGCACTTCATTCCTGTGTGTACTACCTATTCTTCAGAGCGGTTGGCAGGGATTTATATCCGGGAGATTGTTCGGTTGCATGGTGTTCCGGTTTCCATCATCTCAGATAGAGGTACTCAGTTTACTTCACAGTTTTGGAGAGCCGTGCAGAGAGAGTTGGGTACTCAGGTAGAGTTGAGCACATCGTTTCATCCTCAGACGGACGGACAATCCGAGCGCACCATTCAGATACTGGAGGACATGTTGCACGCCTATGTTATTGATTTCGGAGGTTCTTGGGATGAGTTTCTGCCACTTGCAGAGTTTGCCTACAACAACAGCTATCAGTTCATTATTCAGATGGCACCATATGAGGCCTTGTATGGGAGACGGTGTAGATCTCCAGTTGGTCGGTTCGAGCCTGGCGAGGCTAGGATGTTGGGAACAGACTTGGTTCAGGATGCCTTAGAGAAAGTGAAGGTGATTCAGGAAAGACTTCGTACAACCCAGTCACGTTAGAAGAGTTATGCGGACCGGAAGGTTCGAGATGTGTCCTATATGGTTGGTGAGAAGGTCTTGCTGAAGGTTTCGCCCATGAAGAGTGTTATGAGGTTTGGGAAGAAAGGCAAGTTGAGTTCGCGGTTCATTGGGCCTTTTGAGGTGCTTCGGAGGATTGGGGAGGTGGCTTGTGATCTTGCTTTGCCACCCAGCCTGTCGAGTGTGCATTCGGTATTCCATGTTTCTATGCTTCGGAAGTATATTGGGGACCCGTCTCATGTTTTAAACTTTAGCATGGTCCAGTTGGATGATGATTTGACCTACGATGTGGAGCTAGTGGCTATTTTGGGTCGTCAGGTTCGGAGATTGAGATCAAAGGATATCGCTTCGATGAAGGTGCAGTGGAGAGGTCGGCCCGTGGAGGAGGCTACTTGGGAGACCGAGCGGGAGATGCAGAGCAGATATTCTCACCTGTTTGAGGCTCTATGTATGTTTCTTGACCCGCTCGAGGACGAGAGTTTGTTCTAGTTGGGGAGGATGTGATGAACCGGCTCGTCGTCACGTGAGTTACTGCCCCGTTTCCCCCATTTTATGCTTCTTCATGTTTCATTATCGGTATTCGGTGTGTTAGAGTTAAATCTTATTGGTTTTGATAGGAAATGAGACACTTAGTCTCTTTAAGGAAGGCTTGTATTGGAAAAGTCAACCAGATATTGACTATGGAGTTAGAGGGCTCGTATGTGATTTCTGGTGATTCGGTTAGCTTCGGGGGTTAATATGTGGCTAAGGAGAGTATCAGAATTGATTTTGGAGTTCCGGAGTAGAATTAGGCTTGAATTGGCGAAGTTAGTATTTTGGCAAATTTCGGTTGGTATGTGAGATTTTGATACGGGGGTCGGAATGGAATTCCGAGAGTTGTAGTAACTTCGTTAGGTGATTTTGGATGTGTGTGCAAAATTTCAGATCATTCGGAGGTGTTTTGGTCGGGTTTTTGATCATATGCGTATTTCGGATGTTTTTAAGAAATTTAGGCTTGAATCCGAGGTAATTTGATGGTTTTGGTGTTGTTTGTGGTGTTTTGATGATTGGAACAAGTTTGAATGATATTTTAGGATGGGTTTGCACTTTTGGTTGAGGTCCCGGGGGCCTCGGGGTGATTTCGGATGGTCAATCGGACCAATCTTGGTTTTTGAAATTGCAGATTTCAGTTGAGTGTTGCAGAACATTTTTGTTCTCTACGATCGCAGGAGTGCAATTGCGATCGCATAGAAGGTTTGGGGAAGGCCGTTCTGATTGTTCTTTGCGATCGCATGAGGAGTAATGCGATCGCGTAGTGCTAAATGGACCTGAGGTTCTGAGGGGTACTTTGTTCAATGCGATCGCGGAGTAGTGTATGTGATCGCGTAGGTTTGATTGGTGAAGCAGTGCGATCGCAGTTAAGGGGTCGCGTTCGCATAGGACATTTTGGAGGCCTGGGAAAGTTGAGCTATGCAATCGCAGAAGCTTGGATGCGATCGCTGTCACGACCCAAACCGAAGGGCCGCGACGGGCACCCGGTGCCTTACTCAACCGAGTTCCAACGTAACATATCTTTCTTATCATGTTATCATGAGTAAATGAGCTAGAAAACTCGTCCTGAGATAACAAGAATAAAATATAAGGGAATAGTCAACATATGAAGACCCAACATGATATACAAACTAATATATGTGACATACGGGCCTATAAGGCCGACATGACCATTAGTAAACTCGAAACATAGGCCGACAAGGCCATACAATTATCCATACACCTGACATATGTCTACAAGCCTCTAAGAGTACATAAAATCATAAAGGTCGGGACAGGGCCCCGCCATATCAATCAATACATATCCAAAGCATACTGACCAAATAGGCAACTCCGGAGCAAGTGGAGTGCACCAACACCTTCGCTGAGCTGATAGCCTACTAGGAGGACTGTCAACCTATCAATCGGGACCTGCGGGCATGAAATGCAGCGTCCCCAGGCAAAAGGGACGTCAGTACGAATAAAGTACCGAGTATGTTAGGCAGGAAAGCATAAACAAGAACAGTAATGTAAAGAGAGAGATAAAGGAGATACAACCTGTAACATCAGAGTGCCTCTGGGGGTTACTGATATGAAATGCATAATACATATATATACATAAACTTTTTAAAACATTCGCCTCTGTGGGCATCATCATCATATCGTACCCGGCCTCAAAGAGGACTCGGTAAAAGCGTACCCGACCATCATAAGGTTCGGTAGAATCGTACCCGGCCACGTGGAGCTCGGTAAACCCAACTGATCAGTGGTTGCACAATAGGTGTCGTACCCGGCCGACTATAGCGCGGCTCGGTAGAGTAAAATAGATACTATATATAATGCATGCTAGACTCATGGAATCATCTTCTAAACCTTTTGGAGTGACTTAAGAACATTATGGACATCCCTACCATCAATATGAACCTTAGTAGGATTTAAGGATCATACACACTTGTTTAGAATAATTTTATAAGGAAAGAACAACATGGACAACCTTAGTTGCTAGGAGTAGAGTCATTATGAAATAGCGTATCGTTTATGTTCATTTCATTTTAGACCATGCCAAAAGAAAGAAGAAAGTGCCTTAACATACCTTAAACCCGTTGAGTCCTTAATCCCTTCCAAGCAACTCTTCAAACAAGTCAACTCAATCTATCATAGTATAAGGAGATTCAAAATCAGTGCTGAGCAAAGGCTAAGTCTATAACTTAAGCTAGTAGCTCGTTTACGTAAATTTGGGCAGCATCTCCATTGTAACAAGGGCCTCCTCCAATACCATATACCAACAACAATGACCAGAGCAATCCATCAATACATAATTATCAATATCAAGACACCATATAACCACAACAAGTCACAACTACATTACGACGAGCGGCAAACTCCGATTGGAATCCGTATACCCCTTATCAATCCTTATAGACTTCTTACTTCAACATAAAAGTATCATTAACTTGATAATGAAGTCATTAATCAATGATTCCAGCCTTATACCATATATTTATAACAACAAAAATAATCCACAACTTCAACTATCCCCAACTAGCAACTTTATTCACTAGTTCAGGTCTAGCCCATCCATTTAACTTAATCAATATCAAGATAACCTTAGGCACAAGCAAGAACATAATATACATACCTCCTACAGTAACTTCAAGTCAAAATCCAAGTTATATTCATTTTACAACAACCCTTAATAGCAATACAACACCATAGAAGTGACTTAAGCTAGTCCAAGTATTATCTTATAGTTTATCATCCTAACAACTTAACCAACATACAAGCAAGCTTAAGCACAATTAGTAGGTTGTTATACTCACCTTATACAGCAGCAACAACTTGGAATTTCATCCAAATACAGCCCACAACAATCCTCAATGACAACACAACCTCAAAGAGGTGTTGTTCTTCACTAGAACTAAGTTTTGATGTTGAAATATGGTGTAATCACTTTGGAATCACTTCAAACCCTTGTGATATATGTTTAGGAGGGTTAGGAGAAGTTTGGAGACGAACTTTAGTTGAAAAATGAGCAAAAATAGGCGTCCAAATCGTTTATAAATTGAAGTAGGTCAACCACCGCCTAAGTGGGTCCCATTGGGAGCTGCTTGCGCGGTCTCGCGAAAATGCGAATATCTCTCTACTCCGATGTCGTATTGACAAACGGTTTAATGCGTTAGAAACTAGACTCGTAGACCTTCAATTTGGTAGGTAGAACACCCCATTATTCCAAGTATATTTGGAGAAATTCTCAGATACATTTGACCTAAATTTCAGCAAATTTATGAATGTAACTTGTGATGACCTTTGCCAACTCTTGTTCCACAACTTGCTTGCCTTCAAAATGTAGAAAATGAATATCATACGACTAAAATAACTCATAGAATAACCTCCTTATCATGTTAATAACCCTAGTCTCACCCCAAAGTACATGTTATAACATTCGAAACTTGTCGACTTTCGACGAAACTTATTTTCTTCAATTGGTTTAGCTTCTAAGATTTCCAACCCTCTTGGTAATCGTTATTCATGATCTTAAATATTTGTAACCTCCAAGGTAACATTATTAACTTACTTTATTTGCTTCCAAATAGAATCTCATTTCCGAGCTTACATCAATGACTTACGATGTACTCTCACGTATGAAAACTTGGGGTGTAACATCATTCCCCCCTTTGGAACATTCGTCCTCGAATGTTGACTGATGCACTTATCAATTTCATAAACTATGGCTCTTACGAATACTTTAATGTTCATCTTGCCATCTAAGCAACAGTTTTGTGAATAAATCCAAACGCTTGGGCATTCCCCCCTTTTAGGCCTCTTTGTCACGCCATGACATGTGGTCGGAATTTTTCCAACATCGTAACATTTGCTACCTTATATCATGCAGTATGTACGACTGTGTCCTTATATGAGTGCCTAGCGACTCGTCTTCCCTTTTTCCTCCATCTTTTAGCCAATCTATAAGCCTCACCGTATGAACATATACAGAATTATGAAAAGCTGTCCCTCTAGAAATCTATAGGTGTATTGATGTCTTTCGCTTGGTACTTTATCGAACTTAAGACTATTGCTATCTCTTGTTTCATAGCCTTGCATATCTATCCTTATGGATTTACTACATCTAGGCAGGTTATACTATACCATAAAACTTACTTCGTTTTATAATTACCGAGGCTTGCTACCCAACTCCAGGTTACTCTCTCGCTGCTTATCCTATATGTATAAATCTAAGTCCTTTAGTGCTTCCTCATTTTTATTCATCTTAAGAATAACAAACAAATCTCATCTCATACTTTGGAACTTGTACCCATCTATTGTTTATTCACCTTAATGTTGATCTATAATCTATCACTGATAACTTGCAACCTCTTACGTAATACACTGTCACTAGGGCTCACATCTTATTGGGGAACATCTGAAGTGATTTTCCTGATCCACCTAGGGATAATACTATACTTCAATAACCATATTTCATTGCATCCCAACGCGATTCATCTTATGGGGGTATTCTAATCCCGTGCAATTAATGAAATCCCTTTCTCGTTAAATCATTACTCAATCAAAGGCCTAAGAATCATCCTCTTATCTATCACAATTACACCCTTATTCTACCGCCAGGGCAACATTCCATCTCTTCTAAATGCACCTAGTCTTAGACTCCTCTGGGTTCATTCAGGCTGTATAGAGTTTTTTATTCATATGGAAATCATCAGCTCCCTTGTTTTGATGGGTTTAATCCCGAGGACATACATATTCTCGTCACCTTCTCACTCATCTTTTCATATCCTTACTCCTATCTACCTAAAACCTTGTTGCTCTACAATACTTTACCTTAGGACCTACACCGATCTATTTATACTACTCCCAACCTTCCTTTAACTTGATAGCACCATAAATTTCCTTTTGTGCCTTCTCAGTTGTCCTTAAATGTAAGCAATTACTTTTGATGGTCGTTCTATCACTTGTTGCATGAATACTTGGCTTGTCCTTTTTGCCCACGAATACTATAATTTCTTGTACCTTATATGATCTCAAACATCACCTTTGATAGCTTCTTTTTTTACCATTCATTAGCCATGATAGGTGCCACTTTCTTATGGAGTGTATACAATATTGTAGTGAGACTGTTGTTACAGGATCATTTACTCTCTAGCTCACTATGCTTAGGTGGAAACCTTCTTCCTTATTTTCTCAACTAGTCTTTCATTGTAGTACTTAGGGAGACCTTCTGGCTCTTGTAAAGTTGCGAGCTTGATATATCGTACACCCGAAGGTAATTTTCGTTATTCTTACTTGCCTATAATAATCCTTAGTTACATAAATTTATGCCTTTGTGCTCGTAGGGTTACTTCTAAGCTCAAATTTTTATTGTCTCCTTAGTGACACTCTCTCTTATTTTCATAAACCTTTAAAAGTGGTACCTTTAATTGCCTCAACTCCTATCTGAATTTTTTTCAAATGATTGCGATCTTGTATCTGCGAGACTGAATTCATTATGCTGCAGTTCACTACATTTATCTTGCATGATCTATTGATTTATCCGTGACCTCTTGTCTAGCCATAACTGGGCTCTTCCTAAATCAACTACTAATTACTCGTTGGTCCATTCTCATATATATATATATATATTTATTCTGCATAATCCCTCTTGGGATATATCCTTTGTATTAACTTATCTCTCACCACTAGATCCAGATGTGTCAAATGTCCATTCATACTTATTTATCAATAACATCCTGGACAGAAACTTTTACTGCCTCTCCCCGGTGTCGTGCTTGTATAATGTTCTGGATTCGCAACATATCTGCAGGAACTGAATAAATGCAACATCATCCCTTTCTCCTTTTTACCACATTCTTCCTTTACCATTCCATAGTTAACTGAACCGCTTAACTCCGACTTAATACCATATCACACCATATTCCCCCCTTCAGGGGAGTACTAAGATTTAGTACTACGACGATCTACCTATACTTGTTTTACCTTTTCATATTCGGCGTCTTTTCACATTATCAATGAACCTTAATCACCTTATGGTAACCTTCTGTACCAGGGATAACTAAATTTCTTACGCACGAAGGTGACACCTACGGTAACTGGCACATTTAGTCCCTTAAGATTAACTCTGCTCAGAGTGCTTGCTTTAGGTAAGCGACTTCCTAAATAACCTTTAAAGGTTATTCGTCTGTTGTCTATTCTATTATTGTTTGGAGCACGATCTTTGAAATTCTCACGATGTCGACCATTATCAAATCCTCCGGTCCCTAATTCATGTTCGGTTTTATCTTGTTCACCAGCCCATACTGATTTTTATTACTCTGGGGTCTAACCTTTCCTCCTGGTAATCACGTTGAAGTCACCAACTCATTTCTCGAAATAAAAATATGATTTTATGGCTTATACTCTTTTATTGCCTTAAGGCTTGTCACCTCTTGTATTTTCCTTCACTTTGACTATAGACTCTGTCATCGTGTCATATTTTGATTTACTGTTATCACCCCTATATCACATCTTACTCATGATGCTTCATTTATTTTCTTCTTATTCTCCGGATAATATTCTTTTTGTCTATCACTTTATTCTGAAAACTTCAACAAAAAGTTCTTTCCCTATAAGCTCCCCTAGCTTCATCTCATTAGAATGCCTAACATTCTTTTTTTTTACTCGGGGCTAGAGTCATACTAAGGTAAATATTTGTCCCTTCTAGGATCCCACTGCCTATATTCTGAAATTTTTGAATATTCCAGTATTCGTATCTGATTGTACTACTCTAGAGTTCACCATCTGGGTGTCTTAGAAGGATATCTTTTACCACATTTGTACCATCTTTCGGAAACATTGGTTAATGATAACAACCTATCCACAATTTTTGGGTTACTCTAACTCCAACTGGATCCTGATATCCCATCTTTCTCTTAAATAATATCTGTTAGCTCCCATAGAACATAACTGAGATGGGTGTGGCCAATTGTACTTACCTCTGTCATTGATGAAGGTACCAAAATGCTTATATTTCTCTGCCTGATTTGAAAATATTGATAATCTTCATTATCTGGGTGCCTTGTACCCCTCTTCACCTTACTTCTTTTACTTGTTGAAACTTGTATCTAGCTTCTGAATCCCTCATAGATTTTCACCATATTCGTGAATAGATATCCTTGCCTTAAGGCTCCTTATTAAGAAGCATACACATCTTAGTACACACACGATCTGTTGAAGACCTCATATTTACTCATCATAAGTATGATGTGAAATCGAGTTCCTCTGACTCAACTCTTTCACATCCACATGTAATCTCTTACCAACTATCTTTGTGGAAGTAGGTATCGTTGTATTATGACTAAAGTCGAATTTAGGAGTTTGAATTCTTACAACTGAGCTCTACTGCACGATCTAGAGTAAGAAGAAAGAGTGACAGACCTAAATGCCCTGTAGCCTCCTGCTTATAAGTGTGGTGCACAACACACCCATAAACAAGACTCTACTAGACACGGCTTGTAGACTCCCTAGGACAGAACTGCTCTGATACCACTTCTGTCACGACCCAAACCGAAGGGCCGCGACGGGCACCCGGTGCCTTACTCAACCGAGTACCAACGTAACATATCTTTCTTATCATGTTATCATGAGTAAATGAGCTAGAAAACTCGTCCTGAGATAACAAGAATAAAACATAAGGGAATAGTCAACATATGAAGACCCAACATGATATACAAACTAATATATGTGACATACGGGCCTATAAGGCCGACATGACCATTAGTAAACTCGAAACATAGGCCGACAAGGCCATACAATTATCCATACACCTGACATATGTCTACAAGCCTCTAAGAGTACATAAAATCATAAAGGTCGGGACAGGGCCCCGCCATATCAATCAATACATATCCAAAGCATACTGACCAAATAGGCAACTCCGGAGCAAGTGGAGTGCACCAACACCTTCGCTGAGCTGATAGCCTACTAGGAGGACTGTCAACCTATCAATCGGGACCTGCGGGCATGAAATGCAGCGTCCCCAGGCAAAAGGGACGTCAGTACGAATAAAGTACCGAGTATGTTAGGCAGGAAAGCATAAACAAGAACAGTAATGTAAAGAGAGAGATAAAGGAGATACAACCTGTAACATCAGAGTGCCTCTGGGGGTTACTGATATGAAATGCATAATACATATATATACATAAACTTTTTAAAACATTCGCCTCTGTGGGCATCATCATCATATCGTACCCGGCCTCAAAGAGGACTCGGTAAAAGCGTACCCGACCATCATAAGGTTCGGTAGAATCGTACCCGGCCACGTGGAGCTCGGTAAACCCAACTGATCAGTGGTTGCACAATAGGTGCCGTACCCGGCCGACTATAGCGCGGCTCGGTAGAGTAAAATAGATACTATATATAATGCATGCTAGACTCATGGAATCATCTTCTAAACCTTTTGGAGTGACTTAAGAACATTATGGACATCCCTACCATCAATATGAACCTTAGTAGGATTTAAGGATCATACACACTTGTTTAGAATAATTTTATAAGGAAAGAACAACATGGACAACCTTAGTTGCTAGGAGTAGAGTCATTATGAAATAGCGTATCGTTTATGTTCATTTCATTTTAGACCATGCCAAAAGAAAGAAGAAAGTGCCTTAACATACCTTAAACCCGTTGAGTCCTTAATCCCTTCCAAGCAACTCTTCAAACAAGTCAACTCAATCTATCATAGTATAAGGAGATTCAAAATCAGTGCTGAGCAAAGGCTAAGTCTATAACTTAAGCTAGTAGCTCGTTTACGTAAATTTGGGCAGCATCTCCATTGTAACAAGGGCCTCCTCCAATACCATATACCAACAACAATGACCAGAGAAATCCATCAATACATAATTATCAATATCAAGACACCATATAACCACAACAAGTCACAACTACATTACGACGAGCGGCAAACTCCGATTGGAATCTGTATACCCCTTATCAATCCTTATATACTTCTTACTTCAACATAAAAGTATCATTAACTTGATAATGAAGTCATTAATCAATGATTCCAGCCTTATACCATATATTTATAACAACAAAAATAATCCACAACTTCAACTATCCCCAACTAGCAACTTTATTCACTAGTTCAGGTCTAGCCCATCCATTTAACTTAATCAATATCAAGATAACCTTAGGCACAAGCAAGAACATAATATACATACCTCCTACAGTAACTTCAAGTCAAAATCCAAGTTATATTCATTTTACAACAACCCTTAATAGCAATACAACACCATAGAAGTGACTTAAGCTAGTCCAAGTATTATCTTATAGTTTATCATCCTAACAACTTAACCAACATACAAGCAAGCTTAAGCACAATTAGTAGGTTGTTATACTCACCTTATACAGCAGCAACAACTTGGAATTTCATCCAAATACAGCCCACAACAATCCTCAATGACAACACAACCTCAAAGAGGTGTTGTTCTTCACTAGAACTAAGTTTTGATGTTGAAATATGGTGTAATCACTTTGGAATCACTTCAAACCCTTGTGATATATGTTTAGGAGGGTTAGGAGAAGTTTGGAGACGAACTTTAGTTGAAAAATGAGCAAAAATAGGCGTCCAAATCGTTTATAAATTGAAGTAGGTCAACCACCGCCTAAGTGGGTCCCATTGGGAGCTGCTTGCGCGGTCTCGCGAAAATGCGAATATCTCTCTACTCCGATGTCGTATTGACAAACGGTTTAATGCGTTAGAAACTAGACTCGTAGACCTTCCATTTGGTAGGTAGAACACCCCATTTGTCCAAGTATATTTGGAGAAATTCTCAGATACATTTGACCTAAATTTCAGCAAATTTATGAATGTAACTTGTGATGACCTTTGCCAACTCTTGTTCCACAACTTGCTTGCCTTCAAAATGTAGAAAATGAATATCATACGACTAAAATAACTCATAGAATAACCTCCTTATCATGTTAATAACCCTAGTCTCACCCCAAAGTACATGTTATAACATTCGAAACTTGTCGACTTTCGACGAAACTTATTTTCTTCAATTGGTTTAGCTTCTAAGATTTCCAACCCTCTTGGTAATCGTTATTCATGATCTTAAATATTTGTAACCTCCAAGGTAACATTATTAACTTACTTTATTTGCTTCCAAATAGAATCTCATTTCCGAGCTTACATCAATGACTTACGATGTACTCTCACGTATGAAAACTTGGGGTGTAACATCATTCCCCCCTTTGGAACATTCGTCCTCGAATGTTTTAATATACATTTCACCCGCGAACCAAGTCCCGTTTCCTCCAATGTTGAGTAACCTTGGGAGCTTTTGACGAGTATTAAAGAGGGTTTTGACTGGGAATCGATTGGAGGTGAGTCCTATGGCCTAGAAACATCATTTAATTGTAGATTCAACATCTAAATTCATGGATATTTGATTAAAAGGGGAAGGATTAGGGCTTGACTTTTGAAATAGAAATTTGAGGGTTTGAGGGAGCATTTGAGCTCGGATTTCGGTAAATTTGATATGTATAGACTCGTGGAGAGATAAGGAAAATGGTGATGTCAATTTTCTGTTTTTTCGAGAAATGGACCCGGGGCTCGGGTTTTGCCAACTTCGTGATTTTCAATATTTTCGAGTCTTTTCGATTGGGTTGTATTCCCTTGGCCTATTGTAAAGTATTACTTGTGGTTTTGATCAGATTCGACGCTCGAGGAGGTTGATTTGCGAGGAAAGGGAGTAGCGAGCTAGGATTTCAGCCTGCTTGAGGTGAGTAATGGTTATAAATGATTTTCTGAAGGTTTGAAACTCCGGATTTGCACAACGTGGTGCTATGTTGAGATGAGACAAACGTTATATGATGAGCGTGGGGTCTGTTACTACTGGGGATTTGGACTCGGTCCATCCCGTTTGATGACTCTACTGTACTTTTGACTGAGACTTAATTAATATCATTATATTATAGGCTACTTGCCATGTTTGGGGCCTTGTGCCGATCTGTAGAACCCATAGGGGGCATTTGTATTGGTTGACCTCACTTTTCTTGTCGAAATCATACCCTCAGTCATGTTCTTAACTGATAAACATAATATGAACAAGTTTTAGAAATTGTTAAATCCTAATGAGAGTAACGAGTGGGTTGAGAACCTTGTCTTATCTTAGTGTTCCCGAGAGGCCAAGTCTATATTGACTAAGAGGGGTCGAGAACCCCATGGTGAGGGTATTTGATATGTTATGGATCGAGTTGCACGCCGCAACAGTATATATATTTATGCGGATCGGACCGCATGCCGCAGTAGTATATTATATAGATCGGGTTGCACGCCGCAGTAGTATATTATATGGATCGGACTGCACGCCGCAGTAGTATATCATATGGATCGGACTGCACGCCGCAGTAGTATAGCGATTGGGCTAAAGGAGCCCCTCCGAAGTCTGCACACCCCCAGTGAGCGCAGTCGACTATTCTTGGATCGGGCTACACGCCGCAGCAGTATATATATGGATCGGGTTGCGCGCCGCAGCAGTATACTATATGGATCGGGCTGCACGCCGCAGCAGTAAAAATATGAATTCGGTTATCATGAGGAGTAAATGAAATGAATACTGGCTTAAAGGACTTTTAACTGACTTCTTCATTCAGTTGTTGTTTTTGATATTCTCACTATTTTAATATAGAACTGCGTAGTGTTTTACGATTTTTCTTTCTATCAGTCATTATTTATTGCTATTACTCACTGAGTTGGAGTACTCAGTTTACCCCCTGCACCATGTGTGTAGATACAGGTATCCCGGAGGCATAGTTTGAGCTTCCTGCTGCTGTTCAGCTTATTCCGGAGTCATCGAGGTAGCTGCATGGCGTCCGCAGGACCCGATTTCTCCCCTTATCCTCTTTATTTTCCGCATTCTAGACAACTCTATGTATAGGTTGCTACACATACTTGTATTAGAGGCTCTTGGCTCGTGACACCAGATCGGTGGGATTTATATTGATATTTTATGGATTTTCCGTACTGTTCATCTATTGCTACAGAGTTATAATCATGTTAAGTTGGCATTAAATCCTATTAATTGGTAATGAATTCTACATAAGGGATTGTGAGTGACGAATTGGTCGGGGTTGCCTACCATCGTGTTGGGCGCCATCACGACCGGGGATTGGGGTCGTGACACCATTCTTCTATCTTTATAACCAGACCCAACTTCATTATATTCACGCAATGGGTCATTTTTGAGCAAAAATCTGATGTTTTAGAGTGAGAGAGGGAGCCCTAGAGTGAGAATGTGATCTTCATTAAAGCATTCTTCAATTCTTACACAAATCTTTGAAGATCAACAAGGAAAACATACTAGGTCTTCATCCTTGAGGTAAGATTCTACACCCCAACCCTTAATTTCGAATTTTAGCTAATAATGGGTAATTATCAAGAAATTTTGTGGGTATTGGAGTTGTTATCTTGCTTGCATATGTTATCAATGGGTGTAGGAACATTGTTGAGCTAAAAATGTTTAAGGATGGGTTGAAAGTTGATGAAATCCTCTATAAAAGGACCTTAAAGACTTAATGCACACCTAAGTGTTTGATGGAACACCCAAACAAGCTAAGACTATGAATATCTTCCTAATTTGTGTTCAATTTTGTTATATCTCGAAATAGATTGGGATTGCTAGGATTTCCGGAACGTTGTAGTAATTTAAGGAAAAGATCAAGCAAGGTATGTATGGCTAAAACCCCCTCTTCTTAGAAATTGAACCCTTTGATGTCCATGCAATTGGTGTAAGTCCCAAATTTATTGATATAGAAATTGTTATTCCATATGTGCTTGTGTTCCAAGAATATATGTGCAAGGTGTGTATCAATGCGTTCATTATGCTATTTTGTCAATTTAGAATGTGTGAAGAATGTGGAACATGTGCTAAAAGGCCTAGACTTCAAGTCATGTTTGAATTGAGATTGTTATGCCGAAATATGTGAAATCTTTTTTATGCTTACGACCTATAATTGCTCTCGTATGTGTTTATTATCTTGAATTGAAAGGTTCAATATTGAAAGTGGCAACGAAGTGAAATATGGGGGAAGAGAATTTGAGTTATGAAATGTGGCCTAATGCCAAGTATGATGTAATAATTGTGTCCTCAAGTGTTGATGAATTGATATGTGTGATATAAACTTGAAATGATATGATTGATGAAACATGGGAATGTCTTGGTGAGACGGCCTAGCCGATCGGGCCGTGATCGGACGCCATGCCGCACACATGGTGGTACTATGCTAATATTGAAACTGGAAAGTGACAATTAAATTGTGATTGTGGTACATGTCTCTAACGAGACAACCTAGCCGATCGGGTCATGATCGGACGTCGCGCAAGAAAGTGGTGGTATTGTGGATGATGCTGTAATAGTATTAAATGTCCCAACCTAAGGTTATGAAAAATCATTTGAAAGCTATGTGATCCTTAATTTGATGTTGTAGTGTTGTTTAAGGCTTATGTTGATCCTTATGATTATCTTCTTCTTGTATTATTGTTCTTTCTAATGAGATGGTGTTTAGTTATACAAACTAGTACTATTCGATAGTACTAACGTCCCTTTTGCCGGGGGCGCTACATCTTTTAATGGATGTAGGTGGTTCCGTGGAAGATAGTGCTGATCGCAGTTAGCGGTGCATCCTCCTCTCAGCAGTCTTGGTGAGCCCCATTTCTCCCTGGGGTCATGTAGTATATCTTTTGTTTGCATGTTTGTCACGTTTTGAGGTATAGTTGGGGCCTTGTTGTCGGCGTTGTTATGAATCTCTTGTGTATCATTAGAGGTTCCGTAGATACTATGTGGGTTGTATATGAGTATTGGAAGGGTTAGTGGATTATATTATATTTTTGGACCCTTGTTCCTTCAAATTGAAAAGTGTTTGTAATTTTGAAAAACATATCAATGAGGTAACAATTGAATCAATTGGGAAATGTTTACAAAATCTTCCGATTGTATAATTATTAGTAACCTATTTTATTGATCATAATGAATTGGGTAGAAAATGTCTAATAGGATTGCTCAGTCGGGTTCACTTGGTTGAGCATCGGTCGCGCTCCCCGAGGTCGGGGTATGACATCATGTACTTGGTACACCAGGATTTGGGATTGTTGTAATTGAGTCGCAGTTTTTCATATCAATTATTTATGATATTTTTCACTATTGAGGTTATTAAATCATGTTTTTAGTTTAAAATGTATAGTTATTATGTGATTATTGGCTGCCTAGTAATATGATAGGTGCCATCACAACATGTTGAGATTTGGGTCATGACAAGTTGGTATCAGAGCACTAGGTTACTTAGGTCTATCGAGTCATGAGCAGGTTTAGTAGAGTCTTGCGGATTGGTACGGAGACGTTTCTGCTTATCTTTGAGAGGCTACCGAACCATTAGGAAACTTCACTTTCTTATATTATTGTCATGTGGATTGGTTAATTCCGGAAACTATACTCTATTATTCTATTCTCTCACAGATGGTGAGGACATGTGCGACTGGATCGGGTGGATAGCCACCAGTACCACTAGTTAGGGTCAGGAGAGGCTGGGGACACGGTAGAAGTCGAGGTGCAGCTCATACTACAGCTAGAGCAGAACCTATGGAACCACTAGTTGCTCCAGCTTAGGAGCAGATACCATATATGGTTAAGCTGATGGGACCGACTCAGACATCAGTTGTGCCCATTATGATTCCAGGCCTTTAGGAGGCTTTGGCCTAGATATTGACTGTATGCACCAACCTAGCTCAGGCGGTTTTAGATTGGGTTGCACCAGCCACTTCTCAGACCGGGGGAGGTTCCTAGACAACCGCCGCCTATGCTCCAGCACAAGTAGTTTAGGGACTTCAAACACCGGGGGTACTACCAGCCCAGCCGGTTGCAGCTGCTCGGGCCTAGGTTGGTCCTCCTATGAGTGACGAGAAGCAGAAGAGACTAGAGCGGTTTGGGAGGCCCAGGACTCTAGAGTTCAGTGGGGCTGAATCAAAGCATGCTCAAGATTTCTTAGATAAGTGTCAGTGGATCCTTTACACGGCAGGTACTCTAGAGACTAGTGGAGTCTCATTACTACTTTTCAACCATCGAGGGCAACCTTAAGATGGTAGGAGTCCTATGAGTTGAGTAGGCCATCCGACGAGGCACCACTTACTTGGAATGAGTTATTAGTTCTCTTCTTAGAGAATTTTGTTCCACAGACCCCTAAGGAGGAGTTGCATAGGCAGTTTGAGCAGCTACGCCAAGAGGGCATGTCAGTGACTGTTACACCCCATATTTTCGTACGTAAAAGTACGCCATAAGTAAATTGATGAAAGCTCAAAAATAAGATATTACATCCTGCATTTTTTTTGTACGTTAAAGTTTCGTCGTAAGTTAATTGACGTAAGTTCGGCAATGAGATTATTTTTAGATTATAAACATTATGCTATTTCAAACAAGTGATGAGTAAATTCGTAAAGGTGAGAGAGTAAACAAATCGAAGAAAATGAATTTCATCGAAGTTTTACATTTTGGGATAAAATACGGCCCGAGCTAAAATACCCAATATTTATGGACTAGTACCATACAAGGTACCACATGGCCATGATAGTAAGGTGTATAAGGTGTGTTAAAAGTGAGTAGTATTTTAAGTAATTTGAGATAATTCATAATTATGTGGGTAATTAATTGATTATAGGTTAATGGGAGATTAATTAGTTAAATAATAAATTAGTGAATAATTAAAATTTTGGATAATGCTTAATAAAACCTCCCAAATGTAGCAGCCCAAGAATGTTGATTTAAGTGACTCTTTAGTCACATTGCTAGATGGCATTTTAAGATATTTGGGTGGCTAAGGTAAGCATTATTAAGTAGGGCTCACACCACTAGGATGAAAGACATTCATATCTCATTAATTTGGGACTTATGTATTAGAAACAATGGAGGAGGAGCCACAAAAAGAGCTTATAAAATCACACAAATCCACTTTTAGATTTGTTTAACATTATGTCCATGTACAGCAACACCATTTTAAAATTTGTAATAGCAACGTGGCATGCAATTTTAAGGGAGTACGGTACAATCTTTCTCAAGAACATCATATGGATTTTTTCCTACTTCGATCCGCCATTACGTGTTTTTCGCAAAAGACGTGTGTTAGGGGGATTGTCAAGAGAATCTACTCAGGTATGTTAAGGCTATACCTTCTTTCTTTTTGGCATGATCCATACGATACAAATGAAACGAGCAAATGCACAACTTCCATAAATGATTCTATTCATAAAAATACTAGAGATGAATATGTTCTTGATTCCCATATGTCTTATTATTCTATCGTCTATTCATGGGTCTCAGAAAATACGTAAGTTGATAAAGTTTACTTCATGATATTAATCAGAGTCATAATGGTCTTATGATGTTCCGAGAGATTTTATTGACATACTTCTCATGCAATGCATTCATTTATACATGTACGTTGACCCATGACCAGATAGCGTTATATACGCGTATGTATGTATATATATATTTATATATGTATCTCTCTCTCTCTCTCTCTCTATATATATATATATATATATATATATATATGTATATGGGATATGGGAAAAGGTTATGGCGTTATATACACACCACCACCTCATCAGCTGGTATACGTTAATGATTTTGCCCACAGTGGCCGAGATGACATGATGGGATGCCCTTAGAGGCTTGATGATATTATGAACACATGTACCTATGCACGACATGACATTCATACACATATGCATGGCACTATAAGTATTTCATGATTTACAAAGTTATCCAGATTTAAAGGTTGAGTCATGTACTCCATATTTCTTCTATGTCTTTTATATACTTATTTATGTGCCTTACATACTCGATACGTTATTCGTACTAACGTCATTCATTGGGGATGCTCCAATCATGCCTACAGGTATAGAAAATCAGTTTGACGAGCTATCATAGTAGACGAGGTTAGCATTCATCGAAGGATCGGTAAGACTCCACCTCATTCGGAGTGCAGTCGATTCTATGAGTCATCATGTCAGAATTTTGCTACAGACTTATGGGTAGGTCAGTACCCTGTCCCATTTGATGTTAGATACTCTTAGAGTCTTTGTAGACAGAGATTCATTTTGTACAGTATGTCAGAGGTGTTGACGGTCCATATGTATTCATGTTTAAGAAAGATGGTTCATTAATACAGTGCTTTTCCACTTATAGTTATACATTATGAGTTGTGGCCATGTTAGCCCGTTACCAATGTTAGTACGATAAGAAAGATATGTTACGTTGGTATTCGGTTGAGTAAGTCTCCTAGTACCCGTCATGACCCTTCAGTTTGGGTCGTGATAAAAGTGGTATCAGAGCAGTTCTGTCCTAGAGAGTCTATAAGCTGTGTCTAGTAGAGTCTGGTTTATGGGTGTGTCGTGTACCACACTTATAAGTAGGAGGCTACAGGGCATTTAGGACTGTCACTCTTTCTTCTTACTCTAGACCGTGTGGTAGAGCTCATTTGTAAGAATTCGAACTCCAAAATTCTATTGTATTCGTAATACGACGATACCTACATCCAGAAAGACAATTGGTAAGAGGTTGCATGTGGATGTGGAAGAGTTGAGTTAGAGGAACTCGATTTTCATGATGCTTATGATGAGTAAATGTAAGGTCTTCAGTAGATCATGTGCGTACTAAGCCGTGTAAGCCTTTTGAGAAGGAGCCTTAAGGTAGGAATATCTATCCACCCCTATGGTGAAAGGCAATGAGAGAGTCAGAAGATAGATACAAGTTTTAGTAAGTAAGAGAAGCAAGGTGAAGAAGAGTACGAGGTACCCAGTTAATAAAGATTAATAGGTTTTATAAAAAACAAAGCAGAGAAATATAAGCAATCCGAGTTACTTTCAACAGTAACGGAGATATATACAATTAGCTACACCCATCTCAATTATGCTCTATGGGAGCTAACAGACATGGCTTAAGAGAAGGACGGGATATCAGGATACGGTTGGGGTTAGAGTAACCCAAAATGGTGGATAGATTGTTAGTGTTAGTTGAAATTCCGAAGGATAGTGTAAACGTGGTAATGGATATCCTTGTGAGACAACTAAATGGTGCACTCTAAAATAGTACAACTAGATATGAGTACTACAAAGATAGGCACTAGAAGCCTGGAAGGGATAAATATTATCTTAGTATGGCTCCCGCCTCTAGTAGAGAGATACTATTAGGTAACCCGAAGAGCCAGTGGATGGAGCAAAGGGAAGCTAAAAGCAAAAGAATATCTTGTTGAAGTTTTCAGAATAAAGTGATAGATAGAAATATTAGTAGGAAATAAGAAGAGAGTTAATGAAGCATTATGAGTAACATGTGATACATGGATGACAATGGTAGATCAAAAGAAAATGATAGTATCACAGAGTCTATAGTCAAGTGAAGGAAAATACGAGAGGTGACAGGTCTTGAGACAATAAAAGAGTATATGCCATAAAGTCATATCCTCATTTAGAAAAATAAGTTCGTGACTCTAATATGATTGAAGAGTTAGACACCGGAGTAATAGAAATCAGTATATACTGGTGAACAAGATAAACTAAACATGAATTAGGGACTAGTGATTTGATAATACTCAGCATCATGAGAATTTCAGATTGTGTTTCGGTGATAATAGAATGGACAACAGAAGAAAATTCATAAGAAATTCAGAGAATGATCATTCAGGAAGACGCTTCCCTAAAGCAAGTAATGTGAGTAAAGTTAAGCTTAAGGGACAATATGTTCCAATTACACAAAGTGTCACCATCGCAAGTAAGGAATTTTGTTATCCTTGGCATAGAAGGATTACCACAAGGCGAGTAAGGGTCATCGATGATGTGAAAGGACACCAATGTTGAAGAGGTGAAACATCTATAGGTAGGTTGTCGTAGCTCCAACTCTTAGTACTCCCTAAAGGGGGGAATAAGGAGTGATGTGGCATTAAGTCAGAATAATGTGGTCCTAGTAATTATGGAATGGTAAAGGAAGAATGCGATAAAAATGAGAAAGGGATGAGATTGCACTTATTCAAATCCTACAGCTATGCTACAATTCCAGAACATTATGCAAGCACGACGTCAAGGAAAGGAAGGAAGGATTCCTGGCCGGGATATTATTGATAAATAAGGATCCAGTGCAAGAGGTAAGTTAAGACAAAGGAAATAACCCAAGAAAGATTATGCGGAATATTGTTATGAGAATGGGCCAACGAATAGTTAGTAGTTGATTCAGGAAGAGCCTAGTTATGGCTAGACAAGAGGATAAAGACAAATCAATAGATCATGCAAGATAAACATAGTGAACCCCAATATAGTTAATCCAGTCTCGCAGATAATGACATCGTGACCCTTGAGAAATATTCAGGTAGGAGTTGCGGTAGCTAAAGGTATCGTATGAGTGTTACGAAAGTAAGAGATAGTGCAACTGGGAAGACAGTCAAAATATCAGTTTAGAAGCTTACATGCACAAAGGCGTGGAGGTAAGTATCTACAGATAATTATAGGCGAGAAAGGACATCAAAAACTCCATCAAGTATACGATGTAATAAGCTTACAATTTTACAAGAGTCAGAGAGTCCTCCCTAAGTACTACAAGGAAAGACTAGTTGAGAAAATAAGGAAGAAGGCCTCAGCCTAAACATAGTAACTTGACAGAGAAATGGTCATGTAAAAATAGTCTGCAATAGTGTATGCACTCCATCAAAAAGTGGAACCTGTCGTGGCTAATGAACGGGAAGTAAAATCAAAAGTAATATTCGAGATCATATGACTTGCATGAAAATTCTGGAATGCGTATGAACTAAGATAAGCTAAGTAGGCACACAACAAGGAGGCAGAAAGACTAGGAAAAGTAATAGCTTACATTTAAAGAAAGTTGATAATGAACGAAAGGAATTAGTCGATCAATGATCCAGAGTAAGTTACGTTATGAATGCACTCAAAATTTCGGAATATTATCCATAAATCATATATGTTGACAACTATACAGCCGTAGAAGACTCCGGAAAGAATTGAGTCTAGGTCGTAGACAAATGATTGAATTGTTAAATGATGGTATCACGGATATTCCATAGCGCCCATAAAAGGGTAAAGTAATAACTATTATCAGGAGTCGTAGATCAAAAGATAGTTTAAGCCTACATGAAGGCTGATCAGAGGGAAGAGGAAACTAAAGAGTTACATCCACTAAGTAAATCAGGAGTCTGATTATTGGACCCAGAAAATTATAGAAATTGTGATTAAGGGCATTGCAAAATCAATCTTAATATCAGAGGTAAAAGAGAGATAGTACAACAGCCATATTCTATGACAACTCTATGATAAAGCCAGTTAGAAGAGTACCAGCCTCATAAGAAGTCAGTATGAAGCTCCCACCGGATTGTGTATGCGCCAGAGGTGCGAGTATTATAATAGATCTTCAAGTTGTGGATATGAATTATACCTATGTGGAAGGGAGGTCATGAGAGATATAAAAGATATGATGCGAGATTTTAAGTTAAGTAAGGTAAAGGTGAACAACGTATGAGATACTCAGGTGCCGAAGGTTGTGAATAATCCATACTTTAGATAGAGGGCTAGAAGTGCTGGGATTCAGTATCCAGGAATGATAGCGGCATCGTTAGTGGCATATCTTCCAGTCGATGATTTCTAGGTACCGAGAGATCTGGCCAAGAGAGTAAAGAAGAGTTAGAGACGATGTGATGTCTCGCTTGATGTTCCAAAATCACAGAAGGAAATCTGTGATGCAAGCAAGTTAAAGGCAGATTGCGAATAGTATAAATGAATATGTGTAGGTCGTAATCTATAGTATGGTAAAGCGACAAGGTTTTAGGAAGACAGGAGTAAGGATAAGAAAGGGCGAGTGAGAAGGTGATGAGAATAGATAAAGTCTTTAGGATTAAGCCCATGAGAACAAGAGAGCTGATGGTTTCTCTAAGTTATACAAAGCTCAGTATAGCCTGAATGAACTCAAATGAGTCTAAGACTAATGGCATTTAGAAGAGATGGAATATTGCCCAGATAGTACAATGAGGGTGTAATTATGATAGATAAAAGATGACATTTGGGCCTTCGATTGAGTAATGATTTGAAGAGGATTTCATGAATTGTACGGGATTAAAATACCTAGGTAAGTGAATCACATTGGGATGCTATAAAATACGGTTATTGAAGTATAGTATTGCCACTAAGTGGATCAGGAAAATCACTTCAAATATTCCTCAATGCAACGTAAGCCCTAGTGGCAAGGTATTACATAAAAAATTTCAAGTTATCAGTGGTATATTGTAGATCAATATTGAGATGAATCAACAATGGATGGACAAAAGTCACAAAGTATGAGATGAGATTAGGCCGTCATTCTTAAGATGAACAGTAATAAGGAAGCATTAAAGGACTTAGATTTATACATATGGGATAAGCAACGAGAGTAACCTGGAGTTTGGTAGCAGACCTCAGTAACGATAAATCGAAGTAAGAGTTATGGTATAGTATGACCTATCTAGATGCAGTAAAGTCATACAAATGGATAATCGGGTCTATGAAATAAGATATAGAAATATTCGTAAGTTCAACAAAGTATCGAGCAAAGAACTTCAGTACACCTACAAATGCCCAAAGAGACATCTTTTCAAGCTTTGTATATGCTTACAAAGTGATACCTAGAGATTGGATATAAACTGGAGGAAAAAGGAGAGAAGAGTCGCATAGGCGCACATACAAGGAAAAAGTCGTACAGGCTGCATGACAGAAGGTAGCAAGAGTTACGATATTAGAAGAATTTCGACCACAGACCGTGGTGTGTGAAAGAGGCCTAAAGGAGGGTATTAACCTGGCCTTTGGATTTATTCAAAGAGCAGTTGCCTAATTGGCAAGAAGAGTATTAAAGTATTCACAAGAGCTACGAGTTATGAGAACGATTAGTGCATCAGTCAAAATTTGAGGACGAATGTTCCAAAGGGGGGAATGATGTTACACCCCATTATTTCGTACGTAAAAGTATGCCATAAGTAAATTGTTGAACGCTCGAAAATAAAATATTACATCCCGCATTTTCTTTCTACGTTAAAGTTTCATCATAAGTTAATCGATATAAGTTCATGAATGAGATTATTTTGAGATTATAAACAGTATGCTATTTCAAACAAGTGATGAGTAAATTCGTGAAGGTGAGAGGGCAAGCAAATCGAAGAAAATGAATTTCGTCGAAGTTTGACATTTTGGGATAAAATACGGCCCGAGCTAAAATACCCGATATTTATGGACTAGTACCACATAAGGTACCACACGGTCATGATAGTAAGGTGTATAAGGTGTGTTAAAAGTGAGTAGTATTTTAAGTAATTTGAGATAATTCTTAATTATGTAGGTAATTGATTGATTCTTAGTTAATGGGAGATTAATTAGTTAAAAATAAATTAGTGAATAATTAAAATTTTGGATAAGGCTTAATAAACCCTCCCAAACGTGGAAGCCCAAGAATGTTCATTTAAGTGACTCTTTAGTCACATTGCTAGATGGCATTTTAAGATATTTAGGTGGCTAAGGTAAGCAGTATTAAGTGGAGCCCACACCACTAGGATAAAAGACATTCATATCTAATTAATTGGGACTTATGTATTAGAAACAATGGAGGAGGAGCCACAAAGAGAGCAAATAAAATCATACAAATGCACTTTTAGATTTGTGTAACGTGATGTCCACGTACAGCAACACCATTTTGAATTTTGTAATAGCAATGTGACGTGCAATTATAAGGGAATACGGTGCAATCTTTCTCAAGAACATCATACGAAATTTTCCCTACTTTGATCCGTCGTTACGTGTTTTTTTTGCAAAAGGTGTGTGTTAGAGGGATTATCAAGAGAATCAACTCAGGTATGTTAAGGTTATAGCTTCTTTCTTTTTGGCATGATTTATACGATACAAACGAAACGAGCAAATGCACAACTTCCATATATATCTTTATTCATAAAAATACTAGAGATGCCTATGTTCTTGATTCCCATATGTCTTATTATTCTATCTTCTGTTCATGGTTCTCAGAAAATACGTAAGTTGATAAAGTTTGCTTCATGATATTAATCAGAGGCATAATGGTCTTATGATGTTCCAAGAGATTTTATTGACATACTTCTCATGCATTGCATTTGTTTATACATGTACATTGACCCATGATCAGATGACATTATATATATATGTATATGTATATATATGTGTGTGTGTATATATATATATATATGTATGTATGTATGTATGTATATGGGATATGGGAAAAGGCTATGGCATTATATACGCACCACCACCTGATCAGCTGGTATACGTTGATGATTTTGCCCACAGTGGCCGAGATGATATGATAGGATGCCCTCAGAGGCTTGATGATGTTGTGAACACATGTACCTATGCACGACATTACATTCATATGCGTATGCATGGCACTATAAGTATTTCATGATTAATAGAGTTATCTAGACTTACAAGTTAAGTCATGTACTCCATGTTTCTTCCATGACTTTTATAAACTTATTTATGTGCCTTACATACTCGGTACATTATTCGTACTGACATCCTTTGTTGAGGACGCGGCATTCATGCCTGCAAGTATAGAAAATCTTCTTGACGAGCCCTCATAGTAGATGAGGTTAGCATTCAGCGAAGGATCGGTAAGACTCCACCTCATTCAGAGTCTAGCCAAGTCTATGAGTCATCGTCTTAGAATTTTGCTACAAACATATAGGTAGGCCGGTACCTATCCCATTTGATGTCAGATACTATTAGAGGCTTTGTAGACAGAGATTCATTTTGTACAATATGTCAGAGGCCTTGACGACCCATATGTATTCATGTTTAATAAAGGTGGTTCATTAATACAGTGCTTTTCCACTTATAGTAATATATTACAAGTTGTGGACATGTTGGCCCGTTACCAATGTTAGTATGACATGAAAGATATGTTATGTTCGAGTGCCCATTGTGACCCTTCAGTTTGGGTCATGACAGTGACCCAGTATGAGATGAGATTTTCAGAGTTAGCTCGTCACGCAATATGGTTGGTTCCCACAAAGAGGGAGAGGATTAGGAGATTTATTGATGGCCTCAACTATGGACTGCGCTTCGTCATGACTCAAAAGATTGTGTTAGGTGCTAGGTTCGACGAGGTGGTAGATATTTCCAGACGCCTAGAGCATGTTCGTATTTAGGAGCGTGAGGAGAGGGAGGCCAAAAGGCCTTGTGGTTCGAGTGGTTTCAGTAGTGCCTCATGAAAGGATAGTCCCACAACATCAGGGGTCATCCTTATAGGCCCGCTTAGATGGCTCATCTGATTCATCATGGTACATGAACTAGCCATGGTTCATACAGTGCTCGTCTGGGTCAGTCATCTTTCAATGCCTCCCAGATTAGAGTTCATCTGTGCTTTATCAGTTCAAGGTTTATCTGTACTAGGTCCTTCTAGTAGTTATTATGGTTATCGGGGTCCGATTCAGTACTCGCCTCTATTGACGGATCGGAGTTTCTTTGAGTGTGGAGAGTTTGGGCATATGAAGAAGCATTGTCCCTGTCTTTTGGGAGGTCCAGTTTAGTAGAGAGGTCAGGCTATGGCATCCGCACCAGTTACTTCACCACCCGCTCAGCCAGCTCAAGGTAGGGCTCAAGCATCTAGAGGTCACCCTAGAGGGGGAGGCCGATCAGGTGGCGATCAGGCTCAATGCTATGCTTTTCCCACCAGGCTTGAGGCAGTTGCTTCAGACGCAGTGATCACATATATTGTTTCAGTGTGCCATAGGGATGCTTCCATATTATTTGACCTTGGTTCCACTTATCCATATATATCATCATATTTTGCTCGTTATTTGGATATGCCCCTTGATTCCATAGTTACACCTAATTATTGTCTACACCGGTGGGTGATTCTATTATTATGGACCGTGTATATCGGTCATATGTGGTGACTATTAGGGGATTGGAGATGAGAGTTGATCTCTTACTACTTAGAATGATTGATTTTGATGTGATTCTAGGCATGGATTGGTTGTCCCCATGTCATGTTATTCTGGATTGTCACGCTAAGACTGTGATGTTGGTGATGTGGGGATTGCCTATAATTGAGTGGATAGGTTCTCTAGACTATGTTTCCAGTAGGGTGATTTCATATCTGAAGGCCCAACGGATGGTTGGGAAGGGATGTTTGGCATATTTGGCATTTGTAAGAGATGTTAGTGTTGATACTTCCACCATTGATTTTGTTCCGGCTGTCTAAGACTTTCTTAATATGTTTCGTACAGACCTACCGGGCATGGCACCCGATAAGGACATTGATTTTGGTATTGACTTGGTATTGGGCAGTCAGCCCTTTTCTATTCCTCTGTATTGTATGGCACCATCAGAGTTGAAGGAATTGAAAAAGCGGATTTAGGAGCTTCTTAATAAGGGTTCATTAGTCCTAGTGTGTCGCCTTGGGGTGAACCATTTCTGTTTGTGAAAAAGAAAAATGGTACTATGCAGATGTGCATTGATTATGGGCAGTTGAACAAAGTTACAATTAAGAACAAGCATCATTTGCCGCATATTGATGACTTAGTTGACCAGCTTCAGGGAGCTAGAATGTCCTCTAAGATTGATTTGAGGTATGGGTATCACTAGTTGAAGATTCGGGACTCTGATATTCTAAAGTTAAGGATGGCATGTGGGCCGGTTAGGACCAGGCCTGGCCCAGGACCGCTAGCCCATATGGGCGGTGGGCCTAAACAATCCTAACCGGATAGGACCGATACCGTGGGGAGGTGGGCTGGGTATTGGGCCGGTCTTGTGCATTAGGCCCGCAAGATCGGGACCATTTGGGACGGGTACCGTCTTGGAAGTGGGCCGGTTCAACCAGTCCTAAACGGACCCAACGGCTCCAAATTTTAAAAAAAAAGATCTGCCTATTAGGGCATGTAAAAGTAGTCACTTGGGCTGCAAAAATAGCCATTGCCTATTTAAAAAATAGTCATTTAACCCCCCCCCCCCCCCCCAACTTTATTTTAACCCTAAACTTTTTATAATTACACTTTTTCCCTATTTTCAACTATAAATATCCCCTCACTCTTTCATTTTTCTCACCAAATCATCAATCTCTCTCTAATTTTCTTCTATAAATACACCCATCCCCCTTCTTCATTTCTTCACTCATCTCTCATTTCTCAAACTCAAATTCTTAATTCAAGTTACATTATGCCTCTTACTTCTAGAGTGCGCTCATATGTTTGGGAACACTTTGAGGTGGTCGAAGAAAAATGAAGAAGTTCACAAAGTAAAGTGCAAGAACTGTGGTAGAGTCTTAAATCTTCGTCTAAAGTCGGTAGGCACTGGCTGTTTAAGAAGGCATATGAAGAGTTGTCTTGAACGTCCTCCAGAAATTCGTATTTAAGTTGATTTGAGATAATTTGTGTTATTTTAAAATTATTAGACGTATTTATGCTTAATATTTTAGTTTGTTAGATTAATTTGAAGTATTATTATGCAATAAAAATATAGTTTACTCTTTTTTCGTTAATTTATTTGTTGTTAAATGTAAACTTTAATTTGTAAGTTTGAAATAAAAAAAAACTTGCAAAAATATTCAAAATTTCAAATATAAAGATTTTAAAGCCTTTGCATCACTTTATTCAAACACTCTTTTTATAAGATAATTTTTTTGTTTTATATTTTTACTTTATATTAATATAAATTATACGATAGACTATACAATTCTATAATATAATTTTACAAGGAAATTGCCTTAGATAAAAATAATTTAAAAAATAAAAAGTAACCGTTGGGACACATAGGCCAGGGACTGGCCCACTTAGCCCGGGACCATTAGTTCGCGGTCCCAGACCCGGGCTAGTTCTTACCAAAAGCCCACAAAGCCCGGGACCACTTAGGACCGGCCCATTAGGACTGGCCCACGAAGCCCATTAAGGATCGGGCCCGGCCCACATTACAGCCCTATTTGAAGTCGGTATTCAGGACCCGGTATGGTCACTACGAGTTCCTTGTAATACCATTTTAGCTGACTAATGCCCCAACAACATTTATGCATATGATGAATAGTGTATTCCAACCATATCTTGATTCATTTGTCATAGTATTTATTGATGATATCCTGGTGTACTCACTTAGCCAGAAGGAGCATGCACAATATTTGAGGATTGTACTACAGACGTTGAGGGAGAAGAAGCTTTATGCTAAATTCTCCAAGTGTGAGTTTTGGCTCGGTTATGTGGTGTTCTTGGGGCACATGGTGTCTAGTGAGGGTATCTAGGTAGATCTAAAGAAGATTGAGGCAGTTCAGAGTTGGACCAAATCGTCTTTAGCTACTGAGATTCAGAGTTTTCTTGGCTTGGCCAGATATTATTTCCGCTTTATAGAGGATTTCACATCCACTGTTGCGCCTTTGACTAGGTTGAACCAAAAGGGTTCCCCATTCAGGTGGTCTGATGGGTTTGAGGAGAGCTTTTAGAAGCTCAAGACTGCATTGACCACAACTCCAGTTCTAGTTTTGCTTTCAGCATCGGGTTCATATACAGTGTATTATGATGATTCTCAAGTTGGTATTGGGTGTATCTTGATGCAAGAGGGTAGAGTGATTGCTTATGCTTCACGCCCGTTGAAGCCCCATGAGAAGAACTACCTTGTTCATGATTTAGAGTTGGCGGCCATATTCCATGCATTGAAGATATTATCTCTATGGCATGTCTTGTGAGGTATTTACAGATCATCGGAGTCTACAACACTTGTTCAAGCAAAAGGATCTGAATTTGAGGCGGCGGAGATGGTTGAAACTGTTAAAAGACTATGATATTACCATTTCGTATCATCCCAAGAAGGCCAATGTGGTGGCTGATGCCTTGAGTAGAAAGGCGGTAAGTATGGGTAGCCTTGCATTTATTCCTTTTGGTGAGAGACCGGTTGCATCATATGTTCAGGCCTTGGCCAATCAGTTTGTGAGGTTAGATGCTTCGGAGCCTAGTCGAGTTCTAGCTTGCATGGTTTCTCGGTCTTTATTATATGAGCGCATCATAGAGCTCCAGTATGACGAACCCCATTTACTTATCCTTAAGGAGACGGTTCAGCATAGTGGTGCCAAGGAGGTTTCTATTGGAGATGATGGGGTATTGCAGATGCAGGGTTGGATTTGTGTGCCCAATGTGGATGGATTACGTGAGTTTATTTTGAGGAGGCTCATAGTTCACGATATTCCATTCATCCAGGTGTCACAAAGATGAATCGGGACTTGAGGCAGCACTATTGGTGGAAACGAATGAAGAAAGATATAGTGGAGTTTGTAGCTTGGTGCTTGAACTGACAGTAGGTGAAGTACGAGCATCAGAGGTCGGGCGGTTTGCTTTAGAGACTTGAGATTCCTGAGTGAAAATAGAAGTGTATCACCATGGACTTTGTTGTTGGATTCCCACGGACTTTGAAGAAATATGATGTTATTTGGGTGATTGTGGACCAGACGCCTAAGTCCGTAAATTTCATTCCGGTTGTGACTACCTATTCTTTGGAGTGGTTGGTTCAGATCTATATCCGTGAGATTGTTCGTCTTCACAGTATGGCGGTGTCCATTATTTCTGATTGGGGCATGCTATTCACATTGCAGTTTTAGAGAGCAGTGCAACGAGAGTTAGGCACACGGGTTGAGTTGAATACAACATTCCACCCTCAGACGAATGGATAGTCCGAACACACCATTCAGATATTGGATAATATGCTACGTGCTTGTGTTATGGATTTTGGGGGTTCTTACGATTAGTTTCTACTAATTGCAGAGTTTTCCTACAACAATATCTACCAATCGAGTATTCGAATGGTTTCGTATGAGGCTTTATATGTGAGGAGGTATCGATCTCAAGTTGGGTGGTTTGAGCCAGGGAGGCTAGGCTGTTGGAAACGGATATGGTTTAGGATGAATTGGAAAAGGTCAAGTTAATTCAGGATCAGCTTCGCATGGCATAGTCTAGATAAAAGAGTTACGCCGATCGGAAGGTCCATGATGTTGTCTATATGTGGGAGAGAAAGTATTACTCATAGTTTCACCCATGAAGTATGTTATGAGGTTCAGGAAGAATGGCAAGTTGAGCCCTTGGTATATTGGCCCTTTTGAGGTGCTTGAGAGGATTGTAGAGGTGGCCTACAAGCTTGCATTACCACCTAGTCTATCGAGTGTTCAACCAGTGTTTTATATTTCCATGCTCCGGAAGTATTTTGATAATCTTTCTCATGTTTTGGACTTCAATACGGTTCAATTAGATGGAGGTTTGACTTATGATATGGAGCTGGAGGCCATTTTAGATCGATAGATTTGAAAGTTGAGATCAAAGAATATAGCTTCAGTAAAAGTATAGTGGAGAGGTCAATCAGTCGAGGAGGTACTTGGTAATTTGGTACTTAGGGTTATGTCCGGATATTGATTTGGAGGTCCGTAGATCGTTTTGGTTTGAATTGGCGAAAGTTGAAAATGTGAAGGTTTGGAAAGTTACGAAGTTTGACTGAGAGTTGACTTTATTTATACCCGTCTCGAATTTTGGTTTAGGAAGTTGAAATAGGTCTGTTGTGTCATTTATGACTTTTATGCAAAATTTGAGGTCAATCAGAGTTGGTTTGATAGGTTTCGGCATCAATTGTAGAAGTTGGAAATCCATTAGTTTAAATAGGCTTGAAATGGGGTGTGATTCGCGTTTTTGATGTTGTTTGATATGATTTGAGGCTTCAACTAAGTTCGTATCATGTTTTAGGAGCTGTTGGTATGTTTAGATGGGGTCCCGGGGACCTCGAGTGTGATCCGGATCATGTTCGGCTCATTGTTGGACTTGTAGCACTGCTGTTATGTCTGGTTTTGGTTTCCTTATACGCGATCGCGAGGGAAGTTTCACGACCGCGAAGGGTTATTTGATGACTGGTGAAGTTGTTCTATGCTTTTGCGATCATGGGCATGCATTTTAAAAGCTTTGTGGTCTCAGGTCACCACGAACGTGAGTGGTATTACGCATTCGTGTAGGAGAAGTGGTCAGCTGGGGGTATAACGATTCAAGCATACGCGATCGTGCAACTTGAGATGCATTCACGAAGAGTTGGATCTCGTAAAGATCGCGTTCGCGAAGTGCATTTTTTAGGGTAGCATCTTTTGTTCTTCATGATCGTGAGGGTCTATTTAAAATATCGAAATGAGGGTTAGGGTATTATTTCATATTTGGACTTGGGGAGCTCGGCTAGGGGCAATTTTTGTGAGGGATTTCACTTCAAATCAAGAGGTAAGCTATTTTTTATCACTTTTGTCCGATAATATTAAATACCCATTGATTTCTACACCTAGATTATGTATTTTTAAGGTAAAATTTGGGGAATTTTGGACTAGGGATTGGAGAGTAAGATTTGGGAGTTTGAGAGTCGATTTGTGGTCGGAATTGGATGATTTTTGTATGGTCAGACTCGTTATTGAATGAGTGTTGGATTTTGTGAATTTTGTCAGATTTCGAGGTGTGGTCCTGGGTTTGACTTTTCGAATTTGGTTAAAGAACATAGCTTTATCGTGTGGGATCGATTCCTATAGCTTGTATTGATTATATTAAGTTGTTGTGACTAGATTCGAGTTGTTCGAAGACCGATTCGCGAGGCAAGGGTTTGTTGGAGCATTGAGTTGCGAACTTTGAGGTAAGTAACACTTCTTAATCTAGTACTAAAGGGTATAAATCCCTGAAATATGTGTTATGTGGTTGATGTTGAGGAGACACACATGCTAGGTGACAGGCGTGTAGGTGCGCACCATGGTAATTATAACTCGGTTGATTTTGTGGAATTGTGTAGTTATCTAGTCTTGTTCTATCCGTGGAATTTCTATGTGTTAGAGTAATTGGGTTGTGATTTATGTTAAAAATCATGTTTAGGCTATGTGTTTATTCTGTTGGGAACCACTAAGGTCATTTCTGTTGTTGAGTTGTTTGCTTAAGTTGCAATTATGTACTCAATCATATCATTCATTTGCATATCATATTCAGTCTTTGTTATCATTCACTGTTACATCATGTATCATTGTTCGGGCTGAGTGGTATGAGATTTGTAAGCACGTGAGACGGCAGAGATTGATGACAGAGTTGGGGCCTGAGAGCCAGATTGTGACTGATATTTATGGGATCGGGATACACGCTGCAGCAGTTATTTGTGGTATCGGGCTGCACGCCGCAGCCGACCTTATTGGCTCATTTATGGGATCGGGTTGCACGCCGCAACAATCTTTATTAACCTATTATGGGATTGGGCTGCATGCGGATATTAGCGCTTGGGCAGGATCCGCCCCTCCTGAGTATGATATACCAGCAGTGAGCGCAGGTACTGTACAATGCTGAGTGATTGTGTGTGATGAGTGGGAGTTGAGACATACAGATTGAGTACTTTGAAATTGTGAGTACCTGTGATTATCACTGTGATACATTACATTTGACATACATATTTGACATGTAGGCATAGAGATGTAATATTCCTCATGCTAGTTGTACTTCGCATATTTTATTAGTGTTGAGCTTAAATTGTTGAACTTGAAAGGGGAGGTGTCCAGGGGGTTTTGCTTTTGTGGAGGTTTTGGCACAGATGCGAGAGCACTCTGCGAGATGAGGAACACTCCTACGAAGTCTGATCAAGCTGGGGAGTTGCTCTTCTGCGCTTTTGGGGCCGTAGATGCTACTATGGGTGTGCATATGCAATAAATGGTCTGAGTTAGCCTATTTGCATATGCGAGATAGGGATCACAGAAGCGGATGTAGCATGTGCGACTAATTGACCGCATATGTAGAAATGCTGAGGAGATGTTATATATTTTGGGGGTTTGTTCATTTCATCACTTTTTTAGTTGGGGAGCTCGGTTTTGTGCGATTTTGCAGAGGATTTTCACCATATGAGTTGGGGTAAGTATTTTTTACTCGGTAACATTCAATCATGATTATTCATTTGCATATCATATTTCAGTCTCTGTTTATTACTCGTTGTTATATCACACGTTGTTGTTACTTTCCATATGTGGTAATATTTGGCTAGGTGAGATGAGATTGTGAGCCCTTGAGATTTGAGAGGTTGATGACTAAGGTAAGCTTGAGAGCCATGTTAAGAGAGTGTTCTGTGGATGGGGTTGTACGCTGCGTCAGGCCATATTGGCTTTATTATTATTATTATTATTATTATTATTACTATTATTATTTTTATTATTATTATTATTATTGTTGTTGTTGTTGTTATTGTTATTGTTGTTGTGTTATTATTATTACTATTATATTAATCGGATTGTACACCACAACATGCCTTATTAGCTTTTGATTATCGCTTGGTGAGGATCCCTCCAGAGTCTGACATACCAGTAGTGAGCGCAGGCACAATGATATATACACGTGCTTTGGTGGGGGCTTTGGAGCCAGGCACCCGTGCAGTGCTAAGCGATTGTGTGAGAGTGATGGAGTGGGGGCATTGAGCTAGGCATATTAAGTTGGTCGAGAGTGAGGATACTTGATGATATCACTAAAAAACCATTATTTGACATGTAGGCATAGAGATGTATTTTTCTCATTCTAGATAGTATATGACATTGATGGCTTGACATGTAGGCATAAAGATGTACTTTCCTCGTGTTGTTGGGTAAGCAAAAAGTCTTATCTGATGTAGTAAATTGAAAATATTGTTCTTTTTATAAACATATATTTAATTAATTTTAGTGGTAAGATTTGATCTCCACTGTTTTATTTGAAAGGTATGTCTACTTTTCTGTAGTTGTGAACAAGCTGAAATGATAATTCCATTAAGCTATTTGTTGTCACTGTCATCATTATATCATTTGTTGTTATTATTATTGGCCATGATATTGGACTCTGACCTTTTTCCAAGCTTATCACTACTTTCAACCTTAGGTTAAGTTTGTTATTTATTAAGTACATGGGGTCGGTTTTACTCATACTACACTTCTGCACCTTGCGTGTTATCGTGTATGGCAGGAGCTAGCTGTCATTACCCAAACCGATGGGCCGCGACGGGCACCTGGTAGCTTACTCAACCAAGTACCAACGTAATGTATCTTTATTATTACATCATCATAGGTAAGTGGGCCAGAAGGGGAGTCATGAGATAACCAGGGTAAACATGAGGAAATACCCTACATATAACGACCTAACCTGATATAGAAACTCATACCTGTGACATACGGGCCTATATGGCCAATATGATCCATTATATACTTAACATATAGGCCGACATGGTCATACAAGTATCCGTATACATGACATATGTCTACAAGCCTCTAAGAGTACATACTTATCATAAAAGTCGGGACAGGGCCCCGCCATACCAAACAATATACGTCTATATCATACTAACCAAACAAGAAACTCCGGAGCAAATGGAGTGTACCAACATCTTCCGTTGAGCAGATAGCCTACTTGAAGGACTTTCAACCTATCTATCGGGACCTACGAGCATGAAACGCAGTATCCCCAGGCAAAAGGGACATCAGTACAAATAATATACCGAGTATGTAAGGAATGAAAATTAGTAAATAATAGACAATAGACATGAGAAAAACATGGAGTAAAAGACTCGACATGTAAGCCTGGATAACTCTGTAAATCATGTAATACTTATAGTGTCATGCATATGCGTATGAATGTCATGTTGTGCATAGGTACTTGTGTTCATAATATCATCAAGCCTCTGAGGGCATTCCATCATATCATCTCGGCCACTGTGGGCAAAATCATCAACGTATACCAGCTGATCAGGTGGTGGTGCGTATATAACGTCGTAACTTTTTACCATATCCCAAATATCATATATACATATACATATACATATATACATATACATATACATATATATATATATATATATATATATATATATATATATATATACATATATACATGCATATATAACGTCGTCTGGTTATGGCTCAATGTACATGTATAAATGAATGCAATACATGAGAAGCACGTCAATAAAATCTCTCAAAACGTCATAAGACCATTATACCTCTGATTAATATCATGAAATAAACTTTATCCACTTACGTATTTTCTGAGACCCATGAATAGACGATAGAATAATAAGACATATGGAAATTCAAGAATATAGGCACCTCTAATACTTCTATGAATAGAGTCATTTATGGAAGTTGTGCATTTGCTCGTTTCGTTTCTGTCATATAGATCATGCCAAAAGGAAAGAAAGGATAGCCTTAACATACCTGAGCCGATTCTCTCGACAATCCCTTTAACACACATCAATTGCGACAACGCGTAACGACGGATCGAAGTAAAGAAAAATCCGTATGGTATTCTTGAGAAAGATTGCATCGTACTCCTTTAGAATCGCAAAATCTCACGTTGCTTAAGATGCTATGAAATCTTTGTTGAATTATTAATGATCCGTACCTTAGAGTCATTTGCTTAGAATTGTACCGTACTTTAGAGACTTTTTCCATGAATTGTTTGAAAGATATGTCACTCCCTTGAATTAGAAAAGTCTTATATTTGAATGGGTGTGGGCCCTACTCAATGTGGTGGCTTAACCATACACCCTTAATTCTATAACTTTGCCACATAACCTATAATGACTTAAGAGTCATATATTTTGGATGGCTTGCTGCCATGTGGGGGGGACGGTCTAATCTTATCTAATTTCTTTAATTAATCACCCAACAATTTATTAACTAACTAGATAATCCCCCATTATTCAATAATTACTCAATTACCCACATAGTTAAGAATTATCCTAACTTACTTAAAATACTACTCACTTTTAAAATACCTTATACACCTTATGTCACGACCCTAAAATCGACCCGGTCGTGATGGCGCCTATCATGATACTAGGTCTGCCAATACAAATCCCAAATCCAACCAGTATTTCATAAAAGACATTGTTAAGTTATTAATTAATATGATCTCATAACATGAGTCTAAAAACAAGTGCGGAAATATAACACAAGCCCGACATCGGGGTGTCACAAGTCACAAGCAACTACAAGGTCTGTCTAAGTATAATAAAGGCTATCATAGACCAGAAATAAAGGTACTAAGAACAGTCAAAGGAAGATAAGAGGGAGAAGTGCAAGGCTGCGAACGCCGTGCAGCTACCTTGTCGACTCTGAAAGACCTGCTGAATGAACGATCAGCGCTCGCTATCACGACCCGTAACTCCTGGATCTGCACACAAGGTGCAGGGAGTAATGTGAGTACGCCAACTCAGTAAGTAATAAAAGTAAATGAAAACTGAGCAGTAAGAAATCAGATAATTCCATGTCACGGCACTACAGCAAATACGGTATGTTTCTAAAACAGTATAGAAATGATTTATCTTATTTTGAAATCCAGTTTTAGTAAAATTCTTTGGAAAAAATGTCTTCCTAACAGTTTCAATAAAGAATCAATGAATTTTAGAATAAAAATTATGAAAGTCATAAACAGCCCCTCGGGCAAGACATGTATCATAAACCGCCCCTCAGGCATAATATCAATAGAACCAGCCCCTTGGGCTACCTCACAATCACTCATAAGCAGCCCCTCGGGCACAACATGTATCAAAATCAGCCCCTCGGGCAACAACATATCACTCACTCTGGGTACTTGCGCTCAGTGGGGGTGTACAAACTCTAGAGGAGCTCCTACAGCCCAAGCGCTATCACAAGCCATCTCGTGGCATAATAAATCAGGCCCTCGGCCTCTCATACATCACAAAGTAGTACAACATGCTGCGATGCGCATCCCGATCCCTTGATATCCCCACAACATAGGCTATCGGCCTTACTTAGTTAGAAACCTCTCAAGCCACTCGGGCTAACAGTAAAAAAATAGGGTGCTCAGCCCGAACATATCATTTATGGATCAAATCAGAGTAAATAAGACTGAGTTATGAAATCAGTAAAATATGGCATGACTGAGTACAGTTATTAAATCAAAACAGCGAGGAATATTAGTAAAGAAAGCCCCTAAGGGTCCTAAGAGTTGGCACGAGGCCCAAATATGGCGTTCAGCCAAAAACATAGTAATACGTCTAATATATGATAGTATCAAGTAGTTTCAGCAAATATGCAACTTAATAGTTGCTATGGGATGGACCAAGTCAAGATACCCAATCGTGCACGCCCCTCACGCTCGTCATCTAGCGCGTGCGTCACCTCAAAGTAGTACAACGATGTAAAATCCGGGGTTTCATACCCTCAGGACAACATTTACAATCATTACTTACCTCAAGCCGGACTGAACTCTAACCCGCATTGCCTTTGCCTCTCGACTTGGCCTCCAAATTCTCCAAATCTAACCAAAATCAGTATCACATCATTAATACACGCTAACGGAACAAAGCCCAAGCGAAAATAATCAAATTAACTCAAAAATCCCAAAATTGGCCAAACCCGACCGCCGGGCCCATATCTCGAAATCCGATAAAAATCACAACACTAGAATCCTCATCCCTTCACGAGTCTATACATACCAAAATCACCAAAATCGGACCTCAAATGACCCCTCAAATCCCCAATCAAAGCTCTCCAAAACTCAAGGCTTGGCCTTCAATTTCACCCCAAATTCCCCATTAGTTTCATGATTAAGTAGTGGATAATTCATCACAAACACCAAATACAAAGTCCAAGCAACTTACCTCACTGAAACCCCTTAATTCCTCCTTGAATTGTGCTTGGAGCTCCAAAATTGCACAAAAATGGTGAAAGAATGGTTGAACATCGTGAAGGGGCCTTTTTATACTTTATGCCCAGCACTTTCGCACTTGCGGTCCATTTCACGAACTCGCAGGCCACTTATACGGTCAAAATAACTGCATCTGCGGTTTTAACTTAAGTCAACAGCTTCCGCACCAGTGACAAACTCTGCATCTACGGTTGCTTCCCGTTTCTGCGATCATCGCACATGCGGTCCCCACTTCGCAGGTGCGGAAACAACAGAAGCAGCAAAATCTGCAGCAACAATTCAAGACCAAACCTTCCGTCAACCATCCAAATCTATCTCGAGGCCCTCGGGACCTCAACCAAACATGACATCAAGTCACATATAACCATTCAAACTTATTCCAATCTTCGAAACACTCAAAACAACATCAAAACATCAAATCACCCTCGGATTCAAGCCTAAGGATTCCAAAACTTTCGAATTCCGCAAACAATGTAAAAACCTACCAAACCTCATCCAAATGACCTGAAATTTTGCACACACGTCACAAATGACACAATGGACCTACTCCAATTTTCGAAATTCCAATTTGACCCTGATATCAAGATTTCCACTACCGACCGGAAAATGCCAAATTTCCAATTCCTCCAATTCAAGCCTAAATCCACCACGGACCTTCAAAATACATTTCGAACATGCTCCCAAGTCCCAAATCACCTAAAGAAGCTATCCGAACCATAAAAACCCAATTCTGAGACCATTTACCCACAAGTCAACTTCCGGTTGACTTTTCCAACTAAATAACCAACTTAAGAGACTAAGTGTCTCATTCCACCCTAAGACCACTCCGAACACAACACCACCAACACAATATGATGAAATACAGCCGAACAACACACAAGGAAGCAGAAATATGGGAAACGGAGCGGTAACTCATGAAACGACCGGTCGGGTCGTTATATCCTCCCCCTCTTAAACAAACATTCGTCCTCGAACGAGTCAAGAAACATACCTGAAGCCTCAAATAGGTATGGATATTTGTTTCGCATCTCCTGCTCATTCTCCCAGGTAGCCTACTCCATGAGCTGACCTCTCCACTGCACTTTCACTAAAGTTTACTCCTTTGATCTCAACTTTCGGACCTACCGCTCCAAAATAGTCACTGGCTCCACATATAAGTCAAATCAGTGTCTAACTGAACCGTGCTGAAATCCAAAACATGACACGGATCGCCAATATACTTCCAGAGCAAAGAAACATGAAATAGCAAATGCACGCTAGACAATCTAGGTGCCAAAGCAAGCTTATAAGCTACCTCTACAATCATCTGAAGCACCTCAAAAGGCCCAATGAACCGAGTTTGAAAAGTTGTACGCAACTCAACCTAAGTACCCAACTCTCTTTACACAGCTCTCCAAAATTGCGATGTAAACTGAGTACCTCTGTCTGAAATGATGGAAACTGGAACACCATGTAGGCAAACAATCTCTCGGATATAAATCTCAGCTAACCGCTCTGAAGAATAGGTAGTACACATAGGAATGCAATGTGCGGACTTGGTCAGCCGATCCACAATCATCCATATGGCATCGAGCTTCCTCAAAGTCCGTGGGAGTCCAACTATGAAATCCATGTTGATCTGCTCTCACTTCCACTCTGGAATATCTAACCGTTGAAGCAATCCACCCATCCTCTGATGCTCGTATTTCACCAACTGACAATTGAGGCACCGAGCTACAAATCCCACTATATCCTTCTTTATTCTCCTCCACCAATAATGTGTCTCAAATCCTGATACATCTTCGCGTCACCTGGATGGATGGAATACCGCGAGCTGTGGGCCTCCTCCAGAATAAACTCCCGAAGCCCGTCTACATGAGGCACACATATGCAATACCCCATCATCACCAATAATCACATATCTTGCATCATCGTGGTGAACTATGTCCTTAAGTACAAGCAAATGAGGATCATCATATTGTTGCTCTCTGATGCGATCAAACAATGAAGACCGAGAAACCACAAAAGCTAAGACCCGACTGGGCTCCGAAATATCCAACCTCACAAACCGATTGGCCAATGCCTGAACATCAACTGCAAGAGGTCTCTCCCCAACAAGAATATATGACAAATTGCCCATACTCACCGCCTTCCTACTCAAAGCATCGGCCACTATATTGGCCTTCCTCGGATGGTACAAGATAGTGATCCTTTAGTAGCTCCTAGCATATCTGTTGCCTCAAATTGAGATCCTTCTGCTTGAACAAGTGTTGGAGGCTACGATGATCAGTAAACACCTCACAAGACACACCATAGAGGTAATGCATCCAAATCTTCAACGCATGAACAATGGCAGCTAACTCTAGATCATGAACAGGGTAGTTCTTCTCATGGGGCTTCAACTGACGAGAAGCATAAGCAATCAGTCTACCCTCCTGCATCAACACACACCCAATACCAACTCTCGAAGCATCACAATACACTGTATATGAACCTGAAGCTGATGGCAAAACTAACATTGGAGCTATGGTCAAGGCAGTCTTTAGCTTCTGAAAGCTCGTCTCACACTCATCCGACCACATGAAAGGCATACCATTTTGAGTCAATTTGGTCAAGGGTGATACTATAGATGAATATCCCTGAACGAACCAACGGTAATAACCCGCCAAACCAAGAAACCTACAAATCTCTATGCCTGAGGATGGTCTGGGCCAACTCTGAACCGCCTCTATCTTCTTCGGATCAACCTGAATACCCTCACTAGAAATCAAGTGTTCCAAAAAAGCCACTAAACTGATCCAAAACTCACACTTGGAGAACATTGCATAAAACATCTCCTCCCTTAATCGCTGCAATACAACTCTCAAATGTTTGACGTGCTCCTCCTGACTACGCGAGTATACCAGAATAACATCAATGAATACAATCACAAACAAGTCAAGATAAGGCCGAAACATGTTGTTCATCAAATGCATAAATGTTGTTGGGGCATTGGTAACCCCAAAAGACATCACAAGTGTCACATCTCCTTTTTTACACCCCGAGAGGTATATGGGAGTTTATCTAATTTAAGTGACATTATTCGATATGGGATTATTTAATTAATTTCAAAGTCGTCACATGGGATAGTTTATTTGGTGTCTCAAGTTACTGGTTTATTTTAAATCCCAAATCGAGGAAGTTTCGACTTTATTTAAAAGTCTGCGAACCAAAAATTCTAGATAAGGAATTCTTTAACCCAAGAGAAGGTGTTAGTCATTCCCCGGTTCCGTGATTCTAGCACGGTCGCTTAGTGATTTATACTTGGCTTAAATTGTTTAACTACTCATTTTTAGGACCTATGTGTATTTATCAATTTACCGCTTTTAATCACTTGATTTATTCGTAATTAAAGAATTGAGTTACGCATATGTATACTCATTTCCTTTGGCGCGTCAAAAATCATGTCATGCAAATGTGTCCACAATTAATAACCCTTTGTTTACTTTATAAAGAGAAGATTGGTTGAAGTTGCGCGAACGCATCCCTCGAGTTACTTTTAGAATTAAATTTGCAATTATGTTACGCGAACGTATACATAATCACAATACTAGTCTAAATCGAGCCTAAAGTAAACTACAATTATTTTATTTTTAATAGCAACATTTGTGAGGGCCATGGATGATTTAATTTATTTATTGCACACCTCAAATCTTTTTCTACAAGTGTGAGTTCTTGATCTAATCTTATGAGGGCCATGAATTATGAATTTTATTTGTGTATGACACACCTCAATTTATTTTAAAAGAAAGTATTCTACTATTAGTAATTCAATAGTTAAAAAATCAACGTCTTGTCAAATTCACATTTAAAGCACAAAAATCTATTTTTTTTAAAATCATTGAGAAGGCCCAGGTTGAGGAAGTTGTTGGCTAGTAAATCAGAAAGTTGGCACATTTGACTCCAATCGTTGCCTATACTTATTCACATATACTGGTTCAATATTCTCTTTAGAGACTACACATTGGGGAAATATATTAATTAAGATAGGCAAAACAGTATGCAACGTTGGATTGTTAATCTATTTCGAATTTCAATGGGTCAACTCTGAAGCCCAATGGCCTAGAGTGTCCAGACTGGTTTAGACCTCAACTGGGTCATTTTATCAATCAGGCCCAAAGTCAACTTTGGCTAAATAACACAACTAAAAAAAATAGAACATCATGCAATGAATTTACAGCCATGAAACTTGATATAACATGCTCAAAATACCTTTCTGCTTAAAATTGATTTCAAATAACAATCATCAACGCAAAATTGTTATCATCAAGCCACTAATTACTTCAATCTCATCATGAATTCGCATAAGCTCAACTGATTTTCAAAAATTCATGTTACGTTTATAGCATCTTGACACTAAACTGGCAGCTATTACAGAATATCTTTTAAAAAAAAGAAACAATGTGAGAATTACTCTTGATCTACTACACCAGAAATTGATCATACAAGAGAAAAATATCAACTATTCTATTACAATTTCCACGCAATTGATAGCTAGTGAATACTTGCCCCTTTTGGATATGATTTATCCATCAAAAGCTTGATTCACCATAAGAAACCATCATTTCCAGCATGCTATCAGCAACAGAATCCCACTCTTTGGCCTACATCTTGCTGATTTGGCCAACTGGCGGCCAAATCTGCAGAATATAGCCATGTGACCAACAACAACACCCTTCAATATCCTCAGGTTAATATCACCTCATTCAGTAATATATGCAGAAAATAACTATAAAAGCTATATATATAAAGCTAAAGTTGAAACTGCAAACTTCAACTTATTCATGCAACTTACACATTCAGTTTTTTTTAAAGAAAAATGTAAATGCCAAAGTACCAAATAAGTTTTTTTATATTCATGGACTAAACTTATGCTACATAGTCTTCACTTTAAAAGTCAAATAACTCCATTCTAAAGAGACTTTCAGCAGCACAATATTACAGATTTCATGATCAAATTCAACAGCCATTTATGCTAATATTAACATATGGATTATAGACATTCATCAACCCTAAGTTCAACAAAATCATGGTTTCCAAAACTAACATCAAAGTTCAGCCAACCAAAACAAGTTCCAAACACATATTTTGAACTCAAAATTAATTCTATTTAAGATGATCATTGTTACATACCTTGTAACTGAAAAATACAGCAGAGAAATGACCAAATAAAGGTCAGAAAACCAAGCTTTTGTAAGCTTAATAGCAGCAAAAACAGGCAGCAGAAACCAATGAAACTAAGCAGCCAAATAAATAGCAGTATCATAGCACTCCAACTCAAATCATCTTGCAACCAAAGAGCCCAAAATTTTAAAAGAGAAGAATTTTTTGAGTATTCTTTTAGGTTCTGCAAAATCTGATATGTGTTTTCAGAAATTTTGTGTAGAGAATGATGCTGAATGTGTCTGTGTGAGTGAGGGAATGTTTCCTTTTTATAGAGTGTAAAAAAAAGAGCATCAAAAAAGGCATATTCTAACCTAATATTTTGAGTTTTTCAAGATAGTACAGCATTTTTTGACAGCTCTATGTCCTTTTTTCTTATCCAATATCAGCATGTTGCTAAGGATAGGGACAACTGTCCTAAATACTAGAACCTTCTGATTTTGGCCTGAGTGAAAGTCCATTTTTAACCTTTGAATTACTGCTTATTTCAACTTTAACCTAAATTCTTTTAGTTCAATTAGGTCCCTAAGGTTTTTATTGATTTACACACTAAGGCAAATAGAAACAAATGGGCTAATATCAGTAATTGAATCAAAAGCAAACAACAAAGCTGACCTAAGCAAATTAAAACATAAACCTAACCTCTAAAATGAACCAAGATCATAAGAAAACTTCACAGTGCTCTTCAAATTATCATTTTTTAATGAGCATAGGAAGACGAGTTTAAACAAACAAAACAAAACAAATTGAATAAAACTGAACCTAAGCTAATTATGCATTAAAAAAACTATTTTAAAAATAAAATAAATTAGACTAAGCATGCAGTTTCAATATACTAGTAGATGGTTCAAAACAAACAAAAAGGAAATTAACAACTAACAACAACAAAATGAAGCTATTTCAGGATTTAAACTACACGAATCACTAATTGAAATTGGGTTAGTTAAACCCCCTAAGAAACTGATTTTAAACAAGTTCAAAGATCGAAATGGGGACGGCTCCTAAAAATGAACAACAAACAGATTTTTATACGATGAAATTTTAAACATGCTGACTAAACTAATCACCAGATGCAAATATAAACACACAAAATATTTCTGAAAAGAAAACAAAAACAAACCTAAAACATGCGACTAAACATAAAGAAAGGAGATGAAGAGGATTCTCAGAAAAGGAAAAGAGAACAGAAAGGCAAAGAGATTTACCAAATTTGTTTCCAAACGGACCAAACAAGGCTTGAACAGGCGAATCTTGACCAAACTTTGAAGCAAAAGGTGTGAATGAGCATTGAACTAACATTAACCGAACAGTCGGCTAATGAAAGTTTGGGGTTCAAATGCCCAAACTCTGACCAAGAAGAGAAGGGTGCAATAGCTTAGATTGGAAATTTGGGGAAATCGGCTGGGGTTTTCGGGGACTTGGTTGTAGTTTTGGGTTTATAGGAGTGTGAGGACTATGGGGTCTGATTTTGGGGTGATTTGGAGAAGTTAGGGTTTTTGGTATCGAAACATAGATTTGAGATTCGAGGTGTTTAAGAGTGATTCGAGGGGATTGGTCTGGAGAGTCATAAAGAGGAGACGAAGGGGAGTTAGGGATGTTGATTTGGGACCATTAGGAACACCGGAACCGCCGTGAGGCAATTTTCTGTGGCGGTTGGCGGTGGAGACGGTGGGGGAGTGAAGGCGGCTAGGGTTCTTTTAGTTTGGGTGGAAGAGATGAACTGAAGGGGGGATTGGACTTGGGGGGGGGGGCTCTTAATTCGAAGAGTTATATATCAAATCAGAGATCAGTTTGGAGCCGTTGGATCAACGGAATCCAACGAATGTGATTGAAAGAGTAGAAAACGACGTTGTTTCAATTCATCAGAGGTGTACTGGGTAAAAGGGTTTCTGGGCCTGGGTTTGGGTAATTATTTGGACTGGTTTTGGCTTTAAAAAGGCCCAAGTTCCGAATTTAAACCCAATTAATTAAACTCCTTATTTCCTTTTCTTTTCTTTTTTCCTTCTTCTTTTTATAATTAGGAATCCTAAATTAAAAAACCTAAATTAATCTAAAAATGTGAAATTAAATTAATTACCTAATTACAAAAATTATAAAAATCACTTAATCCTAAATTAAAAGTGAAAAATCAATAATCTAAAAATAAAAAGGAAAAAATGTAAAAATGGGTCATTTTTGTGATTTTCATTTTTAATAAAGCAAATAATTAACTAATTAATCCTAAAAATATAAAAACAAACCTAAATGCAATGCATGATATTTTTTGGCATTTTTCATGATTTTTAGTAAAATTAAACGTGCACAGAAATGCAAACAATTAATAAAATTCTACAAAGATTCCTAAAAATGGCAAATAATTAAGAAAAAATCTATTTTCTTGGGATTTTATAGGAGTAGTTCGTATAGGGCAAAAATCACATGCTCACAGCTGCCCCTCTTTGCTCGAAAACACGAAGGGTTTTCGGGCAAAGATAAAATGAGCAATTACGTGGGATTTTTGCCCATTTGAAACTCCATGAGAAGCATCTTTTGAAACAATCTGACCGAACATTGCTTCGGAGGTTGCCTACATATCTTTGGCTATAAAAGAATCAGGTCAATGTAGTTCTGGAAGTTATTGTAGCTGGGACTACTGGTAAACTGTGATTTCACTGTTGTTTTTGCTTGCTGAGCTCCTTATTACACCAAGATGAAAAATAAAAAGCTAAACTAGCTAAGCCTATCAACTACGAGTTACAAGATTCCTATCTATAAACCTTCTAAAGCTTGATCTTGAGTCTTGGAGTGTTCTTCCTATAGACTCTGATCTGAATCTTGATGCTCATCAACTGCAACTGTTGGTTCATTCTTCTTCAACTTTTCGGATCAAGGCGGTACATGCAAAGCTTATGACTTCAATCGTATCTTGGGCAGTCCGCATCTTTTCTTTGCTTTTATACTTAGAGTTAAACTTCTTTTCTTGTTTCTTCTTTCCTTTTATTTGGGTTGAAACTTCTTCTTTTAGTCATCTCAAACCTTGCACCTAACGGTGAAAACCTGTTAAGGCACCAAAGCAAATAAACGAATAAAATTTTCTGCGTAAGTTTTCACTAGGAAAGTTTCGTGAGTTATTGTAATAAAATCTAAACTATTTCTTTATTGAAAGCAATAAAATTCGGGATGGTGTACCCCTGGGAAAAAGAGATTAGGGAGTGGAGCCCTATACTTATAATGAAATCAACTAGGGAGTGGAGACCTTATGTTGGAAAAGAGACTAGGGAATGGGGACCCTATATCTATACTAAAATCAAATAGGGAGTCGAGACTCTATGTTGGAAAAGCGACTAGGGAGTGGAGACCCTATGTTGGAAAAGCGACTAGGGAGTGGAGACCCTATGTCTAAAATAAAATCAACTAGGCAGTGGAGATCCTATGTTGGAAAAGCGACTAGGAAGTGGAAACCCTACGTCTAAAATAACTTCAACTAGGGAGTGGAGACCCTATGTTGGAAAAGCGACTAGGGAATGGAGACCCTATGTCTAAAATAAAATCAACTAGGGAGTATAGACCCTATGTTGGAAAAGCGACTAGGGAATGGAGACCCTATGTCTAAAATAAAATCAACTAGGAGTGGAGACCTTATGTCTAAAATAAAATCAACTAGGGAATGGAGACCCTATGTTGGAAAAGCAAATAGGAAGTGGAGACCCTATGCCTAAAATAAAATCAACTAGAGAGTGGAGAACCTATGTTGGAAAAGTGACTAGGGAGTGGAGACCCTATGTCTACAATAAAATCAACTAGGGAGTGGAGACCCTATGTTGGAAAAGCGACTAGGGAGTGGAGACCCTTTGTCTAAAATAACGTCATCTAGGGAGTGGAGACCCTATGTTGGAAAAGAGACTAGGGATTGGAGACCCTATGTCTAAAATAACTTCAACTAGGGAGTGGAGACCCTATGTTGGAAAAGCGACTAGGGAGTGGAGACCCTATGTCTAAAATAAAATCAACTAGAGAGTGGAGACCCTATGTTAGAAAAGCGACTAGGGAGTGGAGACCCTATGTCTAAAATAACCTCAACTAGGGAGTGGAGACCCTATGTTGGAAAAGCGACTAGGGAGTGGAGACCCTATGTCTAAAATAAAATCAACTAGGTAATGGAGACCCTATGTTGGAAAAGCGACTAGGGAGTGGAGACCCTATGTCTAAAATAACTTCAACTAGGGAGTGGAGACCCTATGTCTAAAATAAAATCAACTAGGGAGTGAAGACCCTATGTTGGAAACGCGACTAGGGAGTGGAGACATTATGTCTAAAATAAAATCAACTAGGGAATGGAGACCCTATGTTGGAAAAGCGACTAGGGAGTGGAGACCCTATGTCTAAAATAAAATCAACTAGGGAGTGGAGACCCTATGTTCGAAAAGCGACTAGGGAGTGGAGACCCTATGTCTAAAATAAAATCAACTAGGTAGTGGAGACCCTATGTTGGAAAAATGTAACTAGAGATTGGGGACCCTAGGCTACCATGTTTTTGAATTTTCTTCTCTTTTTTCATTTTTTTTACTTCACTTTTCATTTTTATTTAGGAGAATGAATGAAAAGTTTAAAAGGACTTCCTTTTTCGGGTCAATTTTTGTTGCAGAACCGTTTTGGTTTCTGCGGGCTTTGCTTTTATTGCACCTGCTCCTTGCAGGATTACTTCAGATTCCACCTGGTTCATGTTTTCAAACAAAGAACAATTGTCATTTTGAAATGGTGGTTGGTTTTGTGGCTTTGATTGTTTGGTCACTTGAGCTCGGCCCAACTCTTTCGATGAAAAATCTATGTTTATCATTGGCTTTATGGAGATCGATCTCTCTTATAAACCCAGGGATCTTGACTTTTCTAAAAGTACACATGATGGTTCACTCGCGTGGGGCTTTGGCCTATTCATCTTATTTTACCATTACGGGCATTTGACTTTGGATTTCTTTCCTTTTCAATAGTTTGACTTTGAAGCATCGGCCATCATGGCCAGTCGAGATCGACTTGATGCACCTGCTGAGGCTGGGTGCTTTTTCTTGAATTTGGCTTTTTTTAGGTAGAACCCTCTAAAACCAATCTTGCCATCTTTTCTTTGTATTAGTTTCGGAGAGGGATTAGACCGAAAGGGACTCAAAGAAAAGTAAACAAAGGACAGGATAATGAATTTAACGAGAAGCGTACCTTTCAGGGGAAGAAAGAAAGAGGGACTTATCTGGAGTGCATGCAGACTTCAATCGGCATGACATGCTTCTTGGACTGGATACCCGATCTACGCAACCATCCAATCTCTCATAAACCCAACATAACTTGTGTCTTAAAACCGAGAAACCTTGATAGGACTTTATTAGTGCTGATGGTTGTAGGGAATTCCTTCTTTTTGATCAATGGCGCCCTTTGCGGGTTTTCGCCTATTGGCCTCTCTCATTTCTCTTCTTACCGTCGCCTTATAGTGCTCTTTGAGAGTTTTCACTAAAACGACTCTCTCATTTTTTAGTTTCTCTGCTCACCATCGCCTTACGATGCCCGTGTGGGTTTTCACCAACAAGACTTTCTCATTTTATTTCTATCATTTTGATTGCATCGGGTCCAAGTAGTTGCATTCTCCGATCCTTGAACATTCTTACCGATTAATCGAAAGGACTTGAACAGGGTTTTGGTGTAAAAAGAGCTTGGATTAAATTACAACTTTGGAACCATTCAGGCGGGATCATCATCGAAACATTATAACATCTGCCCCAGTTTCACTTTTTGGGGGGAATTTGGATTTTTGTTTTGGTGTGACTGAACCCCAGAGAGAGGTTGCCTATGTATCCTTTCGGAATCAAGTCGAACGTAGTTCAAGGAAACTTTGTTTTTGACTTTGAGTTTTTTTCAAACGTTTTCAGGTTCCAAAGAGGGTAATCAAAGAAAGGTAACCGGCTCAAAGGGTTAGTAAAAGGGTTGAAGTGTTTGGGGTAGCAAGAATGAAAGCCTTCGTCATCCCAATCAGACAATATTGGTATCGCAAAAGGAATAAACATAATACCTCTTAACCGCGTCTACATTGACAGTTATTTCAGGGTCATTTCCTTCAATGTCTCCCAAGTACAATGCCCCTTTCGGCAACAATTTTCTTATAATGTACGGACCTTTCCAGTTTGGGGAGAACTTTCCTTTCGCTTTCTTGTGATAAGGGATAATATGTCTCAAAATGAGTTGCCCCACTTCAAAATTCATGGGCCGTACTTTCTTATTATAGGAACGGGCCATTCTTTATTGATACAACTGCCCGTAGCAAACTACGGCCATCCGCTTTTCGTCAATCAAGGTTAACTGTTCTAGACGGGTCTTGACTTACTCATTATCTTCAATTTCAGCCTCAACGATGATTCGGAGAGAAGGAATTTCAACATCTGTAGGTATTACGGCTTCAGTGCCATAAACCAATAGATAGGGTGTTGCTCCAACTAATGTGTGCATAGTTGTACGATATCCCAACTAATGTGGCAACTTTTCATGCCATTGTCTCGAACTTTGAATCATCTTTTTAAGAATCTTCTTGATGTTCTTGTTTGCTGCTTCAACAGCACCATTAGCTTTGGGCTGATAAGGGGTAGAATTCTGATGCATGATCTTACATTGTTCACATATCTCCCTCATCAAGTGATTATTCAAGTTTGCAGCATTGTCTGTAATGATAGTTGTAGGGATACCAAAACGGCAAATGATATTGGAGTGCACGAAGTCTACCACTGCTTTCTTAGCGACGGTTTTGAGAGTGACTGCTTCAACCCATTTTGTGAAGTAGTCAATGGCAACCAATATGAATCTATACCCATTTGAAGCTTTTGGTTCGATTAGGCTAATGACATACATACCCCAAGCAACGAACGGCCACGGTACTGACATAGGATGCAGTTCTGTAGGTGGTACATGAATCAAGTCACTGTGTACCTGACACTGATGACATTTTCGGACAAAACTGAAGCAATCTTTTTCCATAGTCATCCAGTAATAGCCTGCTCGAAGGATTTTCTTTGCCAGGACGTATCCATTCATATGGGGTCTACACACTCTTGTGTGTACTTCATGCATGATTCTTCCGGCCTCTTGGGCATCCACACATCTTAAAAGGTTGATATCTGGAGTCCTTTTGTACAAGACTTCGCCGCTCAAGAAGAAACCGCTGACAAGCCTTCTAATTGTTCTCTTTTGGTCTCCATTGGCTTGCTCAGGATATTCCTTTGTTTTCATAAATTTCTTGATATCATGATACCATGGCTGAACATTTGGTTCTACCTCAACCGTATTGCAATAACCATGCCTTTTTCGGATTTGGATTTCCATCGGGTCAATATGGACATTGCCTGAATATGGCAACATCAAGGCCAAAGTAGCGAGTGCATCGACTAACTCATTGTAAAATTGAGGAATGCCTGAACTTGACTGACTTGAACCGTTTGCTAAGATCTTCCACATGTTGTCTGTATGGAATAAGCTTAACATCCCGAGTGTCCCATTCTCCCTAAGCTTGTCGAATAATGAGATCTAAATCTCCCATGATTATCAATTCTTCCACCTCTTGGTTGACCTCCATATTCATACCTATAATGCATGCTTCATACTCGGCAGTGTTGTTTGTATAGAAAAACCGAAGCCGGGCTATGGCTGGATAGTGTTGAACAGTGGGTGAGATCAAAATTGCCCCAATCCCGACACCTGTTGCGTTCACATCTCCATCGAAGAACATTTTCCAAGCATTAGTGTCTTCTGATGTTACCTCAACTGAATTTAATTCCTCGTCTGGGAAGTAAGTACTCAAAGGTTGATATTCATCATCAACAGGGTTTTCAGCTAGGTGATCTGCTAAAGCTTGGGCTTTCATTGTCGTGCGGGTGACATAGACTATGTCAAATTCGGTGAGCAGGATCTGCCATTTTGCTAACCTCCCTATGGGCATCGGATTTTGGAATATGTACTTCAAAGGGTCCAGCCTGGTAATGAGATAAGTGGTGTAGGCCAATAGGTAATGCCTAAGCTTCTGAGAGACCCAAGTTAGGGCACAGCATGTCCTTTCCAACAAAGTGTATTTGGCTTCATAGCTAGTGAACTTCTTGCTCAAATAGTATATTGCCTGCTCTTTCTTCCTAGTCATATCATGTTGCCCGAGGACACATCTGAAGGAATTCTCCAAAACTGTCAAATACAAAAACAAAGGCCTCTCAAGTTCGGGTGGGAACAAGACTGGCGGATTTGATAGATATTCTTTGATTTTGTCGAAGGCTTCTTGACACTCATCTGTCCATTTAATCGCCGCATCTTTCTTTAACAGCTTAAGTATGGGCTCATATGTGGATGCCAACTGAGCAATGAACCGGCTGATGTAATTCAACCTTCCCAACAGGCTCATAACCTCTTTCTTGGTTCTTGGAGGAGGCAAATCCCGAATAGACTTTATCTTCGTTGGATCTAGCTCAATGCCCCTTCGACTGACTATGAATCCCAAGAGTTTCCCAAACGGAATCCAAATGCACATTTGGCTGTATTTAACTTCAAGTCGTACTTACGCACGCTTAAAGAACTTTCTCAGATCCCGAACATAGTCGTCCTACGTTCTGGATTTAATTATCACATCGTCCACATACACCTCGATTTCTTGGTGTATCATGTCATAAAAGATGGCAGTCATAGCCCTCATGTAGGTTGCCCCAACATTCTTCAAACCAAAAGGCATGACCCTGTAACAATAGGTGCCCCAGGGTGTGGTGAAGGTTGTCTTTTCTACATCTTCTTCATCCATCAAGACCTGATGGTACCCAGCATAACAATCCATGAAATACTGTATCTCATGTTTGGCACAATTGTCAGCAAGGATGTGGATGTTTGGCAAAGGGAAGTTGTCTTTGGGAGTTGCTTTGTTCAGATCCCGATAGTCAACATACACTCGAGTTTTCCCATCTTTCTTTGGTATGGGAACCACATTAGCTAGCCATGTGGTATATCGGACCACTCGGATCACCCCTGCCTTCAACTGTTTGGTGACCTCTTCTTTGATCTTGTCACTGATATCAGTTTTGAACTTCCTCTATTTTTACTGGGCAGGGGGACAATCGGGGTAAGTCGGCAATTTGTGTACCACTAAATCAACACTTAGTCCTGGCATATCATTATAGGACCAAGCAAACACATCTTTGAATTCGAACAAAAGTTAGATCAATGCATCTCTGGATCTTTCATCCGTGTGAATGCTTATCATGGTTTCTTGGACCTCTTCTAAACTACCCAAATTAACCGGCTCGGTTTCATTTAAGTTTGGCTTAGGTTTATTCTCGAATTGTTCCAATTCTCAGTTTATTTCCCTAAAAGCCTCTTCTTCATCATATTCCAGTTCTTGATTTATTATTTCACAGTTAGACAGCGTGCTATGATCTAGTCATGAAGTCTGCAAGCATGTCATGTTATTTAAGTCCGCATTATTAGAACCAAAAAGAAGAAATAAGAAAAGTACAAAAATCAAAAAGAATAAAGAAAGAGATTCATAGACGATGAAATATTGATTTCATTTCATTGAATTTGAAGATATAAGGGTTTACATTGTAATTTTAAAGACAATAAACTAAAAGAAACATTCGAGTTACACCCTGAAATAACTCGGAATGCAGAAAAAGTGGCAAGACTGGACTACTGGGATTCCCACCTAACTGGGAACGGAGTAGCCTTCCAATTTTGCAGCTTGGTGTCGGGCCCCATAAATTGCACCTCAGCAGTGCTCGAGCCTTCACCTGGCTAGACCATATGAGCTTCATATAACATTTGCCTCATGGCTCCACATATGTCCTCAATTTTCTCGGCTGTGCAGGCCTCATCTTCTTCTTCTTCTGTGTACTTTGGCTTGACGAATGTTCTGAAGAGATACGGGACTAGCTGAGGTAGAACCCACCCGTCATTCTTATGCTCTTTAGCCCATTTCACGTTGGCTTCTGTAGCTTGGAAACCGACACCAAAAAAGTTCTTACTGGCAGCCAAAGTGATAGGTTCCGTGATACCTTGCAAAGATACCCCGAGCCCCTTCCCGGGCTTATACCCGTGCTTGATCATTTCTGTAGTGACCATGATTGATGAATTTGATAGAAAGGGTTGAGGACACGGGCTTCCTTTCTTGCATTGATCTGCGACCACAACCTCGAAAGCTTGATAGACTATGTGCTCGCTCCCTTCCCTAGCTTCGAGACATGGGACTGACGGGCCCCGATAACTTGATTGCTCATCTTCTCCATGAACCATAATTTCCTGATCTTCGTGTTCAAACTTCACCATTTGGTGGAGGGTAGAAGGTACGGTCCCTACAGCATGGATCCAAGGCCTTCGTAAAAGAAAATTATATGAGGTATCCATATCCAAGACCTGAAACGTCACTTCGAAATCCACAGGACCGATAGTCAATATCAAATCAATTTTCCCTATTGTGTCCCTCTTGATTCCATCGAAAGCGCGCACACAAACAATATTAGGCCTAATCCTCTCAGTCCCAATTTCCATTCTTTGCAAAGTTGAGAGAGGCATATGTCGACCCCTAATCGCCATCCACCGTGACTTTTTTTTATATAGTACCATTCACACTTAACTGTCAGATGAAGAGCTTTGTTGTGGGCAGCCCCTTCTGGGGGGCAAGTCATTCTTGATAAATGAAATCTGGTTGACTGCGAAGAATCTTTCTGCCATCCTTTCCAGTTGCTACACAGTGCTTTCAATCGGAACATCGGCTTCATTGATGGTCTTTATTAACACTTTCTGATGCTCATTCGAGCTTATCAATAGAGACAAGAGTGAGACCTGAGAGGGGGACTTCTGGAGTTGGTCAATTACCTCGCAATCCACAGTTTTCATTTTTTAGAAGAAATCCTCTGCTTTTTCGGCACTAACTGGCTTTTTGAGCGGGAAGCGCTTCTGCTTGGCGCTGTTCACTTCCTTCCGATTGAGGTATTTCCCAGATGGGTTGGTTTCATTTACTTCCCCTATGATTTCTTTCCCCTTGTATTTTACAATTGCTCTATTGTAGTTCCAGGGGACTGCAGTAGGGTCTTTCATAGGCCTTTGTGGTGCACGACTAATGATCACGGGCTCGTTCAACCTGGGTGGAATTACTAGCCCCCACGCCATCTAAGTCCCTTTGGGTAAATACATCTTAGGGCCCTTGTTCAGCTCAAACCTTTTAGGAATACTTAACGCCAATTGGTCTATCAGACTTAACGCCAATTGCTCTATCCTGTGAGCTCGGGGAACATAAAGAATAGCGTCTTTAGGGGGTGCTGCCCCTGTTTTGGTTTCCACCATCTTTTCTGCACTTTGAGGGGTGGAGCTACTCTTCTTCTCCCCCTTGTCTTACTTTGCAACCACATTTGGCTTCTTTTCAACATCGGCGATGGCAATGATGGCTTTCAGAGCCGGGTCAAACTCCTTATCTTCACAAATCATTCCAATAATTGGCTCGTTGTTGTGAGCCGACAATAGGTTGTTGGTCACATTGGGGATCTCTTCATCTTTCAGCACTACCCTCTTTTGCTCTATTAAGTTTTCGATCGCCCTTTTGAGAGTCCAACAGTCTTTAGTGTCATTCCCCTCCGCTCCTGAATGGTAAGCACATCGAGTACCGGTTGGTAGGAGGGTGACTCTGGGTTTTGCTTAGTTTGGGGTACGGGTTGCAACAAACCCATTTGGACCAGTTTAGGGAAAAGGCTAGAGTAGGATTCACCAATAGGCGCGAAATTTGTTCTTCTGGGTGGTTCCCGAGCATGGGCATTGTATGGAAAATTATTTTAAGGGGGACGGGGATTATATGGAGCTTGGTGAGGAGGGTTATTTCTAGGAAGTGGAGCTCAGTTTTGGTTAAACTATTGTTGTGGTCGAGCGTATGGCTGGGCATTCATTACTGCGTACGACTGAGGAGCTATAGCATAGGCCACATCCTGATAAGGATAATAATATTGTGGGGTGCTTGGAGGGAAGTAATCTCTGGGTGGATGGGAGTTTCTCAGACTTGAAGCCGCCATCGCCACCTCTTCTTTCTTCTTTTTGTGTGCTACACCTCCTGGACCACTTTGGATTGCTTGGGACGTAGCTCTTATGGCATATTGGCTCAATATGCGACCTGTTTTCAGACCATTTTCGACCATCTTATCACACCTCCTTTTTACCTACACCCCGCAAAGGGGCGTAAAGGAAGTTTTTCCAATTAAAGGACAATCGAAACGGGATTTATTATTTAATTCAGAGTCGCCACTTGGGAGATTTATGGTGTCCCAAGTCACCGGTTGAATCTCAAATCGAGGAAAAGATTAACTCTGTATTACAGTACGCGAACCAGAAATTCGGACAAGGAATTCTGTTAACCCGGGAGAAGGTGTTAGGCATTCCCGAGTTCCGTGGTTCTAGCACGGTTGCTCAACTATCACATTCGGCTTATTTATCTGACTTTAACAATTATGAGCTTATATGCAAGTTTTAACTCTTTACCGCTTTTATTATTATCATTATTATTTTAACAGAGAATTGCAACGTTGTGAAGACGTATCTCGAACCACGTCACATTAATGTACCCGTGGTTGTCGACACATTTCGACTCCGTTGGGATTTGGATTTGGGTCACATAAATGTGCACCCGAATTTGAGAAGGTAATGTTATTTAAAGTACGCGCTTAAAGAGATTAACGCATGGTTATTTTGGGAAAAAGGCCGTGAAGTTCGCTAAGCGGCCGATCCCGAGTTCTAAGTAATTAATACATACATTTGTGAGGACCCCGCAATCTATGCGTTTTACTAGGCGAGGCTCATCTCGTTTATTTTAAAAGGACAATCCTAAAGTGACTACATTTTTCTATTAAGTTCGTCTCTAAAATAAAAGAGAAGAAGTCCTAATTAGTTACATGTTTATAAGCTCGTGCCTCTTATTAGTTATTAGATTAAGACAAATGCAAACGGAAAATTGCAACCGAGCTTGCTCAAAGGGAGATTGTATCGTTCCTTGTTCTATTAGTTAATAATACTAAAGTTGAGATTATGAATTGAACACGAGATTGACACACAGTAATATCAAAACAAACTAACTATTCTTTGATTAATTTAAACTAACATTATTAGATGAATGGGTTATTAGAAGAACCAAATGTAATACCAAGCCATTTTTGAACTCTTTTTACAACTGTCGAAAATACCTCAGTATTTGAAAATTGACGTTAGGCTAACATTATTCAAGTAACCATTTCGTTAGCTTTGAACCTATATAATGATACCTTCAATTCATTTGAATCCAAAAAAACTTGGAAAAACGGTAGCTCACATGGTCTAGATACAGTCCAGTTAGGTACATTTACACGGACCAGTCTTATTGCAGAAAACTAAACATTATACATATGCAACCCTATGACTCATTAATCAGTCAACTACATATTTAGACAAAGAAAGGAAAACTCTATTCGAGCACAAATCTAAACAGGAGAAATTCAACAGGAACAAAGTCTGGTCAACACTTCATTTCGCTTCAAGCCAAGAGTGTACAAATGTGTACCTGGAAGGAATACAATGGGGAAGAAGAAGAGAGGAAGGTCAGCAGCAGCAGTAGCAAACATCAGTTGCAACAGCAATGCAACAAAAGATAACCAGCAGCGACTCAGGAAACCAGTTAAAATTCCCAGCAATACCAACAGCAACACAAACACCCAGTAACTGACCCCAAAATAGCTTGATATCAACCAAATATCAATCAAAACACAAGCAGAAACACCCCTAGAATTCAGTAATCAAGAAAAACTCGAAAATACAACTCCACAGTTAAAGCTGAAGCTCTTTTCTGTTTCAATGGGATAGCACTAGTTGAACTAGACTAACTCTTAAAACTCTCTTCCAGTTTTTCAGAATGTTCAACACCCTTAAGATTTTCAGAATGTTCTTTTTTCCTTTAACTGTGTCCAGCTCCTCTCCTTTATAGCCAAACTTTTTTTTTTAACCCTTTAGCTCGTAGGAGCATTCAGCTAATTAAGAGAGTATTTCTGCCCATGATATTCCCTGGCAGCCACTACTACATGTTTTTCTCTTTTTTAATCTAAGGTTATGGGTGACTTAACTTATTTAATCAACTTCCCATGCCATTAAGACTTGTTCCCCACTATTACTAAACAATTCATTAGTTTATTGATACTTTAGTACCCTACTGTCAGACCACTAAATTTAGGCCATTCTCAAACCTTTTAAATTCCAAAATACCCTCCTAAAGTCCCTGAAATTACTGTCCTACCCAATCCCTTTTACCTCGTCAGCTATAACCAATCCTTAATCAGATAACTAAACTGATTCCTAATTAATCATCAAACTACAGCAGCTATAACCAATTTAATTCAATTCACCTAACAGTTCGAACTTAGAACTCAGATTAGATCAAATAGCAGACTGATGCAAAGCTGCTAAGATGCACATGTACATGGGATTAACTGACTGCATTCACAATTCTAAATCAAACTTAGGCAAAATGAATGAAATATTGTAATATCACAAATTCATATGCAACAAAACTTATTGGAAACGGAGAGGAAAGAATCAAACATAACATAATAAGACAATCTGAACCAACAGTAATATCAAACGATCACAGTTTTATACAATCACTCACTGAACTTACCTAAATTGAGATACTCAACAATGTAAAGAAGAAACTAATCCAGAGGGAAAACAAACAGACAGGGGTTCGAGCGATTTCAGACAAATCCAATTAACTAGAAAATCCAATTAATACAGTGATGAAAATTTAGACCGGAAAAAGGTTCGAAAGAGGGGGAAGAAGTAATTGACAATCACAACAATGAAATTAGGCAAACACAAACAACAATCAAAAAGGAAAAAGGAAAAGAGGAGAAATACCTCAGAAACCACAGGCTAAAATCCAATCCGTTCCAATCGAAACTTCGACTTGAGGTTTGAAGCCGAAACGGACCTTAATCGAGTGTTCTCGATTGATATCACACGACTAAGGTCGATTACGACCTCAGTTTTCTACTGTATCGATCCCCTGGCTCGGTTCTTTTAGGGTTTGTCAAACTCACGATTTAACTCTGATTTGAAATTCGACCAGTTTCGAAGGGAAATGAGTATGGGATTTGGGGTGAGGGAGTCAAGGAGGTTACTGGGTGTTAGTTAGGGATGGCTTGGGAGGTGGTGCCGCCACCAGAGAATCTTGTGGCGGCGCTAGGGTTTGGACATTCGAATGAATATTCGAAATGCTTGGGCTTGATTTGAAGGAAAATGAGTATGGGACTGGAACGAGGAAGTCTTGGGGAAGCTGTGGTGTGAAATTGGAGGCCATTGGACGAGATAGGGTTCCGGCCTGATTTTCGATCTAATATTCGAAGCACACGGTTGGGATTTGAGGGATAAGAGTTAGGGATTCAAAATGGGGAGGTCGAGGGGAATCATTGGTGAAAATATGGGGTCGTTTGGACCACCGAAACCGTCGTGAGGCGATTTCCGGTGGGCGGAGCACGGTGGTAAGAGGCGGAGGGTCTGTTTGGTCTGTAAAGCTTAGAGATGGAATGAAAGGGTTAGGGTCTCTGATTTGGGGTTTGGTATATTGAAATGGGGTGATTAATGTGGTCCGTTGGATCAGTGAAGATCGATGGTCCAGATTAGGTTATGGGGTCAAACGGGGTCGTTTTGGTTAAGTACTGAGGCGGGTTTGGTTCGGGGTAAAACGGTCGGGTTCGGTTCTTGGATACGGGTATTAATCTGTGACCGTTGGATGTGGCTTGGTTGAATGGCTGAGACTTTTGCCATTGAAACGACGTAGTTTGGTCCCTATACTACGTTGTTTCACCATCCTGTGAGAGGAGCTGCCTGGACCGGGTTTGGGACATGCCATTGGGCCAGGGATTTGAGCCCAATCCGATTTTCCTTCCTAGTTTTTTGTTCTTTTCATTCATTTTACTTTCTAAATTATTTTCTAAAATTTTAAACCAAAATAACTTATTAAAAATACTAATTATCTTCTAATAACATTTATCACATATAATTAAATGCCAATTAACAATAAAATCACACAATTCCACATTAAATGTTAAAAATGCAAAGTACATTATTTTTTATGATTTTCATTTTCGTAAAACAAATCACTGGTTAATTAATCCTAAATTGTAAATGCAAATGCAACACATATAGTTTTGTATTTTTCAGTAGTATAAATAGAATAAACATGCACAGACAAATCACAAGCAACACACAACTATTTTATTTTGAAATTTTGTGGGAGTAGTTCTTGTAGGGCAAAAATCACGTGCTCACAGCTGCCCCTCTTTGTCCGGAAACACGAAGAGTTTTCGTGTAAAGATAAAGTGAGCGGATACGAGCGATTTTTGCCCATTCGGCTACTCCGTGTGAAGCATTTTTGCAAGATTTGACCGAACCTCTGCTTCAAAGGTTTCCTACATATCCCTAGCTAAAAGGGGAATCAGGTCAATGTAGTTCGGGAAGTTTCGGTAGCTGGGACTACCATGAAGCTGTAATTTTGCTGTTACTACTGCTGCATGCTGTTACTACTGCTTTCCGACCTCCTTATTACACCGTACTAAAAGAAGACAAGAAGTTAGACTAAACTAAGGATTACAACATCTTATCTATCTTCAAACTTGCTCTTGTAGCCTTCCTTCTGATTTCTGCAGCGGAATTTATGCTGGGGATATTTTGTTGTAACCCTCCACTTTACTGACTCTTGACTTGAAATTGAGTGTAGTCCTCTGTTCTACAGGCGGGCTCCTGACTTCAAACTTGAAATTTATTCCTTTGTTCTTCAGGCGGGCTCCTGACTTCGTTTTGAAATGTACTCCTCTGTTCTATAGGCGGGCTCCTGACTCCAACTTGACTTTAAAAGATAATACGGCCTCCATTCTCCAGGCGGGCTCCTGACTTCAACAGCAATTTAAAGATAATGCAGCCTCCATTCTCCAAGCGGGCTCCTGACTTCAACAGCAACTATTTCTCCAGAATATAACACTTTCATTCTCCGGGCGGGCTTCTGACCTCAACAATTTCTTAAAAACATAACACCTCCATTCTCCAGGCGGGTTCCTGACTTCAACAACTTCTTAAAAATATAACACCTCCATTCTTCAGGCGGGCTCCTGACTTCAACAACTTCCTAAAAATATAACACCTTTATTCTCCAGGCGGGCTCCTGACTTCGACTACAACTTAAAAAATATAACACCTCCATTTTTCAGGCGGGCACCTGACTTCGACTACAACTCAAAAATATAACACCTCCATTCTCCAGACGGGTTCCTGACCTCAACAATTTCTTAAAAACATAACACCTCCATTCTCCAGGAGGTCTCCTGACTTCAACAACTTCTTAAAAATATAACACCTCTATTCTCCAGGCGGGCTCCTGACTTCGACTACAACTTAAAAAATATAACACCTCCATTTTTCAGGAAGGCTCCTGACTTCGACTACAACTCAAAAATATAACACCTCCATTATCCAGGCGGGTTCCTGACTTCAACTTCAACTTGAAATGACAGAAACCTCTATTCTCCAGGCGGGCTCCTGACTTCAGCTTCAACTTGAAATGACAACAACCTCCATTCTCCAGACGGGCTCCTGACTTCACTACTTCCCAAAACATAATACCTCCATTATCCAGGCGGGCTCCTGACTTCAACTACTTCTTATAAATATAGAACCTCCATTCTCCAGGCGGGCTCCTGCCTTCAATGACTTCTAAGAAATGTGTTTTATTGTTGTTGCTCCTTCCTGCCTCCTGAACCATTTTCCTTCTAACTTGAAATTATCTTCTTTCAGAACTGCTTCCCTCAAAACTGGTGTTTCATTCCTCTGAAAACTGCTGGGGATAACACTTGTGTTTTATTCAAAAATATGTTATTCTCCTCCTTCAAAGACTACTTCCCTTAAAGTTGGTGCTTTCCTTCCACTGGAACTACTTCCCTTAAGATTTGTGTTATCTTCCTTCCGAAATTGCTTCCTTTAAAACTTGTTTGGCGTTCTTCCGAAAACTGCTGGGGATACCATTTTTCCCCAAACTTGTGTTATCTTGCTTCTTCCCCAAGTGGGTACCGGACTTCTAGAAAATTTTCAAAATGAAGGAAAATTTTCTGCCCCAGTTTGACAATCTTTCTTGTATCATGATGTCTTTTCATCATCTATACCATTTCCTGTCCCTGCTTCAAATCAAAGAAAAAAATTTGTTAGTTTAAAACGTGGTGAATGGTCATGCCACTCCTGCTGGGGATGGTTTTCTCTTTCTCCTTTCCCAGCTTTGTGTTCCATTACATTACCAAAGCTTTCTGGGGATGAGATTATTTGTTGGGGATGATATTCCTGCCGGCGATCATATTCCTGCTGGGGATGGTTTTCCCCCTCTTCTTTCCCTGCTCCATGTTGTCCGACCCTCTTGGAAATTGGTCGATAATCTGCCAGGGATGCTATTGTTTCTTGACGATTCTTTATTCACCAATTGTTGCTTCCCACTTTTCTCCATACTCTTCCCGAAATCCTAGACCAATCCATCATTTGGTCTTGCAACGAACGTCTTTCTCATTCCATTGCATTATCTTTGGCCCGTCCTATCCACATTGTGTTTTTGCACCATCTTGGCAACTGGTAATAAGCTCTGAAAATCCTTTTCAAAAACAAATTGCTGGGGAGATAAAGTCTTTAAAAATAAAAAAATGATGAATTCAAGAAAATAAGAGAAGAATAGTTTTTTGAAATATGTTGGGGAGAAGAGAAAAAAAAAAGAAAAAAAAAGGAAAGAACTTATCTGAATGGTACAACTGATCCCAATGATCACGTCGTACATTTTGGATTAACAAACCCAGTCTATTTATATCAATCAATCTTTCTGATGGCCTTACATTGCTGGGGATATGTAAGCGCCCAATTATTTTGTCGACTCAACATCTTTGCACTACTTGATGCCTCGACGGATCCTTTCCGTCAATCTTATCTTGTTTGCCTCTTTTGACCCCTTGTCGCCTCATAGTGCCCTTCGAGGGGTTTTCACTAATAAGACTCTCTCATTTCCCTCAACTCTCGTCGCCTTATGGTGCCTGTGAAGGTTTTCACCGATAAGACTCTCTCGTTTTATTTCTCTCAACTTTCGTCGCTTTGTGGTGCCTGTGGAGGTTTTAACCGATAAGACTCTCTCATTTTATTTTATTTTTTCAGTTGGGGATTGGAGTGTTACCAATATGACTCTCTCTGCTGGGGATTCTTTCGGCTATCAATTCATTTCCAGCTTATGATTCGCTTCTCTGCTGGGGATCAAAGTGTTATTCCCGACTTCCATTTGCATGACTTGGCACTTCTCGGATACTGATCGGGAGGTCTTTTTGGACATCAATATGGGTTTTTGTGTATGGCTAAAAGAAAAGGGGTATCAAAAGGTTCAAAATAATTTTGATGGGTAAAACATTACAACTCTTGGAATCAAACTTCCTTCCCAAAATTACAAACACAACTTCTGCCCCAGTTTCTTGCTTGGGGATTTTTATTTTTGTTACACTATGACCGAGCCGTGAGGCGCCTACGTATCATTTTTGAGGAATCAGGTCAAACGTAGTTCCCAATTCCTTTATTTTTCTTGTGACTTTTCTTTTATCTTTATTATCATTATTTTTCTCTTCTCTTTTTCTTTCATTTTCATTACTGATTCCAAAAGAGGGGTATGAAAGAATAAATAAGGCTCAAAAGGGGAAGCAAAGGTTTAAGTGTTTGGATGGAAGAACAAATTGCCTCCGTCATTTTATTCTTCGATACCATGCCAAAAGCAAACAAACAATAATTACAATTAAAAGAAATCATACAGAATATCTCTTAACTGCTCAGAATTGATAGCCATGTCGACGCATTTCCCTTCGATATCTGTTAAACATAAAGCGCCATTGGACAACACTCTGGTTACAATGAATGGCCCTTGCCAATTCGGGGCAAACTTGCCCTTTGCCTCAGCCTGATGTGGGAGGATGCGTTTTAGCACTTGCTGGCCCACTTCAAACTTCCGGGGACACACCTTTTTGTTGTATGCTCTTGCTATTCTCTTTTAATATAACTGGCCATGACACACAGCTGCCAATCTCTTTTCATCAATCAAGTTCAACTGCTCCAAATGGGTTTTGACCCACTCGTCATCATCAATCTTAGCCTCAGCGACAATCCGAAGGGATGGAATTTCAACTTCTGCCGGTATCACTACTTCAGTTCCGTATACCAACAAATAAGGAGTTGCACCTACTGAAGTACGAACAGTAGTGCGATAACCCAACAATGCCAATGGTAACTTCTCATGCCATTGTCTGGACCCTTCTACCATCTTCTTCAGTATCTTCTTTATGTTCTTGTTGGCCGCCTCGACCGTTCCATTCGCCTTGGGACGATGTGGTGTGTAATTACGGTGTGTAATCTTGAACTGTTGACATACTTCTTTTATCAAACCGCTGTTAAGATTAGCACCATTGTCCGTGATGATCACTTTTGGGATCCCAAATCTACAGATGATATGGGAATGAACAAAATCTACCACTGCCTTCTTGGTTACCGACTTGAAAGTTTTAGCTTCAACCCACTTAGTGAAATAATCGATGGTCACCAGAATGAACCTATGACCGTTGGTAGATGCCGGCTCAATAGGTCCAATGACATCCATGCCCCAGGCAACAAATGGCCATGGTGCTGACATTGTATGCAATTCTATCGGCGGAGAATGAATCAGATCTCCGTGTATCTGACATTGATGGCATTTCCGCACGAAACTGATACAATCACGCTCCATAGTGAGCAAATAGTACCCTACTCAAAGAATCTTCTTCGCCAATACATATCCGCTCATATGTGGCCCACAAACTCCAGCATGTACCTCTGTCATAACTGTCGTGGCTTGACTAGCATCTATACATCTCAGCAATCCCAAATCTGGTGTTCTTTTGTACAACACTCCTCCACTAAGGAAAAATCCATTTGCCAGTCGCCGAGTGGCTCTCTTTTGATCTCCGGTGGCCTGCTCCGGGTATATCCCCATCCTGAGGTATTCGTTGACATCATAGAACTATGGTTCGCCATCCAGTTCTTCCTCTAACATGTTGCAATAAGCATGTTGATCACGAACCTGAATATGCAACGGGTCAACATGAATTTTGTCTGGGTGGTGCAACATTGATGCTAAGGTGGCCAAAGCATCGGCAATCTCATTATGAACTCTTGGGATGTGTCTGAACTCCACTGATGGAAATTGCTTGCTCAAATCGTGCAAACATTGTCGATATGGAATGAGCTTCAAATCCCTTGTTTCCCATTCACCCTGAATCTGATGCACCAGGAGGTCCGAGTCTCCCAAGACCAAGACGTCCTGGACATCCATGTCTACAGCTAACCGTAGACCCAAAATGCATGCCTCACACTCAGCCATGTTGTTGGTACAATAGAAACGCAGTTGAGCCGTAACAGGATAATGATGCCCTATTACAGAAATAAGTAACGCTCGTATTCCAACTCCTTTCGCATTTGCGGCTCCATCGAAAAAAGCTTCCATCCTGGTTCCTTGGTCATTTCCAACTCATCTATATGCATCACTTCTTCATCAGGAAAATACGTCCTCAAGGGCTCGTATTCTTAATCAACAGGATTCTCAGCCAAGTGATCAGCCAATGCTTGGGCATTCATGGTTGTCCTCGTCACATAGACGATGTCGAATTCTGTGAGTAATATCTGCCATTTCGCCAATCTCCCTGTGGGCATAGGCTTCTGGAAAATATACTTCAGTGGATCCAAGCGTGAAATGAGATAAGTAGTATATGATGACAGATAATGCTTCAATTTCTGGGCCACCCAAGTTAGGGCGCAACATGTCTTCTCGAGTTGAGTGTACTTAACCTCATAGCCTGTAAACTTCTTGCTGAGATAATAGATGGCTTGCTCCTTCCTTCCTGTAATGTCGTGTTGCCCCAGTACGCAGCCAAACAAATTCTCCAGGACCGTTAGATAAAGAATTAACGGTCCTCCCGGCTCAGGTGGAACCAACACAGGTGGATTTGATAAATATCCTTTGATTTGGTCAAATGCTTCCTGACATTCTGCCGTCCATTCTACCGCAACATCTTTCTTCAGTAGCCGAAAAATGGGTTCACAAGTTGCTGTGAGTTGAGCAATAAACCTGCTGATATAATTCAACCTTCCCAACAGACTCATTACTTCTGTCTTGTTCTTAGGCGGTGGCAAATCTTGGATGGATTTGATCTTTGACGGGTCCAACTCAATGCCTCGCCGACTAACGATGAATCCCAACAGCTTTCCAGATGGAACACCAAATGCACATTTGGCCGGGTTGAGCTTAATATCGTACCTTCGAAGTCTTTGGAAAAACTTCCTTAGGTCTGCTACGTGGTCTTCCTGATGCTTGGATTTTATGATCACATCGTCCACGTATACCTCAATCTCTTTGTGTATCATGTCATGAAACACAGTAGTCATTGCTCTCATGTACGTTGCCCCAGCATTCTTCAAACCAAATGGCATTACCCGGTAGCAATAAGTCCCCCACGGCGTAATGAAAGCCGTTTTTTCCGCATCTTCTTCATCCATCAGAATCTGATGATACCCAGCATAGCAATCCACAAAAGACCCGATCTCACGTCCGGCACAATTATCGATCAAGATATGGATGTTGGGTAATGGAAAGTTATCCTTTGGGCTTGCCCTGTTCAGATTGCGGTAATCGACACACACCCTGATCTTCCCATCTTTCTTCGGCACTGGCACCACATTAGCCAACCAATCAGGATATCGAGTGACCCGAATAACCTTTGCTTGCAGCTGCTTGGTTACTTCCTCTTTAATCTTCACACTCATGTCTGTTTTGAACTTCCTCAATTTCTGCTTGACGGGAGGGCATGCCGGGTTAATGGGCAATTTGTGAACCACTAAATCCGTGCTTAACCCCGGCATGTCATCATACGACCATGCAAAAACGTATTTGAACTCAATAAGTGCTTTGATTAGTTGTTCCCTGATATTCGGTGCAATGTGGATGCTTATTTTAGTTTCCCTGATATCATTTGCATCCCCTAAATTGATAGCTTCTGTGTCATTTAAGTTGGGCTTGGATTTCTCTTCAATCTGGCTTAACTCTCTGTTTATCTCTTCGAAGGCTTCATCCTCATCGTATTCCGATTCATCATCATAATCGACCTCTTGTACAATTAGTTCGGAATCAGATTGATTTTTTAGACTAGGTTGAAGATCCGTTGTGCATGCCATGTCATTAGAACCAATATAAAGAGAACTGTTCAGAAAGAGAAAAGAAGAAAACAAAATTAAAACAAAATAAGAAGAGAAAAGATTTCACTTTATTAAAATACGGGATAATAGAGTTTCACACTTTGCCGAATACAAAACAAAACTGGATTACAACCCTGGAATAATCCAAAAAAACAAGAAAGAAAAATCAGAGCCCACTACCAAGACTCCCTCCGGGTAGGAAGGGGAGTAGCTATCCAGTTGATATTTTCCCTAGGCCCCACAAACTGTACATCTAACCTACTGGACCCTTCTCCAGCTTCTATCATGTTGACATCGGCGAATAGCCTTTCAAAGCCCTCATTCAAATCTCCATCTGGCCCAATCAGTGGTTTGAGAACTTTTGGGACCGACAACTTTCTGATACCTGCTCTGACAAATGATCTGGACAGGCGCGGAATTGGATTGGGAAGGACCCAGACTCTTTTCTTCAACTTGCGGGCCCGTCTCACATCCGCCGTTGTAGGCTTGAACCCAACCCAAAGGTATCCAGATTTTTGGGCAAAGAAACCGGCTGAACAATACCCTGAAGATCAGCCCTTAAACCTTTGCCTGGCACAAACCCGTTCTTCAACATCTCCGAGGCTACCATGACAGTTGCAGCTGCTATTTTGGGAAGTGGGATGCTTTCACCTTCGGGAACTTTGTCCACTAAAACCGTATCGAAAACCTGGTAAACCCACGGTCCCTTATCATCATCAGTCTCTATGAAGGGTACGATGGCATCACTTACGGCGCTTGCATTGTCTTCCCCATGTACTACGATCTCTTGCCTATCCCACTCGAATTTGACCATCTGATGTAATGTAGAAGGCACTGCTTTGGCGGCGTGGATCCAGGGTCGCCCCAACAGAAGATTATATGACACTGCCACGTCTAACACTTGAAACTCCATGGTGAACTCGACTGGACCAATTGTTAATTCAAGTATGATGTCACCCACTGTGTCTGTACCACCACCATCAAACCCTCGAACATAGATGTTGTTCTTGTGAATCCTATCACCATCGACCTTCAGTTTGTTCAATGTGGTCAAAGAACAGATATTGGCACTGGACCCATTATCAATCAGTACTCGAGTGACTACCGAGTCTTTGCACTTCACGGTCAAATAAAGGGCTCTATTATGTTCTGTACACTCCACGGGCAACTCATCGTCTAAAAAAGTGACCTTGTTGACCTCGAAAATCTTGTTTGCTATTTTCTCCAGATGGTTCATAGACATCTTATCTGGAACATGGGCTTCATTCAGAATTTTCATCAAAACCCGGCGGTGCTCGTCTGAATGGATCAACAACGATAACAATGAGATCTGTGTTGGGGTCTTCCTCAACTTCTCCACAATGGAGTAATCTTGCGCCTTCATTTTCTTTAAAAATTCTTCCGCCTCTTCCTCGGTAACTGGATTCTTTGTCGCTACTGGATTGGCCCTTCTTAACTCTGCGGGAGCAAAACACCTTCCCGAACGAGTTAACCCCTGTGCCTCACATATTTCCTCCACAACTTCCTTCCCCTTATGCATTACCATTACTTGACTGTAGCTCCATGGCACAGCTTTCTCGCTGATTATCGGCAACTGCATTACTGGCCTGATAACAACTGGTCCTATGCATGCCCCCTTCACGGCTACTGGCTTGCTTGATATCCCTTGCACCGTTACTTTGACCAGCTCTGGATTCTTGGCAACATCAGACGAACTCTTCCCCATCACCACCACTAGCTTGCCTTCTACCCTTTCTAACTGTACTACCACTTTTCTACTGATCGACTTTTCTTTCGGACTGGCACGGATCATCATTATCGTTTGTGAGGGCTTCTTGAGCTTCCCTCCTTCGTGCACTAGTTCGATCATGTGGGCTTCATGGTGTGCCGGCAACGGGTTCTGATTGATGTTAGGTGCCTCTGGCTCCTGGACCTTGATCCTATTTGTGTCAATAAGATCTTGTACGGCAGTCTTCAACTTCCAACACTTCTCAGTATCATGCCCGGGAGCCCCCAAACAATATTCACAGCTTACCGAGTGGTCCGAATTTTTGGGAAGGGGATTTGGCAATTTGGGCTCCACATGACTCAATAGGCCTAACTGCCTCAATTTTTGGAATAGATTAGTATAGGTTTTTCCCAGCGGAGTGAATGTTCTCTGCCTCTGCACCCTTTCATTCCTGAAAGTCTGATTCCCACGGAAACCTGGTCCCTAAGGATTCCTGTAGGCCCTTGGTGGTGGATATGTGTTTTGTGGAGGTGGATATGTGTTTTGTAGAGGTGGATATGTGTTTTGTGGAGGTGGATATATGTTTTGTAGAGGTGTATATGTATTCTGGGGAGCCAGCGCATGCCATTTTGGGCGAGCCGGAGGCTGGGTGTAAGTTTGGGCGTGATGGACAGAGAAATGTGGCTCTTGTGGTGGGTAGTAGGGCTGTGGAGGGCCGTATGGAATGTGTGGGTAATTTGTGTGATGGGGTCTAGGTTGGTAGTGAGGGGGGACCTCTGGATCTGGACCAAGTACCTGCCTCGACTGTTGCGACATCTTCCCTTTTCTTCTTTCCGATCGCACCTCCCGTGCCGCTCTGGATGGCCTGAGTGGTTGCTTTAATCGCCGAATAGCTCAGGATTTTGTTGGACTTAAGTCCCTCTTCAATCATACTGCCCATTTTTACTACTTCGTTGAAAGATTTGCCAACTGACGTCACCAGGTGACCGAAGTAAGTTGGCTCCAGAGTCTGCAGAAAGTAGTCCACCATTTCCCCCTCTCTTATTGGAGGATCAACTCTTGTCGCCTGCTCTCTCCAGCAGAACCCAAATTCTCGGAAGCTTTCCCCGGGCTTCTTCTCAAGTTTCAGCAATGTGAGACGGTCAGGGACGATCTCAAGGTTGTACTGGAAGTGGCCTGAAAAGGCTTGTGCTAGATCATCCCAGGTGTGCCACCTGCTAGGATCCTGTCTTGTGTACCATTCGAGTGCAGACCCGCTTAGACTTTGACCAAAATGAGCTATCAACAGCTCGTCTTTTCCCCCGGCCCCTCTCATCTTACTGCAAAAACCTCGCAGATGTGCCATTGGATCACCGTGCCCCTCGTATAGATCAAACTTTGGTATCTTGAACCCTTCCGACAATTGAATGTCGGGGAATGGGCACATATTTTTGTAAGCCACACTATCTTGGTTGCCTAACCCATGGATATCCCTAAAGACTGCTCCAGGCTTTTAAACTTTCGAAGCACTTCGTCTTGCTCTGGGCTCTTAGCCGGCTTTTCAGTCTCTACCGGGATCTCGAAGTGAGTATTATAAGTTTGAGGCTCGGGTGCTTTGAAGGTTGGTTCAGGGGGTAATATTTGTTATCGTGAGCCTGAAACAACGGCTTTCTGGATGATCTTTGTAGTGTAGCTGGTGGGGGTGCCACGAAAATAGGAACATTTGGTGGAGGAGGGTTCTGATTGGGTTGTGAAGCTTGGGGATCATAGGCATTTCTTCCTTGATAGTATTGGTGACTAGGGAAGCTTGTCGAAGGGCCGGGGGGAGGGTATTCCGGCGTGTGTCCTGGTGGGAGAGTGGGAGTAACGGGAGGGTCAGGCACTTTTTGTACCCTAGCTAAGGCCAGCTGCATTTCTTCCATCTCCTGTCTCATCTTATCCATTTCCTCCTTCAGCATTTGATTCTCCGTCCTTTCATCCTCAATACTTTGGTTTGAACTAGTCATGCTTTTTAGTATGGGCCCTTTGGATCTTGTTTGGTAATGGTAATCTGCCAGAACGTTCTAAGAAACTAACTGGTTCGAAATCTCTGGAGAAACAACAAACTTGTTAGCGTAAGAGTTTAACACATATTGCAATTTCACGTTGGAGGATGCAATGTTCCTAGGCAGTTTAACCATTTCTAACATGTCTTTGCTTCGACCACATGCGTCATTCTGGCTTACTTTGTTTGTACCTCGTTTAAGTGTTTCTAAAACTTTCTTTATCTCTCTTTTTATTTCTTTCTTTTCCTTTATTTTATTCACTTTTCCTTTTCTCTTTTTCTTTTTAGTGGTGGTCGAATCTTATGTGGATTGCCTACATATCATGTCCCCGCATGAATCAGACCGCGCGTAGTTCTGCCACAAGTGCGGAAAATAAAGACACATTTTTTGGATTTTTCAACCTTTACTAGCAAAACGTTTTATTACAAGGAAAAACATTTTTGAAAGGAAATTGACAGACTTGATACAGACTACAGACTTTATGCCAAAAAGGTAAATACAAACTCCGACGGACAACAGACTCTGAAGACAAGGAAAATACAGACTCAAACTATGAATGTTTCAGAGTTTTGAATTTTGGCACCCGCGGGCGTCGTTCATCCTCGCCGCGGGCTTTGGTGCAAGTCCCCTTTGCAGATCTTTCAAATCTTCCATGATCTGGTGGACATAAATCATTATTGAAGCAAAAAAGGTGGTACGGGACATATCCTCACAAGCTAGGCACTTTATGGTGATGTAGTGCCCGATATCGTCGATTCTTCCCTTGATTCTGTCCCTTTCCATAAGCAATCGCTCTATTTGTTGATTCCGCGTCCCCAGCATTTGAGCGTTGTAAAGGAGTTGATCCTGAAACTCATTCATCTGTTTCTCCATTCGGGCCATTAGATCATAGTAGCGCTTCCTATCTGCTCTGGCATCTCGGGCTTGTCTGAAGATCCGCTCTTTGAGAGTGGATATTGTTTCTCTCAATATAGCGATGTTCCTTTCGTATTCCCTCTTCATTTGTTGCATATACCGTGCTCGCTCTTCTGCCTTCTTTATCCATTTCACCTAGATTCTCGCTAGACCAGCTTTAGATTTTTCCAGGTCTTCTTGATACTCGAGGACTTTCTTCTTTAGACCGTTTATGAGCCTTTCATCAGCCCGGCTTCTCTTCGGGTTTCTGGTAGCTATTTTCATTTCCTGGATTTGAGCTTTGAGGACCTCGTTTTCCTGAGCTAGTTTTCTCTTTTCTCCCTCATCTGCAGCGATATGCAAATCTTTCTCAAATTTCAAATCTATAACTTGCTTCTCCAACTTGCCTATTGTAACCCTGTACTCGTGCTCTTTAGCCAACCAATCCCACTATTCTTGCGACGCCTTGACGAATTCCTGGAGATGGGGTCTTTTAGCCGGCCTTTCGTGCTCAAGTTCTCTCATGTACCAAGCAAGGTATCCTGGCGCCACTTCGCCTTTGGCCTGATCCTGCACGCAAGTATCTGCTTTTAAATATTGGCATTCACTCCAGATCTGACGGACTCTTGCTTCAGGGAACTGTCCGTCAGGGCTAATCTCAATTACTTGAGCACTAAGATCTTCCTCCTGTGGCACTGTTTGGCATCTCCCGAGTTGTCTCAAAACCTGATATGGCGCGTAAGGCTGAATGCTCTTGAGCCCCATCAATAGAAAGTGGGTCCTAGTTGCCGGCATATGGATGACCTTGTCAACAGGAAACCATCCTAGTGTCCACTGTATTTGGCTGGCGGTGAGGGTCCGAAAGAATGATGTCCACGCCGTAACTCCCTCGGTAGACTGACCCCCTTGATTCTGTTGCAGAACTCTTCTATGCAAGTTTTCTTCGAGGAACCATAACTCAAGAGCTGGGAACGGTTGCAGAGATGCTCAGTCATCCATATTTGTAGCAACAAGTTACACCCCTCGAAAAAGTTCCCTCTGGCTTTGCAGGCTATGAGAGCTCAGAAGATATCAGATACTATCATAGGCGCAAGAGTGCTTTCATCTTGAATGCAAGGTACTGACAACCCCGTCTATTTTCAGATCAATGTTTCCGTCTTTCCTTTGAAATACCAAAAGGCCCAAAAAGGTTATCATAAAAGCCACTCGTCTATGCTCGTCCCATTTCTGACGGTTACTTTTGCTGCATAACTTGTTACCCGGGTTGTTGAATCCTCCGACATGACCGTATCTGTCGTATATGAAGCGTGGATTACAAAAACCTGCGGCCAAATCTGGGTTATGGACCGTCCTGGGTATCTTTAACGAATCTAAAAACCGATGCACAGTGACAGCTCTTGGAGCAACCAGGTATTTTTGCCTCAACGGAACTTCAGCATTTCCGATGTACCCGGCTATTTCCTCCAAAGTCGAGGTGAGTTCAAAATCGGAGAAGTGGAAGACATTGTGTGCCGGGTCCCAACAGGTGACCAAAGCTCTTATGATATCCCCCGAGGCTGGATTTCCAATAAACCCGTAAGACCTTTTAGATATTTCTTGACCTCATCTTGCCCTTCACCACCTAAATCATCCCACCATAGCCGCAACTTGAAAGTGATTTTAGTCATTATTGAAAAAGGTTCATTTTATATCGTACTCATCCTGCACATTTATTAAGGTGATTAAGCAAAAAATAAAATTTATTTGACTCAACCAATTGGCTATTTTTAATTTTTTCACAGATTAAAAGAAAGATCTGGTTCCGAATACGGCCTTTCAGCACTTCGGGAACGAAGATTTTGAGGCTGGGTGAGTCAATCGGTCAAAAATCCAAAAAATGACTACAAGTGGCCGTTTATGCAAAGTCAGCCTTCCGACGTCCCTTTTGGGAAAATTCGGCTATTTTGACAAAAACGGCGTCACCCGACTTATTTATGACGAAAATTAAAATTTTGACATTTTTGTAAAGGGAAGGTTGGACCCGATGAGGGTTGCCTACGTATCCCGCACCTAGTGAGAATCAAACCGGCTTAGTTTGGGTAGATAAAACAAATTTCTTTTGAAAACAAGACTCTTTTCAATGGCAAATAAAACCATTTTTCATAAACAAAACCCCTTCTTTTTTTTTCATTTTCTCAAAAATTAGACAGAGTTTCGACGCTATTTGGACATTGATTTTTTTCAAAACAGGCGATTAACTACCTCTATCTCTCTTTCCTCAAAGTATTCAAAAGTCGGTCAGCATGCAAGTCCGAAGCAAACAAATTCACAGGTAGAAAGTTGGATGCATCAGGATGGTCTTTTGTCGTTTTGGTACACCTGTCCTAGACAGACCCAACCCATGTGTTGAGCCTCCAAAGTCAAATGCACATGATGCAAACAAATGTTCCTACTAGGGATCCAGCATGAAGCTGAGTTATTCTAGGTCCGTAACCTGGGTATTTGTTCTAGACTGTGTACCCGAGCAGACAACTCGAGTCGAGGAGGGGGCTACGTACTGGGGACCCGCGAGATCGTCTGGCTTTGTAACTTGTCCGGCCTCTTTCTTATTTCAGGGTATGACACTAACAGAATAGGGAGTCTCAACCAATAAGCACATCCCCGGAGTTGAGAAGAGAAGGGTTTCGTAGCAGTTTATATACAGTTCAGATAATACCAAAGCGATAAAAGCAACATTTTGCACATTTAGGCCAAAAGATGTAATAAGATCAAACAATAAATGAAGCCAAATAATAACAATTATTCCAGGCTCGAATTCTTGAACCCTGAACCAGAGATTCTGGGTTCTCCCCAGCAGAGTTGCCAGAGCTGTCACACCTCATTTTTACCTACACCCCGTAAAGGGGCATAAAGGGAGTTTTTCCAATTAAAGGACAATCGAAACGAGATTTGTTATTTAATTCAGAGTCGCCACTTGGGAGATTTATGGTGTCCCAAGTCACCGGTTGAATCTCGAATCGAGGAAAAGATTAACTCTGTATTACAGTCCGCGAACAAGAAATCCGGACAAGGAATTTTGTTAACTCGGGAGAAGGTGTTAGGCATTCTCGAGTTCCGTGGTTCTAGCACGGTCGCTCAACCGTCACATTCGGCTTATTTATCTGACTTTAACAATTATGAGCTTATATGCAAGTTTTAACTCTTTACCGCTTTTATTATTATCATTATTATTTTAACAGAGAATTGCAACGTTCTGAAGACGTATCTTGAACCACGTCACATCAATGTACCCGTGGTTGTCGACACATTTCGACTCCGTTGGGATTTGGATTTGGGTCACATAAATGTGCACCAGAATTTGAGAAGGTAATGTTATTTAAAGTACGCGCCTAAAAAGATTAACGCGTGGTTATTTTACGAAAAAGGCCGTGAAGTTCTCTAAACGGCCGATCCCGAGTTCTAAGTAATTAATACATACATTTGTGAGGGCCCTGCAATCTATGCGTTTTACTAGGCGAGGCTCATCTTGTTTATTTTAAAAAGACAATCCTAAAGTGACTACATTTTTCTATTAAGTTCGTCTCTAAAATAAAAGAGAAGAAGTCCTAATTATTTACATGTTTATAAGCTCGTGCCTCTTATTAGTTATTAGATTAAGACAAATGCAAAAGGAACATTGCAACCAAGCTTGCTCAAAGGGAGATTGTATCGTTCCTTGTTCTATTAGTTAATAATACTAAAGTTGAGATTATGAATTGAACACGAGATTGACACACAGTAATATCAAAACAAACTAACTATTCTTTGATTAATTTAAACTAACATTATTAGATGAATGGGTTATTAGAAGAACCAAATGTAATACCAAGCCATTTTTTGAACTCTTTTTACAACTGTCGAAAATACCTCAGTATTTGAAAATTGACGTTAGGCTAACATTATTCAAGTAACCATTTCGTTAGCTTTGAACCTATATGATGATACCTTCAATTCATTTGAATCCAAAAAAAACTTGGAAAAACGGTAGCTCACATGGTCTAGATACAGTCCAGTTAGGTACATTTACACGAACCAGTCTTATTACAGAAAACTAAACATTATACATATGCAACCCTATGACTCATTAATCAGTCAACTACATATTTAGACAAAGAAAGGAAAACTCTATTCGAGCACAAATCTAAACAGGAGGAATTCAACAGGAACAAAGCCTGGTCAACACTTCATTTCGCTTCAAGCCAAGAGTGTACAAATGTGTACCTGGAAGGAATATAATGGGGAAGAAGAAGAGAGGATGGTCAGCAGCAGCAGTAGCAAACATCAGTTGCAAAAGCAATGCAACAAAAGATAACTAGCAGCGACTCAGGAAACCAGTTAAAATTCCCAGTAATACCAACAGCAACACAAACACCCAATAACTGACCCCAAAACAGCTTGATAGCAACCAAATATCAATCAAAACACAAGAAGAAACACCCCTAGAATTCAGTAATCAAGAAAAACTCGAAAATACAACTCCACAGTTAAAGCTGAAGCTCTTTTAAGTTTCAATGGGATAGCACTAGTTGAACTAGACTAACTCTTAAAACTCTCTTCCAGTTTTTCAGAATGTTCAACACCCTTAAGATTTCCAGAATGTTCTTTTTTCCTTTAACTGTGTCCAGCTCCTCTCCGTTATAGCCAAACTTTTTTTTTTTAACCCTTTAGCTCTTAGAAGCATTCAACTAATTAAGAGAGTGTTTCTGCCCATGATATTCCCTGACAGCCACTACTACATGTTTTTCTCTTTTTTAATCCAAGGTTATGGGTGACTTAACTTATTTAATCAACTTCCCATGCCATTAAGCCTTGTTCCCCACTATTACTAAACAATTCATTAGTTTATTGATACTTTAGTACCCTACTGTCAGACCACTAAATTTAGGCCATTCTCAAACCTTTTAAATCCCAAAATACCCTCCTAAAGTCCCTGAAATTACTGTCCTACCCAATCCCTTTTACCTCATCAGCTATAACCAATCCTTAATTAGATAACTAAACTGATTCCTAATTAATCAGCAAACTACAGCAGCTATAACCAATTTAATTCAATTCACCTAACAATTCGAACTTAGAACTCAGATTAGATGAAATAGCAGACTGATGCAAAACTGCTAAGATGCACATGTACATGGGATTAACTGACTGCATTCACAATTCTAAATCAAACTTAGGCAAAATGAATGAAATATTGTAATATCACAAATTCATATGCAACAAAACTTATTGGCAACGGAGAGGAAAGAATCAAACATAACATAATAAGACAATGTGAACCAACAGTAATATCAAACGATCACAATTTTATACAATCACTCACTGAACTTGCCTAAACCGAGATACTCGACAATGTAAATAAGAAACTAATCCAGAGGGAAAACAAACAGACAGGGGTTCGAGCGATTTCAGACAAATCCAATTAACTAGAAAATCCAATTAATACGGTGATGAAAATTTAGACCGGAAAAAGGTTCGAAAGAGGGGGAAGAAGTAATTGACAATCACAGCAATGAAATTAGGCAAACACAAACAACAATCAAAAAGGAAAAAGGAAAAGAGGAGAAATACCTCAGAAACCACAGGCTAAAATCCAATCCATTCCAATTGAAACTTTGACTTGAGGTTTGAAGCCGAAACGGACCTTAATCGAGTGTTCTCGACTGAGATCACACGACTAAGGTTGATTACGACCTCAGTTTTCTACTGTATCGATCCTCTGGCTCGGTTCTTTTAGGGTTTTTCAAACTCACGATTTAACTCTGATTTGAAATTCGACCAGTTTCGAAGGGAAATGAGTATGGGATTTGGGGTGAGGGAGTCAAGGAGGTTACTGGGTGTTAGTTAGGGATGGCTTGGGAGGTGGCGCCTCCACCAGAGAATCTTGTGGCGGCGCTAGGGTTTGGACCTTTGAATGAATATTCAAAATGCTCGGGCTTGATTTGAAGGGAAATGAGTATGGGACTGGAACGAGGAAGTCTTGGGGAAGCTGTGGTGTGAAATTGGAGGCCATTGGACGAGATAGGGTTCCGGCCTGATTTTCGATCTAATATTCGAAGCACACGGCTGGGATTCGAGGGATAAGATTTAGGGATTCGGAATGGGGAGGTCGAGGGGAATCAGTGGTGAAAAGATGGGGTCATTTGGACCACCGGAACCGTCGTGAGGCGATTTCCGGTGGGCGGAGCACGGTGGTAAGAGGCGGAGGGTCTGTTTGGTCTCTAAAGCTTAGAGATGGAATGAAAGGGTTAGGGTCTCTGATTTGGGGTTTGGTATATTAAAATGGGGTGATTAATGTGGTCTGTTGGATCGGTGAAGATCGACGGTCCAGATTAGGTTAGGGGGTCAAACGGGGTCGTTTTGGTTAAGTACTGAGGCGGGTTTGGTTCGGGGTAAACGGGTCGGGTTCGGTTCTTGGATACGGGTATTGATCTGTGACCGTTGGATGTGGCTTGGTTGAATGGCTGAGATTTTTGCCATTGAAACGACGTAGTTTGGTCCGTATACTACGTCGTTTCACCATCCTGTGAGAGGAGTTGCCTGGACCGGGTTTGGGACATGCCATTGGGCCAGGGATTTGAGCCCAATCCGATTTTCCTTCCTAGTTTTTTGTTCTTTTCATTCATTTTGCTTTCTAAATTATTTTCTAAAATTATAAACCAAGTTAACTTATTAAAAATACTAATTATCTTATAATAATATTTATCACATATAATTAATTGCCAATTAACAATAAAATCACATAATTCCACATTAAATGCTAAAAATGCAAAGTACATTATTTTTTATGATTTTCATTTTCGTAAAACAAATCACTGGTTAATTAATCCTAAATTGTAAATGCAAATGCAACACATATATTTTTGTATTTTTTAGTAGTATAAATAGAATAAACATGCACAGATAAATCACAAGCAACACACAACTATTTTACTTTGAAATTTTTTGGGAGTAGTTCTTGTAGGGCAAAAATCACGTGCTCACACATCTCATCAATCTTGATAGCCTCAGCAAACAGCTTTTCCATTGCAGACATCATATTCTGAAAGTAGTCAGCCTCTTAGACTTGTACAAAAACACTCACCATTTCGGTCTCATCCATCGGAGGCTTGACTCTGGCCGCTTGTTCGTGCCATTTAACAACATATTCTCGGAAACTTTTCGATGACTTCTTTTTGAGATTTGACAGGGAATTCCTATCGGGAGATATGTCTATGTTGTACTGAAATTGTCTGACGAAATCTCAAGCCAAATCATCCCATATGTGCCAACGAGACATGTCTTGATCCATGTACCACTCAGACGCAATGCCAACTAGACTCTCTCTGAAATAAGCCATTAGGAGCTCTTCCTTTCCGCCTGCCCCTCTTAATTGATTGCAATACCTTTTGAGGTGGGCTATGGGGTCCCCGTGCCAGTCATATTTTTTGAACTTGGGGGTCTTGAAATCGAGGGGCAAATGCACATGCATGAACATACATAGATCAACATAGGATACGCTCTTTTGGCTACTTAAGCCTTGTATATTCTTGAGGCTCTACTCCATGCTCCTCATTTTTCGAGTGGTTTCCTCTTGCTCAGGGTTCTTTGTAGCCTTCTCTTGTTCTGCGGTAAACTCGTACTTGGGTTGTTGAGGGTAAGAATTGGTGGTGAAATAGGTAGGGTCTGGTGGAAAAGATGGTACTTGGAAAGTGAAGGATGATGGATCAAAGCTTGGCCTGGGCAAAGTTGGTTGTGCCGTAGCCGAAGTTGGTGGTGCGGTAAATATGTTAGAGGCCACTCTCGAAGTCACCTAGGGGCGAACCTCAAAAGGTGTTCCGGCGAAGTGAGTTGAGATGGTGGGGTACCCAAGCGGGGTGTTCGGGTAACTTATTGAGACGTTGGAATTTCCACTTGCTCTGGGAAGTAGCTCGGGGAAACCAGGTATGGCACTTGGCGGCTCTCCACCATTGGACCAGGTGTCCCACATTTTCAACACACGGAGGCGCAGTGCCTTATTCTCTTCAGCAGCTACTGACTCTGAGGTTGGGATAACCGATAGCGGGCTATCCTCTGGGATGGGAATTGTTGGTGGATGACCTTCTGATGACATTTCTATGTTGCCCTTGGATCTTGTAAAGTAAGGGTGTGAAGCCAGGTTACCACAAACCAACCACCTTAAAAACGGAACCTATACTCAACAGTAGACAACAAACCGGTTAGTTTGAAGCAATTAACACATACAGAATCGCACATTGGGGGTATGATGCACCTATACAGTTAAATGTGTTTTTACATGTTTTGCAACGATTGCATGTCTCATCCCAGCTTTTGTTTATCTCCCCGATCTTCTCTCTTGCTCTCTTTTGCACTCTTATTTTCTCTCTTGTTCTCATTCTCTTTTTCTTGTTTTCTCTCTTTTCTTTTTTGCTTTCTTTTTGGTTTTCTCTTTTCATCAATTTGCCTTTTATTTGAGTTATTTAAAACCATGATCGGATCCAATAGGGATTGCCTGCATATCACGATGTTGCGTGAATTAGATCATCACGTAGTTCAACGAATAAATGCGAAATAAATAAAACATTTTTTGGGTTTTTCAAATTTTCAATAAAACAAGACTTCTAATTTTCTCTATTACAAAGACTCGATCCTACATACTTGAGAATTGAAAACTAAATAGACTCGAAACAGACTTTAGGAATGAAAATACAAACTCGAAAAAAGGAAAACAATCAGGAGTATATTAGTGCCTCCAATCCTGCCCTAGGAACACCAACTGGTCTTGGTGCGGGCCTACGCACCATGTCATCCTGGAAGCGATAAAGATCATCCATTATTTGGCAAACAAAGATCATTATTGTGGCGAAAAACATGGACCTAGTCATGCCCTCGCACTCGTTGCACTTCATCACAATGTAGTCGGCGATTCTTCAAACCCTTTCCCTGATGATGCCCTTTTCTTGCAACAACCACCTAATGTGCTGAGATCTAGCCTCCAAGACCTGGGTGGCTGTATGATTCTGTTTTTGAAAATGTTGTAGGTCTCCCTCTAGCTATGCCATAAAAGCGTAGTAATGTTCTCTCTCGGCTTTGAAGCTCTTGGCTTGTTTAGTCATCTCACTCTCAAGGCTATTAAGCTCCTTTTTCCAGCCCATGACCCCTCTGTCATATCTTTCCTTCAACTGTTGAATGAAAGTTGCCCGTTCTTCTCATTTTTGGCCAACTTTGTTTGTACTTTTACTAGCTCAGACTCAGTCTTTTGAAAATCATCCTCACAGTCACGTACTTTTTGCGTAAGGTTGTAGATGAGCCTTTCATCTTTCCTGCTTTTGCCCGGGTTATTAGCTGGTATTCTCATTTTTTGAACTTGGGCCCGGAGAGCTTCATTTTCTTAGGCCAACCTTCTTCTTTCACCTAAGGCTTCTTGTTCCTGTAGATCATTATTGAATATGACGTTTCTCAATTCTTCTTGCAAAGCGTGGATGGTGGCTTGATATTTTGTCTCCTTCTCTCCCCAGGCCAACCTTTCCTGAATTTTATCATCAAAAGCTTGAACATGAGGTCTTTTGGCGAGCCTTTCAGGCTCGGGCTCTGGCTCATCATTCGCATAAAACCTTCTCTCGAACCACGCAGCATAATTCGGAACCACTTCCCCTCTCGAAAGATCCGGTACCTAAGTGTCACATTTCAGATATCGGCAACCATTCCAATCCCGTTGGACTAAAGCCTCAGCCAGTGTTGCTTCTGGGTGTAGCTCAATGACTTGGATACTCAAATCTACATCTTCGGGTACCACTTGATACCTTCCCAGTTGCCTTAGAACTCTTTGTGGTGCATATGGTTGGATACTCCTCAGGCCCATCATCATCAAGTAGCCTTTTGAAGCTGTCATGTATATGACTTCTGTTATCGGAAGCCAACCTAGAGTCCATTTAATTTGACTTGCCTTTAAAGTCCTTAAGTGGGAAACCCAAGCCTCAAAACCTTCTGGAGTTTTGTAATCTTTCACCCTCTCCTCATAACTCTTTATGAAGTTGTTCCCATCCGCACCGTAACTCATGAACTTGGGGTGATGGCGGAGATGTTCGATCAACCATATTTGAAGAAGAATGTTGCAACCCTCAAAAAATTGAGCCCCGGATTTGCACAAAGTCAATGCCCGATAAATGTTTGTCGGCACTAACGGAACAAGTGTGTGATCTTTCTTGGTAGTGAGGATTTGTGCAATTCTGGCCATGTGAGTATCTATTGTCCCTTTTGCATTTGGAAAGACCATGATTCCCAAGAACGCCACAATGAAAGCGAACTAACGATGAATCTGCCAGGTGCTTTTATCTTGTTTGTTATTTAACCCTTTTTCATGCGTTTCAAACCCAACTGAGTGCCTGAACCTGAAGTATAAGAAGTAGAAAGAACAACATCTGTTGCTTACATGGGCCTTCTCATCTGCTTACTTATATTCAGAAGATCAAAGAACTTGTGCACAGAGGGAGCCCTCGGGAATAAGTTGTTGTTTCCTTAAGTCTTGGCCAAAGTCAATGTATCTGGCCATTTCCTCCAGAGTAGGGGTGAGCTCGAAATTGGAGAAACGGAACATATTGTGGACAGGATCCCAAAAGGTTACCAAGGCTTTGATTAAGTCCTCCTGTGGTTCGATGCTCATGATGTCTATAAGGGAACCCAACTGTTTTTTCACCCAATCCTGGCCATCTTTATCTAAATCATTCCACCACATGCGAAACTGGAGCTGAGCCTGTTCTATGACCAATTGTGACGGGTTCTGAACAGCATCCATTTGTAACGGGTTATGGACAGTATTCATTTGTACCTGTAGAGAGTTAAGGTTAGGGTTGACTCTTGCGGAATCTTTTTGCAAAATAAGTTTTCAATTTCTAAAGAAAATCAACGGGCAAAGATCCCTTTTATGCTACTTTAGCAAAAATGGTCGTTTTTGTAAACGTGGCCCCTTCACAATTCCAAACAAATTTTGAGGCTGGGGGAAGTATTTTATGGAAAAAGACACCTTACATACAGACTTGCCCGTTTTTTCCGGGAATGGCCTTTCGACAATTAAAAGATAATCTAAGGCTATTCCGGTAAGAACGATTTAAAAATACAACTGAAGCTGGGTCGGCTTATTCTTTTGACCAAAGCCCTAAACTACACTTTACGTGATGATTTGTTTTTGTAAAAAATGAGGCCGAACCTTATGTGGGTTGCCTATGTATCCCACATCCGGTGAAAATCAGACCTGCGTAGTTCGGTCAATTTTAAAATAAAAAATATGATATTTGACTCACTTTTTTTTTTAAATACATTTTCCCTTTTTCCTTATTTTTTCAAAAAAATTGGCAGAGTTTCAAGACATTTTCAAATACCGGGATTTTTAGAACTGGATAAATTCTCTATCCTACCTCACTCTTGGTTTTTCTCTTTATTTCCTTTTCTTAGCCATTCAACACGCAAAACGAAACAAATAAATATTTACATAGCACGTAGGATGCATCAGGATGGTCTTTATTATGGGTACACCTGTCCTAGACGGACCCAACCCTTGTGTTGAGTCTCCAAGGTCAAATGCATGTGATGCAAATAATCGTTCCTACTAGGGATCCGACATGAGGTTATGTTATTCTAAGTTTAAACCTGGGGTTGTGTTCTAAACCTGGCTTACCCGAGCAGACAAACTCGAGTCGAGGAGGGGACAACGTACTAGGAGCACGAAAGTCTGCCCAGCCTTGTTGTTTGCCTATCCCCGTTCTATTTGGTATAACTCTAACATAAATGTGGGTCACGCAAACGTGAGCACCATTTTTTAGAAGACTCAAAAGGGAGGCGTAAGAAGACATTTAAATACAGTTCAAGTAATATCAAAGGGGTAAATGGCAATTAGTACATTAAGTCCACAAAATACAGTAATATCAACAATAAAGCCAAATAAAAATCACATTAACAAACTCGAATTCTTGAACCCTGAACCGGAGATTCTGGGTTCTTTCCCCAGCAGAGTCGCCAAAGCTGTCACACCTCCTTTTTACACCCCGAGAGGTATATGAGAGTTTTATCCAATTTAAGTGACATTATTCGATATGAGATTATTTAATTAATTTCAGAGTCGCCACTTGGGATAGTTTATTTGGTGTCCCAAGTCACCGGTTTATTTTAAATCCCAAATCAAGGAAGTTTCGAATTTATTTAAAAGTCTGCGAACCAGAAATTCTAGATAAGGAATTTTGTTAACCCGGGAGAAGGTGTTAGGCATTCCCGGGTTCCGTGGTTCTAGCATGGTCGCTTAGCAATTTATACTTGGCTTAAATTGTTTAACTACTCATTTTTAGGACCTATGTGCATTTATCAATTTACTGCTTTTAATCACTTAATTTATTCGTAATTAAAGAATTGAGTTACACGTACGTATACTCATTTCCTTTGGCGCATCAAAAATCATGTCACGCGAACGTGTCCACAATTAATATTGCTTTGTTTATTTTATTAAGAGAAGTTTCGTAGAAGTTGTGAACGCATCGCTCGAGTTACTTTTAGAATTAAATTTGCAATTATGTTACGCGAATGTATACATAATCACAATACTAGTCTAAATCGAGCCTAAAGCAAACTACGGTTATTTGATTTTTAATAGCAACATTTGTGAGGGTCATGGATGATTTAATTTATTTATGGCATACCTCAAATTTTTTTCTACAAGTGTGAGTTCTTGATCTAATCTTATGAGAGCCATGAATTATGAATTTTATTTGTGTATGGCACACCTCAATTTATTTTAAAAGAATGTATTCAACTATTAGTAATTCAATAGTTAAAAAATCAACATCTTGTCAAAATCACATTTAAAGCAGAAAATCTATTTTTTTTTGAAATCGTTGAGAAGGCCCAGGTTGAGTAAGTTGTTGGCTAGTAAATCAGAAAGTTTGCACATTTGACTCCAATCGTTGCATATACTTATTCACATGTACTGGTTCAATGTTCTCTTTAGAGCCTACGCGCTGGGGCAATATATTAATTAAGATAGGCAAAATAGTATGCAACGTTGGATTGTTAATCTATTTCGAATTTCAATGGGTCAACTCTGAAGCCCAATGGCCTAGAGTGTCCAGGCTGGTTTAGACCTCAACTGGGTCATTTTATCAATCAGGCCCAAAGTCGACTTTGGCTAAATAACACAACTAACAAAAAATAGAACATCATGCAATATGAATTTACAGCTATGAAACTTGATATAACATGCTCAAAATACCTTTCTGCTCAAAATTGATTTCAAATAACAATCATCAACGCAAAATTGTTATCATCAAGCCACTAATTACTTCAATCTCATCATGAATTCGCATAAGCTCAACTGATTTTCAAAAAGTCATGTTACGTTTATAGCATCTTGACACTAAACTGGCAGCTATTACATAATATCTTTTTTTTAAAAAAAAAAGAAACAATGTGAGAATTACTCTTGATCTACTACACCAGAAATTGATCATACAAGAGAAAAATATCAATTATTCTATTACAATTTCCACGCAATTGATAGCTAGTGAATACTTGCCCCTTTTGGATATGATTTATCCATCAAAAGCTTGATTCACCATTAGAAACCATCATTTCCAGCATGCTACCAGCAACAGAATCCCACTCTTTGGCCTACATCTTGCTGATTTGGCCAACTGGCGGCCAAATCTGCAGAATATAGCCATGTGACCAACAACAACACCCTTCAATATCCTCAGGTTAATATCACCTCATTCAGTAATATATGCAGAAAACAACTATAGAAGCTATATATATATATATATATAACTAAAGTTGAAACTGCAAACTTCAACTTATTCATGCAACTTACACATCCTATTTTTTTTCTAAAGAAAAATGTAAATGCCAAAGTACCAAATAAGTTTTTTTATATTCATGGACTAAAGTTATGCTACATAGTCTTCACTTTAAAAATCAAATAAATCCATTCTAAAGAGACTTTCAGCAGCACAATATTACAGATTTCATGATCAAATTCAACATCCATTTAAGCTAATATTAACACATGGATTATTGACATTCATCAACCCTAAGTTCAACAAAATCATGGTTTCCAAAACTAACATCAAAGTCCAGCCAACCAAAACAAGTTCCAAGCACAAATTTTGAACTCAAAATTAATTCTATTTAAGATGAACATTGTTACGTACCTTGTAACTGAAAAATACAGCAGAGAAATGACCAAATAAAGGTCAGAAAACCAAGCTTTTGTAAGCTTAATAGCATCAGAAACAGGCAGCAGAAACCAATGAAACTAAGCAGCCAAATAAATAGCAGTATCACAGCACTCCAACTCAAATCATCTTGCAACCAAAAAGCCCAAAAATTTTAAAAGAGAAGAATTTTTTTAGTATTCTTTTAGGTTTTTCAAAATCTGATATGTGTTTTCAGAAATTTTGTGTAGAGAATGATGTTAAATGTGTCTGTGTGAGTGAGGGAATGTTTTCTTTTTTTAAAGTGTACCAAAAGAGCATCAAAAAAGGCATATTCTAACCTAATATTTTGAATTTTTCAGGATAGTATAGCATCTTTTGACAGATGTATGTCCTTTTTTCTTATCCAATATCAAAATTTTGCTAAGGAGAGGGATAGTTGTCCTAAACACTAGAACTTTCTGATTTTGGCCTACGTGAAAGTCCATTTTTAACCTTTGAATTACTGTCTATTTCAACTTTAACCTAAATTCTTTTAGTTCAATTAGGTCCCTAATGTTTCTATTGATTTACACACTAAGGCAAACAGAAACAAATGGACTAATATCAGTAATTGAATCAAAAGCAAACAACAAAGCTGACCTAAGCAAATTAAAACATAAACCTAACCTCTAAAATGAACGAAGTTCATAAGAAAACTTCACAATGCTCTTCAGATTATCATTTTTTAATGAGCATAGGCAGACGACTTTAAACAAACAAACAAAACAAATTGAATAAAACTGAACCTAAGCTAATTATGCATTAAAACAACTATTTAAAAAAATTAGACTAAACATGCAGTTTCAGTATACTAGAAGATGATTCAAAACAAACAAAAAAGAAATTAACAACAGCAAAATGAAGCTATTTCATGATTTAAACTACACGAATCACTAATTGAAACTGGGTTAATTAAACCCCCTAAGAAACTGATTTTAAACAAGTTCAAAGATTGAAATGGGGATGGCTCCTAAAAATGAAGAACAAACAGATTCTAATATGATGAAATTTTAAACATGTTGACTAAACTAATCACCAGATGCAAAGATAAACACACAAAATAATTCTGAAAAGAAAACAAAAACAAACCTAAAACATGCGACTAAACATAAAGAAAGGAGATGGAGAGGATTCTCAGAAAAGGAAAGGAGAACAGAAAGGCAAAGAGATTTACCAAATTTATTTCCAAACGGACTAAACAAGTCTTGAACAGACGAATCTTGACCAAACTTTGAAGCAAAAGGGGTAAATGAACAATGAACTAACATTAACAGATCGTTCTCAACAAGAACAGTCGGCTAATGAAAGTTTGGAGTTCAAATGCCCAAACTCTGACCAAGAAGAGAAGGGTGCAAGAGCTCATATTGGAAATTCGAGGAAAACGGCTAGGGTTTTTGGGGACTTGGTTGTAGTTTAGGGTTCAGAGGGGTGTAAGGACTATGGGGTCTAATTTTGGGGTGATTTGGAAAAGTTAGGGTTTTTGGTATCGAAACGTAGATTTGAGATTCGAGGTGTTTGAGAGTGATTCGAGGGGATTGGTCTGGAGATTCATAAAGAGGAGATGAGGGGGAGTCAGGGGTTTTGATTTGGGGCCATTTGGAACAACGAAACCGCCGTGAGGCGATTTCCGATGGCAGAGACGGTGGGGGAGTGAAGGCGGCTAGGGTTCTTTTAGTTTGGGTGAAAGAGATGAACTGAAGGGGGGATAGGAATTGGGGGGGCTCTTAATTCGGACAGTTATATATCAAATTAGAGATCAGTTTCGAGCCATTGGATCAAAGGAATCCAACTGCTGTGATTGAAAGAGTAGGAAACAGCGTCATTTCAATTCATCGGGGGTGGACCGGGTAAAAGGGTATTTGGGCCTGGGTTTGGGTAATTATTTGGACTGGTTTTGGCTTTAAAAAGGCCCAAGTTTCGAATTTAAACTCAATTAATTAAACTCCTTATTTCCTTTTCTTTTCCTTTTTCCTTCTTCTTTTTTTTATTAGAAATCCTAAATTAAAAAACCTAAATTAATCTAAAAATGTGAAATTAAACTAATTACCTAATTAAAAAAATTATTAAAATCACTTAATCCTAAATTAAAAGTGAAAAATCAATAATCTAAAAAGAAAAAAGAAAAAATATAAAAATGGGCCATTTTTGTGATTTTCATTTTTAATAAAGTAAATAATTAACTAATTAATCCTAAAAATGTAAAAACAAACCTAAATGCAATGCATGGCATTTTTGGCATTTTTTTCATGGTTTTTAATAAAATTAAACGTGCACAGAAATGCAAACAATTAATAAAATTCTACAAAATTCCTAAAAATGGCAAATAATTAAGAAAAAATCTATTTTCTTAGGATTTTATAGGAGTAGTTCGTATAGGGCAAAAATTACATGCTCACAACAAGGAACTCATAATGACCATATCGGGTCCTGAAAACTGTCTTAAGAATATTCGAGTCCTCGATCTACAACTGGTGATATCCTGACCGAAGATAAATCTTGGAGAATACTCTCGCTCCCTGAAGCTGGTCAAATAAATCATCAATGCGAGGAAGAGGGTACTTGTTCTTGATTGTGACTCTGTTCAACTACCTATAATAAATGCACATCCTCATCGTGCCATCCTTCTTCTTCACAAATAGAACTGGCGTACCCCAAGGTGACACACTAGGTCGAATAAACCCATTTATCAAGGAGTTCCTGAAGCTGCTCTTTCAACTCCTTCAACTTTGCTGGTGCCATACGATACGGTGGAATAGGAATAGGTTGAGTTCCCGGCACCAAATCAATACCAAAGTCAATATCCCTATCTGGTGGCATGCCCAGTAGGTCTGCAGGAAACACATCTGGAAAATCCCTCACTATCGGGACTAAATCAATACTAGGAGCCTCTACAATGAAATCCCTCACGAAAGCTATGTATGAAAGACAGCCTTTCCCAACCATCTACTGGGCCTTTAAAAATGAAATCACCCTACTAGGGATATAATCAATCGAACCTCGACACTCAATCCGTGGCACACCCGGCATCGCCAACGTCACTGTCTTAGCATGATAGTCCAAAATAGAACAACATGGAGATAACTAGTCCATGCCTAATATCACATCAAAATCCACCATACAAAGCAACAGAAGGTCTACTCGGGTCTCTAAACCCCCAATAGTCTTCATACACAACCGATATACGCGGTCCACAACAGTATCGTCCACCGGAGTAGATATACGAACAGATGAAATAATAGACTCACGGGGCATATCCAAATAACAAGCAAAATATGACGACACACATGAAAAAGTGGAACCAGGATCAAATAACATAGAGAAATCTCGGTGGCAAACTGAGACAATACCTGTAATCACCGCATCTGAAGCAATAGCATCGGGTCTGGCTAAGAGTGCATAGAAACGGGCCTGACCACCACCTGATCGACCTCCCCTTCTAGGGCAACCTCTAGCTGACTGTCCTCCACCCCTAACTGGGTAGGTGGGTGGTGAAGTAACTGGTGCCGAAGTCGATGGCTGACTCCTCAACTGAGACGGACCCCCAAGACGATTATTTCATTGTTCGCACATATGCCCCAACTTTCCACACTCATAACAACCCCCTAGTGCTAGAGACAGGGACTGAAAGGAACCCCTAGCACCGGGATGACTAGCGAAAGAACCTGGCATGGAAGAGCCCTAAACTGATAGAGAACAGGACCAACTCTGGGCTGGAAGGGAACTAAGTGAGGAATGGCCCTGATGAAAACTGTGAGAACCATGGCCCGATGATGCCCCACGATAAACTGGGCGAGATGACTGAGCATGCCTGAATGGACGGCCTCTGTCATGCTAAAACTAACCCCCATGAGGAGTCCCACTAAATCCACCCTGACCACGATGCCTCTTAGCCTCCCTCTCAACCCTCTCCTGACCAAGAACCATCTCAATCTATCGAGCTATGTCAACAACGTCATCAAAGGAAGCACCAGATACTCTCTCTGGTCATGAGCAACTGAAGCTGAAAACCGAGGCCATCTATAAACCTTCTGATCCTCTCTTGGTCTATGAGAACCAACCAGACTGTATGACGAGCCAACTCGGAAAATCGCATCTCATACTGTGTAATAGACCTATCACCCCAACGAAGCTGCTCGAACTGCCTGTGCAGCTCCTATCGGCGAGACTCCGGTACAAACTTCTCCAGGAAGAGAATGAAGAAATGCTGCCAAGAAAGGGGCGCTGAACCAACCGGCCTATGCCTCCCGTAAGCCTCCCACCAATTAAGTGCAGCCCCGGAGAACTGGAAAGTAGTAAACGAGACCCCACTAGTCTCCAGAATGTGTGCGGTCCGAAGGATCCTCTGACACTTATCCAAGAAACCCTATGCATCCTCACCCTCAGCACCACTAAATGATGGAGCTGGAGTCTACCAAACCTTTCCAATCTGCGTTGCTCGTCCTCTGGCATAACAGGAGCTACACAGTCCTAAGAAGCTGCAACCAGCTGGGTTGGAGGTGCCCTCGGTGTCTGAAGTTCCTGCATGACATGCTCAGGTGTGCGAGCGGTAGGAGTCTAAATGCCTCCCCCGACCTGAGAAGTAGTTGCGGCCGTAGAAACTGAGACCGCCTAAGCCAGGCCAGTACACGCTGATAGAATCTGGGCTAGGGCCTTTTGAAGGCCTATGATAATAATAGGCACGGCCAGTCCTTGAGCTAGCACTGCTGGAGCATCCGCAATTGGGACCTGATCATGAACTAGGGCGGCTGGTGGATCTGCAGGTGCTGCCCTAGCTGTTGTGCGGGATACACCTCTGCCCCTACCATGGCCTCGACCGCGTCTTCGGCCTCTAGTCTCCCCAACTGGTGGTACTGGTGGTCGTACGTCCTGACTGGTAGCATGTGTCCTCACCATCTGTGAGAGAATAGAATAACAGAAGTTTAGTTACCAGAATCAACAGGTTCGCACGACAGGAATTCAAGAATTTGAAGTTTTCCTAAAGGTTCTACATCCTCTCGAAGATAAGTACAGATGTCTCCGTACCGATCTGCAAGATTCTACTAAAATCCGCTCATGACTCGTGAGACCTATGTAACCTAGGCTCTGATACCAACTTGTCATGACCCTAAAACCGACCCGGTCGTGATGGCTCCCATCGTGATACTAGGCCAGCCGACACAAATCCAAAATCCAACTAGTATTTCATAAAAGACATTGTTAAGCTATTAATTAATATGATATCATAACATGAGTCTAAAAACAAGTGCGGAAAAATAACACAAGTCCAACATCGGGGTGTCACAAGTCACAAACAACTACAAGGTCTGTCTAAGTACAATAAAGGCTATCATAGACCGGAAATAGAGGTACTAAAAACAGTCTAAGGAAGATAAGAGAGAGAAGTGCAAGGCTGCAAACACCGTGCAGCTACCTTGCCGACTTCGAAAGACCTGCTGAATGAACGATCAACGCTCGCTATCATGACCCATAACTTCTGGATCAGCACACAAGGTGCAGGAAGTAATGTGAGTACGCCAATTCAGTAAGTAATAAAAGTAAATGAAAACTGAGCAGTAAGAAATCAGATAATTCCACGTCATAACACTACAGCAAATACGGTATGTTTCCAAAATAGTATAGAAATTATTTAACTTATTTTAAAATCATTTTCAGTAAAATTCTTTGAAAAAAATGTCTTCCTAATAGTTTCAATAGAGAATCAATGAAGTTTAGAATAAAAATGATGAAAGTCATAAACAGCCTCGCGGGCAAGACATGTATCATAAACCGTCCCTCAAGCATAATATCAACAAAACCAGCCCCTCAGGCTACCTCACAATCACTCATAATCAACCCCTCGGGCACAACATGTATCAGAATCATCCCCTCGGGCAACAACATATCACTCACTTTGGGCACCCGCGCTCACTAGGGGTGTACAGACTTCGGAGGGCACCTACAGCCTAAGCGTTATCACAAGCCATCTCGTGGCATAATAAATCAGGCCCACAGCCTCTCATATATCACAAAACAGTAAAACATATTGCAGCGCGTAGCCTGTCCACTGATATCCTCACCACACAGGCCATCGGCCTTACTCAGTCAAAAACCTCTCAATCCACTCGGGCTAACAGTAAAAAAATAGGGTGCTCATCCCAAACATATCATTTATGCATCAAATCAGAGTAAATAAGACTGAATTATGAAATCAGTAAAATATGGCATGACTGAGTACTGTTATTAAATCAAAATAGTGAGGAATATTAGTAAAAAAACCCATAAGGGTCCAAACAGTTGGCACGAGGCCCAAATATGGCATTCAACCCAAAACATAGTAATACGTCTAACATATGATAGTATCAAGTAGTTTCAGTCAAATATACAACTTAATAGTTGCTACGGGACGAACCAAGTCACGATCCCCAACAGTGCATGCCCCTCACGCTCGTCATCTAGCATGTGTGTCACCTCAAATTAGTACAACAATGTGAAATCCGGGGTTTCATACCCTCAGAACAACATTTACAATCCTTACTTACCTCAAACCGGGCCGAACTCTAACACGCGATGCCTTTGCCTCTCGACACGGCCTCCGAATGCTCCAAATCTAACAAAAATTAGTATCACATCAATAATACACGCTAACGGAACAAAGCCCAAGCGAAAATAATTAAATTAACTCAAAAATCTTGAAATTGGCCAAACCCAACCCCCGGGACCATGCCTCGGAATCCGATAAAAATTACAACACTAGAATCTTCATCCCTTCACCAGTCAATACATACAAAAATTATCAAAATCGGACCTCAAATGACCCCTCAAATCCCCAATCAATGCTCTTCAAAACTCAAGCTCTAACCTTCAATTTCACCTCAAATTCCCCACTAGTTTTATAATTAAGTAGTGGATAATTCATCACAAACACCAAATACAAAGTCCAAGCAACTTACCTCACTGAAACCCTCAATTCCTTCTTGAATTCCCGGCTTGGAGCTCCAAAATTGCACAAAAATGGTGAAAGAATGGGTGAAAATCGCGAAGGGGCCTTTTTATACATTTTTCCCAGCACTTTCGCACATGCGGTCCATTTCACGAACCTGTGGGCCATTTCTGCGGTCAAAATAACTGCATCTGCGATGTAAACGTAAGTCACCAGCTTCTGCACCTACGACAAACTCCGCATCTGCAGTTGCTTCCCGCTTCTGCGATCATCGCACCTGCGGTCCCCACTCCGCAGGTGTGGAAACAACAGAAGCAGCAATATCTATAGCAACAATTCAAGACCAAACCTTCCGTCAACCACCTAAATCCATCCCGAGGCCCTTGGGACCTCAACCAAACATGCCATAAAGTCACATATCACCATTCAAACTTATTCCAACCTTTGGAACACTCAAAACAACAACAAAACATCAAATCACCCTCGGATTCAAGCCTAAGAATTCCAAAACTTCCGAATTCCGCAAATGATGTAAAAACCTACCAATCCTCATCCGAATGACCTGAAATTTTGCACACACATCATAAATGTCACAACGGACCTACTCCAATTTCTGAAATTCCAATCCAATCCTGATATCAAGATTTCCACTACCGACTGAAAAACGTCAAATTTTCAATTCCGCCAATTCAAGCTTAAATCCACCACTTACCTCCAAAATACATTTTGAACATGCTCCCAAGACCCAAATCACCTAACGAAGCTATCTGAACCATAAAAACCCAATTTCAAGATTTATTTACCCACAAGTTAACTTTCGGTTGACTTTTCCAACTAAATAACCAACTTAAGAGACTAAGTGTCTCATTCCACCCTAAGACCACTCTGAACACAACACCACTAACACGATATGATAAAATACAACTGAACAACACACAAGGAAGTAGAAATGGGGGAAACAGAGCGGTAACTCATGAAACGACTAGTCAGTCATTGCACCTTACTATTATGGTCATGTAGTACCTTGTATGGCACTAGTCCATAAATACTGGGTATTATGGCTCGGACTGTATTTTATCCCAAATCGATAATCTTCAGCGAAACTCATTTCTTTGATTTGTTTACCCTTTAACCTTCACGAATTTACTTATCACTTATTTGAAATAGCGTAATACTTATAATCTCATTCTCGAGTTTACGTCGATTATCTTACGACGAAACTTTAATGTACGAAAATGAGGGATGTAACATCTAATTTCCGAGCGTATATCAATTTACTTATGGCGTACTTCCACGTACGAAAACATGGGGTGTAATATCATTCCCCCCTTTGGAACATTCATCCTCGAATATTGACAGATGCACTTATCATTCTCATAACTCATAGCTCTTGCGAATACTTTAGTATTCTCCTTCCCATTTAGGCAATTGTTCTTTGAATAAATCCAAAGGCCATGGCATTCCCCTCTTTAGGCCTCTTTCTCATACCACGATTTGTAATCAGAATCCTTCTAATCTCGTAACTATTTCTACCTTATATCATGCAGCATGTACTACTCTAGCTTTGTATGTATGCCTATGCGACGCTTCTCTCCTCTTTCCTCCAGCTTTTAGCCAATCTCTAGGCCTCACTTTGTGAACATATACAAAATTATGTCAAGTTGTCCCTCTAGGTGTCATTAGCTTTACTACGTCTAAGTAGGTCATACTATACCATAACTCTTACTTTGATTTATCGTTACTGAGTTCTGCGACCAAACTCCAGGTTACTCTCGTTGCTTATCCTATATGCATAAAGCTAAGTCTTTTAACACTTCTTCATTACTGTTCATCTTAAGACTGATGGCATAATCTCATCTCATACTTTGTAACTTTTATCCATCCATTATTGATTCACCTCAATGTTGATCTACCATCTTTCATTGATAACTTGAAACTTCTTACGTAAGACATTGCCACTAGGGCTTATGTTGCATCGAGGAATATTTGAAGTGATTAGACTGATCCACCTAGGGGCCATATTATACTTCCATAACCGTATTTTATAGCATCCCAATGTGATTCATCTTACGTGGGTATTTTAGTCTCGTACAATTTATGAAATCATTTTTTTTGCAAATCATTAATCAATCGAAGGTCCAAACATCATCCTTTATCTATCACAATTTCACCCTTATTCTACTACTATACGATCTAAAGTAAGAAGAAAGAGTGACAGTCTTAAATTCCTTATAGCCTCCTACTTATAAGTGTGGTGCACAACACACTCATAAGCAAGACTCTACTAGGCACGGCTTGTAGATACCCCAGGATAGAACTGCTCTGATACTACTTTTGTCACGACCCAAACCGATGGGCCACAACGGTCACCCGGTACCTTACTCAACCGAGTACCAATGTAACGTATCATTCTTATTACATCATCATAGGTAAGTGGGCCAGAAGGGGCGTCATGAGATAACCAGGGTAAACATGAGGGAATACCCGACATAGAACGACCAAACCTGATATAGAAACTCATACCTATGACATACGGGCCTATATGGCCAATGTGATCCATTATATACTTAACATATAGGCCAACAAGGCCATACAAGTATCCGTATATATGACATCTGTCTACAAGCCTCTAAGAGTACATACTTATCATAAAGGTCGGGAAAGGGCCCCACCATACCAAATAATACACGTCTAAATCATTTTGACCAAACAAGTAACTCCGGAGCAAATGGAGCGCACCAACATCTTTCGCTAAGTTGATAGCCTACTTGGAGGACTCTCGACCTGTCTATCGGGACCTGCGGGCATGAAACGCAACGTTACCAGGTAAAAGGGACGTCAGTACAAATAATATACCGAGTATGTAAGGAATGAAGGATCAGTAAATAATAGACAATAGACATGAGAGACACATGGAGTAAAAGACTCAACATGTAAGTCTGGATAACTCTATAAATTATGTAATACTTTTAGTGTCATGAATATGCATATGCATATGAATGTCTTGTCATGCATAGATACATATGTTCATAACATCATCAAGCCTTTGAGGGCATCCCATCATATCATCTCGTCCACTATGGGCAAAATCATCAATGTATACCAGCTGATCAGGTAGTGGTGCGTATATAACGCCGTAACCTTTTCACATATCCCATATACATATATACGTGTATATAATACCGTCTGGTCATGGGTCAATGTACATGTATAAATGAATGCAATGCACGAGAAGCACGCCAAGAAAATCTCTCAGAATTTCATAAGACCATTATACCTCTGATCAATACCATGAAATAAACTTTATCAACTTACGTATTTTCTGAGACCCATAAAAAGACGATATAATAATAAGACATATGGGAATTCAAGAACATAGACACCTCTAATACTTCTATGAATAGAGTTATTTATGTAAGTTGTGCATTTGCTCGTTTCGTTTGTGTCGTATAGATCATGCCAAAAGGAAAGAAGGGATAGCCTTAACATACCTGAGTCGATTCTCTCGACAATCCCTTTAACACATGTCAATTGCGACAACACGTAACGACAAACCAAAGTAAGGAAAAATCCGTATGATATTCTTGAGAAAGATTGCACCGTACTCCTTTAAAATCGCAAAATCTCACGTTGCTTAAGATGATATGAACTCTTTGTTGAATTGCTGAAGATCCGTACCTTAGAGTCATTTGCTTAGAATTGTACCGTACTTTAGGGACTTTGCCATGAATTGTTTGAAAGATATGTCACTCCATTGAATTAGAAAATTTTTATATTTTAATGGGTGTGGCCCCACTCCATGTGGTGGCTTAACCACACATCCTTAAGTCGTGACTTTGCCACATAACCTATAATGACTTAAGAGTCATATATCTTGGATGGCTTGATTTAAGAGTCATATATCTTAGATGGCTTGCTGCAAGGCGGGGAGGTCTAATCTTATCTAATTCCTTTAATTAATCACCCAATAATTTATTAATTAACTAGGTAATTCCCCATTATTCAATAATTCATCAATTATCCATATAATTAAGAATTATCTCAAGTTACTTAAAATACTACTCACTTTTAACATACTTTATACATCTTACTATCATGGTCATGTAGTACATTGTATGACACTAGTCCATAAATACCGGGTATTATGGCTCGGACCGTATTTTATCCCAAATCGACAATCTTCAACGAAACTCATTTTCTTTGATTTGTTTACCCTTTAACCTTCACGAATTTACTTATCACTTATTTAAAATAGCGTAATACTTATAATCTCAAATAATTTCATTCCCGAACTTTCATCAATTAGCTTACGACGAAACTTTAACGTACGAAAATGCGGGATGTAACATCTCATTTCCGAGCTTATATCAATTTACTTATAGCGTACTTCCTCTTAGGAATTTAAATCCAACTGAATGTACATGTTTACATTATGATCATGGAGATGCTTTCAGGTAAGTTAAGAGAACATGCATACCTAATGTGCTGTAAATATTTTTAAAATTATTAACTTCCAAATACTGTTTTAACAACTCAACTTCAAATATATTTTGTTTTCAAATCTCAAATAGATCATATCCAACAGCATAGAATTGCATCTCTCTAGGAGTTGTTGACACTAATTTTCTCTCTAGGAGTTATTGACACTAACTTTAAAGGGCATGACAAAACTTAAAAATACAAAATGCTACTACCACTTATTTTTACCAGATTTATTTCTTAATGTTTAGTCATTTACAATCATTTTCCTCTGATTCCTCAAAAAGAAATTTTACGGGAAAAAAAAAACAACTTGCACACGAAGCACGCAATTAAACGAAAATAGGCATATTCCCTTGCAAATTGTTGTTGTTCTCTTATTAATAATAACTAAGAAATTTGTCGCGCTTCGTGTGATTATGATAAAATATTATTAAATATAAAAAAATTATATATAAATATAGTCAGATAAAATAAAATTTTTAACTATATGAATAAGAAAATTAAGTGTACATATTGATAAAATCACTATTTGGATACTCTTAGTAGAATTATAAATTAAATGAACAATATATTTTCATACATTCTATGTGTGGGGAGAGATTTAACCCTAGTCTAATATAATTCAAATATATGTATCTAAGAACTTCTTTTATTTCCTTTTTTATATTATTTTTCTTTCATTATTCTTCTTCTTCATTAATCTCACTCTATCATCTAAATGAACCCTATTACCAACTTCCTCTTTATCCTTTGTGACTATTTTTTGTATTTCTTTTATCCGTGTTTCCTATCCTACTTTGGTACTGCCTTTATTAACCTTTTCCTCTTCCTTTTTTCTTTCCTATCTCTATACGGTTACTCTAAAAGGTAATAAAGATAACGGAGTAAACTCAATAAAGAGACAACCAATTTATAGAAAGAAAGAATATATATAATTATTGATTTACTACAGTTATGTATTATCCTCATCTACCATGATTTTTGGATTGTGCAAACAATGGGATAAAAAGTATAAAAAATAAAATAATAATTACTTCATCTTAAAGAAGTATCAAACTTATGGGCTTCGCTCCCGTGGTAGCATAATGTTGAGGAATGTATTGATACAGGGCAAACACTTGGTGCTAGTTAGTTATTATTTATAAACCATAGTTAGCTAACTAGAGTATATACTAGTAATTGTAGTTGAGTTAGAGATTAGTTAGTATAAATATATGTTAGTTGGGCAGTTGTAGTAGTTGTACAGTATACTTTCTCAATGGAACAGTAATATTTCCATTTTCCCAGTTCTTCTTCTCTCGTCTTCATCTTTCTCTCTTAGATCTAAATTAGAAGTTAACTGAATTCATCAATTCGACATGGTATCAGAGCTGATAATCGATCAAATCTAGGGTTCTTCATTGTGAATTTGCTGAAGAATGAGAGATAATTCGATATTTTTCGTTTGTTCTCTGTTTTTGGATAAGAAACCCTAATTTTCTCCAATGGAGGTTGATGAAGTTGCCGATCAAAACTCGATTGTGATTTATCACAATCATCCTCTGTATTTGCATCCATCTGATACAGCTGGAGCGTTGTCATTAGGTTTTCAGTTGATCGGAATGGAGAATTACACTATGTGGAGCCAAGCTATGGAGGTTTCACTGTTGACTCGCAACAAACTGGGCTTTATTGATGGAACCATCACTTACGACACTTATGGAGATAAGTATGCTAGCCTCTGGGATCGATGCAATGCTATAGTGAAATCATGGATTATGCATAATGTTAGTCATGATTTGTTGAGTGGTGTTCTGTTTCGTTCAAATGCATGCGCGATTTAGGCTGATCTGCGTGAACGCTTTGATAAAGTGAATGCTTCACGCATGTATTATATTCACGGAGAAATCTTCACATTGACTCAAGGAGTGACTAGTGTTTCTGTGTATTACTCTAAACTGAAGGATCTCTGGATGAATATGACTCAATAATGCCACCTCCTACCTGTTGTGATAAGTCTAAAAAGTTTGTAGATCACCAATAATATCAGCGACTATGGCAATTTCTGATGGGACTTAATGATGGTTATAGTCAAGCTCGTAGTCAAATTCTTATGAAGTCTAAAATCCCCACTGTTAATCAAGCGTATGCAATGATTTTACAAGATGAAAGTCAGAAAATTGTGGCAGGTAATAGTTCATATGTTCCTGATTCATCAGATCCCACAGCCTTGTACTCATCAAAATTGGGGCAAAAGATGAAGAAAACCTACAATTTGGAGTGTGACTATTGTAATATGAAAAGGGATACAAGAGACAACTGCTACAAGTTATTGAGGTGTGAATATTGCAACATGAAAGGGCATTTGAAGACAAACTGCTACAAGTTGAATGGGTACCCTGCAGATTTTAAGCCAAAGAGGAAGGTAAATATGACTAGCAGTGTTCCAAGTCAAGGTGTTTATGCTCCATCAGATGGAATGTCAACTAAATCACAGAGTTATGGTCAACAAGGACTTGGACAAGGACAGCAGCTAGGGCACCAGCACCAGCTTTTACACCTGAGCAATATTAACAAATCCTTACTATGCTGAATAAAACACATGTCTCAGAGACTCTTGCTTCTGCACATATGGCAGGTAATGTTTCCTATGTTCAACAGTCTGATGAAAAGTGAATTGTGAATACTGGAGTTACTAATCACATGGTTGGTAACCAAGACACTTTGCATGACAAAGTGATAACAGGAAATGCAGGTAGTGTCCAGCTTCCTATAGGTGATTCAGCCAAAGTGTCTCGTGTTGGAAGTTACCAACTGAATGGAGGATAAACTATTACAGGTGTCTTATGTGTTCCAGCATTCAAGTTTAACCTATTGTATGTGTCTCAATTGACAAAGGCCCTTAAGTGTTGTGCTGCTTTCTATCCTGATTTCTGTATTTTACAAGATCTCTTCACTGTGAAGGTGAAGGAGATTGGTAAGAAGGAAGGGGAGCTCTATGTGCTTCATACACAAAGAAGATTAAACAATCCAGCTAAGTCATTTGCAGTAGTAAGAGCTGATATTGAATTGTGGCATAAGAGGCTGGGACATGTTCCGTTTTCAGTCATTAAGAAGTTACCTAATCTCACTAGTAGTGATAGTACTAGAATAAGCCATTGTGAAGTTTGTCCATTGCCAAGACAAGCTAGGATTCTGTTTCCCATAAGTACTACTAGAGCAGTAGATTATTTTGATTTACTGCATATGGATGTATGTGGGCCTTACAAAGCCTTAACTCATAATGGAAAAAGGTTCTTTCTCATAATTATAGATGATTGCTCCAGATGGACCTGGGTTTTTTTATTGCATCTTAAATCTGATGTAGTTGCAGTACTTAAGCACTTCATTATTATGGTCAGAACACAGTTTGGGAAGATGATAAAATGCTTTAGGTCTGATAATGGGATAGAGTTCTTTAATCAGAGTTGCAATAAGTTATTCTCAGTGCATGTCATTGTGCATCAAAGCTCTTGTCCATGCACTCCACAACAAAATGGAGTGGTGGAAAGAAGACATAGACATATATTGGAGACAGCAAGAGCTATAAGGTTTCAAGGTTATTTGCCTATTCAATTCTAGGGGGAATGTGTGGAGGCAGCAGTGTACATCATCAATAGGATACCCTCCACTGTTTTGCATAACAAATCACCATTTGAAGTGTTGTTTGGCAGACAAGCTTCTATGTCTCATATGAGGGTTCTAGGATATCTATGTTTTGCTACTAATTTAGTGAAAGAAGACAAGTTTGGTCCTCATGCAATAAGGTCTGTATTTCTGGGGTATGCTCCTATACAAAAGGGCTACAAGTTATACAACATTGAGCAGAGGTCTATATTTGTGAGCATGGATGTAGTCTTCCATGAAGATATGTATCCTTTCCAATATAATGCTGAAGAATTCAGAGTGTACCCTCAATCAACTTCCATAGTCAACAATGATTGTATATTGTCACCTATTGATAGTAGGGGTGTTGAAGAGCTTGGGAACACTCACACTGACACAATAGCTGATGTTCCTATATATGAAATGCATGCAACTTTATCCTCTATTCCCAACAATGCAGAAGAAAGTGCAACTGTTGTTCCAGAGATACAGGCACCAGTTGTTGAAAATGAGGCTTCTGTGCCATCTGATATTAGACAAAGTGGACCACCCATTGTTTGTTATCAGAGAAGGTCTGGCAGGACCACTAAACCCCCTATTTGGCTCAAAGACTACATTAGACCTCAAGGAAGGTCAAGTTCTGCAAGTCATTGTCTATATCCAATCAGTGATGTCATACACTATGATAGCCTTTCAGCCAAATACCAAGCCTATGTTGCTAAGGTTTCTTCAGAGACTGAACCTGCATCCTTTTATGGAGCAGCCAAAGATATGAGGTGGATTGAAGCTATGAAAGCAGATGTTCAAGCTCTAGAAGATAATCACACATGAGAAGTAGTAACACTACCTCATGGCAAGAAGGCAATTGGTTGTAAATGGGTCTATAAGATCAAATACACAGCTTCTGGAGATATAGAAAGATTCAAGGCTCGCTTGGTGGCAAAAGGGTATAGTCAGAAGGAAGGCTTGGATTATCAAGAGACATTCTCACCTGTAGTGAAAATGGTCACAGTTAGGTCTGCGATTGTTGTTGCAACTGCAAAAGTTTGGGTTCTGCATCAAATGGATGTATATAATGCTTCCTTACAAGGAGATTTGGAAGAGGAAGTCTATATGGATCTACCTCAGGGTTTCTCACATTCAGCAGGAAAGACACAAGTCTGTCGACTATACAAGTCTCTTTATGGTCTTAAGAAAGCTTCCCGTCAATGGAATATTAAGCTAACTACTGCTCTTCTTCAGTCAGGTTTCAAACAAAACCATCTTGACTATTCTTTATTTACTAAATATATCAATGGGAAAATAGTCATCATCCTAGTGTATGTGGATGACTTGCTCATCACTAGAGATGATGTTGTTCTTATATCAGACACCAAAGCTGCACTTCATCAAAACTTCAAAATCAAAGACTTGGGGGAGCTCAAGTATTTTTTAGGCATTGAATTTGCGAGGAGTAAGGAAGGGATTTTGTTACATCAGAGGAAATATTCTCTCGAACTTATCTCTAATGCTGGCTTGGCAAGGGTAAAACCTGTAGGGGCACCTGTTGAGGTGAATCAGAAGTTAACTACAACTGAATTTGATCATCAATTTGGACTTACCAATGATACTTTACTTGCTGATCCTGGAGCCTATCAGAGGTTGATTGGTAGGTTACTCTATCTAACTATTACTAGGCCGGATATTTCATTTGATGTGCAATGTTTGAGCCAATTCTTGCATGCTCCAAAGACATCACACCTTGAGGCTGCTTTAGAGTAATCAGATATTTGAAGAAGGATCCTAGTCTGGGGATCCTTATATCATCTCATGGTTCTATCAAGTTGCAAGCTTATTGTGATGTTGATTGGGCTTCCTACCCAAACACAAGGAAGCCGGTGACTGGCTATATGGTCACACTTGATGATTCTCTCATATCTTGGAAATCCAAGAAGCAAAATACTATCTCTCGTAGTTCAGCTGAAGCAGAGTATAAAAGTCTAGCATCGACTGTGGCAGAGATAGTGTGGTTGGTTGGTCTGTTCAATGAATTGGGAGTCTCTCTCACTTTGTCTATTCCACTCTATTGTGACAGTAAATCTGCAATGCAAATTGCTGCGAATCCAGTCTTCCACGAACGCATCAAGCACATTGACTTTGATTGTCATTTTATTCGTGAGAAGGTACAACAGGGGTTGGTTGAGGCTGTGTATCTGCCTTCTGCTGAGCAACTAGCTGATCTATTGACGAAGGGGCTAAGTTGTATTCAGCATGACCATTTGTTATCCAAGCTAGGCCTAAAGAACATTTTCCTTAGACCTAGCTTGAGGGGGGGTGTTGAGGAATGTATTGATACAGGGCAAGCACTTGGTGCTAGTTAGTTGTTATTTATAAACCATAATTAGCTAACTAGAGTATATAGTAGTAATTGTAGTTGAGTTAGAGATTAGTTAGTATAAATATATGTTAGTTGGGCAGTTGTAGTAGTTGTACAATATACTACTCAATGGAACAGTGATATTTCCATTTTCTCAGTTCTTCTTCTCTCGTCTTCATCTTTCTCTCTTAGATCTGAATTAGAAGTTAACTGAATTCATCAATCGACACATAGTATCAACTCTGAGAACTTGTACAAATCTTTCATAATTTGACTCTTTTAAAGAGAGATAGGCTAAGAATATATCGCCACTCTTACTTTAATTGACATATAATAAGTAACTAATTATTTGTAGTATTTTTTTTCACCATCTTCCTAGAGGAGCCAATAAATGAATCAAAGTTTGACCCCAAATCGATGATATCAAATTCTATGAATCTACATGCAATTTCACTCGTTATTTTTTTATCTTTTTTCCTTTCACTGCTTCCGTATCCATTCACTCAACAGAAAGAACGTATATTTTACTTCTCTTTCTTCTTCTCTAAAATATTCATATCACCTTCCATAACCAGCCAGGCCTTCACTCTAAAATCAGTCCTATCTTCAAAATTATCAAAAGTATACTAAGATTTCCCAAATCAGTTTTGCTAAGTGTCTCCTATAAGTTCAATACACACATCATACTATATTATAAGTGTGAAACTTTTAAGTCAAGATTGAATTACGAAAATACCCACTAAAAGTTGAAAGACTATTTTACCCTTTAATAACTTAATTATTGTTTCAACGTTGATGAGTGTAAATCTATATCTATATTATTATAAAAGCACGAATACAATGTTGATAGACCAAAATAATCTTAAAATAATTTTCACTAAAAGTCATAAGAAGAGGACACAACTGAAAGTAATATACGTTAAAATAAAGAGTTATAATTGTAATAGAAATTGTACTTAGTATTTAAGATTTTGCCTGGAATATGCCTAATTTGTAATGGGTTCTAACAAAAATTTTTTACAAGAACGCGTATTAACTATTCCAATAGTTTTTGTTTGATTAGGATTAAAAGGGTTGTTCTTCGTCAGATTTTGTTATTCTCTTACTTCAATTTTAAGGCAAGCTTCATTGCCTAAATAATGGATAAAATATTCTTTTTTTACATTATTCTTCACATAAGTTTGTAGGTTATTTTGGTCATAACAATATGAATAAAATTCTATTAAAATACTACTTCCGGATGAAATAGACTTTCTATATTGGAAATTGATGTTGGGCGTGAGTTCGGTCTTCTGGGGTGCTTTTTCTTTAGTTATTTAAGCTTCTTTTTTAAAAATAAAAATAAAAAATTGACAAGGCAAGGAATAATAAGTTAATCAAAGAAAATATAGAGTAAAATAACTTATTATTTTTATCATGTCAAATTGTAACGAATTGATTTTATATTCTTCAAAAGCTGATTATTCTTTTTATAAATTATTTTGTGTCGGATAAAATTATAATATATAAAGTTTTAAAGTTAAGTAATGATAGATTTCATAAAATTATAACAAAGATTTATTTCATTAAAGATTCAATTCCATGTAGAATAATATTTCAGAACTCATAATAACTTTTGACAAAAAAATACCAACTAAAAATTGTTATTTTCCTACAATTGTAACATTCAGAACAAAAATACTTACTTTCCCCAGATCAACATGACAATAACAATAACATGGCAACTCCAAAACGTTCACATTGTTGTGTTAGATTTAAAATGCTAATTTTCTTTTTTTACTTTTTTCTTTCAATATATAATTGGGGGAAAAATTAAAGGTAAACTTTCCTCTAAATATATTTTGTTTTTTTTTGAATGTTGTATTGTCCGGAGATGTTTAGATAACGATCGATAGATTTATTAAGAGATATGAGATTGTTATTACGCATGTCACAGAGAAAAAGAGGAAAAAAAAGAAAAACATGTACCAACTACTTAGAACTTTCCTTAGTTGTTTAAAACCACCAAAAGTTAATTAATTTTAAGGAAAGAAAAGGAAAAGATTAAAATTACAAAATGATGTATCCTTTTTTTGGATTAATCAAGACCGTTCAAAAAGATTGAAATATCTAATATTAGTTTTTCATTATAAAATCTTGAAAGATTATTTTAATGTAGTCACAAAATCTTAAAAAGTTGAATTAAATCAACAATCAGGTAAAGCATTTAAATTCAACAATCAACTTTATTATATTGCTTATTAAATAAAAAATATATAATTCTGACGTAATATTTGTATTTACTGTACTACTGAAAAAGGAAAGATTAACCAACTATTGTGACATCAGACAATATAAACCAAATCATGCTCCATCAATTTATCCAATGTGCTATGAGCCGAAGACATGAACAAAACAGAAAAAATATCTCGATTTGGTTGAACTACCAGCGATATGGCATACTAAATATTTATACTCCAACAAAATTATTTATTTTTTAATTTAGCTTATTATTGATGAACCATAGGCCCCTCTTCATTAGAGACCTACTTACTAACTTACTATTAGTAGAAGAAAGTTTCAAAACATTCAAAAGAAGTTGCGAAATAAATATTAGTAAACTTATATAACAACATTTTAGAATATTTTGGTGAAGCAATCTTCGAACTTCTAAGTACTATAAGCTATCCGAAATTTATTAGCAACTATATTAGTGCATTATAATCCAACCGATGTTAGAAGGTTGTAGGAACATAGTATGAAGACATGTTAGATGACTTTAGAAGGATACATAACATCATCTAATAATCAATATTTGTGTGCATTAAAAATTATTAGTTATTTATTAGAGAGCACGAGCAATAATGTAGAAAATATGATATACCAAAACTTGATTAGGGGCTAGATGATTGTGTTTCATCGGACAGAGAGATAATAGGAAACTTCATAAAAGTACATATGAAAAAAAATTCAATGCACAATCAAAACTAAACCTTGATCAGGAGCACGTTTCAAGACTATATTGCAAAAAGATGATTCTGACAACATAAAATTATTTTTTGTGGATAGACTTAAAGGAACTGAAAAATATTCCTATATCATGATTTACTAGCAAAATTATGAGGTGCAGTAGCCTTAGCAATATAAATAAATGGTGTAGCAATATGATTTAACCTAGGGTCGCACGACTCGCTCAAAATTTGACATTCCTATTTAAATAAATGAGACAACCATCATAAATATGTAAAATCAAAGTGATGATATTGAATCGACAATAAAAGCACAAATAATAATCTGGGATGAAGCACCTATGGTGAAGCGTCAGACAATTGAAACACTTGTCATGAGCTTTAGAGATCTAATGGATGTTGATAAACCGTTTGGCCAAGAAACCTGATTCTTGAAAGTGATCTCTGTCAAGTGCTTCTAAAATTGATGAGAATATAAACGGTCAATGCTAGCTTGGTATATTCATACATATAATATCACATGAAAGACTAACAAAAAAATATGCAAGGAAGAAAATATTCAACATCGAGCGAGTTCAATTTGCTTCAAGTGAAGATAAGTATACAATTAGCGTGACTTGGTCATTCTCCAATCTATTTGAATTACAAGCGCAATTGTAATGGTAGTAGTGAACATTGCTTAATAAGTGATATATTTCTTATTAAATTAAAATACAAGTTGTGCAAAATATATGAATAATTTTTTTTTATCTTAACTTGAAGAAATGAATATGTCGATCAACTAAATAAAATGTTGATTATCAATATATAATTTATCAAAATATTTAAATTGATCTACTTTCTTATAAAAAATTGACTAAAAATATACGTGCAACGCACGTAAATAGAAACTAGTAAACTATATAGTTTGTCTTGAGATCTAGAGTATGTATAATATATAAGAATTTTCAATTAATTTACCTACGTACATGCATTTAATTGAACGCTTTACGTTTTCCAAAGCTAACCTCATTCGATTTTTATACACGTACCACACTTTAAAAGCTAATTAAGTTTTACGATTATTATAAAAGAATGGGGTCCATCATAAATTTGATGAATATCAAAGGTTGCGCAGTACGTTATGCTTGAGGTTAGTTAATTTATTTGTGTCTCTTTCATTCATTCCTCAATTTATCTTTTAGCAATAACAATTGCAAAATACATATGCAGCTTATCAAAACCTATTTTAACCTGCAAATTTAGCAAGAACATTTAAGCTAAAACACTGACGACTAAATTTCTTTAACAACAGTTGTATGAAATCTTGATGCCGAATTAGTATGCCCGAACATGCCAAGGAAAATCTTGATAGAAGATATAAGGTTTGGCCTCTCAGTTATTTTCATAATTCTTTCTTTGATAACAAAGTTCCTATATTATAAAGTAGATTTATATCATATAGTGTTCCTTTTTTTTTTCCCTTCCTTTTTTTTGTGTGTGTTAGCAAATCCAGGAATATCGAGGTAATGAAGAAGCTGGACATGAATTCAAAATTCATGTAGACATTGGGGATCTTCCTAACAGTGGAAGAGGATGTGGAGCATTCAACTAATTCATACTATGATTTAATCTTGTACAGCAATCAACACTTCTCTTATGAAGCATTCTTCCAAACCATATGTATTGCCACATTCTTATTGATCCTTTTCTCAATTTCAATAGTCGTGGTTCCCCTTTAAGGTGTCACCAAGGTGATCATTCTGTATATCATGTCCCTTCATATAATTATATCCATCGACCATGGTTTATTAAAGTTGTTTTGTAGCTGCTTTAGTACAGTTTTTAGTTTAGTGATGTTTGAAAGTTGGATTCATTTGTTGTTTTGTACTTTGTAAAAAATCCACTGCCTCTTAAACGAGTGAGATTTTTTGGAATTCCCTTTATTTTATTTTATATTGACACAGTATTTTAAAAAGACATCATATACATACAAATACAATCCTTACTAGGTTTTAGTGAGAAACATTGCTATCTTTGGTATTTCCCTTTGGCAGTAACCAGATATTTTAATTCCAGTATTAGGTTACCATTATTCTTCCACATGGATTCGTGCTGCACCTACGCTACTTTTTTATTTTTAAAGTTGTCACTTATCAATTATTCAACGTGTTCATTTTTTATTTAACATGTAAATTAGTTGAATAGGCTCTTCATTCATTAATTTCGATTTGTAGTTTGTTAATTCTCCTTCAAATTTCAGGAAATTATCACGTACACAAGTTTTTTAGTATTATTTAGATAATTTCAAAATTTTGTATAAATTGGTATGGACACACGTGCAAAGCACGTGTCCAAAAAAGTAGAGAGAATCCATAATATCTTTAACGTAAAGTTCATGTATCGACCTCATTGAAAATTCTTTGAACAGTTGTGAAATTTATCATTTAATTCATTTTTACTTAAAAATATGTAAATTATCTGATAAAGCTTATCTTAAAATAAATCTAGACTTTCTATTATTGATATAGTCCTTAACATTACCAATTAATGAACAAATATGCTTACACAACAATTGACAGAGAAATTATAATACCTTGACTAACCTGCTTTCACTTCAAGAAAACCCATACTATTTGAGATCAAAAATAAGAAGTTACAAAAAAGAAGAGACCAATATCAGTTGAAAACCATAATAATCATCCAAAAACAATATACATCAAATGAATCACCGACAATTAAAATTGGGTAAATAATTAAAATTCCATCCTTTAAATCAGCGAAATATATAGAAGAGAACAAACAAAATTTAGAAACAATTATTACCAAGCAAAGAGAACAAATCAATGAATTATGCAAAAAAGAACTTATGGTAAAGTTATACAAAGAGACAGAACAGAGAAAAAGTTACAAAGGGACTGACATTAAAAAAATATTGAATTTGTCTCTCTCAAAAACTTGTCACCTACCTATCATATTATGAATAAATAAAGAGAAAGCAGCAACAGAAAAATTTCTACCGATTTAAAAGAAAAAAAGCAATAAGGAGATTGGATGGTAACTGTTGTGTCTCTCTATATCTCTTGAGAAATTATAGTTGGAGAAACGGAAAATAAGACATCTTTGCTCTTCACTCAATAACTTGCTTCAATCTTCTTCCATTTACTTGATTGCCAAAGCCCATGGAATGCAAAATGTTTAGGTAAAATATAAAGGGTACTAACATTCATGAATCATAATAATGCACATTAAATACTTCTGGATAACGGAACGAATGAAAATATTAACGAAAAATCACATTTATAGATCATAATGATGTATTATTAAGCAAAACGGAAATAACGAATAAACTTTAAGGTAAGAAAGAGAGGAAACAGGATCAAAACATGCAAATAGAGGAGGTAAACTTAACCACTTTTCCATTATTAAAATGGAATTAAGAAGAAACTGATAGGCTTCTTTTAAAAAAAAAAGAAAAAAAGATAGGCTTCTTTTATAAGTGAGATGGTGCCTTTTCAATGAAAACTTTTCGTTATTCTTAGTTAATTATTGAAAATCGTTTCGTTATTCTTAGTTAATTGTTGAGGTAAAGGTTAAAATAGGAAATCTCAAAAAATTGCGGAAAAAAAAAGATGTGTCACGTCAATTTTTTGTTCCATACTTTATATATATATATATATATATTACGACTTGTTCTACAGTTAAATTTATAACAACCATCCCCTCCCTCGTTCAATTCGGCGAAGCAAATCACGCCTATCCAATTTCGTTGGTTTTTGCTTTCTAATTGCTGTTAAGGACCAAAAAAGAAAACCTAGAAATCATGGTGGCTGTGATGATTTGAATAAAGATCTAAGATGTCTGAGAAGAAGAAGATGAGAAGTGAAGCGAGCAGCAGCAACAGTAATAGGAATAACAATAGCAATAGCAGCGGTGGTGGAAACAGCAGGGGCGAAACTGTGGTTGCTGATGTTGGTCGCCGTAGGAACTCATGTGGCTACTGTAAATCTGTTGGCCCTACTAGTATCTCTCACGGTAAGCATGGCTATTTAGAGTACTAATAGTTGATGCGATTCTGTTGAATTATCATTAAACACTTGATCGGAGGATCGGATTTGAAGACCATTTGAGCTAGGTGCCAGGATTGTTAGTTGTGCAAGTTATATTGTTCTGGACATATTTAGACACGCAAGTTTAGTGTGCTGGCTAATTTTGTACATTTTTCGTTTACATGGTGCAATCTTATGGTAAGATTTACAATCTCTCCGAATTCACGAGGACTTGAATAAGAGCAAAGCACTATAATACCAAAGGTTCTATATTGGGGGATACTCGTTACTTGGAGGAATTAGTTTGTTACTCTAGATTAGGTGTTTGCCAGGAGTTTCTCTAGTTGTTTCAGAAAATGTATGTCATTGGTAGGATTAGTGTGAAATTTAGAGAATCTCTAGTTTTAAAGAAACCTTAGTTTGTCTCTTAAGCAATTTAGGGGTTTGAAATATTGAATGGAGCAGAATGGATATAGAGGATTCTTATAGCCAACATCAACTAGATCGGGATTGAGGCGTAGTTAATTGATTGATATTTCGCTTTCACTGTCCAAGCAGAGATACCTGCATCAATACTTCACTTAGACCCTTTTTCTAAACTTATTTGCTTTCTTTGCAGGTGTATGGGCACGCAGTCTGACAGTTGATGACTATCAAGGTTAGTAAATTGACAGACATTCAAACAGTAGCGCCCAGATTTTTGTTGACCATTTAAAATCATTGTGTCTGATTGCCTGAAGCATGGTAGTAATAGTATGCGATATTATTACTTACCTTGGAGTTCCCCTGAATGATAAATTGATAACTAAGGCATTGACATTAGACTCTATATGGAACATATAGTTTTCGTAACTTTCTCTCTTTCTGAAAGAATAGAATGGGCCCACACTTTTTTTTGATGACGGTGATGTCTGCGCCAGCTTGCGCTCCTCAACTATTTCATCAGATACCTGCCAGGCTGCCACCTCTCACCAGCACAGATACCATGGAACTCTGCCTAACAAGACCTATGCGGAATGAACACATATGTTGCTTTACCTTATGTTGTTGCCTACTTTATATGCACATAGACTACTACCTAATTAAGCTACCCTTACTACGTATGCTGTATTTTAAGTTTCATAATCTGTTTAAAAGATTTGCAGCATATGCAGATGCAGCATCTCTTCTCGTTGAGCATGAACACCTCTCCCATGTATTCATAATCTGTTTAAGAGATTTGTAGCACATGCAGATGCAGCATCTCTTCTCGTTGAGAATGAACACCTCTCCGTTGTACATATCCATAGAAGCAACAGCCTGTCTTTGTCATGTGATTCTGAATTCTGATTGCAGAGGCACTGTAGATTATATGAGTTTCCTAATCAAATTTTGTTACATGGTTGTATATTGGTTTTCTATTTTGTAGCTCTTCTAGACAGAGGATGGAGAAGATCTGGCTGTTTCTTATACAAGCCTGAGATGGAGAAGACATGCTGTCCATCTTACACTATCCGTCTCAGAGCAGGTGAATTTGTTCCTTCCAAAGAACAACGTCGAGTACTGAAAAGGATGCAGAGGTATCTTATTGTTTCCCCTTTTCTTTATGATTAGTAAGTTAATTCTAGCTAAATTAATGCTTGTAGACAAAACATCATAGTTAAATCAATAGCCTCTAAGTGACTGTCAGAAATGTCTATTACTCTGCCATTTCAAATCATTATAGCTTGCGTACTACAAATGATGATTATGCATGGAAGGCAGTGTCACGAAATTGTATTCACCTATTGCTGGGTCTGACATGGAACATCAGCTCCATAGACACTCTTTATTCCACAGATTCATATGGGTTACACATAAATATTACCAGGAGTGTTTGGAGCTTACACTTACAGTCCTCCTTATTCATCTGGGATCTGTCTTTACTCAGGTGCTTTTGCAGAATGCCTCTGTCTGCTACCTCGAAGCCATTGAGTGGTCATTGAGATAACAACTGTAGTTGATTTGATGATTTATGTGAAAGCAGGTGTTCAGTACTCCCTTGCTTCTAAAGTCTACAGTCTCCAGTCTCCATTATTATCCTGATATCTTTGGCCAAGTTCCTTTCTTTCGTTAGATTTGTGTTCCTAGGTCTATTTCTTCCTTCTGAGATTACTCCATCATGGTGCCATATTCATGTGGACGGACTATAAAATCCTAATGGTGTTCTATACTTGAAAACTCTTACGTTTAGTGATTGTGACACTTTGGCAGCAATGCTTGGCAGTTGGTTTAATGACTGAATTATAGGATTTGTTGGATGCTCTTGGGTTATGTGTGTGTGCATGTGTGTGTATGTGGAGAGAGAGAGAACTCTTACGTTTAGTGATTGTGACACTTTGGCAGCAAAGCTTGGCAGTTGGTTTAATGACTGAATTATAGGATTTGTTGGATGCTCTTGGGTTATGTGTGTGTGCATGTGTGTGTGTGTGTGTATGTGGAGAAGGGGGGAGGGATAAGATTTGGGTGCAGTTCGACAAACGGTTCATCATAAATTGGGGATAACATTTATCAAGAAGAATTGGATGATTTACTTTATTTAGAGTTTGGTTGTTGCTAATATCAAGCTCATTAAATCAAGTAGATGATTTTTGTGATTGCACAAACTTCAAAATCTGCACATGGTGTTTGACTGTATTGGATATTGGGATTTTTTTAGATATGGTTAAGCTTGAAAAAAATTGAATGCCTAGGTTTCTGGATGGCACATTGGATCGAAGATCAGATGATTTGATGGATACCACTGATACTTCAGGCGTTTCACAAACCACTACCTTCAGTCAAAGTCGAAGCCCTGCAACAATGAAGTCCTTGAGAGATAACCTTGAAGAAAAGGACAAAACTGAACCGTTGATCCCCTATATGGAAAGTCAGATAGATAAAGCAGTACAAACATGCATTGAAAGTGGGGATCTCTGCTCTGACGTTCAGTTTCCAAAAGCCTCTGTCAAAAAGGTTGCACCTGTGAAAAGAAAGTTATCCACTGAAGGGTCTGAGGATCTGTTATTTACCAGCAGCATCGCGTTCCAAATTGCAGCTGCTTTAAGGCGATGCAGAAAAGATGTTGAGCATGGAAAATCATCAAAATTGGGGGCTTGGGAGGGCGAAATGGCTGCTGATTCCCCAAAATTGATTGCTGAAAAACTAGCTAGCTGTCTAAGCAATCTAGCAGAACCATCAGGCTTTTTAGTTAGAGCTTGCAACGGACATATAAACTTCTATTCTTCTGAAAGACGAGTTGATGAAGACAGTGTAGTGAGCAGCCAGAATGAGTCAAAGCTATCCACATCAGGAAGCTGCAGTAAAGAGAGCTGCTCATCAACAGCACAAGGAAACCCTGAGCTCAAAAGGAGGTTTGAGGTTCGTCTTAAAAGGTCCAGTTTTGATCCGGAAGAATATTCCTTGTATAGAAGGTACCAGATTAGGGTGCACAATGATTCGCCAGACGAAGTTGCTGAGAGCTCATATAGGAGATTTTTGGTTGATACACCTCTAGTATTCGTTCCACCCTCTGGGGACCTTACTGCTCCCCCCTGCGGCTTTGGTTCTTTCCATCAGCAGTATCTGATTGATGGACGGCTAGTTGCAGTTGGTGTAATAGACATCCTTCCCAAGTGTTTGTCAAGTAAATATTTATTCTGGGATCCAGATCTAGCCTTCTTATCTTTAGGCAAGTACTCAGCCCTACAAGAAATAAGGTGGATTAAGGAGAATCAAGTACATTGTCCAAGTCTCCAGTACTACTATCTGGGCTACTACATTCACTCCTGCAACAAAATGAGATACAAAGCAGCATACCGGCCTTCTGAGCTGCTCTGCCCTTTGCGTTATCAGTAAGTTTATCTTCTCTCTTAAATTGCAAACAGAAACATATTGTTAATTTGAGATTAAGGACAAGGCTGTTATTCTTTTAAAACTTGCTATTCTGCTATCCATATTTTACTAAAACGCTTGTAGTTCTTCTTTCTTAGATTTGAGAATGTTTCTTGAGAGAAAATAGGACGCATTGTTGATATTGTAATATAATTTGACAACTTTAGCTTAGTTCTGTTTAAGCAGAATATTCGTCCACTTCTTCTGTTGCTTATACTGAACTGGCATTATACCTGTGTCTTGAGTGAGGACATTCTCCATTATCTTCATTTTCTTGAATTGAGTTCTAGATTTTTATATAAGGTAAGAAAAAAGAAAGGAGGCAAATATTATGGTTAGGAGCAAATTAGTAAAATTAGACTTGATTGGCTGAAGTTTTTGTAATGAACAACTTATGTTATCGAAACTTAAACACTGCAGTATCAACTTAATGTCCCAATCTTGAATTCGCATTAAAAATATGAGAAGGGAGACAAAATAATTTGTTGGATACAATTAGATATGATTGGTTTGAGTAAACACGAAATCTGTTTGGTTGAACGAGAGCTTCTCCAAGTCATCATCCATGCCGTTTACTGTTTGATGCTCCAAGGCCATGACTATTGTGGTTCAAAGTAGGCCCTGAAGTTACTATCTGCTGTGGGGTAGTGATGTTCAAGGGCAACGTAGACACTGACTATTGATGGTGTGTGTGTGTGTGTGTCTCCATATTTGGTGAATAAATCATGGGTTATTGTTTTAAGATCTTCATTTGTTCCACTTTGGTCATGGCATTTCTCATTGCCATGTATGTGATTGAATGATGCTTCCAGGTGAATTGCTGGTTAGTTATTTTGAATCAGCTGAGTCAAGCTCAATTAGTTGGCTTGATCTATTGCAGCATCAAGTGCAAGTGACTTGGAGCCTATTATCTGTGAAACGGAAATAGTAATATGTCTTAATTTTTTTTGTGGCCTTAGCCTAATATGGTCTTGATATCTTGTTAAATGGACCAGATTGGAATTCTTTTAAGGGAAAATGGCACAAGAGGCCCTTGAATTGTCTAAAAGCCTCAGTTTGGCCTTTCTACCATTTCTAGTCACAATCAAGCCCTTAAACTATATGGAAAATCTTAGCAATGCCCCTAGAAGCCTATTATAATCTTCTTGATACCTTGTTATATGGATCAGCTTAAAATTCTTTTTAGGGAAGACAATAGAGGCCCTTGAAGAAACTGAAAGTCTCAGTTGGCCCTTCTACCATTTCCAATCACAACCAAGCCCTTAAAGGGAAGTTGTGAGCTTATGTGCCTGGAGCTCAAGGGAAGTTGACAGAACCATCAAGAAAGTCTGGAATATGGTACCTGCAAGCATTTTTTGGTGTATCTGGGTCGAAAGGAGTAGTAGATGTTTTGATGGATTATCAACTTCAATAGGTTGCTTAAAGGCTAGATGTTTGGTTAATTTGTTTCACTAGGCTAACCTTACTACTGTAAACAACTCTGATGTTTTTTTGGACTTTGTCAGCTCTTTAGTTTTGTAGCACTCAACTGTAAATGAGCTGTCAAACTCACTTCTTTTGTAACTTTTGCATCTTCCTGATGCATTTTATGATATATTCTACTTACATCATCAAAAAAAAAAAAATCACAACCAAGCCCTTAACTATATGGAAAAACTTAGCGAGGCCCTTATACTATTTTTAGTTACCACTTAGTCCCTAACTTCCTATTTCAGCATCAAATAGTCACTTTTGTCCTAAATTGCGCGGACTCTTCATTTTTATATCCAAAGTTATTTTTGACAACTATAGCATAATAACATAACAAGTTATGTGATATTTTATAATTATCTTTAAAAATATAGGGATTAGGTGTTTTATTAGTTTTATCGATAGTTGTGACAAATATATGATCGTTGCTATTTAATTCTGCTCATGAGAAGTGCCATCAACAGGCCCCAGGGCTTAATTCAACTAGCGAAGGTTGAGGACCTGTGACTTAGGTCACAGGTTCGAGCACTGCGGCATGCAGAGCTTGGTATTTAAGTGGAGAAAGGTAGAGCGGCGGGCTAAATATCCCTGAGTTTCGAAAGCTGTGGTTGGTCCTAAAGGTTGGCCCTAGACTGATTTCTCAATCATCAAAAAAAAAAAAAAATGTCATCAACAGGAAAATAAAAGAAGCATTGTTAAGTTTAACACACTTCTAATTGTAGCCGACAGAAGTGGTTGTGTGACAATCAAGACCCGTAACTATCAAAACTTTTTACCTAGGCTCTTGTACTAATTTCAACCAACAATGCCATTATGGGGGCCTAACTTAAAAATAAGGGCTTGTGATATCTTTCACCCTTCTTTTATACATGTAATATTGGAACCAGATATTGTTGAGGTTATCCTGTTGGAAAATCAAACTACACTGCACTGTGCATATAGCTGAATCTTTAGCCAGCATGAACATGACTTCACGTGTTGCTATTTGTGTGCTAACTGTTATAATGTAGTAGGATTACTCACCAATCATGATCTGTTATTGCACCAGGACTAACCTTCTGTGTTCTGACTGACAATATTTCTTCTAATTAGGTGGGTTCCATTTGATGTTGCCAAGCCACTGCTAGACAGAAAACGGTATGTGGTTTTATCTGATATTGCCACAGAAAATGGAGAGCATTTGCCGCCTAGTATCCTTGAAAATTATGAGGAGCAAAATGATGAAAAACAGTTTCATGGATCAGATGATATTTTTGTTGGCGAGGATGAGGAAATGGATGACTCTGATTTTGAAGATTCAGATGACGAATTGGACCCTGAGAGCAGTGACGTCCAATTGCCCAAAGTAGAAAATGGAGATGTTGGCAATGTTTTGATTGGGTTGAAGGAAGTTCGTCTGAGATACAAAGTAAATATTCATTGCCTTTTACATTAACAGCTTTTGCATATCAAAGTGAAGTATAGTCCATCAAAGTGAAGTATAGTCCATCAAAGTGAAGTATAGTCCTTATTATAATTATTCTAGACTAAAAATGTTACATATAAAGTCCTCTTAAAATTATGTGCTTTGGAATGATGACAAACACAAATGTGAGGTATAGAAATGAAAAACAAAACAGCAAAGAAGCAGCAAGTAGTGATCTGGTTCTCTACTAATGGTTTACCCATTGAAAAAATATGGCTTTAAGGATAGATAAACTTGTTATGCTGCTTCTAGTAAGTGTTCTGATTCAGAAAACTCATGCAAAAAAAATACCTTTCCAACAGTTCTTTTTCTGCTTTATGCTTAATGTAACCGATTTACTTTCTTTCTTCAAAGGATTTGCGGGAAGCTTTTGGTTCCAGCGAAAGGCGGTTTATGGAGACGCAACTGCACAGATACTTGAGGGCTGTTGGTACAGAGCTCTCTGAACGAATGGTTTATTCATTGGGCTAATGCAATAATCTATTAATTCAGTGCATAAAGTTCTTGCTCTCATTGTAATTTTATGGTGTCCTTGTCAAGCTGTTGGTAGAGCTGAGGAGCCTGGGAAAACCTCCTGAAGTTTGTGCATCAACAGTGCATATCTTGGTGTGCTCAGGGATGCAAACTAGGAGGGAACTAATTTAGTTATTCAACGTGACCTGCATCGTGAAGCAATCGTAATTCAGGGGCTGGTTATTGGTACTGTGCTGCTCTGCTAGTCGACATGGAATAAACAAGAATCAGATTGGGGTGGAGCTACTCAATATGGCCCCTGATTGGAAATCTTCAAGCATCAAGTGGCTTGCTTTATCCTTCTCCCATTATGAAAGCAGCACATATTACATTGCAAATAATCTTAGAAGTCGTTTAGAATGTGACTTTGAGGGGCGTATGCTACTAAGAATATTTATTGCAGTCTGATTGCCAGGTTGTTTTGGATCGTGTTTAATTTACAACGGTTCATGAAATTTACTGCTTGACGAAGTCCCCCTCGTTTTTGGCTATTAACCAATTGGAGGGAGACAAATTCTCGTCAAAATAGCATGGGCTAGCCAGTTTTCGGATTGGTCATTTAGCTAGCGTTTGCCAAGTCATTAAAAAATAACCACTATTTTGTTGCAACAGAGATCGGTCCAGCATAATATACTGGAGTTCGGTGCGCGAACTTCTAGCATATTATGCTGGACCGGTATACTTTGCTGGCTCCAGTATATTATACTGGAGTATTTTTCGGATTTAAACAATGTTTTCGTTCAACTTTATCTTTACATGAAAAGTGACTAAATTTCAATAACTACTTGTAAATCTGGTTATTTTTAAATTTCTCCCAAGATTCTCTCTAATACTATCAGCTTCGAAATCCAATATCTCCTGACCTCTGAACATGAAAATATATCATGTCGTTAAAAGAAGTGGGAAATAAACACAATAGGATACTTGTAATGATCCAAGAAAACGTAGACCGAAGGCTTTGGGGGGGGGGGGGGGGCGGTGGGGGTTCGCATCGTTTGTAATTTCTTTAATTTCTTCTTTATATTTGTTGTATATTTCTGGTATGTACAATTAGAGGGACATTTTAGAGTGAATTTATACTATATTAAAAGTCCGCTAAGCGATATATCGTTCGCCTTTTTCACTTTTTAAAAGTAGAGTTTACTCTGGACAAAATAGCCATTTGTTATTTTCCTAATAGTTAAGACTTTAAAATAAATCAAAATTTGGTATTTTCTTATTTAAACTAAAGTCTTATATTTAGGACTTTAAAATCGATTAGGAATTTAAAACCTATAAATCCTTTCCTTAATTAAGTAACATAACTTTAAGAAAAAAAGTATGGAAATCCTCCGCTTCTTGATTATGGAGCAAATTTAACTTTTCTGTGTTTTCTTTAATTTATAAACCAGGAAGGTAATATTCGAACAGTTTGTAGTCTGTCGATTTCGTCGGCTGCAGTGACCTCTTCTCTGCTTTCCCATCGGCGAGGGTAAGGATCAGCACACCCACGAATATTTTGCTTCATTTTGAACATTGAGTTTGTAATATCTAATCAGCCCATTTTCTGATCTAATCTCCTTTTAGAACTGTCTTTTCTTTTAACGTATTTTTCTTTCTTCATTGATTGAGCTGCTATGAACGCCATTTCCACTGTAAGAACTAATACCTTCCACCGCAAATCTCTCTCTTTATATTTAAATCATTTTTTCCCCTTTTGTGTTCTCGTTCTGTATTTTTTAGCTTCTAAAAATCTCCGATCTGCTTCATCCAAGCTCAGATCTATCTCTGTGGTAAGTTTCTCGCTCCAATTTGCTAAATTTTTTTCAACCGAGTTTTTCACTAAATTTCTTTTTCAGAATTAATTAATATTTTGAAAATATAAGCTTCGAACAACAGTTGACTTCTGTCGTCTTCTTCTGTTGCAACTAATAAAAAAACGATTTTTTCTATTTAACTAGTATAATTTCGATTTGTTTTAATTTATAGAAGAATACTCATTATTTCTTAATTTATAGTAGTTATCAAGTGTTCTGGCAATATATTTCATTAGATATTTGTGTAGTTTTCTGTTTTTTCCCTACATTTCCCCTACTACTATCAGGGCTACACCAGTGGTAGCAGTGACAACCTTTTTTGATTTTCGGGTCGTGGTATTTTCTGTGTTTTCAGGGATATTCTCGAAGTTGTGGAGATAAGTTAGGCGCACGAGCACTAGCAAAGGAGAGCAACCAGGACGAGCGTCCGCAACGGGCGGTGGGAAGCGATGCGTGAGTGTACAACTACATCAAGTACAACAAATCAATACATGTTTGGTTCTCGGGAGTTGGTACCTCCCGTTCTACTGTTTCCCTTTTGGTGTTAGCTAAATTGATGTTACTTTGGTTCACAATAGTTCAATCATTCAACTAGTGTACTTGTAGTCACTTGTTTCCTTCTAGTTTGATTCGTTGTTCGTTGTGCACTAGTAAGTCTTCTTGAGATCTGTCGTAGGTGTAGTGGCTGCAATCTGGGATGATAGATTAAGGGCATGTCCTCGGGTGGGGCAGAGTGTGGGGCTGGGGTCAGGGTGTGAGACGGGAGGTAGGGGAGGTAGAGGGGGCAAGGGAGCCTATAGGTTGAGAATCGGGTCATGGAACATAGGTTCGCTAACGAGTAAGTCTATAGAGTTGGCGAAGATACTTCAGAAGAGGAAGATTAATATAGCGTGTGTCCAGGAGACTAGGTGGGTTGGATCGAGGGCGAAAAACATGGATGGGTATAAGTTATGGTACTCTGGAGTCCTGAGAGGTAAGAATGGAGTGGGTATCCTAGTAGATAACCATCTTAGAGAGTCGGTGGTAGAGGTTAGGCGGGTGAATGATAAACTAATGACTATTAAATTGGTAGTGGGTGAGTGTACTTTAAAAGTCGTTAGCGCGTACGCGCCGCAAGTAGGCTTGGATGAGGAGATTAAAAGGCGTTTTTGGGAGGGGTTGGATGACATCGTTCGTAGTATTCCACCTTCGGAGAGGTTATTCATAGGAGGAGATTTCAATGGTCATATTGGGTCGTCTGCAGTTGGTTATACTGAGGTGCATAACGGCTTTGGTGTCGGGGAGCGGAAAGGAGGGGGCACTTCGCTGTTGGACTTTGCCAAGGCATTCGATCTAGTGATTGCGAACTCAAGTTTTCCGAAGCGGGATGAGCATTTGGTTACTTACAAAAGTTCGGTGGCGAAGACTCAGATTGACTATCTCCTCCTCAGGAGATGCGACAGAAGGTTGTGCGAGGATTGCAAAGTTATCCCAGGTGACACCCTAGCAACGCAACATAGGCTTTTGGTGATGGACATTGGTATTAGGATAAGGAGGAAGAAGAGGTCAGTACGAGGCTGTCCGAGGATTAGGTGGGGCGCCTTGACTAAGGATAAAGCTCAGGAGTTGGAAGGAAGGTTATCGGCAATAGGAGCTTGGAGAAGTAGTGGGGACGCAAACACTATGTGGTCGACGACGGCTGATTGTATAAGGAAGGCGGCGAGAGAGGTGTTAGGGATATCTTCGGGCCGCACCGGTGGCCACAAAGGAGACTGGTGGTGGAATGCAGTTGTCCAAGATAAAGTGGAAGCGAAGAAGGTGGCGTACCCGCGGTTCGTAGGGAGCTCTGGAGAGGAGGAGAAGAGAGTGAACAGTGAGAGATATAAGGTAGCTAGGAAGGAGGCGAAGATGGCAGTAATGGAGGCTAAGACGACAACTTTTGCTCGTCTGTATGAGGAACTAGGGAACAAAGGAGGGGAGGAGAAGTTATTCCGACTCGCTAAGGTGAGAGAGAGGACAACTCGGGATCTGGACCAAGTGAGGTGCATAAAAGATGATGACGACAAAGTTTTGATGGGGGATGACCAGATTAAGAGAAGATGGCAGACCTACTTTCATAAACTTCTAAATGAAGAAGGGGATCAGGATATTGTGCTAGGTGAATTGAGGAATGCCAACAACCCCCATGAATTAAGTTATTGTAGGGACATTGAGGTCGATAAGGTCATGGAGCCAATGCGTAAAATGAGGAGGGGCAGAGCTACCGGGCCAGACGAAATTCCGGTTGAACTTTGGAGGTGTGTGGGTAGAGCAGGCTTGGAATGGCTTACTGGTTTGTTTAATGTTATATTCAAGACTAATAAGATGCCTGAAGAGTGGAGGTGGAGTACAATGATTCCGCTGTATAAGAACAAAGGCGATATTCAGAGATGTAACAACTATAGGGGTATCAAATTACTGAGTCATACCATGAAAGTCTGGGAGAGAGTGGTAGAAATGAGAGTGCGAAGGACGGTGTCTGTTTCAGATAACCAGTTCGGGTTCATGCTGGGGTGATTTACCATAGAAGCTATCCACCTTATTAGGAGGATGATGGAACAATACAGGGATAAGAAGAAGGATGTCCACATGGTGTTTATCGATCTAGATAAAGCGTATGACAGGGTTCTTAGGGAGGTCCTATGGAGATACCTAGAGGTTAAAGGGGTCCCGGTTGACTACATTAGGGTGATTAAAGACATGTATGATGGAGCTAAGACTCGGGTTAGGACAATAGGAAGCGACTCCGACCATTTTCCGGTTGTTACGGAGTTGTACCAAGGGTCTGTGTTCAGCCCTTTCCTATTTGCCCTGGTGATGGATGCCATAACGCATCATATTCAAGGGGAGGTGCCATGGTGCATGCTATTTGCTGATGACATAGTCCTAATTGACAAGACACGACGCGGCGTCAACGAGAGGCTAGAGGTTTGGAGACATGCCCTTGAGTCTAAAGGTTTCAGGCTGAGCAGGACGAAGATGGAATACCTCGAGTGCAAATTTGGGGCCGAGCCGACGGAAGCAGGAGTGGAAGTGAGGCTCGACTCTCAAGTCATCCCTAAAAGGGGTAGTTTCAAGTACCTTGGGTCAGTTATTCAAGGGACCGAGATGATCGATGAGGATGTCACACATCGTATAGGGGTGGGGTGGATGAAGTGGAGGTTAGCAACGGGAGTCTTGTATGACAAGAAAGTGCCACCGTTACTAAAAGGTAAGTTTTATAGAGCAGTGGTTAGGCCTGCTATGTTGTATGGGGCCGAGTGTTGGCCGGTTAAAAATTCACACATCCAGAAGATGAAAGTAACAGAGATGAGGATGTTGAGGTGGATGTGCGGGCATACAAGGATGGACAAGATTAGGAATGAAGATATTCGAGAGAAGGTGGGTGTGGCCCCCATGGAGTACAAGATGCGGGAAGCAAGACTCAGATGGTTCGGGCACATTCAGAGGAGGAGCACTGATGCACCAGTGAGGAGGTGTGAACGACTGGCTATGATGGGCACGAGGAGAGGTAAAGGGAGACCTAAGAAGTATTGGGAGGAGGTGATCAGGCAGGACATGGCACGACTTAGGATTTCTGAGGACATGGCCCTTGACAGGGAATTATGGAGGTCGAGCATTAAGGTTGTAGGTTAGAGGGTAGTTTGTGAATATTACTACATCGCACTAGAGTGAGACTAGCCATTTAGGAGTTAGTCTTAGGATGCTACTGATCAGCTACTGATGCAGGGTTGTATCTGTTGGATATTAGTATACCTTACATCCTTTTCTCCATCCTTTTCGTATTTCCTATATTTCTTATATTGTTGTTATTTTTTTTTATTTTATGTTATTTATTATGAGTCTATTGATAGTACTAATATATTGTCTCTTGTTGCTCTCTTGAGCCAAGGGTCTCCTGGAAACAGCCTCTCTGCCCCTCGGGGTAGAGGTAAGGTCTGCGTACATATTACCCTCCCCAAACCCCACTTGTGGGATTACATTGAGATGTTGTTGTTGTTGTTGTTGTTGTTGTTGTTGTTGTTGTTGTTGTTGTTGTTGTGTTTTCTTTAATTTAATAAAATCACACAAGTCTTTTAGAAAATTACTTTACAATAGAATATCATAGAAACTTGCATATCGTATAAACCGTTTTTACTCCTTATGCCTTCAAATTATGATTTTTGAATTGTTATGTATTTTGAACAAGCAAATTTAATTATTAAAATATTTATAATCGATATCGTGATGTAGAAAAATCCAAGAAAAAACTGAGAAAAAAATTAAATGAAAGCTTGAGCGAAATGCTCTAGCCTTTAAATTTTATTTATGTACGTGGCAAGCATCAAGAGCTCTATTGAGTATTTCAAGCAAGTAAATTTTAATTGATTTTAAGGTCTTAAAAAGTACTATTTGAAATTATTACTGAACAATGTTAGATAATCTCTTCATTTGAATACTTACTAACGATTTGGAATAAAATCAAGTAAAATAATTTTTTAATAATTAGGACTTTGAAATCAACTGAATTTTAATTATTAATATTTTCCTTATTAGAATTAATCAAATAATAATATATAGAATTTTAAAATTAATTAATAGAAAATAGGTTCTTATTTGAACTATGTCGCATAAATATAATATTTCTTTCCATTGTGTTGACAATACTTTGATGAATCATACTCAAATTAAATATCAGACGAATATAATACTTCCATCTTTATATTTTATATCTTCTTTGTAGACGTTTATGAATTTTGTTCCGCAACATAAAATATTTTAAAATTTTTTGGGTACGAATGTGAATAACAAATCAAAATTACAAATGTAGGTAAATACGACACAAGAAGATTTGAATCAACTTGAATGAGCACGTGGTTAAATTCTTCGTCTCTAAATAATAGTATCATTGTATGTACACCAGTGAGTAGAATTGCTAAAGTAGATATTTTCATCGATCAATACTTCTCAAATTGGTTACATTTTCTTCATCAAATGACTAATTTCTCTTGGATTATTTAATTGAAAATAATCAAATTCTTAATTATTTTAAACTTTTTCCTCAATATTAGAAAGTAACGTGAAAGGAATTATAGTTATGTTATATGGTTTAAATAAGAAACAAGATTTATATAAATTGAATAGTTTTTTTATTTAAAAATTTTAAATAGTAGGACTTTTAAATGAACAATATTTTATTTATTAGATCTTTCCTTACTTGAACTATGTACAAATCCTACTATTTAAAACTTTAAATTACCTTACATTTTACCTTATTTAATTATTTTCTTTGATTATGATATAAATATAAAATTAGTGACAAGTATGAGTCGTAATAGTAAGATTGTTCTTGTGACAAAGCCATCAAAATGATAAGAGAGGCCATATATCAACATCATTCGTAAATTAAGTGTGATAATTCATTTGAAGTAGAGTTTACTACTATTAAGATTGATTAATAAACTGAAAAGGCAAGCATTAAAGTCCAAACTTGTATGGATTTTTTTAAAGTTAACTAATACAAATAGAAATTTAAATACAAATCCCTGAATAATAATACTGCATAGATGAATGATTGGAATAGACTTCCAATTTTAATTCCAAGTGGTTCTCTTGGAATAAATAAAATGTTCCTTCAAATAATAAATGAGTAAATAATTTGAGTTAAGTCTATGGGAACTTGTGTGGAACATGTTTCTTCCGTTATTGAGTTAGCAAAATAGAATTAACATTCATCATTTTTTAGGAATTTACACTATTTTCTTTAAATTCTATTTTGCAACTCAAAACACAATTCCTAATAATATTTATGTGGGTTTTTAAAATCTTCTATTCAGTGTCACAAGGCACACGCGCAACGCGTGTATCATAAGATTAGTAAGTTAAAAAAGCATAGGGTGGGAGAGGAGAGAAACTTGTTATTGTCATCTCTTGGCTAGTATATCAAAAACTTAACCAAAATTACAAAGCTCAACCGTACGCGAGTCCAATGATGTGAGTTTCTACGGGAACAACATCTTCCTATTTCAAGGCCATTTTATTTTAAGGGGTTTGATAATATGCTATTACTAATATTGTCTTTATATAACTTGCGCAAGTTTCAAATCAAATTTAAACTTGATATAATATTTCTCCACCATATTAACTTTAAAACTAATTTTTATTATTTTATTTTAGTACTACTGAATTTCTAACAACTCCAAGTGAAAGAAAAGGAATTTAGCTCTTAAAATTTTTAACCGGAAAAAATACGTATTTTTTCTTAAAGTTTTGAAGCTCTGTACCCTAACGTCTCTCTCTCTCTGCTCCCTAACGTCTATTTCTATTTCACCGGCGGCAACCACCAGACTAGGTAAGCTCCCTCCCCCCACCAGACCAGGTAAGCTCTCTCCTCTCTCCTCTCCCCTCCCCCCATCCCTCCCCACCCCTACCCCACCTTTGTCTTCTTTTCCTCTCTTTCTCTCTCCTGTTTTCTTCTTCTTCTTGTCTCCCCCCAAACGCACTTGCTTTCCAGATCCTCCCTTACAATCCTACAATCCTCCACCACCACCACCGGCGCCGGCACTGCAATAGCCTCATCCGTCATCTCCATTTCCCTTAGTTGAATCTCATGCTCATTCTTGTATTTGTAATATACGTTGGTGTTGATTTATTTTTTTGACTTTATTGTGTTTTGTTTAGGGTTCTTCTTTTCACTGTTTTATTTATTTATTTATTATTTAATTTATTTTAAAAAAATCAAAATCAATTTAAGGTTTTATTACAACCTTCTTGTGCTCCTTTGCTACGGGTAGGGCCTCACCAGTGGTAGCGGTGACAACCCCTCCTTTGTTTGTCTTCGTGGTGTTTTGTTCGTATTTCAGGTTAGGGACTATGGTTATTAGCGGTGAGCGGGATGTGCGTGTGCAAACATAAGGAACAACCCCGGCAAGGGTAAACGAGGGGCGGCGGAAGTTGGACGTGAACATGCTAGGTGGACACAACATCGTCGTATATACCAAGACAATTCCCAGGTTCCACTTGCGGGAGTTGGTACCTCCTGTTTTTCTTTTCCCCTTTATTGTGTTAGTTAAATTGTTGCAATCTTAGTTCCTGCTAGTTTATTCACATTATTAGTGCGCTTATTGTCGCATCCTGTTTTTGTCTAGCGTGGTCTGTTGCCTTGTGTGTGTTAGGGATTTTCTCGTAGTTTGCTGTAGGTGTAGTGACTGTGGTCTGGGATGGTCAAGTGAGGTCATGTCCTCGGGGGGAGCGAGGGGTGGGGCGGGAGGTAGGACAGGGGTTACGGAGTGGGTCGGGAGGCAAGGGAGGTAAAAGAAACAGGGGTGTCTATAGGTTAAGAATTGGGTCATGGAACGTAGGTACATTGACGGGTAAGTCTATAGAGTTGGCAAAGATTCTTTAGAAGAGGAGGGTCAATATAGCGTGTGTCCAAGAGACTAGGTGGGTAGGGTCGAGGGCGAAGGATGCGGATAGGTATAAACTTTGGTACTTAGGAGCCCAGAAAGGTAAGAATGGAGTGGGTATCTTGGTGGATAGGGAACTTAGAGAGTCTGTGGTTGAGGTTAGACGAGTGAATGATAGATTGATGGTTATTAAGTTGGTGGTTGCAGAGTACACCCTAAACGTCGTTAGCGCCTATGCACCGCATGCGGGCCTAGATGAGGAGGTTAAACGACGCTTCTAGGAGGGATTAGATGAGATTGTGCGCCAGGTTCCGCCTGCTGAGAAGCTATTCATAGGAGGGGATTTCAATGGTCATATTAGGGCGTCCACAGGTGGCTATGGCGAGGTGCATGCAGGCTTTGGTTTTGGGGAGAGGAACGGAGGAGGTACCTCGCTGTTGGACTTCGCTAAGGCTTTTGGGTTGGTGATTGCGAACTCTAGCTTTCCGAAGAGGAAAGAGCATTTGGTTACTTTTCAAAATGCGGTAGCGAAGACTTAGATTGACTATCTCCTCTTTAGGAGGTGTGACAGCAAGTTGTGCAAGGACTGCAAGGTGATTCTAAGTGAGACACTCGCGATGCAGCATAGACTCTTGGTGCTAGACATTAGTATTAGGATAAAGAGAAGGAAAAAGATATCTCGGAGAAACCCAATAATCAGGTGGGGAGCGTTGACTAAGGATAAAGCCCAAGAGTTGGAGTGCCGGTTGTCGACTATGAGAGCTTGGAGGAGCAATGGGGACGCAAACACTGTGTGGTCAGCGACAACGGACTGTATAAGGGAGTCTACGAGAGAGATGTTAGGGGTCTCGACTGGTGTCTCTAGTGGGCACAAAGGAGACTGGTGGTGGAATGAAGTGGTCCAAGGTAAAGTGGAAGCGAAGAAGGCAGCATACCTGAAGTTAGTGGGGAGCATAGGTGAGGAGGAGAGACGAACATGCATGGAGAGATATAAGGTAGCTAGGAAGGAAGCTAAACTGTCGGTCACGGAGGCTAAGACTGCGTCTTATGGTCATATTTACGAGGAACTGGGGGAAAAAGGCGGGAAGAAGAAGTTATTCCGACTGGCCAAGTTGAGAGAGAGGAAGGCTCGAGATTTGGACCAAGTGAGATACATTAAGAACGAAGATGGTAGAGTACTGGTGGAAGATGACCATATTAAGAGGAGATGACAGACTTACTTTCATAAACTTCTGAATGAAAAAGGGGATCGTGATATTGTGCTAGGCGAATTGGAGCATTCCGATAGTCATCGTGACTTTGGGCACTACAAGCGTATCGAGGTCGAGGACGTCGTGGGACCTATGCGTAAGATGAGTAGGGGCAGAGAAACCGGGCCAGATGAGATTTCGGTGGAATTTTAGAAGTGTGTAGGGAGAGCAAGTGTGGAGTGGTTGACTGGGTTGCTTAATGTTATTTTTAAGGCGAAGAGGATACCGGATGAGTGGAGGTGGAGTACGGTGGTTCCATTGTATAAGAACAAAGGTGATATCCAGAGTTGTAACAACTATAGGGGTATCAAATTACTAAGTCATACCATGAAAGTATGGGAGAGGGTGGTTGAAGCGAGGGTGAGGATGACAGTGTCTGTATCTGACAACCAGTTCGGGTTCATGCCGGGTTGCTCCACCACAGAAGCTATACACCTTGTTAGGAGGTTGGTGGAACTGTATAGAGAGAGAAAGAAGGATTTTCACATGGTGTTTTTTAACCTAGAGAAAACATATGACAAGATTCCTAGAGAAGTTCTCTAGAGATGCTTGGAGGCAAAAGGTGTGTCAGTTCCTTATTTTATGGCAATTAAGGACATGTATGATGGGGCTAAGACTCGGGTTAGGACAATAGGAGATGACTCTGAGCATTTTCCGATTGAAATAGGGTTACACCAAGGTTCTGCGCTCAGTCCGTTCTTATTCGCCCTGGTGATGGATGCGATAACAAACCATATTCAAGGGGAGGTGCCATGGTGCACGCTATTTGCCGATAACATAGTTCTGATTGATGAGTCACGAGCCGGTGTTAACGAGAAATTGGAAGTCTGGAGACAGACTCTTGAGTCTAAGGGTTTCAAGCTAAGCAGAACGAAGACGGAATACCTCGAGTGTAAGTTCAGCGCTGAGCCAGGGGAAGTGGACGTGGAGGTGAGGCTTTAGTCACAAGTTATCCCAAATAGAGACAGCTTCAAGTACCTTGGTTCGATTATCTACGGGGGAGGGAAGATCGACGAGGATGTCACACACTGTATTGGGGTAGGATGGATGAAGTGGAGGTTAGCATCTGGAGTCTTGTGTGACAAGAGAGTGCCAACGATACTTAAAGATAAGTTCTATAAAACGGTGGTTAGACCGGCCATGATGTATGGGGCTGAGTGTTGGCTCGTTAAGAACTCACATATCCAGAAGATAAAAGTAGCAGAAATGAGGATGTTGAGGTGGATGTGTGGGCACACCTGGATGGAGAAGATTAGGAATGGTGCTATTTGAGAGAAGATATACGTGACTCCCATTGATGACAAGATGCGGGAAGCGAGGCTCAGATGGTTCGGGCATGTACAGAGGAGAAGCCCAGATGCTCCAGTAAGAAGGTGTGAGCGGCTGGTTGCGGAAGGCACGAGAAGAGGTAGATGGTGGCCTAAGATGTATTGGGGAGAGGTGATCAGGCAGGATATGACGCGGCTTCAGATTTCCGAGGACATGACACTTGATAGGAAGTTGTGGAGGTCGAGTATTACGGTTGTAGGCTAGGAGGTAGTTGAGTATTGCGTAATTTTGTACCTTTGTAAGCCTAGTACGGTAGGGTTTTGTCTAAGATAGCTAGGAGCAATATCGTGTTTTACTATTTTCTATTTTTCGACGCAGTATCCATTTACTAGCCATCGTTTTTGCTTTGCACTTTTCTGCATTTTATGTTCCTATGTTTCCTATAATCTCCGTAGTGAATCTAATATTCTCTCTTTTTGTCTTTTTATTATCTTGAGTCGGGGGTCTTTCGGAAATAGCCTCTCTACCCCTTCGGGGTAGGGGTAAGGTCTGCGTACACACTACCCTTCCCAGACCCCACTTGTGGGATTTTACTGGGTTGTTGTTGTTGTTGTATTTTAGTACTACTCATAAAATAGAAAGTCAAATTGACAATTTGAATCCCGTAACTGATCAAATAGTATAGTAAACCCACAGTTACAATGGAAAGCAAATATATCCAATTTTAGGACAAATCATAGAATTTATAGCGGGATAAGAGAAGATTGACTTACTAATATGCAAGGTAGGCTAAAAAGAGGCCGAGCAAAGCTGAAATTATGCTAGGAGTCCCTGGAAGAACTTGAAGGTTTAGCTCTAAAGGAAGAAGAATAGGAAGGAGGAGTCAGAAGAATTCCGCAGTTTAGTCATTTTAACAGAATAAGTACTATTTATCAAGATTATTTTACCAAATACGTCAATTATCAGCTTTATTACTTTCTATCCAAGCCTATTTATTATATCAATTTCAACACTTAAAAAGTGTTTTTCAGCATTTGAAACCGCAAATAGGGAGATCATAGATATGGAAATAGGTATCAATGTATTACTATATACAGAAGGTCAGTTATGTTCTGGACCACAATGTACGATTGATTAGGCAGGCAGGAGCGCTGCTGAATGAGTAACCAATTCAACAATCCTTAGTCAACGCGGGTTCGGGGAAGGGCCTGACCACAAGGGTCTATTGTACGTAGCCTTATCCTGCATTTCTGCAAGAGTTGTTTCTACGGCTTGAACCCGTGACATATTTATAGTATATCCAAGAGCAGAAAAGGCCTATTCTTCGTGATACATTTCCCTTATATGTTTAAACGAACAAATCAAGAGGAGCAGAACAGATGGACACTTGAGGCCAGTGCACACATGAAATATCCATGACGACATTGCTCCCAAGTTGAAAATACATTTGAAGAAGATTCCTGCAAGTTTTGATACATGTGCAATTCAAGTACAGTTACAGGACAGTGCATATTATATAACTACTAGTATTAGTACCTGTGCGGATGCGCGGACACTAATCATATCAAATATTTAAGTTATTTGGATTGTAGGTAAATAATTTTAATATTTACACTTTCTCAGTAAATATAGATAATCATTGGATATTAACTATATGAAAAAAATTAACAATTTCTTCTATTTTTCTTTTTTGATATCATTCTTACCAGTGTCATTGAATCCTAAAAATAGTCAGGAAGCAAAATAATAACTCATATTTATGGCAAAATAATCAAATGTTGAGACAATGAATGACTCTTTAGATAAGACTTAACTGTTTTTCTATTACTCGAACTCTTATTTGGTGTGTTGATATCTCTTAAAAAATATTTCTTTCTTAAAATTTCAGTTTCTAAAACATTATTTTTCAATAATAATTATTTTTATAATAATGTAATTGAAAATATTGTTCTTAATTCAAAACTCATTTTAGTTGGCTATCGATAAATATAATATATTCTTTAGCTAGTGAATTGTTTTTACTCCATTTTGATATTTGACATTGACCATGTTAAATATCTGAGCTATTGTGATGACCCAAAAAGTCATCACTTGTTTTAGAAATAAATTCTGTGTTCCGAGGCTTTAAAAACTTCTTTCAGCATCACCTCCATTTGCATGCGCAGTCCGTGCACGTACCCGGAAAGCCATTATGTAAAAATCTGTGAAAAAGATGAATTTTTGCCTTTAAAATGAATTTATGGTCCACAATTTGGGTAAACGGACCCGGACCCGTGATTGACGGTTCCGGAGGGTCCGTAGAAAAATATGGGACTTGGGCGTATGCCCGGAATCGAATTCCGAGGTCCCAAGCCCGAGAAATGAATTTTTAAAAGAAAATTATTTTCTGGAATATTTATGAGTTTTTGGAAATGAAACATGTTTAAAATTTGATGGTATCGGGCTCATATTTTGGTTTCGGAGCCTGGTAAGGTCTTACTATGTGGTTTAAGTCGAGCCTGTGAAATTTGGTAAGAAACGTAAGTCGTTTGATGTGATTCGGACCCGTAGTTGTAAAACATGATACTTTGAAAGTTTTGAGGGTTTTCTTAGATTTCTATGCTAAATCCGTTGTTAAAGATGTTATTTTGGCGATTTGATCGCACGGATAAGCTCATATGATATTTTTGAGTTAGTATGCATGTTTGGTTTGGAGCCCCGAGGGCTCGGGTGAGTTTCGGATAGGTTTCGAAAGGTTTTAAACTTAGAAAAAGTTGCAGGTTTTCAGTTTCTGGTGTTCTGGTGTGTTGTTCTTCGCATTCGCGGAAGGACTCTCGCGAACGCGAAGGGTAAGTCAGGCTGAAGGAATTTTCCTTCTACGCGAACGCGAGAAACAAGACGCGAACGCGAAGCTTTGGGGGTGTTTCCCTTCGCGAACGCGGACCTGCTATCGCGAACGCGAAGGCCTTTGAGCCTGGGCAGGGGGAGATGGATTTTTCTCTACGCGAACGCGGCCAACCGACCGCAAACGTGAAGGCTCTGGGGGCTGAAGCTCCGCGAATGCGAGCCTGTGATCGCTAACAATATGGCTAATTGGGCCTGACCCATCGCGAACGTGACAGACCCATCACGAACGCGATGAAGGCCTGCCCAGTAATTTTAAAATAGAAGCAAAAATGGGCAGAACCTATTTACTTCATATTTTCGAAATTTGGGAGCATTGAGGCATTTTTCAAAGAGCAATTTCTTCCCCAAAATAGTGGTAAATGATTCTAAACCTTTTTCTTTCGATTTCCCATTGCATTTCATCAATTTCCTTCCTAAAAGCTAGAGTTTTTATGGTAGAAATTAGGAATTTGGGTAGAGTTAAGGTTTTTTGATTAATTGGGATTTAGACCTCGTTTTGGGGTCGAATTTTGAAACTAATTGCATATTTGGGCTCGTGGGTGAATGAATGATCGGATTTTGGTCCGAACCTCGAGTTTTGACCAAGCGGGCCCGGGGTCAATTTTTGACTTTTTGGGAAAAATGATAGAAAACCTATAATTGAGCATTGGGTATGAATTCTTTAGCATTTATTGATGTTGTTAAATTAATTTGGACTAGATACGAGTTGTTCAGAGGCAAATTCTAAAGGAAAATCGGTGTTTGAGGCTTGAGTTGGCCATGGAAGTTCGAGGTAAGTGTTTGGTCTAACCTTAGCTTGAGGGATTAGGAGTTGTGTCCTATTTGCTATGTGTTACTTATTGTGTACGATGTATAGGCATAGTGACGAGTATCTATACATTGGTGTCAAGCATGACTGTGAGTCTTAAATTAAAATTATTGTATTCTTAATAAGTATTACGAATGCCTAAGTTATTGATTCTTTGTGTTGAGCAAGGATTATGATTGTTCTCGTGGGAATTGCTTATGGTTGAGTATTGGTGCTAGTTAAGGTTTCTTTTGTGAAGTTAGATGTTAGAACAAGTTTGGTTATAGCTGATTTTCCCTTGTCGGGACGTATTTACTTATACTGTCGATTCCCTTGCCGGGATAGTGTTGTTTCTTTATTGTTCCCTTTCCGGGACTCTCTTTGTGTTTGGTGTTGAACTATATATTTGGATCGGGTTGTACGCCGCAACAATAATATAATTGGATCGGGTTGCATGCCGCAACAGTGATAAATGATATGGATCGGGTTGCACGCCGCAATAGTTTTTTTATAATTTGGATCGGGTTGCGCGCAGCAACAATAGACAATAAAAGTGTTTATTGATTGGTTACGATTTCCTTATTCTTTTGTTGTAAATTTTAAATTGTTCTTTATGCTTTTCTCTTAAATTACTGTTGGTAAATGATATTTCCCGCAGCATGTCCCCCTCCTATCTTTAATTGTCTATTTCTATTTTATTTTCCGCTGTATATGATATAACTGTACAGGTTTATTTGGTAGTCCCTTCCTAGCCTCGTCAGTACTTTGCCGGAGTTAGGCCAGGCACTTACCAGCACATTGGGTCGGTTGTGCCGATACTACACTCTGCACTGTGTGTAGATCCTGGAGTGGCAGTTTTTGGACCGTTGCTTTGGGTGGCTGCCTTCAGTCCAGTCGGAGATTCCTAGGTAGTCCTGCAGGCATCCACAGGCCCCGACGTTCTCCTTTATCTTTATATTCTGTTTTCATTTACTTCAGAGACAGATTGTATCTTTCTTTCCAGACAATTGTTTGTAATATTCGTAGACAGTCCGTGATATTGTGACACCGGTTCCGGTAGAGATGTACTTGGTATTGTCGTACTTATTTTTGATAAGTTATCAGATTACGTCTTCCGCATGTCTTTATTTATTATTAATACTTCACTGTTGATCGTATGTTGTTTTAAACTGTTAAAAAGGGCTAAATAAAAGAGTTAGTGAATCTATAAAACTCAGCTTGCCTAGCTTTCACGAGTAGGCATCATCACGTCTCCCGAGGGTGGGAAATCCGGGTCGTGATAAGTTGGTATTAGAGCTCTAGATTACATAGGTCTCACAATTCATGGAAAATCTTAGTAGAGTCTGAGGGATCGGTATGGAGACGTCTGTATTTACCCCAGAGGCTACAAAGTTAGAAAAAACTTCGCATTTATTGTTTCCTGTCATGCGGTTTGGTTACCCAATGCTAATTGAATTTCTACTATGTTCTTTCGCACATGGCGAGAACACGTGCTTCCTCATCCACCGATCAGCAGCCCGAGCCCCCAGCGGCAACTCCCACGAGGGGAAGAGGGCGAGGCCGAGGCCGTGCTAGAGGCCGAGATAGGGGCAGAGCTAAGCCCAAAGCAGCAGCACCAGCGGCGGAGCCTCAGGTTGACTTCGATGATGAGGTTCCGGCCCAGACAGTTCTGGTGGGCCCAGCTCATCTCCTAGAGGGGTTTATTGCTACCCCAGTACTCCAGGATGCTCTGGTCCGTCTAGTGGGCCTTATGGAGAGTGTCACCCGCCTATAGCACCAGCCGTCTCTCAGGCTGGAGGAGGAGCCCAGACTCTTGCTACTCGCACTTCGGAGGAGATGGCTCCTTAGTTTCAGACTCCAGTAGCTCAACCAGTTGGAGTAGTTCAACCGGGTGTAGTAGCTCAGACCGGTAAGGGAGCAACTATGTTTGCCGATGCTTTGTGGAGATTAGACAGGTTCACCAAGCTCTTCACTACTACTTTCAGCGGTGCATCTTCTGAGGATCCCCAAGATTATCTAGACAGTTGTCATGAGGTTCTCAGGAACATGGGGATAGTGGAGACCAATGGGGTCGACTTTGCTACTTTCGCTTGTCTGGATCCGCCAAGACTTGGTGGAGAGATTATTGTTTGGCTAGACCAGCCGAATCACCAGCTTTGACTTGGGAGTAGTTTACTCAGCTATTTCTTGAGAAGTTTCTCCCTATCACTCAGAGAGAGATCCATCGGAGGCAGTTTGAGCGTCTCCAGCAGGGTTCTATGACCGTTACTCAGTATGATTCCAGATTCATCGACTTGACCCATCATGCTCTTATCATACTTCCCATCGAGAGATAGAGGGTGAGGAGCTTCATTGAGGGACATATTTAGCCGATTCGACTTCATATGGCTAAGGAGACAGGGAGTGAGATTTCTTTTCAGAAGGCGGCTAATGTAGCCAGGAGAGTTGAGATGGTTCTGTCACAGGGGTGTGGTCAGGGGTCTGACAAGAGGCCTCATCATTCAGGAAAATTTAGTGGTGCCTCGTCTAGAGGCAGGGATTCGTATGGTAGGGGTACCCTCCTAGGCCTTTTCAGTCAGCACTTCAGGTTTCTCACGCCGCTTCAGGTGGTCGTGGTTCTTATATGCAGTATTTTGATCAGCAGCCCTACAGTGCACCACCAGCTCCTATCAGTGCACCGCCGTTCTAGAGTTTTTGGGGTGGTCATTCAGGTCACCAGGGTTAGTCTCAGTTTCCTCAGCCGCAACCCTTAGGTGGATGCTTTGAGTGTAGTGAGTATGGTCATATCCAGAGGGCTTGTCCGAGATTGGTGGGTATTCAGTCGCAGTAGCAGGGTTCCTGTGCTATGGATCAGGCACCAGGTGTTCCACCGCCCGCTCTGCCAGCTAGGGGTGGGGGTAGAGGTGCTAGAGGTAGAGGTAGAGGTATTAGAGGTGGAGGTCAGGCAGCTAGAGGTGGAGGCCAGCCAGCAGCAGGCCGTCCTAGAGATGTAGTTCAGGGTGGTGGGCCCCATCCCCGATGTTATGCTCTTCCAGCCAGGCCTGAGGCTGAGGCTTCCGATGCAGTTATCACAGGTACTATTCTGGTTTATAGTAGAGATGCTTCAGTCCTATTTGATCCAAGGTCTACATATTCCTATGTGTCATCTTATTTTGCACCATATCTAGTCATGCCTAGTAATTCCTTGAGTGCCCCTGTATATGTGCCTACATTAGTGGGTGATTCTATTGTGGTAGATCGAGTTCATCGTTCGTGTATAGTTGTGATTGGGGGTCTTGAGACTCGTGTAGATTTGTTATTTCTGGACATGGTTGATTTTGGTGTCATATTGGGGATGGACTGGTTATCATATTGCCACACTATCTTGGACTGTCATGATAAGATTGTGACCTTAGCCTTGCCGGGTTTACCCCGTTTAGAGTGGAGAGGGACTCCTGGTCATTCTACCCGTAGTGTTATCACTTATGTGAAGGCTCGGCGTATGGTCGAAAAGGGGTGTTTGGCCTATTTGGCATATGTTCGTGATTCTAGTTCGAGGTTCCTTCTATTGACTCTATGCCCGATGTTCGTGAGTTCCCTGAGGTATTTCCTTTAAACCTGCCGGGTATGCCACCCGACAGGGATATTGACTTCTGCATTGATTTGGCTCTGGGCACTCAGCCCATTTCTATTCTGCCGTATCATATGGCCCAACCTGAGTTAAAAGGGTTGAAGGAGCAGTTGCAAGACTTGCTTGAAAAAGGTTTTATTAGACCAGTATTTCGCTATGGGGTGCGCTGGTGTTGTTTGTTAAGAAGAAGGATGGATCGATGAGAATGTGCATAGACTACCGACAATTGAACAAGGTTACAATCAAGAATAAGTATCCATTGCCGAGGATTGATGATTTGTTTGATCAGCTTCAGGGTGCCAAGGTATTTTAGAAGATTGACTTGAGATCTGGCTACCGTCAGTTGAGCATTAGGGCATCTGATGCCCTAAGACAGCTTTCCGCACTCGGTACTTGGATTGACAAATGGTACTTGTTCATCTTGGTGATGTCATTCGGGTTGACAAATGGCCAGCAGCTTTTATGGATTTGATGAATAGAGTGTTCAGGCCTTACTTGGATTTGTTCGTGATAGTCTTCATTGATGATATTTTGATATATTCCCGCAGCCGGGAGGAGCACGAGAAACATCTTAGAGTGGTTCTTCAGACTTTGAGGGATAGTCAGTTGTATGCCAAGTTTTCGAAGTGTTAGTTCTGGTTGAGTTCAGTTGCATTCTTGGGTCATGTTGTATCAGCAGAGGGTATTCAGGTTGATCCGAAGAAGATAGAGGCAGTCAAGAACTGGCCTAGACCCGCATCAGCTACAGAGATCCGGAGTTTCTTGGGTTTAGTAGGCTACTATCGTCGGTAGGGGTGTTCATAAAAACCATAAACCTGAACCAAACCGAAAACCAAACCAACCCGACCAAAAAACCGATACTTTTTGGTTTGGATTAGTTTTGGTTTTGAAATTTAAAAACCGATCAAATTTGGTTTGTGTTTGGTTTTAATTAAAAAAAATTCTGAACCAAATCGAATATAGGAGTAGCTATTTTAAATTTATTATTACACCTATATATATATATATATATATATATATATATATATATATATATATATATATATATATATATATATATACACACACACACACACAATACAAAGTTTTAAAATTTTTATAGTAAATATTAATCGTTTGCTTTTTAGTACAGTTCTTTACCTTTACATTCTAGTTTAATTGGTAGTTCTATTTTGTTAAGTGTAAAAATCTATTTCATGTTAAAAATATATATTTTTAATTGAGTCCTTAAATTATTCATCACTGTTTGATTCAATTGTCATCAATATATCTTGGTAAATAATAGATTTCTCTAAGGTCAATTGATTTGATAGTGTTACGTTGAAAATGTGATCTCCAAAATGTGTGTTTGGTAGTGTATGTCTTATATTTAAGAAAAAACCGACAAATAACCAAAAAAAATCGAAAAACCGACATAAACCGAATCGAGAAAAAACTGACATAATTGGTTTGGTTTGGTTCTAATATTTGAAAAACCGTCTTACTTGGTTTGGTTTCTTTTTAGGAAAAAACCAATCCAAACCGAACCATGAACACCCCTAATCGTTGGTTTGTGGAGGGGTTTTCGTCTATTGCAGCCCCGATGACCAGGTTGACCCAGAAGGGTGCCCAGTTCAGGTGGTCGGACAAGTGTGAGGTGAGCTTTCAGAAGCTCAAGACAGCTTTGACTATGGCACCAGTGTTGGTTTTGCCCATAGGTTTAGGGCCATATACCGTTTATTGTGATGCATCTCGTATTGGACTTGGTGCGGTGTTGATGCAGGATGGCAAGGTCATTGCCTATTCTTCGCGGCAGTTGAAGATTCATGAGAAGAACTATCCGGTTCATGATTTGGAGTTAGCAGCCATTGTTCACACGTTGAAGATTTGGAGGCATTATCTATATGGCGTGGCATGTAAGGTGTTCACGGATTACAAGAGTTTACAGTACTTGTTCAAGCAGAAAGAGCTAAATTTTAGGCAGAGAAGGTGGTTGGAGCTGTTGAAAGACTATGATATCACCATCTTGTATCATCCAGGAAAGGCCAATGTGGTGGCCGATGCTTTGAGTAGGAAGTCAGCCAGTATGGGTAGTATTGCTTATATTCCGATCGGTGAGAGACCGTTTGCTTTGGATGTTTAGACTTTGGCCAATCAGTTGGTGAGGTTGGATGTCTCTGAGCCCAACCGTGTGTTAGCTTGCACAGTCACCCGTTCTTCTTTATTGGAGCGTATTCGAGATCGGCAGTATGATGATCCTTATTTGTGTGTCCTTAGAGACACGGTGCAACACGGAGGTGCCAAGCAGGTTATCTTATGAGATGATGGAGTTTTGAGGCTGCAAGGTCGAGTTTGTGTGCCAATTGTGGATAGGCTTCGAGAGTTGATTTTAGAGGAGGCCCATAGTTCCCGGTACTCTATTCATCCGGGGGCCGCTAAGATGTATCAGGATTTACGGCAGCATTATTGGTGGCGGAGAATGAAAAAGGACATTGTTGCATATGTGGCTCGGTGTTTGAACTGTCAGCAGGTTAAGTACGAGCATCAGAAGCCCGGTGGTTTGTTCTAGAAGATTGAGATTCCTGAGTGGAAGTAGGAGCGTATCACTATGGACTTGATTGTTGGACTCCCACGAACTCAGAGGAAGTTCGATGCAGTATGGGTTACTGTTGATAGGCTGACCACGTCAGCACATTTCATTCCTGTGGCAGTCTCCTATTCTTCTGAGAAGTTAGCTGAGATCTATATCCGGGAGATTGTTCGTCTTTATGGTGTGTCCGTGTCTATCATTTCGGATCGAGGTACGCAGTTTACCTCACATTTCTGGAGAGCAGTTCAGCGAGAGTTGGGCACATGGGTTGAGTTGAGCACATCATTTTATCCTCAGACAGACGGCCAGTCCGAGCGGACCATTTAGATTTTGGATGATATGCTCCGAGCTTGTGTGTAAAACCCCGCAATATTACGTCAATATTACGTCCTGTAGTATTATATTACGACAATGTTACCCTCTGCAGTAATATATTACGATGATGGTACGTCCTGCAGTATTAAGTTGCGACAGTGTTGCACCTTACAGTATTTTACGTTGAATTTGTCATAAGGTAATTGACATCAGTTCAAGAAAAAGATTATTTGGAGAATATAAGGATTATGCTATTTCATACAAGTGATGAGTAAATTCGTGAAGGTGAGAGGGGAAGCAAGTCAAAGAAAATGAATTTTCGTTCAAGTTTGGCATGTTGAGATAAAATACGGGCCGACCGTTAATACCCGATATTTATGGACTAGTACCATACAAGGTACCACATGGCCATAATAGTAAGGTGTATATGTTATGTAAAAAAATGAGTAGTATTTTAAGTAATTTGAGGTAATTCTTAATTATGCGGATAATTGGTTAATTATTGGGTAATGGGATATTATCCAATTAATTAAAGAGCCAATTGGATAAATATGAGGTAAGAGTAACGTGGCAGCCCAAGGCTTTGTATAATGTGACTCTTGAATTTATGTGAAATGTGGCAAACCTTGGAAAATACTTTGGCCAACTAAGCCACATATAAGGCCCACCCCACACCTAGTAAAAGTCTTCTAAAAAAACATAAAATTATGCCTTTGAATCAGACAGCAAAAGGTTCAAAAACGTTAGCAAGGTCCCAAACTTTAGCAACATGAATTCAAAAAGACTTGGCAACATATCTTTGTAAAAGATTTAAAATCAAAATCTTCCTTTGACGTTGAAAAGCAGAAATGCTCCACTTCAAACACAAGCTTCATTATGAAGCAATTTTGTCTAAATTCTTGCCAAGATTTCAATTGAAATATCAAAGTTCAACCATTAAGATTTAATTCCATTTCTATCTTCAATACACAAAACGTTAGGAGCAGGAAAAAAAATCATCCCAAGATTTCAAGGAATTCAAATGTAAATTTTGCCGAAATAGGTATGTTAAGACTATTCCTTCTTTCTTTTGGCATGATCCATACGATATGAACGGAACGTGCAAATACACAAATTCCATGAATGACTCTATTCATAGAAGTATTAGAGACATCTGTGTTCTTGAATTTTCATGTGTTATAATATCTTATCATCTGTTCATGGGTCTCAGAAAAATACGAAAGTTGAAAAGAGTTTACTTTATGATATTACTCAGAGTCAAGATTGTCTTATGACATTCCGAATGATTTTATTGACGTACTTTTTATGCATTGCATTCATGTGTATTGACCCATGACCAGATGGTGTTATATACACGTATATATGTAAATATATGTATACAGGATATGGGAAAAGGTTATGGCATTATATACGCACCACCACCTGATCAGTTGGTATATGATGATGATGTTGCCCACAGTGGCTGAAATATGATTCAAACAGCGTTATATACGCATATATGGGTATGTATTCAAATGGTGTTATATACGCATATGTATGTATGCATTCAAACGGCGTTATATACGCGTATATATGTATGTATATATATGTATATGGGATATGGGAATGGTTATGGCGTTATATACGCACCACCACCTGATCAGCTGGTATACGATTATGACTTCGCCCACAGTGGCCGATATGATATGATGGGATGCCCTCAGAGGCTGATGATTTTATGAAACATGTACCTATGCACGACATGACATTCATACACATATGCATGATGCTAAAAGTAATTTATGATTTACAAAGTTATTCAGACTTACAGGATGAGTCATGTACTCTATATTTCTTCCATGTCTCTTATGTACTTTTTTATATGCCTTACATACTCGGTACATTATTAGTAATGACGTCCCTTTTGCCTGGGGACGTTGCGTTTCATGCCCGCAGGTCCCAATAGACAGGTCGAGAGCCCTCCAAGTAGGCTATCAGCTCAGCGGAAGAGGTTGGTGCGCTCCATTTGTTTCGGAGTTGCTTGTTTGGTTAGTATGATTTAGACGTGTATTGTTTGGTATGACGAGACTCTATCCCGACCATTATGATATTTATGTATTCTTAGAGGTTTGTAGACATATGTCGTGTATGTGAAAGATTGTACGGCCTTGTCGGCCTATGTTTTGAGTTTATAAAAGATCATGTTGACCTATTAGGCCCATATGTGATGTGTATATGATAATGTAATAAGAAAGATATGCTACGTTGGTACTCGGTTGAGTAAGGTACCGTGTGCCCGTCGCGGCCCATCGGTTTGGGTCGTGACAAAAGTGGTATCAGAGCAGTTCTGTCCTAGGGAGTCTACAAGCCGTGTCTAGTAGAGTCTTGTTTATGGGTGTGTCGTGCACCACACTTATAAGCAGGAGGATACAGGGCATTTAGGATTGACACTCTTTCTTCTTACTCTAGATCGTGTGGTAAAGCTCACTTATAAGAATTCAAGTTCCAAAATTCTATGTTATTCATAATAACACGATGCCTACATCCGGAAAGAAGGTTGGAAAGAGAGATAGTTGTGGAAGAGCTGAGTAAGAGGAATTGGATTTTTGTATGATGCCTACGATAAGTAAATATGAGGTCTTTAGCAGATCGTAGGTGTACTGAAAGGTGTAAGCTTCCTGATAAGAAGTCGTAAGGTAAGAATGCCTATCCATCTTTATGGTGAAGGATAATGAGAGATTAAGAAGATAAGTACAAGTTTCAGCAAGTAAAAGGAGCAAGGTGAAAAAGGGTACGAAGTACCCAGTTAATGAAGGTTAACAGCGGTTATAATTGAGGCAGAGGAACATAAGTTTTTTGAGTTATATTCAATAGTAACAGAGGTATATACAATTGAACGCACCCCTTCCAGATATGCCCTATAGGGGATTAACAAAAGTAGTATAAGAAGATATGATGGATGAATTGATTGCGCCAGTTGACATTTCCGAAGGATAGTGCAAATGTGCTAATAGATCTCTTTATGAGACACCCAGATGGTGCACTCTAAAATAGTGCAGCCAGATATGAGTACTACAAAGACATGCACTATAAGCCTTGAAGGGATAAATATTACCTTAGTATGGCTTGCGTCCCTAGTAAAGCGAGAACATTAAGCAACTTGAAGAGCCACTAGATAGAGCAAAGGAAAGCTAAAAGCGAAAGAATGTCGTATTGAAGTTTTCACAAGAAAAGGGATATACAGAAATATTAGCAGAGTAATGAGAAGAGAAATAAGGAAGCATTACGAATAAAGTGTGATACATGGAGAAAACGGTAGAGCGTTATAGAACCTATAGTCAAATGAAGGAAGAGACGAAAGGTGATGGCCCTTAAGACAACAAAAATATATAGGCCATAAGGTTATATCTTCATTTTGAGAAATAAGTTCGTGACTCCAATGCGACTACCAAAAGGAAAAGTTAGACCCCAGAGTAATAGAACTAGTATGGATTGGTGAACAAGATAAACCAAATATAAATTAGGGACTGAATGATTGGAAAATACTCGGCATCATGGAAATTTCAGATTTCGTTCCGGCAGTAATAGAATGGACCACATAAGAGGATTCATGATGAATTTAGAGAATGGTCATTCAGGGAGACGCTTCCCTAAAGCAAGCAATGTGAGCAACGCTCAACTTAAGGGACTATATGTGCCATTTATACTAAAGTTTCACCCTGGTGAGTAAGGAATTTTGCTATCCTTGGTACGAAAGGATTACCGCAAGGCGAGTAAGGGTCATCGATGATGTGAAAGGATGAAAAAGATGAAAAGTTAATATACCTATAGGTAGGTCATCGTAGCTCCACTTTTTAGTACTCCCCAAAAGGGGGGAATATGGAGTAATGTGGCATTAAGTCAGAATTAAGTGGTTCTTGTGACTATGGAATGGTAAAGGAAGAATGCGATAAATGAAAGAGGAAGGAGATAGCACTTATCCAAATCTTACACATACGCTACGATTCAAGAATATTGTGCAAGCACGACGTTAAGAAAAGGAAGTAAATGTTCTTGCCTGAGTTGTTATTAATAAATAAGGAGCCAGTACGAGACGTAAGTTAAAACAAAGTAAATAACCCAAGAAAGATTACGAGGAATATTGATATGAGAATGGGCCAACAAGTAGTTAGTAATTGATCAAGAAGATCTCAGTTATGGCTAAACAAGAGGTTACAGACGAGTCATCAGATCGTGTAAGATAAACATAGTAAAACCCAACATGGAGAATTCAGCCTCGGAAAATATCATTATAATACTTGAGATATATTCAAACAAGAGTCGGGGTAGTTAAAGGTACCGTATAAGTATTACAGGGATAAAAGAAAGTGCCACAGGGAAGGCAGTCAAAATATCAGTTCAGAAGCAACCATACAAGTACAAGGGCATGAAAGTAAGCAACTACGGATGATTACAGGCAAGTAAGGACATCAAAAAGGTCTGTAATAAGCCCACAACTTTACGAGAGTCAAGGGTTCTCCCTAAGTACTACAACGAAAGACTAGCTGAGGAAAGAAAAAAGAAGGATTCAACCTATGCACAATGACCTAAAGAGAAAATGGTCATGTAACAACAATCTCGCAACAACATTATAAGCACTCCAAGGGAAAGTGGCATCTACATGACTAATGAACAGAAAGAAAAGTTAAATGTAATATTCGAGAACATAAGAGTTGCACGAAAACTCTGGGATCTATAGGCACTAAGATGAGCTAAGTATGGACGCAACAAGGGGGTAGAAGGACCAGGAAAAGTAATAGCTTGCGCTGAAAGAAAGCTATAATGGAAAGAAAGAAATTATTCGATCAATGATCCAGAGTGGGTTATGTTACGAACTCACTTAAGGGTTCTGATTTTTATACATTCATCATATACAACCGTAGAAGATTCTGGTATACGTTAAAAGAAAGAATTGAGCCCAGGTCATAGATGAAGGATTGAATTATTAAAGAATTTTATCATGAATATCCCTCAGCGCCTATGAAAGGCTAATATAATAACTAATACCAGGAGCCGCATGTCGGAAGATATCTTAAGCCTACATAGAGGCTGATCAGAAAGAAGAGGAGACTAAAGAGTTACATCGACTAAGCAAAACAAGAGGGACCAAGAGAATTATAGACTTCGGGATCACTCTTAAGTAGCAGAGGTATAAGGAAGATAGTACAGTAGCCATATTTTACAATAGCTCTATGATGAAGCCAACTGAAGAGTACCAGCCTCATAAGTAGTCAGTACGAAGCTCCCACCGAATTGTGTATGCACCAGAGGTGTAAGAATTATAATAGAGCTTCAAGTTATGGACGTGAATTATACCTATGTGGAAGGGAGGTCATGAAAGAGATAGAAGATATAATACGAGATTTTAAGGTAAGAAAGGTAAATGTGAAAAGCGTACGAGATACTCAATGCAGAACATGTGAATAGTCCATACTTCAGATAGAAGGCTAGAAGTGCGGGGATTCATTATCTAGGGATAATAGTGGCATCATCAGTAGCATACCTTCCAACCTATGGTCTAGGTATCGAAAAGCTTGACCAAGAGAGTAAAGAAGAGTTAGAAACAATGTGATGTCTCGCTTGATGTTCCAAATGACAAAAGGAAATTTATGATGCAAGCAAGTTGAAAGGTTGCAAGTAATATAAATAGAGACGTGTAGGTCACAAGTTATTGTATGGTGAAGCGCAAGGTTCTAGAAGACAGGAGCAAGGATAAGAATATGCGAATGGGAAATTAACAAAATGGATAAGTCCTAAGGATTAAGCCCATGAAAACAAGAAGAGTAGATGGTTTCTCTAAATTAGACAAAGCTCACTATAGCCTGAATGAACTCAAATGAGTCTAAGACTGATAGCATTTAGAATGCCACCCTGGTAATAGAATGAGGGTGTAATAGTGATAGATAAAAGACGACGTTTGGGCCTTCGATTGAGTAATGATTCAACGAAGAAAAGAAACAGATCTTATGAATTGGACAGGATTAAAGACCCACGCAAGGTGAATCGCATTGGGATGCTATGAGGTATGGTTATCATTAATATATTATAGATCAATATTGAGGTGAATCAATAATGGATGAACTAAAGTTACGAAGTATGAGATAAGATTAGGCCGTCATTCTAAAGATAAACAGTAATGAGGAAGCATTAAAGGACTTAAATTTATACATATAGAATGAGCAATGAGAGTGAGCTGGGACTTGGTAGCAGACCTCAGCAACGATAAATTAAAGTAAGAGTTATGGCAATAAATTCATACGGATGGTTAAACGGACCTATGCGCTGAGATATAGCAATATTCGTGAATCCAACAAAGTATCGAGCAAAGGACTTAAATATACCTATAGAGGCCTAGATAGGCATCCTATTAAGCCTTGTATATACAAAGTAAGGCCTACAAATTGACTAAAAGGTATAAGGAAAAAGAAAAGATGAATTGCATAAGTGCACCTACAAAGCCAGGGTCATACAGGCCGCATGACAAAAGGTAACAAAAGTTGCAAGATTAGGAAGATTTCGACCACAGGTCATGATATGAGCAAAGAGACTAAAGAGGGGAATACCCTAGACTTTGGATTTATTCATAGATCAACTGCTTGAATGACAAGAAGAGTATTAATGTATTCAAAAGAGCTATAAGTTACGAAAATAATGAGAGCATCAGTCAACATTCGAGGACGAATGTTCCAAAGGGGGGAATGATGTAAAACCCCGCAATATTACGTCAATATTACGTCCTGCAGTATTATATTATGACAATGTTACCCTCTGCAGTAATATATTACGATGATGTGACGTCCTGCAGTATTAAATTACGACAGTGTTGCACCTTACAGTATTTTACGTTGAATTTATCATAAGGTAATTGACATCAGTCCAAGGAAAAGATTATTTGGAGAATATAAGGATTATGCTATTTCATACAAGTGATGAGTAAATTCGTGAAGGTGAGAGGGGAAGCAAGTCAAAGAAAATGAATTTTCGTCCAAGTTTGGCATGTTGAGATAAAATACGGGCCGACCGTTAATACCCGATATTTATGGACTAGTACCATACAAGGTACCACATGGCCATGATAGTAAGGTGTATATGTTATGTAAAAAAATGAGTAGTATTTTAAGTAATTTGAGGTAATTCTTAATTATGCGGGTAATTGGTTAATTATTGGGTAATGAGATATTATCCAATTAATTAAAGAGCCAATTGGATAAATATGGGGTAAGAGTAACGTGGCAGCCCAAGGCTTTGTATAATGTGACTCTTGAATTTATGTGAAATGTGGCAAACCTTGGAAAATACTTTGGCCAACTAATCCACATATAAGGCCCACCCCACACCTAGTAAAAGTCTTCTAAAAAACATAAAATTATGCCTTTGAATCAGACAACAAAAGGTTCAAAAATGTTAGCAAGGTCCCAAACTTTAGCAACATGAATTCAAAAAGACTTGGCAACATATCTTTGTAAAAGATTTAAAATCAAAATCTTCCTTTGACGTTGAAAAGCATAAACGCTCCACTTCAAACACAAGCTTCATTATGAAGCAATTTTGTCGAAATTCTTGCCAAGATTTCAATTGAAATCTCAAAGTTCAACCATTAAGATTTAATTCCATTTCTATTTTCAATACACAAAACGTTGGAGTAGAAAAAAAAATCATCCCAAGATTTCAAGGAATTCAAATGTAAATTTCGCCGAAACAGGTATGTTAAGGCTATTCCTTCTTTCTTTTGGCATGATCCATACGATATGAACGGAATGTGCAAATGCACAAATTCCATGAATGACTCTATTCATAGAAGTATTAGAGACATTTGTGTTCTTGAACTTTCATATGTTATAATATCTTATCATCTGTTCATGGGTCTCAGAAAAATACGAAAGTTGAAAAGAGTTTACTTTATGATATTACTCAGAGTCAAGATGGTCTTATGACATTCCGAATGATTTTATTGACGTACGTTTTATGCATTGCATTCATGTGCATTGACCCATGACCAGATGGCGTTATATATGCATATATATGTAAATATATGTATACGGGATATGGGAAAAGGTTATGGCGTTATATACGCACCACCACCTGATCAGCTGGTATATGATGATGATATTGCCCACAGTGGCTAAAATATGATTCAAACGGCATTATATACGCATATATGGGTATGTATTCAAATGGCGTTATATACGCATATGTATGTATGTATTCAAACGGCGTTATATACGCGTATATATGTATGTATATATATGTATATGGGATATGGGAATGGTTATGGCGTTATATACGCACCACCACCTGATCAGCTGGTATACGATTATGACTTTGCCCACAGTGGCCGATATGATATGATGGGATGCCCTCAGAGGCTGATGATGTTATGAAACATGTACCTATGCACGACATGACATTCATACACATATGCATGATGCTAAAAGTAATTTATGATTTACAAAGTTATTCAGACTTACAGGATGAGTCATGTACTCTATATTTCTTCCATGTCTCTTATATACTTTTTTATATGCGTTACATACTCGGTACATTATTTGTACTGACGTCCCTTTTGCCTGGGGACGCTGCGTTTCATGCCCGCAGGTCCCGATAGACAAGTCGAGAGCCCTCCAAGTAGGCTATCAGCTCAGCGGAAGATGTTGGTGCGCTCCATTTGCTTCGGAGTTGCTTGTTTGGTTAGTATGATTTAGACGTATATTGTTTGGTATGGCGGGACTCTATCCCGACCATTATGATATTTATGTATTCTTAGAGGCTTATAGACATATGTCGTGTATGTGAAAGATTGTATGGCCTTGTCGGCCTATGTTTTGAGTTTATAAAACATTATGTTGCCCTATTAGGCCCGTATGTGATGTGTATATGATAATGTAATAAGAAAGATATGCTACGTTGGTACTCGGTTGAGTAAGGTACCGTGTGCCCGTCGCGGCCCATCGGTTTGGGTCGTGACATTGTGTCATTGACTTTGGAGGCTCGTGGGATCAGTTTTTGCCTTTAAAAAAGTTTGCCTACAACAACAGCTACCAGTCGAGTATCCAGATGGCTCCTCATGAGGCTTTATATGGTAGGCGGTATCGGTCGCCAGTTGGATGGTTTGAGACGGGAGAGGCTCGGTTGTTGGGTACGGATCTAGTGCAGGACGCCTTGGACAAGGTCAGGATTATTCAGGATAGGCTTCATACAACTCAGTCTAGGCAAAAGGGTTATGCCGACTGCAATGTTCGTGATTTAACATTCATGGCCGGTGAGCGGGTATTGCTTCGAGTGTCGCCCATGAAGGGCATGATGAGATTTGGGAAGAAGGGCAAGCTTAGCATTAGGTTCATTGGCCCATTTGAGATTCTTGATAGAGTGGGAGAGTGGGAGAGGTGGCTGACAGACTTGCATTGCCGCCGAGCTTATTAGCCATGCATCCAGTGTTTCATGTGTCCATGCTTCAGAAGTATCACGGCGATCCATCCCACGTGTTAGATTTCAGCACTATTCGGTTGGGCAAGGACTTGTCTTATGAGGAGGAGCCGGTAGCTATTCTAGACCGGCAGGTTCATCAGTTGAGATCGAAGAGTTTTCCTTTTGTTCGTGTTCAGTGGAGAGGTCAGCCTGCTGAGGCATCGACCTGGGAGTCCGAGTCCGATATGCGGATCCGTTTTTCCCATATTTTCCCCGACTCAGGTACTTCCTTTTTATGTCCGTTCGAGGACGAACGATTGTTTTAGAGGTGGAGAATGTGATGACCCAAAAGGTAATCACTTGTTTTAGAAATATATTTTGTGTTATGAGGCTTTAAAACCTCTTTTAGTATCACCTTGATTTGTGTGCGCAGTCCGAGCGCATAGCCAAAAAGCCATTATGTGAAAATTTGTGAAAAAGATGAATTTTTGCCTTTAAAATGAATTTAAGTTGACTTTTGTCAACATTTTGGGTAAACGGACCCGGACACGTGATTTGACAGTCCCGGAGAGTCCGTAGGAAAATATGGGACTTGGGCGTATGCCCGGAATCGAATTCCGAGGTCCCAGGCCCGAGAAATGAATTTTTTAAAGAAAATTATTTTCTGGAATATTTATGGGTTTTTGGAAATAAAACGTGTTTAAAATTTAATGGTATCGGGCCCGTATTTTGGTTCCGGTATCCGGTAAAGGTCTTATATGTGGTTTAAGTCGAGCCTGTGAAATTTGGTAAGAAACGGAAATCGTTTGATGTGATTTGGACCCGTAGTTGTAAAAAATGATACTTTGAAAGTTTTGAGGTTTTTCTTAGATTTCTATGCTAAATCCATTGTTAAAGATGTTATTTTGGCATAAGTTCATATGATGTTTTTGAGTTATTATGCATATTTGGTTTGGAGCCCCAAGGGCTCGGATGAGTTTCGGATAGGTTTCGGAAGGTTTTAAACTTAGAAAAAGTTGTAGGTTTTCAGTTTCTGGTGTTCTGGTGTGTTGTTCTTCGCGTTCGCGAGAGTCCTTCCTTCTACGCAAACGCAAAGTTTTGGGGGGTGTTTCCCTTCGTGAACACGGACCTGCTATCGCGAACGCGAAGGCCTTTGGGCCTGGGTAGGGGGAGAAGGACTTTTCTCTACGCGAACGCGGCCACCCGACCGTGAACACGAAGGCTCTGTGGGCTGAAGCTCCGCGAACGCGAGCCTGTGATCATGAACGCGATAGACCCATCGCGAACACGATAGACCCATCGCGAAAGCGATGAAGGTCTGCCCAGTGATTTTAAAACAAAAGCAAAAACGGGCAGAACCCATTTACTTCATATTTTCGAAATTTGGGAGCATTGAGGCGATTTTCAAAAAACAATTTCTTCCCCAAAACAGTGGTAAATGATTCTAAACCTTTTTCTTTCGATTTCCCATTGCATTTCATCAATTTTCATCATAAAAGCTAGGGTTTTATGGTAGAAATTAGGAATTTGGGTAAAGTTAGGGCTTTTTGATAAATTGGGATTTAGACCTCGTTTTGGGGTTGAATTTCGAAACTAATTGTATATTTGGGCTTGTGTGTGAATGGGTGATCGAGTTTTGGTCCGAACCTCGAGTTTTGACCAAGCGGACCCGAGGTCAATTTTTGACTTTTTGGAGAAAATGATAGAAAACCTATAATTGAGCATTGGATATGAATTCTTTAGCATTTATTGATGTTGTTAAATCAATTTGGACTATATACGAGTTGTTTGGAGGCGAATTGTAAAGGAAAAGCGGTGTTTGAGGCTTGAGTTGGCCGTGGAAGTTCAAGGTAAATGTTTGTTCTAACCTTAGCTTGAGGGATTAGGAGTTGTGTCCTATTTGCTACGTGTTACTTGTTGAGTACGACGTATAGGCATGGTGACGAGTATCTATACGTTGGTGTCAAGCATGACCGTGAGTCTTAAATTGAAATTGTGGTGTTCTTAATAAGTACTACGAATGCATAAGTTGTTGATTCTCTGTGTTGAGCAAGGATTATGATTGTTCTCGTGGGAATTGCTTATGGTTGGGTATTGGTGCTAGTTGAGGTTTCTTTTGTGAAGCTAGATGTTGGAACAAGTTTGGTTATAGCTAATTTTCCCTTGCCGGGACGTATTTACTTATATTGTCGATTCCCTTGCCGGGATAGTGCTATTTCTTTATTGTTCCCTTGTTGGGACTCTCTTTGTGATTGATATTGAACTGCATATTTGGATCGGTTGCACGCCGCAATAATAATATAATTGGATCGGGTTGCATGCCGCAACAGTAATAAATGCTATGGATCGGGTTGCACGCCGCAACAATATTTTTATGATTTGGATCCGGTTGCGCGCCGCAACAATAGACAATAAAAGTGTTTATTGATTGGTTACGATTTCCTTATTCTTTTGCTGTAAACTTTAAATTGTTCTTTATGATTTTCTCTTAAATTACTATCGGTAAATGATATTACCCGCAACATGTCCCCCTCATATCTTTAATTGTCTATTTCTGTTTTATTTTCCGCTGCATATGATATAACTGCACAGGTTTATTTGGTCGTCTGGTCCTAGCCTCGTCACTACTTCGCCGGGGTTAGGCCAGGCACTTACCAGCACATGGGGTCGGTTGTGCTGATACTACACTTTGTACTGTGTGGAGATCCTGGAGCGGCAACTTTTGGACCGTAGCTTTGGGTGGCTGCATTCAGTCCAATCAGAGATTCCGAGGTAGTCCTACAAGCGTCCGCGGGCCCCGACGTTCTCCTCTATCTTTATATTCTGTTTTCATTTACTTCAGAGACAGATTATATCTTTCTTTCCAGGTAATTGTTTGTAGTATTCATAGACGGTCTGTGATATTGTGACATCGGTTCCGGGTAGAGATGTACTTGGTATTGCCGCACTTGTGTTTGGCTAAGTTATCAGATTACCTCTTCCGCATGTCTTTATTTATTGTTAATACTTCACTATTGATTGTATGTTGTTTTAAACTGTTAAAAAGGGCTAAATAAATGAGTTAGTGAATCTATAATACTTAGCTTGCCTAGCTTTCACGAGTAGGCGCCATCACGTCTCCCGAGGGTGGAAAATCCGGGTCGTGATAGATATTTGAATTATATATAAATAACTTTAACATTTAAACCTTCTAAATAATTATAGATAATCGTCAGATATTAATTAAGAAACACTACATGAAAAAAGACTAACATTTTCTCATTTCTCGTAGTGATAATTTTATTTTTGCACTATTCTCATAATTGTCATTGGAACCTAAAAATAGCCACAAAGTAAAATAATAACTCATATTTATGGCAAAGCACAAAGTTTGGCACGATATAAATGATTCTTTGATTACGACGTGACTCTTATACTATGACTTGAACTCTTATTTGATATGATTTTATCTTTCAAAAAATATTTTTATTTTGAAATTTCAATTTCTAAAACTTTATAAATATTATAATAATGATTATCTTTATAATGATGCAAGTAAAGATATTATCCTTAATTTAAAATTCACTTTAATCGGCTATCTAAAAATTTAAATGATTATTTGGCCGGGTTTATTTCAGTATGACTCCACTTTAAGCTTACTGATATCTCTAGCCCCATAATTTGAATTTTTAATACCCTGTATATACAAAAATTTTGTTCTTTGAATCATTAAATGTTAAATTAGTTGATTATTATTATAAAATATTGCATATATTGTCTTAAAATTGTCAAGTAGTTTATTTTTCGACACCATACTTGGCTTAACCTCAATATAATCTACTCAATTGCATTCCAATTCAAATTCGAATATCATATCAGTTTGTTAGTAATAGTGATTTTTTAAAAACGACACATAATGTAAATTAAAAAAATAATAATAGAAGATATCCTAATCTTATAATCTATGTATTTGAGTTGAAAATATATATATATATATATATATATATATATATATATATATATATATATATATATATTTGAAATCGATGAGATTAACTTTTAAATCTTTTATATTCAACAAAGATGGAACATAAGAAGAAATTTGTTGTCATCTTTTATTTCTTATTTTTAGATCTTTATATCATTTTTTTTGAATATTTATTTTCTTTTATCTTATTTTTTATGTCATTATTTCTGTTGTTACAAAAAAATTAATTTATTTCACTATAAAAGATTGAGTTTTAATAAAAATTGTCTACATATGAACTTTAATTAGATTAATGTGGTAGAACACCATTCAATTCTGTATTAATTTCTCTATTTTGTAAAAGGAAATAATTCAGAAAGTTAGTTTTATAGCACAGAATATTCTTACAAAGATGTCAGCGAGCAAGAAGCTGAGGAATGGAGCTATCCATATATAGTATGATGAACATTATCAAATTAAACCAAAAACCAATCAGGCCAATGTGTCATAGCAATCATTGAATCCAAACATAACAAAAATGAAACGTCCTACAAAAATGTTGAGCATAGGCTTTTGAAAAGTCAGTCTAATAAAAAACTTGTTGAAAAGTCATCTTTGTTTAGATTTCTGCTTAAATGAAGGACCTCAATACCACAGATAAAACAAAAGAAGAACATGCTTTCTGCAGTAGCTTTTCCCACTGTTACTTCAGATAACAATACCATTAATGCGAAAAAGAGAAAACATGGAATGATAATGACTTTAATACTGTAGAAACTAGCAAGAACAAAGTGAAAGTAATTTGCACAACTTTGATTTGATTGCTCATGCAAGTGCTAACATTAATTGTTATTTGTGGCTTGAATTATTTCCTTGTATTTTTAGGAAACTCATAGTCCCTATAGGTTTAGGAAAACCTATTGTCCTAATAGATTTGGGAAAGGAAAACCTATAGTCCTTGTCAAATTGGTAAACCTTTCTCATATATGTTTTGGACCTTTTGGGATCTATATATAGGGGTTGTAGTTGGGGATTCTATAGATTGTATTGTGCTTTTCTTCTCATTCATAGTATAAAACTCTCTCTACTTTTGCCCCGAGGATTAGGCTTAGCCAAACCTCGTTAAATCCATGTATTAATTTTTCTTCTCTATTTGCTTTGTGTGTGATCATGTGCTAGTTAACCCACGATATTATGCAACAATTTGTATCAGAGCAAGGTTCGGGTTTCTACATATAATATAGGGTTAAGATGTCTTCATCATCTTTAACAAAGTACGAAGTAGAGAAATTTGACGGAGGTTCTAGTTTCAGTCTATGGAACATTTGGATGAAATCGTCCCTGGTGTTACAAGGATTATGGAAAGCAATTGATGAGGATTTTCCTGAAGATATGAAAGAGACAAAGAAGGAAGACCTAAAGGAGAGGGCTTTGAGTGCGATCTTCATGAGCGTTACCGATAGAGTTCTTCAGGAAATTGCTGAAGAAACTTCTGCAGCAACGACATGGAAGAATATGGAAGATCTGTATTCTAAGAAATCGCTGACAAACCGCCTCTACCTGAAAAAGAGGTTATACAATATCCATATGAATGAAGGTACACCTGTTAAAACTCACCTTGATGAGTTTAATTCAATTATAATGGACCTGAAGAATGTGGATATCAAAATTGAGAGTGAGGATGAGGCCTTGATTGTGTTATGTTCTTTACCACAACCTTATGATACTTTTGCTGATACACTGCTATATGGGAAAGACATCATTTCACTAGAAGATGTTAATAATGCACTAAAATCTAAAGAGTTGAACAAGAGCTTTCCAGACAACAGAATTGAGGGCGAGGGTCATGTGATTAGAGGAAGACCACAACAAAAGGACTTTAATAGAAAAAGTCAACTGCAAGATCAAAGTCTAGAGAAAGGAAGCAACACTATTATGAGTGTGTGGAGCAAGGTCACTACAAGAGAGATTGTCCTAAGCTGAAGGAGAAAAGAAGGAAGCAGAAAGTAGATAATTCGGCAAATATTGTTGACACTGACAATAATTATGATGATAGTGACTATGTAGGGGAAGTTTGTGCTGTGAGTTCTAGTCATGGGCAAAATTCTTGGGTTCTTGATTCTGGTGCTACTTTCCACATGTGTCCACACAAGAATTGGTTTGCAATTTACAAACAAATGAGTGAGACTGTCTATATGTGAGATGATAATCCATTACCAGTAGAGGGGGTTGGTAACATCAAATTGAGAATGTTCGACGGAATTATTAGAAACATTGAGTGTTGGCATGTTCCTCGAATAAAGAGAAATTTAATTTCTCTTTTGACTTTGGATGATCAAGGGTATAAATTTCACTCTGAGAATGGAATACTTAAAGTGTGTAAAGGCTCCATGATACTCATGAAGGGTAAACTACATTCTAAATTGTATCATCTTCAGGCCATTGTAGTTGAAGGGGAAGCTGCTGTAGCTTCTGGGAAAAGTGATCTGAATCAATCTCAATTGTGGCACTTGCGACTTGGCCATATGAGTGATAATGGATTGTCTTTGTTGAGTAAGCAGAATTTGCTGAATGGGTACAAAAATCAAGTTTTGAATTTTTATGAGCATTGTGTGTTTGGTAAACAGACAAGGGTAAAGTTCATCAAGAAGGCCGAGCACAAGACCAAAGGCAAGTTAGATTATATACACTCTGACTTGTGGGGTCCAAACAGAGTTCCCTCCAAGAGTGGTGCCAGGTATTTTATGACTTTGATTGATGATTACTTAAGGATGGTATGGGTGTATTTTTTGAAAACAAAAGATGAGGCATTTTCGACATTTGTTAAATGGAAGACGATGGTTGGGAGGCAGACAGAAAGAAAAGTTAAGCGTCTTTGAACTGACAATGGGTTGGAATTTTGCAATTCTGAGTTCGATAGTTTCTGCAGCAGGGAGGGCATAGTGAGACACCGCACTTGTGTCGGAACACCACAACAAAAAGTGTTACAGAACATATGAATAGAACACTTTGTGATAGGGCACGAAGCATGCTTTCACACTCATGTGTTAGCAAAGATTTTCCCGCTGAAGCAATCAATACAACTTGTTATTTGGTCAATAGATCTCCATCCACAGCTATTGAGTTCAAAACTTCTTTTGAGGTATGGTCCGGTTCGCCTGCTGATTATTCAAATTTAAGGATATTTGGTTGTCCTTCTTATGCTTATGTGAGGGATGGAAAACTTGAGCCAAGAGCAAAGAAGTGCATATTTCTAGGGTATGGAACTGGAGTGAAAGGTTATAGGTTGTGGTGCACAGATCAAAAGACTCTAGGGCTAATTATCAGTAGGGATGTAGCATTCAATGAATCTGCCTCACTGGACAGTCATAGGGAGAAGGTAGTAGCATAAATAGATCGTAGTGTCAGTGACCGCATAGAGCTAGAGAATGAATCTCCACTAGCTCAGCCCAGTAGTTCTAAAGTAAAGGAAGTAGAGGAGGTGCAAAATATTGATCAAGACGATAATGTTGATGCACCTGCGCAACAACCCTATAACATTGCAACAGGTAGAGAGAAGAGAGTGATCAATCCACCACAAAGGTTTGCAAACGTAGTTGATGGGAATCTTCTTGGATATACGAATCTAGTAGGATTTGCTTTGGTAGTTGCAGAGACCGTTGATGCATTTGAGTGTTATAGCTACTCAAAAGCTATTCAGAGTAAATAACCAAATTGATGGATTAGTGCTATGGCTAAAGAGATTGAGTCTCTTAACAAGTTTAGGCATTGCCTATACTTGGTTGATGCGTGCGACAATCAATAGAGCCCTTGCGAGGGCTGAGGGCAAGGTAGAGAGATGTTGGTCATGTTGATGAAGAGAATTCAAGCTAAGGGGAAGCTTTTTTATTTGTGGCTTGAATTATTTCCTTGTATTTTTAGGAAACCCATAGTCCCTATAGGTTTAAGAAAATCCATTGTCCTAATAGATTTGGGAAAGGAAAACCTATAGTCCTTGTCAAATTGGAAAACATTTCTCATATATGTTTGGGACCTTTTGGGATCTATATATAGGGGTTGTAGTTGGGATTCTATAGATTGTATTGTGATTTTCTTCTCATTCATAGTGAAAAACTCTCTCTGCTTTTGCCCCGAGGATTAGTCTTAGCCGAACCTCGTTAAATCCTTGTGTTGATTTTTCTTCTCTATTTGCTTTGTGTACGATTGTGTGCTAGTTAACCCACGATATTATGCAACATTAATTTTGACATTAAAATGTTGCAGTAGATCTAATGAAGGTTTAGTAGAATCAAAGAAACTTACACCTTACTGAAGAGGTCAGCCTTCCCATGTCGGTAGTGGAAAGCCTGAAGGAAAGAGCACAAGGAAAATATCGAGTCATTTACTATCAAGACTCAGAATCCTAACATACTATACATCGGAACCATATGTTACGCAATTGCAGGAGCTCACTTAACTTGAGGATCATTGAATTGATTGAGGAGTAGTTCGAGAAATCAAGCGTAAGATGAGTGTAGAGAAGAAGGAAGAAGAAGAGAGGAGAAGTAGAATAGGAATTGTATTATTATTCATGTCTGTAATTTGTGTAATACACTATATTTATATCTATTACATTGAATGAAAAATCAAGAGCTTCCCTAACAGATTCCTTCAGCTAACAGAAGTTAGTTATTGTCAAACTCCCAACTAACTCTAACTACTTTTTTGAATTCCTAACTAACTGTGATAACTGACTTAATTTGCCTCTTTTTCTGGACTCCATTCCCTTTCTAATAATTGTGTATCAGTACTCCCCTCCAATAGAAGATCCTTGTCCACAAGTATCGAATGCGGGAAACCTTATCTGCAATACAGTAACTAGCTCCCATGTAGCTGCATCAACAAGCAGTCCATGCCATTTAATTAAAACCTATGCCACAGCCTTGTTGCCTCTTTTGATCATTATTCTTTGTAAAACAAGCTCAGGGTCGGGGAAATAAGGACTTGCTAAGCCAATGACAGGATGATAAGAAATTTGGTAGGGAACTTTATAACATTTTTTTAATAAGGACACATGAACTGTGGGGTGAATCCTTACACCAATAGGTAACAAAAAGGTATAGGCAACTGGACATATCCTTTTGATGATCTGAAAGGGCCCATAATACTTGACAGCTAGCTTGTGAGATGAATAATGTTAAATTGTTACTTGCTTATAGGGATGAACCTTCAAATAAACTCTGTCTCCCACTACAAATTGTCTGTCACTTCTATGAGAGTCTGCCTATTACTTCATTCTGACTTGTGCCCTTCTCAAATGATACTTGAGCAGCTGGATTTTCAATTCCTTATTGATTAGTGTATTTTTAACTTCAGTAGAAGATGATTCCCCTAGAAGATAGGGCAAATGTAATGGTGGAGGTCTACCATACAATGCCTTATAGGGAGTAGTTTGTATAGCTGAGAGGAAGGAAGTGTTGTACCAGTATTCAGGCATAGGCAAGCATGAATACCAATTAGTAGCATCCTCATTGCAGTAGCACCTTAAGTATGTCTCAAGGCTCCTGTTCAGCACCTTAGTTTGGCCATCAGACTGAGGATGATATGCTGAAGAAGTGTGAAATTGTACCCTTTGTAGAGTGAAGAGTTCTTGCCAGAAACAACTCAAGAAATAGCATCTCTGTCACTAGTGATGGCATCATGCATCCCATGTTGTTTTACTACTGTGTCTAGGAAAACCTTTGAAACATATTGGGCAGTGTAGGGATGCTTCAATTGAATAAAATGGCCTTACTTGCTCGACCTGTGAACTACCACTAAAATTATTTCACATCCATTTGACTTAGGTAATCAATCAATAAAGTCCATGCTAATATGTGACCATACCACATATGGAATAGGCAATGGTTGTAACAGATGCAGCTAGATCTGGTTTATTCCGTTGGCAAATATCACACTTCCGGACAAACTCCTTAACCTATGCCCTCATATTCTTCCAATAGAACAGTGTCACTAACCTTTTCAATGTAGCTTCTACTCCTGAATGACCTCCTTGAGGACCAGCATGCCATGTTATTATTATTTCTTTCCTTAGTTCTGGTACCTTGCCAACCACCAGTTTCCCTTTCCTCCTTAGCTGACCATGCATTCAAGAGAATTACTTATGCTTGGTAAGATCAACTTGAAGCTCCTCGATCAACTGTCGAAGCTCTTGGTCTGAGTTCCAACCATCAACAATAGAATGGAGCAAATCATTATTGTGAGGTGACAATGTGAGTGCTAACAATGCTACTCTAGTTACTCTTGAAAGGGCATCAACCACTTCATTTTCAACTCCTTTTTTGTACTCTATAGTGTAATCAAAAGGCATCAACTTAGTTAACCATAACAGCTGAGAATTGGTGTGAAGTTTATGTTCCATAAGAAACTTTAGAGACTTGATCAGTTTTTATGAAAAACCTTTGTCCCAACAAATACTGCGATCATTTATAGACAACATACACAATAGACGGTAATTCCCAATCATAGGCAAATAATGAAGCATGTCTAGGTGATAGAGCCTTACCGATAAAGGCTATAGGATGCCCTTCTTGTATAAGCACTGCTCCTATCCATAGTCACTTGCATCAGTCTCAACAGTGAATGTTTTGGTAGCATCAGGTAAAGCCAGAACAGGTGCCTTAGTTAGAGCTTTCTTTAGTTCTGCAAAGGCTGCATCAGCTGTAGGTGACCACTTGAAGTTATTCTTCTTAGTTAGTTCAGTTAAAGGCTTACAGATGACCCCAAAGCCTTTCATAAATCTCCTATAGTAGCCTGCTAAACCTAGAAATCCTCTTAGCCATTTGAGTTAGTTGGGGTAGGCCAGTTCTGTATAGATTTTATCTTGTGAGGGTCAGTAGATACACCTTCTACTGTAATGAAGTGTCCTAGGTATTTAATACTATAAACTCTAAAGAAACACTTGCTCCAAAGAGCTGGTGTTTGTTCATCTCTACAAATACAACTCTTAAGTGCACCAGATGATCATCCATGTTGCTGTTGTAGATAAATATATCATCAAAGAAAACCAACACCTGCTTTCTAAGGAACTTCTAAAAGATGGCATTCATCAGTCTTTGAAAGGTAGCAGGAGCATTTGAAAAGACAAATAGCAGCACTAGATATTTAAAATATCCAGAATGAGTCATGAATGCAGTTTTAGGTACATCCTTATTTGCCATCTTAAGTTGGTGATAGCCAGATCTTAGGTCTATCTTAACAAAGAACTTTGACCCTCCTAATTCATCAAGCAGGTCTTCAACAATAGGGGTTGGAAACTTGTTCTTGACTGTGTGTTTATTTAGGTCCGTATAATCCACACAAAGCCTCCAGGTTCTACCCTTTTTCCCTACTAGAACCACTAGAGATGCAAAGGGACTATAGCTGGGTTGAATGATCCCTTGATCTAGCATATGTTGTACCAACCCTTCAATGATATCCTTCTTAACTAAGGGATATCTATAGGGTCGTTTGTTCACCAGTTCAGTACTAGCTTGTAATACAATCCCGTGATCAAACACACCTTTAGAAGGTGGTAATTCAGTAGGTTCCTCAAACAAGCTAGAATACTCAGATAACAGTTGCACTAATCTAGCATTTGTTTCTGGTTCTTCCTTAGCTTTTAATACATTCCACTATTCTTCAGTATTTTCCATTGGTACTACTTGAATCATACATAGTTGAGAAATGTTACCTGTGTGCTTGACCAATTTGTTAGATTCTTGAACCTTGATCTGGCTGCCAGCACCTTTAAGGAGGTGTTTCCTTGCTTTGTACTAGAATTTCATACTCAGCTTTCTAAAGTTCATTTTGATATCTCCAAGTGCTAGCAACCATTTCACTCCAAGTACTACTCCAAAAGAGTCTAAGGGCAGTAGTAAGAACTCTAGTGAAAACTCAGCTCCTCGCAGCAACCAAGTGATAGTACACATCTTGTCCACCATCATATTTCCATTAGTAGTAGCCACCATTTGAGGTTGAGTATATATGATCTTACATCCCAAGTGTTTGACCAAGTAAGGATCAATAAAGTTGTGGGAACTACCAGTATCAATCATAATGCTTAAGCCTTCTTATCATTGTAACCAGTCACTTTCAATATTCTATAACCTAAGGAGCCATTCAAGGCATGAATGAAAATCTCCATCTGTTCTATAGATTGAGATGGATCCAGGGCATTGAAACTATCATATTGCAACTATAGTTCTTGTTCTTCACCTGTATCTTGTATTTCCTCTGTTTCCTCTAATTCTAATATGTAAATCTGTTTGAAATTTTTGCATCTATGCCTAGGTACATACTTCTAATTGCAGAAGTAGCATAATCCCCTTGCTCTTTTGTCATTCATTTCATCTAAACTCAATGTTCTCCTATTAACACCCTTAGTATAAGATGAACTACTGAGGGTAGGAGTAGGTAATAATGGTTTACCAGTAGTTCCTGGCCCAACATATCTCTTGAATGTGGGTCTTGATGCATAGAAAGTTTGTTTTGTTGCACCTAGGTAAACCTCCTACATTCTAGCTGTTCTGTACACCTGTGACAATATGGTTGGGTTGGTGAGCTTTACTGCAATATTGAGTTCGTGTTTCAGACCTCCAATGAAGCAGCTAATTGCATTTTCTTGGGATAATCTCACCCTATTCAGATTCTTCTAAAAAACAACTTGATATTCCTTCATACTATCAGTTTGTTTGATATTTTTGATTTCTTCCATCGGATCATCAAAATCAGCCCCAAATCTCTCAACCAATGCCATGACGTACTCATTCCAAGTAGCAGGTTGTAGGTGCTGTCGGTACCTCATGAAAGAAAGGTGCCATTGTATAACTTCACCTTCCAACTGTAATGCAGCTACTTCAACTTTTTCTTCAGCAACTACCTTTTTCATAGAGAAGAATTGTTCAATTTTTAACAACCATGATCTCATATCAAACCGTAAGACTCCATCCTAAACCACCTAGAAAAATTGGAATGGTAATGATTGGAGTTTGTATGGCTTCTCTCTTGATGACATCTTCCTTCATAAGGTTCACCTTCATCTAGTAATTACGATTTATCCTTTTGGAGTTCCCTTGAATTAGTCATTTGTTCTTTCAATTCAAGGAATGTTCCATCCAACTGCTTCAGATGCAAAACTTCACCAGATAAAGCCCCTACATCAGCTATCAATTTCTACATCAATTCGCGTTGATCGGCTGGTTCTTCAGTTGAATTGTCAATCGATCGTATGTGTCTTTCGCCACGATTCCAAGGATCGAGGGCTCTGATACCAATGTTACGCGATTGCAGAAGCTCACTTAACTCGAGGATCGCAGAGTTGATTCAGGAGTAATTCGAGAAATAATCAATAGGTTTAGAACTTTACCACTAGTTGTGTTCAACTAAAGTGGGAAAAGATCACGACGCTTTTGACAACTCTATAAATAGAGTTCATTCTCTCATAACCTTCAACCTCAAGTTCTTTCTGTTGCCTGGAGTCAGTAGTGTCAAAGACTCTACAAAACTCTTGGCTGAAGATAGTGATGCAGCCCCTTGATTTCAACTTCTCTTTCCCGTTGTTTTTTTAAGTCTTAGGGTGGGTTTGGTAGGAAGGAAAATGTTTTCATAGAAAATATTTTCATGGAAAATGAGTGGTTTTACAACTTATTTTCCCTTGTTTGGTTAGTGAGTGAAAATTAATTTCCGAAAAATATTTTCTAGTGTTTGGTTAGAGATTATAAAATATTTTCTAGGGAAATAATTTTTATGCTACTCTTCTCACCCCCTTCCCCCAAGTCCCCATGTTTCTTGTGCTCTCCTTCCTTCCCCCCTCCCCCCTTTCCAAATACCGAACATTTTTAGGACTCTATTTTCTTCAAGAATTTAATTATTCTTCTAAAAATTCACATAAACCCAAAGGAATTAATGTGTTGCATTACTTTTTTACCCAAAAATAACGTTGAAATTTGTGCTCTGTAACTAAAAAGAAAATACTCTTTTTTTTGTTCAAAAAGAAAGTACTTTCTTCTATATGATTTAGTACTTTCTACAACATGAAAATAAAGTACTTATTTTATTAAAATGAAAGAAAATACTTTTTCTACATCATGAAAACAAATACTTTTTTTTGTTGAAATGAAAGAAAATACTTTTTCTACATCATGATTATTTTTCTGAAATGAAAGAAAATACTTTTTTTTTACTTTTTTCGTTATAATTGAAAAAAAAACATTTTTTATATCATGAAAAGAAAAATACGCATTTGTTGAAATAAAAAAAAGTACTCTATCTATAACATGAAAAAGAAAGTACCATTAATAATAATTCTATTTAGGGTGGAGGGTTGGGGTGGGGGTGGGGTGGGGTGGAGGTGAGAGGGGATGGAGGTGGGTTGGTGGGAATAGAAAATAGAGTGTGGAAGGTTAAAAAAGAGTTTTGGAAAATATTTTCCCTTCTTTTGATAGGAAAAACATTTTCCTCCAATTGGAAAAAAATGAGTTCATGAGAAAAATATTTTTCAAAATATTTAATCCAACCAAACATGAGAAAGGAAAATGTTTTCTTTCATACCAAACACACCCTTAATTAACTTCTCTTTTAATCATGCCGACTTCATTTTATTCTTTCCCACATAACGTAAGATTAGAGAAGCCTTCATGCACCACAGAACATTTGCCGTTTTCCCTTTTCTCCAATACCAAAGTGGATACTGTAATGGTGAAAGAAATGAAGAATGAATTGAATATTTCTGCTTTTGTATATTCCAGAATTGTGTTGTATTAAGTGTACAAACCCCAACTTTATATACAGCAGGGATGTTCTAGGGAAACATACTATATTGCACATCAAAGAAATACAAAGATGGAACAAATAATTAAAATACAAAGGTATGGGGAGTATGGGAAAAATAGTTAAAATACAAAAGTGACATGTGTTGTGCACTATCTTCTTACAATAGCTGAAGAAGGGTGATTATAAGATTTCAAATCTGAAGAAGGCCCAATATCAAACCCTCACGTCCCAATTAGGCCCAAGGCCCAAAATACCACCTCAAGTCTCAATTAGGCCCAAGGCCCAAAATACCACCTGCTCAAACCCTCATGCCCAAACCGAATGGCCTCACTTTTGTCTATCATCTTCATCGACTCCATCATCGACTCCAACACCCCCCTTAAAGTTGGAGGGGGTAGAAAACACACCCAACTTGCCCAAAAGATGATGATGAAGAGGTCCGTTGAGTGGTTTGGTGAAGAGATCTGCCAACTGGGCAGAAGATCGAACAAAGGATAATGAAATCAGCCAAGCAATGTATTGGCCGCGTACAAAATGACAATCGATTTCAACGTGCTTCGTCCGTTCCTGAAAAACAGGGTTTTTTTGCTATATGAATTGCTGCTTGGCTATCGGAGTGAAGAGGGACTGGAAGAGAAATAGGAATTGACAAATCCCCAAAAAGACGAACCAACCATGTGAGCTCTGCAACCACTCGCCGCATAGATCTGTATTCTGCTTCTGCTGAACTGAGCGAGATGGAAGTTTGCTTCTTGGATTTCCAAGAGATCGGAGAAGTACCAAGGGAAATGTAAAAACCACTGACCGACTTCCTCGAGTCCGGGCAGGTGGCCCAATCGGAGTCACAAAAAGCTAGGAGCTTGAATGAGGAGGAAGCAGACATAAAAAGCCCAAGCCCTGGATCTTTGAGAAGATAGCGAAGCACACGGAGTGCTGCATCTAGGTGTAGTTGTCGAGGGTCCTGCATGTACTGACTGAGGTGCTGGACAGTGAATGATAAGTCTGGTCGGGTGTGAGTGAGATAGTTAAGTTTGCCAAGCAGATGACGATATAAGGTGGGATCCTGCACTGGTTCTCCTGTGTGAGCAGAAAAACGAGTAGATGAATCGAGTGGAGAAGAAACATGTGACAAATGGAGAGAATCAAATTCTTGGAGAAGGTCTAAAGTGAATTTGCGCTGAGAAAGGATGAGTCCATCTGTTTCTCTGACAACTTCCATGCCTAGAAAAAAATGTAAGTCCCCGAGATCTTTTATTTTGAATTCTTGATTGAGAAATTCTTTCAAAGCATGTAGTTCTGTGTTGTCATTTCCTGTCATGAGCATGTCATCCACGTAGATAGCCACTATAGAAATGGAGGAAGCTGACCTTTTAAAAAACAGGGAATAGTCGTTTAATGAGTGAGTGAATCCCTTAAAATTCAAAGCAGTGGTAAGTTTAGCATACCACTGACGAGATGCTTGTCGTAGTCCATAAATTGATTTCTTTAACTTACACGCATGAGTAGGTGAAGTAGGTACAACCCCGGATGGGAATTTCATGTACACTTCTTCATTTAGATCTCCATATAGGAAAGCGTTATTCACATCGAGCTGGTATAGACCCCAACCTTTCTTTACAGCAGTGGCTAGTATGCATCTGATTGTGGTCATCTTTACCACAGGTGAAAAAGTTTCATTATAGTCTATTCCCTCTTTTTGTATGTCTCCTCTAATGACCAATCTTGCCTTTAGTCTTTCCACACTCCCATCTGAATGGTGTTTAACTTTATACACCCATTTGCATGGTAAAGCTTTCCTCCCGGGTGGTAATTCAACCACTTCCCAAGTCTTATTAAGTTCAAGTGCCTCAAGCTCTTTATTCATTGCTTCTTGCTACCCTGGGTGATGTGTTGCCTGTAAATAGTCCGTAGGTTCTTGTATATTGGACAATGTGTTTAGCATATGCTGATTGGTAGAAGATAATCCACTAAAGGATATACAAGTAGGCGTAACTGGTGTGAGAAAGCAAGAGTTGCTAACATCTGTGAGTTGGAGTGCATTACAGATAAAATCCTTGAGATAAGATGGAGTTGTGTGTGGTCTGGTAGATTTCCTAATAAGAACATCCATCATAGGATCAGAAGCTAAAGAAGAAAAAACTGGTTCAGATGTATGTGGTTGACTAGATGTTACTAGAGAATCAGGAGAGAGACTAGAAGGAGAGATAGAGGCACTAGGTGTACTAGGATGATTTGAAGAAATGGGGGGAGAATAGAAGTCACTTGATGATTCAGTAGCCTCTTGGGAAGCTTTAGTGTGAGGTCTGATAGCAAAAGGGAAAGGTTCAGTCTGATGACTTGCAGAAGCTGGAGCAGTGGGTAAAGAAATCTCAGAAGAAGAACTAGACTTAATAGAAGCAAATGGAAAAAACTCTTCATGAAATACAATATCTCTAGAAATGAAAGGCTTCAAATTCTCGAGGTTCAACACTTTGTAACCCTTTTTTCCATGAGGATAACCTAAGAACACACAAGGCATAGCCCTTGGTTCAAACTTAGTTCTTTGATTTGAGACAGTAGAAGCAAAACATAAACACCCAAAACATCTAAGGTTAGAGTACTTTGGTTTGCTTGAAAAAAGAACTTCATAAAGAGTCTTAAGCTTTAAGACACTTGAAGGAAATCTATTGATCAAATAGGTTGCTGTAAGAAGGCAGTCACCCCAGTATGATATAGGCAGGTGTGATTGGTATAATAAGGCTCTGGATGTCTCTAAAAGATGCCTGTGCTTTCTTTCCACAACTCCATTTTGTTGTGGTGTGGACACACAAGTGGTTTGATGAATAATACCTAGTGACTCAAAAAATTCTGATTGAACTTTACCACTTCCTAATTCAAAAGCATTATCCGACCTTATAGTTTTCACCTTGCTGTTAAACTGTCTTTCTACCATAGCTAAAAAACCTTTTAGAATAGTGAATGCATTGGATTTGTTAGTTAATAGGTAGGTCCATGTGCCTCTACTGAAGTCATCAACAATGGTAAGAAAATACCTAAAGCCATCATATGTAGCACTATTGTATGGTCCCCAGGTATCCACATAAATTAACTCAAACACCTTCTTGATAGAAATAGAACTAGAGGGAAAAGGAAGTTTGGACTGCCTTGCCATAGGACAAATAACACACGGAGTGGAGAATTTGGAACACTTGGATATAGAAACTGATGAAACATTTTTCATATTGCTAAAGGGCATATGGCCTAATCTGTAGTGCCACAGCTTTTCTTTTACAATTGAATCAGAAAATCTAAAATATGTATGCAAACCATGATTGGAAACAGAATTCCTTTTTGGAATAAAAACACTTCTAAACTTAGGTGAACTGGATCTGAGAATGTAGAGCCCCCCTTCCTCTTTACCAATCTCCAGTGGGCTCTTCACTGAAGGGCCCTGTAGAAGAAAACATGAAAATGGTGTGAATAAAACATATTGCTTGAGTTGTCTGCACAACTTGTGCACAGACAACAGATTATATTTAAAGGATGGAATGTAAAGAACATTTCTAAGAATCGGATTAGGCAAAAGAGGGACAGTTCCTGAATGAGTGACCTGAACTTTGTAAGAGTTTGGGAGTTTTACCATGAGAGGTTTAGCCAAGGTTTTTAAATCTGTAAAAAAATCTTTGTTGAAAGACATATGTTCTGTTGCTCCACCATACACTATCCAAGACTCATTATTGATTTGAATTAAACAGGCTAAGTCTTCAAATAAATTGGTCATACCAGCATAGCTCACATTTGCTGCAACATCAGAGGTTCCTGCACTGTTTTGTCCCACTTTCACTTGCTGAAGAAGCTGCAGCAGCTCAGCCACATTTTCCTTGGTGAGATTCTGAACTCCTGATGCATTTTCTGCTCCCTGTTCATTTTCTTCATTTGAAAAAGAAGCTTTGTTTGCCTGGGCACTTCCTTGAAATCTTTTCTCCCTTGTGAACTTGAAATCAGTTGGGAACCCATGAATTCTATAGCACTTCTGTATGCTATGTCCAGGTTTTTTGCAATAGGAACAAATTCCTAAATACTTCTTAGATTCAAAACTTGTTCTCTGTATCCTGTTCTCATTAAGTTTTCTGAAATTTCCTGGTTGGCTTGTAGCAATGAATGAGGCAGATTCCCCTGAGTATGCAGGGGTAGCATGTATTTCCCTCTGTTTCTCATCTTGAATCACAAGAGAGTATGCCTGTCCAATGGAAGGCAAAGGTGATGACAATAAAATGTTACTCCTTACCCCGATAAATATGTCATTTAGTCCCATTAGGAACTGTAATAGTCTCTCATCTTGGTGTGCTTTCAAGCTTTTGACTTTTGCACCACACTCACACTCACAAACACAAACAGAAAATGTATTGAGTGCATCTAGTTCATCCCATAGGCTTTTCATTTTGGTGAAGTAAGTTGATACACTTGAATTACCTTGCATCACTGAACTTAATTCCTTTTGTAATTGGAACAACTTTGCTCCATCTGCCTGTCCAAATCTGTCTTCCAGGTCACTCCATAAATCCTTTGCACTCTGTGAATAGAGCACACTCTCAGCTATCTCTTTGGACAAGGAGTTGAGAAGCCATGAAAGTACCATATCATTACATCTGCCCCAAGCCTGCTGAATTGTAGAATCAGCCTTAGGGATAATGAAAGTACCATCGATAAATCCCAGCCTGTTCTTTGCAGACAAGGCAATGATAACTGCCCTTCTCCAACCTCCATATCCTTTTCCATCAAAAGCTGAGGACACAAGGTTCATCCCTGGATAGTCAGAAGGATGAAGGTAGTAAGGATGAGTAGAGTCAATCACTCCTGAAGCAATGGCAACTGCAGGTGCAGGAACATTAGTGGTGGCAGCAGAAGCAGAGGCTAGAGTATCAGCTGACCCCGGTGAAATACTCATAGCAGATAAGCTTAAGAGAAGAAAAAAAGACTGATTTATGACTGAGAAAGCAGAAAAAGATAGCAGAATTAAACCTGCTCTGATACCATGAAAGAAATGAAGAACGAATTGAATATTTCTGCTTTTGTATATTCCAGAATTGTGTTGTATTAAGTGTACAAACCCCAACTTTATATACAACAGGGATGTTCTAGGGAAACATACTATATTGCACATCAAAGAAATACAAAGATGGAACAAATAATTAAAATACAAAGGTATTGGGAGTATGGGAAAAATAATTAAAATACAAAAGTGACATGTGTTGTGCACTATCTTCTTACAATAGCTGAAGAAGGGTGATTATAAGATTTCAAATCTGAAGAAGGCCCAATCTCAAACCCTCACGTCCCAATTAGGCCCAAGGCCCAAAATACCACCTCAAGTCTCAATTAGGCCCAAGGCCCAAAATACCACCTGCTCAAACCCTCACGCCCAAACCGAATGGCCTCACTTTTGTCTGTCATCGACTCCAACAAATGGGCAGCCCGTAATCGTTAATGATAGTTTTTTACTCTGGCTGCCAAACCAGATATATTTCTCAATGGAATAGTATATTCGTGCAAATCTCCCTTTGCATTTAGAACTACTAGTTGGGTACTTTGGCAAAGCCCACCTCCATACAAGACCATTAAATAAGCCCAATAAACTTTGGAGAAGCCCATGTTTATAACTAACTAATCAAAGAATTAAGTAACTGCAACATGAAAACTATCTTTTGCATCATAGTAATCATGTTATGCTGCTTTGGGTACTCATTCATATTCTCTTTCCCATAAATATGTGAAAGAGACCACCGGGTCACGAAAATTAATGGGTGCCTTATTATTTTTTAAATATTTGGCTAACAAAAAATTGAAAAGTATAGTAATGTAAGATGACAAAAATTGTGATACAAAGTAAAGAAAAATAACTTTCGTAGACAATTATCTTTAGATAAATGACCTTGTGAGTAGTCCAACTCAGATAAAAGATTGCTCCTTTTCCTAGTTATGATTATCATTTTCTCCTTGTAAATTGAAATCAATTTACAGCATAGTCCAGCTCAATGTACCAGACAAAGGTTTGATGATAAGATAGGTAAGATTAAGACAGCAAAATGGATCTTAACAAATCTTGAGATGGTTTAATTTACACGGTTGGTTTAATTATCACAAGTACAGATTCATATTTTAAGTGGAATTTGCTACTTGTATACTCCTTTTCCAACAAGCTTTATCATCTTAGATTGAAAATAAGAAGATTCAATTAAATGATAATAATAGATGTTACAAAAAGAGAAAAAACTCGCCTGTCCCATTTTTGAGACTCTCTCCTCATACAACCAATTTTCACTAGGCTATTGACATTGTTAAATGCTTCGTTATAGAACAAGCTTTCCTCAATACGATAAATGTAAAAATGGCTAAAGAAGTTAAAGGAAGAAAGTTGTTAGACAATTATATATACTAAATAAATTACACTAATATCTTAACTATCACTAACGACATTTATTCTAACTAGATCTTCCATTATTTTATATTTAGTTGCAGAATTTTAATGTCACAAAGTCTTCTCCGATACAACCTTACTGTCTTTCAATGTGTATGGTGCAACTAAACTCCCCCCCCCCCCCACCTCCCCCCCCAAAAAAAAAAAGTGAAGAACTTCAGAGAGTGAAAAGCAAAAGAGCAAAATAATTTGAGATCAAGCCCTTATCCAAAAAAAATAAAAAACAATAGAAAAGGAATTACTCTTCTGTAAATAAAGGCTGAACTTTTATTCATGGGTATGATGTTGGAAATGATGTCGTGACTCGTGAGGAAAGCAAGAATTCCATGGCACATGTTTAATTTGACATGGACATATACATACACACCAAAAGGTGAAGGGATAGAGAAGGTCACCACCCACCAATAATTCTGTTTTAATTAAATTAAAATTAAGAATAGTTTATACGAGATGAAACATTTCTTTTGGGTCGTAGTACTAATCATGATTTAACGTGTGCTACTTCTATTCCGTTCATAATTATACTCCTAAATCTCCATCACTTAAAATCATTCCTCAATGTCAGTTCCCAACAAGCTTTTTAGGACCTCATTAATAGAGAATCTTCCACCTGCACTTGATCATGTCGGTTTTATGTCGCAGTGATTCAAGCCAAGTTAGTACCCACTACATTGACTTACCAGGGTCTTGTTTCACTTCTCCTTTTCATTTCGGAAAATGGTTATTTATCCTGTTAATTAATAAAAATAGTTTACAGTATTTAATTTTCATTAGACTTTTTGGACATATTTATATTTATCGTTAGCCAGGGGCAGATCCAGGATTTGATGATTATGGGTGTCATTGTATTTTATGTAAACTAACCAGTAGTCAAGGAGGTGAATTAGAGTTCGCTCTATTTTGAATTAGTCCGATTCGATTCCATTCAGTTTGAATTAATTCGGTTTGCTTTAAAAGATTTTTTGGTGCATAAATTAACACATGATAACCACACTGAAAATTATTGGTCCTTTCAAGGAAAAAAAATAATTAAATAAAAAAGAAAAATGATTAAAAGCAACCAGTATATTCTCACAGGTAAGGTCTAGGGAGGCTAGTGTATGCTCAGACCTTAGGCTTATCTAGTAAAATTATTAAAAGCATTTTCAAATAAAAAATTGAGATCTAAGAAAATATAATATAAGCAATTTTTTTTTTATAATCTAGATACTTTTATATCTTGTGTCAACTTTTATGAGTGGAATGAGATTTGAACTCGGGTCTCGGGCCTGGCAAGGGTCACTTAAACTGTGGCACCTTCGGCCACGTTGTGACTTGGGTATCACTCGAGCCACCGGATGGCATAACACTTCCTCTCCTCTACATAGATATGCCCCTTTAATTAGCCTTTTGTTCAAATATACACTTAGTCTTAACAAAGCAAAGCGTACGAGTGTTTACCCGTAAAATGATACAATTGAATTTATAACGTAATTTATATGCACGTAAATTAATTTGATCCAAAAATATAAAATAAGTAAGAATAGAAATAAGATTATCAGAATAATTTTAAGAAAATACAAGCTTGACTGTGGACTTTGCTTCTCTGTAAGCAATAATATCTAAAGCCAAAAAAAAGTTGTTTAATAGAATAAACAGATTTTGGCTTTCATATATACAGAGTGTTTCGTGTTCTCTATTGAATACAAATGATCCTATTTATGGCTCTATTCAAGAAGACAAAATCCCCAAATCAAGCTCTTCTTTAATATGAATAAAACCACACTTGGCGGTTGCATAACGGTTGAACATTAATACAGATATTCTTTATAACAGCTATTCATTGAACGATGTCTTTTCCAACCGTTGTCTTGCTTTTAAATCATCGTTTTCGGTTTCAATGTCTTCAGACCTTATTCAGAACCGATCATATATTTGTATCCGGTTCTAACTATTTGCTGACTCATACCTTACTTTTCTTTACTCCTACGTGTCAATTCGTCGAGCATCTAAGTTTCCTTTATCAATTTTACCCCATACATATAACCCCCCTACTTTTCGGTTGTAAAATTTCATTTTATCAAAAAGTAGATAAGACTCATTTTCTTGGCAGGAAAGTTCCTGAACGGTTTCTGACACTTGAAAGGACGCACGCCCCTTGCATTTAATAAGTCGAACACGTGTTATCCCTTGATTCAGCAAATATTTTTTCCAGTTTTCAAGGTAATCATGACCATAACTTTTGTCGTCTATAAACTTCTTCACTACTCATCACTTTTACCCTTCACTTTTACAAACTCTTTTTCTTCAAATTTCCTTAGAATCCTACTACAAAACCTCTCTTTCTCATTAAAAACTCCTTACTCAAATTTCTTATCACCATGTCTTCTCCTACCGCTGTTCTTAAAAACTATGGTCTTCTCATCGTTATTGGTCCTTCTTAAAAGAACAAAATTAAAGAAGTTGATGCTGAAGGAGAATCTCTTACAGTCAACACAATCATACCTTCTCAATTTATCTCTCAGTTGGACCTTCAAGTTAAAAAGAAATCATCAACCCCAAGAATGACAAAAATTGGCATGTCCGTAGATATCCTTCTTCCATTCGCTCTGTTAACATTCCTATTGTAAAGGAGAATTGAAACTGGAACAACATCGAAATCTTTGTCCCCAATGAGGTGGAAAAGGTCACTTTTAGCAAACTGGGGTTCATGTATGTTTATATACATATCCTTTTTTCTTAAGATCTGGTCGAAAAATTGATCCCATTATTTTAGAATTTCACCACCATTACCAAATTTGTTTGGCTTAAATTAGCCATTCAATATGGTGCACGATGGCTTGCCTTCAGAAATTGTGTTGCCAGGTCGGAGAACCCCTCACTCTTGCCCATTTGATTAATCTCTAGTCCCCAAAGATATTCCGTGGAGACATGATCAAACCCATTAAGCATGGTTGTCATGCTATTGTTACTAGTGTTGATGATGACAATGACCGTGGTTGGATGGAGCACTTCGTTGTCATTGATACCCGGGACATCCTTTCAGCAACGATCCCTTTTATCCCTGCATTTTGGAATTTTACTCGTAAGTTTTCAGATATTCTTTTTCTTATTTTGTTAAAGAGAATTTCCTCATTTGCTAACATTTATTTCTTGTGTTTCAGTTACCCGCTGGGAACCACCATTGGTTAAAAACCTGACCCGGTGGGTATAAAAAATTCTAGATATTCTATACCGGACTCCCGTTGTCGCTTCCGTGCAGAGGAGTTACACCTTTGAAATTCGCCCGCCATCAAATTCTACACCAACCACAAAGACCACCAACTGCTACCTGTCCACCGACCCCAACCAAACAAACAGAAGTTGTTCATTACCGATGGTCACCCGACCATGTGAATTAAGGAACACTTACCTGGAACCCATCCAAAACCCTTGTGGTAAGCGTAGTTTCATTCTCATAATTTTGAATGAGTGCCACCTACTCTCCAAGCCGGTAGAGGTCGCCAATCACTTGAAGCCTCTGACTACGAATAAAGATTGGAGAAAGATGGATGCTCTTTCTATTGAGTGTCTGATCAATAGCAACATGCATGTCATGACCCCAAATCCAACTATATCTTGATGGCACCTAATCTAATCTGTTAGATAAGCCAGATAACAACCAATATAGTTCTAATGAAATGAAAGTGGTCAACAAATGAAATAACTGAATTTCAATATAATAACCCAAGGACTGGTAGTACACGTCACGAGCCACTAAAACTTAGGTTTACAAATTTCTTATGAATTAAATACAACATTTATTTGGAAGGTACATTAATAGAATTCAAATCTAAAGCTACCAAGTACAAGTGGTAACTAAATTCAGAAGCCAGGTACATCTTTAATATCATCTCTCTCCATACACAACATCATCAACTCCAAGATCTGCATGTAAGGTGTAGAAATGTATTATGAGTAAAACCGACTCCATGTACTCAATAAGTATCATAACTAACTTCGGCGAGGTAATAGAAGCAAGAATTATAGATGATACTCATCAATCACATGTACAGTTCATAATTTCCAACAAGTACAAAACAGTAATATGAAGGAGTCATGAAATTACAGATAAGACCACCTTGATGCACACAATTTCCTTAATATACTCCGCTCAGTCAACAATCCAGCATATAAGGAAGATATACAATTAAATCAGATAAACAACCAAGGAATGTTGCAAGTAAAGAAGAAATGCAATAATCAAATATCAATTTGTTGCGGCGTGCAACTCGATCCAAATAGAAATCACATCATGCCTCTCAACCCCACATCAGAATCTCTGTGTGCAAACCAAACCAATAACCAGCTCTCCCAGAGCCCACATCAACTAGAAACTCGTTGGTTTCTCATAATCCGCGTGTACACTATCAAGAGAGAAACATGAGAGGGTGACCCTAGGGGGATGGATCCATATCCACGTGATGCATGGACAACTCACGTACTAATAATACCAATCACAGGGACAACTCACGTGCTGTACGAAAAACTCACATGCCAATAACATCAAGCGTACAGACAACTCATGTGTTGTACGGACAACTCACGTTCCAATATCACAATCCGCCCAGCGTAGTCACAGGCATAATATCACAATCCGTCCGTCGTGGTCATAGATCTAACAATACCATTCGCCCAGCGTGGTCACATGCATAATAGCACAATCCATCCAGCATGGTCACAAGCATCCAGTCCAAATCACACAGAAGAAAATATCCAAGAATACATGTATATGATCAATAAATATTAGATTTCATGCTCCTGAACTGGTATAAGTGACATGCTAAATTATATACATGTGCAAATGTGTTATCATAGCTCAAATCAATAATTTCATCACGAAAATAAAAAATATCAAGTTCAATCAGGAGATAAGCCTCTATATAACCTCAAAACATGGATCAAATAGCTCAGAACAGGGTTACAAATATATGAAACATCACAATTTAAAGCTTAATAATCAATTCAAAGCATGACATAGCCTAGGCACTACCCCGAGCATGGATAAATACCTCGGTGCTAGAACATAGGCTTAGACCCCACGCATATTCCTTAAGGTCAAGCTGACTTCCTGTATTCCTTAAGGTTACAGGTGAAGCTGACTTCCTGCGGTAGCCCCTTGGACCTTAGCCTCTTAAGGGTTGGGTTCTAGTGGCGGGCTCTTGGGTCGTCCGGACCCATATCTGGTAAAAGTGGTGGCCTGGTTGTCCCCACACCCCCTTATCATGCGTGTCTGTGGGAGCAGTTTGTGCTAGCGTTTTGGCGCTCACACCCATAACACGTAGCTATCACAAATAACTCAGGCAACTAGTGCCTCAACCAAGTTTAGGTAAGATACTTACCTCAAGCAAGCTAAAACATTTCTGTAGAAACTCCATACCATGTGAATCAACTTCCGAATGGCTCGAAATTAGAGAAAAACAACTCAAAAATATAAAATAATGCCTTAGGAACAAACCCAAGCGATACAGGTCGAATCTTTAATCAAATACTCAAAGTCAACTAAAAAGTCAACCTGAGTCCGCATCTTGGAATCTGACAAAACTCACAAATTCTGACAATTAATTCGAATACGAGTCTTACCATATAAGTTCCATCCAAATCCAACCTCAATTTCATGTTCAGAACCCCAAAATTTATTCTTTTAAGACAAAAAATCCCAATTTCTTCTCTTCAAATCCATGATTTAGGTGTAATAATCCATGGAAAAATAAATTATATAATCAAAACAATTATAAAATTATTTACCCTCATGATTTGGGTGTTTAACTCCTCCAAAAATCACCTTACTTGTGCTCCAAAAACCCAAAAAGTGAAGAAACTGAATTCAAAATCCCGAAAATGGACATTAAATACCAGTGCCATGCCTCATTCTTCGTGATCGCGGTCATCAACCTCACTATTATGGTTCACAAAATGCCCAACATGATTTTATCCTTCGCTATCGTGGCCAAGAACCTCCGTGATCGGGATCAACAAATTCCAACAACCTTGCCCAACGCTTCTATACAGCCTTTATTATAATAGCCATAACCATTTGTATAAAATTCCAAATGAAAAACAGTTTACTTTTCTAAAACCTAGACAAAAAGGACAACAACTTTTATTTTTGGATTATCTCCAAATTCTTTATATATTGCAAGATATAAGCTTCCAAAGTCAGTCCTACGACAACAACAATTCTTCTACGCGATCGCGATACACAAGGCCCAAACAAAAATTTACTTTTCGCAAACTTGACCCAAAGGTTCGGGATCGCGATTCATACCCCTGTAACAATAAATCAACAACTAAAAAGGGCGTAGAAATGATATGAAACCACCCCGACACTTACTCGAGCCCCTCGGGACCCTGTCCGAACATACCAACAAGTCCCAAAATATAATAAGACTTACTCGCTTCCTCAAATCACACATAGTAACATCAAAATCAGGAATCGTCGCTAAGATCAATCCCTTAAGTTCAAAAACTTTAAACTTTGAAACAAGCGTCCGATTCAAGCCTAACCAATCCGGAATGAACCTAAATTTTGCATACAAGTTCCAAATAACATATTGATCCTATTCCAACTCTTGGAATAACAATCCAAACCCGATAATATCAAAGTCAACTCCCGGTCAAACCTATGAACTTTTCAAATTTTTAAATTGCCAATTTTCGCTAAATAGTACCAAAACCTTCTAGAAACATCCAAATGCAAATCCGGGCATACATCTAAGTCTAAAATTACCACCCGGAACTAACAAAACCATCAAAACTATGATCTGAGGTCAAATATACAAAAGTCAAACTTGGTCAATTCTTCCAACTTTAAGCTTCCTAGTTAAGAATCATTCTTCCAAATCAATTTAGAATCACTCGAAAACTAAAACCGACAATACAAATAATTCATAATACACCTTATGAAGCTACTCAAGACCTCAAACAACCGAACGGGATGTCAATTCTCAAAACGACTGGCCGAGTCGTCACAATGCACATTTCCGCATAGGTATCAATTTGATCTTCTTATTTTCCCTTTTTTTCTTGCTAAACTTTGTTCTCATAACTTTAACTTTTAATCTTTTTATACTAACCTCCTTTACTACCAGGGTCTGCAAAAGGTGATCTTGGACAAAAAGGATCTTACTGCTGAACAAAATCAACTTGCTGCCTAACTAGACCAACTTGCTGAGCGCCTCTAGGTTTAGAAGCAAAAGTTGCTCAAATAGTCTAGCTCGAAGCCCAATTAGAGCAATCTGACCAAGAGAAAATTGCCCAGAGCCAAGAAGTTGCTCAATTACATGAAGATCTTAAGGAGTTGAAGCCCAAGTGGGCTAAACTACAGGATGCGATAACCGTCACAGTCGAACATGAGTATGCTTCCATGGAATGAATCAATCACCTAGAAGTAAACTTACATTTCAAAACCAAGGAAGTTACAGATGTCGAAGAGAAAGGAGCCAAAATGGAATAAAGGTCTAAAAAGGTCATGGAGAAGAACTGCGAACTTGCGAGGAAAAATATCGACCTTGACCGATCTTATGAATTTGTGAGGGCTGAAAACGATCAACTATAATCCAAAATTGAGAAGCCTCGATCTATAAGATCAAGATGATTCTTTACTCCTCAAGAAAACTTATACAATTTACCAGATGAGAAGGAAGTCTTTGAAGGAGGCCAAATAAGGCATTGCAAACATAGATGATTACATTACCAAAGCTCGTGAATTGAAGACAAGTACTCTCAACAACATTCCTACTCAGCCCACCACTTCAACCTTTTTGAACACCATCTTTGAATATTCGAGAACAAAAGAGAAAGCTGAAGAGAAAGATAAGAATGAAAGCCTTGGACCGGATGCGGAAAAACCTTTATCTGCAAAAGAAAAAGAAGACACTTCTCTTCTTTCTGACTCCGCGGGCAAAATCAATTGATGTATATATTTTACTTTTCCTTTGTAATTATACTGAAACTTCTTAATAAGTTTGACATTTTAACTACTGAAAGAAATCTTTTGCTTAATCATTGTGTAAAATATTATTTGATTGTTACACCCCATGTTTTCGTATGTAAGAGTACGTCATAAGTCAATTAATGTAAGCTTAGAAATGGAATCATATTTGAAAAGTTTACAAAGTTAGTTCATTATGTTAACTTAGAGGTTACAAATATTTAAGATCATTGATACCAAGTATCAAGAGGGTTTGAAGGCTTAGAAGCTAAACAAATTGAAGAAAATAAGTTTCGTCGAAAGTCGACAAGTTGAAATATTTTACCATGTACTTTTGGGGTGAAACTAGGGTTATTAGTATTATAAGGATATTATAATATGAGTTATTTTAGTCGTATGATAGTTGGTGTTATGTTTTGAAGTCAAGCGAGTTATGGAACAAAAGTTGGAAAAGGTCATCACAAGTTCCATTCATAAATGTGCTGAAAATTAGGTCAAATATAACCGAGCTTTTCACCCAATATACTTGGAATTATGGGATGATCTACCTACAAAATTAAATATATATGAGTATAGTTTCTAAATAATTAAACCTTTTTTCGATACAAAGTTGTAAAATAGAGATACTCGTATTTTTGCAAGACTGCGCAATCACCTACTTGCCAAAATGAGAAGACTCAATTAAAAGCCCCAAAGTCGGCCAAGAGGGGTATTTTAAGGGATTATCAACTCATTTATTTCACCCATCTTCCAGACCTTGAAAATATAATTTAACCCCTGTAACTCCTCCCTAAAAATCCCACACAAACCCTAGGGTATTCCGGGTGTTATAACGCGATTCTAGTGCTGAAAAGTCCGGACAGCTTGCTAGTTTCTCTTTCTCCTTCTTGTAGCCGCGTTAAGGAAATTATTTTTGATAAAGAAGGACCAGGTTTCATGGGTTATACTCAGTATAAGGTAAGGTTATACTTCTCCTTCCATTATTTATGCGTTTGCGAGTTGTAACTCGATCGTAAAGAATAGACCTAGCTAGTTTCGAAAGAATGGTATGTTGTTTGTTCTTGTGTGATGGTTGGCTGGTTGTGAACTTATTTTTCAGTTGAATTCATGGCTAGTTGATTGTATAAGAGGTATAATGATGTACTTTTGGTTGTATTTCTCAATTTTAAAGAAAAAACAAGTCGAAACGTGTTTAAGTAAACTGAATATTATTTTTGATTTGATGAACTTGTGGGACTGTTTTGGGGCTATTTCGTGTTGGTATTGGGTTGTCTCTTTTGCTACTGTTTTTATGGAGTTGATAGGAGGAAGGGTGTGGAGAAACACCACATAATGGCAAGATTGTTTGCTGGTTGTTCCTCGTAACATTTTCAGATTGTTTGACACTATTATGGTTGTCGTGTTGTGTATAAAGTGATAGAGGTATGTTGGGCTATTTGTGATTGTTTTGACTTGTGTGAAGTCATATATATAGGGGAGGTGCTGTCCGTTTCATTGTAAAATAGGTTGTGTTTGATACATAATAGTTACGATGCTTAAACAATAACAATAGTGTTATTTCTCTTATTGTAGACTAAGGAGTCGTGACATTTGCATAGCTTGAGGTTGGGCAGTACATATATAAGGTATGTGAGGCCATCCCTTTCCTTCTTCTGCATGACTTCGATTGTACATAATGCAATGAATGAGCTTCCAAATCTACTCTACTCTTAGAAGCTAGCAGTACATACATTGTTTCCCCTCTTATGGGACGATTGATGTTAATGTTACTTCTCTTATTCTTATGTTATCAATGTTGTTGGTACTTCCTGATTCTTATAAGGTTCATAGTGAAGAGTTAGTACTAATAAGTGTACAGAGGATACCGACCTTACGTCACTCCGAAAGGTTTAGAACGTGATTCCATGAGTCGAGCATGCATTATATATATGTATCTATTTTACTCTACCGAGCCGCGCTATAGTCGGCAGGGTACGACACCTATTGTGCAACCACTGATCAGTTGGGATTATCGAGCTCCACATGGCCGGGTACGATTCTATCGAGCCTTATGATGGCCGGGTACATTTTTTTTACCGAGTCCTCTTTGAGTCCGGGTACGATATGGTGATAATGATGCCCACAGAGGCGTATGCTTTTTAAAAGTTTATGTATATATATGTATTATGCATTTCATGTTAGTAGGCCCCAGAGGCACTCAGATGTTATAGGTTGTATCTCCTCTATCTCTCTTTACATTACTATTCTTATTTATGTTTTCTTGCCTAACATACTCGGTACTTTATTCGTACTGACGTCTATTTTGCTTGGGGATGCTGCGTTTCATGCCCGCAGGTCCCGATAGATAGGTTGACATTCCTCCTAGGAGGCTATCATCTCAGCGGAAGGTGTTGGTGCACTCCACTTGCTCCGGAGTTGCCTATTTGGTCAGTATGCTTTGGATATGAATCGATTGGTATGGCGGGGCCCTGTCCCGATCTTTATGATATTAGGTACTCATAGAGGCTTGTAGACAGATGTTAGGTGTATGGATACTTGTATGACCTTTCTGGATTATGTTTTGAGTTTACAAATGGTCATGTCGGCCTTATAGGCCCGTATGTCACATGTATAAGTTTGCATATCATGATGGATCGTCATATGTTGAGTATTCCCTTATGTTTCATTCTTGTTATCTCATGACGAGTTTTCTAGCTCATTTACCCATGATAGTATGACAAGAAAAATATGTTACGTTGGTACTCGGTTGAGTAAGGCACCGGGTGCTCGTCGTGGCCCATTTGGTTTGGGTCGTGACAAAAGTGGTATCAGAGCAGTTCTGTCCTAGGGAGTCTGCAAGCCGTGTCTAGTAGAGTCTTGTTTATGGGTGTGTAATGTACCACACTTATAAGCAGGAGACTACATGGCATTTAGGACTGTCACTCTTTCTTCTTACTATAGATCGTGTGGTAGAGATCAATTGTAAGAATTCAAACTTCTAAATTCTATTTTATTCGTAACATAATGATACCTCATCCAAACAGATAGTTGGTATGAGATTAATTTTGCTGTGTAAGAGTTGAGTCAATGAAACTCGATTTTGCATCATGCTTATGATGAGTAAATGTAAGGTCTTCAGTAGATTATATGTGTACTAAGACGCGTAAGTTTCTTGATAAAGAGTCCTAAGGCATGAATATCTATGCACCCATATGGTTTAAAAACCAACAAGAGAATCAGAAGGTAGATACAAGTTTCAACAAGTAAAAGAAGCAAGGTGGCGAAGGTTACAAGGTACCAGTTAGCGAAGGTTTTGAGTTTTGACAATTCAGGCAGAGAAAAATATGTATTCTGAGTTACATTCAACAGTAACAGAAGTATGTACAATTGGCCACGCCCATCTCAGTATGCCCTATGGGAGTTTACAGATATAGTTTAAGAGAAGAAGGGGATAGAAAGATCCAATTGGGGCTAGAGTAACCCAAAAAGGTAGATGGATTATTATCATTAGCTAACATTTCCGAAGGATATTGCAAATGTGGTAATAGTTCTCCTTGTAAGACACCCCGGCGGTGTAATCTAGAATAGTACATTTAGATATGAATACTAGAATGTCTGAAAAAATTTAGAAGATTGGCACTGGAATCCTAGAAGGGATAAATATTTACCTTTGTATGGCTCCCTTTCCTAGTAAAAAGAGAATGTTAGGTGACCTAAAGAGCCAGTGAGATAAAACAAGGGGAGCTAAAAGTGAAAGAATGATTTGTTGAAGTTATCATAATAAAGTGATATACAGAAATATTAGTCGGAGAATAAGAAGAGAGTAAATGAAGCATTATGAGTAAGATGTAATAAATGGGTGATAACAGTAAATCAAAATACGACACGATGACAGAATTTATAGTCAAGTAAAGTAAGATACAAGAGGTGATAGGACTTAAGGCAATAAGAGAGTATAAGACATCATAAAGTCATATTCCCATTTCGAGAAATGATTTGGTGACTCCAACGTGATTACCAGAAGGAAAAGTTAGACCCCAGAGTAATAGAAATCAGTATGGGCTAGTAAACAAGATAAACCGAATATGAATAAGGACCGAATGAGTTTATAATAGTTGTCATCGTGAGAATTTCAGAGATAGCATTGCAACAATAATAGAATGGACAACAAAAGAATAACCTTTAAGGTTTATTCAGGAAGACGCTTCCCTAAAGCAAGAGTGATCAGAGTTAAGCTTCAGGGACTAAGTGTACAATTACACTAAGTGTCACCCATGTGCATAAGAAATTCAACTATCCCTGGTATAGAAAGGTTACCTCAAGGTGAGTAAAATGTCAGTGAAGATGTGGAAAAAGAATAAAAAAGATAAAGAGGCAACTATGGGATATTAAAGGAAGCATGCGGTAAAAAGGTGAAAGGAATGAGAATGCATCTGTTCAGATCCTATAGATATGTTGCGACTCCAGAACATTATACAAGCACGACACCGGGGAGAGACAGTAAAAGTTTCCGGCCAGGATGTTATTGATAAATAGGAGAGAGTGCCATCAAGGAGACAATCAAAATTTGAGCCTAGAAGTAACCCTACGAGCACAAGGGCACGAAGTTATGTAACTAAGGATTATTATAGGTGAGTAAGAACAACGAAAATTTCCTTCGGGTGTACGATATAACAAGCTCGTAACTTTACAAGATCCAGAAGGTCTCCTAAGTACTACCACGAAAGACTAGCTTAGGAAATAAGGAAGAGGGCTTCAACCTAAGCATATTAATTTGAAGAAGAATTGGTCTGGTAACAATAGTCTCACTATAACATTGGATGCACTCCATAAGAAAGTGGCGCTTATAGTGGCTAATGAATGGGAAAAAAAATCAAAGGTGATGTTTGAGATCATATGAGGTACAGAAAATTACAACATTCGTGGGCAATAAGACAAGCCAAGTATTCATGCAACAAGTGGCAGAACGACCAGGAAGAGTAATTGCTTACATTTAAAGACAACTAAGAAGGTACAAAAGGAAATCTGTGATGCTAGCAAGTTAAAGGAAGGATGTGAGTAGTACAATAGATATGTGTAGGTCGCAATCTAAAGTATGGCAGAGTGACAAGATTTTAGGTATATGGGAGTAAGGATAAGAAAAGGTGAGTTAGAAGCTGATAAGAATAGGTAAGACCTCAGTATTAAGCCCATCAAACAAGAGAGCTGATGGTTTATGTATGTTATAAAAAGCTCAATATAACTTGAATTAACACGGAGGAGTCTAAGACTAGGAGCGATTAGAAGAGATGAAATGATGCCTTGGTAGTAGAATAAGGGTGTAATTGTGATAGATAAGAGGATAACATTTAGGCTTTTGATTGAGGAATAATTTAAAAAAAAGGGATTTTATGAATTTCACGGGATTGTAATACCCCTATAAGATGAATCATGTTAGGATGCTATGAAATACAGTTATGGAAGTATAGTATCATCCCTAGGTGGATCAGACGAATCACTACAGATATTCCTCGATGAGACGTGAGCCCTAGCGATAATGTACTACGTAAGAGGTTTCAGGTTATCAACGGTAGATTATGGATCAACAATAAGGTAAATAACCAATGGATGGATAAAAGTTGCAAAGTATGAGATGAGATTAGACCGTCACTATTAAGATGAATAGTAATGAGGAAGCATTAAAGGACTTAGATTTATACATATAGGACAAGCAACGAAAGAGTAACCCAGAGCTGGGTGGCTGACCTCGGTAATAATAAACTGAAGTAAGAGTTAGGATATAGTATGAACTACCTAGATGTAGTAAAACCATAATCATAGGTAACCAAGGCTATGAAGCAATGTATAGCAATAGTCGTAAGTTCGACAAAGTACCAAGCGAAGAACTTTAGTACACCTATAAATGCCTAGAGGGACATCTTATCATAGTTCTGTATATGTTCACAAAGTGAGGCCTAGAGATTGGCCAAAAGCTAGAGGAAAAAGGAGAAAAGAGTCGCATAGGCAAACATATAAGTACACGGTTGTACATGATGCATGTCAGAAGGTAACAACAATTATGAGATTGGAAGAATTCCGACCACAGGTCGTGGTATGAGAAAGAGGCCTAAATGGGGGAATACCCAGCCCTTGGATTTATTTATAGAACAGTTTCCTAGATGTCAAGGAAAATATTAAAGTATTAGTAAGAGCTACAAGTAATGATACTGATAAGCGCATTAGTCAACATTCGAGGACGAATGTTTCAAAGGGGGGAATGATGTTACACCCCATATTTTCGTACGTAAGAGTATGTTATAACTCAATTAATGTAAGCTCAGAAATGGAATCATCTTTGAAAAGTTTACAAAGTTAGTTCATCATGTTAACGTGGAGGTTACAAATATTTAAGATCATTGATACCAAGTAGCAAGAGGGTTTGAAGGCTTAGAAGCTAAACAAATTGAAGAAAATAAGTTTCGTCGAAAGTCGACAAGTTGGAATGTTATACCATGTACTTTGGGGTGAAACTAGGGTTATTAACATTATAAATAGATTATAATATGAGTTATTTTAGTCGTATGATAGTTGGTGTTATATTTTGAAGTCAAGCGAGTTATTGAACAAAAGTTGGAAAAGCTCATCACAAGTTCCATTCATAAATGTGCTGAAAATTAGGTCAAATGCAACTGAGCTTTCCACCAATATACTTGGAATTAGGGGATGATCTACCTACCAAATTAAACATCTATGAGTCTAGTTTCTAAAGCATTAAACCGTTGGTCGATATGAAGTCGGAGTAGAGAGATACTTGTAATTTTACAAGACGGCGCAGGCTGGTTGGTGACAAGTAGGTGCATCACCTACTTGCCAAAATGAGATGACTCAATTAAAAGCCCCAAAGTCGGCCAAGAGGGGTATTTTAAGGGATTATTAACTCATTTATTTCACCCATCTTCCAGACCTTGAAAACCTAATTGAACCCCTGCAACTCCTCCCCAAAAATACCACATAAACTCTAGGGTATTCCGGGTGTTACAACGCAATTCTAGTGCTGAAAAGTACGGACAACTTGCTAGTTTCTCTTTCTCCTTCTTGTAACCGCGTTGAGGAACTTATTTTTTACGAAGAAGGACCGTGTTTCGTGGGTTATACTCAGTATAAGTTAAGGTTATGCTTCTCTTTCCATTATCTATGCGTTTGCGAGTTGTAACTCGATCGTAAAGAATAAACCTAGCTAGTTTCGAAAGAATGGTATGTTGTTTGTTCTTGTGTGATGGTTGGATGGTTGTGAACTTATTTTTCAGTTTAATTCATGGTTAGTTTATTGTATAAGAGGTATAATGATGTACTTTTTGTTGTATTTCTCAATTTTAAAGAAAAGACAAGTCGAAACGTGTTTAAGTAAACTGAAAGATTATTTTTGAGTTGATAAACTTGTGAGACTGTTTTTGGGCTGTTTTGTGTTGGTATTGGGTAGTCTCTTTTGATACTGTTTTTATGGAGTTTAGAGGAGGAAGGGTGTGGAGAAACACCACATAATGGCAAGGTTGTTTGCTGGTCATTCATTGTAACATTTTCGGATTGTTTGACACTATTGTGGTTGTCGTGTTTTGTATGAAGTGATAGAGGTATGTTGGGATGTTTGTGATTGTTTTGAATTGTGTGAAGTCATATATATAGGGTAGGTTCTGCCCATTTCGTTGTAAAATAGGTTGTGTTCGATACATAATAGTTATGACGCTTAAACGATAACGATAGTATCATTTCTCTTATTGTAGACTAAGGAGTCGTGACATTTGCATAGCTTGAGGTTGGGCAGTACATATACAAGGTATGTGAGGCCGTCCCTTTCCTTCTTTTGTATGAGTTCGATTGTACATAATGCAATGAACAAGCTTCCAAAGATACTCTACTCTTAGAAACTAGTAGTACTTACATTGTTTCCCCTCTTATGGGACGATTGATGTTAATGTTGCTTCTCTTATTCTTATGTTATCAATATTGTTGGTACTTCCTGATTCTTATAAGGTTCATAGTGAAGAGTTAGTCCTAATAAGTATACAGAGGATACTGACCTTACGTCACTCCGAAAGGTTTAGAACGTGATTCTATGAGTCAAGCATGCATTATATATATGTATCTATTTTACTCTACCGAGCCGCGCTATAGTCGACTGAGTACGAAATCTATTGTGCAACCACTGATCAGTTGGGATTACCGAGCTCTACGTGGTCGGGTACAATTCTACCGAGCCTTTTGATGGCCGGGTACGTTTTTTTTACCGAGTCCTCTTTGAGGCCGGGTACGATATGATGATGATGATGCCCACAGAGGCGTATGCTTTTTAAAAGTTTATGTATATATATGTATTATGCATTTTATGTCAGTAGCCCCCAGAGGCACTCAGATGTTACAAGTTGTATCTTCTCTATCTCTCTTTACATTACTATTCTTATTTATGTTTTCCTGCCTTACATACTCGGTACTTTATTCGTACTGACATCTCTTTTGCTTGGGGATGCTGCGTTTCATGCCTGCAGGTCCCGACAGATAGGTTGACATTCCTCCAAGGAGGCTATCAGCTCAGCGGAAGGTGTTGGTGCACTCCACTTGCTCCGAAGTTGCCTATTTGGTCAGTACGATTTGGATATGTATTGATTGGTATGGCGGGGCCCTATCCCGATCTTTATGATATTAGGTACTCATAGAGGCTTGTAGACAGATGTCAGGTGTATGGATACTTGTATGACCTTTTCAGCTTATGTTTTGAGTTTACAAATGGTCATGTCGGCCTTATAGGCCCGTTTGTCACATGTATAAGTTTGAATATCATGGTGGGTCGTCATATGTTGAGTATTCCCTTATGTTTCATTCTTGTTATCTCATGATGATTTTTCTAGCTCATTTACCCATGATAGTATGACAAGAAAGATATGTTACGTTGGTACTCGGTAGAGTAAGGCACCGGGTGCTCGTCGCAGCACATTTGGTTTGGGTCGTGACATTGATAAAGTTCAGAAATTGCTAACATCCGATGACTTTTATTTCCCAGCATTCATACTTATGGTGTCTACCATTTGGCTACGAGGATTTCAACAGAGAGGGCTCTTATGTTTACTATGCTCTTGAAGAAGGACGTCTCCTGTTATTCCGACATATATATTTGAAGTTCTAATTAACTTTCAAAGGAAAAAGAATTTTAACTTATCATTTGGACAAGAAATAAGATAAAAACAAAGGACTTTGATATATTCTTTTAATACTTAAAAGTAAATTTGCATAAACATTCATCTGCTTAAGTAAATAAAGCTACCCATACATGAGGCTGACTTGTACAACTTATTTCTATGAGACTGGTCATATAGTTCCCTGTCCTAATAAAGTAAAGCTTTCGATTCTAATAGACCCTGTCTTTCGTGATACTTTTAGTGTTCTAATATACTATGGGCCCCCCTCCCCAGTGTTCGGATTATGGGTGTTTACCGGACATGTTGGACCGAGATAGTCATGGGAAAAAATAGTCTGTCCGGTTAGTGGGGTGGGCTAGCATATCAGATTGTTAGTGGGCTGAGTAATTCCGGGTTCTAGTGGGTCTGTCCTTGTTCGGGCTTATCCGGTATGGACCAAGCCGGTTTATATATATCTAGTGTATTATTTTTTCTTATTCAATGTAATTGATATTTAAGTGTTTGCAAACTTCTTAATAATAAAATAAATATTTTAAGACATAAAATTAATCTTATAAACTTTTAAGTTTAAAGTGTCAAATTTGAAATTTGAATTTTAAAATTTTAAAATTGAAATTAAGCGGATACATAAAATTATTTAATAAGACCAATATGTAAGGATCAAACTTTAAAGGTTTTTATTTTATATTTACATTGTGTAATAATCCTTCAAATTAACTTACAAGATCTATTTTCAGTTTTTTAATTTTTGAACTTACAAATTAAAAGTTTAAACCAATTAAAAGTTTAGTGTTTATTGCTATCAAATGACAATAAGAGCAAATTGTCTAATAAACTAACACATTAACTTATCTAATAAATTAAAAATAACACAAATTGTCTCAGATCAACTTAAATATGAATTCCTAGAAGACGCTCAAGACAACCCTTGATATGCCTCCTTAAATCATATGTGCTCTCCCTCTTTAGATGGACATTAAATAGCCAACCACATTTCTTGCACTCTATTTTGCGAACTTTTTTTATTTTTTTTTACCATATCGAAGTGTTCTCAAACATGTGAGTGCACTCTAGAAGCACGAGGGTTATGATTGAACTAGAACCTAACAAAAATGATACCACACTTCACTTGATAATTCTAATTTTCTAGTGGCTACCGTAAATAATTGATAAAACTTGAAATAATAATTAATTGACAACTTGAGAATAATAAGCAATTCAATAATCAAGAGGGAAATGAGAGAGAACTAGAGTAGAAGAAGAGAGCAAGTTGTGAGAAAAATTAAAGAAGAGAGAGGCTATTTATAGTTTTAAAAGGATAAATATATAATTTATCAATTATTAGGTGGGGGCTATTTTAGTAAGGAGATAGGCCGAAATGGCTAAAAGTGTAAAAAAAATAGTTGTTGCCCTACGGTCATTTTTTATTTCGACCATTGGCAACGGTCTGAATTTTTTTCAAAAAACAAATGCAACGGTAATCGGGATGGAACCCGATTAAAACCCATAAATGGGATACCCGGCTATTCGGGTTTCGCTTCACCAGTACAAAAAAATCATGCCCTCATCTGGAAAAACCCCTACCCTAACCAACCCATCCCACCCCTTACTGGATCGGGCTGACCCAGGTTGAACTAGGTCGAACCGGGCTGTTAATGGGCCCGCTCGCCCCGATTAATACCTTTAGTTTGGATGCTAAGTATGAGAATTCAAACACTAGAGTCCGTGATATCGTTGATGATCCTTCCTCGTAGTATGCTTTACGTTGTTGCCTCATTAAAAACTTGCAAGAAAAATCCAACTGGGAAAAAACCAATCGAAGGGAAAAGGAGTACAACATATACTTTTAATATCGACATAGATCTTCAACAGTAATAACTTTTGAGGTATGTTACATTCTAGTCGATTGGTAATTTTACTCCATCTTGATTTTCTAACTCATATGATCCTTTACCGGTTACAGCTGAAACCTGGTAAGGTCATTCCCATGTTGGTACTAGCTTCTCTACTTTAACCTCTCGGGTACTTTGAGTTACTTTCCTTAAAACGAAATCTCCGACTTTGAAATAACGAAGATTTGCTCTTTATTTGTAATATCTTTCCATCCTTTGCTTTTGTGCCACCATCCTTACATATGCTAAATTTCGATGCTCTTCAAGTAAATCTAACTTAACCAAAAGTGCTTCATTATTCATCTCCTCATTTTTTCGGGAGTACCTTATAGTCGGTTCTCCATTAGATCAAAGCCTCTGCGTCGTGCACAAGGGAAAATGGTGGTTCTCCCGTTCTTGACTTCACCGACGTTCGATATGACCATAACACTCTCGGTAGCTTTTTTGGCCAATTACCTTTAGCATCTTCTAATTTCTTTTTGAGTTTTTGAATTATCACCTTGTTGGTCGACTCCGCTTGTCCGTTAGCACTTGGATGACATGGAGAAGATGTGATCCTTTTAATCTTCAATCCTTCAAAAAAATTTGTGACTTTGGAACCTATAAATTATGGCCCATTGTCACACACAATTTCTATTGGTACACCAAACCAACAGATGATGTGAAACCATATGAAATCAATCACTTCTCGCTCTCCAATCTTTTTATAAGCACCTGCTTCAACGCATTTAGTGAAATAATCAGTTAAAACCAAAAGAAATTTTATCTGCCCCGGCCCTTGAGATAAGGGGCCAACTATGTCCATCCCCCATTTCATGAATAGCCATGGTGATACCACCGAATGCACAAGCTTTGTCGGCTGATGAGCTAACTGCGCGTGATGTTGACACTTAATCACATTTTTGTACAAATGCCTTCATGTTTTATTCCATTCGGGGTCAATAGTGACCAGCTCTTATCAACTTAAGAACCAATGAATTTGCCTCGAAATGATTTTTGCAGAACCCTTCGTGAACTTCTTTCATCATATAATCAGCCTCTGATGTCCCTATACATCGCGCCAATAGTCACTGAAAGGACCTTTGGTACAGTTGTCCATCAACAAGGCAATAACGAATAGCCTTAGTTCATGGAGCCCGAGATGCTTTCGAGTCTTCGGGCAATTTTCCGTGCCTAAAATATTCTATAGGCTTATTTATCTAATCTCAAATTAGGTTGGTTGAATTAACTTTGTAATATCTATCCACGTCCAACATCGAATGCAATAGTTAAACAACCACACTAGAATCAGCTCCTTTCATTTCAATTGGACAACCCTAAATTTTCCAATGCATCTGCCTCCATGTTCTCTTCCCTTGAGATGTGGAGTATCGACCATTCCCTGAACCGGGAAAGCAATAGTCGAACCTTATTCAAGTACTGTTGCATTCGTTCCTCCTTGATGTTAAAGATTCAATATACCTGATTCACTACCAGCTGGGAGTCGCACATTATTTTAATTAGCTCAGAGCCTAGTCCCAAGACTAATTAAAGTCCTGCAACCAAAGCCTTGTACTTGGATTCATTATTAGTCAAAGGTACCGTTCTATTGGCCTGTCTCACGGTTTCTCTAGAAGGAGTGATTAGTTCTATCCCGAGAGCGGGCCCTTTTACGTTGGAACAAGGTCCATACACCGTAGATAGTTCCAGACACCAAAACTGCTTCTTCAGTAGCTAAAGGCATCATTCCTGGACTAAGTCAGTCACGAAGTCGTCCAAAACTTGTGACTTGATAGTTGTTCGAGGTTTATATTCAATATCAAATTCACTAATTTATACCGCCTATTTAGCCAATTGACCTGGCAATTCAAGTTTATAAAGGATGTTCCTCAAGGGAAAAGTCATCACAACGGCTATTGGGTGGAACTAAAAAAAGGTCTAAACTTTCGAGAGGCGACTACGAGAGCTAGAGCAAACTTTTTCAGGTGCGGATAGAATTCCTCCACTCCTGATAAAATTTTACTAACATAATAAATAGGAAATAAGGTACATTCTTCCTTCCGAACCAAGACTTCACACACCGCAACATCTGAAACCGATCAATAAATTCGCAATTATTCACCTTTCTTCGACTTGGACATTAATGGAGGGCTGGACAAGTACTTTTTTAAGTCTTTCAATGCTTGCTGACATTCCGGAGTCCACACGAAATCATTCATCCTTTTCAAGAGTGAAAAGAAATAATGGCATTTCTTCGAATACCTTGATATAAACCTATTCAGAGCCGCTAACATGCCTTTCAACCTTTGTACTTCCTTCACACTTGTTAATTGGTCAGGGATATCCTCGATGACTTTTATCTTGTCGGGGTTTACTTCGATTCCTCTTTGAGAAACTAAAAACCCTAGAAACTTTCCGGAGCTAACTCCAAAAGCGCATTTTTTCAGATTGAGCTTCATGATATATTTCTTCAAAATATCGAATATCTATTGTAAATAAGTCAAATGACTTCCTATATTAAGAGAATTAACCAGCATATCATCAATGTAAACTTTTACAGTTTTACCAATTTGTCATTTAAATATTTTATTAATGAGTTGATTAGTGGCTCCGTCATTCTTAAGCCCGAAAGTCATCACGTTATAGCAATAAGTACCAAAATATGGGATGAACGAGTTTTTTTCTTGATCATCTGGGTGTATCCTAATTTGATTATACCCAGAATACACATCAAGGAAACTCATTAACTCATGTCTAGCCGTAGCATCGATCATCTGGTCAATGTTGGGCAACAGAAAAGAATCTTTAGGATATGCTTTATTTAAATCTTTATAATCCACGTACATCATAAATTTATTATTATTTTTAGGAATAATCACTACGTTAGCTATCCAGTAAGGATAATTTACCTCATGAATTGAACCTATATTTAATAACCGTTTACCTCATCGTTAATAAAGTTGCTCCTGACCTTGGCTATCAGTCGTTTTTTTTTTGCTTTACCAGAAGAAAATTAGGATCCAAGATTAATTTATGGACAACCACATCTAATGGTATACATGTCATATCAGAATAAGATCATGCAAAGAAATCAAAATTAGCTTTTAAAAAATAAAATATCTTAAGCCTGAGTTTGGGATTTAATCCTCAGGGAACTCTGCAAACAAAGCGATTTGTTTTAATTCCTCTATGGTCGACTTTGTAGTATATGTTTTCTTCGATATGTGGAAAGATCTAGGCACCTGATAAAAATTCGATGAATTTTCTTCCCCATTAACTTCAATCGGAAGGGAAGAGGACACTGGTTCCTATAGATGCTATTTGCTTTTTCCTTCCGCCTTGCTGCTGGATAGAGTTACTGCATTCATCTGTCTTACTGCAGGTTGATCACCTCTAATTTGCTTGATTACCTCCTACATTTTCCCATGGGGTTTCCTGAAAGTCAATGGCACCGCCTTTATCTCATGAATCCATTGTCTTTCAAAGATCACGTAGCACCCCATATCGCCATCCATCACTTCGAACAAAGTAGTCTTTGTTATGCATTTGGTATGCGTGGGCGGTAAGATCTCTCCTTAGGTTATTCCACTTGTTAAGTCGAACCTAGCCAGAAGCTTTATTCGCGGAACTATGTTTCTAGTCAACTTTGCTTGCTCCAAAACTCTCAATTGAATGATATTGGCTGAACTACCTGGATCAACCAACACATGTTTAATTTTAAAATCTAAAATATTAAGCGATATTACCAAAGCATTGTTATGTGGTAAAACAAGGTCATAAATATCTTTTTCCGTGAAGGTGATTTCATCATCTTCTAATGCCTCTCAGATCCTCTTGCCATGAGTTACCAATATCGTTGTCTTCTTCGCTGCTAAAAATGTCACTCCATTTACTTCAGCACCACCAAAAATCATATTTATTGTTAGACGAGGCAACCCTGCAGCCGATTTGGATGGTTCCGCAACATCTCGATTCCTCCCATAATTTCTATTGGCCTGATCACTTAGGAATTTTCTAGCTAACCATTCTTCAGAAATGCCGCAACCTCTTCACGAAGGTGCCGACAATCCCCAATTTTGTGGCCATGCGTGCCATGGAATTCACACCATAAATTAGGATCTCTTTGACTAGGATCAGATTGAATTGGTTTCAGAAATCGTGCCTCATGAATGTTTATCATAGTAGAAACCAATTCTACAAAGCTGACATTTAAGTTATAATAAGATAGCCAGGGTATGCTGAATCCCTTGGATCTGATGGTTCCTTCTACTATAAAGATCTACTACTCCGACTACAATTTGCCTTTCTATCAGCAACAAACCTATCGGAAGACCGAAATCTTGTTCCACGCCCCTCAGCTCTTTCGTAAGTCTGAAAATGACTCTTGGAGGATCTCCGTTCCGTATCGAAATCAGTTGTAAAATTTTCTTGATTCCGGTCGCAATTTCACCCTTGGCTGACTCCGAAGAGCTTAAGTGATCATCTTAGATTTTGATTTTTAATTCATAACGATTGTGGACATTTACCCATGGGGTTTCCTGAAATACCAACAAACTTTCCTTCAATTTCCTGGAGGCATCGGAGCTACGTGGATTGAGAACTTTGGTGAATGCTTCAGCGTCCTACTCATTTGGTACTGTCGGCAATAACATCCTCTCCCTTTGAAATCGGATTACGAACTCTCACAACAATTCAGACTCTCCTTGAGAGATTCTGAATATGTCTACTTTCCAGCATGGACTTTCTTTGCTCCACCATGAGTTTGATGAAAGAATCTACAAGCATTTCAAAAGAGTCAGTTGAGTGCTCGTGTAAAAGAGAATAATATGTTAAAGCACCCTTCGTTAGGGTTTTGCCAAATTTCTTCAACAAAATAGATTCAATCTCGTGCAGGGTCAAGTCATTTCCCTTTACTGCCGTAGTGTAAGTTGTTATATGCTTTTGTGGATCCGAAGTCCCATCATACTTCGGAATATTAGGCATCTCGAATTTTTTCAAAATCAGTTACGAGGCCACACTTAGTTTGAATGGCAACTGTGTACATTTTTTGATTTCAGAACCTTCAACACTGGTGGTGCTCCGAGGATCTTATCCATCCGGGCATGGAATTCTTTAGCACTTTGGTCCATTCGTTCATTTATTTCCCTCATGAATCTCATGAGCTCAGTTTTAAAGGGATCAATGGCATTGTTATTTTTCCTGGATCCACTACCGGTACCACCTGACCCATTTTCATTAAAACTGAAGTCACCTCCTCCCCCAAAGCGATATTACAGGTTCCTTGCACTGTTGGATTTGCAGGCACGTTGAGAGGAACTCGAATTCCTCCATTTGAGTTATTGGAAGCAACTGAAAGCGCCTGCTTCAACTCTGTTCCTACCATGTCTTGTCTTGAGAGATGCTTCATAATTTTCCTTTGCTGCTCCCTCAAAATTTTGACCGCTTCAACAACTTCATCGTCCATATCATTAGGAGTTGGACTTCTGACTTGCAAGGATTTTGTTCTTCACGAATCGGAGTTGTTTCATCTCCTTAGTTGCGATTTTAATTTACTAAAGAAAAGAATCAAACTACCTTAGTAACATATGAATGGATCAAAATAATTACATAATTATCTATTGCCCACAATGGGCGCCAAATTATTTATCCGTAAAATGGTACAGTTGAATTTGTAACATAGTTTATAGTCACGTGAAGTAATTTGATCCAAGAATATAAAATAAGTAAGAATAGAAATAAGATTATTAAATAACTTGAAGAAAATACAAGCCTGGCTGTGGACTTAGTTTCTCCGGAAGCAATAATATCTAAAGCAAAAAGAAAGAAAGTTGTTTAATAGAATAAACAGATTTCGGCTTTCATGTGTACAGAATATTTCGTGTCCTCTATTGAATATAAATTCTCTTATTTATAGCTCTATTCAAGGAGACAGAATCCCCAAATCAAGCTCTTCTTTAATATGAATAAAACTCCTCTTGGTGGCTGCATAACGATTGAACATTAAGAGAGATATTCTTTGTAACGATTGCTCATTAAATGCTGTATTTTCCCACCGATGTCTTCCTTTCAAATCTTCGTTCTTGGTTTCAATGCCTTCGAAACTTATTCAACACTGGTTACATATTTGTATCCGGTGCTAACTATTTGCTAACTCATACATTACCTATTTTTACTTTCACGTGTCAACTCGTCGACCATCCACCTGTCGTTTATCAATTTTTCCCAATACAACTAGCAAAGTATTGGATACGTTTGGCCTTCATTATACTGTAGATATGTATGATAAATAAGGGTTTGTTATTATCAAAATATCGTCGTCATCTAAGATAACAAAGTCACCCAGGCAAGACATAAGAGTATGATTCGTTATCTCCTATCCACAAATACCTTAGTGTATTCTACGAAACTCAATCAAAGAGATCCAATGGATTATACATGTTGTACTTTGAATTATTTACAAATGAAATTTCATCACATATTCTCCAATATAGTGACACTAAAGTGGATATTACTTTGTTGTATTTCATGTCTTATATCTGCAAATAAATATTAAAATAATCAAAAAGTTTAATAAAAAATAAAATAACCATCAACCATGCATGTACCATCCAATAAGGTTTGATCTCTCCCACACTCTTAGAGTTATCAAACTCTCTTCTTGGAACGCAATTCATTCTTTCGTCACTTCATATCAAGATTTCCCTCATTGATAGCCCTAAAGAAACTGAAATACCAAATAATCTCATATTCCTTTCAAGAAACTCTTCTTCATTTTCCTACACAAAAGTATCTTATAAATTAAAACAAGAAAGATCAATGAGTTAGGAAGTAACTAACAGTATTACTCAAACTATTTCTGTTTTTTTTTTTTTTTTGCTCTTTGGCCCACCTCTCCTTATTTTACCACATCAACCCAACTCGTTTTTAGGCTTCTCTTAAATATAAAAATTACCTCATTTTTACGAATTAGCCCAGATAAGTGTCCATCCAACCACCTAATTAAATTAATTTTATATGTATATAATCAGTATAAAATTTATGTATATTAACTAAAAAATAAATAGTGATACCAGCCGAATATTTTTATACCTATACATTTTTTCACTTGACATTCCACTCCCTTCATGCAATACTAGGTCGGAATGGAAATAGATACAGCTACATACGCAACGATCCATACAACGATGAGGACGACGTGTTAATTCACTCTAATGATAGGCAAGTTATTACTGTGATATTGTTATTTTTGCAGAACATAATTAATAGGGACGTGCCCCACTTATTGTGTAATTAGTGCTTAGCCTAATTGCTTCTGTCATAATAGCATTTCAGACCAATAATAAACCTTTACCTTATTGGACAAGGACTCGACAAGGACTCGATTAACTTAACACCATATAGGAAAACCTGCTAATTGGTCCACCACAAAATGTTTAATTACTCCTTTCTTCTATCTTTTCATTTAATTGCTTTGGCTATAAATTAATTCGTTTTTCATTTCATTTTTTCTTGCAATGTGAATATGAAGTGAAAAGTACATTCAAAAATTGGAATTTGTCCTCCAAACATTTACAATGCTGCTAGGTTTACATTTCGACCATGCAATATCTTCCAGATACGTATAATTGGTACATATTTGGAAGACGAGCTTTTGAAGTCATTAAGGTGTCAAAACAGCTTCTTAGGTAATTATAGAAGCACTTTGTAATTTTTAAAAAAAAAAAAAGGAATTGTGGGTACTTCAGGTGTTTAGCTTTGTTTCCCATTTTGCGTTCGGTGGACAACAAAAGGATTGGTAAGTAAGCCTTTTAATTATTTCTTCCTCTTTTTGTCCAAGGAATTTCATCTTTTTGCATCAAATCAATCTTGTTAGTGGACAAGAAAATGATTAAAGATAAAAAAAAGGAGATCAAAAAGACAAATAAGAAGGAAATGTGTCAATGTTGCCTTTGATTGTGGAAGAAGTTATAAATAATCGTAAGGCTCAAAAGCAATTTTTCTTCGGAAAAATATTTACTAGCTCGTATATGATGTTTAAATCAAATTAATCAATTTAGTTTGCAGTCACAACGAAAACTAGAAAAGTGAAGAATTATCTCGTAATCATAATTAAGTGATTAAAATTTGTATGCAAATCATATGTTTTGTATTCATAGATTTGTATAAATACTGAGGCGAGTAAATTTTTGTAATTAGGCTGTCTCCCTTCCTTCCCTCCCCTTGACACATCCACCCTCTCTAACAACATACTACCAATTTGGCCGACAACATCTATAAAACTCACCACTTTTCCAATCAATTAAAAAATATATTTATAACGAAAGATTTTGTTGAAACCTATCTCCATTTACATGTAATCTGAAAACCACTTATTGTCTTATTCGAAGTTCATGTCAGTCTGATACTAATTAAGAAATAAGATGAAAGCGTGTGCAGCTAAAAGAGCAACTACTTTAGGTCTATGATTAGCACCATCCATGCATCCATCAATATTTATCAAGTGCTAGTATTGCTTTTAATATTTTTTGCTATAATCCCAAATTGTTACCTTTGTAACACCTTTCCGCTTCCTTTTTGACTTGAAAATGAAATAAAAATAAAAAGTTAGTATAAGGGAAATATGGATCTTTCTTGTTGGTAGTGACAAATCTTGTCTCTGAATGATTTGAAGAAGATTAAGGTCCTTAAATTAACTCTCAAAACGTTAGGAATGTACATTTGCTTGGTACTTATATACTGAGAAATGGATCTAATCCACGACAAAAGTTAGGGTGAGATCTTGGGTCATGAAACTATATATGAAATGAAAATTGTACTCCATCCATTCCAACATGTGAACATGTTTGATCGGATACGAAGTTTAAGAATAAATAAAGACTTGGAATTTAAGGTCTTAAACATGTCAGAAAGGGGCCCAAAGTATTTGTGTGGTTATAAAAGCTTCTCATTAAGGGTAGAATTGAAAATTTAAGCAAAATGCTTCCAAATTTAGAAAAGGGTTATTCTTTTGGGAGCAAACCAAAAATGAAATATGTTCACATAAAATGGAACGGGAGAAGTAGTACATAAGGATAATAAATGGTCGTTTCATTTCTTCGCGCGCTCTCTTCCTCTATTTGAATTTTTTCTTTGGTAATGTACGACCCGACCGATTGTTTTGAGCATTTGTGTTCCGTTCAACTATTTGGAGTCTTGAGTAGCTTCGTATGATGTATTTTGACTAGTATGAATCATCGATTCTTCAGGTTATTCGGAATTGATTTGGAATAATGAATTTCATGATTGAAGCTTTAAAGTTGGAAGAGTTGACCCAGTTTGACTTTTTAGTATTTGACCTTGGATTGGAGTTTTGATGGCTACGTTAGGTCCATATGGTAATTTTGGACTCGGGCAAATTTGCATTTGGATATTTCTGAAGGTATCGACGCTAATTGGCAAAAGTTAGAAATTTGAAGGTTTGAAAAGTTCATAAGTTTGACCCATAGTTGACTTTGAGGATACCAGAATTGAATTTTGGTTCCAGGAATTGTAATAGCTTCGTTATGTCATTTAGGACTTGTGTGCAAAATTTGAGTTCATTCTAAGTTGAATTGATAAGGTTCGACACCATTTTTCTTCATGTTTTTATTGCTGATTGCTGCTGGTTTCTGATGCCTTGATTGTCCTTCGCAATCGCGAAGAGGAAATCTGGAGATGGGCATTTTTCTTCTTTGCGGTCACGATTGGATGGTTGCATTCACGATTGGATGGTTGCGTTCGCTGTCAGGACACAAATTGGAGGGCCGTGACGGGCACCCGGTGCCTTACTCAACCGAGTTCCAACGTACTATATCTTTCTTATTACACCATCATGGGTAAATGGGCCATAAGGGCCGTCATGAGCTAACCAGAATAAAACATAAGGGAATACTAGACATAAGATGATCCAACATGATATAGAAACTTATACATGTGACATACCCTATAAGGCCGATATAATCATTTGTACACTCAAAATATTGGCCGGCAAGGCCATACAAGTGTCCATATGCATGACATCTATCTACAAGCCTCTAAGAGTACATAAACGTTATAAAGGTCAGGGCATGGCCCCGCCATACCAATTAATACATGTCCAAATCATACTGACCAAACAGGCAACTCCAAAGCAAATGGCGTGCACCAACACCTTCCGCTGAGCTGATAGCCTACTATGATGACTGTCAACCTATCTATTGGGACCTGCGGGAATGAAACGTAGCATCCCCAAGCAAAAGGGACATTAGTACAAATAAAGTACCGAGTATGTAAGGAATGAAAAGTAGTATTTAAAAGACATAAAAGAAACATGAAGTAAAGTACTCAACCTGTAAGTCTGAATAGCTATGTGAATCACGAAACATTTATAATGTTATGCATGGGCATATAAATATCATATCATGCATAGGTATGTGCGTACATAACATCATCAAGCCTCTGAGGGCATCTCATCATATCATCTTGTCCTCTATGGGCAAAATCATCAACGCATACCAATTGATCAGGTGGTGATGCGTATATAAAGCTATAACCTTTCACCATACCTCATATACATATAACGCTATATAACTCCATGTGATCATGGGTCAATGTACATGTATAAATGAATGCAATACGTAAGAAGTAAGTCAATAAAATCTCTCTGGATGTCATATGATCAATATGGCTTCGATTAATATCATGAAATAAACTTTATCAACTTACGTATTTTTTGAGACCCATGAATAGATAATATAATAATATCACATATGGGGAATCAAGAACATAGGCACCCCTAGTACTTCTAAGAATAAATTCATTTGTGAAAGTTGCAGGTTTGCTCGTTTCGTTTGTATCATATGGATCATGCCAAAAGGAAAGAAGGGATAGCCTTAGCATACCTTTGTTGTTTACTTAACCACATGACGTTGGTTCAGCCCGTTAGTAGTTCAATCTACAACAAACAATAAGGGACCATTGTTAAGCTTACGGAAGCTAGAACTCAACACAAATGAGCAACAAGCTTGTCTATGAAATTTTTTATAGCACCTCCTCTCTTTTCATTTTCCTCAAATCAAACCAACAAGACCAACATGTCCAGAATGTCTATATGTATATATATATATATATATATATATATATATATATATATATATATATATATATATATATAAAATATTCTTTACAATACATCACCAAAACAATCCACACTATCTCACCCAACAACCAAGCTCTAACTTGCACTTTTCCAAGCCTTCTCTTCTTCCAAACACATCAACAACAATAACAATAGTATTCTTAAGTTATGTCTACTGATTTCCAGCCATAAAACATCAAGAGATTTAACTACAAAATAGTCTAGCAACTAGAACACTTCAACATGAAGTTCAACCTACTTCACAAGTTTCCTTTAATAGATCAACTAGATATATAGAGATGATCTTAAATACATATAGGAGAAGTTAAACCTTACCTTGGCAACAAGAATACTCATCCAACTAAGGTTTATTTCAAGCTCAAATAAGCTCTTTACCCCAAACAACAAAGTAGAGAGATAACTAGGTGATCTTGATCTTCCAAGGGAGAAATCACCTTATCAACTTGTGGATTTGGTCTTGAACCCTAGGATAACTTTGATAGAGATCTTGTGCTGATATTTTGGAGCTCCTTCACGTTGCAATAGAGAGAGAGAGGGATTATGAATTATGTTCTAAGTGAAATTGAGATATATCTATGTTTATATCGCCCCACTAATGGGCTTGGGAATATGGGTCTTGGGCTGCCCCAAGACTTGCCCATCTCTATTCTTTTTCATTCCATTTTACTTTGATCCACAAGCTCTAAGTAGGTGATGCACCTACTGGTCACCTACTTAATCAAGTAGGTGATTCATGTTGGCTCTTTTTCCATTTTAAAATACGTATGTTACACCCCGTAAGTTTAACAACCTTGGTACCGTTGTATATATATATATATATATATATATATATATATTTGATATGGTATTTTAAGTGGAACATTTTTTTGCAAAGAAAAAAATAGTTTGAAAAGTATGATTTTATATAGTTATTAATATTACTACTTTCGAATATTTTTTAGATTATACACATAATATAAGAAAAGTTTATGAGATTTTCTTTATTGTAAAGATATGAATTATTTTTGCACAAGAAAAGAATGTTATTATTTTTTACCATTTAAAAATTACGCGTACGAATTTTTTTACTCTTTATATGAAATTAGAAAAATTAGAAGTTAAGAAAATATATATTTTTTTAACATGAATATCTTTAATAAAACAATAGTGTATGTATTAATTTTATATGATACCACATGACTATAATAGTAAGCTATATAAAGTGTGTTAAATATAAGTAGAATTTTAAGTAATTTGAGTCAATTCTTAATTATGTGGGTAATTGTCTAATTACCGGGTAACAGGACAATACCTAATTACCTAATAAGTAAATAACTACCCACTTGGCATTAAACCACCCCATAAAGTATGACTCTTAAGTCATTAGTCTAGGTGGCATGTAGAGAAATTGTTTACCGTAAAAATGGTAATAATAATTAAATTGATGCTAGATATGTGAAGTTTAACGGCGAAATACGAACTAAAGTAGAGTTATAATCAAACTGATGGGCTAGCTATCCGAGCCTTAGGCTAGCCGATGAAGGGCCTCGAGGTCGACGTTTGGGCTCGGGCTCGAGCTATTGGGGATAACCGGGAAGGGGCTAACAGTCAGGATATAATTGGAAGAGGCTCTTTATGGCCAATATCAAGCAATAAATGAAGAACAAGCATGAAAGTAACAAATAAAAGAGGTAGTCTCAAGCGAGTAAGTTAGAGAGAGAGAGAGAGAGAGAGTTGTTATTGATCTTGTGTAAAATAGTTGGAGCAACAGCAGCCCCTTACAAAGTGATGAGGATCTCTTTTATATAGGAGGGGAATCCCATTATAGTACAAAATACATTCACTGTAAAGGTATGGAGATGGAACGGCTAGACGTGACGCCTTGATACAGGCTCGGGGTAGGTCGACTTTGTCAGACTTAGCCGTGTGCCTTGGGAACCCCCTATTTTACTCTATCCTTGATCTGTATCCTTCTTAAGTCGGACCTCGACGAGCTCCGGGGGGGAGAGGGAACTCGGTCACAGCTTTGTATCCTCGGGGTCTCGAGGTATTCTTCTGAAGTGTCTCGATAGCAAGAAATTAGACCCTTTGATTTTGCCGCATAAAGATAGTCTCTGCGTTTCCCAGAATAAAGCGATGGGAAATAATTATGATACCCGACTCTTCCGCCTTCCTATGACGACGTCATATCGATGATGCAATCTATGGCATGAATTTTCATGATAAGCGGGACATCCCATGGACTTGTCTTTTCGATGCCATTCAATGCGTCGTCGATTTCCATTCCTCAAGAACGCAGTAATCACGCCCGCCAGTTAGTATTCTGTAGGCCACAATGACCGTGTCATTATCTCCTATAAATGGGAGCGTTCTGGTGTTATTTTTCTATCCAAGTGCCTCTCTCCATTCACTTATCCCCTCCTTCTTGCCATCTTTTTATATTGTTAACTACCATGTTTGAAGTTCACGGCCTTAAGGTTGTTTGGCTGCGTTCCCATCCGCCGGGTGATGGCCTTTTTCTTGGGCTTCCCTTTGTTGAGCGATATTATACCATCTTATCGTCGTTTTGTCCGTCGTCGTCATTATGATTGCTATTGCTGTCCTTATTGGCTCGAGATGACGATAGATGGGGAATCGACTTTCCCCTTTTTTAGAAAGTTATTCGGACTATACATTGTTGCTCACTCTACTACCCTGGCCTGGTGTGGCACTTCATCCCTTGGGTTTTTCTTTCCCGAGGGATAAAATGGCACAACCGACCGTTGAGGTTGGGGCCCACCTAATCTTCAACATTTGGCTTCGGCGGGCTATGTCTCTTTTTTTTGCCTCTTCTGCATCTTCTCCCTCGACGAGGTCACTCCGCGGGATTGAGCCGGGCACCTAGAGGAGGTGGCGATCAAAGGAGTTGCCTTCGAGGATGCGAGCTCAAGGAGGTAGTGCTCGGAGATGCTGCTATCGGAGAGGAACCTTCGATGATGGACTAGGTTCTTTGGTTTTCACTACAGGTGTATACCCCTTTATTTCTCTGTTTCTGTGTAAGGACTCCTTATGGGCTTTTGTAATTACATGTAAGGACCCCTCGAGGACCATTGTAAGCCGACGTTTTATGAAATAGAAAGACATCTTCTTTTCTTCTGCTTTTGATATTTTCCATATTCTTGTATATTCTTGTGCATTTGCGGGGATTTTGAATGTATGTCTCTGTTGACAATCATCAATATTCAACTCAGGTGCGAGCATTCTTTCCGGTCTCTGGTTAATAGAAGATCCTTTCCAAGCTCATCGTTGTTCCCCAGATCAAGCCTGAAGCGTTCCAATAAACTTGGGTCACCGGGACCCTTGAGCCTCGTGGAGATAGAGCGTCGATCCTTGAAATTTTTGAGAGTGGTCTCTGAGTGAAGGTCAGCTTCGGGCACCTGGAGATTTACTTTGAATTTGATGTAGATAATCTTTTAAGGCGTTGTAGATGGGTTCCTGTGGAGAAGTTACCCATGGCCGGGTAATGTTCTAAGGTTGAACCCCCATGGACGGAGCTTGAAGGGCTTACTTTTCTTCTTGGGATAAGCCTTAGAGGTCGGATACCTTCTCGGGACTGGAGACGATGTCGCTGACCTTTTGAAGCCTAGCTTTCTTTTGATGGAGGTCCTTGGTGTCGGGTACCACCTCGGGACCGAAGGTTATATTGTTGGCCTTTACGAGCCTAACTTGGGCAGGCGAATTGTTGTTGTTTCCCCACACATATACATGGGGTTGCTTCTGCTTCTTGTCTGATCCCATTATTTCAGATAGCTATCCTTCTGCTTTGGCATCGAGTCCTTCGTTATCTTAAGCGCCAAAGTGTTCGTGTAGGTTCCCACTTCAGTTTTCTAGTTCCACCATAGCCATGACTGCTACTTCAGGGTCTGCCCAGCAGAGAGGGGAGAGTTCCACTCCTAGTGTTCGGCATCCACGAGAGTTTACTTTGAATACTATGTCTTCGATAAGAGAAGAGCATCTGGAGATAGTGAGGAGAGACTGCGGATGGGGAGAGGGGGCAGCGTTGCAGGCGCTTCCCCCGGATGAGGGTATCATGGACCTCGCCGATGGATTCCTGAACGTGTACTTGTACCCTTTCGCGCTAGGCCCCCTTGATAGGGTCGTGCTCGATTTTTTTTAAAGTACCTGGTTACTTTGGCACAGATACATCTGTCGTTTTGGTGAATAGTGTTGATGATGAGGTTCTTTGCGGAGAAAGCAGGGCTTTAATTCGCGCTCAGTCACCTCGTCAGGCTATACCGACCCTTTCATCATCGAGGTCTGCTAACCTTGCAGTGCCATCCGTCCACGCCCTTTGTTATTGATGATAAGGAAGATGGAGATCGAGAGCAGATTAGTCAATTCGTCCAGGTTCGGACGACTAATGTTATCCCTGTAGAACTTATTCCATGCCCCGAGAAATGGAATTACACGCGTGAGTGGAGCATCTCGTGCTTTCTTAGATTCGCTCATGGTGAAAGCTAGTTTAGTAATCACGTTTCCTTTTTTTTTTGCAGCAATTTCATGGGCGCCGAGCGAAGTTCCCGATCTGCCCGGCTGGGTCCGGAAGTTGGTGACCCATTCGACTTGTGACGAGCATAGGTGGAGAACTGTGTCCCGAAGCAGATGTGAAGCAAAACACCACGGTACGTGCATACGCTGCTTTTACCTTATCCTTCGTGCATTTGGGAAGCCATTTTCCCCTTTTCATGCACTAATCTTGCTGTCGTAGGTATCGGAGGGTCTCCAAGGGTGAGGCTGCATTCCTACGGAGAGGGGGAGGAGTTGCCAATTTCCAAGCTGAAGGACGGAAATGATAAACGGGATATGCATTTGCAGTGCGATGGAGCTTTCAGCTGGGCGAAACGGGGCCGAGTCTTTGAGGAGGGGACATCGCCTGAGTTTGTTGTACCCGTAGTTTCTGGCCTTGGAGAGGAAATTCCCCCGAGCGATCATGCTTCGACGGAGGTTAGTTCTTCCAGAGCCAAGGGGGATGGATCAACAGAGGTGTGCTCGGCCTTAGAGGAGGTCCGCCGACTTCACTTTACGGTGAGTTTTAGCACAGGCTTTCCGAATCTCGCGTCTCCCCTTCCTTATCGAGCTTTTCTTCTGCAGGCCTTTGACAGGCTTAGGTATGAGCTTCTCCGTCATGGAGCTAGGCTCTAGAAATCTCTAGATGAGGGTAGGTCCCTTAGGCTCCTTTGCAAGGTGAAAGAAGTTGAGTTGACACACTAGCGATATGAGGCGTACCGGAGCTCGAATTACAAGAGCTATTTGATGGAGTAAGTAATTTCTCATGGTATGCGTTTTGCTTTTTAACCTTTTGGGTTAATCGTTTTGCCTATCCCGGTTGCAAAAAAATACGAAGGCTCTAGAGCACCTTAGGAGTGAAGCCGACAGAGTCAGGAATGACTGTGGTGAACTAAGAGCTCAGGTGCAGGTTCAGGTTTCAGAGGAGAAGGGTGCCTTGGCTAGAGTTCCTGCATTCGAGGCCCAACTCCGCTTAGTTTGTGACAACACTTCAGTTCAAGCGGATATGATCACGAAGCTCGAGTCCTAACTTTCGAAGGTCAGGCATGAAATTGTTGATGCGCGGGCCGAAGCAGCATTGATCCAGACATAGGCTGATCAGGATATGGCAATTCATTTGAAGGATGCTACTAATGTCCAAGCCGAGTTGAAGAGGGTCCTCGATTATGAAGAGAATATCGAAGAATATGTTCGTTGCAGATCTCGAAGAAGGGTTCTTGAGGAGATCGGCGCCAGGGGTTTTGTTCTCCCTGAAGAGCTGGAGCAAGCGAGGGCAGACGAGCACAACGCTGGTCATTCCTGCCCGATGTTGAAGAGGGTGAAGATGAGGCTGGTAGGCCGAAGCCCTCAGTGGCGGGGTGTAGACTCTGCCATCTTGTTTGTGATATTTCCAGAGCGCGTCTGTAGATGGAGGATGCACTTTTTTATTTATGTAAATAGAAGAGAACTTGAAGATTTATTTCTTATGTGTCCCTTTCTGCTTCGCTTCTGACCACGTGGACTAGTTTCAGAGTTTGTGAGAATCCTTAGATTCGTAATATGGCTCCGGGGCTCATTAGGCATGGCCAGGGTCTCTTACGCGTTCGGTCAATGCGGCCTTTAGTGTAAGCTAGCGTTAGAGCTCTTATGCTTTTGCTCAACTATGTTGGGTTTAGTCTCTGAGTCGGGCTTCGACTCGAGCCCATTCGACCCTCAAGCATTTGTGTCTGCATGGGCGGGCAATAATGGCTCTTTACGTCTTGGCCCTGGCATTTGTATCTTAACTATTTTGGGTTTAGTCACCGAGTCGGGTTTCAACTTGGGCACAATTGACCCTCAAGTTCTATATTTTTGTGGGCTGGCGACAACGGCTCTTACGCCTTGGGTCGAAGCGGCCTTTTATGTATGTGGCCCTAAGTCTCATGAAGCTGGCGACAATGGCTCTTACACTTTGCCCTTAGGCATATATTGTTAACTATTTTGGATCCGGTCTCAGAATCGGGTTACCACTCGAGCTCACTTTAACCCTCAAGCTTTCAAATTTTTAAGCGGGCGACAGTGGCTCTTACGTTTTTGGTCATTGCGACCGTTTACTGTGTGTGGCCCTAAGGCTCATTAGGCTGGCAACCATGGCTCTTACGCTTTGCCCTTAGGCAAATGTAGGCTTTGTTTTCCTCTCGTTAAGGACTTTTTGAAATAATTTTGCCTGACCCGTCACCAGTTCGAGAAGAACCTCGATTTCAAGTCGTTTGCGGCGATGTTCGAGCACTTCGAAAGGTTTAGCTCATAGGATGAGTAGCTCGAAGCCTTGTTATTTGGAGCTGACATGGTCGAAGCTTGTTTTCCTGTTGAGGGGAGCCTGTTTAACCGGTTTTTTTCGAAGTAGATTCGAAGTAATGGCCATATGATTTTATAGCGACGGTCGGGCGTCCTCTAGTCGCGTTAATTTGGCTAATGCAGTCATATTGACCGTAGTCATTTGTGTTTGGCTGGAGCCATTTTTGATCGCGAGTATGGTAGTTTAGGCCTCTACTTCGAGGGTATGCCCTTTCAGGAGTCTTACAAATGCGACATATAGCCTAAACTTCGGGATCGAGTTTTATGCATGTAGTAAGGTCTTACAAAATTTTCATGCCTATTGAGGTCTTACAGGTTTTTCATGCCTGTTGAGGTCTTATAGTTTTTTCATGCCTGTTGAGGTCTTATAGTTTTGTCATGCCTGTTGAGGTCTTACAATTTTGTCATGCCTATTGAGGTCTTACAGTTTTGTCATTGCCACAGTAAATAGGTCTCGCTAGACCGAGTCTGCCCACTCGGGGTCTTATGGCCTCGGGTTTTTAAGTGAATGGCGATTGGCGACAGTCTTTGAGTCATCGAGTTTGTTTAGGATCAGGGGCCGTTACTCACGAGCTCGGAGTTGCCTCATTGAGGGAGATTCCAACCCTGGGGTCATGCGTTTTCCGAGTTTGTGATGCCACTCTCCGAGAGTTCGGGACAATTTTCCCTTTTGGAGATGTTTCGTAATTTCCGTGCTACCTCGTTGAGGGCTTACAAGTTTGGAGTCCGGACCCAGAGGCCATACGGGCGCCGAGTTGTTGGCGCTAGTCTCCAAATATTTCAGAACGTCCTCGGCGGAGGGATCCTCATAGTGAAAATGTTGAATTTTCTTTGGAGTACGAGATGCTTTGGTGAAAGATGTTCTTTGATTGTTTGGCATAAGTACATGTTGTTTTGTTACAGCGAGCCCGGGTTATGTGAACACGGTTCATTTGACTGCTTGGCCCGGTACATTGTTTTCTATTGGAACTTTGTTCGTCGTTTCCTGGCTCTTCCGAGCGGATGGCCTCTCAAAAGGGTGCCCTCCAATGTTCGGGGTTGATTGTAAAAGAAGCCCTGCAAGCTTGTTAGATCCTCCTTAGGTAGCGCCTTGCCCTGTTAAGAACCTTGCCGGCAAAACCCTCTTCGGGACAAAAGCTCGGCCGAAGGGAAAGAGTGCAACGGATGCCATTAAGGCTTTGGGATCTTCGGGTTGAGTTAATACTTTTGACTGCCCTGACCGGGCGCTTGCATATGGGTTAGTGTAAAATAACAAAAGAGGGAGGTGATTTACCTTATCACGGGGTGCGCAGGCGATGTTCCGAGACCTGATGTGTCTTTATTGTTTGGAGGGAGGACTCCGTACGGCTCTCCGATGTGCTTAATCGGGCTTAGCCGAAGACATAGTTTGATTACCCTTTGACTCTTTCAAGAGTGGAGATATTGGTGTCAGCGCTACGTTACGTAACGCAAACACTTCCCTTGCCGCGTGTTGCTCCCCGTTGACGGTTTTGATTCAGTCCTTTGCTGGGGATTTTATCATTTGGCGAAGAGGGGACGGTACCGCCTTCACGTGGTGCGTCCGCGGCCATCCAAATAAGGCGTTTATACCTTGTGTCTCCTTGTATAACATGAAACTTGGCGTTCCGGTCTGCGCATGCTGACTGAGAGAATGGTCTCTCCTCTTGTTGTTTCGATTGTCGTGTTGAATCCGCCAAGGATTTGAGAGGCGGGCATGATTTGGCCTGGCAGTCCAAGCTTCCTTATCACCCTCGACCCGATAATGTTGGTCGAGCCACCTGAATACACGAGCACATGTTTTATTTGGAATGAACGAATGAGGAAGAAGGTTACCAGTGCATTAATATGAGGTTGGGGATAGTTTTCAGAGCCTTTCTTGCCGAATGCGAGGGCATCTTTGGGTACGTATTCCCAGGTACGTATTCCTGGTTTCGTTTTTCTCTGGTGATAGATATTTTTGTCCTCCTCTTCACAAGTTCCTAGAGAGTGTCGGCGCTCCTCCAATATCATGGTAATATGTCGCAGCCCGTTTGATTCATTATTCTTGGCCGCCTTTCTTTCACGGAACTGAACTTGAGCTCGATTGCTCAAAAATCCTTGGCAGTGACTTTCATTGGGTAGCTTGGCTGTTTCCTTGCGGAGTTGGTGGCAATCTTTGGTCCTATGGCTGTGCGTATTATGAAGTTCACATACCAAGTTGTGACTCCTCCAGGAAGGATCCGATTGGACAGGACTGGGCCATTTGGTGTACCTGGTTTTGGTAATTGTGAACACGATATCCGATACAACGACGTTGAAGTTATATTCTAGTAGACGAGGTGCCCCTGTTGGCCTCGCGTCTCCGTCGAACTTGGCTCTATTGATGAGCCCTCAAGGATATTGTCCTCGATCCATTCTCCGACCGTTGCGAGGTAGGTTGCGTCTCGGGGCACTCCTCCTATCTTCGATGTACGACTGGTATCTTTCTTTGTTTGGTTTCAGTTTCTTTGCCAGGATCTTGCTCGGGTATACTGAGCCCGAGGGGGCTCCCAGCTGGTCATCCTCGACCCTGATTTGCAACTATTGCCGGTTATGGGCGTCCGACCATGTCGCAGCTGGATACTCGATCAAGTTCTATTTCAACTGTCCTGACGCCACCGAGCTTCGTTCATTCAGGACTTGAGTGAAGGCCTACACTGCCTAGTCGTCGGACACCGAGGGTAGTTCCGTTCGTTCCGTCTGGAAACGAGATACGAATTCTCGCAGCATCTCATTCTACCTTTGCTTAATCTTGAATACGTCGTACTTTCTTGTTGCTACTTTGATGGCACTAGCATGTGCCTTTATGAAGGAATCTGCTAGTATGGCAAATGAGTCTATGGGGTTGGGAGCTAGGTTGTGATGCCACATCACGGCCCCCTTCGAGAGCATTTCCACGAACTTCCTCGGTAAGATGGACTCGATCTCGTCGTCTTTTATGTCATTTCCCTATACTGTGCACGTATAGGCAGTAACATGCTCGTTGGGATTTGAGGTCCCGTTGTATTTTGGGAGTTTCGGCATTCCGAACTTCTTTGGAATGGGTTTCGACGCAGCTTCCTCTGGGAACGGCCGTTGTACGAACTTCTTCGAATCTATACCCTTCAGGACCGGGGGTGCGCCCGAGATTTGGTCAACTCTGAAGTTATAGGTCTCGACCTTCTTGTTGTTGACTGTTATCATTTTCTAGCCTGACTCGATCCTTTTGGTGAGGTCTTCGAGCATTTTCACGATGGTAGGGTCGGCTATCGATCCGTTGTTGCTCGATCTCTCCGATACCTATTTAGCCAGGGGATAGTTTCCGGTGCTACTATGCTGGGAGTCTCCGGGTGGCTTTGCAACTAAGTGATAGCCAACTGTTGTGCCTGCAACATTTCAAAAATAACATGAAGACTAACTTCTTGTTCTTCCCGGGCTGGGGTTTTTTGGGCTTCCTATTGGTCACCATGTTGTATGCTCCTGTCAGTGTGTGAGGTTTTGTCGACCTACTGTGCGTCTTGCGAATCCGCGTCCGCTGGAATCGGTCCAGGTGCATTATCGGGGTTATGCGGTGGCGCGCCAACAACTGGAACAACCACACCGTTTTCTCCGTGGTTTTCAAGGTTGTCATTATCAACTCTATTTACTAAGACAAACATTTTGACCTTAAATAGACGATCTTGGACAAGAAAAAGTGTGAAAGATAACTTGCATTGCGTAACGAAACCAGCAAGAAAATAATCACTATTATTTTTAGCCTTACGGTGGGCACCAAACTATTTACCATGAAAATGGTAATAACAATTAAATTTGTTGATGGGACTCTAAAAATACGTGATCTATTTTTATGCTAGTTGTTAGAGCGGTTGATGCTAGATATTTGAAGTTTAACAGCGACATATGAACTAAAGCAATGTTATAATCAAACCGAGGGGCTAGCCATCCGGGCCTTAGGCTAGCCGATGAAGGGCCTCGCGGTCGACGCCTGGGCTCGGGCTTGAGCTATCGGGGATAAACGGGAAGGGGCTAATAGTTAGGATACAATTGGAAGAGGCTCTTTATGACCAATATCAAGCAATAAATGAATAACAAGCATGAAAGAAATAAATGAAAGAGGTAGTCTCAAACGAGTAAGTTAGAGAGAAAAGAAAGAGAGAGAGAGAGAGTTGTTATTGATCTTGTGTAGAATAGTTGGAGCAACAGCAGCCCCTTACAAAGTGATGAGGATCCCCTTTATATAGGAGGGAAATTCCGTTATAGTACAAAATACATTCACTGTAAAGGTATGGAGATGGGACGGCGAGACATGATGCCTTGATACAGGCTCCGGGTAGGTCGGCTTTGTCAGACATAGCCATGTGCCTTGGGAACCCCCTATTTTACTCTAGACTCGATCTATATCCTGTTTAAGTCAGATCTCGACGAGCTCAGAGGGGGGGGGGAACTCGGTCACAGCTTCGTGTCCTCGGGGTCTCGAGGTATTCTTCTGAAGTGACTCAATAGCAAGAAATTAGACCCTCTGATTTCGCCGCATACAGAAATGTTTGGTTATGAAGTATAAGTATGGGAATCACGTGTGATTTGCAAAAAAAGGAAAATGAAAAAAGGTTACCAAGAGTGTTTTCTTGAGTATTTGAGTCAATAAACATTTGCATTTGTATACGGTACTGGAGCTAGTGGTTTTGAATTATTTTCTAATAACCATTAATTAAAATTAGAACGGTCACTATAGACCTATGGAAGGATTATTACCTATTTTGAAAAGGTTTAGATTTAGTTCGGGTTACTGCTAGTAGGTCCATTGAGATTGTGTATTTTATGGCGGGTCACAAGTTGTTGGTGCAGTGAAGGTAATATGTGAATATATCCTTTAGAAGGTTTATTGTCATTGAAAATTCTTATTTCAATCCGATTTGATGAGAGAGGCATCCTGTATTGTGATTGCGGGAGATATGACAAGTTCTTTTGGGTACATGTATTCCTAATCCAGGTATGTTAAGGCTATCCATACTTTCTTTTGGTATTATCCATACGATACAAACGAAACGAGAAAATACACAACTTCCATAAATGACTCTATTCATAGCAGTATTAGAGGTGCCTATGTTCTTGAATTCCCTTGTGTCATACTATTTCATCATATGTTCATGGGTCTCAAAAATACGTAAGTTGAAAAGGTTTACTTCATGATATTAATCAAAGGCATAATGGTCTTATGCCATTTCGAGAAATTTTATTGACGTACTTCTCATGCATTGCATTTATTTACATGTGCATTTACCCAGGACTCAAACGACATTATAGTATATATATGTATATATATATATATATATATATATATATATATATATATATATATATATATATATATATATATATATATATATATATGTGTGTGTGTGTGTGTGTATATGGGATATGGGAAAAGGTTATGGCGTTATATACACACCACCACCTGATTAGCTAATATTCATTGATGATTTGCACACAGTGGCCGAGATGATATGATGGGATGCCCTTAGAGGCTTGATGATGTTATGTACGTACAGACCTATGCATCATGTGACATTTATATGCACGTGCATGCCATTATAAATATTTCATGATTTACAGAGCTATCCAGACTTACAGGTTGAGTCTTTTACTCCATGTTTCTTCTATGCTCTTTATATATTTACTTACATGCCTTACATACTCAGTACATTATTCGTACTGGCGTCCTTTTGTTGGGGACGCTGCATTCATGCCTACAGGTATAGATAATCAGTTGATGAGCCTTCATAGTAGATGAGATTGGCATTCAGCGAAGGATCGGTAAGTCTACACCTCATTCAGAGTGCAGCCGAGTCTATGAGTCATCGTGTCTGAGTTTTGCTCTAGACTTATAGGTAGGTCGATACCCTATCCTATTTGATGTCAAATAATCGCAGAGGCTTTGTAGACAAAGGTTCAGCTTGTACAATATGTTAAATGCCTTAACGGCCCATATGTATTCAAGTTTTTAAGAACGATAGTTTGTTGATATAGTGTTGCCCACTTATAGTGGTACATTATGAGTTGTAGCCATGTGGGCCTATGATAGTTACAAAAGGAATGAGTTCAGCTAACGCGACCTATGTATGTTCCAGTTTTGGTCGAACGATCATGAGTTACAGAGTGGTTCGCTCGGGATATCATGGCGCCGAGTGCCAACCACGCCTCCCCAGGTTTGGGGCGTGACAACGTGTCTCATCCTCATTAAATAATTTAGACATGTGTCGAGTAGCTCAAGCAAGTAGGACGTAAAGTAAGTTACTGAAGCAGGAACGCCGGGTAACAAAGCAATTTATTTTGATTTGTCCAAAATTTCCTTTCTCACGTTTAAGTGCATCCGTCCTCAATCTAGTAATTTGTATGTTGAACGGAAATACGGGATGTAATATCATTATATCACTTTATATACTTTTTATAAAGAATCTCATTTCCGAGCTTATGTCAATTGACTTATGGAGTACTTTCACCTACGAAAATATGGGGTATAATATCATTTCCCCCTTTGGAACATTCGTCCTCGAATGTTGACTGATGCACTTATCATTCTCATAACCTATAGCTCTTGCGAATACTTTAATACTCTCCTTGGCATCTGGGCAACTGTTCTGTGAATAAATCCAAAGGCCAGGCATTCCCCTATTATGCCTCTTTCTAACACCACGACTTATGATCGGACGTCTTCCGATCTCGTAACTATTGCTACCTTCTATCATGCAGTATGTATGACTTTGTCCTTATATGTGCACTTATGCGACTCTTTTCTCCTTTTTCCTCCAGCTTTTAGCCAATATCTAGGCCTTACTTTGTGAACATATACAGCATTATGGCAAGTTGTCCCTCTGGGCATCTGTGGCTTTACTACATCTAAGTAGGTTATTCTATACTATAACTCTTACTTCAGTTTATTTTTATTGAGGTCTGTTACCAAACTCCAGGTTACTCTCGTTGCTTATCCTATATGTATAATTCTAAGTCCTTTAATGCTTCCGCATTACTCTTCATCTTAAGAATGAAGGCCTAATCTCATCTCATACTTTGTAACTTTTATCCAACCATTATCGATTCACCTCAATGTTGATCTACAATCTACCACTGATAACTTGAAACCTATTACGTAATACATTGTCACTATGGATCACGTCGCATCAAGGAACATTTGAAGTGATTTTCCTGATCCACCTAAGGATAATACTATACTTCAATAATTGTATTTCATAGCATCCCAATGTGAATCATTTTTGGGGGTATTCTAATCCCGTGCAATTCAGGAAATCCCTTTTCTTTAGATCATTACTCAATCAAATGCCTAAACGTCATCCTCTTATCTATCACAATTACACCTTTATTCTACTATCAGGGCGGCATTCCATCTCTTCTAAATGCTCCTAGTCTCAGATTCCTCTGAGTTCATTCATGCTATACTGAGCTTTCTATAACTTACAGAAACCATCAGCTCTCTTGTTTTGATGGGCTTAATCCCAAGGCCTTACCTATTCTTATCACCTTCTCACTCCCTTTTTTTAATCCTTACTCCTATCTACCTGAAACCTTGTTGCTCTACTATACTTTAGCTTACGACCTACACATATCAATTTATATTACTCGCAACCTTCCTTTAACTTGATAGCACCATAGATTTCCTTTCGTGCCTTCTCAATTGTCTTTGAACGTAAGAAATTACTTTTCCAGATCATTCTGCCACTTTTTGCATGAATACTTGGCTTATATTAGTGTCCACACATATTGGAATTCCATGCAACCTATATGAATTTGAATATTTCTTTTGATTTTACTTCCCGTTCATTAGTCACAATAGGTGTGACTTTCTTATGAAGTGCATACAATCTTGTAGTAAGACTGTTTTTATATGATCATTTCTTCTTCAAGTTACTATGCTTAGGTTGTGAATCCTTCTTCCTTATATCCTCAGCTAGTCTTTCATTGTAGTACTTAGGGAAGACCCTCTGACTCTTGTAAAGCTGCGAGCTTATTAAATCGTATACTCGACGGATTTTTTTGATATTCTTCCTTGCCTATAATTATCCTTAGTTACTTATCTCCACGCCCTTGTGCTTGTAGGGTTGCTTCTGAACTGATATTTTGACTGTCTTCCCAGTAGCACTCTCTTTTATTTCTGTCATACTCATACAGTACCTTTACCTTTAACTACCCCAACTCCTATCTGAATATTTCTCAAGTATTACAATGTCATAACTGCGAGGCTGGATTCACTATATTGGGTTTCACTATGTTTATCTTGCATGATCTGCTGATTTGTCTATATCCTCTTGTCTAGACATAACTAGGCTCTTCCTGAATCAACTACTATCTACTCCTTGGTCCATTCTCATATCTATATTCCGCGTTATCTCTCTTGGGATATGTCCTTTGTCTTAACTTACCTCTCGCACCGGCTCTTTGTATATCAAGTGTTCATTCTCACTTATTGATCAATAACATGTGGGCGAGAACCTCATTTCCTATCCCTACCGTCGTGATTGGGTAATGTTCTGGAGTGGTAACCTATCTGTGGGATCTGAATAAATGCAATCTTATTCCTTTCGCCTTTTACCGTATTCTTCCTTTACTATTCCATAGTTACCTCATCATCTATGGCATTTTTTCACATCTTACTCACCTTGCGTAACCCTTATGTACCAAGGATAATTGAATTTCTAACGCACGAGGGTGACACCTAGTGAAACTGGCACACTTAGTCCCTTAAGCTTAACTTTTCTCAGAGTGCTCGCTTTAGGGAAGCCTCTTCCTGAATGACCTTTAAAGGTTATTCTTCTGTTGTCCATTCTATTATCGCCGGAATGCGATCTCTGAAATTCTCATAATGCCGACTATTATCAAATCATTCAGCCCCTAATGTTCAGTTTATTTTGTTCTCTAGCCCATACTGATTTCTACTACTCCGGGGTCTAACTTTTCCTTCTGGTAATCATGTTGGAATCACCAACTTATTTCTCAAAATGAGGATATGATTTCATGTCTTATGCCCTTTTATTGTTTCAAGGCATGTCTCCTCTTGTCTTTCCTTTTACTTGACTATAGAATCTGTTATCTTGTCATATTTTTGATTTTCCGTTATCAGTTATTTATCACATCATGCTCATAATGCTTTATTTACTCTCTTCTTATTCTCCTGCTAATATTTCTGTCTACCACTTTATTCTGAAAACTTCAACAAAACATTCTTTTGATTTTAGCTCCCATTGCCCCATCCACTGGCTCTTCGGGTCGGCTTATATTCTTTCTTTGCTAGGGATGGGAGCCATACTAAGGTAAATATTTGTCCCTTCTAGTATTCTACTGCCAATCTTCTGAAATTCCTGGTCATTCTAGTATTCATATCTGACTGTACTATTTTAGAGTGCATCATCCGGGTGTCTCACAATCCATCCACCATTTTGGGTTACTCCAACCCTAGCTGGATTGTGATATCTCATTCTTCTCTTAAACTATATTTGTTAGCTCCCATAGGGCATAACTGAGATGGGTGTGGCCAATTGTATATATCTCTGTTACTATTGAAAGTAACTCAGAATGCTTATATTTCTCTGCCTGAATTGTAAATACTGATAATCTTCACTAACTAGGTACCTGGTACCCTTTTTCACATTGCGTCTTTTACTTGTTGAAACTTGTATCTACCTTCAGATTGTCTTTTTGCTTTTTACCATATATGTGGATAGATATTCATGCCTTAGGGTTTTTTATCAAGAAGCTTACACGTCTTAGTATACACATGATCTGCTGAAGACCTCATATTTACTCATCATAAGCATGATGCAAAATTGAGTTCCTTTAACTCAACTCTTCCATAACCACATTCAATCTCTTACCAACTGTCTTTCTGGATGTAGGTATCATTATATTACGAATAAAATTGAATTTAAAGGTTTGAATTCTTACAATAGATCTCTATCACACGATCTAAAGTAAGAAGAAAGAGTGACAGTCCTAAATGCCCCATAGCCTCCTGCTTATAAGTGTGGTGTACAACACATCCATTAACAAGACTCTACTAGAAATGGCTTGTAAACTTCCTAGGCAGTGCTTATAAAATACCCTATTTAGGAGGTTTCAGCAATTTTTGCATATTTGGAGCTTTGGAGCTCGGATTGGGATAATATTTTAGGCAATATTTCACCAAATTGATTGGGGTAAGTATTCTCTACTTGTTTTTTATTATGAGTCCATTTGGATTGGCTTATTTTAAGTGATTTTAAGCCAAAATATCTTTTAATCTATTTTGTAGTGTTTGGATAAAGTAAAAAAGTGCTTTTAAGCACTTGTTTTTAAGCTAAAATGATAAAAATAAGCTAAAAGCCAAAAGCTAGAATTCCTAACTTATGGCTTTCGGCATAAAAATCACTTAAAACAAGCCCATCCAAACGGGCGCTATATTTCGTGAATCTATCTTCATTTTTGGTAATCGGATTATGAATTTTAAAGAGAAATTTGGGGGTTTTGGTCTAAAATTTCATAAAGCGAATTTTTGAGTTTTGAACATCGATTCGGACTCGGATTTGAGTGAACTAGTATGGTTGGACTCATAATTGAATGGGTTATCTAATTTTGTAAGTTTTGTCGAGTTCCGAGGTGCATGCCCGAGTTTGAATTTGTGATTGACTTTGGGGATTTTTAAATAAAGATTCAACCTTTATTGATCGGGATTATTTACGTTGGCATTATTTGATGTTCTTGAGTTTTTTTGGCTTGTTTTGAGCCGTTCGGAGGTCGGTACATGCGGGATGAAATTTTTAGAGCATTGTTTTATTGGATTTGGCTTGTTCGAGGTAAGTAACAATTTTAAACTTGGTGCTGAGGGTATGAAGCCTTGAATATACGTGTTATATGTTAAGTGTTGAGGTATGTACGTGCTAAGTGATGAGTGTGTGGGCGTGCACCGTGTGAAGTATGACTCAGTTGATTCTACGATACTGTATAGCTACCTAATATTATTTTTATCCATGAAATTTTTACGTGCTCGAGTAATTAAGTTGTGGTCCATATTAGAAACCATGCTTAGGCTATATGCTTATTCTGTTGGGACCCACTGAGGTCATTTATGTTGTTGAGTTATTTGCTTAAATTGCATTTACATACTCAGTCATATTCATTCATTTACATATCATATATCAGTCTTTGTTATCATTTATTGTCACATCATGTTGTTATCATTATTTGGGCTGTTAGGCATGAGATTTGTGAGCCCGAGAAACTGGAAAGAATGATGACTGAGTTGGGGCTCGAGGGCCGGATTGTGAATGATATTGATGGGATCGGGCTGCATGTTGCAGCAAGTGTTGTTGATTCATTATGGTATCGGGTTGCATGCCACAATAGGTATTATTGATTCATTTTAGAATCGGGCTGCACGTTGCAACACATGCTATTGATTCATGGTGGGATCGGGCTGCAGACCGCAGCAGGTTATATTAGTGTTTGGGCAGGATCCTCCCCTCTGGAGTCTGTACACCCATAGTGAGTGCAATTAATATTGATTTATGATGGGATAGGGTTGCATGCTGCAACAGGTGCCGTACAGTACTAAGTGACTGAGTGTGCTGAGTGATTGAGTGTGATGAGTAGGAGTGTGAGACTGTGATATTGTGTACTCTGAGAGTGTGTGTACATGAGTTCATCACTATGACACATTTCATCTAACATGCATACTTGACATATAGATATAGAGATGCATTTCCTCATGTTACACGGTTTTGTGACATTTACGACTTCACATGCACATTGATATGTAGGCATAGAGATGTACCTTTCTCATGCTATCTGAGATTTAAATATTTTACTTATTTTTGAAAGTCTTTGGGAAAAATCACAGTTTTTCTGATATACTCATGTTTTGGTGATTTCGGTGAAAAATTTGAGTTTTACTGTTATACTTGAAAAGCATGCCTATTTTTTTGTATCTGTGGATGAGCTGAGCATCATACACTTGAGTTATCTCTTGTACTATTTTTATTATACTGTTATAAGTTGTTGTTAGCTATTGGTGTTGAACTCTGACCATGTCCAAGCTCGTCACTACTTTCAACCTAAGGTTAAGTCTGTTACTTATTAAGTACTTGGGGTCGGTTGTACTCATACTATACTTATGCACCTTACTTGCGGATTGCGGATGCTAATATAGCTATGCATGGTGAGAGTTGGCATTGAGGATGTACCTGCATTTCGGTCATTGCTGCCTCTTGTTCTTGGTAGCTTTAGAAATTTTAATTTGTTCATGTAAATTTCAAACAGACGATATATTTATTTCATAACAGATTTGTAAACTCTAAATCTTGAACCTCATGATTTGTACTACTTTCCTTGAGATTTTGTATAAAAGTTCAATTTTATTATCATTATTTCTCTTAGTAAATCTTATTTGAATTGGATTTTTTTAACAGACTTACCTAGTGGGTTGGGTTAGGTGCCATCACAACTAGTCGGATTTTGGGTCGTGACAAGTTGGTATCAGAGCTCTAGGTTCATAGGTTTTACTAGTCATGAGCAAGTGTCTGGTAGAGTCTTGTGGATTGGTATGATGACGTCCACTCCTATCTTCGAGAGGCTATAGGGCATTTAGGATAAACTTCCCATCTTTCTTTCCTTATCGTGCGGTATTGATTTGGCTTGAAGCATAACTCTTTGAATTCCTTCCACTCACTCGTATGCATATGTGAGCGCTCGGTATCAGTTGTGTATCGACGGCTTGTGATTCTATGGATAAAGTTCGAGATGTGTTTTCTTTTGTGTGTTGATAATGGACCACTCTAGAGGACTTGAGATCGGGTTTTGAATGTATCTTGAGCACGATGATTTCAGTTGTGTGAGCACGTACTTTTGCACTTATATGTCCAGTAGTGTCTCCAAGAGTAGAATTTATGGCTCGATGAGTAGTTGGATGACTATATAATGAGTATGATGTGATTGCAGGATGTGTTCAGATGGTTTGAATGTGATGATAAGAGTTTTTTTGGGATGTCAAAAGGATTATTGGGTGCTTGATTTCTGTCTTGATGTGTTGTGTTGTCACGACCCCTACCCCGGTCATGATGGCGCCCAACACACTGCTAGGCGAGCCCGACCATTCAACAACATTAACCCAAATTCATATTCAGATTATAGAAAAATGTCACAGAGAATTTACTATGTCATTTCATTCAAGTGTATAATTAATAATAAAATCTGCGGAAGTTCAATTAAACTACCACACCATAGCCCACCAGAATCTGGTGTCACGAATATGAGCCTCTAATACAGAATATCCACCTATTACAAGTCTGTCTAGCAAAAATGCGGAATAAAAGATAGAGATAGAGGGGAGAGATCAAGGCTACGAATGCCATGCATCTACTTCAATACTCCCGGATACTGTTGTTCAGCTAAACAAAATCCTCACTCAGCCTGTGGTGTACCTGGATCTGCACGCAAGGTGCAGAGAGTAATGTGAGTATTCCGACCCAGTGAGTAATAAACATAAATAAAGGCTGAGAATAAGAAGTCATGGAAAAATACAAAGTAAACTATAATTGGTAGTTTAGAACAATAAATAGTGAAGCAACAAGTCAATTAAATCAGAGTACCAAATACTGAGACAGGTATAACCGATAAAAACAAATGCATAAGTGTAATGCAATGCATATGATGGTACACTCTAATACCCACTGCGGCGTGCATCCCGAGCCATCCATTTATTTATCGTCGACGGCGCTCACTGGAGGTGTGTGCAGACTCCGGAGGGGCTCCTACAGTCCAAGCGCAATATCAAGCCATCTCGTGGCATCAAATCTAGGTCCTCGGTCTCATATCAATCTCAGTATAATCACCTAGGCTCTCGGCCTCAATATCAATATAATCAACCAGGCTCTCGGCCTCAATATTAATGTAATCAACCAGGCACTCGGCCTCAATATCAATATAACATTGCTGCGGCACGCAGTCCGATCCATGTTCAGTCCAGATATCATCATAAGCCCCTTGGGCATTTGTAAAACAGTAGTTCTCAACCCGAAATATCATTCAGAAATATCATTTAAGTTTTCAAATCTTAGAAAGATGGCTGAGTTTACAAAATAGTATTTAAAACCTTGGACTGAGGTCAAATGATATGCAAAATATGTGAAAGCAGTGATATCAATCCCTGAAGGATTCAAATAATTGGCAAGAAGCCCAAATGTAACAATTAAATCTAAGTAAGGATGATTCTTAATTTAGTTCAAGTAGAAAACACGGTACAAACATCTCTCCGGACGGATTAAGTCACAATACCCAATGGTGCTCTACCCCACGCCCATTATCCGACGTGCAAGTCACCTCAATATAGCGTTATGATGTGAAATTCCGGGGTTTCAAACCCTCAGGACATCACTTACATCAATTACTCACCTCAAGATGGTCAAAGTCTAGCTCTCTATGCCCTTGCCTCTCAAATTACCCTTCTCGTGCAACAAATCTGCCCAAAATCACAACGAATATGTCGCATTATGCTAAAGAGACAATACCCAATCGAAAGCAATCGAAAAATATCAAAATTCATGAATTTGACAAAACCTGAGCCTCGGTCCCACATCTCGAAAACTCAGAAAATTACCATCACCGGATTCCTTGACTCGCCACGAGTCTATACATACCACGAACTCCCAAATCCTAGTTCAAATGACCCATCAAATCCTAATTGTTTGGTTTCAAAATTCAAGCCCTAGTTCTTGATTTGTAGGCTTATATTTCATGAATCTCTAGGTGGAATTCACAATAAAAATGAGTTCTATGTCCAAGAAACTTACCTCAAGTCGTTCCCCCTTGAATCCCTCTTTAATCTCCACCAAGAAGCTCTCAAAATGATCAACCATGGAAGAAAAATGACCCAAAATCGCGGATGATTTGTTTTGTAAACTCAAATTTTTCGGAAGTACTGTTCAACCGTGTTGTTACTGTTCACGCGCGTGGTCACTTTTCACCCGCGCGGTTACTGTTCATGCGCGGTTACTGTTCACGCTGCTAAAAAAATACAGCAGCAGCCAAAGAAATTGCAGCACTTTTCTTTTTACTAAAATGGCTATAACTTCATCATACGAACTCGGAATTCGATGATTCTTGTTCCTATGAGTCACAAATAATGATACGAACATAGTCCTTCAATCGAAACTCAATTCGGAGCTTGTTTGCTCAGTGCGATATCCATTTCGCTCGTTAAACAATTAACTCATGTTTCGTGTCAAAAACTCAATCGCGACTTGATGAAATTAGACCAAACTTTCCAGATCACTCCTATAATTCATTATTTAAATTCTGGAAATCTCGAAATAAAATTTCGATCTCTAGAACTAAAAATGGATCTTTGGATCATTACATGCTTATGCTCAAACGGCAAAAATCTTCCAAAACTCTTCCAAACTTATCCGAGCCTCATGATACCCCGACCAAACATGCCAACATAATTCATAACATTATTCAAACCTCTTCCAATCATCAAAACACCTCAAACAACATTAAATTACCAAAAACCCATTGAATTCAAGCCTAATTTCTTAAAAACTTCCGAAATACGCATTTGATCAAAAACCCGACCAAAACATCTCCGAATGATCTGAAATTTTGCACACACATCAAAATCACCTAACGAAGCTACTGCAACCTCAGAATTCCATTCCGACCCCTATATCAAAATCTCACCTGCCAACCGGAATTCGCCAAAATACTAACTTCGCCAATTCAAGCCTAATTCTACACCGGACCTCCAAAATTACTTCCGATCACACTCCTAAGTCACAAATCATCCCCCGAAGCTAACCGAATCATCAGGATTCAAATCCGAGCCCTATAACACATAAGTCAATGTCCGGTTGACTTTTCCAAAACAAACCTTCCTTAAAGAGACTAAGTGTCTCATTTCCTACTAAAACCAATCCAAATCAACTCGTTCACACCCAACACTGATAATGAAGCATAAAGAAATAGGAAATGGGGAAAACGGGGAGGTAACTCACGAGACGACCGGTCGGGTCGTCACATCCTCCCCAACTTAAACAAACGCTCGTCCTCGAGCGTACCCTGAGTTGTCCTAGAAGCCAACCAATAACTGAACGACTTTACCAAGAATATACCCGTGGGTGATCCCACACTACCCTATCTCGCATAGGTCTGATAACACAACATAGCTGAAATTTCACAATCCATCTAGTCCATAAACCATAGAACCACACTGCACCTTCCGAAATCATACACAAGATTAGAACTTCACATCCATACTCAGAATAAGCCCGAACCAGCTGTAATAACCCATATCTGCAACATCATGTGCAATTATTTGATATACCATATAACTCAAACACTCGGAACGATAATTTCTATTCACAATAGCTGCATATAATAATTGAATATCGATAGGAAAACTCTTAGCAACTAAAGCCTCATTCCAACACTTTCACATACTGCCAATGATAAAGGAAACAAGCAATAAATCATAACTATTTCCTATGTCAACCATTCATGAAGTCATTTCTCTCCTGGTAATTACCATAGCAAATTTTGAATCGAACCTCAATATTTACCCATCACACATGCTGAAATCGAATCTGTTCGCATTCATTAATGATTTCAACGATCTCTTCTGACCAAACACACTACTCAGGTGACATGACATATCAATACATGCCTAAGCCACAACTTGCATAATATGTGCACCAATAAGAAACGGTCCGAACATACTCAATTCATGAAAATGACTCAACTGAGAGAGTTGTACCTCAAACTCACCAGTACTGCCACAACACAAGGCTGAGACCCTGTCTCACATCATAGAAATAGGACACACAAATTTGACCCGTAATGTCATGTTTCCACACAGCTTTGCTGCAACGCACGTTCCTATCCAAATACTACTCCACAGGAAACACCTCAAGTCACTATGTTTGAAATCGACAACCATGCTCAACTGATGTCTGGAGCCAAAGCAAATCATTACACCCATGGTGAAACAAATAACACACACCACGCAAACCTGATAGAACATAATCGGTACGTTATTCACCGAGCAACACCCAATTACTCATCCCGCTCAACTTCCACTACTACAACTCCTATCGGAGCCAGACGATCCAGTGCCCGACACCAAATTAATACCGAAATCAACAACCTCGCCCGGCGACATGCCTAGCCATAAGAAACTTATCTGAAAAGTCCCCCAACACCGGAACTGAATTAATGATAGCAACATTTGCACTGACATCCATCACGAATGCCCAATTAAGAAAGCAATCCTTCCCAACCGTCCGCTGGTCCTTTGAAATATAAACCACTCTGCTAGAACATAATCCAATGCACTTCATCACTCAACCCGTGGCATTTTCGATATTGCCCGTAGTGCAATAGTTCAGAATCACACAACACTAAGACAATTAGTCTGAATTCCGACATCACATCCAAAATCTAACATACCAGCAAACAAAGATCCACTCGAGCCTCCAAATCCCGATTGCCGCTAAATGGTGCCGAATACACACGATCCATCACCACAACCTAGCCTGTACATGAGAACTCCCAGTCTCCAACTCCATATGGCACACAAATCATCATACTTGATTCCAGTTTCCACCGTGCGAATACATGCACACCTTTGATACCCAATCATTCCATGACAGATACTCAAAATTTCCCTGTGCTACCAAGCAAACCCGAATACCACTAGTGGACCCACCAAGAACATGCCACAATACTACCGAAATATCATCAGTTTAATCACATTACCTTTTTTTGAGACATATACTCTCATCAAATCACTTCCAATTAGCAATACCATTTCCTTAATCATTTGAAGATCATCCACCCTAATCACCTGAAGCTCATTTCTCTAATCATCTAAAGCTGCCCGTATCGCTTAAGAATGTTATGAATTTCCATTCAGAACTGAACTGTAACCTTACACACGCAAATCTCAACCCTTCACAACATATCGCATATACCATACCATCCTAAGGTAACATGAGGACTTCACCTCCTTTCCGAACCATGAATGTTTACGTACTCAACTAGTCAAGAACTTTCATTGATCCCATCTAGAAGAAAAATCATTACACATCCCATGCTCTACATGACATACATAGGTCTTGTTCAAATTCTTACAATATCGATACGACGGATGAGATCTATATAAATTCATAACACCGCCGAATCAACAATTCATTGGGTCTATACTTCTGGCAAGAACTATCACCTCATTCTACACCAAATAATGGTCTTAACCCCTTAATTTACTTCATATACTTAGATTGCACTGATCTCGAATTCAATGATCTCGTCTCACCCATTACGAACTGCTCAGGCAATAAGCCACCCCAGACATAATCAAAAGCCGCATATGATGCCCCAATATGCCAACAGGATACCAATTCGAATGCGATACAAAAAAAAAGAAAATGAACTCTAGAAGGAATTACCAATCCCACGCACTAATACGGACTTTCTTTAGAAAACAGGAAGTAAGGCATACAAAATTACATATAGAAAACTATACTCAACATCACACTATTGCAAACTTCATACTTGGTTTACATCTTTAATAAATCAAGTGATCACATGCCACACTTATATAATCTTCCCGTGGGACACACTCCCACAACCTACCACAACAATATCTGGAGCGTACATCCAAACCTCCGGTCGCACTAACGCTAAAGAGCGATCAAGAATTATTAACCAAGATGCAAAACCCTTTTTACAAAACACCGATCTTAGGTGACGCTGAAGACAATACCAACTTACCATAAACATCGAAACTTATCTCCTGCTCATCCGAGCTCATGACATCTTGTCAAAAAATTTCCTTCACTCGTGCCATTCTCGGCCCAATTTCCACAACTAGAACTGATTCACCAGCATGCATCAAATCGGAACTAACATAGTACATAACCGCACAATCCGCTAACCAATAGCAAGCTCCCCAACTTGGCTCGAAGCCAAAGATCACAACATACTATACTCATAACGCATATACTCCATTGTTGCCTCAATACCATGGTGAGATTAAACTCGATCCTTCATAAGCTTGTGGAAACACAAATCATTTAGAATTTTTAACTCTTCTGCAAATCTCGCATTCACTCACACAACAGTTAAGCCCACTCTCTAAGCGATCCAATTTAGATTTCAACACATTTTATTCACTTGCAATTGAGGTCTTCTAATAGATAACATAAGGATAACACAACTTTAGAACACCCCGCAGGAGATGACCCACCTACTTTGCCCCCAACTAACATTTCTGCATACCCTCCACTGCCATAAGCATTACGTAGTCACTTGATCTTCCTGAGTCTGTACTCATACCGCAACATGAAATTTACTTCACTCCCAACTAGGATACATGAAAAGATTCTTCACATTCCCATAACTCAAGCTATAACTTGAATCACGATGGACTTCAAGTATCTATTAGTTCTTCCATCATTCAGCAGACCCTTCTCGTGGCTTCCAAATCAAATAGATACGCCTTGCAGTACTAACATACTCATCACAAGCCATCGAGGAACATCTGATACTGAGCGCCCATGCGCGCATACGAACGCGTGGAATGAATTTCAAAAGTTTCTTTTCAAGATGAATCAAGGACGCACGATAAGAATTCAAGAATGTGAAGTTTTCCTAAAGGTTCTGCAGCCTCTCGAGGATAAATACAGATGTCTCCGTACCGATCCGCGAGACTCTACTAAACCGGCTCATAACTCGTGAGACCAATTAACCTAGGCTCTGATACCACTTATCATGACCCCAACCCCGGTCATGATGGCGCCCAACACACTGCTAGGCAAACCCGACCATTCAACAACATTAACCCAAATTCTTATTCAGATTATAGATAAATATCACAGAGAATTTACTAAGTCACTTCATTCAAGTGTATAATTAATAATAAAATCTACGAAAGTTCAATTAAAATACCACACCATAGCCCAACAGAATCCGGTGTCACGAATATGAGCCTTTAATACAGAATATCCACCTATTACAAGTTTGTCTAGGAAAAATGCGGAATAAAAGATAGAGATAGAGGGGAGAGATCAAGGCTGCGAATTCCATACAGCTACCTCAATACTCCCGGATACTGCTGTTTAGCTAAACAAAATCCTCACTCAACCTGTGGTGTACCTGGATCTGCACGCAAGGTGCAGGGAGTAATATGAGTATTCTGACCCAGTGAGTAATAAACATAAATAAAGGCTGAGAATAAGAAGTCATGGAAAAATACAAAGTAAACTATAAATGGCAGTTTAGAACAACAAATAGTGAAGCAACAAGTCAATTAAATCAGAGTACCAAATACTGAGACAGGTATAATCGATAAAAACAAATGCATGAGTGCAATGCAATGCATATGATGGTACACTCTAGTACCCACTGCGGCGTGCAGCCCGAGCCATCCATTTATTTATCGTCGACGGCGCTCACTGGGGGTGTGTGCAGACTCCAGAGGGGCTCCTACAGCCCAAGCGCAATATCAAGTCATCTCGTGGCATCAAACCTAGGCCCTCGGCCTCATATCAATCTCAGTATAATCACCCAGGCTCTCAGCCTCAATATAAATATAATCAACCAGGCTCTCGGCCTCAATATTAATGTAATCAACCAGGCATTTGGCCTCAATATCAATATAACACTGCTGCGGCGCGCAGCCCGATCCATGCTCAGTCCAGAAATCATCATAAGCCCCTTGGGCATTTGTAAAACAGTAGTTCTCAGCCCGAAATATCATTTAGAAATATCATTTAAGTTTTCAAATCTTAGAAAGATGGCTGAGTTTGCAAAACAGTATTTAAAACCTTGGACTGAGGTCAAATGATATGCAAAATATGCGAAAGCAGTGATATCAATCCCTGAAGGATTCAAATAATTGGCAAGAAGCCCAAATGTAACAATTAAATCTAAGTAAGGATGATTCTTAATTTAGTTCAAGTAGAAAACACGGTACAAACATCTCTCGGGACGGACCAAGTCACAATACCCAATGGTGCTCTACCCCACGTCCGTTATCCGACGTGCAAGTCACCTCAATATAGCGTTATGATGTGAAATTCTGGGGTTTCAAACCCTCAGGACATCACTTACATCAATTACTCACCTCAAGATGGTCAAAGTCTAGCTCGCTATGCCCTTGCCTCTCAAATTACCCTTCTCGTGCAACAAATCTTCCCAAAATCACAACGAATATGTCGCATTATGCTAAAGAGACAATACCCAATCGAAAGCAATCGAAAAATATCAAAATTCATGAATTTGACAAAACCCGAGCCTCGGTCCCACGTCTCTAAAACTCAGAAAATTACCATCACCAGATTCCTTGACTCGCCACGAGTCTATACATACCAAGAACTCCCAAATCCGAGTTCAAATGACCCATCAAAAAATACAACAACAGCCAAAGAAATTGTAGCACTTTTCTTTTTACTAAAATGGCTCTAACTCCATCATACAAACTCGGAATGCGATGATTCTTGTTCCTATGAGTCACAAATAATGATACGAACATAGTCCTTCAATCCAAACTCAATTTGGAGCTCGTTTGCTCAGTGCGATATCCATTTCGCTCGTTAAACAATTAACTCATGTTTCGTGTCAAAAACCCAATCGCGACTTGATGAAATTAGACCAAACTTTCCAAATCACTCCTATAATTCATTATTTAAATTCTGGAAATCTCGAAATAAAATTTTGATCTCTAGAACTAAAAATGGACCTTTGGATCATTACATGCTTATGCTCAAACGGCAAAAATCTTTCAAAAACTCTTCCAAAACTTATCCGAGCCTCATGGGACCCCGACCAAACATGCCAACATAATTCATAACATTATTCAAACCTATTCCAATCATCAAAACACCTCAAACAACATTAAATTACCCAAAACCCATCGAATTCAAACCTAATTTCTTAAAAACTTCTGAAATACGCATTTGATCAAAAACCCGACCAAAACACCTCCGAATGATCTGAAATTTTGCACACACATCCAAAATCACCTAACGAAGCTACTGCAACTCTCATAATTCCATTCCGACCCCATATCAAAATCTCATCTGCCAACCGGAATTCGCCAAATTACTAACTTCGCCAATTCAAGCCTAATTCTACACCAGACCTCCAAAATTACTTCTGATCACACTCCTAAGTCACAAATCATCTCCCGAAGATAACCGAATCATCGGGATTCAAATCCGAGCCCTCTAACATATAAGTCAACGTCCGGTTGACTTTTCTAAAACAAACCTTCCTTAAAGAGACTAAGTGTCTCATTTCCTACTAAAACCAATCCAAATCAACTCGTTCACACCCAACACTGATAATGAAGCATAAAGAAATAGGAAATGGGGAAAATGGGGCTGTAACTCACGAGACGACGGGTCGGGTCGTCACATGTGTATTCTCAAATTATTGCTACAAGTGGGTTATGTGTGTTGCAATTTGGTTTGGATCGCCTAAAGAAGTTGACCTAACCATCATGAGGATGAATGCAAGCTTAACATATGAATTTAGGTACTATATGGTTTGTGTTACATGAGCTTATAAAGGATTTAGTTGATTTTCAGTGTGGGATTATCATAGTAATAGAGTGTGGGCATTGTGAGTTATTTAGTGTTTTGATCTATGGTTTTGAGACAAGTGGGGGAGTCTGTTATCAATGATTTTATTGCATGGTTACATGTTGTATTGGTTTCGGTTTGAGATATACTAGTGAATCAGTTATGACTTGCAGAGGTCGAGATTGAGGATGACTCGAGTAAGAAAATTTTTGGATGTGTGGTGTATTACACATTATGGGTATATGGAAATCATGGAATGATTTGAGTTGTTGTTCATGACGGATGTAGTGCGCATGAAGTAGGAATTTACCCGATTGTATTAAGGTGGGTTACTTCTTTTGGTATTGTCGTGCTGATTGGATGCAGGTCGTTCGGCCCGTTTGGGCAGTATAGTTGAGAATTGAGCAGAGTGGATGACTCTCATGAAGGTTCTAATGGGTTCAAAATTTATATGTAGCAATTGAGAATTTTCCGAATTTGTGTATAGATAGAAATGAAGAATTACATTGGATGGTGTTGAGACTCGCAGTATTTCTATATCATTAAGGATTCTATATCAGGAAGGTTAAAAGAATGACTTCAGATTCACAGAAGGTCTCTTCAGAGTGGGCATCTCGGTTATGGTACTTTTAGGGTGCTTAAGAGGGAATACAATGGCTTATAGGCCTTAAGGCGGTGTGGTTTTATGCTAGGATCTCTTATGGTGAGTTTTAGGGTAAGGATCGTGGTGTTCTGGCAAGGAGAAGTGTTAAATTGAGGGTAATTCAGAAGGAAACACAAAGAAATAGGACAGCTTGGTAGTAGGTTGGATCAGCACAGTAATGGATATGATCGGTTCTTGGGTACTTGTGATGTGGTGAGTCTCTACATGTGTTTTTTTGCAATGCTCTTGGGTTTTTGCGACCTCCGTGGCTTGGTTGAGTTAGAGGAATTCAGTTCTAATAGCTTGGTTAAGTGCAAATGGATTTCAAAGAGTTCTCGGTGGGTTCTATCACGGTTTGAGATGGATATTTCCTACCAGTGTGAGAAGAAAGTTACATATTGTAATTTTCTACTGGATGGGATCAAGTGAAAGGTTCCTGGCTAATTGAGTATGTAGTTTTCTTGTGACCCAGGGTTGATAATAAGGTTCTCGTGTTTTCATATGATAGCATGATAGATGTGGTATATTGTGTGGGATTGAGATTTCATTTGCAAGATCACAGCTCAGTTTCAATAGAAGGTAATGAATTCTTGAATGACTTCAGATGAGTAGATGAATGCTATTGCTACTTGGTATTGCCTGAGAAGGGTGCGCAATTTAGATTGCGCATTGAGTTTTGACTTATGGATACTTTGTTGGCATTGCAGTACTCCCCTGGTTGATCGACTGCCAATGTTCAGATTTTGCTATGTGGTACGGAAGAATTATAGAAGTATTCCTCATGGGATGATCATGTATGAGAGATGTATTAGACATTCGAGTGCTTGAGTTAGGATCAGCTATGGTGATTCATGTGCTCTATGGATTTTGAGACTGGGAGTTCTCAGAAACAGATTATTTCAGGGTTGCGGACTGTGAAGATATGGCCAAAGTTTGCTAGATGGTGGTATGTGTTATTGTTAGATCATTGTGGACTTTTGAAGGGCTATTTATCCATTTGGGGATGCCCGGAGCTATTGGGGGCCCATTAGTAGGCCCAATAAGGATCCGTATTCTACACCGGGTTGGATTTGTTGACTCAGAATTATGAGGGTGAGTCATTCAATTAGAGTTGATCTTGTTCGTGTTCTGATATATTCTATGAGTTATTCATCTATGATACGAGGGGATGTGATGTATTGGTTATGTGCACACATGACGCGGTTCCGTTTAGGTCTTGAGCAAAATTCGAGCGAGATGGTTATTGGAGTGTTGAATGGTTGATTGCACCCTAGTTATGTCCTTTTCGAGCTGTGGTATATTGTGTTGTTTGCTTCTTCACGATTATGGCCATGCACTTTGTGTACTTGATGTCAAATTGCTTGTGGTTGTTGATTTTGAGCATTGTGGCTTGAGGTATTTCATATGGACTGGTGTTTGGATAGGGTAAAACATTGCATCGAAGTTATGTTGGGATATGATCCTTTGTGATTGATTCATATGTCTTGGTTCTACTATGTTTGATAGGCTCAAAGCATTGCGTTGGTGGTGGTACTTGTTGAACTTGCGGGACGGTTCTCTCGTTATAGTCATTTTCCATGTTTAAGTACACTTGAATTGTTGCTTATTGGTGCACAGATTGCACGGCTGTGACGTTAGATTGTATTGGCGTGGCATGTCAATAGAATAGTTGTGCTTGATGAGTAAGGTCATTGGACCTAGAATGGATACTATCGGATTTGATTACGGTATATTTGAATGAATAATATCGAAAGTTGGCTTAGGATTTGGCTTTGGTTCTTATCAAACGTGAGATAGCCCCATGACTTGTTGATCTGAGGGGTGGTTATTAGTTTCTGCATGTTTCTTTCATCATCAGCAGCGTACAAAGGTTTTGGAATGAGGTTTTATTTGACATGAGGTTTATTACCTGTATCGGGTTTGTTTTGAGCAGCTATGGTGATCAGGAATTATTGATACGAGTATGCGGGTTGTATTGTGTATCAAGTTATTACATCTTGAGTTATAGTTATGGCTTGATACAGCCCGCTCAGCCTTATACAGTGTCTAGATGGGAGATTCAGGTCTTGTAAGGAAATTTCGGATATTGGAAATTGGGTACTAAGGCTTACCGGCTAAGGTTGAATTAAGGATCTTTAGTTATGTTCTGTCGTCAGGCTTATATAGCTTGGGGTAACATGGGATCACCCTCGGGTATGTGCATTGTCAGGTTACACGGTGGTTTTATGGCTTTTGAACGACTCTGGTCACGTTCGAGGACGAATGTATGTTTAAGTGGGGGAGAATGTAATAACTCGACCGGTCATTTTGAGCATTCCGTTAAGATATTTGGAGTCTTGAGTAGCTTCGTATGATATATTATAACTAGTATGAATCATTGGTTTTGGTTTTCAGGTTATTCAGAATTTATTTGGAAGAATAAATTTCATGATTGAAGCTTTAAAGTTGGAAGAGCTTACCATGTTTGACTTTTTAGTATTTGATCTCGGGTTAGAGTTTTGATGGTTCCGTTAGGTCCAGATGGTGATTTTGGACTCCGGCGTGTCCCTGGATTTGCATTTGGATATATCTAGAAGGTTTCGGTTAATTAGCGAAAGTTGAAAATTTGAAGGTTTAGAAAGTTCATAAGTTTGATCGGGAGTTGACTTTGAGGATATCATATTCAGATTTTGGTTCCATGAATTGAAATAGCTTCGTTATGTCATTTAGCAGTTGTGTGCAAAGTTTGAGTTCATTCTGAGTTGATTTGATAAGGTTCAACACGAGTTTTGAAAGTTGAATTTTTAAAAGTTCATTAAGTTTGATTTGAGGTACGATTCGTCGTTTCAATGTTGCTATATGTGATTTAAGGCCTCGAATAGATCCATATTAGGTTATAGGACTTGTTGATATGTTCGGATGGGATCCCAAGGGGCTCGGGCGTGTTTCGGATTGATTTCGGACCATTTTTCTTCATGTTTTCATTGCTAGTTGCTGTTGGTTTCTGATGCCTCGATTGTCCTTCATGATCGCGAAGAGGAAATCTGGAGATAGCCATTTTCTTCATCGTGATCGTGAATTGTGTGGGTTACTATTCGCGTTCACGTCCTTATGCTTGCATTCACATAGAAAAGAGATGAGAAGCTGGGGGCGGGGGAGAATGCCTTCGCGTTCGCGAAATAGATGAAGTGATCGTTTAAGGCGGGAGTTGTTGTGAATCGCGTTCGTGAGGGCTATGCTGCAATCGCTTAGAGTTATTTTGGTAGCAGATTATTTTGTTCATCACAAACGCGATGGATTTTCTGAGTTCGCGAAGGGGTCGCATGGGCAGTGCTTATAAAGTACTCTATTTCGGAGGTTTCAGCCATTTTTGCATATTTTGAGCTATGGAGCTCGGATTGCGATGATTTTTTAGGCAATGTTTTACCATATTGATTGGGGTAAGTGATCTATAGTCGGTTTTGATTATATTTCGTGAATCTATCTTCGTTTTCGGTAATCGGATTATGAATTTTAAATAGAAATTTGGGGGTTTTGGTCTAAAATTTCATAAAGCGAATTTTCATGTTTTGAACATTGATTTGGAGTCAGATTTGAGTGAAACTAGTATGGTTAGACTCATAGTTGAATGGGTTGTCTGATTTTATAAGTTTTAAACCCTGAGGTACGTGTCCGGGTTTGACGTTTTAGTTGACCTTGGGGCTTTTGAAAAAAGATTAAACCTTTATTGATTGTGATTATTTCCTTTGGCATTATTTGGGGCTCTTGAGTTGCTTTTAGCTAGTTTTGAGTCGTTCGAAGGTTGGTACGCATGGGATGGAATGTTTAGAGCATTATTTGGCTTACTCGGTATTGGATTTGGCTTGTTCGAGGTAAGTAATACTTCTAAACTTGATGCTTAGGATATGAACCCCTGAATAGACGTGTTATGTGTTCGGTGTTCAGGTAATGCGCATGCTAGGTGACGGGCGTGTGGGCGTGTACCGTGTGAAGTATGACTCAGTTGATTTTGCGATACTGTGTAGCTACCTAATGTTTTTTTATCCATAAAATTTCTATGTGCTAGAGTAATTGAGTTGTGATCCATATTAGAAACCATGTTTAGGGTATATGCTTATTCTGTTGGGAGCCACTAAGGTCATTTCTGTTGTTGAGTTATTTGCTTAAATTTCATTTACATACTCAGTCATATTCATTCATTTACATATCAGATCTCACTCTTTGTTATCATTTATTATCACATCATGTTATTATCATTATTTGGGCTATTAAGCATGAGATTTTTTAGCACAAGAGACTGGGGAGATTGATGACTGAGTTGGTGCCCGAGGGCCGAATTGTGAGTGATATAATAGGATCGAGTTGCATGCTGAAGCAAGTGTTATTGATTCATCATCGGATCTGGTTGCATACCGCAGAAAGTACTGTTGATTCATGCATTGATCGGGCTACATGCTGCAGCAAGAACTATTGATTCATGGTGGGATCAGGCTGTACACCGTAGCAGGTTATATTAGTGCTTGGGCAGGATTCGCCCCTCCGGAGTCTGCACACCTACAGTGAGTGCAATTACTGTTGATTCATGATAGGATAGGGATGCACGCTACAATAGGTATTGTACAGTGCTAAGTAACTGAGTGTGTTGAGTGATTGAGCGTGATGAGAGGGAGTGTGAGACTATAATGTTGAGTACTCTGAGAGTGTGAGTATATGAGTTCATCACTGTGACGCATTGCATCTGACGTGCATACTTAACATATAGGTATAGAGATGCATTTCCTCATGTTACACGATTTTGTGACATTTATGACTTCACATGCACATTGACATGTAGGCATAGAGATATACCTTCCTCATGCTATCTGAGATTTAGATATTTTACTTGTTGTTGAAAGTCTTTGGAAAAAATCACGGTTTTTCTGATATACTCATATTTTGGTGATTTCAATGAAAGATTTGGGTTTTACTATTATACTTGAAAAGCATGCCTATTTTCCATATCTGTGGACAAGCTGAGAATCATATCCTTGAGTTATTTCTTGTATTATTTTTATTATGTTGTTATAAGTTGTTGTTGGCTAATTGTGTTGGACTCTGACTGTTGTCCAAGCTCGTCACTTCTTTCAACCTAAGGTTAGGCTTGTTACTTATTGAGTACTTGGGGTCGGTTGTACTCATACTACACTTTTGCACCTTGTTTGTAGATTGTGGATGTTAATGTAGTTGTGCATGGCGAGAGTTGGCATTGAGGATGTACCTGCATTCCGGACATTGTTGCCTCTTATTCTTGGTAGCTTTAGAAATTTTAATCTGTTCATGTATATTTCAAACAGATGATGTATTTATTTCATACCAGATTTATAAACTCTAAATCTTATAAGCTCATGATTTGTGTTATTGGTCCTTGAGATTTTATATAAAATTTTAGTTGAATTATCATTACTTCCCTTAGTAAATCTTATTTGAATTGGATTTTGTTATACTGGCTTACCTTCCGGGTTGGGTTAGGTGTCATCACGACTAGTCAGATTTTGGGTCGTGACCGGTAGAGATGCCTTCAAATAGTAGTAAAATCCTACGTAGTAAGTCGTGGTTTTTGCACCTTTTGAGTCTGGTGATTTTCCACGTAAAAATTGATGTGTTTACTTTGCTGCTTATTTATACTTTACGCTTAAGGAGCAAGGTATAAGACAAAGTTTTTTAGCAATCCATAAAGGCACTCAAACTAAAAATTGGTATCAGAGCAGGTTCTCTCACACACGGCTAATACCTAGAGAGATCTTGGAAGTAAAATGAGTGATCCACCTTGAATTAACGAAGGAAAATCAACTACCAGACTAACGAAGGACATCCAAAATTACTATAGTTGGTGGAAAGCAAAAATGAAAGATTTTCTTACAGCTGAAGATTATGAACTATGGACCATTGAGAACAAAGGTCTACTAACTCCTACTAAGCAAAATGCGCAAAATAAAACTATCCCTAAGGATCCCTCTTAATTTGTGGCTACAGTTCAGAATGATGGAGAAGAATGCAAAGGCAAAGAAAATCCTTATATGTGATGAGTACAATAGGATATCAGCTTGCTTAAATGCAAAGGAGATCTGGGATGCACTCCAAAGTGCTCATGAAGGAACAAACCAAGTGAAGAGATCAAGGATATAATTACTTATAAGAAACTATGAGCTCTTCACCATGAAGGAGTCTGAGCCCATCTAGGAGATGATGACTAGGTTTACCATAATAACAAATGAACTAAAATCACTTGGAAAGGTGTTCACCTCTGAAGAGTTAGTTAGCAAAGTTCTAAGGATTCTTCCAACTTCATGGGAATCAATAGGCACAGCTATTCAGGAAGTCTGGATAAGATCTCACTTGATGAGTTAGTTGGAAATTAAAGACTCATGAAATGAGAAAGATAGAACTGCTCAAGGAAGAACCAAAGAGGGATAATTCCTTGGTCATTAAGGCATCTGAAGAAAATGAATCTAACAGTGATGATACTGACCTAACAATGTTTCCTAAGTTCAAGAAGCTCATGAAGAACTCCAAAAATGCATCTACGAGAGAGAACATCGGTAAGCCTAAGCAAATCGACAAAGCTACTTATGATGGGTGCTACAAGTGTAGCAAGCTAGACCACATGGTCAAAGACTACCCAATATGGGAAATTGAGTGGAATAAAGAACGAGCTAAAAAGGAGAAATGGGAAAAAATGAGAGAAAAGAGTCCAAACAAAGGAAAAATCCTAGGCAAAGGATTCATTGAAACAATGAAGCATGCCTTTCTAGTAGAATATGAGGACAATGGAAGTTATAAAGAGGAAGAGAAGAAGGATGAGGCCATACGTCTCTATGTTGTAATTGATGCGCATCAGATAGTGGGGACAGAGCCTCCAGTAAAACTTGGAATGCACATTGGAAGACCTCCTCTATTTGATGGACATCATTATGATGAATAGAAGATGCGTATGGAAACGTTCCTTCAGGATACTGACTTTGACCTATGGGTAATTGTCTGTCATGGACCAATAATTCCTACCAAAATGGATGGTGAAGGTAACAAATATAACAAGAGAGAAGAGGAATATGATAATGAAGATCTTCAGCTAATCCAGAAAAATGCTAAACCAAAGGACCTACTCTATGGAAGTTTGCCCAAAAATATTCTCTACAAGGTGTCCTCTTGCATCTCTACCCATGTTATATGAAGGACCTTGGAAGCTAATTTTGGAGATAAAAATATTGAAGTGGCACTGATGGCAATTTGAAGAAATCCAAACAGAATAAGAGTGATAAGAATGATGGCCATGAGTGATTCAGAGACTAAAGATGAAACAAATCAGGTAAGTATCTCTAACTTGAAAGAAAACATTCATGCTATGTCTAAAAAAATAACTAATGGCCATAATTGTGACCATGATGAGTGAGATGGGACAAAATGAGTGTTGGAAATGATCAGTTAATAAGCAACCTATCATGTGTCAAACTTGATCTCAAAGAACTTGAATCTGACAAAGCTGATCTTGAAGGACAGATCAAAGACTTTAAGAACCAAGTTCTTGAGCTCACTTCTAAAAAAAGTAGTCATCTGATACACATGGTAAGGGAAAGATGAGTGGTTTGCAAGATAAGCTTGAAAAGGAACTAAAAAGGCTAAAGATAATCTTTGTGATACTTAATGTAGGAATAAAGTTCTGCAAGAAAATCTAAAAAAGGCTAATTATGAACTATCTAGAATAAGAAAGTGGCATAGATCTTCGGATGCATTAAATTGGCTGAATGAAAACTGCAGCACTAACAAATCAAGAATCGGCTATAGAAAACCTGTTCCCAAATTTGATCCAAAGTATGTAGGAATTTCTGATAACAAAATGTGCATTCGTTGTGGAAAGGTAGTATATTTTAAAGATACTTTCCCTGCCTTAATTCATGCTCTGTTTAAGAACACTTTTGGTCTTGCAAAAAATGTGAAGAAAGAAGAGGAACCAAAAGCCAAGTCTCTTGTCCAAACTAAGTGGATTAAGGTTAACAAGAAAATAACTATTAATTATTTTTCCTTTTGGGCAAGAAGAGATCTGATTCATCCTTTTTCAAATAAAAAGATACCTAAGCTTGTCTGGGTTACCAAGACTAACTTGTGATTTTGTTGTAGATTAAACTAAGAGGTAATAATCAAGACTGGTATCTAGACAGTGGATGCTCAAGACATATGACTGGAGAAAAAAAAACTTTTTCTCACTTATAGCATTCCAAGGAGGGAGTGTGTCATTTGGAAATGAGAAAAATGGCTAGATAACTGGCATTGGTAAGGTCAGTAAGTCACTCTCTCATGCTATAGAAGATGTGTATTATATCTTAGTCCTCAAACATAATCTCCATAGCATTTCTCAAATGTGTGATAAAGGAAATGAGGTAAAATTCAATTCCAAAATCTGCACTATCACTAAGCTTGATACTAATGAAATTGTGTTACAAGATAAGATACATAACAATATTTACAAGATATCAATTATGTATCTTCCTCAGAGTGAGCACACATGCTTAAGTACAGTGGAAGATGATCCACCATTATAGCATAGAAGACCGGGTCATGCTAGTTTTTCTCAACTCAACAAGTTGGCAGCAAAGGACCTAATCCGTGGACTACCAAAAGTTGAGTTCACCTCAGACAAGGTATGTAATTCCTGTGTTAGAGGGAAACATGTAAGGTCACCTTTTAAATCTAAAAGGTCAGCACCTCTAAACCTCTAGAACTCTTTTACATGGACCTATGCGGACGAATGAGAGTGAGTAGCAGGGGAGGGAAGAGGTATGTATTGGTCGTTGTAGATGACTTTTCTAGGTATACATGGACCCTATTTTTGGGATCTAAAGATGAAACTTTTGATATTTTTTGTGTTTGTCAGAATGATCCAATAGAAAACTGGGCTATATTGTTTTAAGTATAAGAATAGACCATGGAATTGAGTTTGAAAATTCTAAATTCCTTGAGTTCTGTAACACACATGACAATAATCATAACTTCTATGCACAAGAACTGCACAATAAAATGGTATTGTAGAAAGAAAGAATAGATCTATAGAAGACATAGGGAGGAACATACTAATTGCTAGTGGACTGCCTCAGAGATTTTGGGCCGAGGCTGTCAATACTGCCAGTTACTTGATAAAAAGATGCATGTTCGGAACTAATCTTGAGAAAACTCCCTATGAGTTACTTCTAGGTAGAAAGCCCAACACCACTCACCTGAGAGTATTTGGGTGCAAATATTTTATGCACAATAATGGCAAAGAAGCTCTAGGTAAGTTTGATGACAAAAGTGATGAGGGAGTTTTCTTGGGTTACTCTCCATATAGTAAATCCTTTAGGGGTCGTTTGGTAGGAGGTATTAAAAAAAATAATGCAAGCATTAGCGCTATGCATTACTAATACCTTGTTTGGTACCTTTTTTCAACTTGTGTATAACTAATATATAAATCATACTTGGCATTATCCTATGCATAAGTAATGCATAGAAAACCATGGCATTAGTAATACCAAGGCTTTAATGCATGCATTAGCATGGTTAAAGACAAAATTGTCCTTAAAGTCCCTTAAAGCTAGAGAATATGGAGGGCATTTTTGTAAGCAGCTATTTTTTTAAAAAAATTATACAATGCATTATAATTTTAATACACCACACCAAATTATAGATAAGAAGTTATATTTGCATAACTAATGCTTGCATTACTAATACATGCATTACTAATACATGTATTACTAATATACATTATTCCGCACTATTCTTATACACCCTACCAAACGACCCCTTAAAGTTTTTAATAAAAGAACTATATGCATAGAAGAAAATGTTCATGTTATTTTTGATGAATCTAACAACATGGCTAAGAAAGGTCTGGAGGATGAAGACTATGACATAAGACTCACTACTCAAGGAGCTTATAAGGAACCTGAACTTCAATCTAAAGATGGATCAGGAGACCCTAAGGAATTTGAGAGTGATCATGAGGAACAAAAAGAAGAGAGATCTACTGACTATTCCTTTGGGTCACTCCTTGGGTGAACCATCTCTACTGACTATTCCTTTAGGTCACTCCTTGGGTGAACCATCTCTAGGAATGCAGATTAGACCATGGAAGCATCAAAGTTCACACCCTTTTGAGAACATCATCTCTGATCCTAATGCTGGAGTACAAACAAGGTCATCTCTTAGAAATCTATGTGCACTTATAGCATTCCTCTCAAAGGTTGAACCTAAGAGCATAAAGGAAGCTCTAAGGGATCTTGATTTAATTATAGCCATGCAAGAGGAGCTAAATCAGTTTGAAAGAAGCAAGGTCTGGCACTTGGTACAAAGACCCAAGAACAGAACTGTCATAGGTACCAGATGGGTGTTCAGAAACAAGCTGGATGAATAAGGAAATATCACAAGGAACAAACCAGACTTCTGGTTCAAGGATACAATCAAGAATAAGACATTGACTATGATGAGACATTTGCACCTGTAGCTATAATGGAAGCTATAAGGATGCTAATAGCTTTTGTTGCACACATGGAGGTCACCCTGTATCAGATGGATGTAAAGAGTGCATTCTTGAACAGTTATCTGAAGGAGGAAGAGTTTGTTAAACAACCTCCTGGGTTTGAGAGTGAAGACTTTCCGGACTATGTGTTCAAGTTAGACAAATCCCTTTATGGACTGAAACAGGCTCCAAGAGCTTGGTATGAAAGACTCAAAATTCCTCTTGACCAATAACTTTGTAAGAGGAAAGGTGGACAACACCGTTTCTGAGGAGCAAAGAAAAAATGTTCATATTGTATAGGTATATGTGGATGACATTATCGTTGGAGCCAATAATGAAGCAATGTGTAAGGAATTTGTTGCAATGATGGGGAATGAGTTTGAAATGAGAGTGATGGGTGAATTGAACTTCTTCTTAGGGTTACAAATCAAGCAAACACTTACTGGAACCATGATACATCAGCAAAATACATAAAGGAACTACTGAATAATTCAACATGGACTCTTCTAGATCCATAGACACTCTTGTTGCCATTGCAACAAAGTTGGGCCTTGATGAAGAAGGGAAAAATGTTGAACAGAAACTATATAGAGGAATGATTGGACCACTATTGTATCTCACAACAACCATGCCTGGTATTGTATTGTGTGGGATTGTGTGCAAGATTTTAGAAAAATCCCAAAGAGTCTCATTTGAAGGCTGTCAAGAGGATACTTAAATATCCTAAAGGGACTCATTATTTGTGTCTATAGTATCCTGGAGGGTATAACTTTGATATAGTTGGTTATGCTGATGCGACTATGCAGGTTTTTATGTGTACAGGAAAAGCACTTCAGGAACAACATATTTTCTTGGTTCTTGTCTGGTGTCTTGGGGAACCAAAAAGTAGAACTTAGTGGCTTTATCTACAGCTGAGGTTGAATATGTGGCAGCAGCATCTTGATGTGCTCAATTGTTGTGGATAAGACAACAACTAAGGGATTATGGTATTTTTGTTGATTGTGTTCCTATTTTCTGTGACAACACTAGTACCATAAACATTTCTAAGAATCACTATCAACACAAGAGAACCAAGCACATTGACATTAGACGTCATTTTTTCAGAGACAATATTGAAAAATGGAATATCTCAATTAACTGTAAAACTGAAGACCAAATTGTTGATATTTTTACTAAAGCTCTGAGTAGGGATCACTTTGAAAGAATAGACTGGAACTAGGTCTAATTAATACTTCCACCTACATTGAACCCCAATGATTGGCTAGAAAAGTATAATTAGATGTAGATAGTCAAGTACAATGTGTTTGATTCAGCCTCGTGCTCATCTTAAGCGCACACACTTCCCTAGAAAAGTCTTGCTGATAACTATGTTTTTTGATACTAACTTATTGTGTTGAAGCTTTATTGAAGAAATGATTAAGGAGTTGGTTCTTTGACACAGGTACGTGATATCTTGTCTTAATTTATTAGGGCTTAATATCTGAAAACTACTATGCTCAGACTTTCTAAACCTATTAGCATCACTTCTAGTTGTCATCCAGTCAAAGATTAAGGGGGAATCCTAGAGTAATTAGAGTTAGTTATTCCTAAAATTCTAACAATCAAAGTAATCGTTATTAGAGTCCCGTTAGAACTAACATTTGGTTACTCTCTCTCTCTCTCTCTCTCTCTTCCAGTCGAATCAAGAGTTATATCGTTAAAAGCCCCTTATGATCAGTTTCTCAGACCTCATTGCTCCTCTCAAACCCTAAGCAAGAATCAAGAAATAATTCTCTTTTTCCCTTCATCGATTTCATTCTCTTATCACCATGCCTGAATCCAATCAAACTTCTTCTAAAGAAAAATCATCATCCAAGACTGAAGCCAAATCTAAGAACATGAAGCCCAAATCAAAGAAGAGCATAAAACCATCAAGTGAGCCTGCACCCACACCTGCTCCTTCTCTACCTATATCCTCCATTATAGCTAAACCATCATCCAATGTTCCTATTGCACCTATCATTTCCTCTTCTACTAAGTCTTCACTTCCAAGACCAACCATCTATGCACTTGTGTCTGCTTTAAAAAATACCTCTAAGTCAACCAAGATCAAGGCTACTCCAAGAAAATCTATCAAAAGTTATAAGGTGGTGCTTAATGTTGATGCTAAAGTAGCCACAATAGTTAATGAAGTTGTGGTTCAGGGGAAATCAATATCAATTACTACAAGTCAGGTAAAACTCCCTCTATAAAAGTTAGATGTTCTAGTATCTGTTATAGATGTTTCACCCTTAGATATTGTCTCACCCACAAGTGATAAACCACGAGTAAAGAAACCTACTGTAGAAACAAACATAGCAACTCTGGAGAAAGGGGTAGATACCATTAATATTATTCCTATGGTTGAGGGGGGAGGTAGTAAAAAACTAGTACATAAGGAGGCTTCTGATGGTCTCTCTTTTAGATGGACTGAGGATGAGGATGATAGTGAAGGTAAGGAAGAAGGAGGAGTGTTGACCAGTCATGAGGAGTATTAAACTCATAACATGGCTAATGATGATAAAAAGAATGAGAATGAGGGAGATTCTGGTGAGAAAAAGGAGTGTGAGGTAGAAAATAAGACATATGAACAAGCGGATGATTATGTAGAAGAAGAAAAGAATAGTGAGGAAGAAGGTGATTATGAGAGTGAAGGTGAGGATGAAGAAAAGAGAAATGAGAGTGAAGGAGAGGATGCAGAGAGTGAGAAAGAGAATGAGAATACACGTGGGGAATCTGAAAGCTCTATGGCTATTGGGAACACTATCATAGCCCCGTCAAAGGAAGCAAGTAAAGAGAAAAGGACTGAAAAAATTGGTCCCTTCTTAATTCCTTTCACTGGAGATGAGGAGTTCAGTAGTGATGAGGACAATTTACCCTTGTCTGAAGTAGGGAATAAAAACAAGAAGACCTTTGTGAAAGCAACAAAGTCTGTTATCCATGTAAGAAAATAAATGACTTCTTTTGCTAGGGCTCCTCTCATAAGGAGTAAAATAAAGGCTGTTGATGAACAAATCATTAAGGACTCGAGAGGTGCCAAGAAGCCAAGGAAGCAAGTTTTAGTTGTAGAACCCGTTGTTGAGCTGGATGCAGAAGATAAGTCTGATTCTACTCTGCCAGAAAGAGAAAGGTTGTCAAATCTACAAAGACTGCTACCCCATCTAAAATGGACCGTAAAGGAAAGAAAAGAAAGAGTGTGTCTGTTGTGGTTGATAAGCTCATTGAGTTCAAGAACAGAAAAGTACTGAATGGGAAGATTTTTGCAAACACTGATGATAAAGGGATCGATCAGCTAGTTGAAAAGCTTGAGCTACAGGGATGGAAACACATGTTTGTTAAGGCTTTCCCTCATGTGTGTGTGCCTGTTATAGTGGAGTTCCACGCAAACTTCCAATTTGATGGCAAAGTGGTCAAGATTAATGTAAGGAAGTTTGAGATGGAGTGTGATTCTAAGGAGCTTGTTATGCTTCTGAATATTCCCTCATTAGGTTTTGACAATTACATGAAGAAAAAGTGGTCAAACATAGACAATAATGTGGACACAGGAATTGTAGTCACAAGGAAGTTCTCTCAAAAATTTGGATTGGATGCTCTAGAAGTTATATAAGACTGATATGAATCCCTTCCACAAGATGTTGTTTCACTTTGTTAATTCTTGCATTTTGTAGAGATCTGAGAGAAGACACGAGGCTACCATGTTGGATATGGTTGTGATGGAACTACTTGACACTGGTAGACCTATCAATCTCCCTATCCTGATGATTCAACACATGGCAAGAGCTGTAAACACTTCCAAACAAAAGCATGCTATGTCTTATAGCTTCATGTTAACTGAGTTGTTTGACAAGCTCAATATTGCCTTGACAGAGCTTAAGTTTGGAAATCACAATGATAATTTGGATGTTATTACCCTCAAGCAATGTGACTATGATGAGATCAAGTCTAAGAGACCAACAGTTTTGCTATTCTACCTAGTAGCAGCAGGGCAGTAGAGTTCACTAGGAGGTTGGAGTTGGATGTTGAAGAGAATGCCAAGCTTCGAGAAGACAATGATGAGTTGAGAAAAGAAACTAGACAGCTTAGGGAAGAGCTCAGAGGGGACAGAGAAGATCATTCCCAACAAATTTCCACTCTTGTAAAAGCATTGACCCCTTCTACCTCTCACCTATGAACCTGGTCCTTCCCCCAGTGTCTTTAGCTTATTTTGTTGTCCCAGTGATATTTTAGCTATTGTTTCTTTTATTCTAGTATGAGTAGGTTGCAGGATGTTTAGTTTATTTTTCTCTAATGGTTTGAGACAAGGCCCCGGGCTTATTTTGGCACTACTAAATGACTTCTTTTATAATATTTTAATGCTTCGCACATGGTTAGTTCATCAGCTTAGTATGTTTGCTTTGATAATTCTTGAGCTTGTGTTGTAGCATAAATGGCCATGAATATTCCATTAACTGTGCTTAATATATCTAACATTTTTTTGTTATTTTTCAATGATTCCAAAAGGGGGAAGATAGAGTTGGGGGTGTTGTATTGGTGTTGATATGTCTGATTATGTAATGTGCTTGGTGTACAAATGTTGATCATCATATGGTGATATGAGGTGATTACTTGGTTCTAATATGCACAAAGTATGTCATCATCAAAAAGGAGAAATTTGTTGAGTATTGAGATTTTGATGATTAACAAAGTTTGTTCCGATGAGATGTTCTAAGAACCAGGTCCTCAACGTAGCTACTTAACTGCTCTAAGAAGTAGCTCCTCAAGGTTAAGGACCAGCTCCTCAAATTGGTGATTGTACGTCTTTACAAGACAGTAACTTTATCTCATAGTTACCCAGCCCGAGTTTGTTGGAAGAAGACTGCTAAACATGACAAGGATTGTTGCCCAAAAGATACGCATGCATATGAGAGAGACAAAAGTCCCAAGACTTGTGCAGTCCTTGTAATAGTAGGAGTCCTATCAAACAAGAAGCTGACTACGCATAGGACTCCTAAAAGATCTCGGAGTCCAGAAAATTTAAATACTATCTTTCTGGACTGCTGGGATCATCCTTTTGCATATCAACTGAAGAACTGAGTATATTTTTCTACACTCAAGTAGAGTACCAGCGTTGTGTTCGTCTTGATTCAATCTAGTAAATGTATTTTAGGAAATCGAGTTGTAATAAAAGTATCATAAATAATTAGTGAGTTGGAGTGATGTTTGTTTTACAAGTTAGAATAACTTGTAAATCAAATAGCTGTAGTAAGAGTACTGGAGAGTATTGAGTTACAGATTTATAATCGATACCTTTGTCTCGTTATTCTAATGAAGTTAAAGTTGAAAAAACTATGTAATAGGTCATGATTTTTGCACCTTTTGAGCCGGAAAATTTTTCACGTAAAAATTAATGTATTTACTTTGCTGCTTATTTTTACTTTACGGGAGTAAGGTAAAGAACAAATTTCTTTAGCAATCCAAAAGCACTCAAACTAAAAGACATTAAACATCAAATCATTTCCAGTAATGAATATCACAATTCCTAGTGAAAAAGGCGATATGGAAGTCCAATATTGTGGGAGATATCTATCTACCCTCGACCCTTACTTATTTGTGAAGGAGATAACCATTCTCCATCCTAGTATGGGTTTGTTATAGCTAGAGTTGCACCAAAAGAAAAAAAGAGTTGCGCCAAAAATAAGTACTTTTGTTGTTCTTCATCTTCTTCTTTGAAAGATAGTCTCCCCCAAGTCTTCACAATTGATCATAGTTGGACTCAGTAGCAAGTTAGAAATTTTACTAAAGAGTGTTAATATAAAAAAAATAAACACACCGAAAAATTTAGAGGATTCAAAGTTATATACATAAAAAAGATTGATATAGTTACACAATATATTGTTCGATAAAGAAGTGTTAATTGTGTCATACCCCTTTTTACCCCTCCAAGAGATAAGTGTAAAATATTATGGATTGTAGGTTAAAGAGATTTTCCAATTAAAGTGACAAATTTGAAGTAGGGATTATTTTATTTACAGAGTCGCCACTTGGAATTGATTTTTACTGGTGTTCCAAGTCACCTTTTATTTGAATCCCTATTCAAAGGAAGGTTTGATTCTATTATTATTGGTCTGCGAAAACAAAGTCCGGGTAAGGAATTCTGTTGACCGGGGAGAAGGTGTAAGGCATTCCCTGACTCTCGTGGTTCTAGCACGGTCGATTTATTGACTACATTTGGCTTGAATTAAACTTGGATAGACTGTGGTTTATTTGATTTTTATGCTTTTCTTATGTCCGTTTTTATTTATTTAAAAAAATATTAAAGAAAAGATTTGAATAATAATCTACAACTTAACTAATGAGAGAAAATTATTGTTATGAGTACTAATTTAAAAGATGAGAGTAATGAGAGAAAATTATCAATTGACATTACTTAAAACTAGTAAGATGAGGGCTTGTCTTGACATTGAATGAGGCAGCCCACTATTGGGTTGATGGAGTCAAATGGGCTCATGTCCAAGACAAAATCCAAAAGCCCATATGCTTTTGGACTTTAAATCTGCAGATATGGCCTTTTAAAGCTATGTTACAGATTTGGCCATATCTTGCTATTTGCAATCCGTAGCCAACTATTTACAAAAATAAGTTTACAGATTGTCTTTCTAATCTACAACTTAACTACCTTACTAAATAAGTATTTTTAAGAGATAAAAAAAAGATTATTGGGACTCTAAAATATTATAATAATAATAATAATAATAATAATAATAATAATAATAATAATAATAAAAACTTAGCTTGGTGACAACAAAGGGACAAACATGGCTACAAGGGTTCAAATTTTAATATATATGCTCCTTTCAGACAACCAAATGCCAGTGGAATTATATCTAATGCTTTGCAAAAATAAAAATAATTAAAGATGCTTAACACAATTTAATTAACTAACATATCGTTATAACATTATCAAACATTCAAGAGCATATAAAAATGAATTACAATAGAAGGATAAAGCTACTAATATTTTCCAGCGTCATTATCTTTCATTCCAACTCGATTTTATGAGTTTACATGGTCCGAAAATTACTTGGACAGCAGAAAGAAGAACAAATACAGCAGAGTCAGCTCTTTCCAAAATCAACAGCAAAACAATTAAACGGGCAGCAACAACAGCAAAAGATAGCGACAACCGGCAGATTCAAACCCAAGAAAATAAACTAGAAATACCCCAGCAAAACAGTACAATTATGTAACTCCAGAAAAATCTTTCAAGACTACTCTATTTTCCTTAAACAAGTTTTTCACTTAAGAATCAACTCACAAAAGCTGCTAAAGATATTATAGCTACTGATTTTTTTCTCTTTTTAGTGTGTAGAGCTCCCTCGGTAAGATGGAGTGTCCTCCTATATATCAAAACAATCAGCTATTTCAAGAAATTAAAATCAATCTTTATGAGAGATTTTTCTACAAAATCTGCTCTTAAATTCAAAATGCCAGACTTTCTGGTTCAAATCTTATCAAGTATTTCAAACAAAATTTGCTCTCCACTATTCAAAGACAAACTTTTATTCAAACATTGTCCAAAGGTCTACATTTTCTTGCCAAACAATTTGACTTTTGAGTGTTGTACTCAAAGAGTCTTGAAGCAGTAAATAAACAATCAAACAAGTACCATATACTCTTAAGTATTTTTCACTACCTCACTTTTATCAACACAAAACTATTTTACCACTTCAACAAGTACAAAAACAGAAAATTTTACATTTCAAACTTTAAAAACTAATGCTAAAATAATTGATAATAGACAAAATAAAATCTAAAAAATAAAAAATAAAAATAAAAAATCAGCCATGAAAAAGAATAGGATTTTACCATTTTAAAATTCAAGTGGCCGAAAAAATGGTGGTATGCCAAAAGAGGGTGTTCGGGGAGGTCGCCGGAATTTGGCCGAATTTTGGTCGCCGGATTTTCAGGGTGAAATTGGCATCAATAGCTAGGTCTTGAGGAGCTCTATCCATTGATGTAGGTATTGTGGAGTAGTAGTGGTTGGAGCTTCAATAATTTGGGCAAAAAAGTGACGGAAAAGTTTCCTAGATCTAAGATTCAAGGAGTTTGAGGGATTTTTGAAGGATTTGGTTTGGAGATATGGAAAGAGGAAGTTGTGGAGATTACATGGTGTGAATTTGGAGGTGTTTGGAGGTGGTCCTCCGGCGGCGGCGATTTCCGGCCGGCGGCGGTGGGGCGGCGGCAGCGGCTTGGGGGAGAGAGAAGAGAGAGTGATGAGAGGGAAAGAAGAGAGAGGAAATAATAGGGAAATGGGGCAAATTTTTGGGGATTTTAGGCTTTAAATACCTAGGATGAAGATCAAACTAGGACTGTTGTATTAAATCAAGATGGGTGGATGAGATTGAATCTTGTCACTTAAACAAAACGACGTAGTTTCAAGACAAAACTACGTCATTTTAAGCTCTTCTTGGCAGCCCCCTTTTGGACCAGGTTTGGGCTCTTTGGGCTCAAATTTTGGGCCAATTTTGGCACAATTTTAATTAAATTACACTAGCCCAAACCCTACCCCATTTATCAAACCATTACTCAACTCTTAAAATCTATACATACACAAATAAGAACAAACACACACACACATACATATTATATATATATATATATATATATATATATATATATATATATATAGGCAAAAATTAGGCATTTACAGCTACCCCTCTTTGCTCGAGAACATAAAGAGTTTTCGTGCAAAGACAAATAAATGTCATGGATAATTTTTTGCTCACATTCACTCTAGTGGAAGTATTTTGAAAAAGGTGGTGACCGAACCTTGCTTCTGAGGTTGCCTACATATCCTTGGCTATAAAGGAATCAGGTCAGTGTAGTTCTGGGAAAATTTGGTAGGTGGGACTACCAGACACTGGAGTTAAGACTGTTGTTGTTGCTGTTGTTGCTGTTACTCTTACCGTTACTGCTTCTTACATCAAAAGAAAAAGAGAAGAGCACTACATTTGTCTGCAAACTAAGAGTACAAAAATTCCTATCCACGTGTCTTCTAGAGTCAAATCTTGATTCTTGACCTGCTCGCTTGTGTTGACCTTAGATTGGATCTTAATTCCTTTGAAGAAAAGATTATGACTCAATCTCGATGGCTTGCTTTCTGGATCAGAATTTGAGAAGATGAATCTTGAGAAGCTGGGCTGCTGACACATTATCAAAGCTAAACTCCGACTATCTTGTGATCGAAGGATTTCTTTTTTCTGATGAGAAACTGAAACTGCAAGCTTTAATCATCACTTGTGCTATACGGCAGAGCCTGCAAAGCCATCAAAGACAAACAAAAACGAACAAAATTTTTCTACCCCAGTCTGGCACTAGGAAAATTCTGTGAGTTATTAGAGAAATTTGTAACTTATCTAATTTATTGAAAAGGCAGATAGAAACAGTAGTATAAACTAGTTGAAAGAGATAAAATTTGGTAACGAAGGATAGTTTAACCAGGGATCTGTACCTTGTGCAACTGAAAGGAAATGTAATCATAGGCTGGTACCCTCTCTTACTGGAAGGAAATAGAATTGGGTGTTAGCACGATGTATTATCGATAAAGTATTGAATCCCTCTAGGCGAAACGGTTCGATCTGAGTTAAACTATATTTAAACAACCTGAGCGAAGATTACTTCTACCCGGAACTACGAACTAGATCCCCTTAGGCGAAACGGTTCTACCTGGGTTAAGCTACGTAAAACACCCTGAGCGAAGAGTACTTCTACCCGAAAACTATGAGCTGAATCCCCATAGGAGAAATGGTTCTACCTGGGTTAAGCTACGTAAAACACCCTGAATAAAGAGTACTTCTACCCGGAAACTATGAGCTGGATCCCCCTAGGCGAAACAGTTCTACCTGAGTTAAGCTTCAGAAAACACCCTGAGCGAAGAGTACTTCTACCCGGAAACTATGAGCTGAATCCCCATAGGAGAAATGGTTCTACCTGGGTTAAGCTACGTAAAACACCCTGAGTGAAGAGTACTTCTACCCGAAAACTATGAGCTAGATCCCCCTAGGCGAAACGGTTCTACGTGAGTTAAGCTTCAAAAAACACCCTGAGTGAAGAGTACTTCTACCCAGAAACTATGAGCTGGAACCCCCTAGGCGAAACGGTTCTACCTGAGTTAAGCTTCAGAAATAGGAGGTGTGAACAATAGTGATGCATGTTGAAAATAAAAGAAAAATGGAGATTTTAAGGATCTTACGTTTGGTGACATTCGTTCACTTAGGACCGACATTCTGCACTCCGTTGTTCCTGCTTTAAACAAAGAAAAACTTGTGAGTTTTTAAAGTGGTGGTTGGTTTGTGGCCTTGATGCCCTGAGTAGCTTGATTCACGACCACTGCTGTCGAAGAACCGATTTTGTCAGCGTGGTACCGAGATGTTATGCCGCTCTGTATCATTTTCTAGAGACCTTGGCTTCACAATATTGCCCCCAACTATTTCATACCCAGATGTCCATGGTACCGCTACCCTTGTCTCTAAGGCAATGCATTTTTCTCTAAAATCAAACACAGTTGTCTTGCCCCAGTATCAGTTTGTGTCCGTAGTGCTCATCAACCTTTCTCATAAAGCAGGTCTTGCTTAGGCGACCTTTTCAGCTCTTTTTTTAGACACTTTGTTTGTCTTATTGAATGAGATCAGAGATGGATTCATGCCTTCGTCAATGCCATATATGCCCCAAATTGTGCTCGACATTATGGGGAAGCTGTAGCCAGTTTTGTAGCCCTTTCTTTGCTTCGATTTTGATGCAGGATTAGACCGAATGGGACTCAAAGAAAAATTATGGGTAAAAACAGAATAATAATTGGAAGAGAAAAAGAACTGTGCTTAAATAAAAGGTGTCCCTTTCGGGGAAAGGAATATGGAAACTTATCTGGAGGTATGTGCCGACTTTAATGAATCATGACATGCATTTTAGACTGGATGCCTGATCTGTTTGAACCGTCCGACTCTCATAAATTCATCACAATGTTTTCCTCAAAATCGAGAAACCTTGCCAGGACTCTGTCGATGCCGATGGCTGTGAGGATCCTCTTTTCGATCAGGGGCGCCCTTTGCGGGTTTTCACGAGCTGACCTCTCTCATTTTTCTTCTCGCCTTATAGTGCTCTTTATGAGTTTTCACTAACAAGACTCTCTTATTTTTCATTTCTCTTCTTACCATCGCCTCATGGTGCCCGTGTGGGTTTTCATCAATAAGACTCTCTCATTTTATTTCTCTCATTTTTATTGTATCGGATCCAAGTAGTCGTATTCTCTGATCCTTGAACATTCTCACCAATTGATCGGAAGGACTTGAAAAGATTTGGGTAAAAATGATTTGGATCGAATTACAACATTGGAACCATTCAGGCGGGATCATCGCCGGACCATTACAACATCTGCCCCAGTTTCACTTTTGGGGGAATTTGGATTTTTATTTTGGTGTGACTAAACCCTAGAGAGAGGTTGCCTACGTATCCTTTCGTAATCAAGTCGAACGTAGTTCAGGGAACTTTTTTTCTTTCGTTTTTCTGTTTTGTTTTGTTTGCTCTTTCTTTTTCCTTTCCTTTTCCTCTTTTGTTTTTATTTTTCTTTGTCTTTTCTTCCTCTCTTTTTTGTACATTTTTTTTCTTTTTTTCTTTTTTTTCATTTCATTTTTCAATAACACTTTCAGGTTCCAAAGAGGGTGATCAAAGAATGAGAGCCGGCTCAAAGGGTTTGCAAAGGGTTGATAGTGTTTGGGTAGCGAGAATGAAAGCCTTCGTCATCCCAATTGGAGAATATTAGTACTATATGGAGAATCCAACATAGTACATTTTGACTGCATTCGCATTGATAGTTATTTCAGGGACATTTCCTTCGATGTGTCCCAAGTGAAACGCACTCTTTTGGCAGTACTTTTGTTGCAATGTACGGACCTTTCCAATCCAGGAACCAATTTTCCTTCAGTTGTTCCAACTCTTTGTTTTATTTCCTTAAACTTTATCTTCATTGCGATCTAATCCTTGATTCATTATTTTGAGGCCTAACAACTTTCAGGATCTGGGCATGAAGTCCGCAAGCATGTCATGTTATTGAAATCTGCATTTAACAGAACTAAAAAGAGAATAAGAAAGAAAAATGACAAGATTAAGAAAAGAGACATTCCTGGAAAATGAAATATTAATTTCATTTGATTTTTTTATTTTTGATTTTTTTTCAATTTTTTGAAGATAGAAGGGTTTGCATCAAAAAGTAAGATAATAAGGTAAAACATCCGGATCACACCCTGAGATAATCCGGATACAGAAAGGATAGCAAGACTGGCTACTAAGACTCCCGTTTGATGGGGAACTTTCATGTTTGGCGACCATTTTTGGCTTTTCTTCTATCTCGGCAAAGGTTGCAACGGCCTTCGGTGCCGGATCAAATCCCTCAGCTTCACAAATCATTCTGACCATTGGCCCAATGTTGTGGGCAGGCAACAGATTGTTCATCACATCAGAAGTTTCTTCATCCCGAAAAGCGATTCTTTCAGTTTCAATCAAATCTTCAACTACCCTTTTGAGGGTCCAACGATCCTCTGTACTGTTTCCCACTGCTCTAGAGTGGTATTCACATCTAGCATTAGCTCAGTGCGAGGGGGACTCGGGGTTCGGCCATTTCGGGGCCACTAGCTGCAATAGATCTAGCCTGATTAGCTTTTGGAACAAGCTTGAATACGATTCACCAATAGGGGTGAACTGATTCTTTCTGAAAGGCTCTCTTAGGCAAGGATTGTATCGGAGATCATTTGGTTGGGGATTATATGGAGCTGGGTAAGGATGTGCATTTCTGGGAGGTGGAGCTCGGTTTTGTGTATAATGTTGTGGCCGCGTGCAAGGTTGCACGTTCATCACTACATACCAACAAAACCAACCACTTGAACAGAACGTGACTAATTTGCTCACACAACAACCTCGTTAGTTTTGAGACATTTAACACATAGGAAATCGCACGTTGGGGATGCAATGCACCTAATAGTTAAACATTTCTACCATGTGTTTGAACGGTTGCATGTTTCATCCCGGCCTTAACTAACCCTTTAAGTATGTACCTCTTTTCTTTTATTTCTACCTCTATTTAATCACTCTTGATTTTTTCGTCTTTGTCGCTTTTTATTTTTTTGGCATTCTTCTTTCTTTTTATTCGTCACTCTTTTATTTTTTATCACTCTTTTCTTTCCCCTTTTTTCACTCAATTTTTCTTTTTCTTTTTTTTTCCAGTTTTCTTTGCTCAATTATTTTACGGCTATGATCGAATCCGATGGGGATTGCCTACGTATCATGGCGCCGCATGAATCAGATCTTGCGTAGTTCGGGAAAAATCAGGAATAAAGTACACAAACTAACTCTCGTTTTTTACTCATATACAAATAACTCCACGAAAGCTCCTAACAAGGAAAATAATTTTGGATTTTCTTTTTTGGTAGAAAGAAAGGAATCAAAAGAAGAAAGAATTTCTTTTTTGTAGATTTCAATTTTTTTATTGAATTGTTGAAAGTGAGACTTCTAAAGAAGAGCGATTTTTTTTTCATTTTGTTTTTGGAATTGTTGAAAGAAAGAATTAAAAAAAAAGATTATTTTATCATTTTTAAAGATTCTTTTTTTGAATTTTTTTTTGGAATTTTTTGAAATAAACACTTCTAAAGAAGAAATAAAATATTTTTGAATTTCGAATATATTTTTTTCAATTTTTGAAAGAAAAAATTCTAAAGCAGAAAAAAAAATTGGAATTCAACAATTTTTTTTTGGAATTTTCGATTTTTTTCCTTTTTCATTTATTTATTTTTTTGTGATTTTTGAAGAAAAAAAAATCTGATTTTGATTTTTTTTTGGAAGAAAGACTTATAAAGGAAAAAGAAGAAAATAGTTTTGATTTTTTTTAAAAAAAAAATTGGGGTCTCTAAGAAATTATTTTCTAAAGAAGGAAGTAAAGGGAAATATATTTGAATTATTTTTTTTTGAAAATTGGGAGCCGAAACCGATGAGGTTTGCCTACGTATCTCACATCCGATGAGATTCAGACCCGCGTAGTTCGGTAAAACTGGGTACCTTTTTTTTTAATAATTCTGCTACACTAATTTTCTAAAGCCGGTCGACAATGCAAGTAAACCTTTCAAATGATGTATCAAGTAGCACATACGTGAACATGATGGTCTCAAATAGGATACCTGTCTTATACGGACCCGGCCCCTGTGCCGAGTTTCGCTAGTCAAATGCATGTGATGCACATAGAGCGAATCTACTAGGAAAATCCGGTATGAGGTTTGTTCTCCTAGGTTTAAATCTTGGTGGAAAAGGTATCTAGACTGGCTTACTCGAGCGGACAACTCGAGCCGATGAGGGTCAGTGTACCGGTAGCATTGTTTTCCGGCTTAACTGGTGGTGCTCCCCGCCTAAAATAAGTGTGACTAAAATCCTTCACCGGGTGACAAACACCTCGGCTATCTCAAAGAAAGCGGGCTATGTCAAGCAAATGCCCAATTTTAATTCAAGAAGACTCGGAGGGGGTGCGTGAGAAGATAGTTTATATGTACCGTTTAAAAAATCAAAGCGGTAAAAAGCAAACAAGTAGCACATTATACCCAAATAAATCACAGTATATACAAAATTAATAAAGCCAAATAAAAGTCAACATGTATAAGCTCGAATTCTGGTTGTCCCCAGCAGAGTCGCCAGAGCTGTCACACCCATTTTTATCCCTCCAAGAGATAAGTGTAAAATGTTATGGATTGTGGATTAAAGAGATTTTCCAATTAAAGTGACAAATTTGAAGTAGGGATTATTTTATTTACAGAGTCGCCACTTGGAATTGATTTTTACTGGTGTTCCAAGTCACCTTTTATTTGAATCCCTATTCAAAAGAAGGTTTGACTCTATTATTATTGGTCTGCGAAAACAAAGTCCGGGTAAGGAATTCTGTTGACCGGGAAGGTGTAAGGCATTCCCTGAGTCCCGTGGTTCTAGCACGGTCGCTTTATTGACTACATTTGGCTTGAATTAAACTTGGATAGACTGTGGTTTATTTGATTTCTATGTTTTTCTTATGTCCGTTTTTATTTATTTAAAAAAAATTAAAGAAAAGATTTGAATAATAATCTACAACTTAACTAATGAGAGAAAATTATTGTTATGAGTACTAATTTAAAAGATGAGAGTAATGAGAGAAAATTATCAATTGACATTGCTTAAAACTAGTAAGATGAGGGCTTGTCTTGACATTGAATGAGGCAGCTCATTATTGGGTTGATGGAGTCAAAAGGGCTCATGTCCAAGACAAAATCCAAAAGCCCATATGCTTTTGGACTTTAAATCTGCAGATATGGCCTTTTAAAGCTATGTTACAGATTTGGCCATATCTTGCTATTTGCAATCCGTAGCCAACTATTTACAAAAATAAGTTTACAGATTGTCTTTCTAATCTACAACTTAACTACCTTACTAAATAAGTATTTTTTAAGAGATAAAAAAAGATTATTGGGACTCTAAAATATAATAATAATAATAATAATAATAATAATAATAATAATAATAATAATAATAATAATAATAATAATAATAATAATAATAACTTAGCTTGGTGACAACAAAGGGACAAACATGGCTACAAGGGTTCAAATTTTAATATATATGCTCCTTTCAGACAACCAAATGCCAGTGAAATTATATCTAATGCTTTGCAAAAATAAAAATAATTAAATATGCTTAACACAATTTAATTAACTAACATATCGTTATAACATTATCAAACATTCAAGAGCATATAAAAATGAATTACAATAGAAGGATAAAGCTACTAATGTTTCCCAACGTCATTATCTTTCATTCCAACTCGATTTTATGAGTTTACATGGTCCGAAAATTACCTGGACAGCAGAAAGAAGAACAAATATAGCAGAGTCAGCTCTTTCCAAAATCAACAGCAAAACAATTAAACGGGCAGCAACAACAGCAAAAGACAACGACAACCGGCAGATTCAAACCCAAGAAAATAAACTAGAAATACCCCAGCAAAATAGTACAATTATGTAACTCCAGAAAAATCTTTCAAGACTACTCTATTTTCCTTAAACAAGTTTTTCACTTAAGAATCAACTCACAAAAGCTGCTTAGAGATATTATAGCTACTGATTTTTTTCTCTTTTTTGTGTGTAGAGCTCCCTCAGTAAGATGGAGTGTCCTCCTATATATCAAAACAATCAGCTATTTCAAGAAATTAAAAATCAATCTTTTTGACAGATTTTTCTACAAAATCTGCTCTTAAATTCAAAATGCCAGACTTTCTGGTTCAAATCTTGTCAAGTATTTCAAACAAAATCTGCTGTCCACTATTCAAAGACAGACTTTTATTCAAACACTGTCCAAAGGTCTACATTTTCTTACCAAACAATTTGACTTTTTAGTGTTGTACTCAAAGAGTCTTGAAGCAGTAAATAAACAACCAAACAAGTACCATATACTCTTAAGTATTTTTCACTACCTCACTTTCATCAACACAAAACTATTTACTACTTCAACAAGTACAAAAACAGAAAATTTAACATTTCAAACTTCAAAAACTAATGCTAAAATAATTAATAATAGACAAAATAAAATCTAAAAAATAAAAAATAAAAATAAAAATCAGCCATGAAAAAGAATAGGATTTTACCATTTTACAATTCAGGTAGCCAAAAAATGGTGGTATGCCAAAAGAGGGTGTTCGGGGAGGTCGCCGGAATTTGGCCAGATTTTGGTCGCCGGATTTTCAGGGTGAAATTGGCATCAATAGCTAGGTCTTGAGGAGCTTTATCCATTGATGTAGATATTGTGGGGTGGTAGTGGTTGGAGCTTCAATAATTTGGGCAAAAAGGTGACGGGAAAGTTTCCTAGATCTAAGATTCAAGGAGTTTGAGAGATTTTTGAAGGATTTGGTTTGGAGATATGGAATGAGGAAGTTGTGGAGATTACATGGTGTGAATTTGGAGGTGTTTGGAGGTTGTCTGCCGGTGGCGGCGATTTTCGGCCGGCGGCGGTGGGGCGGCGGCAGCGGCTTGGGGGGAGAGAGAAGAGAGAGTGATGAGAGGGAAAGAAGAGAGAGGAAATAATGGGGAAATGGGGCAAATTTTTGGGGATTTTAGGCTTTAAATACCTAGGATGAAGATCAAACTAGGACCGTTGGATTAAATCAAGATGGGTGGATGAGATTGAATCTTTGTCACTTAACCAAAACGACGTAGTTTCAAGACAAAACTACGTCGTTTTAAGCTCTTCTTGGCAGCCCCCTTTTGGACCGGGTTTGGGCTCAAATTTTGGGCCAATTTTGGCACAATTTTAATTAAATTACACTAGCCCAAACCCTACCCCATTTATCAAACCATTACTCAACTCTTAAAACCTATACATACACAAATAAGAACAAACACACACACACACATACATATTATATATATATATATATATATATAAGGCGAAAATTAGGCATTTACAAATTGACGCCCTTAACTAAGCTCCCGTTTAGCCATAAAATTTTGGAGCTTTTTTACAAATTTTATTTTTAAATATCCATTTGTTTATAGATTTTAATCATTTTTGGTAGATTTTGAAAACAAAATTTTCAAATTCCAAAAACAGCTCTAGAATAGTTTTGAAGTTTTTTATTCACAAAATTCTAAATTCTCGTCAAGTAAAATGTATGTCCGGAAACAATTTGAACTTTTAAAAATTAATTTTTATTTGATCTTCAAAAACTTAAATTTTTCAAGTTTTAACCAAATCTATATCCAAACGCTAGCTAAAATTTCTCCTGACACATAACAATTTTTTCTGTCGGTTCGATTACTTTGGGTAGAGTAATACCTTATAATTGCGTTTGGCATCAGTAGAAAGATGACATTTAGGGGGGCGTTTGGTTCGAAGACATATTATATATTCCCTATGTTTCAATTTATACAAGCCTTTTAACTGAGCATAGAGTGTAAGAAATAAGAGAAGATCTATAAATTTATAGTATAAAATAAAGTATATATATTTTGTATGTTTTTAAATAATTGCATAAAGTTAAATTATTTTCAAATATGTAGAGGGATCATCCTTTTTGGCACAAATTAAAAAGGAAATATGTTCACTCAAAAAGGAGCGAGTATATATTAGTAATGCATAGGTAATTTCACATTTTCCCGAATACCAAACCATCCCTTGTGTAAAATAAAAGAGAAGTGAAAAGTCAATAATTACGCTGAAATCCAGTAGACAAATTCTGAGAAAAATATGGAGTTTTGAGTGGATAGGGGCACCTCTTGTTTTGTAAAATGACAAGGAGTTGATGCTATTGCTGAAATTGGTTAGACATTAATGAAAGAGGTCCTTCCCCTACTATCTGAATACTATCAGATTGCTTTTTCAGACTTGTGCATTAAAACAAAGAGAACCAGTTCCCTCTATTACTTTTCAATTGATGATTCCCTTCATTAATATGATGGTATTGTATACCACACAACAGTATTCTAGTTCGGATTATTCTTCTTTTGTTTAGAATTTGGCATATTTTTCACAACAACAAAGGTATCACTAAATGACGTTATGGCGTATCACCTAACTACATACGCAAAATGTCAAAATTAGAGATTTCAAAACTTTTTTGCAACTTCTACCACTTTTACAGAAAAAATTACTCGTATTATTCTTTTCTAGTTTTTGAAATCAGGTTTTTTTGGCAGCACTCTTCATTTAGTGTTGCAATATACTGTATCGTATTTATTCATAATTTACACAAGCCAAATCTCATAACACTGCCGACTAATGCAAGAAGAATGTTAGATGTGTAAGGTTGACCTATGATCTTGCAAAACTCCTCAAAAACTGATTTTCTAATTTTTTTTTTATTATTTTGAAAAAAGTTAATTGTTTTATTCGTAAACACAGCAACAAGCAAACAGATGCGAGCAAGAACTTTAAAAGAAAAAAAAAATTGCAAACTCTGTTTGCCGAAAATGTCGGTAAAGAGAGTGAACTTTTAATTAAGCATGCATTTTTCTTTTTCATTTTTTTCCTGAAATTTGACGATCCATAAAATAGAAAAAAGAAAATCTTGTTAGGTATGTGAAGAGAACCCCACATAGACATAGGGATTGAATAGAATAATATGGGAGATTTGGCAGGTCTCACTTCTCAATCCTAACTTGGACTCTACTGTCAAAACAAAATAGGAGTAAGCTCACAAGTAATTAAGGGCAACGCCCACCTAGCTACTTCATACTATATGCAATTAGGCTGAATTTATTATTGTTGTCAAGCTAGCTAGCTACTTCATCACATTTATATTCACGGATTTAAAATTTAAATTTATATGTTTGAATCTAAAATTTTACCATAACTCATTTGATTTGTTGGGTTTGAAATATATTATTTAGTAAAATATTAACACATATATTAAATTTGAGCTAAAATATGGGGTTCGGTTGAACCTATATCTCACTTACTGCAGCCTGTGCCAGACAGCCACGACCCACACATTTGTATTTCCATGTGAAGGACCTCGTCTCCCATTCCCCACCATTCCCTTCCACTTGACTGATTTCACATAGGACTAGAGCTACTACTCTATAGTTCTATTGGAATATGAATTTGAGTATGCTTATAAGTAAATTAAAAGGAAAAGAGTAATCCACTAGTTAATTTACTTATGTAGTAGACGGAAAGGAGAGTATTAAATTCTGATGAAAACCAAGCTGTAAATATAATTACTCAATTGGCGAAGTAGGAGGGACAACAAATTGGCAAAGAGTAGAGAGGGTCAAAAGAGATTGAAAGGTAAGGCACACGGAACACGAGGACTGGAAGCACACCTGTGCACTGACAGAGGAAAAGAGTATTTACTACGGAGTACCAAACTCTTTTTTGTTGTCCTTTTGTTTTGTGCATTTCCCAATGCGTCCTTTCCTCTGCGCTATGCTACTATTTTCTAACAGAAAATTTTATTTTGTGTTTCATTAAATTAAGTACGAGACATTTTTTTATCTTACAATTTTATGTACCGAAGTGTAAGATTGGACCTATAAATTTATGAGATAAAAAAAAATATTGTACAATTAATATCAGTTATACGAAACATAAAATAAAACTTTTCCTCTCTACATACTACTCTACTCTATGCCTCTTATCTTTTATTTACTGTCAGTCAGTGTCCACTGTTCACACGAATGGAGGGAACCCAATATTCCTTGTCAGTTTCTGCACGTGCGGTACCATTCCCTTCATTCATTATTACTAAATACTAGACGACGCCCACCTCTACTCACTACTACCATCCAGTTGCCTCTTCAATAACTCCCTAATTCCCTTTCAAAGTTAATATTTTTGGACAGCAATAGTTTATATTTGACTAATCAATTTAAAATATATTTTTAAGTAATAATAAGTATTTGGTCAAACTTTTAGAATATACTATATTTTTACAAAATCAAAATCAAAAGAATAATTCTAAAAAGAAGCTATTTTTTTTATTTCTTAAAAACTATTTCTATTTCTGCTCAAAAATATTTTTTTTTTCTTCTAAAAATTTGTCCAAACACCTTAACTTTAATAAAAACACTATTTACAATTAAAATGGCACTTTTGGCTATTAAAAAAAGCACGGCAAACAGCTATAAAACTGTTAGGATTTTGCACTGATTTTTTCTTATTATATTGGATTTTACTTTTACGAAGGAATTACGGAAATATTTCTTATCGTAATTGATTCTTATTTTTCCTAATGATAAATATAGATCTCTAATATATTAGCAAATTCTTTTCTTGGTGGAAAAGTTTTGTCCTTCTGTAAATTGAAAATCCTTTCTTCTCGTATAATAAAATAATTAGATCAATTGACCAAACTATATTATAGCATGATGCCTCTCTTGATATTATTTTGTCGTCTGATTTAGTTAGGGCTGCTTATCGGGTGGATTGGAGAGATATTATGCTTAACGGATCAGCTTATCAGTTATCGGCTTGTAAACATACTAATTCACTAGCCATCATGTAAGATATCGAACCGATTAGTATCGAGTTAGTGATAATCAGATGATTTATTGGCTAAATCAAATAAACAAGAAAAATTACATAAGTAAGCAAGATTATAAATAATAGATAGACGATCCAATCACAATCACGCTCCAATTGGCTAATGAACCTTTTATTGTTAATGATAGTTTCTTCTTCTTTAATTCTTTTACAATAAGCAAGTTAAAATATAAAATGGGGATCCTCAGTAATAGAAGTTTGGTTAATATAATTTAGGATATAGTTTGGCTTCAGTTACATGTTAAATAATTCATTTGAGCAGAAGGTATCAAGAACTATCTAGATGTGATGATCCGATAGGTCATATTGAGTGCTAGCCTTTATTTTTGCGTTTTGAGAGTTCTAAGAGCTTCATTTGATATTGTGACTTGTGTGCATGGTCCGTGTCACTTTTCGAAAAGATTTTATGTGAAATTTTAAAGAAAATATAATTTTTGAGTTAAATGAGGCTAGAATTTACCACGGTCAATATTTTTGGTAAACGACCCCAGATCGATATTTTGACGATTTCGATAGGTTCGTATGATATTTTTGAACTTGTATGGGTGCTTGATTGGGGTCCTCAGTGATCAGAACGTGTTTCGACGTATTATGTGAAAGTTAGCAAAATTTGAGTTTTAAGTCGAAAATTTTCGATTTTGATGATTGATTCTTAATATTTGATGTTATTTTGATGATTTGAGTTAGTGAGCGAGTTTGTGTGATGTTATTACACTTGTGTGAATGTTTGATCGGGAGCCCGAGGGGCTCTGATGAGTTTCGAATGCATTGCAGACTGATTTGGAACATCTTATGCATAGTTGTTGTTGGTGTAAACTTGCAGGTTTCACAATTGAGAAAACCTTATCGTATTTGCGATATCAGGCTCGCAAATACAAACATGGGTTGGGGCTGGGGCTGGGACTTTGTATTTGCGAAGTAAAGTTCGCTTTTGTGGACTGATCTGGGATCGCATTTGCGATCTCAGAGTCGCATTTACACATAGTGGATAGTAAGAACAGCTTCGCATTTACGAAGCATTACTCGCATTTACGATTAGGGGTTCATCGCATTTGCGGCTTACGCATGTCCGTGACACTAATCTCATTTGCGATCAGTTATTCACATTTGCGGACATTATAATTGTGAACAAGAGTCCGAAATTGCAACATATGCAATTGGGTAAAAGCTGAAAAAGGGTCTTCGCTCATTTTACGTCATTTCTCAACCCTAGACTCCATAAATGCAACTTCTTGAGAGCTTTTTCTTTTCAAATTTATTGGTAAGCATCTTTAACTAGTTTTCAATCAATTTCAACTACTTTACATGAATTTTTAACACCAAATCTATGAATTTCAAGGTAGAAATTAGGGATTTTGAATAGAAATTAGGGATTTTATAAAATTGAGATTAAGACCTTAAATTAAGGTTGAATTTCGAAATAAATCACATAACTGGGCTTGGGGTGAGTGGGTAATCGGGATCTGATCCGAATCTCTGTCTTTACCCAATTCTTCTTCCGTAAGATGTCATGACGGCACCTAGTCTCTATGACTAGGTAAGTGTAACAATTTCGGAAAAATCAAAAATAAAAACAGAATCAACAACTAAACTTCAACAGATAACTATAGAACTGAAAAATGTTGCTCAACATGTACAAGTAACCAACAGCTCGAGTATAACAATATTCCCAAAATCTGATAATCACAAGTCACAAGCTTTAATAATCTATTCTAACTGTCTCTATACATCAGTAACTCGGTAAAACAAAAGAGGAACAACATAAGGGATAGAGGAGGACTCCGAGATTTGTGGACGCTGGCAGATATACCTTGAGTCTCTAGAGCAGCAACAAGTACGCAACTAATAGCGGCGCCGGTAGGAGGTACCTGGACCTGCACACAAAATATGTGAAGAAGAGTATCATGAGTACACCACAATGATACCCAGTAAGTGTCAAGCCTAACCTTGGTAGAGTAGTGATGAGGTCAGGTCAAGGCCCTACTGGTATATAATAAATAAGGCAGAAGATATAGCAATATAATGGAAGACAGAGAATTTAACAACGAGGGATACAGGAAGATAACAACACATCACGCAAGGATAAACAACAGGGGCACTCCTGAGATACTGTCTCATAGTCCCAAAAGTAAATGCTCAATAGGGGATCTCCCGAGGTACCGCCTCATAGTCCCAAAAGTAAATATGCAGCGAGGTATCTCCAGAGATACCGTCTCGAAATACCAAAAGTAAATATGCAGCGGGGATCTCCCGAGGTACCTCCTCGTAGTCCCAAAAGTAAATATGTGATATGGGATCTCCCGAGGTACCGCCTCATAGTCCCAAAAGTAAACACACAGCTCGAAATCGATGGAAATAACAATTACAACAAGAAATCCTACAGTTTAAGACTAAGTACAAGTCAAGGAAAAAGTAGGAATTCAACTAAGTATGTTGCACAGAGTTCAAATAAGCATTTAAGACACGTAAACATGTGATATTTGGCTAAACAGGATAACTACACATGCTGGAATAACTCATTTAATATAAAACAGGTTATTGTTCAGTAAAAACCAGATTTTACAATAATTAACCCGTGTACGCACTCGTCACCTCGCGTACATAACACTCACATATCATAGAAGGATTACAACAGTACCAAATCCAAAGGGGATTTCCCCGCAGAAGGTTAGGCAAGCCACTTACCTCGAACCAAGCTCAATTAGTCAGTAAGAATGTCTTTTCCTCGACTTTCCGACTTCAAATGGCCTAAATCTGGCCAAAAGCAATTTCATACCATAAATATAACTATAAGAAACTATTCTAATTAATGAAATCAATACTTTAACAAGAAATTGGAAAATCACCGCAAAAAGTCGACTTGGGCCCACATCTCTGAATCGGGTAAAAATTATAAAATACAAACGCTCGTTCAACTACGAGTTCACTCGTACTAAAATTACTCAAATACCAAAATATCAATCAAAATCCAAAAATTCGGTTGAAGAACTTTTTCCACTTTTTCCTCAAATTTCACAACCCAAATCTTAAATTAGAAGATGAAATTAACGATAGATTAGTGGAATATAACCAAAAACGAATCAAGAATCATTACTCAATCGATGCCTTTGAAAATCCCTCCGAATCTCGCCCACATCAGAGCTCTCTATCCCAAGTTATGATAAAAATGGCAAAATCCTCGATTTGGAATGTTTATATCTGTCCAGTGAAATCCTTCTTCGCGAACGCGGAAGCCTCCTCGCGTTCGTGAAGCATAAAAATTCCTTTAGTCCAAAACCTATTTCACGAACGCGATGGCCTAATAGCGAACACGGAAGCTCACACAGTCTGACCCTTCGCGAATGCGAGACTCTCATCGCGAATGCGTAGGCAAAATGCCTGGGACCTCCTCTGCCCGTTCCTCTACACGAACGCGAGGTCCCTATCGCGAACGTGCAGGCTCAATTCTCCAAAGCTTTGCGAACGCGGGAACCATATCACGAATGCGAAGAACAAAAATCAGCTAGCCTACAATACCTTACGCGAATGTGAGACCTCTCTCGGGAATGCGATGAAGGAAACCAGCAACTGATGCACCAGATTTTTTGCAATTCTAACAATTCCGAATCTAGTCTGTTAACCACCCGGAATCCACCCGAGGCCCCCGGGACCTGAACCACATATACCAACAAGTCCTGAAATATTATACGAACTTAGTCGTACCCTCAAACCACATCAAACAACAACAAGAACATGAATCACACTCCAATTCAAACTTAATGAACTTTGAAACTTCAAACGTCTACAACCGATGCCGAAACCTATCAAATCAGGTCTGATTGACCTCAAATTTTGCACACAAGTCATACTTGGCATTACAGACCTAATCCCAATTTCGGAATTGGAATTTGACCCCAATATAAAAAAAGTCCACTCCCGGTCAAACTTCTCAAAAATTTAACTTTCGCAATTTCAAGCCTAATTCAGCTACTAAGTCCAAAATCATCCAATGTAGCTAATGAAACTCCATTTTGGAGTCGTCTTCATACAATTCCAACTACGGTCAAATTCCTAGAACTTAAGCTTTCATTTTAGGGACTAAGTGTCTCAATTAACTCCGAAACCAAATATAAAATCTCCCGGCAAGTCACATAAGCATAAAATGATACAGGAAAATCAGTAAATAGGGGATCGAGGCTATTACTCTCAAAATGACCGTCCGGATCGTTACAATCTCGGATTTTAACCAAGAAGGCTCAGGGTTGACCTTTATTGACTTTTTAAAAAATTATCAAAATTGAACCTCTTTCATTAGTGGGTAGTTTCTAAAGCTTATTTTGGATTGTTTGATTGATAATTGGCTAGATTCGGTTGGTTTAGAGGCTTGTTCGGAAGGAAAGTCATGGTTGATTGTTGACTTTGTGTGAAAAGAGGTAAGCGTTATGGTTAATCTTGATTTGAATGAATTAAGGTAGAGTCAAGTATATTTTCTATGTGAACTATATGTTGGGGCGGTGTTTATGCAAGGTGACGGATGTATATGTATTGTCCATGGGATAAGCATGCGGGTGGATTTTGCCTTATTTTCACCATATTATTTCATTCACTATACCTTTTATGCCTTAGATAGATCGTGTATTCCTTGACTAATCGCTTTCAAGTTATTTCTTATATTGAATTATTGCAATATTAGGTGTTGAGAATGTGGAAGTTGTAATTTGTTGTCGGCTCTAATTGTGGAAAGATTCTCGTGTGACGAGTGGAGTTCAATACAATTGTTGAAGTGAATTGGCTTCCCACCTTGCTTGTTATTTGTTTTGTTGTTGCTTGGTGAGGAAGAGTGAAGAGGATGAAGGGTGTTGCCATGTCTCATTTGCATATTGATGTCATTGATTGAGTTAATGTGAGGATAAAAGCACGAAGGGTGATGTCATGCACATGCTTATTTATCATGAGAGATTAAAGCGTGAAGGGTGATGCCGTGTATATGCATTTTTATTGTGATCATGTGAGGATGAGAGTAAAGGCACGAAGGATGATGTCGTGCACTAGCATTTATGATATATGGTGATGAGGAGAGTAAAAGCACGAAGGGTGATGTCGTGCACTTTATTGATTTTATTGCTTTACTTGATAATTAAGATATGAACTTGACTTGATGGTTTTGATGCATATTTTGAAAGAGGTCTACTTGGTGAGTCTTACTTATTGTTTTCGCTTATTGCCCATTTCTACATGTCCCTACCCTTTTGTTACTTTTGACGCTTATTTGTTATTCCATTTCTTTATGTTTATAACTGCTCATTTTTTTGTAGGTGTCTTGTCTTAGCCTCATCACTACCTCATCGGGGTTAGGCTCGACACATACAGAGTATATTGGGTCGGTTGTACTCATACACTTCTACACTTCTGCACTTCTGTAACGACCCGGCCGGTTGTTTTGAGAATTTAAGCTTCGTTCAGCAGCATAAGTTCTTGAGAAGCTTCATATTATGTGTATCTACTTGCGTACAAGGTTTAATTCAGTTATCAGAGGATTTGAAGTCGAATTGGAAGAAGGATTCTAGTTTTGAAAGCTTAAGCGGTAAGAATTGGATCGGAATTGGACTTTTGAGTAAACGGTTCCGGAATGGGTGTTGGATGATCTCAACAGCTTCATATGGTTGTTTTGGACTTAGGTGTACATCCAGATTTGGATTTAGAGGTTCGTAGGGTAATTTGAGGCATTTCGGCGAAAGTTGGAAAAGTTAAAGTTTGGAAAATGGAGAAGTTTGACTCATAGTTGACTTTTGTGATATCAGGGTCGGAATGAAATTTAGAGAGTTGGAAAAACTCCGTTATGTCATTTGGGACTTGTCTGCAAAATTTGGCGCCATTCCGTGTTGGTTTGATTGGTTTCGGCATGATTTTTCGAAGTTGGAAGAATTTGGAAGTTCATAGTTCGATTTATGGTGCGGTTTGCATTTTCGGCGTTGTTTGATTTGATTTGAGACCTTGAGCGAGTCTGTGTTAGGTTATAGAACTTTTTTTTTTGTGTTTAGACGGGGTCCGATGGCCTCGGGTGTGTTTCGGATGGGCTACGGACCAATTTCCTCTATTTTTGGACTACTGGTTTCTGGTGTCTAATATCCTTCTTTGCAATCGCGAAGTCTCTTCCGCATTCGCGTAGTGTTCCGTTGATCTGCCCCATGATTCTTATTTGCATTCGTGTTTGCGTTTAGTGTTCGCGAAGGTCTGCCTCTTCCTTCTTCGCGTTCGCATTCCCCATCTCGCGTTCGCGTAGCAAAACCAGGTCCTGGGCGCTGGTGAGCACTTTCCTCTTCGCGTTCACGTGTCCCTTACGCGTTCGCGTAGGTTCTCGTTCTCTCTTCTTCGTGTTCGTGTCGCTTCACTCGCGTTCGCGATGGGCTTTCTTGGCAGCTTCATTGTTTCTTCTTCGCGAACGCGATTCCTCTTCTGCGTTCGCGATACATAAGGACCTTGGCAGATCATAAGATATTCGAATCGAGGTTTAGGCCATTTTTATCATATTTTGACTCGAATTTGAGCGATTCTTTGTGGGTTTTTCAAGAAATTTGATTGGGTAAGTGTTCTTCACCTAGTATTTAATATATTCCATGATTTTATCTTCATTTTTATCATTTAATTTGTGTTTGGGGTTGAGAAAAATGTTGGTTTTTGGAGAAATTTTCTAAAATAAAAAATCATTATTTGAGGGACGAAATAGTATCGGAATTTGATAATTTTTGTATGGTTGCACTCGTATCGGAATGGGTATTCGGTTTTTGTAAAATTTGTCGGGTTTCAAGGTGGAGACCTGGGGGTCGACTTTTGGGCCGATTTTTGGATTTTGTTAAAAAGATTGAGACTTTATGATCCGGAATAGTTTCTTATGAGTTTTATTTATGCTTTGAAGTTACTTTGGTTAGATTTGAGGTGTCCGGAGATCTTTTTCACCCGAGAAGTTCATTTTAGAGTATCGGTTGTCGTCTTCGAGGTAAGTATCTTGCCTAACCTTGTATGGGGGACTTCCCCTTAGGATTTGAGTCTTCTATGTTGATTGTAATCCGTGTAGGCGAGGTGACGAGTGCGTGCTCGGACTTATTTATGGATAGTTGGCCTTTTAGGGTTCTTAGGTCCTTATATTCACTGCATATGAAGTTGTTCTTGATATGACTGAGTTCCTATTTACTAGTTTCACATCCACAAGCTTAAATTAGAATTCACCCTTATTGCCTATTTGACTTAACTAAAGATTTTACCTCATTTATTGTCACGCTATCTCGTCATAACTGCGTATCTTTATTTGAAATTATCCTCATCTCCTCCTATAATTGTTTAGTACTAATTGAGGTTATGACTACCTATCCGATGTTTGTCTTAATTGAATTGTTTAATATTCTTCGTAATTGCCCAACCTTAAAAGAAGTCTAGATATCCCACGTTTAGTTGACTTTCCCTTATTTGAACTAGTTGACTCATGTTAGTTTTTCCTTGTTGCTGAACTGTATATTGTGGAATGGTTGTGACATATTAGTTCCTGCCTTGTTGAATTGTTCTCTTTACACCTAACATTCTTTACTGTGGTTATTCCTTGTAAATGAGTTCTACCATTTCTTTGTGATTTAAAGTTCTTGAGTGGTTTACTTGTTGCACTTTGTATTATTGTCATTATTGCTGTTGTACTCGTTGTGGTGATGCACGAGGTTTCTGTTGTGCTGTAACTGTTATATCTGTTGGTTGTGCTGCATATTTATTTTGGGACTATGAAACGGTCTTCTGGGAGATCCTCCTGCATATTTACTTTGGGACTACGGAAAGGTATTCTAGGAGATCACCCTTGTACTGCATATTTACTTTGGGACTATGGAACGGTATTTTGGGAGATCCCTCAGCACTGCATATTTACTTTGGGCCTACGGAACGGTATTTCGGGATATCCCCCTGCACATTTACGTTTGGGACTACGGGACGGTATCCTGGGAGAACCCCTGTTGTTATATCTGTGTTTTGAGCTGCTAAACTTCCATGCTTACATTATTTTAAACATTCTACGTGATGTCCGTTCTTTTTCTTATGCTTACTAGCTGGTATGGACTATATTAGGACACTTGCACAGGCATACACGTAGCGAAGCATCCTTATCGGATAAGAGGTTTCCTTGATATTGCTGAGTATAGACACACACCCTTGTTTACTTGCCTTCCATGTGGGAATGACTCTATTTGGCACATGAGTCGTTAGTGCGGTTATGAGGTGTAATGAGGGCACATGATGCCAAGTATTAGAGGTTTAGGTATTGAGACCCGTATTGTATGATTATGAGATAAGGTGTCACATGATGACTTATATTCGAAGGTTATTATTTGAAAAGACTATATTTGAAAAGTATTTATTTTGAAAGAACTATGTTTGAAAGATATTTATTTGAAGGAAGTATATTTCGAAATATCTTTATTGGAAAGGATTATATTTTTAAAAATTTCTATTCGAAAACTTAGGTGAAAGATTTATACTTGAAGGTTTTGACTAATTGATTGGAGTTTGTTGGCTAAGACCTGATATGAAAACTGTCGTAGTTGCTGAGTTATTACTTGTCTTTACAGTATTCGTGATTTCGGATTTGGGTTATGTTTCCGTTCACTCTTCTGTGTCCTTACTATAGTGTTCCGATGTATTTGTTGTTCTTTTCCTTATTGCAATTACTGTATTGTTAGCCATATCGCGTAGTCTTTAGGTAGAAATCATGTGATGTTGTTCCTATACTTATATTTGTTCTGTTTATTAGACTAGTGGGTGTCTTCACTGTTCCTCGTCACTACTCCACCGAGGTTAGTCTTGATACTTACTGGGCACCACTTTGGTATGCTCATACTACACTTCTATTTTTTTTGTATAGATCTAGATATTGATCGTTAGTAGCTGTGCGGATTCTTGCCGAGGAAACTTAAGGAAATCTTGTTGTTGCGTTCGTAGGCTTCGGAGTCACTTTCCTATTTCGTATTCATAGGGTTGTATTTATTTCTATATAGTTGTGTTTAGAAGTTGTAGCGAAATTCTGTAGAGCTTATGACTTGTACCGCTGGTTTTGCGAAGATGTAAATTCTATAAAGATTACTATGTTGAGACTGTTAGGCTTTCTTTACTATGGTTAATATTCAGTAAATATTAGGCTTACCTAGTCCCTAAGACTAGGTGCCATCATGAAACCCAACGGAGGGGAAATTGGGCCGTGACAACTTCTTTGTGCAAATTTTGACATTGGTACTAGCGGAGTCACAAGAGATACTTAGGGGATATCATATAGTGATTCAAGGTAGATTTGCATCCCGTTCACAGGTCTTAGAGTCACCTTCCTATTTTTATTGTACTGATTCCATTTCATTTCAGACAATGTTGTATTTCTTTCAGAGCCTTGTATTTAGTTGGATCTAGACGCTCATGTACTTGTGGAACCAAATCTTGGGGTGATTTTACGTTAGTTACTGGTTCTAGAACTTATTATGTTATCATAGAGTTATTTCATGTTATATTATTTGTTCAGCTGTTGGTTATTTATGGCTTTTCTTTGCGTGTTGTCTGTTGGTTGACTTACCTAGCAAGCAGTATTAGGCGTCATTACGACCCCTTATTGGTTGGAATTTTGGATCGTGACACCAGATCTTCATAGTCGCACACCAAAAATATGTTATGATGTCGTTGAAACTAAAGATGCTAAAAAGGTGCTCCATTGTAAGTTTGACTGGTGTCGTTATTTCTTAAAGATTGTTGAGAGAAATAGAGAATGTTGTTGAGTGCTGCTCATATTTAGGGTAATAAGAAATTAGGATTTCAAATAGTAAAAAAAGATACTTCATATACATAGGGGTAAAGATATTAATATAATAATTCTTAACGAGTTAACGGTTCACCCGATAAGAAAATTGTATAATCCTCCCCAAATCGATAAATCATTAATTGTAAAATTTTAATCTGTTTACCAACCGTTAATCTGATAACCCGATACCAATAAACCAATAAATCACTTTTGTGGTTCGATTATCGATTACGGTTCGATTTTAAACAAGCATAAATTTAGTTCTCGCTCACAGTTTCCTTTGTTAGCTTTCACATGGCCGCCTGAGTTATTTTGATCCCAACAAAAATAGGGCAATTTTTTCTTCCGACTATAAAAAATTATTTCATCACTAGAATTTTTTTTTTATTTGTAAATATTGACTTACCATTTGTATTTATTCAAAATATTAGCATAATGATAAAAGAAATTATCAGGCGAGCATTTCTAAGTGAAATCAGGGGCGACTGAACTATAAAGCCACTAAAGCACTGGCTTGGGGCCCCAGCTTTTTAGAGACCCACTTTTTTCTGAAGATGTATTTTATGTATTACTAGTATCTATGAACGTGCATTGCATGTTAATAATGACACGTGATGGTTTAAACATTTAATTATATAAAGGACCAATAAAATTTAATTAATGAGAGAAATTTAGGAAAAATGCATAAGTACCCCCGTGACCTATACCCGGGTTCCCAACTACACACTTTTTCTTTGCGGGAATCCTATTACCCTCCTAAACTTATTTTAAATAAAATTATTTGCACCTTTAACGCTGACGTGGCAGAGTGTGTGTATTTCACTCTCCCAAAGGAGAGTGAGAAGAAAGAAAAAACGATTTTCAGATTATTTTTTATTCTTTTTTCCCATTTTTCTTACTTTTTTTTCCTTTTCCTTTTCCTTTTTCTTTGTCTTTTTTCTTTTACTTTTTTTTTCATTTCTTCTCTAATTCCGGCGGATATTCATTCACCGGTGACTTTGTCTAACCGTTTTTCTTCTATTTTTTCTTTTCACACACAAATTAAACTCTCAAAAGGATCTATTCATAAGAAAAATAAAATACACTCAGATTTGGGGGGAAAAATTCATCATCGGAAAACCTTCCCACGCCGGAAAAAAATGATGTATTGAAATTTTAACTGAAAAAAATTTTCTTAGCTTATATTCATTTTTATTTCTTTTGCTCTTCCTCCCACACATAAATTACACTTTGAAGAAATTTTTATATATATATATATATAAAACAAAACACATTTAGATCGGGATAAAATATGTCGCCAGAAAAAAAAATTCACCGAAAAAATGGTGTTTGTGAAATTCCGACGACCACCATTTTATGCTGTCGGTGACCAAAACAAAAAGAAAAAGAATGAAATAACCAAAAAAATGAGAATAATAAGAAATAAGAAAAAGGGATAATAAAAAGAAGAAAGAATAAAAAAAATACTAAAAATACATATGGGGGCGCGTGTAGCTTACCACTTGCCAAGAGTTTGGTTGTTAGCATTAAGGGTGCAAATAATTACATTTAAAATAAGTTTAGGGGGGGTAATAGGATTCTCCCAAAGAAAAAGTGTGTAGTTAGGAATCCAGGTATAGGTCAGGGGGGTACTTATCCATTTTCCCAAAATTTTATATATAATAATCATCTAAATATCTAAAAATATTATTACATTAGCATAATTGATGAATTTAAAATAAAAGGACATCATCACACAAATGATCAATTTTGTCATATTAGTTAGATAATAATGTATTAGTACTTCCTCTGGTCAACTTTAAGTGATTTTTTGGTTGCTTTCACACATATTAAGGAATTCACCTTTTATCATTAATTAACAATATAATTGACTATATTAACCTTAAAGTGGATCAGAGGAAGTATAATTTAAAAGTATTTAATGTGATGGTATCTTATCGAACACTTCTTTGTGGGCGATATTTTTGTGTGTGTATGTTTCCTCCTAGTTGGTTACTCTACCTTAACCAGAAATTTTGTTGGCGATTTTGATATCCCTCTTGAAAGTGCAACATATAGTTGTTTGTGCAAGAAAATATATTGCGGTAAATATAATCTAATATTTAGGATGTTTGTCCTTGTGATTTATTTATTATATTTGAAAAACATAAACATACTAAAAATTATTTTGACACAAATTTAAAAGAATATTCCTTAGTTTTGAAAGACCAAAGTTGAATTCAGGGATAAGAATATATTTAGAAGCACATTGACCAGTATCATAATTTTGCATGTATGACATTACTGTCACAACTTCTAAATACCATCTGTGTGCTATTACATTAGCTATTCGGCATATCTAAGTTTTTCAGTAGCATAAAGAGCATATTTTTTTTCAAAAACAACCTATATACAATGGAAGTTCAATTTTAACTTAGTCTATTACATATATGGTGACACTAACATAAGTAAGAAATATTAAACTTGACAACAAATGTGTAAGGTAAAAGGCCATTTGATATTAATGTATTTAAGCATTCTTCTTGATAGTAATTATTGGTATCATTCTCTGCTGAGTCAAAAACTGAAAAATATTTTGTTTTTACTATAGAATCTTGCAATCAACCTTTTATTTAGTTGATCAACATATTCATTTCTGCTAGCTAAGATAGCTTTTTAGATCTATCATGTGATTTGCAAATTGCTTTTTTAATCTAATGATACAAATATTTCTCTTATTAAATGCACTACTATTGGCATTGAGGTTGATAACCAAGTATTCGAGAAGAATCAAATCATCTTTTATTGGATGCTCTTCTTCGTTTCCGACATGAAGCAAGAAGACACTAAATACTGGATCTGTTCTTACTTTATATTTCTTGTCAGTTGAATCTTTTTTATTTGAGGCCAGAAGTATAACTTTGGCGAGCTAGATTTTACAGTCTATGCTTTTGTCGATTTTGGAACTACTGGTATTACTTGATAGAAATCACCTCTCAAACCATTAATTTTTCACCAAATGGTTCATTAACATTCAATATATCTCCAAAACTCCGGGCAATTATTTCGATCGTTTGACACTTATAAATGTAGTTATAAGTGTTTCATCCCATATTATCAATTTTGCTTTCCTTATAAATTTAGCACATTTGCTCTGCTTTGATATATATTTGTGATGGTTATTTGAGTAGAAAAACAGTTCAAATATAATATAAAAATATATTATCGTGGGGATATTATTTCCCTCAATTTCAACTCTTTATGCAGCCCAATTAATATTACTTTTATTTTTTCTAGGTATTAGACATTATGCAGTGGTAATGTATTGACAATATGGAGGATTATTATAAAAATTAATTTTATTAAACCTTCCCAAATATTTTTAAATAAGAATTTAATAGATAATTTTTTTTTATTTTTAAAATTTTAAATATTAAAAATTTCCATAGAAGGTATTGTAGTCCAAGAAATAAATTATTATAGTTATGTCATTTACCTATGAGTTCTTTCATTTAATATTTTATGGTTATTTTGGTCTATTAATAATGTATTTGTGACTTTATAATAATATAGGCTTTCCTTTTTCTAAATCGATTTGGACAATATAATACATTCTTAAATTAGTCCAAAATATTACAGTTATGTCCTTTTCCTATGAGTTCTTCCATTTAATATTTTAAGGAAATTTTGGTCTATTAGTATTATATTTGTGCTTTTATAATAATACACAATCTCTTTTTTCCAAATCGATTTGGACAATATAATACATTATCAAATTAAATTAGTAATAGGACATTATAATATGTTTTCAAATTAAATTTGTAATAGAAAATTTTAAGAAGTATATCCTAAAAGTAATAGGATAATATGACTAAATACACGTCTCTACCCCGAAAGTAATTATATATTAAAAGGAAACATAACGTGTTCGTAAAGGTATTAGGTATACATGCTAACATGTAGTATTATATGTCTATGCCTGAAAGTAATTATGTTAATAGGATTCCTAAAGGTAATCATGCAGGATTCCTAACGTATAGTATATGTCCTAAAACTAATAGAATTATAAGGCTAATATCTACAATTTCGATTATGTCCTTTTATTATGCGTTATTATGCTTAATATTATAAGGTTATTGTCACGACCCAGATTTTTCACCCTCGGAAGTCGTGATGGCACCTACTAATGTGAGCTAGGCAAGCCAATCCTTTAAACTAATTACTCCATTATCCAATTAATTCTATTTAACAGATATAAAGCGATAACGTATAAACAGCAGAATATTTAATTAAGCGGAAGAAAAACAATAAAATATCTGATTCTATAGCTATGACAACTACTTAAACCTTAATCAGCCAAAACCTGGTGTCACAGACGGTCTAAGATTACTAAATACAAGGTCCGAGAATAAAGACACATGTTTCTGAAGCAAAGATGAAATAGGAAATAAAAGATAGAGGAGACGCCAGGGCCTGCGGACGCCTGCAGGTCTACCGTGGATCTCCGCGTAGACTGAATGTAGCCTCCAACTACGATCCAAGAGCTACTCCAGGATCTGCACATAGTGCAAAGTGTAGTATCAGCACAACCGACCCCATGTGCTGGTAAGTGTCTAGCCTAACATCGGCAAAGTAGTGACGAGGTTAGGACTAGACCACCAAATAAACCTGTGTAATTATATAATATACAGCGAAAAGTAAAGCAGGAGTAAACAAGTAAAGATGGTAGGGGAAACATGCTTCGGGGAATAACAAGTAAAAACAGAATATCAAGAGAACTATAAAGGAATCAAAATTCAACCACTAACAAGAGTAGGGAAAGCAAAGGCAGATTTCACTTTCTTTTCACATCTTGTTGTAGGCGTGCAACCTGATCACATTTCCTGTATCTCGTGGCAGGCGTGCCACCCGCTCCCATTTCGCTATATCTCGTGGCAGGCGTGCCACTCGCTTCCATTTCATTTATCTCTTGTGGTAGGCGTACCACCCACTCCCATTTTATTATATCTTGTGGTAGGCGTACCACCCGCTCCCATTTCATTATATCTTGCGGTAGGAGTACCACCCGCTCCCATTTTATTTATCTCTTGTGGTAGGCGTACCACCCGCTCCCATTTCATTATATCTTGCGGTAGGCGTACCACCCGCTCCCATTTCATTATATCTTGTGGTAGGCGACCACCCGCTCCCATTTTATTATATCTTGTGGTAGGCGTACCACCCGCTCCCATATATAAGCCAACAATAATCACAAGGATTCCCGGCAAGGGAACAATAATATCAACAAACAATATCCAGACAAGGGAGAAACTGCTATAACCAAACTTGCTACAACATCTAACTACCTTAGCTATAACAAAGTTGTTATAATACCTAACATAGAGAATCATCAACCTAAACATCCGTAATATCAATTAAGAACGCAATGCAAGGGACTCACAACTCAACAATAGCCCGGCAAGGGGGCAGCATAATGATCTCTTCTTTTTCTCACTTTTACTTCACAATTCGTTATACAACTTGAGCCAACGCTTCTCAATGTTCATAGGTCACAATTATTTCTACAACTTTACACAACAAATAGAATCTTCACCAAGGCATGAATAATACAACGAAGTCATGAAAATCACAATATAAGACGTCATGCTTGACACCAACGTATAGATACTCGTCACCATGCCTATACGTCGTGCTCAACAAGAAGAAAATAGCAAACAAGACACAACTCCTAATCCCTCAAGCTAAGGTTAGACCAAACACTTACCTCGATGCCACGAACACATTCACGATTCAATTATAGCTTTACCCCTTGATTCCACCACCAATTCGCTCGTATCTAGTCACAAGTTACTTAATTACATCAATAAACGCTAAATGAATCAATTTGAATGCATGTATATGGATTTTCCAAAGTTTTACCCAAAAAAGTCAAAATCACCCCCGAGCCCACGTGGTCAAAACCCGAGGTTCGAACCAAAATCCGATTACCCATTCCCTCACGACTCAATTACATAATTTGTTTTGAATTCGGACCTCAAATCGAGGTCCAAATCCCCAATTTTTGAAAAACTTAGGTTCTACCCAAAACACCCAATTTCTCCCGTGAAAATCATTGATTTTGAGTTGAAATCATGTTAAAAGATGTTAAGGAGTGAATAAAATGAGTTAGAAATCACTTACCAACGTTTTGGAGAAGAAGGGTTGTTTGAAAAATTGCCTCATATGTTTTTTGGGGTTTTGAAAAATGAAAAATTACTAAAAATTCCGTCTATTTATACCCATTTCAGACCCCCTGTGCGGACCGCACAAAATGGATTGCGGCCGCACAGGCCTTCCTGAGGGTACTGCGGTCCAGTGCCCTGTGCGGACAACACGAAATGGACTGCGGCCGTACAGACCTCCACCGCGTACCGCACAAAGCCGACCACGGATTGCACTGGCCCCCTTCCGCAGTCGCACATGTTTTTGTGCGGACCGCACTGGCGGGTACAGAGACCTATAACTTCTCTGAACCTGCAACAACTATTTATTTTTTGGCCTAAGGCATCCCGGAACCTACCCGAAATTCACCCGAGCCCTCGGGGCTCCAAACCAAAAGTACACAAAATCCTCAAAACATCATACGGACTTATTCGTGCAATAAAATCGTCAAAATAACATCATGAACATCAAATTAAATCTCGAGATCAATGAAATTTTCTCAAAACTTATTTAAACATCAATTTTGCGATTTAAGTCCGAATCACGTCATATGACATCCGTTCCAAATTCCACAGAAATGTTTTAAATCATATGTAAGACATGTATCGGGCGCCGGAACCAAAATACGGGCCCGATACCACCATGTTCTAAGCAAATTTCATTTCAATTTTCTTTAAACAATTTCAGGAAATAATTTTCTTTAAAAATTCGTTTCTCGGGCTTGGGACATCGGAATCCGATTCCGGGCATACGCCCAAGTCCCATATATTCCTAACGGGTCCGGGTCTATTTACCCAAAACGTTGATTGAAGTCAAATTTATTCATTTTACAGTCAAAGCTTATCATTTTTTCACAAATTTTCACATTTAAGCTTTCCGGCTACGCGCCCGGACTGCGTACGCAAATCGAGGTGACTCTAAATGAGGTTTTCAAGGCCTCGGAAACACAGAATTTAATTTAAAGCAAGTGTTTGGGTCATCACATTCTCCACCTCTAAAACAACCATTCGTCCTCGAACGGACAGAAGAAAGAAGTACCTAAGTCAGGGAAAAGATGGGGATAACGGCTCCGCATATCGGACTCGGACTCCCAGGTCGATGCCTCAGGAGGTTGACCTCTCCACTAAACACGAACAGAAGGAAAACTCTTCGACCTCAACTGGCGAACCTGCCGGTCTAGAATAGCCATTGGCTCCTCCTCATAAGATACGTCCTTGTCCAACTGGACAGTATTGAAATCTAACACGTGGGATGGATCGCCGTGATACTTCCGAAGCATTGACACATGAAACACTGGATGCACGGCTGATAAGCTCGGTGGCAACACAAGTCTATAAGCCACCCCTCCCACTCGATCAAGAATCTCAAACGGGCCAATGAACCTAGGGCTAAGCTTGCCTTTCTTCCTAAATCTCATCACGCCCTTCATAGGCAACACTCAGAGCAATACCCGCTCACCGACCATAAAAGCCACATCTCGAACCTTGCGGTCTGCATAACTTTTTTGTCTGGACTGAGCTATACGAAGCCTATCCTGAATAATCCTGACCTTGTCCAAGGCCTCCTGAACCAGATCCGTACCCAACAACCGAGCCTCTCCCGGCTCAAACCATCCAACCGGAGACGACACCGCCTACCATATAAAGCCTCATAAGGAGCCATCTGAATACTCGACTGGTAGTTGTTGTTGTAGGTAAACTCTGCTAAAGGCAAAAACTGATCCCACGAGCCCCCAAAGTCGATGACACAGGCTCGGAGCATATCCTCCAAAATCTGAATAGTCCGCTCGGATTGTCCGTCCGTCTGAGTATAAAATGTTGTACTCAACTCAACCTGTGTGCCCAATTCTCACTAAACTTCTCTCCAGAAACACGAGGTAAACTGCGTACCTTGGTCCGAAATGATAGACACAGGCTCACCATGAAGACGAAAAATCTCCCGTATATAGATCTCAGCTAACCTCTCGTATGAATAGGAGATTGCCACAGAAATGAAATGCGCTGACTTGGTCAGCCTATCAACAATAACCCATACTGCGTCGAACTTCCTCCGAGTCTGCGGGAGTCCAACAACTAAGTCTATAGTGATCCGCTCCCACTTCCACTCGGGAAGCTCAATCCTCTGAAATAAACTGCTAGGACTCTGATGCTCATAATTAACCTGCTAACAATTTAAACACTGAGCCACATATGCAACAATATCCTTCTTCATTCTGTGCCACCAATAATGCTGCTGCAATTGCTGATACATCTTCGCGGCGCCCGGATGAATAGAGTACCGGGAGCTATGGGCCTCCTCTAAAATCAACTCCCGAAGCCCATCCACATTTGGCACACACCCTCGACCTTGCAATCTCAAAACTCCATTACCATCTAAGGTAACTTGCTTGGCACCTCCGCGCTGCACCGTGTCTCTAAGGACACACAAATAGGGATCATCATACTACCGATCACGGATACACTCCAATAAAGAAGAACGAGCGACTGTGCAAGCTAATACCCGACTAGGCTCAGAAATATCCAATACTCACGAACCGATTGGCCAAAGGCTGAACATCCAAAGCAAGCGGTCTCTCACCGATCGGAATATAAGCAAAACTGCCCATACTGGCTGATTTGCTACTCAAGGCATCAGCCACCACATTGGCCTTTTCCGGGTGATATAAGATAGTGATATCATAATCCTTCAACAACTCCAACCACCTCATCTGCCTCAAATTCAACTCCTTTTGCTTGAACAAATACTGAAGACTCTTGTGATCCATGAACACCTCACATGCCACGTCATACAGATAATGCCTCTAAATCTTCAATGCATGAACAATGGCTGCCAACTCCAAATCATGAACCAGATAGTTCTTCTCATGAATCTTCAACTGCCGCGAAGCATAGGCAATGACCCTGCCCTCCTGCATCAACACTGCCCCAAGTCCAATACGTGATGCATCACAATAAACTGTATAAGGTCCTGAACCTGTGGGCAAAACCAACACCGGTGCCGTAGTCAGAGTTGTCTTGAGCTTCTGAAAGCTCGCCTTACACTCATCCGACCATCTGAACTGGGCACCCTTCTGGGTCAACCTGGTCATCGGACTGCAATAGATGAAAACCCCTCCACAAACCGACGATAGTAGCCTGCTAATCCCAAGAAACTTCGAATCTCTGTAGTTGATGCTGGTCTAGGCCAGTTCTTGACTGCTTCAATCTTCTTCGGATCAACCTGTATACCCTCTGCTGACACAACATGACACAGGAATGCAACTGAACTCAGCCAAAACTCACACTTCGAGAACTTAGCATATAGTTGACTATCCCTCAGAGTCTAAAGAACCATTCTAAGATGTTGCTCGTGCCCCTCCCGGCTGCGAGAATATATCAAAATATCATCAATGAAGACTATCACGAACGAATCCAAATAAGGCTTGAACACTCGATTCATCAAATCCTTAAAAGCTGCTGGGGCATTTGTCAACCCAAATGACATAACCAAGAACTCATAATGCTCGTACCGAGTGCGGAAAGCTGTCTTAGGGACATCGAATGCCCTAATCCTCAACTGATGGTAGCCAGATCTCAAGTCAATCTTTGAAAATACCTTGGCATCCTGAAGCTGATCAAACAAATCATCAATCCGCAATGGATACTTATTCTTGATCGTAACCTTGTTCAACTGCCGGTAATCAATACACATTCTCATCGACCCATCCTTCTTCTTAACAAACAACACTGGAACCCCAAGGCGAAACACTGGGTCTAATGAAACCCTTCTCAAGCAAGTCTTGCAACTATTCCTTCAACTCTTTCAACTCAGGCGGGGCCATACGATACGGTGGGATAGAAATGGGCTGAGTGCCCGGAGCCAAATCAATGCAGAAATTAATATCCCTGTCGGGTGGCATACCCGGCAGGTTTGAAGGGAATACCTCAGGGAACTCATGAACGATAGGCATAGAATCAATATATGAAACCTCAGCACTGGAATCGCGAACATATGCCAAATAGGCCAAACACCCCTTCTCGAGCATACGCTGAGCCTTCACATACCAGATAATACTGCGGGTAGAATGACCAGGAGTCCCTCTCTACTCTAAACGAGGCATACCCGGTAAAGCTAAGGTCATAGTCTTGGCATGACAGTCCAAGATAGCGTGGTAAGTTGATAACCAGAACATCCCCAATATAATATCAAAATCGACCATGTCTAAAAGCAACAAATCTACATGAGTCTCAAGACCCCTAATCACCATAACACAAGAACGATGGACTCGATCGACCACAATAGAATCACCCGCCGATGTAGACACATAATTAGGAACACTCAATGAATCACTAAGCATGATCAAATACGGTGCAAAGTAAGATGACACATACGAATATATAGACCCTGGATCAAACAACACTGAAGCATCTCTATCACAAACCAGAACCGTACCTATAATAACTGCAGCTGAAGCCTCAGCCTCAGGCCTGGCTGGGAGAGCATAACATCGGGGCTGGGCCCCACCACCCTAAACTACATCTCTGGGATGACCTACAGCTAGCTGGCCTCCACCTCTAGCGGCCTAAGCTCCACCTCTAGCACCTCTACCTCCACCTCTAGCACCTCTACCCCCACCTCTAGCTGGTTGGGCGGCCTGTGAGACACCTGGTTCCTGAACCATAATACGGGAACCCTGATGCGGAGAACTGCTCGAAGCTCGAGGGCAATACCTAGCAATGTGCCTCGTGTCACCACAAGTAAAACAGGCCCTCGATGCTGGGGCTGACGACCTTGGAAACTCAGAAGCGGTGGTGCACTGATAGGTGCTGGTGGTGCACTGTAGGACTGCTGATCAGAATACTGTATCTGAGGACCACGACTACCTGAAGCACCGTGAGAAACCTGTAGTGCTGACTGGAAAGTCCTAGGGGGATGGCCTCTACCATATGAATCTCTACCTCCAGACGAGGTACCACTAAATCTGCCTGAATGATGGGTCCTCTTATCCGACCGATGACCACCTCCCTATGACAGAACCATCTCCACTCTCCTGGCCACGTTGGCCGACTCCTGGAAAGATATCTCACTCCCAGTCTCCCTAGCCATCTGAAGACGAATCGGCTGAATAGGACCATCAATAAACCTCCTCACCCTCTATCTGTCGGTAGGACGTATGAAAAGAGCATGGCGAGCTAAGTCGATGAACCTGGTCTCATACTGGGTAACAGTCATGGAACCCTGTTGGAGGCGCTCAAACTGCCTCCGATAGGCCTCTCTCTGAGTAATGGGGAGAAACTTCTCTAGAAATAGCTGTGTGAACGGCTCCCAAGTCAAGGCTGGCGATCTGGCTGGTATAGCAAAACAGAAATTCCTCCACCAAGTTTTGGCGGATCCAGACAAGCGAAAAGTGGCAAAATCGACCCTATTGGCCTCCATGATCCCCATGTTCCTGAGAACCTCATGACAGTTGTCTAGATAATCCTGAGGATCCTCAGTAGATGCACCGCTGAATGTAGTAGTGAAGAGCTTGGTGAAACTTATCCAACCTCCACAAAGCCCCGGAAGACGTAGCTGATCTATCACCAGTCCGTGCTGCTGCTCGGTTGAAAAAGTGGTAGATGACCTCGCCATTCGCGAAAGCACAAGAGTAGAGGTTTCAATTTAGTATTGAGAGAACAAAATCGCACGACAGGGAAGAATAGAAGTGAAACTGTTCCTAACTCTGTAGCCTCTGGGGGATAAATACAAACGTCTCTGCACCGATCCCTCAGATTCTACTAAGCTTGTCTGTGAATTGTGAGACCCATGTAACCTAGAGCTCTGATACCAACTTGTCACGACCCGGATTTTCCACCCTCGGAAGTCGTGATGGCACCTACTAATGTGAGCTAGGCAAGCCAATCCTTTAAACTAATTACTCCATTATCCAATTAATTCTTTTTAACAGATATAAAGCGATAACGTATAAACAGCGGAATATTTAATTAAGCAGAAGAAAAATAATAAAATATTTGATTCTGTAGCTATTACAACTACTTAAACCTTAATCACCCAAACCTGGTGTCACGGTGTCACAATGTCACAGACGGTCTAAGACTACTAAATACAAGGACCGCGAATAAAAGACACATTGTTTCTAAAGCAAAGATGAAACAGGAAATAAAAGATAGATGAGACGCTAGGGCCTGCGGACGCCTACAGGTCTACCGTGGATCTCCGCGTGGACTGAAGGTAGCCTCCAACTACAGTCCAAGAGCTGATCCAGGATCTGCACATAGTGCAGAGTGTAGTATCATCACAACCAACCTCATGTGTTGGTAAGTGTCTACCTAACCTCGGCGAAGTAGTGACGAAGCTACCAGACCACCAAATAAACCTGTGCAGTTATATAATATACAACGAAAAGTAAAGAAGGAGTAAACAAGTAAAGATGAGAAGGGGAAACATGCTTCAGGGAATAACAGGTAAAAACAGAATATCAAGAGAACTATAAAGGAATCAAAATCCAACCACTAACAAGAATAGGGAAAGTAAAGGCAGATTTCACTTTCTTTTCACATCTTGTTGCTGTCATACCTCCTTTTTGCGCGCCCGCCCCGAAGGGTTAAATGTGCGAGGGAGTTTTTCCAATTTAAGTGACAATATTCGAAATGGGATTATTATTTAATTCAGAGTCGCCACTTGGGAAAGGTTTGGCTTTTGATTTCCCAAGTCACCGGTTTATCTTGAATCCCAAATCGAGGAAAAATATTCGACTTTTCCAAATAAAGTTTGCGAACCAGAAATTCTAAGTAAGGAATTCTGTTGATCCGAGGGAAGGTGTTAGGCACCCTCGAATCCCGTGGTTCTAGCACGGTCGCTTAAATTGTTATAATGGCTAAATATCTGATTTAAATACATGTTGTGACTTTACGTGCTTTTATTAAGTTTAAACCGCTTTTATTATTATCATTTATTTTTTTTATGGTATTGCAACATCGTGAAAATGCATCTCAAACCACGTCACAATCAATGCACCCGTAGTTGTTAACACATTTCGACTCCGTTGAGATTTGAATTTGGGTCACATAAATGCGCACCCAAATTTAAGGATGTAATTTGATTAAAATGCGCCTAAAGAGACTATCACGTTATTTTTGGGGAGGGTCATGAAATTCGCTAAATGACCCATCCCGGATTCTAAGTATTTAACATGTACATTTATGAGGGCCCCGCGGTTTGTGCATTTTTATTTAGCGAGGCTCATCTCATTTATTTTAAAGGTATCCTAAAGTGACTACATTTCCATTAATTTTTGTTTCTAAAAATAAGAGAGAGCGAAAGGAAGATCTTATTTAGTTACATGCTACAAGCACATCATTTTACATACTAGATTAAGACGAATGTTAACAGAAAAGAATATTACTTAAAATTTGAAATTATAAGTGAATACAAAATCGACAAAATAATATATTCAAAGAATATTAATTATTCTATAACTAGGTTAGCTTCACATAATTATGTGGATAGACCAATAATTGTTTTTGACTAGTCAAAATAAATATCAACCTTGAGTCTTAGTGCTTATTCAAAAGTTTTTTAGATCTAAATTTTAACCATCTTGCTAGATTCACGCCTATTAGATTAAAGCTCTTAACTCCGCACCATTGATTCATATTCCCTAATATGTAAAAACCTGTCGATTCTATAGAGTTAATAGCCGCTTTATTTACATGGTGAGCCGATGCTAACATTAATTATTAAACTACACTATTAAACCTATATTGAAACAGGGAATTCAAACGAGAGAGTTGACATTAATGGTTAATCCATCGGCATTAACTAACGTGATATGAAATTTGCTTGACATATGCGTTGAAATCAAACTGAATCGGGCCATGGTAAAACAGTTCAAAGATCCAACGGGATACATACAAATGCCTGCTAATATTCTGTGTTATGTTATCATTACCAACCAAACTAAATTGCTAAAACACATGGACATATGTCTAATTGATCTAGCACTGTACTATTTAACAGTCCCAAAATAGAGTTCGAGTATGTTCCAATTCGTGCAAAGTAAATACAATTGGGATGAACCTAAACAACCACGAACTACTTTATCATTCATCCTATTACTACATCTTGAGCACAGACATTGGGAAAGAATATGAACATTTCGTTTCTTTGTTTATTTCAATTCAAACTTCCACTTCAAGCTTACATCCACCCATAGTTTCAGAAGTGTGTACCTGGATGCTGAAATGCAAAAGAAGAAGCAGAAGGTAGAGAAATCAGCAGCAGCAGCAAACAGGAATGGCAGCAACAACAACAAATACAGCAGCAGTGACAGTAACAAAGTGCACCAGGAACAACTCAAACGAAACCCGAAAGATTTGTGAAAACCAGGTAGCAACAAACAGCATGCAAAACTCAAAATGGACTCGAACTCAAACCAAGGTTGGACCAGTAGATTGCAGAGGAAGTTTCAACGAATTGGAGTCAAACCAAAAAAGAAACAGTATCAACTACTGAGACTTCAAACTAAACCAAAGCCTGATGGAATTATGTTGCCAATCAAAAAACTGAATTTTTTCTCTTTTTAGGACTATTTTTATCTCTGAAAAACCTCCCCTCTAACTAATCGAGACCCTTCTCTTTTATAACCTTCCTCGGACCATCTACAACCTGTAAAACCATTCAAACTCCCTCCCATCTCCTCCTGTTTTTCCACTCAACCATTTGAAAATAAAAACCCTCCCATGAGATTCCTCTGACAACAGACTCTTTTCATTATTAAAGTGTTTTATCATTTTATTAAACTAAACCAAACATGGGCAGCAAGAATGTATCCTGACAGCACATGCTGTCCAATTATTCTAATCCCCTAACCTCTGACCAAACACATGCTGCCCAGAGTCAAAAGTGAGCACACATGCTATTAAATTGAACTATAATCTGTAATTCTTGCTAACACCAACAACTATCCAATCCTTAGGTGATTTCTGATTCAAATAAACACACTAACAAGCAGCTATACTCAATTCTTTAATTGGATTCAAACAAAGCTTCAGCAGAAAATGAATAACATGAGTCAAATTATTACCATTCAAGGCTGAGACTAATTGACGACATATATTGAATCGACTACGCGAATCACAACACATACAATCAATAGCTAATGATCAGAATCGAACAGTATTGAACAGGGGTTTCAGATTGCACTGTTAAAACCAGAAATGACCCTGGGAACCAATTAATCGATCGAGTATTATTTCCATTGATTACACTGTCAAACACATACACTCATCAATGAATAGCAAAAGAGATTCGATCAAATGAGAAGTCCGGGCGAGGACAGAACAGTCTACACAAAAAAAAAAGAAATTCAAAACAAATCAACTAATCATTTGGACATATGAACAGACATTTAACAAAACAACAAAATGGACTGACAAGGAAAAGGAAAATAAAAATACCTCAAAGGCTTGAAAAATCAGAAGGTCTTATCTCGGATTTGAATCGACCTTTCTTAAGGTTGAACGAACTTTAATCGAAGTGTTCTCACTGAGAACACTCCGATTAAGGTCCATTAGACCCTAATCCTCTCGCTCAAACGGACAAAAATCGGACTCAGGGCTTCTAGGGTTTTTTAGGGCAGATTTGGGATCCAAGTTTTCCTAGTTGGATTCGGACCAAACCAAGCCTGGTTTGGTCACGAGGGAGGTCAGGGGAGTGACTGGCATGGATTTGGGGTGGTTTGGTGTAGGTCGAGGTACGGCTCGAATCTTCAAATGAAGACTCGAGATGGTGGGGGAGGATTCGAGACCCACGGCTAGTGGATCTGTGTTCAGGGGGTCGGGGTGGTCCTAGGGTGTTAAGGTGGTGGTCACCGGCGTCCTTGCCGCCGGGTTTATGGTGAGGGGAAAGGGGGCGGCGCTAGGGTTCCGTGGGGTTTGGGTCTGGTGAGGGAGATGAAGATGAGGAAGGGGTGCTTGGATAGGGGGCGGGGTACGAGATGAGGGATTATATACGGGGTGGATGGTTTGATCTTGGCCGTTAGATCAATCGAGATCAACGGCCTGGATCCAAGGGTTAATCAAACGGTGTCGTTTGGTTTAGTATTGGGGTCGGGGTTGGTCCGGGTAACGGGTCGGGTATGGGGTTATGGGTGAGTGATCTGGACCGTCAATATAGTGAGATCAACGGTCCAAATTGAGGGTGACACAACGACGTCATTTGGACAGTCATGTGGCCCGCCTAATTGGACTGGATAAAAGGGAATTCAGACTGGTTATTTTGGTTTGGGCCTGTTCCTATTTAATTCAAACTGGCCCAATCCGAAAATCCTTTTCTTCTTTAATTTCTCAATTAAATTGTCAAATAACACTATACAAACATTAAACAACAATTATCACACATATTAACATTTAATTAAAATAACATCACTTAATGACGAAATAGAATAAAAGATGCAGATTTTTTTGATTTTCCTTTTAATAACCGGATTATGGTTCGATTAATTCCTAATAGTAGAATGATATCCTAAACTTACACACGACATATATTTTTTGTATTTTTGTTTGATAAGACTAAATAGACACGGACAAAACCACAAATAGCTAACAAAATGCCACGTAAATTTCAAAAATTGTACGGCAAGGCCATTTGTTATTATTTTGATTTCTTTTGGAGTAATTGTCGTGTAAACAAAAATCACGTGCTCACAGCTGCCCCTCTTTGTGCGAAAACACGAAGAGTTTCCGTACAAAGATAAAGTGAACGGATATGAGCGATTTTGCATATTGGAATACTCCATGTGAAGCGCATTTTTGAAAGATTTGACCGAATCTTTGCTTAAAAGATTTCCTACATATCCTGGGCTAAACAGGAATCAGGTCAATGTAGTTCTGGAAATGTTTTGTAGCTGGGACTACCATGGGATTGCAATGCTTGTCGTTACTGCTGTTGTTGTTGCCACTACTGCTTTACTGACCCCCTTATTACAACCAAAGGAAATTGAAATTGAACTAACTATTTATGCCTGTCAACCGCTAGTTACAAGATTCCTATCTATAATTCTTTTGCAACTTGATCTTGGGTCTTGGCTGATTCTGCTTGTAGACTTCGATCCGAATCTTGATGCTTGCAAATTGTAGGCGCCTGTTTATTTTCGCGATATTGAGTGAGACGGGATTGGCGGAGTCGGGACCTTGATTAAATTTTGGAGTGATCCGCCTTTTGTTTGTTCCAATGTCTCGGAACATCTTCTTTTTGTCTTTTCTTCTTTTCTTTATTCTGGATTGAGACTCATCCCGTAGGTCGTCTCGATCCATGCGCCTCGAGGCCAAACCTGCTGAGACAAAATAAAACAAACGAACGAAATTTTCTGCCCCAGTTTCACTAGGAAAATTTCGTGAGTTAATTGCCATAATAATCTACAGCACTGATGTGGGGATAAAAAAAACTAGTCTGCAAAACGCAACTCAGATGCTGGAGCCCTAATGTCGCCAAAGGTAAAAATGCTCAGTTCAGAGTTGGAGCCATAATGCTGGCTAAATGGAAAATGCTCAGTTCAGGGTTGGAGCCCTGATGCTGGCTAAAAGAAAAATGCTCAGTTCAGGGTTGGGGACCTAATGCTGGCTAAATGGAAAATGCTCAGTTCAGGGTTGGAGCCCTAATGTTGGCTAAATGAAAAAATGCTCAGTTCAGGGTTGGAGCCCTAATGCTGGCTAAATGAAAAAATGCTCAGTTCAGGGTTGGGGCCCTAATGCTGGCTAAATGGAAAATGCTCAGTTCAGGGTTGGAGCCCTAATGCTGGCTAACAGAAAAATGCTCAGTTCAGGGTTGGAGCCCTAATGCTGGCTAAATAGAAAATGCTCAGTTCAGGGTTCAGTTCAGGGTTGGAGCCCTAATGCTGGCTAAACAGAAAATGCTCAGTTCAGGGTTGTAGCCCTAATGTTGGCTAAATGGAAAATGCTCAGTTCAGGGTTGGAGCCCTAATGCTGGCTAACAGAAAAATGCTCAGTTCAGGGTTGGAGCCCTAATGCTGGCTAACAGGAAAATGCTCAGTTCAGGGTTGGAGCCCTAATGCTGGCTAAATGGAAATTGCTCAGTTCAGGGTTGAAGCCCTAATGATGGCTAAATGGAAAATGTTCAGTTCAGGGTTGGAGCCCTAATGCTGGCTAAATGGAAAAATGCTCAGTTCAGGGTTGAGGCCCTAATGCTGGCTAAATGGAAAATGCTCAGTTCAGGGTTGGAGCCCTAATGCTGGCTAACAGAAAAATGCTCAGTTCAGGGTTGGAGCCCTAATGCTGGCTAAATGGAAAATGCTCAGTTCAGGGTTGGAGCCCTAATGCTGGCTAAATGGAAAATGCTCAGTTCAGGGTTGGAGCCCTAATGCTGGCTAACAGAAAAATGCTCAGTTCAGGGTTGGAGCCCTAATGCTGGCTAACAGAAAAATGCTCAGTTCAGGGTTGGAACCCTAATGCTGGCTAACAGGAAAATGCTCAGTTCAGGGTTGGAGCCCTAATGCTGGCTAAATTGAAAATGCTCAGTTCAGGGTTGGAGCCCTAATGCTGGCTAAATGGAAAATGCTCAGTTCAGGGTTGGAGCCCTAATGCTGGCTAAATAGAAAATGCTCAGTTCAGTGCTCAGTTCAGGGTTGGAGCCCTAATGCTGGCTAAACAGAAAATGCTCAGTTCAGGGTTGGAGCCCTAATGCTGGCTAAATAGAAAATGCTCAGTTCAGGGTTGGAGCCCTAATGCTGGCTAACAGAAAAATGCTCAGTTCAGGGTTGGAGCCCTAATGCTGGCTAACAGAAAAATGCTTAGTTCAGGGTTGAAGCCCTAATGCTGGCTAAATGGAAAATGCTCAGTTCAGGGTTGGAGCCCTAATGCTGGCTAACAGGAAAATGCTCAGTTCAGGGTTGGAGCCCTAATGCTAGCTAAATGGAAAATGCTCAGTTCAGGGTTGAAGCCTTAATGCTGGCTAAATGGAAAAATGCTCAGTTCAGGGTTGGAGCCCCAATGCTGGCTAAATGGAAAATGCTCAGTTCAGGGTTGGAGCCCTAATGCTGGCTAAAAGGAAAATGCTCATGATTCTAACTGACCCTCTTTTTTTGAGTTTTCTTCTTTTAGTAAAATGTAAAGAGAATTTTGGGGAAACTTCCCTTTTAAGTGGATTCCTTATTGCCGAGTCGTTTCTTGCACTCATGTATTTCTTTCTTTTTGGGCGACAACCTGCTTCTTGTACGGTTGCTTTGGGTCACGCCTGTTTTAATTTTCCAAACAAAGAACAATTGTCAGTTCGAAAATGGCGGTTGGTTCGGTGACCTTGATTGTTCCAGTTGCTTTGTCGTGTCCTTATTTCTGTTGAGAAACTTTGCCATTGATTGGATTCACAGGCGAAACCCTTTGGACTACTCAGACTTGCGTTTCCAGATTTTGTGATGATTTGCCTTGTAAGGCTTTGGTTTTTTCCATCCCGTTCTGCTTGGGGATTTTCAATGGGGATTTTTATTGGGGAGACTCTGTGGGGATTTGTACAAGGCAGACACGTTGGGGATTAGTTGGGGCAGACTCTTTAGGGAATTTTTATAGAGGGAGGCTCTGTGGGGATTTGTCTCTCTCTCTCTCTTATATATATATATATATTCTTTTTTTTTTTTTAATATATGGGTGTGGCTCTACTTCGAATGCAGCCAACATCATGATCCATCGGGTTTGGACAAACGTACCACTGAAGCGGGGTATTTACTTCTTACGAAACGGAATTCCGTGAAATCGGTCCTGCCACCTATTCTTTCCTAGTATATCTGGAACTTGGAGTTAAAAATGGAAGGGATTCAAAGAAAAGTAAATCGAAGAACGGAGAATGCAAATTTAGAAGAGAGGTGTCCCTTTCGGGACAAGAAGGACGTATCTGATGGAAACATGCTGACTTTAAATTGACATGACATGCTTTTTGGACGGGACGCCTGACCTTCAATGAGCTTAAATTCCCTCATGAACCAAAATGGATCTATGTTTCCAAACCGGTGGAACTTTGCCGAGACTTCCTGAGGTGGAGCCATTCTTTCGGCCGACAACGCCCTTTGCGGGTTTTCGCTAGTTGACCTCTCTCATTTCTCTTCTCGTCGTCGCTTGATAACACTCTTTGCGAGTTTTTACTAAACAAGCTCTCTCATTTTGGTTTCTCTACTCCTGTCGCCTCGCGGTGCCCGAAGGTTTTCACCGACAAGACTCTCTCGTTTTATTTCTCTCAATTCTGAATGCACCGGCCTCCAATTGTGATATCTCTTGGCTCCCCTACCTTTGGTAATTGATCCGAAGGACTTGTGCTTGGTAAAGAATGGTGGATGAAACTACAACTTCTAAGCCGTTTGGTGTGCCCCGGTTTCAATTTCAGGGTAAATGGGATTTTATTTTTGGTGTGACTGAACCTCAGAGAGAGGCTGCCTACGTATCCTTTCGGAATCAAGTCAGACGTAGTTCAGGCTCAATCAATGTTTTGTTTTGTTTGTTTTCTTTTTTTCTTTTTTTCTTTTTTTCTTTTTTTTTTCTTTTCTTTTTTCTTTCTTTTTTTTCGATAGGTAGCCAAAGAAATGTAACCGGCTCAAAGGGCTTGTAGAGAGAGTTGATAGTGTTTGGGGTAGTGGGAATAAAACCTTCATCATTTCAAATGTGTCAGGACCACTGGAGTATAACTCAGACATAGTACCTTTTGACTGCATCCGCATTCACTGCTGTTTCAGGATCATTTCCTTCAATATCACCTAGATACAATGCTCCTCTCGGCAATATCTTCCTGATGATGTATGGGCCTTTCCAATTTGGAGCAAATTTTCCTTTCGCTTCCTGGTGATGTGGCAGAATGCGCCTCAATACCAGTTGACCGACTTCAAAATTCCTAGGTCGGACTTTCTTGTTGTAAGCACGGGCCATTCTTCGTTGGTACAATTGCCCGTGACAAACCGTAACCATTCGTTTCTCGTCGATCAAAGTCAACTGCTCCAATCGAATCTTAACCCACTCGCTATCTTCGATTTCTGCTTCGACAATGGTTCAGAGCGAAGGAATTTCTACCTCTGTTGGTATCACAGCCTCGGTCCCATAAACCAAAAGATAAGGGGTTGCTCCCACTGACGTGCGTACCATAGTGCGATATCCCAACAATGCAAAGGGTAACTGCTCATGCCACTGTCGGGAACTCTGGATTGTCTTCCTCAAAATCTTCTTGATGTTCTTGTTTGCTGCTTCCACAGTGCCATTTGCCTTGGGCCGATAAGGAGTGGAATTCCTATGCGTTATTTTGAACTGTTCGCATACATCCCCCATCAAGTGACTATTCAGGTTTGCCGCGTTATCTGTGATGATAGTTGCAGGAATACCAAAACGACAAATAAGATTTGAATGCACAAAATCCACTACAGCCTTTTTAGTGACTGACTTAAGAGTGACAGCTTCCACCCATTTTGTGAAGTAGTCGATAGCAACCAATATAAATCTGTGTCCGTTTGAGGCCTTCGGCTCGATCGGACCAATGACATCCATACCCCAAGCAACGAATGGCCAAGGTGCAGACATGGGATGCAGTTCTGTGGGGGGCGCATGAATCAAATCGTCGTGCACCTGACACTGATGACACTTTCGAACGAAGCTAAAACAGTCCCTCCCCATGGTCATCCAGTAATAACCTGCTCGAAGGATTTTCTTTGCCAAAACATACCCGTTCATGTGGGGCCTGCACACTCCTGCGTGTACTTCGTGCATGATTCTTCCCGCCTCCTCGGCGTCAACACATCTTAGCAGATTGAGGTCCGGGGTCCTCTTATACAACAACTCGCCGCTCAAAAAGAATCCACTTGCATGCCGCCTAATGGTTCTCTTTTGATCTCCAGTAGCATGTTCGGGGTATTCTTGTGTCTTCAAGAACTTCCTGATATCATGGTACCATGGTTGTGTACTCGATTCTGCCTCGATTGCGTTGCAGTAACCGTGTCTTTCCTTTATTTGGATTTCCAAGGGATCGACGTGGGCGTTGCCTGGGTAGGGTAGCATTGAAGCCATGGTAGCAAGTGCATCCGCTAGTTCATTGTGACACCGTGGGATATACCTGAACTCTATTGTTTTAAAATGCTTGCCGAGGTCCTCCACGTGCTGTCGGTAAGGAATAAGCTTGATATCCCGAGTTTCCCATTCACCTTGGGCTTGCCGGATAATCAGGTTAGAATCTCCCATAATCAATAAATCTTCGACATCCTGATCGATCGCCATATGCATGCCCATGATGCAGGCTTCATACTCAGCTGTATTGTTCGTGCAAAAGAAACGCAGTCTAGCTGTAGCAGGATAATGCTGACCAGAGGGCGAGATCAAAATTACCCCGATTCCTATACCTTTGGCGTTTACGACCCCATCAAAGAACATCTTCCAAACATGAGCATTTTCCGAGACTACTTCTACGGTGTTTATTTCTTCATCCGGAAAATAAGTACTCAATAGTTGGTATTCTTCATCAACCGGGTTTTCGGCCAAATGATCTGCTAACGCCTGGGCTTTCATTGTCGTGCGAGTGATATAGACTATGTCAAATTCAGTGAGCAAGATTTTCCACTTGGCCAGTCTTCCAGTAGGCATTGGTTTCTGAAATATATACTTCAAAGGATCCAGCCTGCTTATGAGGTAAGTAGTGTGAGCTTGGAGATAATGTCTCAACTTTTGAGCAACCCACGTCAAAGCACAACACGTTCTTTCTAGCAGAGTGTACTTGGCCTCGTAGCCGGTGAATTTCTTGCTCAAGTAGTAGATCGCTTGTTCCTTCTTTCCGGTTATGTCATGTTGCCCGAGGACGCAACCGAAAGAATTTTCCAAGACTGTCAGATACAAGAACAGTGGCCTCTCTGGCTCTGGCGGGACCAAAACTGGATATTCTTTGATTTTGTCAAACGCTTCTTGACACTCAGTTGTCCATTTGATCGCTGCATCTTTCCTCAATAGCTTAAATATGGCCTCACATGTGTTCGTTAGCTGGGCAATGAATCGACTGATATAGTTTAACCTGCCCAACAGACTCATCACGTCTTTCTTCGTTTTTGGGGAAAGTAGATCTCTGATAGATTTTATCTTTGTTGGATCTAATTCGATACCTCTCCTGCTTACTATGAAACCCAAAAGCTTGCCCGATGGGACTTCGAAAGCACATTTGGCTGGGTTCAGCTTCAAGTCATACTTCCTCAGTCTCTCGAAGAATTTCCTCAAGTCTTGGATGTGATTATCCTGCGTCCTGGACTTGACTATCACATTGTCCACATACACCTCTATTTCTTGATGCATCATGTCATGAAAAATGGCAGTCATGGCCCTTATGTAAGTTGCCCCAGCATTCTTCAGACCAAACGGCATAACCCGATAACAGTAAGTGCCCCAAGGTGTAGTGAAAGCATTCTTCTCGGCGTCTTCTTCATCCATCAACACCTGATGATACCCAGCGTAACAATCTATGAAAGACTGTATCTCATGTTTGGCGCAATTATCAACAAGGATGTGGATGTTGGGCAATGGGAAATTGTCTTTGGGACTCGCCCTATTCAAGTCTCGATAATCCACACATACCCGAGTCTTCCCATCTTTTTTTCGGCACTGGAACTATATTCGCCAACCACGTGGTGTACTGGACTACCCGAATTACCCCCATTTTCAGCTGTTTGGTGATCTTTTCTTTAATTTTGTCACTGACATCAGTTTTGAACTTTCGTTGCTTTTGTTGAACTGGAGGACAATCAGGGTGAATTGGCAATTTATGCACCACCAGATCAACACCTAGTCCTGGCATGTCATCGTATGACCAAGCAAATACATCTTTAAATTCAAAAAGGAGTTGAATTATCGTGTTTTCTCGTCCGTGTGAATGCTTATTTTGGTCTCTCGAATTTCTTCAGGAGTTCCCAAATTAACCGGTTCAGTGTCATTCAGATTCGGCTTAGGTTTATTCTCAAAGTGTTCCAATTCTCGGTTTATTTCCCTAAAAGCCTCTTCTTCGTCATATTCTGGTTCTTGGTTCATTATTTCACAATTAAATAGCTCGTTGTGATCTGGGCGTGAAGTCCGCAAGCATGTCATATTATTTAAAGCCGCATTATTATAACTGAAAGAAAAGATAAAGGAAAAATAACAAAAATCAGAACAAAGGAAAAATGAAAAAACAATGATTTTTATTTTCTTGGAATTTGGAAGATAACAATGTTTATAACCCAAGAATTCAAAACAACAATTGAAGGGAAAAACATCCAAGTTATATCCTGGGGATAACTCGTGATGCAGGAAGGGTGGCAGGACAGGTCTACCCGGACTCCTGTCTAGTAGGGAATGGCGTGGCCTCCCAGTTTCGAAGCTTGGCGTTTGGCCCCACATATAGCATCTCAGCGGTGCTTGTGCCTTCTCCTGGTTGAACCATGTGAGCTTCGTAGAGCATTTCTCTCATTGCCCCACATATCTCCTCGATCTCTTCGGCCATGAAAACCTCATCGTCTTCTTCTTCGGTGTATTTTGGTCCGACGAAAGTTTCATATAAATCCGACAATGGCCGAGGCAGTTTCCAAGCCTCATTTTTCCTCTTCTTTGCCCACTCTTCATCTTTTGGAGTGGGTTGAAAACCTATCTCAAAAAGTTTCTTGGTGGAAGGCAAGGTGATGGGTTCCGTTATTCCTTGCAATGTTCGTCCGAGCCCTTTCCCTGGCCTGAATCCATGTTGGATCATCTCTTTAGCCACCATGATTGAGGCGTTAGACAAGAAAGGTTGGGGGAAAGGTCTTCCCTCTTCATACTGCTCTGCTAGCACAACTTCGAAAGCCTGATAAACCGTGTGCTCGCTCCCTTCCCTTGGTTCAAGATATGGGATGGATGGGTCCCGATAAATAGACTGTTCGTCTTCTTCGTGAACCACAATTTCCCGGTCTTCATACTCAAACTTCACCATTTGGTGAAGAGTAGAAGGTACATCCCCTGCCGCATGAATCCAAGGTCTGCCGAGGAGAAAATTGTAGGACGTATCCATGTCAAGCACCTGGAAAGTTATTTCAAACTCCACTGGTCCTATAGTCAACACCAAGTCTATTTCCCCGAGGGTGTCCCTCTTGACACCATCAAAAGCCCTTACGCAGACATTATTGGGGCGGATTCTTACGGTCCCAATTTCCATTCTCTGTAGCGTGGAGAGCGGACAAATGTCAACACCTGAACCTCCATCCAATATTACCCGCTTGACGTAGTAGTCTTCGCATTTAACTGTCAGATGTAAGGCTTTGTTGTGAGCTGCTCCCTCTGGAGGTAAGTCGTTCTTGCTGAAAGAAACCTGGTTAACGGCGAAGAACCTCTCCGTCATTCGTTCTAGTTGTTCGACTGAGGTTTCAACTGGTACGTATGCTTCATTCAGGGTCTTGAGCAAGATCTTTTGGTGTTCGGACGACCTCATCAGCAGAGATAGCATGGACACTTGCTCGGGGCACTTGCGCAGTTGATCTACCACTTCGTAGTCTGGCATTTTCATCTTTTGGAAGAAAACTTCCGCTTCTTCAACGCTTACAGGCTTCTTTGGTGGGAAGCGTCTCCGTGTGGCGTTGTTTAACTCGTGAGTGTTCGAATACCTTCCAATGAAAGTATTTTCCGGAAGTTCTCCCGTGACTTATCTGCCTTTGTACGTAACCAACGTTCTTTGATAGTTCCACGGTACTGTGGACGGGTTTGTCATCGGCTTTTGTGGCACGCGTCCGATAACCACTGGCTCATTCAGCTGAGGTGGTTGAATCGTCCCCCGGACCACATAGGCCCCTTTTGGTACGTACATTGGTTTTGCCCTTTTGACTTCGAAACTCTGCGGTTTCTCTGCTCGACCTCGTGGAACGTAAAGAACTTCATTCCTTACAGGCACCATCGTTACTGTCTTTTTCTCCACCTTCTCTTCGGGCTCGCCCTTGACAGTACTAACCTTCTTTTCCCCTTTCTCTAGCTTCGGGGTGGTTTTAGGCCTTTTCCCTGCATCGACGATGGCGATTATAGCTTTTAAAGCAGGATCAAATTCTTTGTCCTCGCAGATCATTCCAATCAGCGGCCCGTTATTGTGAGCAGGCAATAGATTGTTAGTCACATTTGGGACCTCCTCGTCCCTTAGTACTATTTTCCCTTGCTCTATTAAATTCTCGACCACCCTTCTCAAAGCCCAGCAGTCATTTGTATCGTGCCCTTTCGCTCCTGAATGATAGGCGCACCTAACACCGGCTTTGTAAGTAGGTGATGCCGGATTGTGCCTTGTCTGAGGGACTGGCTGTAGGAAACCCAACTGGACTAGCTTTGGGAACAAAGTAGAATATGGTTCACCGATGGGTGTGAAAGCCCGTCTTCTAGGTGGTTCCTGAGGGCGGAAGTTATTTTGAGGAGGCTGTGGATTATAGTGGTTGAGGTAGGGAGGCTGATTTCTGGGAGGTGGAGCTTGGCCCCGATTGGCTTGTTGTGGCGGAAGGACATAGGGCTGGGTATTCATGACCATATAGGGTTGAGGAGCATATGTCACATTTTGGTGGGGGTAGTAATGTTGTGGGGTTCTTTCTGGAAAACGGGGCCTGGGATTACGATATTCCCTTGCTTCTGATGCTGCCATGGACGTTTCTTCCTTTTTCTTTCCTCTTGCCATTCCTCCGGACCCGCTTTGGACGGCTTGGGAGGTTGCCCTTATGGCTGCCTGACTTAGGATTCTACCCGTTTTTTCAAACCGTTCTCCACCATCTCCCCGATCTTGATTGCTTCCGCGAAAGGCTTTCCCATGGCTGACATCATATTCTGGAAATAGTCTGATTCTTGAGCCTGGAGAAAAGTAGTGACCATTTCTATCTCGTCCATGGGAGGTTTTACCCTCGATGCCTGCTCGCGCCATTTAATAGCATATTCTCTGAAGCTTTCTGAAGGTTTCTTCTTCAAGTTTGACAGAGAATTTCGGTCTGGTGCAATGTCGATGTTATACTGGAATTGTCTCACAAAATCTCTGGCGAGATCATCCCATATATGCCATCGAGATATGTCTTGGTCCATATACCATTATGAGGCTATTCCTACCAGACTTTCCCCGAAATATGCCATTAGCAATTCCTCTTTGCCGCCGGCTCCCCGCAATTGGTTGCAATATTTCTTGAGATGAGCAATGGGGTCACCGTGCCCGTCGTACTTCTCAAACTTTGGGGTTTTGAAACCCACGGGTAGGTGCACGTGAGGAAACATGCACAGATCGGTATAGGAGACACTTTTCTGTCCGCTTAAACCTTGCATGTTTTTCAAACTCTGCTCAAGGCTCCTCATTATTTTTGCCATCTCATCTTGTTCAGCAGTTTTAGGGTTTTGATCCTGCCCAGGTGCAAACTCGCATTGAGGTTGTAGAGGATGGGTGCTGGTGGCGAACCGAGTTGGTTCCAGTGAGAAAGATGGTGCTTGGAATGTGAATGAGGATGAGTCAAAATTTGGCTTGTGTGTAGCGGGTTGCGCCACGATCGTACAGGGAGGAGCAGTGAATATGTTCGTAGCTACGTCTGTTGTTGACAACCGGGGATAAGAATTAGAGGGTGATCCAGCAGAGAAGGCCGAAATGGCTGGGTACCCGAATGGGGTAGCCGGATAGCTTATGGGGACGTTGGAAGTCCCACTTGTCCTAGAGAACAACTCAGGGAACCTAGGGATAACACTTGGCGGCTCTTTTTCCGTTACTCCAGTCATCTAGCATTTCCAACATGCGGAGCCGCAGGATTCTATTTTCTTCCGCAGTTGCGGATTCGGGCGTGAGGACGGCCGAGATCAAACTCTCCTCGGAAACAGGAACTGTCGGCAACGGAATTTTTGAAGACATTTCTATGCTTCCCTTTGATCTTGTGAAGTAAGTGTGAGTACCCCCTCTTGACTTAACAACAGGTAATTGAACACTCCATTTCGACCTCGTGAAGTATGAATGTGAGGCCAGACTTTCACCAAACCAACCGCCTTTTCTAAAACCTGGAAGGACTCAATGCAAACGAACGGTTAGTTTGAAACAAATAACAGATAGGTGATCTCACGTTGGGGCATGATGTACCTATACAGTTAAGTGGATTCCTACATGTTTGCAACGAAAGCATGCGTCATTCCGGCTTCCTTTTAGGCTTCCCCTTTATTTTATTATTATTATTTTTTCATTTTTCTTTCTTTCTCTTTGTTCCCCTTTTTTATTACTGTTTTCAATATTTGCAGTTAAAAATGTGATCGGATCCGATGAGGATTGCCTACGTATCACGATGCCGCGTGAATCAGATCATTACGTAGTTCGAAACAGATGAGTGTAAAAGAAGCACACATTTTATTACTGAAACGATCTATTACAACCAACATTTTTGAAAAAGGAAAAACGAACCTTGAAAATAAACATAGACTCAAACAGACTAATGCACCCTGATGCGAAAAGACGGACAAAAGATGCTAAGATACAGACTCAACCTATTAATACATTAAGGTTTTGAAAATTGGTGCCCGTGGGGCATCGTTCGGCCTCGCCGCGGTCCTAGGTGTGAGATCCCATTCAAGTTGTTCCAGCTCATACATGGTCTGCTTGACATAACCCATCATTGCCGAGAGAACGGTAATGCCGGTCATGTTCTCACACCGTAGACACCGTCTGATGATGGCATAGGCAATGGTCCTGATCTTATCTCTGGTTTGCTTCTTCTCTATGAGCAGGTGTTTTATCTGATCACTGCACGTCTTTAAAACCTGAGAATCCTGCATATGCTGATTCTTCAGTTGTCGTACTTCTACCTTCATCCGGGCCAACAAGTCGTAACAGTATCTGCTCTCAATTTGGAAATCCTCGGCCTGATTAACTGTTTTAACCTCAAGTGTAGCCATCTCTCTTCATTTCGACAACAGTTTTCTCGTGGTCGTGTTTCAGTTGATTCAAGTATCGGCGATGCTTATCTGCTCTTGTACCCCATTGTACCTTGAGCTCTGCCATGACGTTTTCAGACTTTTCTAAACCATCTCGCCATTCCCTGACTTCACTTTTCAATCCTTTTATCAACTGCTCGTCTGATCGACTCCTTGGTTGTTTATCAAGAGCCAATCTCAATTTCTGAATTTGGGCCCTAAGTTCTTCATTTTCTTGGGCCAATCAATTCTTTTCGCCTCGATCCGCAGCAATTTGCATACTGTTATTGAATTTCAGACTGTCAACCTGTTGCTTCAAATCACCGATCTCTGCCCGATACCCCTTTTCTTTTGCTAACCAGTTCCATTGCTCTTGGGATGACTCAACGAAATCTTTGAGATGAGGTCTTTTAGCTGGTCTCTCGCAGGATATGTCACCTCTAAACCAAGCGTGATACCCCGGGGCAACTTCCCCTTTAGCCGTATCCATCACACAAGTGTTTGCTGTCAGGTGTTGGCACTCACTCCAGATTTGGTGGACTTCTTCTTTGGGGAAACGACCGTCTGGACTGATTTCAATCACTTGGGTACTCAAGTCTTCATCTTTCGGCACTACTTGATACCTCCCCAGTTGCCTCAAAACCCGACACGGTGCATAGGGTTTCATGTTTTTAAGTCCCATCAACAGAAAGTGGGGCCTGGTTGCCGGCATGTATATGATTTCCTCAACAGGCAACCATCCGAGCGTCCACTGGATTTGGTTGGCAGTGAGAGTTCGAAAAAATGACGTCCAAGCTGTGACTCCCTCGGGTAGACTAAACCCTTTGATTCTTGTGTAGAATTCTCCAATACAAGTTTTCTCGGGCGAACCATAACCCAAGAGCGGGGAGCGGTGGCATAAATGATCGGTCATCCACATTTGCAACAATAGGTTACATCCTTCAAAAAAGTCACCCCTGGCTCGGCAAGCAGTGAGAGCCCGGAAGATGTCAGCCATAATCATAGGCGCCAGAGTACTTTTATCTTGGGTGAGTAAAGTACTGACGACCCCAGTTACTTTTAGATCGATGTTTCCGTCTTTCCTTGGGAACACTATAAGACCCAAAAAACTGTCATAAAAGCTACCAGCCTGTGTTCGTCCCACTTTTGTCGGTTACCTCTACTGCATAGTTTGAAGTCTGGCTTATTGAACCCGCCCCCGTGGCCGTATCTAGCATATATGAGGTAGAGACTGCAGAAACCTTTGGCAAGATCTGGATGGTGAAATGTTCGGGGTATTTTTAGGAAATCCAGAAACCGGTGTACCGTAACGGCCCTAGGTGCAATCAAGTACTTGAACCTTAACGGAGCTTCATCATCTCCGATGTATCCCGCTATTTCTTCCAATGTCGGGGTGAGCTCAAAGTCCGAGAAATGAAATACATTGTGTGCGGAATCCCAGCAAGTGACCAATGATCTGATAATATCACCCCCGAGGCTGAATGTCTAGTAAATCCGGGAGAACTTTCAGATACTTCTTTACTTTGTCTTGCCCCTCCTTGCCTAAGTCATTCCACCATAATCGCAACTCAAAAGGGATCTTGGTCATTATTGAAAAGGGTTCGTTTTGTATCGTGCTCATCCTGCACATTTATTAGGGTGATCATGCTAACGAAAACTTTTATTAGACTCAAAATAAAACTATCTATGTTCTTTTCCAAGATTTTTTTTTTTCAAAATGACGAACTCGTTTTTCAAATGCGGCCTTTTAGCATTTCAGGAACGAAGCCTTTAAGGATGCGAGGATCAACCGATCAAAAAATGATGACCAAAGATGGCCGTTTATGCAATGTCAGCCTTCCGCCGTCCCTTTCGGGAACATTTGGCTGTTTTTGACAACGAAAGCATCACTTGATTTTTATTTATTTATTTATTTATTTATTTTTAGGAATGGTGACCCGATATTGGGAACATGGCCTCGCAGATCCTCGGGGACGAGGATCCTAAGGCCATTGGGCAATTTGGTCAAAATTTAAAAATGACTAAAAATGGTTGTTTATGCAAAGATAGCCTTCCGGCGTCCCTTTCGGGACCATTTGGCTATTCTCGACAAAACGGCATCACCCAACTCACAAATTAAAATTCTGATATTTTGGCTATTTCCGAAAACGGGGAGGTTGGACCCGATGAGGGTTGCCTACGTATCTCGCACCCTGCGAGAATCAAAACAGCGTAGTTCGGGTTTGATCAAGCGTAGAGTAAAACCCCTTCTGAATACAATCTTTTTAAAGAAAAGAAAAAAAATATATTTTTCTGGATTTTTTTTATATTTTGTTATTTTTTTTTTATTTTGAAAAGAGATAAAGACTAAAGAAAAATCTATTAGTCTGAATTTATAAAAGAGATACTACAAAAGAAACAACCGTTTTTTTTTTAATTTTGAATTTTCCCTTCTTTTTGTTTTTTTTTTTACTTTTACAAATTTTTTTTTTGAAAGCGATTAAAAGAATTTTTTTTTTGTTTTTTTTAATATATATTTTTTAATAAGTCAAACTAAAAGACAAATTTTGTTTTCATTTTTTTTTTAAGAAAATTCTGGCGAGATTTTGACACTACTTGGACATTGGTTTTATTTTTTCAAAATAAGTAATTATCTCCCTACGCTGTTATTTTCTCTTCTTTTTTTTGAACCCTTTTTAGAAACCGGTCAGCATGCAGATCTGAAGCAAATAAATGCACGAAACAAACGGGATGCAGCAAGATGGTCTTTTCATTTCAGGTTGCCTGTCCTAGACGGACCCAACCCCTGTGTTGAGTCCCCTATGTCAAATGCAATATGATGCAAATAAGCGTTCCTACTAGGGATCCGGCATGAGGTTTCGTTATACTAGGTTTATAACCTGGGTATATGTTCTAGACTGTGTACCCGAGCGGACAACTCGAGTCGAGGAGGGGGCAACTTACCGGGAACCAAAAGGCCATCCGGCTTCGTAACTTGTCCGAGCCTCTTTTTTATTTCAGGGTATTGACAGTAACAGAATAGGGAGTCTCAACCAGTAAGCACATCCCCGGAGGTGAAGAGAGAAGGGTTTCGGCACAGTTTATATACAGTTCATATAATATCAAAAGCGGTAAAAGACAACATTTAACACATTATGCCAAAACATGTAATAAAGATCAGATAATAAAGCCAAATATAACAATTATTCTAAGCTCGAATTCTTGAACCCTGAACCGGAGGTTCTGGGTTCTAATCCCCAGCTAGGTCGCCAGAGCTGTCACACCTCCTTTTTGCGCGCCCGCCCCGAAGGGTTAAATGCGCGAGGGAGTTTTTCCAATTTAAGTGACAATATTCGAAATGAGATTATTTATTTAATTCAGAGTCGCCACTTGGGAAAGGTTTGGCTTTTGGTGTCCCAAGTCACCGGTTTATCTTGAATCCCAAATCGAGGAAAAATATTCGACTTTTCCAAATGAAGTCTGCGAACCAGAAATTCTAAGTAAGGAATTCTGTTGACCCGAGGGAAGGTGTTAGGCACCCTCGAATCCCGTGGTTCTAGCACGGTCGCTTAAATTATTATAATGGCTAAATATCTGATTTAAATACATGTTGTGACTTATGTGCTTTTATTAAGTTTAAACCGCTTTTATTATTATTATCATTTATTTTTATAGAATTGCAACGTCGTGAAAATGCATCTCGAACCACGTCACAATCAATGCACCCGTAGTTGTTAACACATTTCGACTCCGTTGAGATTTGAATTTGGGTCACATAAATGCGCACCCGAATTTAAGAATGTAATTTAATTAAGTCGCGCCTAAAGAGTCTAACGCGTTATTATCTTTGGGGAAGGCAGTGAAATTCACTAAACAGTCCATCCCAAATTCTAAGTATTTAACATGTACATTTATGAGGGCCCCGCGGTTTGTGCATTTTTATTTAGCGAGGCTCATCTCATTTATTTTAAAGGTATTCCTAAAGTGACTACATTTCCATTAATTTTTGTTTCTAAAAATAAGAGAGAGCGAAAGGAAGATCTTATTTAGTTACATGCTACAAGCACATCATTTTACATACTAGATTAAGACGAATGTTAACAGAAAAGAATATTACTTAAAATTTGAAATTATAAGTGAATACAAAATCGACAAAATAATATATTCAAAGAAGATTAATTATTCTATAACTAGGTTAGCTTCACATAATTATGTGGATAGACCAATAATTGTTTTTGACTAGTCAAAATAAACATCAACCTTGAGTCTTAGTGCTTATTCGAAAGTTTATTAGATCTAAATTTTAACCATCTTGCTAGGTTCACGCCTATTAGATTAAAGCTCTTAACCCCGCACCATTGATTCATATTCCCTAATATGTACATATGTCTAATTGATCTAGCACTGTACTATTTAACAGTCCCAAAATAGAGTTCGAGTACGTTCCAATTCGTGCAAAGTAAATACAATTGGGATGAACCTAAACAACCACGAACTACTTTATCATTCATCCTATTACTACATCTTGAGCACAGACATTGGGAAAGCATATGAACATTTCGTTTCTTTGTTTATTTCAATTCAAACTTCCACTTCAAGCTTACATCCACCCATAGTTTCAGAAGTGTGTACGTGGATGCTGAAATGCAAAAGAAGAAGCAGAAGGTAGAGAAATCAGCAGCAGCAGCAAACAGGAATGGCAGCAACAACAACAAATACAACAGCAGTGACAGTAACAAAGTGCACCAGGAACAACTCAAACGAAACCCGAAAGATTTGTGAAAACCAGGTAGCAACAAACAGCATGCAAAACTCAAAATGGACTCGAACTCAAACCAAGGTTGGACCAGTAGATTGCAGAGGAAGTTTCAACGAATTAGAGTCAAACAAAAAAAGAAACAGTATCAACTACTGAGACTTCAAACTAAACCAAAGCCTGATGGAATTATGTTGCCAATCAAAAAACTGAATTTGTTCTCTTTTTAGGACTGTTTTTATCTCTGAAAAACCTCCCCTCTAACTAATCGAGACCCTTCTCTTTTATAACCTTCCTCAGACCATCTACAGCCTGTAAAACCATTCAAACTCCCTCCCATCTCCTCCTGTTTTTCCACTCAACCATTTGAAAATAAAACCCCTCCCATGAGATTCCCCTGACAACAAACTCTTTTCATTATTAAAGTGTTTTATCATTTTATTAAACTAAACCAAACATGGGCAGCAGGAATGTATCCTGACAGCATATGCTGTCCAATTATTCTAATCCCCTAACTTCTGACCAAACACATGTTGTCCAGAGTCAAAAGTGAGCACACATGCTATTAAATTGAACTATAATCTGTAATTCTTGCTAACACCAACAGCTATCCAATCCTTAGGTGATTTCTGATTCAAATAAACACACTAACAAGCAGCTATACTCAATTCTTTAATTGGATTCAAACAAAGCTTCGGCAGAAAATGAATAACATGAGTCAAATTATTACCATTCAAGGCTGAGACTAATTGACGACATATATTGAATCGACTACGCGAATCACAACACATACAATCAATAGCTAATGATCAGAATCGAACAGTATTGAACAGGGGTTTCAGATTGCACTGTCAAAACCAGAAATGACACTAGGAACCAATTAATCGATCGAATATTATTTCCATTGATTACACTGTCAAACACATACACTCATCAATGAATAGAAAAAGAGATTCGATCAAATGATAAGTTCGGGCGAGGACAGAACAGTCGACACACAAAAAAAAAATCAAAACAAATCAACTAATCATTTGGACATATGAACAGACATTTAACAAAACAACAAAATGGACTGACAAGGAAAAGGAAAATAAAAATACCTCAAAGGCTTGAAAAATCAGAAGGTCCTATCTCGGATTTGAATCGACCTTTCTTGGGGTTGAACGAACTTTAATCGAAGTGTTCTCACTGAGAACACTCCGATTAAGGTCTATTAGACCCTAATCCTCTGGCTCAAACGGACAAAAATCGGACTCAGGGCTTCTAGGGTTTTTAGGGCAGATTTGGGATCCAAGTTTTCCTAGTTGGATTCGGACCAAACCAAGCCTGGTTTGGTCACGAGGGAGGTCAGGGGAATGCCTGGCATGGATTTGGGGTGGTTTGGTGTAGGTCGAGGTCCGGCTCGAATCTTCAAATGAAGATTCGAGATGGTGGGGGAGGATTCGAGACCCACGGTTAGTGGATCTGTGTTCAGGGGGTCGAGGTGGTCCTAGGGTGTTAAGGTGATAGTCACAGGCGTCCTTGCCGCCGGGTTTATGGTGAGGGGAAAGGGGGGCGGCGCTAGGGTTCCGTGGGGTTTGGGTCTGGTGAGGGAGATGAAGATGAGAGAGGGGTGCTTAGATAGGGGCAGGGTACGAGATGAGGGCTTATATACGGGGTGGATGGTTTGATCTTGGCCGTTATATCAATCGAGATCAACGGCCTGGATCCAAGGGTTAATCAAACGGTGTCGTTTGGTTTAGTATTGGGGTCGGGGTTGGTCCGGGTATGGGGTTATGGGTGAGTGATCTGGACCGTCAATCTAGTGAGATCAACGGTCCAAATTGAGGGTGACACAACGACGTCGTTTGGACAGTCATGTGGCCCGCCTAATTAGACTGGATAAAAGGGAATTCGGACTTGTTATTTTGGTTTGGGCCTGTTCCTATTTAATTCAAACTGGCCCAATCCGAAAATCCTTTTCTTCTTTAATTTCTTAATTAAATTGTCAAATAATACTATACAAACATTAAACAACAATTATCACACATATTAATATTTAATTAAAATAACATCACTTAATGACGAAATAGAATAAAAGATGCATATTTTTTTGATTTTCCTTTTAATAACCGGATTATGGTTCGATTAATTCCTAATAGTAGAATGATATCCTAAACTTACACACGACATATATTTTTTGTATTTTTGTTTGATAAGACTAAATAGACACGGACAAAACCACAAATAGCTAACAAAATGCCACGTAAATTCCAAAAATTGTACGGCAAGGCCATTTGTTATTATTTTGATTTCTTTTGGAGTAATTGTCGTGTAAACAAAAATCACGTGCTCACAGTTGCAGGCGTGCAACCCGATCCCATTTCCTGTATCTCGTGGCAGGCGTGCCACCCGCTCCCATTTCACTATATCTCGTGGCAGGCGTGCCATCCGCACCCATTTTATTTGTTTTTTGTGGTAGGCATACCACCCGCTCCCATTTCATTATATCTTGTGGTAGGTGTACCACCCGCTCCCATTTCATTATATCTTGTGGTAGGCGTACCACCCGCTTCCATTTCATTTATCACTTGTGGTAAGCATACCACCCACTCCCATTTCATTATATCTTGTGGTAGGCGTACCACCCGCTCCTATTTCATTATATCTTGTGGTAGGCGTACCACCTGCTTCCATTTTATTATATCTTGTGGTAGGCGTACCACCCGCTTCCATTCCATTATATCTTGTGGTAGGCGTACCACCCGCTCCCATATATAAGCCAACAATAATCACAAGGATTCCCGACAAGGGGACAATAATATCAACAAACAATATCCAGACAAGGGAGAAACAACTATAACCAAACTTGTTACAACATCTAACTACTTTAGCTATAACAAAGTTGTTATAATACCTAACACAGAGAATCATCAACCTAAACATTCGTAATATCAATTAAGAACGCAATGCAAGGGACTCACAACTCAACAATAGCCCGGCAAGGGGGCAGCATAATGATCTCTTCTTTTTCTCACTTTTACTTCACAATTCGTTATACAACTTGAGCCAACGCTTCTCAATGTTCATAGGTCACAATTCTTTCTACAACTTTACACAACAAATAGAAATCTTCACCAAGGCATGAATAATACAACGAAGTCATGAAAATCACAATATAAGACTCACAGGCATGCTTGACACCAACGTATAGATACTCGTCACCATGCCTATACGTCATACTCAACAAATAACACATAGCAAATAGGACACAACTCCTAATCCCTCAAGCTAAGGTTAGACCAAACACTTACCTCGATGCCACGAACACAATGCACGATTCAATTATAGCTTTACCCCTTGATTCCACCACCAATTCGCTCGTATCTAGTCACACGTTACTTAATTACATCAATAAACGCTAAATGAATCAATTTGAATGCATGAAAATGGATTTTCCAAAGTTTTACCCAAAAAGTCAAAATCGCCCCCGGGCCCACGTGGTCAAAACCCGAGGTTCGAACCAAAACCCGATTACCTATTCCCCCACGAACTCAAATACATAATTTGTTTTGAATTCGGACCTCAAATCGAGGTCCAAATCCTCAATTTTTGAAAAACCTAGTTTCTACCCAAAACACCCAATTTCCCCCATGAAAATCATTGATTTTGAGTTGAAATCATGTTAAAAGATGTTAAGAAGTGAATAAAATGAGTTAGAAATCACTTACCAACGTTTTGGAGAAGAAGGGTTATTTGAAAAATCGCCTCTTATGTTTTTTTGGGGTTTTAAAAAATGACAAATGACTGAAAATTCTGTCTATTTATACCCCTCTCAGACCCCCTGTGTGGACCGCACAAAATGGACTGCGGCCGTACATGCCTTCCTGAGGGTAATGTGGTCCAGTGCCCTGTGCGGACCGCACGAAATGGACTGCGGCTGCACAGGCCTCCACTGTGCACCGCACAAAGCCGACCACAGACCTCACTAGCCTCCTTCCGCAGTCGCACACGTTTTTGTGCGGACCGCGCTGGCGAGTTTAGAGACCTGCGACTTCTCTGAACCTGCAACAATTGTTTTTTTTTTTTGCCTAAGGCATCCCGGAACCTACCCGAAACTCACCCGAGCCCTCAGGGCTCCAAACCAAATGTACACAAAATCCTCAAAACATCCTACGGACTTATTCGTGCAATCAAATCGTCAAAATAACATCATGAACATCAAATTAAATCTCGAGATCAATGAAATTTTCTCAAAACTTCTTTAAACATCAATTTTGCGATTTAAGTCCGAATCACGTCATATGACATCCGTTTTTTCACCAAATTCCACAAAAATATCTTAAATCATATGTGAGACCTGTACCGGGCGCCAGAACCAAAATACGGGCCCGATACCACCATGTTCTAACAAAATTTCATTTCAAATTTCTTTAAATAATTTCAGGAAATAATTTTCTTTAAAATTTCGTTTCTCGGGCTTGGGACCTCGGAATCCGATTCCGGGCATACGCCTAAGTCCCATATTTTCCTATGGACCCTCCGGGACCGTCAAATTACGGGTTCGGGTTCGTTTACCCAAAACGTTGACCGAAGTCAAATTTATTCATTTTACAGTCAAAGCTTATCATTTTTTTCACAGATTTTCACATTTAAACTTTCTAGCTACACGTCCGGACTGCGTACATAAATCGAGGTGACTCTAAATGAGGTTTTCAAGGCCTCGGAAATACAAAATTTAATTTAAAGCAAGTGATGACCCACAGGTATTTTGTAAACCGACATTGTATACATACTTTTATAATAATATAGATATAGATAGATAAATTAATCAATGATATATGCACGTGCATATTTTTGGGGTGGCGAATGTAAGATATTTACACAAAATCTGGATATTACATATACGTATAGCACAATTTCTAATATAAATATGTGAATAGTGATTATATGCCAAGCAACGAAAAAGTTCTTCTGATTTTCATCATCTCTTTTGAAGTTTAAATTGTAGAATGCTTATGAACTTTTAACGGTAAGTATTACTTTTTCGTGTTTTTCTAGGATTCATAATGTGTAGTATTACGTCCTAAAACTAATAGGATTATAAGGCTAATATCTGGAATTTCGGTTATGTCCTTTTATTATAAGTTATTATGCTTAATATTATAAGGTTATTTTTGTAAACCGACATTGTATTCATGCTTTTATAATAATATAGATATAGATATAGATTTTTAAAAAAGAGTACATATGAAAATATTTTTAGTTCTTATTTAGTGGTATAAAATTAAGATCATTAGATGATGAGAATTTGAAAAAGCATAACCTTGAATTTTCTTTAACACATAATATTTATTATATATATTGATGGTTTAGATTTATTTTTCAAACTAAAAGTGTTTAGAGAAATAATCAAAGTAGAAGATAAAGATCTATTCGAAATACTCAATCAAATAAAAAAGTTGATTCTTTTTCAAATACATATATTGCTTATAGAATAATGTTAACAGTTCTAGTAACTGTTGCCTCAACCAAAAGAAGTTTTTCAAAACTAAAATTGATAATCTTATCTAAGATCAACAATGTCTCAAGAGAGATTGAATATATTAGATATATTATCAATTCAAAGGGAATTATTAGAATAAATTGATTATAAGATAATAATTAATGATTTTGCATCTAAAAAGGCTAGAAAAGTAGACTTGAATTAAAATATATATGATGATCTTTCCTTTTTTAAAAATAAAATAAAATTTAGGGCCTCTCTGTGAAATTGATAGTTTTTACTTATATATTTTAACTTTTTCACCAGTTGAAAATTCATAACTAAACTTAAATTCAGGTTTCAAATACTTATCTATTATCTGCGTAACGAAAAATTTTACACACTATTAATTTATTCGACGAATATTCACAAATAATCATTTATATAAAGATGGAGTTGTAATATAAAAATATGTAAGACATATTATTTACTACAACAAATAAAAATAACATGATAGTTGTAAATTTTCTAACACCCCCAATGATATTAATTAAACATGTCATGAATTTTAAGCATGTACGCTCTATATCTTCGTCATTCCACTAAGTTGCGAATAAACTAATTTGTAGTGTAAAATTGAACAATTCTCTCACGGAATTGCCCATGACTGATCAAAGCCCGTTCGGAATCATATATGCGTCAAGACTTTGCACGAATCAGTGACATATTCATTGTCTCACACAAAAACAGGTTGTGTGAGTAGTTAAACATTTTCCAAGCTTTAGATAGGTTCAATGATGGGGAAGAGTGGTCAATTAAACACTATATATATATATATATATATATATATAACATTTTTAATGAAATTTATGTTTCATTATTTGGCTATTGAAAACCCCCTCTCTTTTTTCATTTTTATCATTTTATTACTTTGATTTGCCATCGACGAATAGATAGCTTCATCATAGATAATAATGGCAATTTAGCTGTCATTCTTTTGTCCATATTCATCATTTTCTCGCTTTTTCTCATCTTGGTTGAAAAATCATCCAAGGATTTAGACATGTATTCAACATCCCTTTCAAATCCATAAAATGAATTAATCAAGAAAGGATAAAATAGTCAAAGAAAAATGATCCGATTAACATTAGCCAGACGATAGATTAAGTTGCAACATTTAGGTATCAGATTCAAATATTTTGGTCCCCTTTGTGTTAAATAGGGATTGAGATTCTGTGTTGATATTGTGGTCCTCTTTAGCCATCTCATTCACTCTTAAGGTAGAGCTTTCGTGGTCCTCTATAAAATGGGTTGCTCATAACTTCCTATCCATCCCCACCATACCAAATCCCGAAGGACCAAAAAAGAAGGGAAAAAAAAGAGAAGAAAAAGATGATAACAATGAATGAAAAAAGGATTTCTTTTTTAAAAAAAATCCTTTATAAAAATGTGATAAGTTCTCTACATTGGTGGTGTTAAAATATGTGAACAATCATGTTACTTATAAAATAATAATGTGTAAATCTCTATCTAAATAATTAATTAATAACTTAATGAAAATAATAATTAACCTGCTATTACATATTTAAATTCACTAGGTTATTTTTTCGCATCTGTCCAAGCCTTGTTGGATGGAAATATCAGGATTTTATCATGATTTTCTAACCATATCTGAATTTTACTTTTTCTTGAAGAAAGAACAAACACTTTACCATTATTGGTTTTATTTTCCTATAAGGAAAATATAGATCTCTTTTATATTTAACGTATTCTTTTCTTGGAGAAAAATATTGTGCAATCTATAAATTAAAGATCCCTCCTTCATACAAAAACATAAGTGTATCTATAATATAGTCCTTAAGAGAATCTTGTTTAGGGAGAGATTTTTCTCTCAATAATTTTTTTCTTTTATATTAATTTTCTCATGTGGTGATCAATCCAAACCACATTAAAGAATTATGTATATTTAAGTATACTTTTCTTTTATACTCTGATTTATCGTTATTCAAGGTTTGTATTGATAGCTTTCACATCACACCTTATTATTTTGATCCCAAAAAATGGTATAAGAGACAATGGTTCAACGATGTTGGAGACTGGTTCCAGGCTGTTCAGAGCAAGCTATAAAATTTGGCGATAAAGAAGATTATTATCCAAAAAAAGGAAAAAGAATTGTCACGGTCCAATTCCAACTATAGGTCGCGATGGCGCCTAACGTCGTCGTTAGACAAGCCAATGGTGAACAATCAATTCAATTATTCATTTTATTATTTTTGAAATCATTAATTTTATTAATGCAAAGAATTCAGTGCATTTGAAAATGAATACTTAAAATATTAGTAAGATATAAAATAAAAGATGACAATATCAAGCTGAACCATAAGCAACCACTAGAGTATTCCAAAATCCGATGTTACAAGTGCATGAGCATTTACTAAGGAGTACAATAATAGTGCAACATCTGTCTGGATATAAAATAGACAGGATTCAAGTAGAAAATTAGATGGAGACTCTGAGGGTTGCGGTGCGTAACATAGAATACAACTCATCATAAAGTCTCCTCATCGGTTGAGCCTACGCGACAAGATGACCATCAAAGGAACCTGTCAGATCCTACACATTTAGTGCAGAAATGTAGCATGAATACGTATATCAACACGTACCTAGTAAGTATCTAGCCTAACCCGGGGGAAGTAGCGACAAGGAATCGACATCGACACTTATTAGTGGTCCAATAAATAAAATATAGGAATCATAAATATGCATGAAATAAAACAGGATCAACATAATAAGGAATTGTAGATAACAAAATCCTTTAACAAATATTATCATATGAAATGCGCCCAAAGACCACATGTTATCTCAACAAATAGGAACCATCAATTAAATATCCAATCTCAGGTCATAAAGAGATTATTGCGTAATTCTCAAGTTTAATTTAGAGGGTAATCTCGTGGGTATCCAGACTCTAATGATTTTACGCACGAATTATGCCAAGGTCGTTCAACCCGATCCATATAGTCGTGTACATACAATGCCGAGGTCGATCTATAGATGCATCTCATATATGCATCAAATGAGTCTAAATAATTCAAATATTATAAAGAGATGCATCTCATATATGCATCAACGTCCCGATCTATAGATGCATCAAATATAAATACATATACTACCGAGGCGTTCGGCCCGATCCACAAGAAAGGAGGAAACTTATCGAACTTCGAGTCACGCGCTTACAACATGGGTACAATAACATAAAGTAAATATGATTTTTACCGTTTATTAGATATCTCGCCAAACAACTCAAGGAGATAAACTTCGGCCTAATATATTACGACATCAAATTCAATCATATTCACTTAATTAAGCTAGCTAAATGAGTCTAAATAATTCAAATATTATATGAAAAAGTCCTAAGTCTACCCGGACATAAATATGCTTTTATCTACGTACGAACTCTCGTCACCTCGTACGTACGTAGCACCCACAACTAGTATCACATAAGAAATCTTAATACTTACGGGGTGGTTTCTCCCTCACAAGGTTAGACATGAGACTTACCTCGCTCTGAAGTCCCCACAACTGGCTCTAATGCCTCTCTAACTCCTCCATTTAAAGCCCAACGATCCAAAACTAGTCAAACAACATGCAAACCGATAAGGATATACTCCAACACTCATAATTGATTAATTTTTAACAATTTTTAACTCCGTTCGAAAAGTCAACAAAGTCAGCCCTAGGGCGTACGTGCCCAGATTCCGAATATTTTTTGAAGATAAAGTTTATCCATAATACCACAGACTCAAATATATAATTTATTCTCAATTCCATATCCAATTTCGTGGTCAAATCTAAAAATACCGAATTATGGGTTTTCTCCTAAAATCCCACAATTTTTATAAATTTTCATGTTTAAATTCACATATAAACCATGTATTTAACTCACAAGGTGTAGAATTACTTACCTCAAGATTGATGATGAAAATGGAGCTCCAAAATCACCCCAAAGTCGGCTTCCATGGAAGAAATGAGGTGAAAATGAGCCACACCTCCTATTTAAACAAGTCTGCTCAGAATTCCCTTCTTCGCGATCGCGGAAATAGCCTCGCGATCGCAAAAGCCAAAAAGTCCAGCTACCAAAAATCCTCCTTCACGTTCGCAGTTGCCATCCCGCATTTGCGATGCCTCCACGTCCCACTGCTTCGGGTTTGCGGTCCTCGAGCCGCGTTCACGAAGGCTTAGCACCTCCAGGCCCCAGCTCCTCTTCCTTCTTTGCGTTCGCAACGCCTAGTCGTGTTCGCGTAGAGCACCTTAGCCTCATCTACACGTTCGCGAATTCTTTATTGTGTTCGCGATGCACAAAATCATCCCCAGCTCCAACTTATCTTCGCTATTGCGTCCCTTCTACCGCGATCGCGATGCTTATCAGGAACACCAGAAACCAGCAATCACAAAACAAAGGAAAATGATCCGAAACCATCCCGAATTACACTCGAAGCCCTCGGCACCCCGTACATCAACAAGTCCCTAAACATGACATGAACCTGCTCGAGTCCTCAAATCACACCAAACAACATCAAAACTACGAATCGATGATCGAAACCTTTCTTTAAAATTTCAACTTTAACTTCGACAAACGCGTCCGAATTACACTTAAATATTCCAGAATGACGCCAAACTTTATGCAAGTCACAAATCTCAATACGAACCTATTTTGAGGCTCGGAGCCCAAACAGACATTGATAACACCAAAGTCCACTTCAAATCGAACTTAGAAAATTCTGAAACTTTCAAAATGCCAACTTTTTATGATAAGCACCGGAATGCTCCCGGACCAGCCGATACTCGACCCGAACATACGCCCAAGTTTGAAATCATCATACGAACCTATTGGAACCTTCAAATCCCAATTCTGAGGTCGTTTACTCAAAAGTCAAACCTTGGTAAACACTTCCAACTTAAAGCTTTCGAATTGAGGATTTTCATTCTGAATCAACTCCGAACTTTCCGAAATTCAATTTCGACTATGTGTACAAGTCATAAAACACGAAATGAAGCTACTCAAGACCTCAAATTGCCGAATGATGTACTAAAACTCAAAATAACCGGTTGGGTAGTTACCAAAATAGTCTGAGTAGTACATGTGGAGACATATTTTCAATTATATATTTTTAATATATCTACTACTGCATCTTTAAAACAAAAATTAGTTTTAACCCATGCTTATGTGCTCCAATTTTTTTTAGTCATGCTTACTTTTAATGCATGAGCTCCAATTTTAACCATGTTCATGAGTTTTAACGTAGGGCTCCAATAGTTTTATCTCATCTTTACTTTAAAAGCATGGGCTCCACTTCTAACTCTGTTCACTTTTGACGCACGACTCCGATATTTTTAACTCATGCTCACTTTTAATGCACATGGCTCTAGCTTTCATTCAATACCCACCTTTAACCATAACAAACAGTAGTAGTGAAAGTTTATATGAATAAGGCAAATCAAGCTCGATCAAGAAAATTCAGGCTAAAAGGGAGAATTATTAGGATTTTTTCCTGATTTTCCTACCCTATCTGGATTTTATCTTTTATTGAAGGAAGAGCAAATACTGTACCATTATTGATTATACTTTTTTTATAAGAAAAATATAGATCTCTTCCAATTTTAACAAATCCCTTTCTTGGAGGAAAATATTGTGACCTCAATAAATTTAGTATCCCTCCTTTATACAAGAACATAAGAGTCTCCATAATGTAGTCTTCAAGAGACTCTTGTTTAGGGAGAGATTTTTCTCTTAATAGTTCTTTTTAATACTCCTATTATTTTTCTCATGTGTTGGTCAATTGACCTAACCACATAAAAAATTATGGCTCTTTTAGTATACTTTTTTTTTATTCTTATTTATCGTCGTTCAAAATTGTACTAATAGTTTATGCATGAAGCCTTGTTATTTCGATCTCAATAAAAGGTACCTAGTTATTTATTGCTGGTGGAAATAACGAGTAACCCGTGAAATTAATCAAGGTATGTGTAAGATAGTTCAGATACCACGATTATCAAAAACAATTTGCAATTTCAAGAGTTAATCATGACAACGGTTTCTTTAAATGTGAAATATCATAACGCCTAAAGGCTATCAAAATATTGAGAGGATTTTACTCTAAAAACAAATATGATTTAGCTGTATATACACTTCCGTTTCAAAAAATTCAATACTTAACCAGAACTATATAATTTGCACACAAATATAATGATTATTCCTATATTTTAAAATCAAATACATAAATCCCTTATTTAGTCAATATCCTTCGTGAATATTTTCAAAAATTGAAATATTAAAGTTCGATAAAGTTACAAGGGGCTTAAGAGTATCGTTTTGAAATATAGGTAGTGGATCTGCAACAATGTAATTTAAGCTAGTATATAAATTGAAGTTAAATTGTATGTTATATGAATATAATGAGAAATTCCAAAATTTTAGTTACTAGGAACGTTTAAGAAGAAAAAATAACACACATGTTGCTAAAAAAAAAAATCAACTGCTAAATGATACTTCCAAGTATTTTAAAAAGACTGATATACTTCCAAAAAAAGCCTCTTTTCTTTTTAAATAAAATTGTAAATAAGTTTTTAAGCGAGTGAAGTTATGAATTTAATACATAATTGTCCTTTGGGTTGTCCTGCTTTACCAGTTAGACCTTATACTTTGTAGCAGTCCTATGATCCCCCTATTTGAAGTGACGTAAGTAACCCCCGTTCTGACAAACACGAGTTTCACAAATATATGTAAAACACACGCACCAATCATGTGATGCTACATCATTTTAATTTTAATTTTTCTTTTCTAATTTTTCCTCCTTCTTTTTTTCTCCATCAACGATTTCTTTCTTCACCATCAACGTCGTTCCTTTCTCTATAGCCACTACTACCATTGTTATAGCTACCGCCTTCATCGTAGCCACTACCAAATACCACTTGATCACCACCAAATTAGAATTTTAAAATTAAAATCACCACAAAACTACAATTAAATCAAATTTTGAAGATTAGAATCATCACGAAAATTATCAAACACAAAATTCAAAATTCAAGAATCATCACCATCACTGTTTGGCTCAAAGATATTAAAATATTTTTGAACAAATCAATCCAAGATGAAGGGGTAAATCTTAGTCAAACATAATTAATTCCATATCGAAATGTTAACAATGATTGCATATGAGACGAAAGAGATATGATTGATCTTATTAAGATTCGACATTGTCTTCCTCATCAATCGATGAGGGAGTAGATTTACATATTTTCTTCGAGGTCATTTCCTCCTCTTTCTAGAATACAAGAAGGGAGCTTTTTGTCTTCCTTTTTTTCCGGAATTGGAGAAGCCCCCTTTGCTGAGAGCTTTCCCTAGCTATATATAGTCAAGGTATCCTTGCCCTTTGCTTGACTCGACATCTTCTTGCCACTGATGTGTCTAGGTCATGATTTTAGGCGTCACTCTTACCGATTTGTCGGATGTCATAAAGGAGAAATGGAGTGGGCTCTATTGACTTTCACTGCCCAGTTACTAAGGCGGGGTGTCGGTCAACTTGGTCGTGACGGTCAGACAATACAGTTAATCCCTCCGTCTGTCGGGTTCATCCTATGTCGGACTCGGCAGACGGATCATGTTCGTTACGAATTCAAGAGAAATCTGACCTATGATTTTCCGTTCCTTAGTCACATTTTGTGGGTTTTTAGCTGAGTGGCGGCGTTCTTTCGATCCACATGGACCGTTGCGGCAATTTCGGAGTCGAAACGTCGTTTGGTATTGAAGCGTTATTTCGTGGTTATCACCATTATGACGCACGTTTCTGGGAGACTGAAACGTTTCGTGCCCTACCAGATTCGATTGGCGACTCTTGGGTTTCGTGCTCGGGGGATTTATGTCTCTTATAAATAGAGGAAACTTGTCATTTGATCGACACACTTCTTCATATTTCACTCGGAAGAATCCTGCTGATATATTTTCTCCCCGGTACCTCAAATTTCTACGTGCCCCCTTGTTAACTGAAAACTTTCATTTCTTCTTTCTGTTATTTCTTTGGTGTATTTTCTGACAAGAATGGCTGGCGATTCTTCTCGTGACAATCTCCTTGCTATTGATCCGATACCAGAAAGTGCTGCTCAGATCACCAGAGGGGCAGATGCGGTGGAGGATGAGGGGGTCCCATCGGTGATTGAGATCTTACCCCGCCCTGGGAGAGAGCCGACTGACTTCACTACTCCTGCCGGGGTCGAACCAGAACCTGTTCATTCTGTTCTGAGGGAGAGGGACATTGCAAAGTTGAAGGAAAGGTGGGGGATTCCCGGTTACGTCGATATGCGGCCGACAGTGGGAAAAGACATAGTTCACTTCGACCGCCCCGGGTACTATGTGTTCTATGCCTACGCCTTCATTTTAGGGTACACATTTCCTCTTCCCCTGTTGATGGTGGCTTTTTGCCGCTACTACGAAGTGTGCCCCGCCTAACTTTCGCCTTATCTATACAAGGTATTCCTTATGCTTCTCAAGTATGCTGAACTCGCCGGTCGTGAGGTCACTTTAGACCATATGCTCAGCATCTTTGCTCCCCAACTTATTCGCGGTTCGATGGTTCACATGCGTCTTTGGGGATCGAGTGGGCTGGTGGTGAAGATGGACAACAAGTCCAACCGTCATTTCTACGAGAATTACTTTTATGTGTGAATTGAGCATATCGTGGTAGACCTGACGGGATTCCCTGAGAAATGGAACTTTGCACGTAAGTTTGTATTTTAGTCGTCGAAGTGCTCAACCATTTTCTATGGGTACTAAATTTTATCACGTCTTTGCAGTCAAGAGACTGCCTCCTCCGCCTGTCGAAGGTATCCGTGAGTCGGTGGAGGCCATACTTCCCCATACGGTGGGGATTCACATCTGGTCAACCTTTCATAAGAGGTTCGGATGCAGGCCCCTTACAGGTGAGATGACGTATTTGTCTACTGTTCTTTCCCTTTTTACTTAGCTTCTCATGTATCATTTGTCGTTGTTAGGGAGAGTGTGGAGAGCAAGGGCCCCTCCGTTAGCTTTCTGCCAACCGGCCGCATCCGCTCGTCCTATCGCAGTACCCACTGCCCGACCTTCATCGCGGGCTGCTTCAGTTGAGTTTGCGGCCTTGGTTACTCCTGCGAGGGCTATTTCTCAGGATGAGGTTCCGACCAATGTCGTTCGCCCAATGGGTGAGTCACCGTCTACAGAAAAAGATGGAGGGGCCGCCAAAGAGACGGAGGGTGGAGTTTGAGATGGCGCCCCGACAGTAATTTATCTAGACAACTCTCCCCCGACGGGTTCTAGAGAGGGCGTTATGGAGGTTCCCCTCGTAGGGACGGAGCAGACCGTCGAAATTGTCGATGTCCGTGATCGACAATTAGAGACTCCTGCCGCTGCCTTGGCTCAATCAAAGATCCCTGCTGTTGTTGGTGTCCAACAACCTGTCATGATGGAGAATCAGACTTCTGGGGCTGCCGTCGTGATTTTAGACGTGCCCTCATCTTCTATAGTGGGTCAGGTTCCACCTTCAGCAGCAGAAAAGGGAAAAGGCGTGGTGGTTGACGACTATGAATCTGAGTCAGACCTGGACCCCGATGATGTCAGGATGTTTGAGGATAGACTTACTTATTCGGTGGTTAATTCGGGGGCTCGGCCCGTATTCATCAGATCTCTTCCGGCGTCAAATCTCTTGGGGGAAGGGGAGGATCTGTGCCGCAATTCAGCTTGTTATGCTCTAAGGCCGAGAATGAGTCCCTCCGGTCTGTTCCTGATGTTGATTTGATGGATGAAGTGGCCGCCATGGGCTTAAAGGTACGTTGCATTTTACTTTTGCTTTCTTTTTTCGCCCTTCTCGGAATTACAAGCCTAACCCCGTTTTTGCGTCTTCCAGACATATATGGTGGGAGAGGAAAGCATTCGTAGGGCCAACACTCGGGCAAAAATTTTCTTGAAGATGTTGGAGAAGTATCGTCGCTACCGCGACAGATGTCGCGAGATGCATGAGCGGCTGAGGACAGACCCCCGCAATAGGGCTCTTGGTGAGGAGTTGGAGAAAAGGGACTAGGAATTGATGCAGACCATCCGCAGCAAGAGCGCACTCGAGGAGCAACTTCGAATTAAGGACAAGGAGCTCGAGTTGAGAAAAGGGGTTGCAGCGGAATGCGAGCATCTACAGGGAAGGTTGAGGTCGATGCAGTCGGAGATGGACTAGAACTTGGTCAAGGTCGAGGTGATGATCGTAGATGAGAAAATTGACTGCGCTGGAGAGCAAAGTTGTTGGGTTGGAGAGAATTGAGGGTGCCTGGTCCGAGGCTTTGGCGAGGGCAACAGCCCTGGAGGACACCATCCACGTCCTCCAATCCGAACAGGAGTCGGAGAGAGTGGCAACTACCCTCATGGAGGCGAGGCTCGAGGAGCGCATCGACGTGATTGATCAGGAGGCATCGGTTCTGGAAGATCGGGCCGCAGTTCTAGAGGCAAAAAATGAGCGATTATTGGCTCAGGTTGAGTCATCTTCCGTTGTCATTCCCCGCCAAATGCATGAGCTCTGGGTTTATGCTAAAGCCCAGCGGTATATGTATAAGATTTGTGGGAGGCGGGCACCATGGCTGAGGCTGCTTATGAAGAAGCGCGAGCGAAAGCACGGGAGGCTCGCATCAATTGTGGGTATGACACGGCGACGCCCGAAGCTAATGGGGATACGGATGATGGTACTGGAGAACCTCTTGGAAACAGTGATGATGGTGGTGATGGTGATGGTGTTGGTGACGACGGTGATGACGCCGAATAAAGAACGTTGTCCTTTGTTTTTATTTTTAATTGTTTGTCGATTGTCGTTCCTTTGTGTTTTTTTTGGTTGGCTTGGGCCATATGTAAGCGGCGATAGCCCGCATTATGACTTTGTATAAATGAGAGTTCTTTTCTTCACTCTTTGTCTTGTACTTCACTTTTATTTCAACTGTTTATGGCTTTAGTGCAAGATAGATGCCCGTATGGCGAGTCCCGATATTTCTTTCCTTCCGGTGGTTTTAGGCCTTACTGGTGTTGTTTCAAACTTATCGAAATGATGGCCCGTCGTCGTTCAATCGATATCGAACCATTCTCTTTATTTTTTGGCAAAGGCCCTTGACCTTAAAGGGTGTTATTTCGAACTTATCGAAGTAACAGCCCCTCGTCGTTCGATCGAGGTTGAACCCTTCTCTTTTTTGGCGAAGGCCCTTGACCTTAAAGGGTGTTATTTCGAATTTATCGAAGTAACAGCCCGTCGTCGTTCGATCGAGGTCGAACCCTTCTCTTTTTTAGCGAAGGCCCTTGACCTTAAAGGGCATTATTTCAAACTTATCGAAGTAACAGCTCGTCGTCGTTCGATCGAGGTCAAACCCTTCTCTTTTTTGGCAAAGGCTCTTGGCCTTAAAGGGTGTTATTTCGAACTTATAGAAGTAACAGCTCGTCGACGTTCGATCGAGGTCAAACCCTTCTCTTTTTTGGCGAAGTCCCTTAGCCTTAAAGGGTGTTATTTCGAACTTATCGAAGTAACAACCCGTCGTGGTTCAATCAAGGTCGAACCCTTCTTTTTTTTGGCGAAGGCCCTTGGCCGTAAAGGGAATTATTTTGAACTTATCGAAGTAACAGCCCGTCATCGTTCGATCGAGTTCGAACCCTTCTATTTTTTGGCGAATACCCTTAGCCTTAAAGGGTGTTATTTCAAACTTATCGAAGTAACAGCCCGTCGTCGTTCGATCGAATTTGAACCCTTCTATTTTTTGGCGAAGGCCCTTAGCCTTAAAGGGTGTTATTTCAAACTTATCGAAGTAACAGCCCGTCGTCGTTCGATTGATGTCGAACCCTTCTCTTTTTTGGCAAAAGCCCTTAGCCTTAAAGGGTATTATTTCGAACTTATTGAAGTAGCAGCCCGTCGTCCATCGATCGAGGTCGAACCCTTCTCTTTTTTGGCGAAGGCCCTTGGCCTTAAAGGGTATTATTTCAAACTTATCGAAGTAACATCCCGTCATCGTTCGATCGAGGTCGAACCCTTCTCTTTTTTGGCGAAGGCCCTTGGCCTTAAAGGGCGTTATTTCGAACTTATCGAAGTAACAGCCCGTCGTCGTTCGATCGAGGTCAAACCCTTCTCTTTTTTGGCAAAGGCTCTTAGCCTTAAAGGGTGTTATTTCGAACTTATTGAAGTAACAGCCCGTCGTCGTTCGATCGAGGTCAAACCTTTCTATTTTTTGGCAAAGGCCCTTGGCCTTAAAGGGTGTTATTTTGAACTTATCGAAGTAACAGCTCGTCGTCGTTCGATCAAGGTCGAATCTTTCTCTTTTTTTGGCGAAGGCCCTTGGCCTTAAAGGGTGTTATTTCGAACGTATTGAAGTAACATCCCATCGTCATTCGATCGAGGTCGAACCCTTCTCTTTTTTGGCGAAGGCCCTTGGCCTTAAAGGGTGTTATTTAGAACTTATCGAAGTAACAACCCGTCGTCATTCGATCGAGGTAGAACCCTTCTCTTTTTTGGCGAAGTCCCTTGGCCTTAAAGGGTGTTATTTTGAACTTATCGAAGTAAAAGCCTATCGTCGTTCAATCGAGGTCGAACCCTTCTCTTTTTTTGGCGAAGGCCCTTGGCCTTAAAAGGTGTTATTTCGAACTTATCGAAGTAATAGCCCGTCGTCGTTCGATCGAGGTCGAACCCTTCTCTTTTCTGGCGAAGGCCCTTGGCCCTAAAGGGTGTTATTTCGAACTTATCGAAATAACAATCTGTTGTCAGTCCCGTTTTCTGGAGAGTTGGACATCTTCCGTGGAAGTTCCAGTTTGTTTGGTATTGCTTGCACCAGATGGTGCAACGCTGGTGAATATGAGGTGTTTATGTTTTTCTTAGGTTCGTGTTATGTACGCATTATATTTTTCTTGTCTGACTCCTGCCGTCCAGCTCGGAGATGTTACCAGCAGGGGGTATTTCAGTTGTATTGAAGCAATTTTTGTCTTTCTATCGAGATGTTCATGTGTACATTCTTCCACGCGGGTATTATGTGCTTGCCTAGACAAAGAATGGGAGGTGAGGATGAGATTTTCTTCGCTCCCGCCCGGTGGTCCGGTGGGGGAAAACAGGTTGGTAACACCGTTTGCCTTGTTTAGTATATCGATGGTTGATGGGACGAGGATTTCCGAGCCCGGTGATTTTGCTTGGCTCTTCTTCCTCTTCTGTGCTGCTCTCATGTCTCGCGTGGGTTGGATTCTCCCTTCGTGCTTCTTTTAGTGGGTGATTGTGTTTCTTGGCTTTGATCTGGGAGAAACTAGGAATTTTCACTAAGAAATCCCCACAGACGGCGCCAAATTGTTTGGCTCAAAAGATATTAAAATCTTTTTGAACAAATCAATTAAAGATGAAGGGGTAAATCTTAGTCAAACATAATTAATTCCAGATCGAAATGTTAACCACGATTGCATATGGGACGAAAGAGATATGATTGATCTTATTAAGATTCGACGTTGTCTTCCTCATCAATCGATGAGGGAGTAGATTTACATATTTTCTTCGAGGTCATTTCCTCCTTTTCTAAAATACAAGAAGGGAGCTTTTTGTCTTCCTTTTTTTAGGAATTGGAGAAGCCCCCTTTGCTGAGAGCTTTCCCTGACTATATATATAGTCAGGGTATCCTTGCCCTTTGCTTGACTCGATATCTTCTTGCCACTGATGTGTCTAGGTCATGATTGTAGGCGTCACTCTTACCGATTCATCGGATGTCATAGAGGAGAAATGGAGTGGGCTCTATTGACTTTCACTGCCCAGTTACTGAGACGGGGTGTCGGTCAACTTGGTCGTGACGATCAAATTTTGACCAATACAATCACTGCCACTATTCGTCATTTTCCGGCCACCTAAGGGTGCATCTAATAAAGTGGACAAACCCAAAAGGTAATTATGTATTATCCCTTAAATAAACTCCTAACTATACTACATTACTACTGGAGACCCCAGCTTAGTAAGAAGGATCAAGACAAAGGACCGGCTTCTTAATTCCATTTTCAAAAACAGAAAACACAAGGTGTATTTTTTATAAAAAGAAAAAGAAAAAAAAAAGTGAAGGTGGATCTAATTACATCAATGATGGGTTTAAGAATGTTTTAAGTACAAATAGTACTAAGGTCCTTTTTTTAAGTAACCTAAAACCAAGATAGGGTTTGTAGCATGATTTGATTCTCACATGACAAAAAACTTCTCTTAAGTGTGGGAGCTACTACCCTAAGGTGCTTTATTTTAATAGTTTGTCAAGCTGGGAGTGAACTTAATGGTCCCTTTTGGGGACCATGTGGATATGAACATGGTATTATCTTCTTCTTTTTGGGTACACGAACATGGTATTATCATGTATTATTTGAAATTAAAAACAAAAAGGATAATTCATTTACTGAAAAGAAAGAAAGTTGCATCATTGTTAGATGCCCCCAATTATGGATGTGCAATCGTATATTCGAGAATTCGAACCGATCCATTTTTTTAGATTTTCGAATTTCGGATATTCGGATCGGATTGATATAATTTTAATCCAATACGATCCGATCCAAAATTCGAATTATATGGACATGTATAAATAGTAGACTTAAATTTTCGGATTAAGTCTTCTCATTTTATTTGCCTCTCTAGACTCCTCTTTTCTTATAGTCTGTTTGGCCAAGCTTAAAAATTAGCTTTTATATTGCGAAATGTTTTTTCTTAAAAGTACTTTTGGTGAGAAGCAATTTGTGTTTAGCTAATTAATTTGAAACTTCTGAGCAACAATTGGTGTTTGGCCAAACTTTTAAAATCTGCTTCTAAGTATTTTTTTATCTCAAAATTGCTTTTCAAAAATGTAATTTTGGAGAGAAACTACTTTTTTCTGCTTCTCCAAAACTGCTTCTGCTTCTCCTCAAAAGCACTTTTTTTCTTCCAAAAGCTTGGCCAAACACTTCAACTTTGAAAATAAATACTTTTTTAAAAGAAAAAAAAAGCTTCTAGGATTGGAGAAGTTTGGCCAAACAATCCGCTTCTCTTAAATCTTACCTTTGTGTCACTCATTCTCAGTCTCTCCTTCCTATCGACAGACAATGACGCCTCTCCCTTATTAGATATTTATTTGGAATTTCGGTTTGTTTTATTTTGCTGTACAACTTTTGTTTTGTCTATTGCTATGAAAGATATCTGTTGCCTTTCAATTTAATATAATGGTTAATAACAATAGCCTTCAGAAGTGCAGTAGCCGATTATATTGTTAGTAGTCTTAATAAGGCACATAATTCTATCCGAAAATTCAATTTATTTACCCGGTCCAAATAAAATCCGATCTAATCTAATTGGATTCGGATTGCATTTATAAAATCTGAAATCTAAATTGACAATTCGAAATGTGCTAAATCCGATCCGATGCACAGCCCTACCCCCCATGATTCACTGCCTGGTTCTTTTTTTTCTCTTTTTCCCCCTGTATATTCTTTGATCTTGCTTAATGATAAAATATATTTGTTTCAGTGTATAAGTTAATTGATCCTGGTTTTCAGTGGTGATGATCATATTGTGATAAGAAAATCTCAGCAATGGAGTTTCCTCATCGTTTATGGAGGGAGCCCCGAGACCCTACTATGTTAACTTCACAAAAAGACACTTTGAACAACGTGAGGATCAGGTAATTTGAACTTTATCTTTAATACAAGTGTTAGTACAACAAAGTTTAATGGGACTGATTTCTCTTTTTTGCCATTAATTTTACTACAATATCCGCTGCTCTAGCTAAGTCCACTTTGTTTATATGATTGAATGCTCGTTGAATTCTTAAGAATCATAAAAAAATTTTCCGACTAAATAATAAAATGGATTTCTTTTTCTTTTCAAAAACTCTATTTTTTTCTTATTTTTCTGATCATATTTTTGAAAAATTTAATTTATTGATTTATTCAGATAACCTTTTCTTTTCTTATGATGGTATCTATTGGTTCCTTTAAAGTTGGAAGAAAGAAGGAGTCACTTAATTTCTTGACTGTTATAATATATTAGATATTATTCAAATCCCTTATACTAATCTAATTCAGAACCTCACTTTCTCTATTACATTACTCTATCATATTAAATTTTAGAAAAAATTGAATAAAAAGCATATTAAAAAAAAAAAAGATAAGAACAAAAATTTGCCAATCCTTTTTTTTTTATTCTACTTCTTTATTATTAGTTGAGACAAAATTGAAGAACAAATTAGTTAGTGATGACACATATGGATGTAAAATGACACTAATGTAAGGTAAAATAACAAAGGAAATAATAACGGAGCAAATCCCACCTAAACGTAAGCACTGTTTATGGATATAATATAGGTGAGGATTAACATTTTAGTACCCACGATGAATACAAAGAGAATGATAGAGAGATTTTCGAGTGAGTGGCATGAGAATTCTTTAACATCTATGTATCTGTTAGGTTTTTAAAAATGGCGTGAATGAAAAATGGAAGAGGTATTTTTTGGGCGGCACCTCTTCATTTCACTCTTTCATTGCTTATAAATTTAGAGGCTTTACATCATTTTTATATGTAGAAAAATTTGAAAATTTCTTCTTTCTTTTCTACATCGTTACATTATTTTTTCAAATAAATATGTGTCAAGTGTGATTTGATTCGTTTGTTGAATTCGCTGAAGTTCTATACGATTGCCAGTATTAAAGAATAGTTATTTCGTTCCATCCCGGAAAAAATTAATCCAAAATCTTGGGCAACTGTGAGGAAATTAAATTCCTTAAGGACACACAAACAACTTGCCAGCTCGGAAATCCTTATTGAACTAACATTTCTTTGCTTTTCTGATTTTCTATTTCTTGAATAGATTTACTAACAGTATCACCTATATTCATTGAATTTATCAACTATAATAATAAAGTTACTAGCTTATTTTTTGTCCTATGATTTAATTATATTTAAATTTTATTTACTATAAATACTAAAGTCGATAAACTTTTAATATTATGTAAAAGTAATTAAACTTTATCCATTATAACAGTTAGATCACAAAATATTGACCATTTTACAGTAAAATTATCTTGGTAAGTAGTTTTATTATTATAGCAGGTTAATTAAATTTTGTAAATTTTACTGTTAAAGTGGGTAAAATCTATTTACAACAAAAGTAGTTTTGTGACTTTATTTATAACAAGTAAAATCTAGTGATTTTGCAAATATAGTAAACAATGTTCAATAATTTTACTGTGTGAAATACAACGAAATTAGAATAGGGATGGTAATAAATACGAAAATTGAATTTTATCCACTAGTACTAAAGTTATAAAATTATAATTTTTGGTAAGCAATAAATAACGTGTTTCTCTAATTGTGAGATTTAATCAGCTAATTAAATGCCAAATCTTAAAACATGATTTAGACCATAAAAGGATTGATATATGATCACTAAAATTTGAGTCTTGTAATCCACCTATTGTAATACTATTTGAAGATAATTATTTGTCACGATCCAATTCCATTATAAGCCGTGATGACACCCAACACCGTTGTTAGGCAAACCAACATTGATCAAACTGGTGATTTCCCGTTTAAATAAATTACTAAATGGATAAAATTTTAAATTTGTTGAAAAGATTTAGAAATTTACCAATGTGACAAAATTAAACGGAAGCAACGAGTACAAGCCGTAATCATATAAACAGTACTAAAATCATAAGTCTATTAGTGTGTATGCCAAGACCTGGTGTCACAAGTATGTGGGCAATCTAATAGAATATACAAAGAGTTCTAGTCTACTGTCTGAAAAGAAATAGGCAGAAAAATAAAACATAAAGAAGATTCCAGCTGCTGCAGAACGACTCAGGAGGCAACTCACCGTGGAGTCTCGAAATGGGTATCAAAGTTGTGCGCCGGACTGGTGACCAGATGCACCTACCTCAAATCCTGTACAATTAAGTACAAAAGTGTAGTGTGGGTACATAAAAATATGTACCCAGTAAGTATCTAGTCTTACCTCGAAGAGGTAGTGACGAGGGGTCGACTCCGACACTTACTAGGGCCAACAATATGATAATATGAAATCCTAATTAAGCATGATATATAATAATAAAGCTCAGAATAAGAAATAACTGAACAATTCTTCACCACATTTAAGAACCCAAGTCTCTTCCTTCATTTAAAGCATATAATCACACAAACAATGAATTTATACAAATAATAAAAGGGATTTCCAGTTCTATTAACACACGAATTCCACCGAGGACGTTCGGCCCGATCCAACATAAATGTAAAATGGGCACTACTGAAAGTGGAACGGCACAGACCATAGATGCATCTATTAAACCTGTCGAGGCGAGCGGCCCGCTCCCATGAGAGTAGAAGAAAGAATTTTTCCGCACGCAAAATTTACTTACGACGCGGTCAAATACAAATTTATCAATAAAATATAACCCTTTCTTGATTTCCTTTCGAAATAAAGACAATTTAACTTGAAACTTTTAAGCTCTTAAAATCCTCAACTTAGTTCCATTTGAAAATCAACAAGTATAATCAAATAACGGTATCCAAAAGCATGGTGTAAACCTAAAACTACCCGGACATAAACAAGAATAGTAGCTACGTACGGACTCTCGTCACTTTGTGTGTGCGTAGCCCCCAAAAATAACCACATATATTAATTAAGTTCACCTGTGGAGTAAATTCCCTCTTACAAGGTTAGAAAAGAGACTTACCTCGTCTCAAAACCCACTTCCCACTTCAAGAATGCGCTTAAACCTCCAAATTTGATGCCAAACGACTCGAAACTAGTCAAACATTACATAAACTAATCAATCTATACTTTGAAGTTCATATCCTTACTATTAAAGTGATTAGCCAACCCAAAATGCAAGATTCCTAAAATTCACCCCCGACCCACATGCTCGGATTCCGGAAATTTTCGAAGAACGTTGTTGCCCATAACCTTAGGAACATAATATATGATTTTCACTGAGTTTCATAATAAATTTCGTGGTCAAATCTCATTTTTATCAAAAACCTAGGTTTTCCTCTAAACCCTTGATTTTCACTAATTTTTACATGTTAATCTACCCATAATCTATGTATTTAACTCATGTTTGATAGAAATTACTAACCTCCAAAAGCTAGGTGAAAACCCCTCTCAAAAAGCTCCAAAAATGCCCAAGGAGTGAGTGAAATGTGTAAAAAATAGTTTAAGTCCCATATTAAATGAACCTCTCCGCTCCAACTTTTCTGCACCTGTGGTCAAAGGGACGCACCTGCACCCTCGCTTCTGCAGACAAGAGTCTGCTTCTGCGGAAATGGCCTAGGTCGGCTGGCGTCACACCTACGGATGGGTACCAGCTTCTGTGGTCCCGCTTCTGCGGAGGATGGGCTGCATCTGCGGAACCCGGGCTGCCCTTCCTTGGCCGCTTCTGCAAGGCTTGGCTCGCACCTGCGAGCTCACACGTGCAGCTGGCCAAGCGCAAGTGTGATTATGACAGACCTGGTGCATTCAGCTGTTGCTCCAAATTCTCAACATGGTCCGAACCTCGTCTGATTGGCACTCGGGGCCTCCAAGGCCCCGCCCGAACATACCAACAAGTTTGGAATCATAAAATGGACTGCTCGTGCTCTCAAAACGCCCGAAACAACATTAAAACTAAGAATCGCACCTCAAAACCAATTGAATCAATCTTAAGAACTTCAAGTTCTTCAATTTACTTCCAATGAGCCGAAACGTACTTAAACTACTCGAAATGACACCATATTTTGCGTGCAAGTCTTAAATGACATTGCGGAACTATTCCCGGTTGCGGATTTCCGTGTGGACCTCAATATAACCAAAACCCGCACCAAACCAAATTTAAAGAACTTCTAAAACCTTCAAGAACCAACTTTCACTATTAAGCGCCAAAACGCTCCCAGGTCATCCAAAATCCGATCCGAGCATACGCCCAAGTCGCAAGTTATCATACGGACCTATTGGAACCGTCAAATCCCAGTTCTGAGATTGTTTATTCAAAATGTTGACCAAAGTCAAACTTGGCCTTTTAAGCCAACCTTAAGGAACCAAGTGTTCCGATTTTAACCCGAACTCTTCCAAATCCCGAATCAACTATCCCGGCAAGTCATAGATCAGTAAAAGCAAGTACGAGAATTCTTCTTTAGGGGACTGGTGTTCTAGAAAGCAAAACGACTGGTCAGGTCGTTACATTCTCCATCTCTTAAACAAATGTTCGTCCTCAAACGAGTTTTGATTCATACTTGAAGTGCTGAATAAGTGTGGATATTTGCTCTGCATGTCCTCCTCAGACTCCCAAGTCGCCTCATCGACTAGTTGGCCCCTCCACTGGACCTTTATCGTAGAAATCCTCTTGGATCTCAACTGCCGATCCTGTCTAGCAACAATGGCAACTGGCTCCTCCTCATAACCGAAACTCTCATCTAACTGAATAGTGTTGAAGTCTAACACATGTGACAAGTTGGTGTGATACCTTTGGAGCATAGACACGTGAAAGGTCGGATGAACTCCTGATAGGCTGGGAGGTAAAGCAAGCTCATAAGAAACCTCCCTAACTTGCCTTAACACCTCAAATGGGTCTATAACATGGGTCTCAGCTTGCCCTTCTTCCCGAATCTCATAGTACCCTTCATCGGCGAGACTTTCAAGAGAACCTTCTCGCCCGCCATAAATGATACATCACGCGCCTTCGGATCCGTGTAACTTTTCTGTCTGGACTGTGCTGTGCGAAGTCGCTCCTGAATCAACTTTACCTTTTCCAAGGCATCCTTTACCAAATTAGTACCATATAACTTAGCCTCGCCAGGCTCAAACCACCCAATGGGAGAACGACATCGCCGACCACACAAAGCCTCAAATGGAGACATCTCAATGTTGGACTGATAACTATTGTTGTAAGCAAACTGGCCAATGGCAAGAACTAATCCCACTGCCCTCCAAAGTCAATCATACATGCTCTGAGCATGTCCTCCAAGATCTGACCTGTCCGCTCTGACTGCTCGTCGTCCTGCGGATGAAATACTGTGCTGAGCTCCACACGGGTCCCCAACTCACTCTGTACGGCTCTTCTGAAATACGAAGTGAACTGAGGGCCTCTATTTGATATGATGGAAACAGGCACACCGTGCAACCAAACTATCTCCCGAATATAAATCTGGGCTAGCCTCTCCGAAGTATAAGTAGTTACAACCAGAATGAAATATGCCGACTTGGTCAACCTGTTGACAATGACCCAAACTGTATCAAACTTCCGCAAGGTACGCGACAACCCAACCACGAAGTCCGTTATGATGCGCTCCCACTTCCACTCTGGTATAGCCATCTGCTAGAGTAGTCCACCAGGCCTCTGGTGCTCATACTTAATCTGCTGGAAATTTAGGCACCTAGCTACATCCTCAACTATGTCTTTCTTCATCCGCCGCTACCAATAATGCTGCCTCAAGTCACGGTACATCTTCGTAGCACCTGGGTGAATGGAATACCGAGAACTGTGTGCCTCCTCTAGAATCTTTCCTCACAAGTCATCGACATCAGAAACACATAGACAACCCTAGAGTCACTGAACACCATTCTCGCCTATAGAAACCTCCTTGGCACCACCCTGTAGTACCGTCTCTCTAAGGACTCCCAAGTGTGGATCATCAAATTGTCGAGCCTTGATCTGCTCCATTAGTGAAGACTGGGCAACAACACATGCAAGAACTTGAATGGGCTCTAAAATGTCCAACCTCACAAGTCTGTTAGCCAAGGACTGAATGTCCAAAGCTAGTGGTCTCTCCTTTGCTGAAATGAATGCCAAGCTACCCATACTCTTGTCCTTCCTACTTAAGTCATCTGCGACCACATTTGCCTTGCCAGGATGATAAAGAATGGTGATGTCATAATCCTTCAATAACTCAAGCCATCTATGCTGCCTCAAATTGAGATCCCTTTGCTTGAACAAATACCGTAAGCTGTGATGATCAGTATAAGCCTCACATGACACCCCATACAGATAATGCCTCCATATCTTAAGAGCAAGAACAATCTCGGCTAACTCTAGGTCGTACACAGGGTAATTCTTCTCATGAATCTTCAGATGACACGAAGCATATGCAATAACTCACCCTCATACATCAATACACAACCCAAGCCAATGCGTGAAGCATCGCAATACACTGTATACATCCCCGAACCAGAAGGCAACACTAAAATATGTGTTGTAGTCAAAGATGTCTTAAGCTTCTGAAAGCTTGCCTTACAATTATCAGACTAACCGAATGGAGCACCCTTCTGGGTCAATCTAGTCAAAGGTGCTACAATGGATGAAAAGCCCCACACAAATCAGTGATAATAACCTGCTGAAAATCCTTATCTCAGTCACGAAAGTGGGACGAGGCCAACTTTGAACTGCCTCAATCTTCTTGGGATCCACCATAATACCCTCGCCTGATACAACATGCCCCAAGAATGCCACAGACTCTAGCCAAAACTCCCACTTAGAGAACTTAGCATACAGCTTCTATTCTTGCAATGTCCGAAGCACCACCCTCAAATGTTGCTCGTGCTCCCCCAGGATACGTGAGTAAATCAAGATGTCATCAATGAAGACAATAACAAAAGAATTAATATAAGTCCTGAACACTCTGTTCATCAAATCCATAAATGTCGCGGGGCATTAGTCAAGCCGAAGGACATCACCATAAACTCATAACGGTTATATCTAGTTCGAAAAGCGATATTCGAAACATCTGAGTCCCGAATCTTCAACTGATGGTACCTTGACCTCAAGTCGATCTTAGAGAACACCCTAGCACCCTGCAACTGGTCAAACAAATCATCGATACGCGGCAACAGGTACATGTTCTTAATGGTAACTTTGTTCAACTGGTGGTAATCAATGCACATACGCATAGTTCCATCTTTCTTCTTTACAAATAATACTGGTGCACCCCAAGGTGATATACTTGGCTTGACAAACCCCTTTGCTAACAACTCCTACAGCTATTCCTTCAACTCTTTCGGAGCCATACGGTACGGTAGGATAGATATAGGCTGGGTACCTGGAGCCAACTCGATACAAATATCAATATCGCGATCTGGTGGCATGCTTGTAAGGTTAGAAGGAAACACATCGGCGAACTCCCGAACTACTGGCACCGAATCAATCGTCAGAGACTCTGTGGTGGTATCCCGAACATAGGCTAGACAAGCAAAACAACCCTTATCGACCATATGTCGAGCCTTCAGAAAGATAACCCGACTAGCTCTACTAACAGAGGAACCCTTCCACTCTAATCTCGGCAACTCTGGCATCGCTAAAGTAATAGTCTTGGCATGACAATCAAGGATGGATTAATATGGGGATAACCAGTCCATGCCCAGGATGACCTCAAAATCAGTCATATCAAGTAATAGAAGGTCCGCTCTAGTCTCGTAACCATAGAATATGACCATACAGGACCGATAGATCTGATCTACGACCGCAAAATCGCTCATAGGAGTGAACACATAAATAAGAGTACCCAAGGACTCACGAGGAATATCCATGAAGTGAGGAAATAGAGATGATACATATGAATAGGTAGACCCTAGATCAAATAACACCGAAGCATCCCTACCGTAGACAGAAATAGTACATGTGATCATAGCATCTGAGGCCACTGCATCTGGTCTACCTGAAAAAGCATAGAATCCAGCTGGAGCGCTGGCTGGATGGCCTCCACCTGGCTGAACAATAGCTGGTTGACCTCCCCCCTGCCTGGCCTCCACCTTTAGGATGGGCCTTACCTGCCTATTCCCCACCTCTAGGCGGTCGGATGGCTGGTGCTGTAATCATGGGCTGATGACCCCTACTGTACTGCCTTGGCCCGAAATCTTGGATAAAATCTCTTCATATGACCCGAATCTCAATATTTGTAATAACCTCTCGGTACCATAGACTGTTGTCCCATAGTCTGACCCTGATGGCCTGTATACCCACTAAAAGAACCCTGGATTGGTGGTGGTCGGTATGAACTCTCTAGCATGACACTGAAATAGGCACTGGAAGAACCCCGATAAGTGGGTGGGCAGTAAGAACTCTTTGGCATAGCACTATAATAGGGTTGCGCTGGAGCACCATGATAGTAGCATATATTATACGATGTAGATGCTATTTATGCTCTAAGTTAACCATACTTTATTGATGTTTTAAGTGCTAAATGATAACAAAATGCTCTAATTGAGGTTTTTATGCTTTGCAGGAACTACTCCGAGTTAGGAGGAGAATATAGAGTGTTTTGGGGTCAAATATGTAGATACAAGGCCAATCGAGAAGAGCCGGATGAAAAGCAGCAAGAAAAGGTGAAGAAAAACTGGGCAACGGCCCACATCGACCGTGGTGAAAGAAGGCGAAAAACAGAATGTTTGGAAACCACCGTGGTCGTGCCGTGCCGCGACCATGATAGATCTGGAAGAAGCCAAGAAGTTTAAGGGCCAAAGTATAAATTGTGGGAAACTTATCCTAACCTTATATAAACTCAAAAAATCGCCCAAGTCAAGGTTAAGCTTGTTTTTAGACCGAATTGGAGGCAATAACAAATATGAGAAGATCAAGACACCATTAGAGTTTTTCAATCTTCTTCTTGTTATCATTATTTGTGATTGTGAATAATTTTATGATTTTATCTTGCTTTACTATGAGTAGCTAAACATTTAATCTAGGGTTGATGGAACCAATTGTTAGATGAAGTTTTGACTCAAGTTTGTTATAATCGAGTCTGGTTTTTATATGATTGTTCATTAATGTTTTGTATGGTGATTAATTGAATGGGCCCTTGATTAATCGTGTCTAATTGCCTTGTGTTGCTTGAGAAAGAATATTAGGTTAGATTACTGTTGAAGAACACCACTTTTGGGTATTTGAAAAGATTCATTATTTGAACTTAAAAGTAGGGTTAGAGATAACGAAACTTTGGTGGGATAATTCATAGTTGCATAAATTATCAGCTAGAGTAGTTCGAGAGAATCCTCTAGTAAATTATCGCAATTGATCGAGAGATAATTGCGGTAACCCATAGCTCATAATCCTCATAGAGTATTACGGCGAGATTATAACAAAAGAGTTAAGAAGTAAACTAGCAATTGGGGAAATCAATACCCTAGATCTTTTTACCATTGAATTATCTTTGATTTAGAATATTGTAGTTTTAATATCATTTTGACTTAGTTAAACAAAAACCCAATATTTATTGATAAAATCTTGCATCCAGAAATTGTTTGAGCTTGTAATAGCATCACCAAGAGTTATAATAGATAGGTTAGTTTCCTGAAGATTCGACTCCGGACTTGAAAATCGAACTATATTTGCAACGATAGCTTTGTATTTTATAAGGCATAGTTGGGCGTGATCAAATTTTGGTGCCGTTGCCGGGGAAATAACGGTGTTATTTATTACAACTTAGAAGTAGTGCTAGAACTATTAGTTTAGATCAATTTTCTACGGTGATAAATAATTTTTCATTGAAATTCTCACGTTTGAACTCTTGTATGATTCAGGTGTATGCCTAGAGATTCTTTGAGGACTGGTGAACTGCTTGAAGGACTCTCAAACCCCGAGATAACATTCAGGGCATTAAACCGTGCCAACAAGAAGAACAAACAATCACAATAATCGCACCAACTTGAAATTGAAATGGGTGATGTAGATAACGTCAACAAAGACATCAGGGATGATCAAGCTGATCCAAACGTCAGATGGTGGCACCTCTTGTGCTAGAAGATGCACTTTATGATTGGGCACAGCCAACAGTTGACAACCTAGCCATCGCCATTGCTGTGCCCCCAATACAAGGGAGATATTCCAGATCACCAACAACACGCTGCATCTTCTACAGAATAAGGGATTGTTCTCCGGGTCACACATTGAAGACCCTCAACAACAACTGAAAATTTTTCTGTCAATTTGTGTGACAAAGGAAGCCAAATGTAACCCCAGAAGCCATCAAGCTGTTATTGTTCCCGTTCTTTGTGATTGGGGAAGCTCAGACTTGGCTGAATTCGATTCCAATAAATTCCATTGTCACTTGGGAGGAATTAGTCAAGCAATTCCTGAACAAGGTTTACCCGCCCAACAAGACTGCAAGATAGATTGATGAGATATTGCAGTACAAACAGCAGCCTACTTAGACCTTGCAGGAAACTTGGGAAAGATTCAAAGGGATGCTAGTGAAGTGTCCCCACCATGGAATTCCAGACCAGATGCTCGGCCAGAGATTCTACATGGGGTTAGTAGACAATTTAAAAGCCAATGTAGATGCTTCAGCTGGGGGTGCATTTTTTAGCAAGACATTCACAGAGTATAAAATCCTTCATGACAAGATGTCCCAGAATTCGGGTTGGATGACGAGAGGTCCGACCCTGACACCAATAGTGCATTCAGTTCCTCTTGACCCAAATAATTCACATGCAGAGAACATAACCACACTCATGACTCAGATGAGTATATTGACAAAGAAGATAGATGAGATGGCTACAAAGTAAGTGCAGATCGTTGACACAACAAATGGAGGATCGTGTACACCTTGCATTAATTAGTCTTATGTGTGTTCATGGAGTGGAGAAGGTGACAACCAAGAGTTAATATAGGATATGAATTATGTCAACATTTTGGGGGTCAGAGATAAGGAGGACAACAATGGAGACCAACACCCAATCAGCAGTACAGACCGAACATGCCACAACCTGGAGGTATGTAGCCCCAAGGCCAAATGGTGCCATATAAGAGACAACGTGGCTATCCACAGTAGAACCAACAACAGTTGACATATCAGCCACCTACTCAGCAATAGGATGGCAATATGGTAGAAATCAGGGGTATGCTGCAATAACTCATTGGAACAAATGGTAAGATGCAGGAAAAGTTGGCAGTGCATGACTCAACAATAAATAATATTGAAACTCAACTATGGCAACTGTCCATGGCCTTAAATAACCGCCCCCAGGGAACATTGCCAGCCGACACGAACGTTAACCCCAAAGAGCAAAACCCAAATCATTTGATGGCAGTAAGTCTCTGGAATGGGAGATTATTAGACAGGGAGCAAGAAGTTGCTCAATCCAGAAGAGAGACTACGCCAGCCACTACAGTTCCATTAGATATAGATGAATCAGCAGAACTTACTGAAGTGGTAGTTGAATAGGTTCGGGTTGATAAGGGTAAGGCTAAAGAGAGTGAACAAGCTGCAGAACAGGTGGTACCTCTTGTGCCACAAAACCCCAACAAAGAGAAGCCAGCAAGCAGTGAACAAAGGGTAATACCTGCACCATTCCTTCAGAGACTAGCAAAATAAAAGACAGAAGATCAATACAGGAAATTCATGGAGATGCTTCGTCAAATTCAATTGAATATCCCTCTGATGGATGCTTTGAGGGAAATGCCAGGCTATGCAAAGATGATGAAGGACTTGATGTCACAAAAATTTGATTTTCAGGACCTATCCACAGTAACTCTGACACAGACCTGCAGTGCAGTAGTGACAAGACCCATGGCTCAAAAGATGTCTGATCCAGGTAGCTTCACTATTTCATGTAATATTGGTAGTTATGTTTTACAAAAGCATTATGTGACTTAGGAGCCAGTATAAACTTGATGCCTTTGGCAATATACACAAAACTGTGCATTGGCAGAGCTAGACCGACTTTGATGCTGTTGCAGCTGGCTGACCGAACGGTTAAAAGGCCAACGGAGATTCTTGATGATGTGCTGGTACAAGTGGGAAAGTTTGTATTCCCTGCAGACTTTGTTATTCTAGACTACCAGGTAGATGAAGAGATACACATCATTCTGGGTAGGCCATTCTTAGCCACTGGGAGAGCATTGATTGATTGTAAAACTGGGGAGTTAAAAATGAGGTTGAACGATGAAGAAGTTATATTCAATGTTCAACAATCCATGAGGAGACCCAATGAATATGCAAATTGCTCACTAGTGGAAGCTGTGGATGTGATCCTGCATAAAGATGATGAGATCCTGAATGCTAAAGATCCATTGGGAGCTTTCTTAACAAATTTAGAGGAGATGGATGGTGAAGGGTTGACAGAGTGGGTCATGGCACTCGAAGGCCAAGGATTCTAGAAGAGGGAACCTCAGTTCGAGTCCCTTGAGTTAGAAAAGAGAGCTACACCACCTGCAAAACCATCAATAGAGGAATCACCCCAACTGGAGCTGAAACCACTTTTAGCCCACCTCAAGTATGCTTTCTTGGGTCCTAATTCTACTTTGCCTGTTATTATATCATCTGGTTTGCTGACTGTGTAGGTAGAACAATTATTACAGGTGTTGCAGGAAAGCAAAATTGCCATTGGGTGGACCATAGAAGACATAAAGGGTATCAATCTGGCCTTTTTTATACACAAGATTCGTCTGGAAGAAGGGAGAAAACCTTCCAAGGAACATCAACGAAGGCTGAACCCAAATATGAAAGAGGTAGTGAAGAAAGAGGTAATCAAGTAGATGAACGCGGGCATCATCTTTCCCATCTCAGACAGCAATTGGGTAAGCCCCGTCCAGTGTATACCGAAAAAGGGTGGAATGATAATTGTACAAAATGAGAAGAACGAGTTGATCTCAACTCGTACAATCACAGGGTGGCGGATTTGCATGGATTACAGGAAATTAAACGCAGTAACCTGAAAGGACCATTTCCTCTTACCCTTCATTGACCAGAAGTTGGACAGGTTAGCTGGGCGATCCCATTTTTGTTTCTTGGACGAATACTCGGGGTACAATCAGATCTCAATAGCCCCGGAAGATAGAGAGAAAATGTCATTCACATGTCCGTATGACATCTTTGCCTTTCGGAGGATCCCTTTGGACTTTGCAATGCACCAGCCACATTCCAGCGGTGTATGCTAGCCATTTTCACCGACATGGTCGAAGACATTATGGAGGTGTTTATGGATGATTTCTCTGTGGTAGGGGATTCATTCGAAGATTGTCTTCACAACCTTAAGAGAGTGCTCAAACGATGTGTGGAGACAAATTTGGTGCTGAACTGGGAGAAGTGCCATTTTATGGTGCAAGAAGGCATAGTGTTGGGGCATAGATTGTCCAAAAAGGGATTGAAGTAGATAATGCAAAAGTTGACATGATTGAGAATCTCCCAGCACCACTTCAGTGAAAGTAGTGAGAAGTTTCATTGGGCACGCTGGATTCTACAGGCGATTCATCAAGGATTTTTCAAAAATTGCTAACCCCTTATGTAAGTTGCTTGAAAAGGATCAGCACTTTTGGTTTTATGATGATTGCAGGTTAGAATTTGAGGAGCTGAAGAAGAGATTGGTGACTGCACCCATCATTGTTGCACCTAACTGGGAGAAACTATTCGAGATGATGTGCGATGCTAGTGATTACATTATAGGAGCAGTTTTGGGGCAGCGCAAGGAGAAAATTATGCACCCAATTTACTATGCAAGCAGGACGCTTAGTGGTGCACAGCTGAACTACACGGTCACGAAAAAGGAAATGCTCGCTGTAGTGTTTGCCTTCGACAAATTCAGGTCATACTTGATTGGCTCAAAAGTTATTGTTTATATTGACCATGCAGCAATTAGGTACTTGATAGCAAAGAAAGAGTCCAAGCCCCACTTGATTTGTTAGGTTCTATTGCTACAAGAATTTAACCTGGAAATTCGTGACCGAAAAGGGAAAGAAAACCAAGTAGCAGACCACCTCTCGAGGTTGGAAGGGGCAGAAAAGAGAACGGAGGTTGAAGATATCCTTGAGACCTTACCTAATGAGCAATTACTTGCTGTGACAATGGAGAAGGCACCATGGTATGCTGATAGTGCTAATTACTTAGCAAGTGGTATTGTACCTCATGATCTCTCCTCAATTCAAAAGAAAAAAGTTTTCCGTGATTGTCAGCGTATTATTGGGATGAACCTCTATTGTTCAAAATATGTGTTGATAACATGATCCAGCGGTGTATCCCCAAGCAAGATCAACCCTCTGTTTTGCAGACTTGCCATGCTTCACCATATGGTGGACACTTTGGAGGAGTTCGGACAGCAGCAAAGGTGCTGGAATCAGGCTTGTATTGGCCTACATTGTTCAAGGATGCCCATGCATGGGTCAAAAGCTGTGATGAATGTCAAAGGATGGGCAACATATCTCGTCGTCATGAGATGCCAATGACCACAATCCAAGAGGTGGAAGTGTTTGACATGTGGGGGATCGACTTCATGGGGCCTTTCGTCAGCTCATATGGTAACAAGTATATACTGGTTGCTGTTGACTATGTCTCCAAGTAGGTTGAAGAAGTTTCTCTCCCAACCAATGATGCGAAAGAGGTGACTAGTTTCCTAAAGAAAAACATCTTCACACGTTTTGGCACCCCCTGAGCCATGATCAGTGATGGTGGCTCTCATTTTTGCAATAGAACGTTTGCACACCTGTTGGAGAAGTATGGAATTAGCCACAAGGTAGGCTTATTGTACCACCCACAAACAAGCGGGCAAGTGGAAGTGTCCAATAGAAAAATCAAAAGTGTCCTCTCAAAAACAGTGAATGCAACAAGAACTAATTGGGCGAGGAAGCTTGATGATGCATTGTGGGCATACCGCACAGCCTTCAAAACTCCAATTGGTATGTTGCCATACAAGTTGGTATTTGTAAAGGCGTGCCACCTTCCAGTTGAGCTCGAACACAAAGCACTATGGGTATTACGTCAGCTGAACTTAAACATGGAGAGAGCGGGCACCAACAGAGTTAATGGGTTGCATGAGCTTGAAGAATTCTGGTTCCAGGCATTCGAGAGTGCTAGACTATATAAAGAAAGGAAGAAACTTGTGCATGACAAGAACATCTTGAATTGGAACTTTGAACCCGGAGAATTACTATTGCTATACAACTCAAGATTGAGGTTGTTCCCGGGTAAGTTGAAGTCTCGGTGGTCAGTACCGTTCAGAGTGGTGCAAATGTTCCCAAGTGGAGCTGTGGAGATCGAATCTGAAGATGGGATGTGGGAGGCAACTTATGTTTTGTTTTGTTTCTTTTTCTATTGTTTGATGTTGTACCATATGTGTAGGAAACTAACACTCTTATTAATAAAAAAAACTTTTTTTAAGCCCGTGATCGCGACAGCAGTAAATGATGAGCATTCTATTTTGGTTTGCTCTTTCCACCGTGACCGCGGGCAAACATTCTGTCCCCCCCATCTCCTTCACCACGGCCGCGGTGGGACCATGGTGCGACCGCGGTGAAACGCGACAGGCCCAGGTAAGTTGTACTTAAATTTTTTTTATTTTCTTTTCTTTTTCTCTTCTACCCCCCTAATAAAATTAAAAACACTACCCATCCCCCCTACTTTCCCCACTCTTCTCTTACTCCTCAAGCCCTAACCCATGCCTCTTTTCTTCTTCTTCTTCTTCTTCTTCACATCTCTCACACACCTACTTCTCTCACCCCCACACACACTTCCAACTCTCTCTTTCCCAATTTCCATTACTCTCAACTTCTACAAGAACCAGGTATGTCAAGTTTTCCATCTCTCTTCTTGTACTTCACTATTTTGCAATTTTCATGCTTGAATTGTTGTATTATCTATAGTTAGATTTTTTTGGCTTTCTTTCCTTCTTTTTAGTAGGTAATGTGTAAAATTTTGTAGAGAAGAGCTTGGTATTGTTGTGTAAAGTTAATTGTGGTGGGGTGGAGTTGTGAAGTGAGAATGGTTGATTTGGGGGGAGAGTTTATGCTTCCATAGGATAGGTGTGTTAAATTATAGACCATGCTGACAAGGTGTTTGTGAAATTGCCCCAATGGAGCTGTAATGGCTAATGTGACCATAGTGGTGGTGCAGTCTGAGTAACCACCCAGGGCTCACACAACTCAAACCCTCACTAATAGCAGCCTCTATTTTGTTAGGTACAATGCACCAATCAAGGAAGAGACGTGCCACATGTTCCTTCGCTAGTGGACCAGGAGGGTCATCTAGAGCTTAGGGCTAGGCTAGTGCGGACCAGTTTGACCGCACTCAGTTTGTTTCCAAAGCAGCTCAATATAGGTTTAATGCAAAGGCATCCAAGAAGTTGTTACCTGAAGTATACATTGACAGGCATGCCTTGCAAACTGAATGCCCGTGTCTTTGATGAATTGAAGAGGTATCAGCCGGACATCATCTTTGATGAACTAGAAGAGGCAAATGTACTGATGGTTAGAGAGTTTTACGCGAATTGCCCAGAGTATGTTGATAGGATGGTCACGGTACGAAATACCCAGGTGGATACATCTCTTGAGGCTATCCACCTAGTGTACAGGCTGCCGGTAGTCACTGGAGGGATGGATTATTACCATGATTATCACCGCCCAACTGTCTGGTGGGTACCAATTCTTGAAACAATCTGTGTGGCTGGACGGGAGCCAATATGGATAAAGCAGAGAATTACCCTGAACTCCCAATCTCTCACTTGGGAAGCTAAGTGTTGGCTCACAATCATCAACAGTCGTTTGCTGCCCTCCAGCAACACTACAGATATTAATGGGCCAAGAGCAACGACGATTTATTGTTTTATGACCCACCACGATTTTGATGTGGCCAAGCTCATTCAGAATGAAATGTTCATTCGCTCCCCGGAAATACTCAAAGGGTTCTACTTCCCCTCCCTGGTCACCAAGCTGTGTCGTGCTTCACGGGTTCCTGAAAATCCTATAGTATATGGGAAGTTGCCATTGAAAGCCCCATTCAGGGCTAGCAAAATCATTGTTGGGAAAGCGCTGGTTGTGGTGGTTGATGATGATGAGGATGTCTCTGATGATGATGAGGGAACTAGGCATGCTGCCGCCCCACCATAGCAGAGTGCTGATGAGGCGGGCCAATCACAGGCCCGACAGAGTGCCCGCATGACAGCCCTGAAGCAAGAAATGGCTAGCCTACGCACTTCAGTCATTGATATGAGTACTAGAGTTGACAATTTGGCTACTCAAAATGCTAGGTCAGAGAAAAAGATTATGGGCTGGCTCCGGGAACTAGGAAGAGCGTGTCACCTCGATCCTTGCACCGTCTCTGATCAGGACTGAGCACCAGGGAAGTCCCCTTAACTTACTCTGCTTTAAATTCTTTGACATTGGGACATGCCAAATCTTTAAGTGTGGGTGGGGGATAGTTGTTGTTGTACAATTGTATAAATTTGTTTGGTGTTGTTGTTGTTTGGTGTTTTTGGTTGATGTTAATTAACTTCGACTTGGCCCGACGACGGACACCTCTCGAAGGGTCTCTTGAGGGACTTAAGTCGAACAAAAAAAAACAAAAGATTTTCCTTTGTTAGGTAGTATATCAACTCCCCCTTGGTTTTTCTTTAAACCACAGTTCTTTTCCAAGGGTTTTCATTTGAACCGGGTGTAGTTAGCTTTTTCTTGTTTTTTTAGTGTAGGAATTTTTGGGCGAAGAATAGAAATAGGATCCCCTAACTCCATGATACATTGATTAGAGATTGTTTTAGTGTGACACTTAGGCTCATTAGTTGACTCTAGCAATAAAGCCTTAAATTGTGTGTTCTTGAGTTGGCTTAAGCACCTTGAACAGAGTATCTGATGATTCTAACTGAATTGAGTCATGTGCCATGTGTGAGTGAGGCTTTGTGTATTCTATGCTAACACTCAACAACTAGAACTTGCGTTGTGTGTACGAAGTGAAATGGTAGTCTTAATTGGTCTGGAAAGTGGTATAGGTTTTTCCTTGTTGAACCTATCTATATATGTTTTCACCTACCTGATTGTGTATATCCTAGTTAATCCCTTTGAGCCTGTAATTCTATTTCTTTGGCAACCACATTACAAGCCTTACCCAAGTTGTGAATGATCTATCGTTTTAAACCTTATCACCTCGTAGAAGCACTTGAATTGTAATGAATATGAAAAAGTTAAAGTGTGGGGTGGCCGATTGGGCTTTTGAGTGGAGCTAATAAAATAAGGAGAAAGGTGCACTGTGTTAAAAAAAAGAATAAAAGCAACTTGAATTGGAAAAAAAATTCCCTTGCTAAGTGGTGACTCTTGGTGTAAATGTGCTTAAGGAAGTAGGGGGTGCAACTCAATAATGTAAAGGTGGAATGAAGTTTTGACAAAGGTACGGGCTTAAAAGTGAAAAATGTATTAAAGTGCTTAGAGAGGTGGAGTCACTATACCCATATGTATCCTACCTGTCCCGCAGCCAACATTACAACCAAATAAAGTCCTACTTGATTCTAGACCAAATGGGCTCGATTAGTCGAGTATTACACTACGGGCAAGCCTATGGTGCGTGTTTGTGGCATAAAAATTTATTTCTGAGGGTGAGTGAAATCTTACTTATTTGAATTCCTTAGGGTGTGAATTATATAAGACATGACACAAGTCTCTTTTGTGGTTAGTAGACATATGATTCAGGAAGGAAAGGTAAGTCTGGACCTCTGACTGAGTGTATGAAAGCTGGTTAGGGACATTACGTGGATAAAAAGAGAGTCCACTCTTGAGATTAGGAGGTTATGCTAAGGTAGTCTATCTATGTGAATTGTTCTTGTTATAAGGAGTACGGAAGTGACCCAGTGATGATGAGGCCTATAGAGTGCGGTTTTGTTTCTAGAGGACTAGCAACGGTTTAAGTATGGGGTGTTGATAGTAGCCTATATTATACGATACAAATGCTAATTTATGCTCTAAGTTAACCATACTTTATTGATGTTTTAAGTGCTAAATGATAACAAAATGCTCTAATTGAGGTTTTTATACTTTGCAGGAACTACTCCGAGTTAGGAGGAGAATATAGAGTGTTTTGGGGTCAAATATGTAGATACAAGGCCAATCGAGAAGAGCCGGATGAAAATGAGCAAGAAAAGGTGAAGAAAAACTGGCAACAACCCACCGCGACCGTGGCTGGAATGCGGTGAAAGAAGGCGAAAAATAGAATGTTTGGAAACCACTACGGTCATGTCGTGGTCGTGCCACGACCGCGGTAGATATGGAAGAAGCCAAAAAGTTTAAGGGCCAAAGTGTAAATCATGGGAAACTTATCCTAACCCTATATAAACTCAACAAACTCGCCCAAGTCAAGGCTAAGCTTGTTTTTAGACTGAATTGGAGGCAAGAACAAGTGTGAGAAGATCAAGACACCATTAGAGTTTTTCAATCTTCTTTTTGTTATCATTATTTGTGAATTATGAATAATTTTATGATTTTATCTTGCTTTACTATGAGTAGCTAAACATTTAATCTAGGGTTGATGGAACCAATTGTTAGATGAAGTTTTGACTCAAGTTTGTTATAATCGAGCCACGTTTATTATATGATTGTTCAACTATATTTTGTATGGTGATTAATTCAATGGGCTCTTGATTAATCATGTCTAATTGCCTTGTGTTGCTTGAGAAAGAATACTAGGTTAGATTGATGTTGAACAACAACACTTTTGGGTAATTGAAGAGATTCATTACTTGAATTTAAAATTGGGGTTAGAGATAACGAAACTTTGGTGGGATAATTCAGAGCTGCATAAATTATCAGCTAGAGTAGTTCGAGAGAATGCTCTAGTAAATTATCGCAGTTGATCAAGAGATAATTGCGGTAACCCATAGCTCATAATCCTCATAGAATATTACGGCGAGATTATAGCAAAAGAGTTAAGAAGAAAACTAACAATTGGGGAAATCAATACCCTAGATCTTTTTACCATTGAATTATCTTTGATTTAGAATATTGTAGTTTTAATATCATTTTGACTTAGTTAAACAAAAACCCAATATTTATTGATAAAAATCTTGCATTCGGAAATTGTTTGAGCTTGTAATAGCATCACCAAGAGTTATAATAGATAGGCTAGTTCCCTGAGGATTCGACTCCGGACTTGAAAACTGAATTATATTTGCAACGACCGCTTTGTCTTTTATAAGGCATAGTTGGGCATGATCACACCCCAAGGAGGTGGTGGTGCTTGATATGTGGGCCTGCTAGGCTGACCCCTCCCAAACTGACCTTTGTCCCTAGCCGGGGCACCTCTAAACTCTCCAGAGAAACAGGTCCTCTTGTCCTGCTGCATTTGCTCTCTAACCCTATGGCGGTAGCCCTCAATCCTCCAAGCAATCTCCACTACTAGCTGATAATCAGTACTCATCTCAACCTCTCGGGCCATACTAGCCCGAATACCGGGGTGCAATCCCGCAACAAATCCCTGCACTCCCTCTGCGTCTGTAGGAAGTATCATGAGTGTATGGCGAGACAACTCAGAGAATCTCGCCTCATAGTCGGTCACTAACATCTGACCCTGCTCGAGCTACTCAAACTGACCTCGCAACTCTTCCCTCTAAGAGGGTGGAATATACCTGTCCAAAAGAAGCTGTGTAAACTGGTCCCAAGTCATGAGAGGGGAACCCACTGGTCTGCTAAGAAGATAAGACTGCCACCATCTATGGGCCCTGCCCTCCAGCTGTAAAGTAGTGAAATCCACCCTGTGGGACTCCAATATCCTCATGTTGTGCAGCTTGTCCTTGCACCGATCAATAAAGTCCTGGGGTCCTCATGCCGCTCACCCTCGAAGATAGGAGGCTGTAGCTTAGTCCATCTATCCACTAGCTTTTATGGATCATCATCAGTAGTTGGTCTAGGCTTAGGTGTATCTGCGACAACTGGCTTAGGCCTCGCCCACAGGTAGTGTACCCGGAGTCTGCTATACTGCAGTTGCGTGCCCAAGAGCCTGAGTAGCAGGGGTCTGTGCTCCCCCTCTTGCCTGAGATGTGGTTGGGTTTGCTGGAAATAAACCAGCCTGAGTCATTGTGTCCATGAACCGCAGCATACGTCCCATGACCTCCTGAAAGCCCGGTGTTGTCATGAAATCAACCTGGGCTGGCTTTGTAGCAGGCACCTTGCCTATCACGACCCAAATTGATGGGCGGCGACCGATGCCTGAGTCCTACCTGTCAAACACCCCTAAGCATGCGTCTAAAATATGAACCTGAATAACATCTGCTGAATTACGAAAATAACATACATGAAGGAAACCTGCCTACAAGGCATATGTACGTATACATGTAGAATATAGTGGGCGAGCCGGTAAGGTTGCTATAGACAACTACACATCTAAAACTAAAAGCCGACAATGCCACATACAACCCTACTAGATGTACTGTCTACAGACCTCTAATAGAAACATAACCGTACAAAGACGGGACTAAGCCACGTCATACCCATATATATATACAAACGTATCGTACGAAAATCAAAAGTTGCTCCGGATCAAGTGGAGCACGCTAACTCTCGCTAATCAGGGATTCTAAGAAGCGGGACTGTCAGCTTGCCTACCTGCACCTGCGGGCATGAAATGCAGGCCCCGTGAAATAGGGCGTCAGTACAAAAAATGTACTGAGTACGTAAGGCATGAAAATTTGTACGTAAAAGACATAGATGAAACATGGAATAAAGAAACACATCTTTAAATATGAATAACTTTGTAAATTCCAAAACATTTATAATGTCATGCACGTGTGTATAAATGTTGTGACATGCAAAGGTATGGGTGTACATAATATCATCAATACACTGAGGGCATCCCATCATATCGTCTCGACCACTGTGGGCAACATCATCAGCGTATACTAGCTGATCAGGTGGTGGTGCGTATATAATGCCGTAACCTTTTCCTATATCTCATATACATATATTGACATATATACGCGTATATAACACTATCTGGTCATGGGCCAATGCACATGTATAAATGGGTGAAATGCATGAAAAATACGAAAAAATCTCAATATTACTTCCGGATAAACTTTTTCAACTACGTATTATTTTGAGACTCATGAGTAGAAGATAATAATAATTCACAAGGGGAATCAAGAATATAGACACCCCTAGTATTTCTATGAATAGAGTAATTTATGAAAACTGTGCGTTTGTTCGTTTCTTCTGTATAATTTGGACCATGCCAAAAGAAAGAAGGGATAGCCTTAACATACCTGAAATAGGGAAAACTCCGTATAATATTCTGTTGGAAACCTTCGAGGATTGAACTTAGAACCCCAAAAATCGGATTAAGCTTCTGCTTTTTGAAATATTTTGACGAAATTTAGCTTTTGATTCTATTTGGAACGACAATTTGCTTCTAACGTTTCTTTGGATCTAAGATTGATATATTAATAATGGTTCATGGGGTGTCCTGATCCAAAATGAGATAAGACTTGTAATAAAGTCTTATCTTGGTTAAATTTTCTTTTAAATCCTTAGGTGTAGACACCTACTCATAAATTGCTATGAGTCATCTTCTTGATTGGTGGCCTTGTGCCACGTTTTTGGATGGTGTATTTTTGTTAATTTTAATCCAATTATTAGTTAACTAAGTAATATTTCGTTACCCGGTAATTAACCAATTACCCGCATAATTTAAAAATTGTCACAAATTACTTAAAATTGGTACTAGTTCATAATTATCGAGTATTATCGCTCGACCCGTATTTTAGCCCAAATTGGGCACTTTCAACGAAACTCGTTTTCTTCAATTCGTATACACCTTTATCCTTGATAACACTTATTTATCGCTTGTTATAAATAGCGTAAATACGTTAACGACAAGATGATCTCAACCCCGATTCTATGCCAATTAACTGAAGACGAAACTTTTAACGTACAAAAACGCGAGATGTAACATCGCCCTGCTCCTCAATGATGAGATCCTTCACTGGATCCGCTTGTGGTGCTACTGAGGCAGCTTTGGGAAGCCTTCATCCCCTACATCGGGCTGATGCCCTCTCCCAGCCTCTGCTTCGGCCTCTAGCAATGGGGGAGAACCTCCTCCCGAGTTTTGAATGTCCGTTGTACGCGTCCTCACCATCTGTGAGAGAATGAGAGAAAGAAATTTAGCATACCATCAACTACACGATAGGAGATGAATAAAGAATAGTTTCCTAACATCCTATAGCCTTTTGAAGATAAGTACAAACGTCTCCGCACCTATCCGCAAGACTCTACTAGGCCTGGCCATAACTTGTGAGACCTGCGTGAACCTAGTGCTCTGATACCATGTTGTCACAATCCAATTGCATTATAGGCCGTGATGGCACCCAACACTGTTGTTAGACAAGCCAACACTGATCAAACTGGTGAATTCTCGGTTTAAAAAATTACTAAGTGGATAAAATTTTACATTTGTTGAAAAGATTTAGAAATTTACCAATGTGACAAAACCAAACAGAAGCAACGAGTACAAGACATAATCATGTAAACAATACCAAAATCATTAGTCTACTAGTGTGTGAGCCAAGACCTGGTATCACAAGTATGTGAGCAATCTAGTAGAATATACAAAAGAGTTCTAGTCTACTGTCTGAAAAGAAATAGACAGAAAAATAAAACATAAAGAAGACTCCAGCTGCAGTAGAACGGCTCAGGAGGCAGCTCACCGTGGAGTCTCGAAATGGGCATCAAAATTGCGCACCAGACTGGTGACCAGATGCACCTGCCTCAAATCCTGTACAATTAAGTACAGAAGTGTAGCGTGAGTACATAAAAGTATGTACCAAGTAAGTATCTAGTCTAACCTCGAAGAGGTAGTGATGAGGGGTCGACTCCGACACTTAGTAGGGCCAACAATATGATAATATAAAATCCTTATTAAGCATGATATATAACAATAAAGCTCAGAACAAGAAATAACCGAACAATTCTTCACCACATTTAACAACCCAAGTCTCTTCCTTCATTTAAAGCATATAATCACACAAGCAATGAATTTATACCTATTATAAAAGGGATTTCCATTTCTATTAACACACGAATTCCACCCAGGATGTATGGCTCGATTCAACATAAATGTAAACTGTGCACTGCCGAAAGTCGAATGGCACGAACCATAGATGCATCTATTAAATCTGCCGAGGCGAACGACCCGTTCCCATGAGATTAGAAGAAAGAATTTCCCCACACGCGGAATTTACTTGCGACGCGGTCAAATACAAAATTATCAATAAAATATAACCCTTTCTTGATTTCCTTTCAAAATAAAGACAATTTAACTTGAAGCTTTTAAGCTCTTAAAATCCTCAACTTAGTTCCATTTGATAAAATCAACAAGTATAATCAAATAACGGTATCCAAAATCATGGTATAAATCTAAAACTACCTGGACATAAACAAGAATATTAGCTACGTACGGACTCTCGTCACTTCGTGCATACGTAGCCCCCACAAATAACCATACATATTAATTAGGTTCACCTATGGGGTAAATTCCCTCTTACAAGGTTAGAAAAGAGACTTACCTCGTCTCAAAGCCTACTTCAAGAATGCGCTCAAACCTCCAACTTTGATGCCAAACGAATCGAAACTAGTCAAACATTACATAAACTAATCAATCTATACTCAGAAGTTCATATCTTTACTATTAAAGTGATTAGCCAACCCAAAATGCAAGATTCCTAAAATTCACCCCGACCCACATAATCGGATTCCGAAAATTTTAGAAGAACGTCGTTGCCCATAACCTTAGGAACATAATATATGATTTTCACTAAGTTCCATAATAAATTTCGTGGCCAAATCTCATTTTTATCAAAAACCTAGGTTTTCCTGTAAACCCTTGATTTTCAATAATTTTTACATGTTAATCTAACCATAATCTATGTATTTAACTCACATTTGATAGAAATTACTTACCTCCAAAATCTAGGTGAAAACCCCTCTCAGGAAGTTCCAAAAATGCCCAAGGAGTGAGTGTAATGTGTAAAAAATAGTTTAAGTTCAGTATTAAATGAATCTCTCTGCCTCCAGCGTTTTCGCACCTGCGGTCAAAGGGCCGCATCTGCTCCCTTGCTTTTGCGGACAAGAGTCCACTTCTGCTGAAATGGCTGGGTCGGCTGGCGTCGCACCTGCGGATGGGTGCCCGCTTCTGCGGAGGATGAGCCGCATCTGCGAAACATGGTCTGCCCTTCCTTGGCCATTTCTGCGAGGCTTGGCTCGCACCTGCGACTGGCCAAGCGCAGGTGTGATTATGACAGACCTGGTGCATTCAGCTGTTGCTCCAAATTCTCAACATGGTCCGAGCCTCATCCAATTAGCACTCAAGGCCCCCGGGGCCCCGCCCAAACATACCAGGAAATTTGAAATCATAAAATGACTCGCTTGAGCTGTCGGAACGCCCGAAACATTAGTAAAACTAAGAATCGCACCCCAAAATCAATTGAATCAAACATAAGAACTTCAAGTTCTTCAATTTACTTCCAATGCGCCGAAACATACTTAAATTACTCGAAATGACACTAAATTTTGCGTGCAACTCTTAAATGATATTGCGGAACTATTGCCGATCTCGGATTTCCATTTGGACCTTGATATAACTAAAACCCGCACCAAACCAAATTTAAAGAACTTCTAAAACCTTCAAGAACCAACTTTCACTATTAGGCGCCAAAGCGCTTTCAGGTCATCCAAAACCTGGTCCGAGCATACTCCCAAGTCCGAAATCATCATACGAACCTACTGGAACCGTCAAATCCTGATTCCAAAGTCGTTTACTCAAAATGTTGACCGAAGTCAAACTTGGCCTTTTAAGCCAACCTTAAGGAACCAAGTGTTCCAATTTCAACCTGAACTCATTCAAATCCCTCACTAACTATCCCCGCAAGTCATAAATCAGTAAAAGCAAGTACAGAAAATCTTATTTAGAGGAACGAGATTCTAGAAAGTAAAACGACCGATCAGGTTGTGACATTATTCTTGTGAGATTATATGTTAGATCTACTTACAATAATGAAAAGAATGAAACTGAGAAAATCTAAAGTTTGTTGATGTGTTATATATGAAAATTCTTATTCATCAATTTTCTGACCGAAAATATCGACAATTTTAAGAATGACTTTTTTTTTTCAATTTTGGCAACCGATAGATTTAGGTTGATTTTCTTTTTAACGTAAATAAAAAATTATATTAAAAAAATCAACTATAATTTTTTAAAAAAAATAAAAAATCAACCGAAATCGATCGATTTTTGGTCAACTTATTTTTTAAAAGTAAATAAATAATTTAGATCTCTAATTTTATTTTATTTTAAAGAAAATTGGCCGATTCGGTTAGTTATTTTCGTACAAGCATCACTCTTTAGTGGTTGAATAATGTTCTATCATAGTACAAACCTCGATTAAATTCCCATATAGTGCATTTTATAATTGAATAATAAAAAAAATTTAAAAATTCGATCAGTATATTTTTGCTTGAGTGTCAAACGAAAAAAAATTTAAAAATTCGATCAGTATATTTTTGCTTGAGTGTCAAACGATATGATTAATTCAATTGACCGATTGCATCAGTTAATGTTTTATGCCTACCAATTTTTTGACCAACCTAATTTGGTCAGTAATCCTTTAAAACCAATGGCGTTCGGACAATCTTTTAGGTAAAAAAAATCTTTTATTAATAGTGATTATAATCCCTGATTATATGATATGAAAAGTCCTATAAATAAAAATTATTTAATAATATTCCATTGAACACACATTCATTCGGGAAATAATATGCCACACCCCCTTCTTAGGGTGAGATGTGATCGGCGCTCATTCTAGCTGGCTAATAATCACTTATGTAACAAGTCATAAGTTGTTAATAATGTCTCTGAAAAATTGAATAACGAATCAAATAACAAACGTCTACAAAGCCGAACCCACTACCAAGTTAGAATCCTCTAGCCAAATATTTGGGAAAAAGGCAAAAGGACCCCCTCCCCCCTCCTCCCCTCCTCCTATTCAGGCCGAAATGCCAAGTACATATTTTATCTTTGTGGGATGTCCCCCCAAACCTTTTTTAATGAAATTATTTTCTCCCTGAGTGCTTAGGTCGCAAAGAGAGTGCATTTTACTCTCTTAGAATGAGAACTAAAAACAAAAGTACTAAAAGTTTATTGTCGCCATTTTTTTTCATTTTCATTTTCTTCTACTTATCTTTTCTTTATGTCACAGTTATTTGGTGAACTTTGTTTTAGCTTTCTTTCCTTCATTTTTTCTACCAATCTTCTTCCTTTCTCCCTTTCACACGTACAAATCACACTTTCGAAAAATATTACTTTCAACCTAATCAATAGAGAAAATTATTAAAATAATAATCGAATAATATTATCACCGCCAAAAATAAGAAAATCCTTGATGTTCAAAATCAAAGCTACTAGTACTACTGCGTTTCTAATTTATTCCCACAATTCAATCTAGTAAAGTATAAAAATAAAAAAATTAACTCAATTTTTTTTCTTAGATTGTCAATGGCTAGTAAATCTTTCGTATGCTTTGAGTGAGGTTTCAATTGATTTAAAAATAAAAAAAAATAATAAAAATGGTGATGGAAATGAAAATAAAAGACAAAATGACTATTTGGTTGAGGTTCTGTTGCCTGAAAAAGTTTGAGGGCCTTCAATGGAGATTTCACTGTCACTAGTTGCAGGTGGAGAAGAAAGAACGAAGAAGGAGGAGAAAAAAAGAGAAAAAATTAAATTAATAAAATAGTTTGTCAGGCACGTGCCCTATGTTGGTCAATATAGACGTGGCTAAAACGATTTACGGTGCGTTTATTACTCATTAAAAAGGTTTATGGGATAATAGGACCCCGCAATAAAGTCTGTAAGTACCCCGGGGGAGGGGGTCCTTATACCTTTTCCCAATAACTAGGTGCATAAAATTACTGGTACTTCTCAAGAATAACAAATTATCTAAAATTAAGTAAAAGGCTTGAAAAGATCTGCTATTGCTGGAATGAATCAACAGAGCCTGTCAATTGAATCTAAGGAGTCTAACTCTAGTCACCTACAAACTCAATGCATGTCGCAAGATGTGGCAGGACCAAAATGCTAAGTACCTTCAAGGATAATTAGTGAGTCGCGAGAAGTTTTATTTTGTGTCTCATACAACTGATACTAGTTGTATGAGACTTTTTTTTGTCTCACAAATTTGTGGCCCTCAATCTTACACTTCTAGATTCATAAAACTGTGCGACAAAAAGTTGCCTAATACAACTAGTGTCAGTTATATAAGACACAAAATAAAATTTTCCACCCGAGAAGTTTTATTTTGTATCTCATACAACTGACACTAGTTGTATGAGACTTCCTTTTGTCTCCCAAATTTGTGGACCACAATCTTATACTTCTGGATCCACAAAATTGTGAGACAAAAAAGTTATCTCCTACAACTAGTGTCAGTTATATAAGACACAAAATAAACTTTTCCATCTTGGCAACCCCTATACGAAGGACAAGACTAATCTGGGCTACATATAGATATATTAAAATATAGCAAGAAGAGTAGACAATTCACATAAGTAACAAATAGGAGCACTGATTTCTCAAGTTGAAACTAATTCTAAATACTGAATATAACTAATAATTGAAAGATGAAGTTGAAAACTAAGTATATTATAACTGAAGCTAAAGCTTGTTTAACCAAAAAGTGAAATTTTAGTTAAAGCTTTAATTTAGAAGAACTCGGGTTACTGATAATTAAAAATGAGTAAAAGGAAATGAGTTTTGCTAACAATCAGATAAGCAGAAGAAAACTAAGTAAACCAGTATATTTAGATGATCTTTTGTGTCCTCCCAAATGATCCATTCTCTCCCTTTTTATAGCTATCTAAAAGATATACGTTTTGTCTTTGTTATAATTAGGCCTTCATAGACAATTAAAGGCATTAAATGCTACATTACATAATCATTGTAATTTAATACAGATTCTCTAATGTTTTTAGTATTTACTGCTTATTAAATACTGTATCTGTACTCTCTTATGCTGCCAGATTCGTTCTCCTTGATTTTTGAGTATAAATAGGTATGACCGTTGAATCTTTTGAATAGTTGTCCGTGCCTCTACTTGTACCTTCTGCTCGTATCTATTGCAACTCGTGCCTCTTTACCAATCATCACTCTTTGACCAGCTTTCGTGTCATTACACGTCATCTTCCAATCACCTCAATATGTAAACTCGATTTTCCCAGTACAGATAGTCCTCCCACTAACCATTTATTCATCAATTGAATAATTGGGAAGTGAATTTTATTAAAGCGGGAATGTTGCCGCTATTAATGCTACGGTAAAATCGACGCTTCAATTGTCACTTCCATTTAATGCTTATCATACGTGGCACCCTTTTATTGGCTCTGCAACTTTGCAGCACTTTTTAAGGCTTTTTTACAGCTTCACTAATCACGAAGAGACAATTCTCATTATGATCTTTCCATCATTGCACCTTTTCCTTTGACGGTTGCTTCCTAGTATAAACATAGTTTTCGTCTTTATTCTTATCACATAAAGTTCTCTGAATATTCAATTCTTGAATTTTTATTTGCTTCTTCCTCGTACTATCATGTCTTCACCAAACTCTAACCCTAGAAGAGTCCTCATAGTTGATAACTTCCCTCTTGCCCCTAGCAGGAGTAGAAGAGGAGGTAGACTTCGTAATTTAGGGTCTTCTTCTATACGTGGTTCTTCTCTTCCTTCATCTAGTTCCAGTCCTTCCTTTAGAACCAGAGGTTATTTCTCACAAAGATCTTCTTCCAGGGGTAAGGAACCCGCTGAACCTGTTCGTGAATCTATAGTAGAAGAAATAGTTCCTGCGGAACTATCTTTTTACAATGATAGGGAGCCCCTTAGGAATCAAGTATCCTCTTTAGATCATGCTGATATCTATCCAACTCAGATCACAGAGGGTCTGATTCGTAAAGACTGTCATTGGAGTCATGACTTCCCTATCATAATTCCCAAAGCGAATCAAAGAATCACCTCTTATTTAATTGGATTTTCCTTTGTTTATACATACCCTTTCACATTAGGATTCAAACCTGCTATTGATCCTGTTATTCGCGAATTCTGTCGTTTTTTTGATGTTTGCTTAAGTCAAATTGGCCCTATAGTGTGGAGGGTTGTTGCCTATTTGAGGCATTTGACAAACATGGCCGGTGTGCCTTTCACTTTTGCTCATTTAATCCACCTTTACTCTCCCAGACTTTTCCGCCAAGGCGTTTTTACTTTAGTAGCTAGGAGCAAAAGGGTTCTGGTTAGTCCAGAAGATGACAGAGACCGTGGCTGGTACGCCGGGTTTGTTGCTGCCCCCACCGTTGGTTTAGTGGGTGATGAAAATGTCCTCTTCCCCGAGAAGTGGAATTTTGCATGTGAGTTTTCTTTTTTAATAACTTTCTCGTATCTTTTTCTTCAACTTTGATGATCTCTATTCTCATTTTCCTTTTTCTTTTTAGCAACCATGGAAATTGTTGAATAAATTCTCAATTTCCGTGGTTGGGTAGGAAGGTTACTGAATACAGCCCCAATGGAGGGTAGATCTTGGAAGCATCTTTCCCGACGATTTGGTTGGAAAGTGAAAACTTATGGTAAGAGTTTTTTTTATTTAACTCTTTATTGTTTTTCCCAGAACTTATTTTAATCCTTCTTTTTATCAGGATTTGCTGTTCAAGGGATTAGCGCCGAGGCGGTCGTGGCTTCCCATATTTCTTTAGAAAGAGCCCAAGAGATAATCTTGGGTTCTTCATCGAAAAGGAAAGCTTCTAGTGACCAAGATTCTGAAGAAGAGGAAGATGGGGGTAACTTGGTAAAAAGGCCATGAGATCGTATGCGAATCATTTCTAATGATGAAGCATCCCCCCTCGTTCTGTTCCTCTTACCGAATTTATTGAAGCCCCGATGATGATTCCTGATGATGAAGTCCCCGTTGCTGCTCATGATTCAGTTGAGCAGCTTTTTAACTACGGGTTTGATGGTGAAAATTTAGGTCTGATTTCTGATGAAGCACCTCTTGCTTCTTTTTCTACTCCCGTTCCTGTGATTCCTCCTTTGTCGGTCGTGGCTATTACCGTTCCTCCCCAGGCTATTATGACTACTTCTATAGTTCCTCCCTCGACTACTCCTCCTTCAATTGCTCCTTACATAGAGGTTGGTTCTTCAAGTAGGAGTGATGCTATGAGGCGAGTTACCATTGAAGTCCCCGCTGAGGGTAACCTTTTAAGGAAATCAGGTCAAGCTGACATGTGGCTAAAGCCTTTGATTGGTCCAGTTGAGAGAGCTAAGCTTGATAGCCACAGTTCCGTGACCTTGATGAATGATATAATGCATGCTTCTTTAAAGGTATTCCTTTTTCAAGCTTTAATTTGTCATTTTTCTATCTTCAGGATTCTCATTTTTTGCCTCTCTTCTTTTCTAGGTCAATATAATTGACACGAAGATGATGAAAAGGGTTACCCTATTAGAGCAATTAGTGTGTGACTACCAAGTGAAGGCGGAAACTGGAAGGAACGGTGTGAAAGTCTTCAGATCGACATGGAAACTTTAGAAGAAAGTAAAAGTACCTTAGAGCAGCAGGTACGTGCTTTGACTTCAGAGTTGGCAGTTGAAAAAACTTCTTCAAATCAAGCAAGTAAGGAAAAGGCTCATCTGGAAACCTCTTTTTCCGAGCAATTGTCCAAGGCAAGTGAAGAAATTAGAGAGTTGAGAGCTCTCTTGAGTGAAAAAGAAACATATGCTGGTGAACTCGTGCAGAATTTAACTCAAACTCAAGAAGACCTCCGAGTATCTTCTGATAAGGTTTGCTCTTTAGAGAGTTCCCACACTTCTCTTCAAAGTTCTTATGAATTTGCCTTGGCTGAAAATGAAAAGTTAAGAAATGAAATTGCTGACTGGGAAAGAGATTACGAGATCCTTGAAGATAAAACTGCCATTGAAGTGAGTTGGACGTTTTAAAATTCTCGCCATGATACCCTCGTTGAAGTTAGACAGGAGAATTTTAACTTGGAATCTGAGTTAGCCAAGATCAAAGAAACTATTGAGAAGACTCAGCAGAACCAAGATTTTTCTTCTCCTGTGGCTGAAGTTTCTGAAAATGTTGAAGATAATACGGGTATCCCCACTCCTTAAAGTCAAGTTGAGCCCGCTGCTGCTAATGACCCTGCTTCAGTCCCTTCATCTTCTCAGTGAAAAGTTTATGTTGTTTGAATTCCTTTGTTTTTTTTTATTGTGACCCTTGATCTTTTTAAGGGTTTGTTGAAAACGTTAAGTCCCTAGTCCTTTTATGGGGCACTTTGTATAAATAACTTTTGGTTTATGACTAAGTTCATACTTAGTCTAAACTCTGTAATATTAAGAAGTTCCCGCTCCTATTTGAACTTCTGTTTTGTTTATTCTTGCCTTTATTTTTAAGGACTTACTGAATAACTTGCATTTTTATTCTTCAAAAATGCTTCTGTTAACTTCATGAATACTTGAATTAATCATGAGTTTTATAAAAGAGAGCCCTTTTATATTCGACACTTAATTAAGAAGATGTCTCAACTTCATAATGGTGTTAATGTACGATAAATGAAATAGGAATACACATATTTTTTGGAATAACTTCGACAAGTTTTTATTTGAACTTTTGTCAAGTTTTGAATAACACTTCACATGTATTTGAATTACTTCTATAACTTTTTCGCAATTGTTTTCCTTATAACAGATTTCAAAAAAGAAAATGAATACAAAATGAATACAAGGTTTTTACTTATAACCCGTTTCAGTACATTGCCTTTACCGTAACTATGATAAGGTTTTTCTTTGGCCTTAGTTCGTGACTCTACTATGTACTTGACTCATTAATGAGTGAACTTCTCAGGCTTGATCTTTGATTATTTCCCTATCTTTTTTGCCTTCTTTATACACATGTCTATGTATATTATATAGTCCCCCAAGTGTTTGAGCTTTGAAGTATGAAATCTCGAGCACTTGATTGTTCCTCTCATTTGGTCCTTTCCATGAAAAAGAAAAACACACGGGACTCGGAGGTGCGATTATAGATGAAGACTGTTTAACCCGTCTGAATATCTATCAGAATAGTTGTAACCCTAGACCGGGAATTTTAATTTATTCCACTTGCCTTGCAGGTCGTGAATCATCATTTAGTACGGGCTAGCTTTTTGCCTATCATCTAAAATCGTTAGTAAAATTTTAACAATTCAAAAATAAAATTTTAAAATATGGATACCTGACCGTGGCTATTCCTTAGAAATAGTATCTCTTCAGGTGAACGACATTCCAGTGTGAAGGTAGTATCTTGCCATCTATCGTTCCCAGCTCGTATGCTCCTTTTCCTGCGATACCATGAATCCTGTAGCGTCCTTCCCAGGTTGGACTCAATTTTCTCGCATTAGCCGCCTTCATAGATTGAAAAACGTTTTTGAGCACAAAGTCCCCAATCTTGAAGTATCTTAGACGCATTTTCGATTGTAGTATCGTTCCATGACCTGCTTTTGTGTTGCCATTCTTATTAATGCAGTTTCCCTTTTTCCTTCAAGTAGATCAAGGTTTATGCGCATTTCTTTGTCATTATATTTTTCTGACGCTTGTGTAAACCTCGTGCTTGGCTCTCCTATCTCAACTGGAATTAAGGCTTCAGCTCCATAAATCAATGAGAATGGTGTTTCTCCCTTACTTGTTTTTGCTGTTGTGCGGTATGCCCATCAAACACCAGGTAGTAATTCTGGCCAATTACCTTTGGATTCCTCCAAACGCTTCTTTAAATTGTTGATAATGACTTTGTTTGTTGACTCAGCTTGTCCATTACCCACCGGATGATAAGGTGTGGATTTAATCCTTTTGATCTGCTAACTTTGAAAAAACTCTGTGATTTGTGCGCCTATAAATTGAGGGCCATTATCACACACGATTTCCTTTGGCACACCGAATCGACATATGATATTTCGCCAAATGAAATCTCTAACTTCTTTTTCTCTCACCTGTTTGAATGCTCCTGCTTCCACCCATTTAGTAAAATAGTCAGTGAGTGCAAGTAAGAATTTTACCTGTCCTTTTGCTTGTGGTAGTGGATCCACGATATCCATCCCCCATTTCATAAATGGCCACGATGAATGACCGGATGTAACAACTCTGCAGGTCTGTGCATGTTATTACCGTATCTTTGGCACTTATCACATTTAGCCACAAAATGTTCCGCTTCTTCTTCCATTTTAGGCCAGTAATAACCTGCCCTAATCATGGTTCTTACTAGTGCTCTTCCTCCGGCGTGATTTACACAATGCGCCTCATCTATTTCTCTCATTACATATTCCATTTGTGAAGGCCCGAGGCACTTTGCTAAGGGACCACCGAACATTTTTCGATAAAGATTGCCTTTCTTTAAACAATATCGAGCAACCTTTTTTCAAAGTGCGTGAGCTTTTTTCTTGTCTTCAGGGACGGTTCCATACTGCAAAAAAGCAACAATCTCGTTCCTCCAATCCCAGGTTAAGTTATTAAAATTTACCGCATTTTTGTATGGATCGAGTACTGAATGAAACAAATGGATCACGGAAGCATTTTCATTGCTTGCCACGTCTGTCGCAGATGCGAGATTGGCTAGGGCGTCCGCCTCGACATTTTCATCTCTGCTATTTGCATAACTTTCCAGGTTTGGAATTTCCTGATCAGATCTCGTACCTTCTCTAAGTATTGCTGCATCCGTGCTTCCCTGGCCATATAAGTCCCCAACATTTTATTAACTACAAACTGCGAATCACTTTTGATTACAATCTGACTAACGCCGAGTTCTCATGCTAGTTCTAAACCTGTAATCACAGCTTCATACTCTGCTTCATTGTTAGTTATAGAATGACATTTAATGGCTTGTCGAATGGTTTCACCCGTAGGTGGTACCAAATTCCTAAGCTTGCACCCTTCACATTAGATTAACCATTAGTAAATAAAGTTCAAACTCCCGGATTAGATCCGTTGAACACCTGTAATTCTTTTTCTGCTTCCAATTGCATTCCCTGGCTAAACTCAGCTACAAAATCTGCTAACACTTGTGATTTTATCATGGTTCTAGGCTGGTATGTGATGTCATATTCACTTAGTTCTATAGCTCATTTGGCTAACCTACCTGACAACTCATGCTTGTGTAAAATATTTCATAATGGATAAGCAATTACTACAACAATAGGGTGACATTGAAAATAAGGCCTTAATTTTCTAGATGCCATGATTAATGCAAGTGCAAGCTTTTCTAATTGAGGATACCGCATCTCCGCATCTAATAAAGACTCGCTGACATAATAGATCAGAGATTGTTTACCTTGGTCTTCACAGACTAAAACAACACTTACCGCTACTTCTGAGACAGCAAGGTAGACGAACATTCTTTCCCCAGCCTTTGGTTTTGCGAGCAATGGCAGATTTGACAGGTATGTCTTCAAATTTTTGAGTGCCTGCTGACATTCTTCAGTCCATTCGAACTGATCTTGCTTTTTAAGAGCTGAAAAAACTTAAAGCAGTTTTCTGATGATCTAGAAATAAATCTCCCCAAGGCTGCAATTCTTCCTGTTAATCGCTGCACTTCTTTTTTACTTATAAGCATGTCAGGAATTTCTTCAACGGCCTTAATCTGTGCGGGATTCACTTCAATACCACGGTTAGAAACAAGAAAACCCAAAAACTTACCTGATGCAACACCGAAAGCACATTTTTCCGGATTTAATTTCATATTGAATTTTCGCAAGACCTGAAACGTATCAGACAAGTGTGATATATGATCCCCTGAATGCTGAGTTTTAACGAGCATATCGTCTATATAGACCTCCATAGTTTTTCCCAAATGTTCTTGAAACATCTTGGTCACTAGTCTTTGATATGTTGCACCAGCATTTTTAAGACCAAAGGGCATTACTTTATAATAGTAAGTCCCCCTATCTGTTATACATGAAGTCTTTTCTTCATCTACAGGATCCATTATGATCTGGTTGTATCCTGAATACACATCTAAAAAGCTTAACAACCCATGCCCTGCAGTAGCATCAATTAGTTGATCTATATGTGGTAATGGTACGAATCTTTAGGATAAGCTTTGTTATGTTCTGTGTAATCTACACAAACACGCCATTTACCATTCTTTTTTGGTACCACAACAGTATTGGCTAACCAGTTAGGATACTTTACCTCGCGGATAGACCCAATTTTTAGTAATTTTTGGACCTCATCTTGAATCACCTGATTTTTGAAAGTTCCTTGCATTCTCTTCTTTTGTTTGACAGGCGGATATGATGGGTCTTCATTTAATTTGTGAGTCATTACTTCCGGTGGTATTCCTGTCATATCAAAATGGGACCGAGCAAAACAATCCACGTTAGTTTTCAAAAATTCAATCAACTTACCTTTCATGTCCTGGCTTAGATTGGCCCCTACGTAGACTTTCCTTTCAGGCCATTGTGCAAATAATATTACAGCTTCCAGTTCTTCAATCGTTGTTTTGATATTTTCATTTTCCTTTGGTTCTAGAATGACACCAGGCCTTGAGTCCACATCTGTTCGCCCTTGTTCAGTTGAGGTTTGTGTTGTGTTACCCTCAACTGGATTCTGTAACTGCTATTTTTCTTCGTTTCTCGTACTTGAATCTGCTACAGAGTTGATATTCCTAGATGTCTGTTGATCCCCACAGATTTGACATATCCCCCATGGTGATGAAAATTTAATTACTTGGTGCAAGGTCGACGGAACGACATCCATCTCATGGATCCATGGTCTTCCGAGAATCATATTTTAAGCCATCTCCATATCTACCACCTAAAACTTTGTATCTTTGACAACTTCTTCTGCGAATGTAGTAAGTATTACCTCCCCTTTTGTCACGACGCTGGAATTGTCAAATCCAGACAAAGTATGCAGCTTTGGTATTAATTTATCTTCAGCTTGCATCTCGCGTAGTACTCTTAGTAGAATAATGTTCACGGAACTACCTGGATCAATCAAAACTCGTTTCACATTAGTATCATGTACAAGTAGAGATATTACCAATGCATTGTTATGTGGGGATAATACGTCATCCGCATCTGCATCATTAAACGTAATACTTTTTTCCTCTAACACATGTCGCACCCACTTCCCGTGGGTAATTGTGACTTTGGAAACTTTATTGGCTGTTGTGTACGTCATACCATTGATGTCTTTACCTCCACTTATGACATTAACGGTCCTTTTGGGAGAAGGTGGTTTTGGGGGATCCTACCTATTCTTCATGTATGCTTGCTTACCTCTCTCACTGTAATTTAGTGAGATACCCTTGCTTTAATAGATGATCAACTTCACCTTGTAGCAACCTACAGTCTGCCGTTTTATGCCCGTGATCGTTGTGAAATTCGCACTAGTGATCAGGGTTGCGCCTGTTTGGATTCAATTTTATTTCTTTTGGCCACCGTACCTTATCACTCATGCTTCGTAAAATAGCTACGATATTGGAAGTGCTTACATTAAAATTATAACTGCCAAATCCTGCTTTCAAGTTTCTATTATCATTCTGTGACTCTCGCGCGTTTTGATCATTTCCAAATCTTGATGACGAGCCCGACTCTCTATTCCTCGACCTATAATCGTACCTTGGATTGTCCTATTTTGACCGTGAATCTTTTCCCACTGGACCCATATATGGTTCATACCTATTTTTACCAGACTTTTTTCGGTTTCTGTCCGTCTCGAACTCACCTTTTCTTCTTTTTGAGATCGTGAGATAATATCCTCTTCTATCCTTAGCATCATGTTATACCTGTTGTAAACGTCATTCCACGTTGTTGCTGGGAATTCATGAAGACTTTCCTTGAGTCGCCTCGTGGCTTCAGAGTTTTTTTCATTTAAATTACTAGTGAAGGCTATAGCTGCCCAATTGTTAGGTATGCGCGGTAACGTCATTCTTTCACACTGTAACCTATCCACGAACTCTCTAAGTAATTCTGAGTCCCCTTGCTTGATTTTGAAAATATCTTCCATTCTTTTTTTGACTTTTTGAGCTCCCGAGTGTGCTTTGATAAATGAATCTGCAAGCTCAACAAAAGAATTTATGGAATTTTCAGGTAAAAGAGAATACCATGTTAATGCTCCCTTAGTGAGTGTTTCACCGAATTTTTTGACCAATACTAATTCAATTTCCTGTTTGGTCAAGTCGTTGCCTTTTACGCCTGTTGTGAATGCAGTCACGTGGTCTCGTGGATAGTTGTTCCATCGTATTTTGGAATATCAGGCATTTTGAATTTCTTTAGAATTGGGAGGGAAGCAGCACTTGGCTTCCAGGGTTGTTGTGAATATTTATCCATATCTATCCCTTTGATTACGGGCGGTACTCCAGGTATTTGCTCTATGTGGTCACTTTGCTCCTTGAGCTGTTTCTGCAATGTTAGTACTAAATTTTGTAAATCAGAATTGACTAAGTTACCTAGTTCTCTATCTCGTGACTCGATGGGGATTCCACCACTACCTGAATTGGCAAGCCCAGAACGAGGGTTCTCCAAGGTGTAGTCGTTTGGAGTGGGTGTTGTGGGTGCGACAGGTAACTGGCTAACAAAGGCCTCAAGAGCTTTATTGACCTGTGGAGCGATTAGTTTTTGCAAAGCTTCATTGACAACTTCATCATTTTCAAATTGACCGTTTCCGTTTGCATGAGATCCATCAGGAGTGCCTTCTCGAGACCGCCGAGGGGAGCTTTGTGGAGAAGGGACCGGGGTGTTATCATCCTGTGGATTTCCCTGGAGTTGTTGGTTTCCTTGGGTGTTGTCATTATTATTTGACATGGTTGATGCAACAAAAAAGGTTAGGCTAAGAAAGAATAAATTATCAGATTCCCGATAACGGAACCAATTTGTTTAACCAAAAAGTAAAATTTCGGTCAAAGCTTTAATTTAGAAGAACTCAGGTTACTAATAATCAAAAATGAGTAAAAGGAAATGAGTTTTGCTAACAATCAGATAAGCAGAAGAAAACAAAGTAAACCAGTATATTTAGATGATCTTTTGTGTCCTCCCAAATGATCCATTCTCTCCCTTTTTATAGCTATCTAAAAGATATACGTTTTGCCTTTGTTATAATTAGGCCTTCATAGACAATTAAAGGCATTAAATGCTACATTACATAATCATTGTAATTTAATACAGATTCTCTAATGTTTTTAGTATTTACTGCTTATTAAATACTGTATCTGTACTCTCTTATGCTGCCAGATTCATTCTCCTTGGTTTTTGAGTATAAATAGGTATGACCGTTGAGTCTTTTGAATAGTTGTTTGTGCCTCTACTTGTACCTTCTGCTCGTATCTATTGCAACTCGTGCCTCTTTGCCAATCATCACTCTTTGACCAGCCTTCATGTCATGACACATCATCTTCCAATCACCTTAATATGTAAACTCGATTTTCCCAATACAAAGCTGAAAGTTGAGTCCAAAACTAATCTCTAAAGATGAAGTATAAAATTGCATTATTTTTAAAGAAATAACTTGTTTGAATATTAGTGCATCTAGTGGTCTGCGTACGTGAAGATCTGACAACACATACGGGAGGGTGTTGGCCTATTTTCTATCACGACCCAAATCGATGGGCCACAACAAGCACCTGGTACCTTACTTAACCGAGTATCAACATAATATATCTTTCTTATTGTACTTTCATTGGCAAATAGGCCAAATGGGCCGTCATGGGCTAACCTGAGTAAACATAGGGGAACACTCCATATAGGACGACCCAACCTGATATAAAAACTTATACATGTGATATACGGGCCTATAAAGCCAACATGATCATTTGTAAACTCAAAACATAGGCCGACAAGGCCATACAAGCATTCATATATATGACAACTGCCTACAAGCCTCTAAGAGTACACACATAACATAAAGGTCGGGACAGGGCCCCACCACACCAAAAAATACGCGTCTAAATCATACTAACCAAACAGTAACTCCAGAGCAAATGGAGCGCACCAAAATCTTCCGCTGAGTTGATAGCCTACTTGGAGGACTCTTGACCTGTCTATCGGGACCTGCGGGCATGAAACACAACGTCCCTAGGCAAAATAGACGTCAGTACGAATAATGTACCGAGTATATAGGGCACATAAATAAGTACATAAAACACATGGAAGAAATATAGAGTAAATAATTCAACCTGTAAATCTAGACAACTCTGTAAATCATGAAATACTTATAGAGTCATTCATATGCGTATGAATTTCATTTCGTGCATAAGCACATGTGTTCATAATATCATCAAGCTCTGGGGGCATCCCATCATATCTTCTCGGCCACTTTGGGTAAAATCATCAACGTATATCAGCTGATCAGGTGGTGGTGCGTATATAACGTCGTAACCTTTTCCCATATCCCATATACATATATATACATATATATATACATATATATATATATATATATATATATATATATATATATATATATATATATATATATATATATATATGCGTATATAACGCCATCTGCTCATGGATCAATGTACGTATATAAATGAATACAATGCATGAGAAGTACATCAATAAAATCTCTCGGAATGTCATACGACCATTATGCCTTTGATTAATATCATGAAGTAAACTTTTTCAACTTACGTATTTTTCTGAGACCTATGAACAGATGATAAAATAATAGGACATATGGGGAATCAAGAACATAAGCATCTCTAGTATTTCTATGAATAGAGTTATTTATGGAAATTGTGCATTTGCTCTCTTCGTTTGTATTGTATAGATTATGCCAAAAGAAAGAAGGAATAGCCTTAACATACCTGAGTCAATTCTCTTGATAATCCCTTTAAGACACTTCAATTGCGACAAAACATGTAACGGCAGATTGAAGTAGGGAAAAATACATATGATAGTCTTGATATCATAGCACGTTATTTCTTATCCGACTAATTTTAACTCCATCGAAGAATAACACTAGCAATGACGAACAACCATTTAACCCCTTCATCACCAACGTTGTTGGTCTAAATTATAAAATGGTAAAAATTTCATAACTTCCTTCTTATTCTTCAAGTCATACTACTAATAAAGAGACCCAACCAAGGACTTATCCAATGAGTCTTACGTGTAGACAAGACATTTTTAGTCTTATGGCTCATTAATCATATGGGTGCCACCTTGGGCTTGGCTTAATGCCATGTGGCAGCCCCAAAACAATTTTTATCCAATTAATCCTTACTTAATACCACAATTATTCCCATAATTAATCAATTATCCACATAATGAATAATTATCTCAAATTACTTAAAATATTGCTCATTTTTAGCACATTTTGTACACCTCACTATCAGGGTCATGCGGTACCTTGTATTGCATTAGTCCATAAATACCTGGTATTTTAGCTCGGGCCATATTTCATCCCAACATGTCAAATTTTGACGAAAATGTATTTTCTTTGATTTGCTTACCCTCCCACCTTCACGAATTTACTCATCATTTGTTTGAAATAGCATAATGCTTATAGTATCAAAAATAATCTCATTCCCGAACTTACGTCGATTAGCTTACGATAAAACTTTAATGTACGAAAATGTAGAATGTAACATCTTATTCCCAAGCTTATATCAATTTACTTATGGCGTACTTCCACGTACTAATACATCTGGTGTAGCATCATTCCCCTCTTTGGAACATTCGTCCTCGAATGTTGACTGATGCACTTATAATTTTCATGACTTATGTCTTCCGAATACTTTAATACTTTCCTTTCCATCTAGGCAACTATTCTGTGAATAATTCCAAAGTCCAGGGTATTCCCCCCTTTAGGCCTCTTTCTCACACCATGACTTGTGGTTGAAATCCTTCCAATCTCATAACTGTTGCTACCTTTTATAATGCAGCCTGTACGACTCTGACCTTGTACGAGCTTATGCATCTCTTCTTTCCCTTTTCCTTCGATTTTTAGCTATTATTGAAGTTCTTCGCTCGGTATTTTATCGAATTTACAAATATTGCTATATCTTATTTCATAGACCCGATTATTCATCTGTATGACTTTACTGCATCTAAGTAGGTCATACTATACCATAACTCTTACCTCGATTTCTCGTTACTGAAGTCTGCTACCAAATTCCAGGTTACTTTCATTACTTATCCAATATGTATAAATCTATGCCCTTTAATGCTTCCACATTACTGTTCATCTTAAGAATGACGGCCTAATCTCATCTCATACTTTATAACTTTTATCCATCCATTGTTGATTTACCTCAATGTTGATCTATAATCTACCACTAATATCTTGAAACTTCTTACGTAAAACATTGCTACTAGGGCTTACGTTGCATCGAGGAATATTCGATATGATTTTCCTGATCCACTTGACAGCGATACTGTACTTCAATAATCGTACTTTATACCATCCTAATGTGACTCACTTACGTGGGAATTTTAATCCTATACAATTCATGAAATCCCTTCAAATCATCACTTAATCGAAGGTCTAAACTTCATCCTTTATTTATCACAATTATAGCCTTATTTTATTACCAGGACAGCATTTCATCTCTTCTAAATGCTATTAGTCTTAGACACCTTTGAGTTTATTCAGGCTATACTGAACTTTCTATAACTTAGAGAAACCATTAGCTTTCTTATTTTCATGGGCTTAATCCCGAGGACTTATCCATTCCCGTCACCTGCTCACTTGCCTTTCCTTGCCCTTACTCATGTCTTCCTAAAACCTTGTCGTTTTACCATACTTTGCTTGCGACCTACACATATCTATTTATATTATTCGCCACCTTTCTTCAACTTGCTTGCACCATAGATTTTCTTATATTATTTTGGAACATCAAGCGAGACATTACATCGTCTCTAACTATTCTTTGCTCTCTTGACTAAATCTCTCAGTACCTAGAAACCATAGGCTGAAAGATATACCACTGACAACACCGCTATCATTCTTGGATACTAAATCTCTACGCTTCTAGCCTTTTATCCGAAGTATAAACTGTTCACAACCTTTTGTACCTGAGTATCTCGTACGTTGTTCACCTTTAAGTTACTTACCTTAAAATCTCACATAACATCTTATATCTTTTTCATGACCTCTCTTCTACATAGGTATAATTCACATCCACGATTTGAAGCTTTATTACAATACTTGTACCTCTAGTGCATACACAATCCGGTGGGAGCTTCATACTGACTTCTTATGAGGCTGGTACTTCTTCTAACTGGCTTTATCGTAGAGCCATTATAGAATATGGTTGTTGTATTATCTCTCTTGCACCTCTGATATTAAGAGTGATTCTGCTATGTACTCAATCACAATTTCTTTAATTTTCTAGGTCCAATAATCAGGCTCCCGATTTACTTAGTTGATGCAATTCTTTAGTTTCCTCTTCCTTCTGATCGGCCTTTATGTAGGCTTAAGCTATCTCCCGATCTGCGGCTTCTGGTATAAGCTATTACTTTAGCCCTTCATGGACGCTATGGAATATCCATGATACAATCTTTTAACAATACAATCTTGTCTATGCCCTGGGCTTAATTCTTTCTTTTAACTTATACCGAAGTCTTCTATAGCTATATGAATGTCAATATATATACTGCATGGATAATACTCCAAAATCTTAAGTGCGTTCATAATGTAACTAACTTTGGATCATTGATCAAATAATTTCTTTCTTTCCTTCTCAGCTTTCTTTAAAAGTAAGCAATTATTTTTCCTGGTCTCTCTCCCCCTTGTTACGTGCATACTTAGCTTATCTTAGTTTCCACGCATGCCGGGATTTTGTGCAATTCATATGGTCTCGAATATTACTTTTGGTTTCATTTCCCTCTTATTAGCCACAATAGGCGCCACTTTCTTATGGAGTGTATACACTATTGTTGTGAGACTGTTGTTACAAGACCATTTCCTCTTTAGGTCATTGAGCTTAGATTGAAGCTAGACCTTATTTCCTTAGCTAGTCTTTCGTTGTAGTACTTATGGAAGACCCTTTGAATCTTGTAAAGCTGCAAGCTTATTACATCGTATTCCCGATGGAATTCTTGATGTTCGTACTCACCTATAATCATCCATAGTTACTTACCTCCACGTCATTGTTCATGTAGGGTTGCTTCTGAACTGATATTTTGACTGTCTCCTTAATAGAACTCTCTTTTATTTCCATAACACTCATACGCTACCTTTAACTATTCCAACTCTTATCTGAATATTTCTCAAGGATCATGATATCCTGCGAGGCTGAATTCACTATATTAAGTTTTACTATGTTCATCTTGCACGATTTGTTGATTTGTCTGTATCCTCTTGTCTAGCCATAAATAGGCCCTTTCTGAATCAACTACTAACTACTTGTTGTTCGATTCTCATATCAATATTCCGTGTAATCTTTCTTGGGCCATTTCCTTTGTCTTAACTTACGTCCCGCACAGGCTCCTTATCTATCAATAACATCTCGGGCAGGAACCCTTACTTTCTCATTTTGACATCGTGTTTGCATAATGTTCTGGAATTGTAGCACATACGTAGGAGCTGAATAAGTGTAATCTCATTCCTTTTTCGTTTTTACCGCATTATTCCTTTACCATTCCATAGTTACTAGAACTACTTAATTATGATTTAATGCCACATCACTCCATATTCCCCCTATTAGGGGAGTACTAAGAGTTGGAGCTACGATGACCTACCTATGTTTTACCTTTTCATCTTCAGCGTCCTTTCACATCATCAGTGACCCTTACTCGCCTTGCGGTCATTCTTCTGTAGCAAGGATAACACAATTTCTTACTCGTGATGGTGACACTTAGTGTAACTAGCACATACAGTCCCTTAATCTTAACTTTACTCACCTTTCTTGCTTTAGGGAAGCGTCTTCCTAATTGTCCTTTAAAGGGGATTCTTCTGTCATCCATTTTATCATCGTCAGGACGCGATCTCTGAAATTTCCATGATGTCGACTATTACTCAGTCCTAGTTCATGTTTAGGTTATCTTGTTCATTAGTCCATGCTGATTTTTTATTACTCTCGATCTATCTTTTCCTTTTAGTAGTCGCGTTGGAGTCACGAACTTATTTCTCGAAATGAGGATATGACTTTATGGCCTATACTCTTTTGTTGTCTCAAGGCCTGTCACCTCTCGTCCTTTCCTTCACTTGACTATAGACTCTGTAACGCTATCATCTTTTTGATCTGCTGTTGTCATCCATGTATCATATCTTACTCATAATGCTTCATCAACTCTTTTCTTATTTCCTGCTAACATTTGTGTCTATCACTTTATTCTGAAAACTCGAACAAGACATTCTTTTGCTTTTAGCTCCTCTTTGCTCCATCTAATGGCTATTCGGGTTGTTTAATGTTGTGAGCACATGATTTTTGCCCTATATGAATTACTCCCACAAATTCAAAACAAAATAATTTTCTCCATTATTTGCAATTTCGTGGATTTTCGTAGCATTTTTTTATTGTTTGCATTTGTCTGCGCGTGTTTAATTTTGTTTAAATTATGAAAAATATAAAAATATGTTGCATTTTCATTTAGGATTTAATTTTGCATTTTAAATCAATTAGTAATTTAGTTGCTTTACAAAAATGGAAAATCACAAAAATGGTTTATTTTGCATTGTTCAATTTTTAGATTTGAATTTTTGTTGGCTTTCCTTTAATTTGGTATTTAATTAGTTGTAATAATTATTAGGGTTAATTAATTTAATTTTCTAGGATAATTTGGTTTAGGAATTAAGTTAGGTTTTGTTTTATTTTAGAAAAAAAGAGGAATTAAAAAGAGAATTGAAAAAAGAAGGAAAGAATTGAGAAGGGTCAAATTTTGGGCCAAATTAATTAAATTCCCCATCCCAAATCGTTGTTCTTCCCAAACCCATGTAAATCCAGCCCCTGACCCATCCAAAACCAGACCCTTTCCCCACTAACACCAAACAACCCCGTTTAACATTGGTTGAATCTCAGCCATTGATATTGTTTCATCCAACGGCCAAAGAACTCCACCCCTTTTCACGAAATAATGTCCGAACATTCCAGACCCCCTTCAGTTCATCCAAAATCCCTGTACTTCATCTCCTCCTCCGTTGAACCCCAATCCGCCATTGTCACGGTGGTTCTTCCTCAAACCACTACCAAAACTACACCATACAACCCTCACTCACCCCTGACCCCTAACCCATCACAATATTCCCTCAATTCATCACCAAACAAGGCTAATTTTGGATCTAGGAAGGCGGAAAGGGAAACAAAATCACTTGAGTGTTTTCCAGTTTTGACAAAGTGATTAAGAGTCGAAACTGGCCTTGCTCATTTGTTCTTAACAAGAACACGTGATTGAGGCCGATTTCGGCTCAAAATCGAAAAACTTCAGAATCTTTCTTCAAGCCATATTCGTTTGTTGTCTACTGTAGGTATCATCTCTCTTTTACTTTGTTTTTTCGTCCTTTTGTTCTTCTCCCCGATCTCATCTCCTTCTGCTTCATCTGTTCTTTCGTCATTATTTTTCGTTCTGTAAGCATTGTTTTGTTTTGCATGATTAAGGTAAAAGCATGTTAGTTGCGATTCATGTTTAGTTTTAGTTCTTCCTCATTTGTTTTGGGTTCCATTTTGAAGTTTTCCGGTTTTGGGCAAATCCATTCAGCTCATTAATTCTTTTGTGAGTTTTGATTTTGAGTGGGATTTGGGCTATGTCAACAGAGGCCCAGAAATAGGAATAAGGCCAGGTTTGCAAAGCTGATTTGGGATTGCTATTTGGGTCAATTTGACCCAGGAGTTGAAGGGTAAATAACTTGGGTTTAAGGGGTCGTTCAGAGAGTCTAGGTGAAAGAATCTCTTGTAACTGAATTAGGAAGCTTCTAGGAAGCTGGGGTGGGGACTTATATGAAATCTGATGTTTTAAACTAAGGACCTTGGAGCAAAAACGAAAATATGAAAAGGGTCAAAATGAAAAATCTGATTTCTTTAGGCTGCCCTAGTGCCTTGCCTATAAAGGTATCTATTTCTTCAAGCTCAAAGGGGTTTTTTTTGGAGAGGAAAAAAAAGACTGACAACTTGTTTTTCTGGATTCTTTTGTTGAGACAGCTTGAATTACATCAAAATTCAGCTTCTGTATTTCTGGTATTAGCTTAAAAATTTTATGAGAAGGTTATTTTCAAGTGATGGCATCTGATTAGAAAGGTTTTGAATCTGGGACTTCAAGAGTTGGTTTAGAGCTGGTTTTTTGGACTTTTTTCTACTGTTCCATTGGCATTCCTGAGCTGATTTCATCTGCTGAGTGGTTGAATCTGGGCTGACTGCTATTGCCTGTTGCTGAACTTCTCATCTTTTTGTTATTTTTTGCTTTCCAGGTATCTCTCTGGCTCATGTTGACTGTGTAATTCGAGTAGAAACTTGATGGAATATAAGTTGTGCCTAATTTAGTGTTTTCCTGTCCCTACTGCTTTAACATTATGTAGTAAAACTGTAATGATAAGTGTTATATGAGCTGACATTTGCATATTATAAATCTGGTTTGGGGTTATAGTTAAATGTTTAGTCTCAAGGTAAATAGCATATTCAGAAGTGGTGTAAGCAAGTCTTGTATAGGCAAATTGAATATGTATATAGGTTGGGACTCCTATTTGGGATCAAAATGTATATGGTGTTTCACAGTTGTTTTTCTGCTGATTAAAGTATTAGCTACGATTACAGGCATGCTTTATATTTTGCATTTGTTGTTTACTAAGTGTGAAATACCTAAGCCATGTTGAGGACTTTGGTCTGATTGTTGAGGTTTAGGTGAAAATGAGATTTTAATTGCTGGGTTGGATACTGTCAGTATTCAATTATGCATGTTCGGTTATTGTAAGAGCTTGACTACTTAATCCTATAAGTTATATTAATTTGAAGTCTAATTAAGGTTTAAATTCCATATCAGCACTTCTAGTTAATTTAAGGTTTCGAAATTTTAGAGTCATCTGTTGTGCAGTTGTTCAAGAATGAGACTTCTAATTTGTTGAAAAATCATGGCATTGCTAAAGCTTTCATGTAATTATCCATTAGTCAATTAAAGGATGATTTTAAAACTGTCGTGTATATGGTAATTCTTTGTTTATCCATTTGGAGTTATCTCGATCTTCTGCTGTTTCAATCACTGCTTATACGTTGTGAAGGCTCAATGTTGAGTCTTGTTTAAGGTAGCTCCGGGGTTCTGAAATTGGGGTCACCTTGGGCCCAAATACTTGTGAATAGGACTTGGATCATTTTCGCCCCATTTGCCTCATTTTCTGGCTAAGAGTACGAGTTAACCAAGGCCCATTAGTTGTTGGGCAGGATCGAACCTTTGGAAAAATATCCGAATCATATTAAGCCTTGCCTTAGTCAATTAATTGGGCTCTTAAAAGCAAATTTGAGGTGAGCTCTACTAGGTAAGATATAATTATGGCCCTCATAATTTAGTTTAGCAACCTCTTGGTTAGAATAATTCGATGCGTGTCGTGCCAAACAAAAATCTTAAATGCACGGCCCTCCTTTAATGCATGACCCTCATTTAATTAATATTTTGTCCTTATAAATCGAGGCGCGCCATTTAGCGAATTTTTCATGGCCCTCGCAAGGTTGAAAAGCGCGTAGTTGCTTTAGGCGCGCTATTTTAAAAATTACTTTCCTAAAATTGGGTGCGCATTTATGTGACCCAAATCAAAATCCTAACAACGTTAAATAAAATATGTCGTGGACTGCGAGTGCATTTATGTGACGTGGTTCAAGACGTGTTTTAGATGACGTCGAATCTCTCCTAAAAATAATTAAATAAAAGCGGTTATAAAGTTAAAATTGAACCATAGGCCAAAACATATACAAAAATCAGATAATAGGCCAATAATAACAATTGGGCGACTGTGTTAGAACAATGGAATTAGGGAATGCCTAACACCTTCTCCCGGGTTAACAAAATTCCTTACCTGGATTTTTGTATTCGCGGACTGTAATACAGAGTCAACCTTTTCCTTGATTCGGGATTTGAACCGGTGACTTGGGACACCATAAACTATCCCAAGTGACGACTCTGAACCTTTTAATAATAAATCCCGTTCGATTGTCCTTTAATTGGGAAAACTCCTTTATACCCTCTCCGGGGTGTAGATAAAAAGGAAGTGTGACAGCTCTGGCGACTCTGCTGTGGATCGAACCCAGGATCTCTGGTTCAGGGTTTAGAATTCGAGCTTAGATGAATTGTTATAGTTGGCTTTATTTATTATCTAATTTTATTACATGTTTGGTTCTAATGTGCTAAATGTTGCTTTTACCGCTTTGATATTATCTGAGCTGTATACAAACTGCTACGAAACCCCTCTCTTCTCTATCCCGAAGAGTGCACGCTGGTCGTGACTTCTTTCTGTTAGTGTCATATCCCAAATAGAACGAGGTTCGGACAAGTTGCAAAGCCGGATGATCTTTTGGTTACCGGTACGCAGCCCCCCCTCAGCTCGAGTTGTCCGCTCGGGTAAGCCAGGTCAAGAACAAATAAACCCAGGTTTTAAACCTAGTATAACAATACCTCATGTCGGATCCCTAGTAAGAACGTTTGTTGGCATCATGTGCATTTTGACTTTGGAGACTCAACACAGGGGTTGGGTCTGTCTAGGACAGGTGTACCCAAAATGAAAAGGCCATCCTGATGCATCCTACTTGCTACTTGTGAATTCATTTGCTTCGGATTTGCATGTTGACCGACTTTTGAATAATAGGAGAAAGTTGAAAAAAAAAGAAAATAGCAGTGTGAGGGCTAAGTGAGATAATCACCTGTTTTGAAAAACCAATGTCCAAATAGTATTGAAACTCTGCCAAAATTTTGAAAAAAATATTTTTTTTTGATTTTGAAAAAAAAAGAGAAAGGAAAAAAGGTTGGTCTTTGTTTTAAATTGCCCGAACTACGCCAATTTGATTCTCACAGGGTGTGGGATACGTAGGCAACCCATATCGGGTCCAACTTCCCTTTTTGCAAAAATAGCCCAAAAGAACAAAAAATTTACTTTTATTTGAAAATAATTATGGTGATGCTATTCTTATCAAAAATAGCCAAATTTCCTTAAAAGGGCGCCGGAAGGCTGCTTTTGCAAGAACAGTCGCATGTGGTCATTTTTCAAGGTTTTCGCCGGTTAGCCAACACAGCCTTAAAATCTTCATCTTCGAAGTGCTGAAAGGCCGTATTCGCAAAACCGGATTTTATTTTTAATTTGAAAAAAAGAAAAGTGTCAAATTTGTCCTTGAGTCAAATGAGTCTTGTTTTTTTTTTACTTAATCACCCTAATAAATGTGCAGAATGAGCACGAGTCAAAGTTTGCCAATAACCGTTAGGAACAAGATCCCTTTGGAGTTGCATATGTGGTGGGAGGATCTGGGAAAATCGGAGCAAGACAAGGTCAGTCTACATTTGGGAGGTCTTACCGGATTGTTAAAGATCAGACCTAGAGGAGATATCACAAAGGCTTTGGTTACATTTTGGGACCCGACCCATAACATATTTCACTTTTTGGATTTTGAACTCACCCCAACCTTGGAAGAGATAGCAGGTTACATGGGCAGTACTAAAGGGCTGAGGCATAAGTATCTGATCGTTCCAAGAGCCGTTAACTCTCACAAATTCATGGATTTGCTAAAGATAAGCAAGGGAGTCCTGTACTCCGAGTTGGAGGGTGGTTTTTTCCACTCTACGTTTTATATACCAGAGGTACCGGCATGTAGGAGGGTTCAACGATCCGGAAAGTGGGGTTTGTAGCAAAGGAAACCGAACAAAATGGGATGAGCATAGGCGTTTCGCCTTCATGGTAACTTTCTTAGGCCTTGTGGTGTTTCCCCGAAAAGACAGGAATATCGATTTGCGGGTGGCTGGAGTCGTCAAGGTCCTGATTACCAATGCCAAGAGAACTCTTGACCCTATGATAGTATCTGTGATATACCGAGCTCTCACAGCTTGTAAAGCTGGGGCAGATTTCTTCGAGGGATGCAATTTGCTATTACAGATGTGGATGATCGAGCACCTGTGTCATCGCCCTCAGTATATGAGTTACGGATCCACAGAGAAAAGTTGTATTAAAGAGTTTGACACAAGGATTTCAGGGTTCAAGCTGCCAGAGGGGTTTGGATATTGGGTATCTCGCCTTCTTTCCATCACTGCGGGACAAATAGAATGGACACTGGGTTGGCTTCCTATTGAAGAAATTGTGTATATGCCCGCCACTGGTCCTTACTTCCTCGTAATGGGTATGCGAGGTATTCAGCCCTACGCTCCTTACCGGGTGATGAGACAGTTGGGAAGGTGTCAGGTGGTGCACCCAGATGAATATCTTAGTGTTTATGCGGTTGAGATCAGTTCCGATGGCCAATTTCATGAAGAAATAGTTCGTTCTATTTGGAACGAATGCCAGTATTTGACGGTGAACACTCGAGTGCGTGACATATCTAGAGGCGAAGTCTCACCCGCCTATCTTGCCTGGTATAGAAAGAAGAACACTACAATGGCCGAACTAGAAAGACCAGCCAAAAAGCCTCACATTCAGGAATTAGTTGAGGCGTCGCAAGAACAGTGGGCTTGGTTGGCCAAGGAGAATGAGTACAGGGCCACAATAGGAAAGTTGGAGAAACAAGTCAAAGAACTTCAATTCGAGAATAGCTTGCATGCCGCGGCAGACAAAGGTGAAAAGAAAAAAAACTAGCCAAAGAAAACGAGGCCCTTCGAGCCCAAATTCAGAAAATGAAAGTAGCGGCAAAAACCCCGTCCGAAGTGCCAAAGATGAAAAACTTATAGATAACCTGAGACAGAAAGTGGGCGAATACAGTTTTGATCTCAACAAAGCAAAAAATGAATTAGCCAGGGCTCGAAAGCAATTGGCTAAGAATGCGGATAAACGAGCGCACCTGATTAAGAAATTAAAAGAAAAGTACGACAATGAGGTTGCGGGGTTAAAAAAGAAGGTCATTACCGCGGAGAACTAAATTATCAAACAGGCGAAAGATTTCGAAGCAGAAAGAGAACATTGTTATACAGCATTAGCACAATTAGAAATAGATTTGCAACAACTTCAGGAGCAGAATCATATGGCCGAGCAAACTTTGGAAGCCAGGGCCCAGCAGATCAGGCGTTTGTTGCAAGAAAAAGGTGTCATAAGAGAGAGAATTAGAACCATCGCCGACTACATTGTTGTGAAGTGCCAAGCCTGTGAGGATATGACTCGCACCACCTTCTTCACGACAGTGATGACATTTGTTAAACAGATAATGAGTGACTTGGATAGACTTCAAAGGGATCTCGCATATAGGCCCGCGGCGAGACCGAATGATGTCCCGCGGGCACCAGGAGCATTAATGTATTCATGATTTTCATTTGAGTCTGTATTTCCTTTTCCGCTAGAGTCTGTCAGTTGTTTTGAGTCTGTATTTTGTTTCTGCTGGAGTCTGTGAGTTGTTTTCGAGTCCATATTTTCTTTCGTTGGATTATGATATTTTATTTTTGGAGTCTGTATTGCGTCTTTTCATCAGAGTCGGTCAGTTGCTTTTGGAGTCTGTTAGTTTTGAGTCTTTGTAATCAAAACATTTGCTTTTTATGAAAAAAATTGAAAATCCCAAAATATTTTGTTATTTATTTCCCCAGAACTACGCTCAGTCTGATTCATGCGGGGTCATGATACGTAGGCAATCTCCATAGGATTCGACCTTAACCCTAAGGAAAAAAAGGGAGAAAGAGAGAAAAATAAGAAAACCGAGAGAAAGAAACAATGGCAAAATAAGAGGGAAATGAGAGGATAAAAACAAAAAGAAAGCAAAGGCAAGAGTGAAAAGAAAAGAAGAAAAAAGAAAAAGGAAAAGCCGAGATGACACAAGCAGCCGATCAAATGCATAATAGAAACGGTTAACTGCTTAGGTGCATTCATTCCCCAAAATGTGCGGTTACCAATCTATTAAAGCCCTAATCGCTAACAAGGTTGTTGTTGGTATATTGAGTCCAGGCAGGTGGTTAGTTTATTGGCATTCTGGCAACTCACTCCTACAACACCCGATCAAAAGACAAGCTGAACATGGCCAACCAAGAATCGGAGGCAAGTATCGTCGATGCATCAAAAGAGGTGGAAGAATTGGATGTTAGTGCAATGAAGGAAGAGATGTATAAGTTAAAGCAACAAATGGCTGAAATGTACCAGACCTGGGCAAAGGGGCATCCACCACCGGTTTATCCCTCCAACCCTGCTTACATCCCACCATTGGCTCAACCTCAGGAACCTCCCACTGTGAACTCATCTCCGGCCTTTCCCCTCTACCAACAGTGCTATGGCACTACTTCCCATACATCACAACCTCCACCACCCAAACAATTCTCGCACCCTCCTCCTCCAGTCACTCCTATTTTTTTGGCACCTCCACCCGCTGCATTACACCGATCTTCCTGTGAACCTCTGTTCCAAACTCACGACAACCAGTGTTATCCCCATAAGCCCACCTTCAAAGTTCCGGAACCATATTCTTACACCCCTCATCTTGATCTCCCGGCAGAGACCAAGAAGCTACCTAAAAATCTCGAACATGAGGAGATGATCAGAAAGGTCAAAAGCTTGGAACATTCATTCAGAGATATGAGGGGGTTGTGAGGTCAAGTAAGTGTGGCCTATAAGGATTTATGTCTGTTCCCGAAGGTTCAATTACCAGCATGATTCAAGATGCCCAAGTTTGATTTGTACGACGGGCATGGTGACTCAGTAGCATACTTAAGAGGATTTTGTAGCAAGATGAGAGGAGCAGGCGGGAGATATGAATTACTAATGGCCTATTTCAGCCAAAGTCTGAGTGGATCGGCATTGGAATGGTATACCAGACAAGATCACAGCAGGTGGTACACATAGGACAATTTGGTCCAAGCCTTCGCCTGCCATTTTCAGTACAATCTTGAAATTATTCCGAACCGCCTGTCTTTGACAAAACTTGAGAAAAAGCACAATGAAAGTTTCAGGGAATATGGTTTTAGGTGGAGAGAGCAGGCAGCAAGGATTGACCCTCCAATGAAAGAAAGTGAAATGGTGGATTATTTTCTGCAGGCCTTAGAACCTACTTATTACGGTCATCTGGTATCAGCGGTAGGCAAGTCTTTCAATGAAGTGGTAAAGATGGGCAGTATGGTAGAAGAAGGGCTCAAGACAAACAAAATCATGAGTTACTCGGCTATCAAGGCAACCACTCAGGCCATTCAAAGCGGAACTGGGGGAGTAATTGGAAAGAAGAAGAAAGAGGATGTAGCAACGATTGATTCAGGAGCTTGGTTCGGACCCAGGGGTCCATCACATTACTATAGCCAACCTCAACCCCACCACCAAACCTATCCTCATACCCCATATAGCCCACCACAATACTACTACCCACCACCAGTCCCCCATTTTTCTATCCACCATGCCCAAACATATAGCCAACCTCCGGCCCACGCACAATGGCGTGCGCCAGTCCAACAAAATACATACCCAGCTCCACAAAATGCCTATCCACCCCCAAGAGCCTTCCAAAATCCCCCTGGAACATGTTTCCGGCCCAATCAGGCCACCAAGAATGAGAGGTTGCAGAAGCAGAAGACTTTCACGCCATTGGGAGAATCCTATACCAGTTTGTTCCGCATGTTGAAACAATTGGGTATGCTGATTCCGATTGAACCAAAATTGCCAAATCCTCCCCCGAGGAATCTTGATCACTCCGTGAGTTGCGAATATTGTTTTAGTGCCTCGGGGCACGACACAGAGAAGTGCTGGCAATTGAAAACAGCTATTCAAGAGCTCATTGATACTAATCGGATTGAGGTCCAAGCTCCGGAGGCACCTAATATCAACCAAAATCCATTCCCAGCTCATCAAGAGATGGATATGATTGGGATAGTGCATAAGGAAGGGGAGTCTAAGAATCCTTCGCAAACTGTCATGATGATTCGGTCCAGTGAAGCCAGGCCTTTCAAAAAGTCAACAAGTGAGAAGGCTATGATCAAATTGAATGGGGCAAATAGTGAACCATCTGTGGTGGTCAAGAAGAGGTCCTCAAGTAACGTTGCAGGGAAACATGAAAGAGCGCAAGTGGTTGTGCCAGGAGTGGTGAAAAAGCCTGTTGTAATTGTGGAAGGTGCCCACATAGACCCTGTCATTAAGCCGGTAACTCAATTACCAATAGTCAATAGCAGGGCGGTCCCATAGAATTATGAACGAGTGACAGTGACTTACAAGGGGAAAGAAGTTAAAGAAGAAGTATGTGAGACCCATGGTTTGACTCGATCGGGGAGATGTTTTGCCCCCGAAGAGTTGAGAAAAGCTAAAAGCTCCAAAAACAACCCAGTATTGGCGAAGAAAGTTGTGACTGAGGAAGAAGCAAAGGAGTTCTTAAGGAAGATGAAAGTGCAGGATTATTCCATTATGGAGCAGTTGAGGAAGGCACCAGCTCAGATTTCATTATTGTCATTATTGATCCATTCAGACGAGCACCGTCGTGCTTTGATGAAGATCCTGAATGAGGCCCACGTTCCTGACAAAATCTCAGTAAACCACTTGGAAAAGATAACTAACAAGATATTTGAGGTGAACAGAGTCACTTTTTCTGATGATGAGTTGCCCATGGAGGGTACCGAGCACAATAGAGCCCTCTATCTGACAGTGAAATGCGAAGATTCCATGGTTACTCGGGTACTAGTTGATAATGGTTCCAGCGCAAACATTTGCCCTCTCTCCACTCTGAACAAGTTGAAGGTGGATGATGAAAGAATTCACAAGAACAATATCTGCATTCGGGGATTCGACGGTGGGGGGAAAGATTCAGTCGGGGACATAGTGCTTGAGCTTATAATAGGGCCAGTTGAATTTACCATGGAGTTTTAGGTGCTCGATGTGGCTGTCACTTACCATCTGCTATTAGGTCGACCCTGGATTCATGCTGCCAAAGCGGTCCCATCTACTTTGGATCAAATGGTCAAGTTTGAATGGGATAGACAAGAAATTGTTGTGCACGGCGAAAATAACTGGTGTGTTCCAAGCAATGCCATTGTTCCGCTCATAGGGTTCGAGGACGACAAGGGGCCATGGGTTTATCAGATTTTTGACAAGGTATCGGTAGAGAAAATTCTAGAAGGTAAGTGCGTTCCAACCCCGAGGATAGCTTCCGCATCAGTAATGGTAGCTATCAAAATGTTGAAAAATGGTTTTGTACCGGATAAGGGTTTGGGTGCATCTATGCAAGGTATCGTACATCCGGTGTCTCTTCCCAAAAACTTGGATACGTTTGGTTTGGGGTTCAAGCCCACAGCTGCGGACGTGAAAAGAGCTAGAAAGTTGAAACAGAGGGCCTGGGTCTTCCCCAAAGCCCATCCCATGGCTCTTCAGATCATTTGCTAGGCCTGGCACCAAGAAACGCCCAGTAGCAATAGTTCCCAGTTCAGTGGTTGATGTAGATAGAGATTTGATTGAAAAGTTCGAGAGGTTATTCGCCGATGTGAACATGTTGGAAGCTGGAGAGGGTTCGAGTAAAATGGGTGTGCAGTTTGTTGGACCCAGTGCAAAGATTAACAATTGGGAAGCTACTCATCTCCCTACCAAGAAGGAGTTTTGGTAGTTTGTTTTGATTTTCTTTCAGTTTAACTGGATTATTCTAGGGTTGTAATTCAGATTCTCGGTTCCGTCCGTTTGGATGTATAAACCTTGTTATCTTTAATTTCAATGAAATACAACTTCCCTTTTTCTTCCTTCCTAATAGTTTTATTTTTGTTTTTCTTTTCTTCCTTGTACAGTTCTTTTTATGCTGGCTTCAATGATATGACATGCATGAGGAATCTCCGGCCCAGTCTTAAAAGCCAATCTAATTCTAAAATAGTAATTCACGAAATAGAGTGTGATGGTGAATCGGATTATGACGAGGATGAAGCCTTTGAAGAGATTAGTAAAGAATAAAGCCATTTTGAAGAAAAAACCCAAGCCTAACCTGAGTGATACAGAAATAATCAATTTAGGGGACCAAGATAATGTCCGGAAAACTAAAATAAGTGTCCATCTTGAACCACAACTCAGAGAGGAGATAATTAAAGCATGGTTCGAGTATAAAGATGTTTTTGCATGGTCCTATGACGACATGCCGGGTCTAAACACTAACTTGGTGGTTCACAAATTGCCCACTGAGTGTGAAGATTAAGGAAGAGGTCACCAAACAGTTCGAGGCCAAAGTCATTCGGGTCACCCGGTATCCCACCTGGTTAGCCAATATTGTGCTTGTGCCGAAGAAAGATGGTAAGACCAGGGTGTGTGTTGATTATCGAGATCTCAATAAGGCAAGTCCCAAGGATAACTTCCCATTTCCGAACATCCATATATTGATCGATAATTGTTCCAAACATGAGCTTGGTTCTTTTGTGGATTGTTATGCGGGCTACCACAAGATCTTAATGGATGAGGAGGACGTAGAAAAGACGACATTCATCACACCATGGGGAATATACTGCTATCGGGTCATGCCATTTGGTTTGAAAAATGCTGGGGCAACCTACATGAGGGCGATGACGACAATATTCCACGACATGATACATAGGGAGATCGAGGTTTATGTGGATGATGTGATTGTAAAGACTAGAAAGCAGTCTGACCATGTCAGAGATCTGAGAAAGTTCTTCCAAAGGCTTCGCAGGTACAATCTCAAGCTCAATCCCGCAAAATGTGCGTTCAGTGTTCCGTTTGGAAAGTTGTTGGGATTTATAGTCAGCCGCTGAGGTATTGAATTAGACCCATCAAAGATTAAAGCTATCCAGGAATTGCCACCCCCAAAGAACAAGACTGAGGTAATGAGTCTGTTGGGGAGATTGAATTACATTAGTAGGTTTATTGCTCAGCTCACGACGACTTGTAAGCCTATCTTCAAACTGTTAAAGAAAGATGGTGCGGTCAAGTGGACAGATGAATGTCAGGAAGCATTTGATAAGATAAAGGGGTACTTGTCAAACCCACCTATGTTGGTCCCGCCAGAACCAGGGAGACCTTTGATTCGGTATTTGACGGTCTTGGACAATTCATTTGGATGTGTGTTGGGACAGCATGACGTCACCGGTAGGAAGGAGCAGGCCATCTATTATCTCAGTAAGAAGTTCACATCGTACGAGGTTAAGTACACTCACCTTGAGAGGACATGTTGCGCCCTGATTTGGGTAGCACAAAAGTTGAAGCACTATTTGTCATCTTACACTACTTACCTCATCTCTCGTTTGGATCCGTTAAAGTATATCTTTTAGAAACCTATGCCTACAGGGAGGCTTGCAAAGTGGCAAATCTTGCTCACAAAATTTGACATCATCTATGTGACTAGGACTGCAATGAAAGCCCAGGCATTGGCCGATTATTTGGCTGAGAACCTAGTGGATGAAGAATATGAACCTTTGAAGACTTACTTCCCTGACGAAGAAGTCATGGATATTGATGAATTGGAACAAATTGAAAAACCAGGATAGAAACTTTTCTTTGATGGGGCTGCTAACATGAAATGCGTTGGGATAGGAGCGGTACTTGTTTCTGGAATAGGGCATCACTACCCTGTTACGGCCCAGCTTCGATTCTACTGTACTAACAACATGGCTGAATACGAGGCATGAATTTTGGGTTTGAGGATGGCTGCGGATATGGGTGTTCAGGAAGTCTTGGTCTTAGGTGACTCGGACCTTCTGGTGCACCAGATTCAAGGGGAATGGGAAATACGAGATTTAAAACTCATACCGTACCGACATTGCTTGCAGGATCTTTGTCAACGGTTCCAATCAATAGAGTTTAGGCATATTCCAAGGATTCACAATGAGGTCGATGATGCTTTAGCGACTCTGGCGTCAATGTTGCACCATCCCTATAAGGCTTATATGGATCCTTTGCAGATTCAGATCCACGATCAGCATGCTTACTGTAATGTGGTGGAAGAAGAGCTCGATGGAAAGCCTTGATTTCACGATATCAAGGAATATATCAGGATGGGATTGTATCCAGTACAAGCCATAGGTGATCAAAAGAGAGCAATTAGGCGGTTGGCAAGCAGTTTTTTCTTCACTGGAGGGGTTCTGTACAAAAGGACCCCAGATCTTGGGTTGCTGAGATGCATAGATGCTAGGCAGACTACAACTATTATGACCAAAGTACATTCTGGAGTCTGTGGACCGCATATGAGTAGGTATGTTCTGGCAAAGAAGATTCTTCGAGCAGGTTATTATAGGCTCACCATGGAGCGAGATTGCATCTGTTTTGTGCGCAAATGTCATCAATGCTAAGTACACAGAGATTTGATTCATTCTCCGCCATCTGAGTTGCAAACAATGTCTGCACCATGGCCCTTTGTCGCTTGGGGTATGGATGTCATTGGGCCAGTTGAGCCATCAGTATCAAACGGGCACAGGTTCATTCTGGTGGCCATAAACTATTTCACCAAGTGGGTAGAGGCTAAAACATTCAAGTCTGTAACCAAGAAAGCAGTGGTTGATTTTGTGCATTCAAATATCATCTGTCGATTTGGGGTCCCGAAGGTAATCATCACGGACAATGGTGCTAATCTCAACAGTCATTTGATGAAAGAGGTGTGTCAACAGTTTAAGATTACACATCGCAATTCCACCCCATACTGCCCCAAGGCGAATGGAGAAGTCGAGGCAGCCAACAAGAACATAAAGAAGATACTTCGGAAAATGGTGGAAGGTTCCAGGCAATGGCATGAGAAGTTACCTTTTGCACTGTTGGGTTATCGCACTACTATTCGTACTTCAGTAGGGGCAACTCCTTATTTGTTGGTATATAGCACTGAGGCGGTGATACCCGCAGAAATTGAAATCCTATCCCTTCGGATTGTCACCGAGGCTGAAATTGATGATGATGAGTGGGTCAAAACCTGCCTAGAGCAATTAAGTTTGATCGATGAGAAAAGATTAGTAGCAGTATGTCATGGCCAGTTGTATCAACAGAGAATGACAAGAGCATATAATAAGAAGGTGCGTCTACGGAAGTTTGAAGTGGATCAGTTAGTATTGAAATGCATTCTTCCTCATCAGGCTGAAGCAAAAGGCAAGTTTGCCCCAAACTGGCAGGGGCCGTTCGTCGTAACAAGAGTGTTGTCCAATGGTGCTTTACATCTAACAGATATAGAAGGCAAATGTGTAGAAATGACTATCAATTCTGATGCAGTTAAAAGATATTATGTATGATTTCTTTGGTTAAATTGTATTTGTTTGTACTTAGCATATTTTGAAGATTGGAATGACGAAGGCATTTTGTTCTGCTATCTAAACATTTTATCCTTTGCTACCCCCTTTGAGCCTTATTTACGTCCTTTCGTATCCCTCTTTTGGAATCAGTAGCAAAGAACAGAAACGCAAGCGCGAAAGATAAGTAAAGGAAAAGAGAGAAAAGAAAAGATGAAAATTGAAAAAGAAGAAGAAAAAAGAAGAAAGAAAAACAACAAAACGACAAAAAGAGAAAAAGGAAAAAAGAAAAAAAAGAAGAAGAGAGAGAGAGAAAAGTACAAAAAAAGAAGCAATTCATATGACATGAACTACGTTCGACCTGATTCCTTTTAAGGATACGTAGGCAGCCTCACGGTTAGGTCCCATCGAAATAAAATCCAAAATTCCCCAAGCAAGAAACTGGGGCAGAAGTTGTGGTTGTTGCAGGAAATCTGATTCCAAAAGTTGTAATTTTGAACCCAGTTGAATTGTTTTGAGCCTTTAATACCATTTCTTTCTAACCCTATCCAAAAGCCCACGTTACAGTCCAAAGAAAGACCTTCAGATCAGTCTTCGAGAGATGCCAAGTCGAGCAAGTAGAAGCGATTCATATCAGGGGCAACACTCTGGTCCAAGCAGGAAAATCAAAATGAGAGAGTCATTGGTGAAAACCCTCTCAGGCACCGTAAGGTGACGGAAGCTGAGAGAAACAAAAAATGAGAGAGTCTTATTGGTGAAAACCCTCACTGGAACCTTGAGGCGAAAGTGAGTTGAGAGATAATCAAATGAGAGAGGCTTGTTGGTTAAAACCCTTCAGGGCACCGCAGGCCGAACAAGGTCAAGGTTTTGGTGAAGAAATCAGGTTATGGAAATTCCGAGGCAGCAAGTATGGCAACTGAAAGTTGATTGGTTGGACAGATTGGGCCGATTATGTTACAACCCATATCCACATGTGTTAGTTCATGCCATATATTAGTTAACATAAATCCAAGAAGGAATTATCTTTGAGATGATAAGAAGTCAATCCTATTGGTCTTAAGTGATACAAGAGTGTATAAGGGTGATTAACAAGTATTAGAAGTTAAATGAATCAAGGATGTTGTAACTCATATTTTCAGGTAAATCTAGCGGTGCTTAATACACTCAAGAGTTCATGTATTAAGGTATTTTAATCATATAATATCCGTATCATAAGTCTTGAAGTCAAACGAGTTATGAAACAAAAGTCGACAAAAGTTGTCGCAACTTAGGTTCATAATTTTACTTAAACATTAGGTCAAATGTTTCTAATCTTTTATCCTAATTTACAAGGAATTACGGGGTTATCTACCAACCAAATTAACGATCTCGGAGTAGAGATATATTCGCATTTTCGCGAGACTGCACCAAGCACCTCTCTATGGGGCCCACTAAGGCGGTTTAAGATATTTGGGCCTATATAGGATGCCTCCAACCCGTTTTAAGTCATTTATTCTCACTATTTTCAGACCTTAGAACCCTAGGAACATCCTCTCAAGGTTCTCTCAAGATTCAAGACCCAAAAAAAGGGCAAACAACACAAATCAAGTGTCGGGAATTCCGTGGCGCTAGTAAGTCTCTTGTTCTTCTTGTTGTTGCTCATTTTTGTGTCGTTCCAGCTCGTGTGGGAGGTTGTTTTAAAGGGTTTATGTTCTGTAAATACTCCCTCATGTTCTTAATATCAATCCTAGGTGATTTCAAGCCTTCTAAAGTGATTCTAGTGCCGAAAAACACTAATTGATCGCTAGTTTCGCTTTTTTGTTGTTGTGGCAGCATTGGAGGGATATTTCATGGAAATTTAAGGTCAAATTGGAGTTGTTCTTTCTGTATAAAGGTAAGGAACCTCTTACTCTATATGTATTTAAGATTATCCAAGTTGCGGCTAAGCCATTGAAGCTAGAACTTGTGAAATATATATCGAAAGGCTTGGTAGTAATGTTATTATTTTGTGGACTGTTTTGCGTTGCTGTTGAGCTGCGTATTTTACTACTGTTTTGTGGAGTTTTGGAGGAGGAAGGGTGTGGAGAAACACCATATATATGTAGGGTTGTGGGATGATAGTTATTCGTAATATTTCCGGGTCGTTTGACACGACTACGGTGGTCGTCGTATGTATGGAGTGATTAGGCTGTGCGTGGACTATTTTGGGAGGCTCAATATGTTTATTATTGATGTTGTTTGGGCTGTTTGGTGATTGTTTTGAATGGTGTGAAGTCATATATATAGGGGAGGTGCTGTCCGTTTCATCGTAAAATAGGTTGTGGTCGATACATAATAGTTATGACGCTTAAATGATAACGATAGTATCGTTTCTCTTATTGTAGACTAAGGAGTTTTGACAATTGAATAGCTTGAGATTGGGGCAGTATATACAAGGTATGTGAGGCTATCCCTTTCCTTCTTTTGCACGACTCCGATTGTACATAATGTAATGAACGAGCTTCCAAGATACTCTACTCTTAGAAGCTAGCAGTACTTACATTGTTTTCCCTCTTATGGAACGATTGATGTTAATGTTGCTTCTCTTATTCTTATGTTATCAATGTTGTTGGTACTTCCTGATTCTTATAAGGTTCATAGTGAAGAGTTAGTCCTAATAACGTGTACAGAGGATACCGACCTTACGTCACTCCGAAAGGTTTAGAATGTGATTCCATGAGTCGAGCATGCATTATATATATGTATCTATTTTACTCTACCGAGCCACGCTATAGTTGGCCGGGTACGGCACCTATTGTGCAACCACTGATCAGTTGGGTTTTACCGAGCTCCACGTGGCCGGGTACGATTCTACCGAGCCTTATGATGGCCGGGTACGTTTTTTTTACCGAGCCTATTATGGCCGGGTACGATATGATGATGATGATGCCCACAGAGGCGAATGTTTTAAAGGTTTATGTATTTATACATATGTATCATGCATTTCATGTCAGTAGCCCTCAGAGGTACTAAGATGTTACAAGTTGTATATTCTCTATCCTTGCTTACATTACTGATTGTATTTATGGTTCCCTGCCTTACATACTCAGTACTTTACTCGTACTAACGTCCTTTTATTTGTGGACGCTGCATGTCGTGCTGCAGGTCCTGATAGACAGACAGGTGCAGCTCCCCCACCACAGTAGGTTGTCCAGTTCAGCGGTGATTGGCGAGATCCCTTCTCCGGACTTGCCTTGGTCTTGGTATGCATTTTTGTTATAGACATTATGGGTATGTCGGGGCCCTATTCCGGCTATGTTGCAGCACTTATGTTCATTTAGAGGCTCATAGACAAGTGTCACCTCATGTATAGTTTGGTATGCCTTGTCGGCTGGTTTTTGTTATATAGTCTTTCATGGTAGCGTGGTAGCTCATACCTTATATGTAGTTTCTTGATTGTCTGGTCATCCCCTACTATGTATGTTCATGCCGTCATATTTTATTGCTGGTTGTCCATGATCCAGGTCTACCATTTATATTGATCTCGTCAGCCCTAAAAGATAATAATGAAGGTTAGATGAAATGTACGTTGGTGCTCGGCAAGTATGGTCGGGTGCTAGTCATGGCCCTCCAGTTTGGGTCGTGACAAACTTGGTATCAGAGCAAGTCTGTCCTAGGGATTGTCTATGAGCCATGTCTAGTAGAGTCTTGATTATGGATGTGTAGCGCGCCACATTTATAATCAGGAGGCTACATGACATCTAGGGTTGTTACCTTCTTCCTGAATCTAGATCGTGCGTAGAGTTGAGTCGTAAGTGTTCGTCTCTAATATTCACCTTGTTTTTTTCAGTGATGCCTTCGACTAGGAAGCATGATGTAAAGTGGGATACAAGGAATCACCATCGGTGGAACGGTTTGGTAATGTCATGGGAGATGCAAAGGTTCAGATAAAGGGATTAGAGGTGTAAAACAACAGTATGGGTATAGAACACTCAGGTCGTCAAAGTTCATGGGGTTTGAAAGTTAGACAGAAAGTCAAGCGGTTCAGGGCCAGTTCGGGGAAGTCAGTCAAAGCAAAACATGGCAGCGGAGAGTCCTGCAGCAAGAATGCCGTCAACTAACCACCATTTTAAACTAACAAGATTTTCCTTTGATTGAAACAGGGCTAGAAAAATTCGTTTGTTTCGGAGGAACGCTCCGTAAGGGAAAGAAAACACTAATCAGGTTTGACCGTAAGCTCTTAGAACCCTCCTGGATAATGAGATTTAATTTTTTGTTGTCAGGACCCTCCTGGATAATGGGATTTAGTTTTAAGTGTTCAGGATTTAGTTTTAAGTTTTAAGTGTCCTGGATAATGGGATTTAGTTTTAAGTGTTCAGGACTTGACTGAATAATGAGATTTAGTTTTAAGTTTTCAGGACCCTCCTGGATAATGGGTGTCACACCTCCATTTTATCTTACACCCCGGAGAAGGGTATAAATATAAGGGAGTTTTTCCAATCAAAGGACAACCGAAACGAGATTATTTACATTAAATTCAGAGTCGCCACTTGGGAGATTTATGGTGTCCCAAGTCACCGGTTAAAAATCCCGAATCGAGGAACGGTTGACTCTGTAATACAGTCCGCGAACCAGAAATCCGGATAAGGAATTCTGTTAACCTGGGAGAAGGTGTTAGGCATTCCCGAGTTCCGTGGTTCTAGCACGGTTGCTCAACTGTTATATCCGGCTTAATTATCTGATTTAGAACAATTTGAACCTATGTGCAATTTTAACTTTAACCGCTTTTTAATTAAGAAAATTATCTTGAAACGGGTCACGCGTACATGTACCCGTTTGTTTGGTGCGTCAAAAATCATGTCACATGGGCGTGTCCCCAATTAGTAACGCTTTATTATTATTAAAAACAATTTGGCCAAAGTTGCGCGTGCCTAAAACAAACTACGAACATTTGTCATTTTTGTATGATTAAATGGTAGGCGGCACACCTCGGACGATATGAGCTAATTTAATTAATAACCTCCGAAAGCCCTTTTTTTTATTTAGAAGGTTTGTTCGAAGTTGCGCGAACGCATACTCTGAATTGTTTTTTAAAAATTGTAATCATGTCACGCGAACGTGTACACAATCATAATTGTATTTTAAATATTAAGATTGTTTTGCTCAACATTGCGCATACGTTGGTCTTAATTCTGGAATCCGTAATCATGCCGCACCCAACACAAAAAAGTTATTACAAGGTTTTACGCCTATCAAGTTCTTTCTCAACTTATTTATTCTTAGAGTTTAGCCCAATAGACCTCTCTTTATTTCAATATCTACCCGATTAGCTCACAAAACAAACCAAGTAATCATTCCAACAGGCACATCATGAGATATTGAATTTAGAAGCTCTTTGTGATCAAATCACTTCGAAACTGCCTAGGAGGAATTAACAGCATATTGAAATTTGAGACCAAGAGAAGTCCATATCATTAAGCGCACGAAATCATTAGCCGAATTACTAAATCTCAAGATTTTTTGCATCAATATGTAGTACTTTAAACATGAGTAAGAATCAAAAATATATTTTTCTTCCTACTAATTAGCAACCATCAGCTTAAAGGGCCATAATCATTTGCCCAATTGATATGATTATCCCTTTTAAAGAAACTAAACTAATTGGTTTGTAACATTGGGGAACTGGGCCGATCTTAAAACGGAATTGTACCAACCCCAACTAACAGTGAAGAAACTTGTTTTGAAGCAAATAAAAGAAAACGCATGCAGCAGGGCCTATCACTTTCATTTTTTATTAATTTTAAAATTCTGGTCCCAAATTGAGCCCAAGCAGAAGGCCCAAATTCTTTGAAACCTCAGAACCAACACCAATTAAACTCGACACCGAGTCTGTATCGTGATCCAGCGATGGCTGAGCAGCAAAAGTTCAGATTGAACCTAAATAGCTAGTCATAACATACAAACAACTCCAAGATTTTGAAAATAGAAAACAATTAAGGGTCCAATTATTTAGAAACTATATAGCATATGATTCTAAATTTTCAAGGCCCTAATTAACTTGAAATGCTGATATTTAAACCTTAATTAAACATCACGTGGACAAAACTTGTAGAATTTAAAACAACCAAATCTACTCAATTGACATGCAAGCAACAGTAGATAACCAGTGAATCACTTTCAACATAACTAAACTAACTTGAATTTCCCCTAACATTGATAGTTGCCAAACCAGTACATTAGAATCTGGTTCCATCATGAATTCCAGAAAATCATACTAAAGCTTTCAATATAATCCTTAGATATTTCAAACTCATTCAGGAGCAAATGTAAACACAGAACATTTTTGCCAAATACTTCGAACCATACTAATCTCAAATAAGCATCATACGTACATGTCCAATTACCTATACATACAACTATTGAATATGTACATCAGAATCATACATACATGTCCAATTACCCATACATATAACTACTGAACATATATGGCATTAAATGTGCAAATGATAGCTTAGATAACCTCTAAAACTACATATTTATTACAGAATAATAAAATAGTACGAGAAATAGGGGGAAACTAAGTTCAAATGCAGCCTGTATCCAATTAATATTCCATCTGATTTATATGTTCAACAATCAATCATCATTCAGGGGCTAAGAAGGTACCTGAGATTGAAGGGACAAAGAAATAAAGAAGGATCAGCAATTTTTAAACAGCAGAAATCAACAGCAGCAACAACACAGCCCTAGATTCAGCAAGTGAAACCAGAAAATTGATTTAAAACCCAATGGAACAGTAGTCTTTGATCAAAACCTTCCAAAAAACTAGTATCAAACCAACTCAAATCCCATCACTGAACATTACTGTTTTCCAAAGCTTAAAAGAATCAGGAATTACTGGGGCTCAATGGTACAGTAGATAGTTTTCAGCTGATTTATTGGATTCTTATTTCTAAAAAATTCTGTATTTTTCAATACTTTCAGAATATCAGAATGTTCTTCTCCTCTCTCAGTATTTCAGAATCTCTCCTCTCTTTTGTATCCTTTTTTTTGTTCTCCGACTTCTGATTTTCAGCTCCCTTAAATGGGCATTCAATTAGTGCATTTTCCACTACAACTTATCTTCTCCATTTTAAATTATCCACTCAAATTAGTGTTTTTAGTTAATTCAATAATGCAAATACTACCCTACCACTATTAGAAGCTTCTCAATTAGTGACCACTTGCATAAAATTTATAATAGTCAATTCTTATTAATACAATGTTAAACAAGAAATTATACCAAACTACTGAACTAATCCTAATTATTCCGACTAAGTAATTAAACGAGATACGATTTCAAAGTTTTCTGATATCCCAATTATACGAAACAAATCTACGAAACCAATCTTAAAGAAACAAACAGTGAACAGAATAATCTATACCAGAGTACTTATCGAATTTCAATTGAAATTGACCAGGAAAAGAAAAATAGATGAGGAAGACGAATATCAGAATAACACTAATGTAAATAAACAAAGAATAAGAAAGAACTCACCAGACAGACTCGAACTTGGATTTGGCTTTGATACTCTGACTCACCCCAAACTGATGCTAATCATTTGTTCTTTATCAAGAACAAATGAACAACATCGGTTTTGTAGTGAATCGATCTTCTAATCACGAAAACTAGAGGCTTGGATCGATGCATGTCATCAGGCTCAACGGAAACTGATTCTGAACTTTTAAGGTTTGAACTTAGATTTAAAATTCAACAAGTTCCGGTCAGATTCGAAGGAAACCAATGATGGATTTGGTATAAGGGAGTTATGGGGGTTGTGTGGTGTTAATTTGGGGTCGATTGGGTAGGCTAGGGTTCGGGGATTTTGGGACCGATTGGGTAGGCTTAGATCATCTGTCTAAATGGAGCGACGTTGTTTGAGTGAATTAGAGACCGGATCGGTCTCAGATGAAACGGGTCGGATACGGGTGATGGGGTGCGTTCTAAATCGTTGGATGAACAATTTTTAACGGTCCAGATTGAAGCATATCCAAACGACGTCGTTTGGTTTAGTATGGTGATGGGCTGGGTATTGGGACGAGTTTGGACCGGACTGGGGGGGGGGGTTCAGGTTTATTTAATTTGGGCCTCTTGAATTATATTGAATTTGGCCCAAATTTGACTTCCTTCTCTTTCATTAATTCTTTTTCCTTTCTTTTCTTCCTTTTTCTTTCAAAAATTAAAACTTAAAAATTATAAAAGACCTAAATTAGCTTAAAAATATTAATTAACTTTAAATAATACCTATCACAAATCATTAAACACTAAATTAAAAGAAAATTACACAATTTGACCAAAATACAAAAATATGTTATTTTTTGCGAATTTTCATTTTTGTAAAACACATAATTATTAATTAATTCCAAAAATGTAAAAAAATCAAATCTTAAATGCAAATGCTATATATTTTGTATTTTTAATGCATTAATAAAATTAAACATGCACACAACTATATGCAAATAATCAGAAAAATCGCACAATAATTACTAAAAAATAACACATAATTAAAGACAAGACCTAATTTTGGGAATTATTTTGGAGTAGTTCGGATGAGGCAAAAATCACGAGCTCACAACTGCCCTTCTTTGTCCGGAAACACGAAGAGTTTTCGTGCAAAGATAAAGTGAGCGGATACGAGCGATTTTTGCCTGTTTGAACACTCCGTGAGAAGCATTTTTTGAAAGATTTGACCGAACCTCTGCTTCAAAGGTTTCCTACATATCCTTGGCTATAAAGGAATCAGGTCAATGTGGTTCGGGAAGTTTTGGTAGCTGGGACTACCATGAAGCTGCGATTTTACTGTTACTGTTGTTGTTGCTGCTGCTGATACTGCCTACTGACCTCCTTATTACACCATGACAAAAATGAAGAAGCTAGACTAAGCTATAATCTATGCTTTACAAAGATTTATTTCCAAACTTGATCTTGTGACTGATGTTGCCTCGTTGACTTGTATTTTCCTCAGAAGTTCCTTTGTGGTTGACTTGAATGGTATTCTTTGAAATGCTTTCCCTTCTTCTCCAGGCGGGTACCTGATTGCTGAACCTTTTAAATGTCTTCCTTTGACAATTGTTTCCTTTCCTCTGTTTCCCAGGCGGGCTCCTGATTATTTGAAATTTGAATTGCTTCTTCCCTTCGTTCTCCAGGCGGGCTCCTGACTACTTGAAATTTGAATTGTATTCCCTTGTTCTCCAAGTGGGCTCCTGATTGCTGAGACTCGAAATGTATTCCCTTGTTCTCCAGGTGGGCTCCTGATTGCTGAAACTTGAATTGTATTCCCTTGTTCTCCAGGTGGGTTCCTGATTGCTGAGACTCGAAATGTATTCCCTTGTTCTCCATGTGGGCTCCTGATTGCTGAAACTTGAATTGTATTCCCTTGTTCTCCAGGTGGGCTCCTGATTTCAACAAAATAGACAAAAGCAAAGAAAAATTTCTGCCCCAGTTTGGTAGCTGGGTATATATATGAGTGTAAACTAAATCATATTACCAAACATCACTAAGAACTTGAAAGCTGAAACTTGAATTGTACTCCCTTGCTCTCCAGGTGGGCGCCTGATTGCTGAAACTTGAATTGTTGTTCCTTGTTCTCCAGGTGGACGCCTGATTACTGAATCTTCAACTGCTTTTCCTTGTTCTCCAGGTGGACGCCTGATTGTTGATACTTTAACTGTTGTTCCTTATTCTCCAGGTGGATGCCTGATTGTTGATACTTTAACTGTTGTTCCTTGTTCTCAAGGTGGACGCCTGATTTCAACAAAAATAGACAAAACAAAAGAAACTTTTCTTCCCCAGTTTGGTAGCTGGGCGCATCCGCGAGTGTTAAACTGAATCATATTACCAAATATTACTAAGAATTTGAAAGCTATGTCCCATTATCCAGGGGGTCCTGATAACTCTTAACTAAACGACAATTTTAAATCTAAGCTATATCTTTTAAAGGTGTGACTTTTGCTAACTTGTTATCTAAGAGGGTCTTAAACTACTCCACATTATCCAGGAAGGTCCTGATAATCAAAAATCAAGTCTTATCTTAAGAGTGACAATTTTACGGCTAAATTATATTACCTTACAACAAAACTTATGCTAAACCTTGTTAATGGAAATCTTAAAGCTAGGTCCCATTATTCAGGAGGGTCCTGAAAACTCCTAATTGAATCCTATCTTAAACATGCAAACTTTGAAATCAACTTATATTCCTTGGGGTACATTTATGCTAGATTTTGCTACTTATGGTTGTTTCGATTTTTAAACTAGGGACCATTTTCCAGGAGGGTCCTGAGAATTTATACGATCAAACCTGCATGGTACTTGCTTTCTTCACAGGGTGCTTCCTGAAATAAACGCCATCTTTGCCCCTGTTTCAAATCAAAGAAAATCTTGTCAGTTTAAAACGTGATGGTTAGTTGTGGCATTCTTGCTGGGGGTGGTTTTCTCTTTGCCATGCTTTGCTTCGTCCGACTGCCTTGAACTAGTCAAAAAGACTGTTTTGACCTTCTGACTGATCTCTGACTGCGGGGCCCCCCAACTGTTATTTTTCACTTTTGACCCTTTTATTCGTAACCATACATCTCTCATGACATTACTGAACCATTCCACCGATTTAACCTTTGTTACACCCCAGGTCCCAATTTTCATCATACTATCTCCAGCATGTCCTAGCCGTATTTTGCTTTGTGCAATTTTGAATATGGTAGTATACTTTGATATTCCTTCTTATTTGTTGGAACAAGGCTAACCTTGGAAGAGCTTTGGAGGAGTAAAAATTAACAGCAATGAAATGCGACGATTTTGAGAATTAAGAATAAAGAAGAAAATCCAAATTTGGATGACTGTTGGAGATAGGAAAAAGGAACTTATCTGAGTGGAGTCACTGGCACTAATGATCATGGTATGCATTTTGGATTAATTAGCCCAGTCTATTTAACCAATCTCCTTTCCAATTGTTTTACTTTGTTCTCCAAGATTTCCACAACCCAATTTTACTTTCCGCCAACTTACGGACCTTGTTCGACTTGCAGAGCCCTGAAGGGTTTTCACCGACAAACCTCTCTCATTCATTTGTTCCTCAATTCCTTGTTGCCTTATGGTGCCCGCGAAGGTTTTCACCGATAAGAATCTCTCATTTTTACTTTTCCTCATCTTTCGTCGCCTCATGGTGCCCGTGAAGGTTTTCACCGATAAGACTCTCTCATTTTTACTTTCTCTCAGCTTTCGTCGCTTCATGGTGCCCATGAGGGTTTTCACCAATAAGACTCTCTCATTTTTATTACTTTTCCTACTTGGACTAGAGTGTTATCCTGATATGAATCATCTCTATTTGCTTAACTTGGGATCTCTCGAAGACTGATCGGAAAGGTCTTTCTTTGGACCGTAATGTGAGTTTTGGATGGGGTTAGAAAGAAAGGGTATCAAAGGCTCAAAACAATTTGACAGGGGTTTAAAAATTACAACTCTTGGAATCACATTTCTTAGTACAACTTCTGCCCCAGTTTCTCGCTTGGGGATCTTTTGATATTTTATTTTACTATGACCAAGCCATGAAGCTGCCTACTTATCCTTAACAGGAATCAGGTCAAACGTAGTTCACACCTGAATTTCCTTGTTGTTATACTTTCTCTTTTCACTTCTTTTCTTTTCTCTTTTCTCTTTTTCTTTCTTTTCCTTTTCTTTTTGTTATTGATTCCAAAAGAAGGGTATGAAAGAAACAAATGTGGCTCAAAAGGGGGAACAAAGGGTAGAGTGTTTAGATAGCAGAACAAATTGCCTTCGTCATTTCAATCTTCAAAACAATGTCAAATACAAACAATCAACAATTATACCAAAGAAAATCATGCATAATATCTCTTTACTGCATCAGAATTGATAGCCATGTCTATGCATTTTCCTTCAATATCTGTTAAACATAGAGCACCATTGGACAATACTCTGGTTACAATAAATGGCCCTTGCCAATTCGGGGCGAACTTGCCTTTTGCTTCAACCTGATGTGGAAGGATACGTTTCAGCACTTGCTGACCCATTTCAAACTTTCGGGGACGCACCCTTTTGTTGTATGCTCTTGCCATTCTCTTTTGATATAACTGGCCATGACATACTGCTGCCAATCGTTTTTCATCAATCAAGTTCAACTGCTCCAAACGGGTTTTGACCCACTCATCATCATCAATCTTAGCCTCAGCGACAATCCGAAGGGAAGGGATTTCAACTTCTACAGGTATTACTGCTTCAGTGCCATATACCAACAAATAAGGAGTTGCATCTACCGAAGTACGGACAGTAGTGCGATATCCCAACAACTCAAATGGTAATTTTTCGTGCCATTGCCTCTAACCTTCTACCATTTTCCGAAGTATCTTCTTTATGTTTTTGTTGGCTACCTCGATTGCTCCATTCGCCTTGGGACGATATGGGGTTGAATTGCGATGTGTAATCTTAAACTGTTGACATATCTCTTCCATCAAGTTACTGTTAAGATTAGCACCATTATCTGTGATGATCACCTTTGGGATTCCGAATCGACAGATGATATTTAAGTGAACAAAATCGACCACTGCTTTCTTGGTCACCGATTTGAAAGTTTTGGCCTCAACCCACTTGGTGAAATAATCAATGGTTACCAGAATGAACATGTGCCCGTTGGATGCTGCTGGCTCAATTGGTCTAATAACATCCATGCCCCAAGCAACGAAGGGCCATGGTGCATACATTGTGTGCAATTCTGATGGTGGAGAATGAATCAAATCTCCGTGTATCTGGCACTGATGACATTTGCGCACAAAATTGATACAATCTCGTTCCATGGTAAGCCATTAATAGCCTGCTCGGAGAATTTTCTTTGCCAACACATATCCGCTCATATGTGGTCCGCAGACTCCCGAATGTACTTCGGACATGACAGCCGTAGCCTGTCTAGCATCTTAATAATCCAAGGTCTGGTGTTTTCTTATACAAAACTCCTCCACTTAAGAAGAATCCATTTTCCAACCGTCAAATTGTTCTCTTTTGATCCCCCATGGCTTGCACTAGATATATCCCCATTCTGATGTACTCCTTGATATTGTGGAATCATGGTTCGCCATCAAGTTCTTCTTCAATCATGTTACAGTAAGCATGCTGATCTTGGACTTGAATATGCAGAGGATCGACATAAGCTTTGTCCGGATGGTGCAACATTGATGCCAGGATAGCCAAAGCATCGGCGACCTCATTATGAACCCTTGGAATATGCCTGAACTCCACTGATCGAAACCGTTGACAAAGATCATGCAAACATTGTCGGTACGGTATGAGCTTCAAATCTCGCGTTTCCCATTCTCCTTGAATTTGATGTACCAGAAGATCCGAGTCTCCCAAGACCAAGATTTCCTAGATATCCATGTCTGCAGCTAGCCTTAGACCCGAAATACAGGCTTCATACTCATCCATATTGTTGGTGCAATAAAACCGAAGTTGAGCCATAACAGGATAGTGATGCCATGTTTCAGAAATAAGCACAACTCCTATTCCGACTCTTTTCATGTTGGCAGCCCCATCAAAGAAAAGTTTCCAGCCTGGTTTTTCAATTTGCTCCAGTTCATCGATATGCATCACTTCTTCATTGGGAAAATAAGTTCTCAATGGCTCGTAACCTTCATCGACCGGGTTTTCGGCCAAATGATTGGCCAATGCTTGGGCTTTCATCGCAGTCCGAGTCACATAGATGATGTCAAACACTGTAAGCAATATCTACCACTTCGCAAGTCTCCCTATCGGCATAGGCTTTTGAAAGATATACTTCAACGGATCCAAGCGCGAAATGAGGTAAGTAGTGTAGGATGACAAATAATGTTTCAATTTCTGAGCCACCCAAGTTAGGGCACAACATGTCCTTTCCAGATGAGTGTACTTAACCTCATAAGCCGTGAACTTCTTGCTAAGATAATAGATGGCCTACTCCTTTCTGCTGGTGATGTCATGCTGCCCCAGTACACATCCAAATGAATTTTCCAAGACTGTTAAATAAAGAATCAAAGGTCTTCCTGGTTCTGGCGGAACCAACATGATTGGGTTTGACAAGTATCCTTTAATCTTATCAAATGCTTCTTGACACGCATCAGTCCATTTGACCGCAACATCCTTCTTCAGCAATTTGAAAATAGGCTCACAAGTTGTCGTGAGCTGAGCAATAAACCTGCTGATGTAGTTCAACCTCCCTAACAGACTCATCACTTCAGTCTTGTTCCTCGGAGGTGGCAATTCTTGGATGGCTTTGATCTTTGATGGGTCCAACTCGATGCCTCGCCGGCTAACTATGAATCCCAATAGCTTTCCGGATGGAACACCAAATGCGCACTTGGCAGGGTTAAGCTTGAGGCTGTACCTGCGAAGTCTCAGGAAGAATTTCCTCAAATCCCCAACGTGGTCGGCCTGATGCTTTGATTTTATGATCACATCATCCACGTATACCTCAATCTCCTTATGTATCATATCATGAAACACCGTAGTCATTGCTCTCATGTAAGTTGTTCCGGCGTTCTTCAAACTAAATAGCATTACCCGGTAGCAATAAGTTCCCCACGGCGTGATGAATGCCGTCTTTTTTTCATCTTCTTCATCCATTAGAATCTGATGATACCCGGCATAGCAATCCACAAAAGATCCTATCTCATGCCTGGCACAATTATCGATTAAAATGTGGATATTGGGTAGTGGGAAGTTGTCCTTCGGACTTGCTTTGTTGAGTTTGTGGTAATCGACGCATACTCTGATCTTGCCATCTTTCTTTGGCACAGGCACGACATTAGCCAACCAAACAGGATATCGAGTGACCCGAATGACCTTTGCATCCAACTGTTTGGTGATTTCTTCTTTAATTTTCACACTCATATCAGTTTTGAATTTCCTCAACTTTTGCTTGACGGGAGGAAACACTGAATCAGTGGGCAATTTGTGGGCCACTAAATCAGTGCTCAAACCTGGCATGTCGTCATATGACCACGCAAAAACATCTTTGAATTCGATGAGTGCTTTGATTAACTCTTCCCGAATCTTTGGCTCGAGGTGGACATTTATTTTAGTCTCTCGGATATTATTTGTGTCTCCTAAATTGACGGCTTCTGTATTAGTCAGGTTGGGTTTGTATTTTTCTTCGAAGTGAATTAATTCCTTACTAATATCTTCGAAGGCCTCAGCCCCATCGTATTCTGATTCGTAATCACAATCTACTTCTTGAACTATTATTTCGGAATCAGATTGATTTTTAAGACTGGGTTGAGGATTCCTTATGCACGCCATATCACTAGAGCCAGCGTAAAAAGAACTGTACAAAAAAGAAAAGAAAAACAAAAGAAAAACTATCAGGAATGATAAAGAAAGGGAAACTGCATTTCATTGAATGATGAAAGATAACAGGGTTTGCACACTTCAAACAGACTGAAAGATAAAAAACTGGATTACAACCCTGGAATGATCCAGACAAACTGAAGGAAAATCAAAATAATCTTCCAAGACTCCTTTCGAATGGGGAGAGGAGCGGCTTTCCAATTATTAAGCTTTGTTTCTGGTCCAACGAATTGAATTTCTGCGTTGCTAGGACCTTCACCACTTTCCACCATGTTCACACCGTCAAACAACTTTTCAAATCTTTCAATTAACTCCTCATCAGGATTAATCATAGAACTGAGAATTGTTGTTACGGGGCAACTTCTGGTACCGGACTTGACAAATGATTTGGAAAGATGTGGTACTGGCTTTGGAAGGACCCATGCCTTCTGTTTTAGCTTTCTGGCCTTTCTTATGTCTGCGGCAGTGGGCTTGAATCCCAAACCAAATGTTCCCAAGTTTTCGGGAAGAGACACCGGTTGTATGATGCCTTGCAAAGATGAGCCCAAACCTTTACCGAGTACAAAACCATTCTTCAACATATCGTAGGCTACCATGACTGATGCGGCGGTTATCTTTGGATTTGGAATGTATTTCCCCTCCGGAACTTTCTCTACCAACATCGAGTCAGAAACCTGGTAGACCCATGGTCCCTGGTCATCTTCCACCTCAATGGCTGGTACAATGGCATTGCTGCGAGCACATAAAACTGTCTTCCCCATGCACAACTATTTCTTGTCTATCCCATTCAAATTTGACTACCTGGTGTAGTGTTGATGGGACTGCTTTAGCGGCGTGGATCCATGGTCGACCCAACAGTAAATTATAGGAAACAGCTATATCCAGCACCTGAAACTCCATTGTGAACTCAATTGGCCCTATCGTCAGATCTAGCACTATGTCCCCAACTAAATCTTTACCTCCGCCGTCAAATCCCCGCACGCAAATACTGTTCTTATGGATCCTCTCATCTTCTATTTTCAACTTGCTTAGAGTGGAGAGAGGACAGATGTTTGCGCTTGACCCGTTGTCGACCAATACTCGGGTCACCACAGAGTTCTTACATTTTAATGTGAGGTAAAGAGCTTTGTTGTGCTCAGTACCTTCTACAGGCAATTCATCATCGGAGAATGTGACTCTGTTTACTTCGAAGATTTTGTTGGCTATTTTTTCTAAGTGATTCACGGAGATCTTATCGGGAATGTGTGCCTCATTCAAGATCTTCATTAAAGCTTGACGGTGCTCATCCGAATGGATCAATAATGACAATAGGGAAATTTGAGCATGCGTCTTTCTTAATTGTTCCACGATAGAGTAGTCCTGTAGCTTCATCTTCCTCAAGAATTCTTCTGCTTCTTCTTCAGTTACGGCTTTCTTTACTAGCGTTGGATTATTTTTAGCTCTTCTTAACTCCTCAGGAGTAAAACACCTTCCCGAGCGAGTCAAACCCTGTACTTCACAGATTTCTTCTTTGACTTCCTTCCCTTTGTACATCACAGTTACCCGTTCGTAATTCCATGGAATAGCCTTGTTGTTGATTATTGGTAACTGGGTTACTGGCTTGATAATAACCCGATCTGCGCGGGCTCCTTCCACGATTATGATGGGTTTGCTGGCCGCTCCCGGTACAATCACCTTCATCCCTTTTTGTTTCGTTGCAACTTTGCTTAAAGGCCCCTTCTCAACTGCCACAGATGGCTCAACACTCTTTTTGCTCTGCTTGAGCACCAACTTCTCATCTACTGATTGTTTATCTGTCTTGACTCCGCTAGACCGAATCATCATGACGGTCTGTGATGGCTTCTTGGGTTCTCCCTCCGCATGCACTGTTTCGATCATATTTGCCTCCTGATGGGCTGGCATCGGATTCCTGTTGATATTGGGTGCTTCGAGAGCTTGAACTTCAATTCTATTGGTATCAATAAGCTCCTATATTGCACTTTTCAAATGCCAGCATTTTTCTGTATCATGACCCGGAGTACCAGAACAATACTCACAGCTGACAGTATAGTCAAGATTCTTTGGAGGAGGATTTGGCAGTTTGGACTGTATCGGCCTTAGCATATCTAGCTATTTTAGCCTGTGGAACAGACTAGTGTATGATTCTCCCAATGGAGTAAAGGTTTTCTTTTTCTGCAACCTTTCACCCTTGAGTGCTTGACTAGACCTGAAACTTGGTCCGGGAGTGTTTTGGTATGCTCGTGGATATGGATAAGTATTTGGTAGGATAGGAGCACGCCATTGAGCGTGGGCAGGAGGTTGGTTGTATGCTTGTGCATGGTGGACGGAAAAATGAGGTTCTGGAGGGGGATATTAGTGTTGGGGTGGATTGTGGTGATAAGTTTGTTGGTGGGGTCGAGGTTGATTGTAGTGGTAAGGTGAACGTCTGGATCCGGACCAAGTTCCTGAATCAACCATTGCTGCTTCCTCTCTCTTCTACTTCCCAATCCCTCTTATGCCGCCCTGAATAGCCTGAGTAGTTGCTTTGATAGCCGAATAGCTCATGATTTTATTCGACTTGAGGCCTTCTTCTACCATGCCCTCCATCTTTACTACTTCATTGAATGACTTTCCCACAGCTGAGACCAAATGTCCATAGTAAGTAGGTTCCAAAGCCTGTAGGAAGTAATCTACCATCTCACTTTCCTTTATTGGGGGATCTACACTTGCTGCTTGCTCCCTATATCGGAAACCATATTCTCTGAAGCTTTCACTGTGCTTCTTCTCAAGTTTAGTCAAGGAAAGTCGATCTAGAATGATCTCAAGATTGTATTGGAAGTGACAAGCAAATGTTTGCGCCAGATCATCCCATGTGTACCATCTCCCATGGTCTTGGCGGGTATACCATTCCAATGCTGATCCACTCAAACTCTGACTGAAGTAAGCCATTAACAATTCATCGTTTCCTCTATATCCCCTCATCTTGCTGCAAAAACCCCTCAAGTGGGCTACCGGATCGTCGTGCCCATTGTATAGATCGAACTTGGGCATCTTGAAACCTACCGGTAATTGCACATTCGGGAACAGACATAGGTCCTTGTAGGCCATGCTGACTTGCCCCCCAACCCCTGCATGTCTCTGAATGATTGTTCTAAGCTTTTAACTTTCCTGAACATCTCCTCCTGTTCGGTATTTTTGACTGGTTTATCAGCTTCTATCAGGAGGTCAAAGTGAGGAGTAAAGGAATGGGTTTCTGGAGCTTTGAAAGTGGGCTTCGAGGGGTAGTATTGGTTGTCCTGAGCCTGGAACATAGGCTCACTAGGAGATTTGTAGAGTGTAGCTGGTGGAGGTGCTACAAAGACAGGAGTTACTAGTAGAGGAGGGTATGGAATTGGTTTAGGGGGTGGTGATTGTGGTGTATGAGAAGTGGTGCCCCGGTAGTGTTGGTAAATGGGAATACTCGGGGATAGATCGGTGGCGGGATGATCCTGAGTTTGAGTCGATGGTGGAGTGAAGGTAGGGTTAGCCGGGTAGGCGGATGGCGGTTGTCCTTTAGCCCAGGCCTGATACATTTCGGCCATTTGTTGTTTTAATTTGTGCATCTCTTCTTTTATGGCGTTAACGTCCAACTCTTCTCATTCAATGGCACTGATATCTACATCTGGAATAGACATGATTATTTCTCTTTTGGATCTGGTTTGGTAGGGGTGGGTTGCCAGTATGCTTAGGTGTACTAACTGCTTGAATTCTGGTAATAACAACCAAACTTGTTAGTGATCAGAGTTTTAACAAATAAACAACCACACATAGGGATGCAATGCACCTAGAAAATTAGTCATTTCTACCATGTATTTGTTCGGTTTCTTGTGTCATCCCAGCTTTTCCTGACCTTTCCCTTTTATTGTCACTCACGCCTATCTTTTATTTCCCTCCCCTTTTTCATTTTATTCTTTTCTTTTGGTTGTGGTCGAATCTTATGAAGATTGCCTACGTATCATGACCCTGCATGAATCAGACCGAGCGTAGTTCTGGTGGAAACAATTATTATTATTTTTAACAAACGAAACAGTACAAAGACAGAAATGACATTACATTTAGACAACACTTTAAGAAAATGGTTTAAAAGACTCAATATGGACTTAAACTAAAACATGACTATTATATGAAAAGTTCCAACAACTATGACTACGCTTCACACCACAATCTTTTGCTTTTAATCACTGGAACATCTGCTCACGGTGGGGCTTGACCCGGCTGACCTCCTAGTGTACGGTACATCCTCTCTAACTCCATTGCAAGATGACGGGCAAAAGTAGGTGCATGCTCTAGAAACCTTCCATAATTCATCCCTTGGCAGTTCACATAACTTTGAGAAGTATAAACGGCCAAATCATGGATTTGTGCTTTGAAATCTTGGAGATTTTGGTCTTGGTTTTGCAATTGCTATTGGCGAGTGGTGGCTATATCTCTTATGTGGTCTTCGCGATCTAAAGCTGACTCCAATTGAGCTCGAAGTCTGGCCTGATCGAGTCTTGCCTGTGCTCTTTCCCTATCAATATCTGTGTGCTGATGTTCTCTATTGTACCTTCTCATTTTTTCCAATTGTGCATGGAGTTTAGCTTCTGAATGTATCCAATGGTCCTTCTCTCTCTTGAATTGAGCCATTTCTTCTTCACATCTCATTACTTGGCATTCCTTACTAGATTTGGCCTCCTCATTTAACTGTATGATTTTTTCCTTAGCTTTGTCTAAGGCCTTTTCAGTCTTTGTCAAAATGGAGTCATAATCTTGCATTTTTTCCATCAGATTGGCAATGATTTTCTGATCTTTCGAAATTCTCACTGACGCTTCAGAGGCTTTCTTCATCTGTTGAAACTGAGCGCGGAGAGTTTTATTCTCGCTAATCAGACTCTTCTTTTCACCTTCTGCTTCTTGTGCTTGTAAGTCTCTCTCCAAATTGAGGTTCCTCAGGCTTTCTTCTAAGGCATGAATAGTTGCTTTGTACCCCTTTTCCTTTTCACCCCAAGCCAACCGTTCTTGGATTTTGCCATCAAAGGCTTGAACATGCGGTCTTTTTATGGGCCTTCTAGGATCAGGTTCCGATGCATCATCCACACGGGATCTTTTCTCAAACCACCTAGCATAACCCGGATTTATCTCACCTTTTGCAGGATCTGGAACTTGGGTATCATCTTTTAAGTATCGACAACCATTCCAAATCTGCTGGATTAAAGCCTCAGGGAGAGTGGCTTCGGGGTGTAGCTCAATCACTTGCACACTCAAATCTTCATCATCAGGCACCACTTGGTATCTCCCTAGCTGTCTTAGAACTCTCTGAGGCGCATACGACTGGACACTTCTTAAACCCAACAACAGCAAATAACTCTTTAAGGTTGACATGTGTATCACCTCTCTTACCGGGAGCCATCCCAAAGTCCACTCAATTTGACTTGCCATTAAAGATCTTAAATGGGATATCCAGGCTTCCACCCCTTCTGGAGATTTATAATCTTTTATTCTTTGTTCATAACTTTCGATGAAATTGTCCTTGCTTGGACCATACTGCATGAACTTGGGGTGATGTCGGAGATGTTCAGTCAACCACATTTGCAACAAGATATTGCACCCTTCGAAGAATTTTGCCCCGAATTTACACAAAGTCAACGCCCGATAAATGTCTGAGAGAATGATCGGGGCAAGAGTGTGATGTTCTTTGGTAGTGAGGACTTGTACGACTCTCGCTATACGAATATCAATCGTCCGCTCTTTGTTTGGGAAGACCATGATTCCCAGAAAAGCCACCATGAAAGCGAAGCGATGGTGAATCTGCCAGGTGTCCTTGTTTTGTTTGTTAGTAAGGCCATTTTCATGAATTTTAAATCCATCCGGCTTTCCAAACCTTGAATATAGGAAGTTGAAAGAACAACACCCTTTGACAACGTTGCTTTTTCTGATTTGATTACTGATATTCAGAAGACCAAAGAATCGGTGTATTGAGGGAGACTTTGGGAATATAAGATTCTGGTTTCTCAAATCTCCATCAAAACCGGAATATCCAGCTATTTCTTCTAATGTGGGAGTAAGCTCGAAATCAGAGAAGCGAAAGACATTGTGAACAGGGTCCCAAAAAGCCACTAGTGTCGTAATCAAATCATCGCGTGGTTTAACTTTCATAATATCTGTGAGAGCTCCCAAATACTTAATGACCCATTTCTGACCATCTTCTCCTAACTCATGCCACCACATCTGAAGCCGAAATAGAAACTCATCTACATCTGTGAACGATGGGTTTTGGATGGTGCTCATTTTGCACCTGTGAGTGATTTTAATTTTAAAAAAACCAGAATCAAGACTCATTTTGAAAACAAAATCATTAATATTTCTAAAAGAATTCATAAAAAACACTTCGATGAAGAAGATTTAAAGGCTGTGTTTCCTAACCGGCAAAAAAATTTATTTATTTTTTAAAAAAAAATAAACGACCAAAGGCGATTGTTCTTGCAAAAACAGCCTTCAGGCGCCCTTTTTGGGACATTCGGCATATTTTGGACAAGAATGACATCGCCTTACTTATGACAACACAATGACATTTATGTACCCACATTTTTATTTATTTATTATTTATATTTTTTTTAAAAAAAATATTTGGGCCCGATGTGGGTTGCCTACGTATCTCACATCCGGCGAGAATCAAAATTGCGTAGTTTGTAATAATAAAACTATTTTTAAAAGAAACACAAAATTTCCTTCTTTTGTTTTTTTTTCAAACTTTCGAAAGAATTTCAAAACATTTTGGAAATTGTTTTTTTTCGAAAAACAGCCAATTTTCTTTCTCAGTCCTCATATTGATTTTCCTTTTCTAACTTTTCCTATAAGTTGGTCAACATGAAAATCCAAAACGAATGAATGCACAAGTAGCAAGTAAGATGCATCAGGATGGTCTTTTCATTTCGGGTACACCTGTCCTAGACAGACCCAACCCCTGTGTTGAGTCTCCGAAGTCAAATGCACATGATGCAAACAAACGTTCCTACTAGGGATCCGATATGAAGCTGAGTTATTCTAAGTGTAAAACCTAGGGTATACTGTTCTAGACCTGGCTTACCTAAGCGGACAGCTTGAGCCGAAGTGGGGGTAACGTACCGAGATCACGAAAGTCTACCCGGCCTAGTTACTTGGCTCAACTTCGTTCTATTTGGTATGACTTCTAACAGAAAGGTGGGCCACGCGCACGTGTGCACCATAAATTCAGAAGACTCAGAAAGAAAAAGGGTTTCGTAACAGTTTATATATACAGTTCAGATAATATCAAAGCGGTAAAAAGCAACATTTAGCATATTAAGCCCAAACATGAAAAAAAATTAGATAATAATAAAGCCAAATATAACAGTTACTGTAAGCTCGAATTCTTGAACCCTGAACCAGAGATTCTGGGTTCGATCCCCAGCAGAGTCGCCAGAGCTATCACACCTCCTTTTTATCTTACACCCCGGAGAAGGGTATAAATATAAGAGAGTTTTTCCAATTAAAGGACAATCGAAATGGGATTATTTACATTAAATTCAGAGTCGCCACTTGGGAGATTTATGATGTCTCAAGTCACCGGTTAAAAATCCCGAATCGAGGAACGGTTGCCTTTGTAATACAGTCCGCGAACCAGAAATTCGGATAAGGAATTCTGTTAACCCGGGAGAAGGTTTTAGGCATTTCCGAGTTCCGCGGTTCTAGCACGGTTGCTCAACTGTTATATCCGGCTTAATTATCTGATTTACAACAATTTGAACCTATGTGCAATTTTAACTTTAACCGCTTTTTAATTAAGAAAATTATCTTGAAACGGGTCACGCGTACGTGTACCCGTTTGTTTGGCGCGTCAAAAATTATGTCACACGGACGTGTCCCCAATTAGTAACGTTTTATTATTATTAAAAAAATTTGGCCAAAGTTGCGCGTGCCTAAAACAAACTACGAACATTTGTCATTTTTGTATGATTAAATGGTAGGCGACACACCTCGGACTATATGAGCTAATTTAATTAATAACCTCCGAAAGCCCATTTTTTTTATTTAGAAGGTTTGTTCGAAGTTGCGCGAACGCATACTCCGAATTATTTTTTTAGAATTGTAATCATGTCACGCGAACGTGTACACAATCACAATTGTATTTTAAAGATTAAGATTGTTTTGCTCAATATTGCGCATACGTTGGTTTTAATTCTGGAATCCGTAATCATGCCGCACACAACAGAAAAAAGTTATTACAAGGTTTTACGCCTATCAAGTTCTTTCTCAACTTATTCATTCTTAGAGTTTAGCTCAATAGACCTCTCTTATTTCAATATCTACCCGATTAGCTTACAAAACAAACCAAGTAATCATTCCAACAGGCACATCATGAGATATTGAATTTAGAAGCTCTTTGTGATCAAATCACTTCGAAACTGCCTAGGAGGAATTAACAACATATTGAGATTTGAGACCAAGAGAAGTCCATATCGTTAAGCGCACGAAATCATTAGCCGGATTACTAAAGCTCAAGATTTTTTGCATCAATATGTAGTACTTTAGACATGAGTAAGAATCAAAAATATATTTTTCTTCCTACTAATTAGCAACCATCAAATTAAAGGGCCATAATCATTTGCCCAATTGATATGATTATCCCTTTTAAAGAAACTAAACCAATTGGTTTGTAACATTGGGGAACTGGGCCGATCTTAAAACGGAATTGTACCAACTCCAACTAACAGTGAAGAAACCTGTTTTGAAGAAAATAAAAGAAAACTCATGCAGCAGGGCCTATCACTTTCATTTTTTATTAATTTTAAAATTCTGGGCCCAAATTGAGCCCAAGCAGAAGGCCCATATTCTTTGAAACCTCAGAACCAACACTAATTAAACTCGACACCGAGTCTGTATCGTGATCCAGCGATGGCTGAGCAGCAAAAGTTCAGATTGAACCTAAATAGCTAGTCATAACATACAAACAACTCCAAGATTTTGAAAATAGAAAACAATTAAGGATCCAATTATTTAGAAACTATATAGCATATGATTCTAAATTTTCAAGGCCCTAATTAACTTGAAATGCTGATATTTAAACCTTAATTAAACATCACGTGGACAAAACTTGTAGAATTTAAAACAACCAAATCTACTCAATTGACATGCAAGCAACATACGTACATGTCCAATTACCTATACATACAACTATTGAATATGTACAGCAGAATCATACATACATGTCCAATTACCCATACATATAACTACTGAACATATACGGCATTAAATGTGCAAATGATAGCTTAGATAACCTCTAAAACTACATATTTATTACAGAATATTAAAGCAGTACGAGAAACAGGGGGAAACTAAGTTCAAATGCAGCATGTATCCAATTAATATTCCATCTGATTTATATGCTCAACAATCAATCATCATTCAGGGGCTAAGAAGGTACCTGATATTGAAGGGACAAAGAAATAAAGAAGGATCAGCCATTTTTAAACAGCAAAAATCGACAGCAGCAACAACACAGCCCCAGATTCAGCAAGTGAAATCAAAAAATTGATTTAGAACCCAATGGAACAGTAGTTTTTGATCAAAACCTTCCAAAAAACTAGTATCAAACCAACTCAAATCCCATCACTGAACATTACTGTTTTCCAAAGCTTAAAAGAATCAGGAATTACTGGGGCTCAATGGTACAGTAGAGACTTTTCAGCTGATTTATTGGATTCTTATTTCTAAATAATTCTGTATTTTTCAATACTTTCAGAATATCAGAATGTTCTTCTCCTCTCTCTGTATTTCAGAATCTCTCCTCTCTTTTGTATCCTTTTTTTTGTTCTCCGACTTCTGATTTTCAGCTCCCTTAAATGGGCATTCAATTAGTGCATTTTCCACTACAACTTATCTTCTCCATTTTAAATTATCCACTCAAATTAGTGCTTTTAGTTAATTCAATAATGCAAATACTACCCTACCACTATTAGAAGCTTCTCAATTAGTGACCACTTGCATAAAACTTATAATAGTCAATTCTTATTAATACAATGTTAAACAAGAAATTATACCAAACTACTGAACTAATCCTAATTATTCCGACTAAGTGATTAAACGAGATATGATTTCAAAGTTTTCTGATATCCCAATTATACAAAACAAATCTACGAAACCAATCTTAAAGAAACAAATAGTGAACAGAATAATCTATACCAGAGTACTGATCGAATTTCAATTGAAATTGACCAGGAAAAGAAAAAGAGATGAGGAAGACGAATATCAAAATAACACTAATGTAAATAAACAAAGAATAAGAAAGAACTCACCGGACAGGCTCGAACTTGGATTTGGCTTTGATACTCTGACTCACCCCAAACTGATGCTAATCATTTGTTCTTTATCAAGAACAAATGAACAGCATCGGTTTTGTAGTGAATCAATCTTCTAACCACGAAAACTAGAGGCTTGGATCGATGCATGTCATCAGGCTCAGTGGAAACTGATTCTGAACTTTTAAGGTTTGAACTTAGATTTAAAATTCGACAAGTTTCGGTCAGATTCGAAGGAAACCAATGATGGATTTGGTATGAGGGAGTTATGGGGGTTATGTGGTGTTAATTTGGGGTCGATTGGGTAGGCTAGGGTTCAGGGATTTTGGGACCGGACAACCTCGATTGAAGATTCGAGAAGTACTAGGGTGATTCGAGGGAAACCGATCGGGGATTTGGAAAGAGGGGGTTGGGGTGGTTCTGGGGTGTGATTTTGGAGGTGAACGGAGCTGGCGCCACCACCGTAAGGCGGTGGGTAATGGTGGCGGCTGGTCTTTAGGGTTTGGGTAAGGAAGATGAGCGATGAGCTGGGGGGGTTATGAGGGGGGTGGGGTCTGTTTGGACAAATATATACTAGGGGTGAAATTGGATCCAGGCCGTTCGTTCAAACGAGATCAACAGCTTGGATCATCTGTCTAAATGGAGCGATGTCGTTTGAGTGAATTAGATACCGGATCAGTCTTAGATGAAACAGGTCGGATACGGGTGATGGGGTGCATTCTAAACCATTGGATGAACAATTTTTAACGGCCCAGATTGAAGCATATCCAAACGACGTCGTTTGGTTTAGTATGGTGATGGGCTGGGTATTGGGGCGGGTTTGGACCTGACCGGGGGGTTTCAGGTGTATTTGATTTGGGCCTCTTGAATTAAATTAAATTTGGCCCAAATTTGACTTCCTTCTCTTTCATTAATTCTTTTTCTTTTTTTTTCTTCCTTTTTCTTTCAAAAATTAAAACTTAAAAATTATAAAAGACCTAAATTAGCTTTAAAATATTAATTAACTTTAAATAATACCTATCACAAATAATTAAACACTAAATTAAAAGAAAATCACACAATTTGACCAAAATACAAAAATATGTTATTTTTTGCGAATTTTCATTTTTGTAAAACACCTAATTATTAATTAATTCCAAAAATGTAAAAAATCAAATCTTAAATGCAAATGCTATATTTTTGTATTTTTAATGCATTAATAAAATTAAACATGCACACAACTATATGCAAACAATCAGGAAAATCGCATAATAATTCCTAAAAAATAACACATAATTAAAGACAAGACCTAATTTTGGTAATTATTTTGGAGTAGTTCGGATGAGGCAAAAATCACGTGCTCACAATGAGATTTAATTTTTCGTTGTTAGGACTCTCCTGGATAATGGGATTTAGTTTTAAGTGTTCAGGACCCTCATGGATAATGAGATTTAATTTTTTGTCGTCAGGACCCTCTTGGATAATGGGATTTAGTTTTAAGCGTTCAGGACTCGCATGAATAATGAGATTTAGTTTTAAGTTTTCAGGACCCTCTTGGATAATGGGATTTAGTTTTAAGTGTTCAGGACTCGCCTAAATAATGAGATTTAGTTTTAAGTTTTTAGGACCCTCCTGGATAATGGGATTTAATTTTTTGTTGTCAGGACCCTCCTGGATAATGGAATTTAATTTTTCGTTGTTAGGACCCTCCTGGATAATGAGATCTAGTTTTAAGTGTTCAGGACCCTCCTGGATAATGGGATTTAGCTTTCAAATTCATAGAGATATTTGGTAACATGATTCAATGCGCCCAACACCAAATTGGGGCAGATGTTTTCTTTGCTTGTTTATTTTGTGGCAATCAGGCGCCCACCTGAAGAACAAGGGAATACATTTTTCAAGTTCAGTAATCAGGCGCCCACCTGGAGAACAAGGGAATACATTTTCAAGTTCGGTAATCAGGCGCCCACCTGGAGAACAAGGGAATACATTTTTCAAAGTTTGGCAATCAGGCGCCCACCTGAAGAACAAGGGAATACATTTTTCAAGTTCAGTAATCAGGCGCCCACCTGGAGAACAAGGGAATACATTTCTCAAGTTCAGTAATCAGGCACCCACCTGAAGAACAAGGGAACACATTTTCAAGTTCAGTAATCAGGCGCCCACCTGGAGAACAAGGGAATACATTTTCAAAGTTTGGCAATCAGGCGCCCACCTGAAGAACAAGGGAATATATTTTTCAAGTTCAGTAATCAGGCGCCCACCTGGAGAACAAGGGAATACATTTCTCAAGTTCAGCAATCAGGTGCCCACCTGAAAAATAAGGGAATACATTTTCAAGTTCAGTAATCAGGAGCCCACCTGGAGAACAAGAGAATACATTTTTCAAGTTCAGCAATCAGGCGCCCACCTGAAGAGAATGGGAATACATTTCAAGTTCAGCAATCAGGAACCCGCCTGGAGAGCAAGGAATACAGTTCAAATTCAGCAGTCAGGTGTCCACCTGGAGAAAGGGAAAACATCTCAAAGTGTAGTTGGCAGTCAGGCATCCACTTGGAGAAAGAGAAAACATCTCAGATTACAATTCATGGCGGCAACAAAGGGATTCCACCTGGAGAATACAAGTCAACAAGGCAACAAGAACCACAAAAGTAAGTTTGAAGATATAGATAGGATTTTTGTAATGCATAGATCATAGTCTAGTTTAGCTTCTTTTTATTTTGACATGGTGTAATAAGGGGGTTCAGTAAGCAGTAGTAGTAGCAGCAACAACAACAGTGAAATTACAGCTTCATGGTAGTCCCAGCTACCAAACATTCCTGAACTACACTGACCTGATTCCTTTATAGCCAAGGATATGTAGGCAACCTCAGGAGCAGCGTACGGTCAAATCTTTCAAAAATGCTTCCCACGGAGTATTCGAACGGGCAAAAATCGCTCGTATCCGCTCACTTATCTTTGCACGAAAACTTTTCGTGGTTTCGAGCAAAGAGGGGCAGCTGTGATGATTTTTGCCCTATATGAATTACTCCCACAAATTCAAAACAAAATAATTTTCTCCATTATTTGCAATTTCGTGGATTTTCGAAGCATTTTTGTTATTATTTGTATTTTTCTGCGCGTGTTTAATTTTGTTTAAATTATGAAAAATACATAAATATGTTGCATTTGCATTTAGGATTTAATTTTGCATTTTTAAATCAATTAGTAATTTAGTTGCTTTACAAAAATGGAAAATCACAGAAAATGGTTTATTTTGCATTGTTCAATTTTTAGATTTGAATTTTTGTTGGTTTTCCTTTAATTTGGTATTTAATTAGTTGTAATAATTATTAGGGTTAATTTATTTAATTTTCTAGGATAATTTGGTTTAGGAATTAAGTTGGGTTTTGTTTTATTTTTAGAAAAAAGAGGAATTAAAAGAGAATTGAAAAAAGAAGGAAAGAATTGAGAAGGGTCAAATTTTGGGCCAAATTAATTAAATTCCCCAGCCCAAATCATTGTTCTTCCCAAACCCATGTAAGCCCAGCCCCTGACCTGTCCAAAACCGGACCCTTTCCCCATTAACACCAAACGACCCCGTTTAACATTGGTTGAATCTCAGCCATTGATATTGTTTCATCCAACGGCCAAGGAACTCCACCCCTTTTCACATAATAATGTCTGAACATTCTAGAGCCCCTTCAGTTCATCCAAAATCTCTATACTTCATCTCCCCCTCCGTTGAACTCCAATTCGCCATTGTCACAATGGTTCTTCCTCAAACCACTACCAAAACTACACCATACAACCCTCACTCACCCCTGACCCCTAACCCATCACCATATTCCCTCAATTAATCACCAAACAAGGGTAATTTCGGATATAGGAAGGCAGAAAGGGAAACAAAATCAGTTGAGTGTTTTCTAGTTTTGACAAAGTTATTAAGAGTCGAAACTAGCCTTGCTCATTTGTTCTTAACAAGAACACGTGATTGAGGCCAATTTCGGCTTGAAATCGAAAAACTTCAGAATCTTTGTTCAAGCCATATTCGTTTGCTGTCTACTGTAGGTATCATCTCTCTTTTACTTTGTTTTTTTTCGTCCTTTTGTTCTTCTCCCCGACCTCATCTCCTTCTGCTTCATCTGTTCTTTTGTCATTATTTTTCGTTCTGTAAGCATTGTTTTGTTTTGCATGATTAGGGTAAAAGCATGTTAGTTGCGATTCATGTTTAGTTTTAATTCTGCCTCGTTTGTTTTGGGTTCTATTTTGAAGTTTTCCGGTTTTGGGCAAATCCATTCAGCTCATTAATTCTTTTGTGAGTTTTGATTTTGAGTGGGATTTGGGCTATGTCAACAGAGGCCTAGAAAGGGGAATAAGGCCAGGTTTGCAAAGCTGATTTGGGATTGTTATTTGCGTCAATTTGACCCAGGAGTTGAAGGGTAAATAACTTGGGTTTAAGGGGTAGTTCAGAGAGTCTAGGTGAAAGAACCTCTTGTAACTGAATTAGGAAGCTTCTAGGAAGCTGGGGTGGGGACTTATATGAAATCTGATGTTTTAAACTAAGGACCTTAGAGCAAAAACAAAAATATGAAAAGGGTCAAAATGAAAAATCTGATTTCTTTAGGCTTCCCTAGTGCCTTGCCTATAAAGGTATCCATTTCTTCAAGCTCAAAGGGGTTTTCTTGTAGAGGAAAAAAAAGACTGACAACTTGATTTTCTGGATTCTTTTGTTGAGACTGCTTGAATTACATCAAAATTCAGCTTCTGTATTTCTGGTGTTAGTTTAAAAAAATTCTGAGAAGGTTATTTTCAAGTCATGGCATCAGATTAGAAAGGTTTTGAATCTGGGACTTCAAGAGTTGGTTTAGAGCTGGTTTTTTGGACTTTTTTTTTTCTACTGTTCCATTGGCATTCCTGAGCTGATTTCATCTACTGAGTGGTTGATTCTGGGCTGACTGCTATTGCCTGTTGCTGACCTTCTCATCTTTCTGTTATTTTTTGCTTTCCAGGTATCTCTCTGGCTCATGTTGACTGTGTAATTCGAGTAGAAACTTGATGGAATACAAGTTGTGCCTAATTTAGTGTTTTCCTGTCCCTACTACTTTAACATTATGTAGTAAAACTGTAATGATAAGTGTTATATGAGCTGACATTTGCATATTATAAATCTGGTTTGGGGTTACAGTTAAATGTTCAGTCTCAAGGTAAATAGCATATTCAGAAGTGGTGTAAGCAAGTCTTGTATAGGCAATTGAATATGTATATAGGTTAGGACTCCTATTTGGGATCAAAATGTATATGGTGTTTCACAGTTGTTTTTCTGCTGATTAAAGTATTAGCTACGATTACAGGCATGCTTTGTATTTTGCATTTGTTGTTTACTAAGTGTGAAATGCCTAAGCCATGTTGAGGACTTTGGTCTGATTGTTGAGGTTCAGGTGAAAATGGGATTTTAATTGCTGGGTTGGATACTGTCAGTATTCAATTGTGCATGTTCGGTTATTGTAAAAGCTTGGCTACTTAATCCTATAAGTTATATTAATTTGAAGTCTAATTAAGGTTTAAATTCCATATCAGCACTTCTAGTTAATTTAAGGCTTCGAAATTTTAGAGTCATCTGTTGTGTAGTTGTTCAAGAATTAGACTTCTAATTATTTGCAAAATCATGACATTGCTAAAGCTTTCATGTAATTTTCCATTAGTCAATTAAAGGATGATTTTAAAACTGTCGTGTATATGGTAATTCTTTGTTTAGCCATTTGAGTTATCTCGATCTTCTGCTGTTTCAATCACTGCTTATACGTTGTGAAGGCTCAATGTTGAGTCCTGTTTAAGGTAGCTCTAGGGTTCTGAAATTGGGCTCACCTTGGGCCCAAATACTTGTGAATAGGGATTGGATCATTTTTTTCCCCATTTGCCCCGTTTTCTAGCTAAGAGTACGAGTTAACCAAGGCCCATTAGTTGTTGGGCAGGATCGAACCTTTGGAAAAATATCTGAATCATATTAAGCCTTGCCTTAGTCAATTAATTAGGCTCTTAAAAGCAAATTTGAGGTGAGCCCTATTAGGTAAGATATAATTGTGGCCCTCATAATTTAGTTTAGCAACCTCTTGGTTAGAATAATTCGAGGCGTGTCGTGCCAAACAAAAATCTTAAATGCACGGCCCTCATTTAATTAATGTTTTGTCCTTAGAAATCGAGGCGCGCCATTTAGCGAATTTTCCATGGCCCTCGCAAGGTTGAAAAGCGCGTAGGTGCTTTAGGCGCGCTATTTTAAAAATTACTTTCATAAACTTTGGTGCGCATTTATGTGACCCAAATCAAAATCCTAACAACGTTAAATAAAATATGGCGTGGACTGCGGGTGCATTTATGTGACGTGGTTCAAGACGTGTTTTAGATGACGTCGAATCTCTCCTAAAAATAATTAAATAAAAGCGGTTATAAAGTTAAAATTGAATCATAGGCCAAAACATGTACTAAAATCAGATAATAGGCCAATAATAACAATTGAGCGACCGTGCTAGAACCACGAAATTCGGGAATGCCTAACACCTTCTCCCGGGTTAACAGAATTCCTTACCCGGATTTCTGTGTTCGCGGACTGTAATATAGGATCAACCTTTTCCTTGATTCGGGATTTGAACCGGTGACTTGGGACACCATAAACTATCCAAGTGGCGACTCTGAACCTTTTAATAATAAATCCTATTTCGATTGTCCTTAAATTGGAAAAATTCTTTTATTCCCTCTCCGGGGTATAGGTAAAAAGGAGGTGTGACAAATTTTCTCGCTCTACTAGGGACGCGAGCCACACTAAGGTAATATTTATCCCTTTCAGGATTTTCGTGCCTATCTTCTTATTTTTTTTCATGCTAATATTCACACTAACTGTAATATTCTAGAGTGCACCATCTGGGTGCCTCATAAGGAAATCTATAAGCACCTTTGTAATATCCTTCAGAAATGTCAACTAACGTATACAATCCATCGACCTTTTTGGGTTACCCTAACCCCAGCTAGATCCTCATACCCTGCTTTCTCTTATACTACTTTTGTTAGCTCCCATAGGGCATAAATGAGATGGGTGTGGCCAATGGTACATACCTCTACTACTGTTGAAGGTAACTCAAAATGCTTATATCTCCCTTTCTGAATGGTAAATAATGATAATCTTCATTAACTGGGCGTCTTGTACCCTTCTTCATCTTGCTTATTTTACTTGTTGAAACTTGTATCTATCTTCTGAATCTCTCATTTCCTTTCACCATAGGGGTGGATAGATATTCCTGCCTTAAGGCTCCTTATCAAGAGGCTTACACGTCTTAGTACACACATGATATACTAAAGACCTTACATTTTCTTATCATAAGCATCATGAAAAATCGAGTTCCTCTGACTCAACTCTTCCATATCCGCATTCTATCTCCTACCAACTGGAGGTATCGCCATATTATGGATAAAATAGAAGCTAGGAGTTTGAATTCTTATAAATGAGCTCTACCACACGATCTAGAGTAAGAAAAAAGAGTGACAGTACTAAATGTCCTGCAGTTTCCTATTTATAAGTGTGGTGCACAACACACCCATAAACAAGACTCTACTAGACACGGCTTATAGACTCCCAAGAACAGAAGTGCTCTAATACCACTTTTGTCACGACCCAAACAGGTGGGCCGCAACGGGCACCTGGTACCTTACCTAACCAAGTACCAATATAACATATATTTCTTATTATACTTTCATTGGCAAATGGGCCAAATGGGTCGTCATGGGCTAATCTGAATAAACATAGGGGAATACTCTATATAGGACGACCCAACCTAATATAAAAACTTATACATGTGATATACGTGCCTATAAGGCCAACATGATCATTTGTAAACTCCAAACATAAGCCGGCTAGGCCTTACAAGCATTCATATACATAACATCCGTCTACAAGCCTCTAAGAGTACACACTTAACATAAAGGTCGGAACAGGTCCCCGCCATACCAAACAATATGCGTCTAAATCATACTAACCAAACAAGCAACTCCGAAGCAAATGGAATACACCAACATCTTTCGCTGAGCTGATAGCCTACTTGTAGGACTCTCAACCTGTCTATTGGGATCTGCGGGCATGAAACACGTATCCCCAAGCAAAAGAGACATCAGTAAGAATAATGTACCGAGTATGTAAGGCACATAAATAAGTACATAAAAGACATGGAAGAAATATAGAGTAAATGACTCAACCTGTAAGTCTGGACAACTCTGTAAATTATGAAATACTTATAGTGTCATGCATATGCGTAAGAATGTCATATCGTGCATAAGTACATGTGTTCATAATATCATCAAGCCTTTGGGGGCATCCCATCATATCATCTCGGCCACTGTGGGTAAAATCATCAATATATAACAGCTGATCAAGTGGTGGTGCGTATATAATGCTGTAACGTTTTCCCATATCCCATATACATATATATACATATATAAACGTATATAACTCCATCTGGTCATGGGTCAATGTACATGTATAAATGAATGAAATGCATGAGAAGTACATCAATAAAATCTCTCGAAATGTCATAAGACCATTATGCATTTGATTAATATCATGAAGTAAACTTTATCAACTTACGTATTTTTCTGAGACCCATGAACAGATGATAAAATAATAGGACACATGGGGAATCAAGAACATAAGCATCTCTAGCATTTCTATGAATAGAGTCATTTATGAAAATTATGCATTTGCTCGTTTCGTTTGTGTCGTATAGATCATGCCAAAAGAAAGAAATGATAGCCTTAACATACCTGAGTTGATTCTCTTAACAATTCCTTTAACATACTTCAATTGCGACAAAGCACATAACGGTGAATCGAAGTAGGAAAAAATCTATATGATATTCTTGATATCATAGCACGTTATTTCTTATCTGACTAATATTAACTCCATCGAAGAATAACACCAGCAATGACGAACAACTATTAAACCCCTTCATCACCAACATTGTTGGTCTAAATTATAAAATGGTAAAAATTCCATAACTTCCTTCTTATTCTTCAAGTCATACTACTAATAAAGAGACCCAACCAAGGACTTATCCAATGAGTCTTACGTGTAGACAAGACATTTTTTGTCTTATGACTCATTATTCATATGGGTGCCACCTTGGGCTTGGCTTAATGCCATGTGGCAGCCCCAAAACAATTCTTATCCAATTAATCCTTCCTTAATACCACAATTATTCCCACAATTAATCAATTATTCACATAATGAATAATTATCTCAAATTACTTAAAATATTGCTCATTTTTAGCACAATTTGTACACCTCACTATCATGGTCATGTGGTACCTTGTATGGTATTAGTCCATATATACCGGGTATTTTAGCTCGGGCCATATTTTATTCCAACATATCAAATTTTGACAAAAAATTATTTTCTTTGATTTGCTTACCCTCTCACCTTCATGAATTTACTCATCATTTATTTGAAATAGTTTAATGCTTATAATCTCAAAATAATCTCATTCTCGAACTTACATCGATTAGCTTACGACGAAACTTTAACGTACGAAAATGCGGAATGTAACATCTCATTCCCGAGCTTATATCAATTTACTTATGGCGTACTTCCACCTACTAAAACATGGGGTGTAACATTTTCCTAACAAGTAGTCCGGGTCGCATATGTGAAGATCTGACACAATGCACGGGGGAGTGTCGGCCTATCTCCCCTAACAAAATAGTTAGCACTGGCGAGCATGGAGTAGCTAACTTTTGTCATCATGGTACTTATACTCGAGGAGGTTGACAAACAAATACAAATAAACAAATAACTATAATACTTCATGCAATCTAATCATTTTATATCAGAGGTTTATGATGTGTATGTATGTATGTATATATGTATGTATGTATATACACATATTCTAATCTATCCCTTGACTTAGGGAAGAAACCTCAACTCACCTCTAACGAAGCTAAGTTTTCATTCAAAGACGATGTAAAGTCGGTTCCTCAATATCTACAATTAAGTAGTTACACTCATTAAACCATGATACTAGTTAACTCAATTGTTCAATTGGGATCTTATTGGCCATTAATAGCTTCAAACATAAGATTCAGGTATTATACACCTTCAAAATATTCGAACACGTGTGTCTAACTAAGTTTCTGAACTGGGCCGTAATGCTTAGCGAAGAATTTTCTAAGGCATTGAATATCACTTTCACATATTGCTTTTTTTTTTTCGCTCCACTCACTTCAACTAATTCTTTCACATTAAAAAGATGGTCTTAGTCGAATATAGACAAATAAAATTTTAAAATGACGATGATGATGATAATAATAATAATAATATGCCTCCTAAACTTACCCAAGAAAGATTGTTTCAAGTACATGGGGTCTATAATCCAAGGTAATGGAGAGATTGATAAGGATGTTATGTCGCGCCCCCTTTTTCCCTCTTATGCAATCGGGAGATCGGATTTATGACATTATCGGGTGCAGGACAACTCGTTCCTTTTGGGAACTGGGTTTTGCATTTGAAGAGTCGTCACCTAATGATTTAAGGTGCATTAGGACACCTATAAGGGTTCACTTCTAAGTTTGTTTGATAACTAGAAATAGGGTAAGGGCTTGAAATTATCCCAAGGAGAAGGTGTTAGGCACCCCTCAGGATCCACTAGTGTGGTTCCCGGCCAGACAGTTTTCTGAATTTGTGCAATTTAGCAAATAGACAAGTATAGGCTCAAATAGTAGGGGATTTAAATTTAAACACATAAGAGTTAGAAATAACAATTAAAAGAAGAGTTTTGAAAAGAAATTTGCAAATAAAAGGAGAAGGGGTCCTAGGTTTATATTTAATATGGATCACATCAATGCGATACCCGGTATGACACTCCTCAAAAGAGGGGATACACGTGGTATTAGCGCACCGGTCATCATATCCATATCTCTATTGCATGCTATTACCCGTCCCATTTTTATTAGTCCCTGAGGAACTTAGGACTACTATTCCTAAAGGGGAGGGATATTAGGCTGACTTGGATTTCAAAAGGTAAAAATCTAAGGCGACATACAAAACACATAATACTGCACGTTAGGGGAAGCATGTAAACAAATAAAGGATCATGTATACCTCCTCAAACAAACACATAAATAGCATGGCTTGAACATACATTTAGGGTCTGTACTAAGGCAAAAGGGAAGTTCCAATTGTTGAGGCAGACCAATTTATTACATAACTCAGATAAGAAGTCTGAATCAGGCCTGCCTGCTGGTTGTAGCAAATACTACTTAACAGAGGTGGATTTCATTTTTTTTTTTATTACCTAAAACTTGCCTAAGCGTTTGGGGTGAGATCCTATGAACATGGTATCTACCATTGATTCAGCATATGGCAAAGTAATAACAGTTTTAAAAGAACGATTTGGAAATCTTATAGGCATGCTCTCTAAACTGCTTTAAATAAAAGAGGTCGTTAAAAACTGGTTCAGAGTCGAACTGATTTTAAATAGTTTCAGATCCTATTGGCAGGATATCTAGTATTGCTCCTTTTATTCCTATAGACATGATTTCTAAAAAAAGGGTACTGGTTCTTAACCTTATGGACATGATATCTGATTTTAACCATTTAGATCCTAAGAACATGGTGTTTAAATGTGACAATAACATGCAGAATTTAAGCAAGTCATATAGGCAGGTTCCCTAGATGTAGAACATACAGAATTTTAGTAAAAACAGGTCTTATAGATATGGTATCTAAATGCAGAATTAAACATGCATAATTTAAACAAACGGATCTTATAGGCATGATACCTAAGTGCAGGGTTAAACATGCAGAATTTAAAACAACAGATCTTATAGGCATGATTTGTACCCTTAAGCATGCATAATTACCCAGCCCTTTTCACTAGCCAACCCCAATGTTTATTACAAATTATTACAAACTGAATAATGAATTACATCAAGGAAGTATAAAAGAAAAGTTACAACCAGAGGAAGCCTGATTCTTGACTTCCTCTTTGAGTTATGGAATAAAACACCTCAAATGCCATTGTCTCAAAGCCTTTCTCAGATTTGAGTGTGTCAAAGTTCCCTAAGGGTTTCAAGGGGACCCCGGGAAGTGCTCACACTCAAGTTGCATAATCAAATAGAGATGAGTGCAGTGTGGAAGGCCAGCCCTTATGTGTCCAAGTTCAGAGGGAGCTCATGGGTCCCAAGGCAAGGCTCACATAAGAGGGGCAGAACTTAAGTCTAAGAATATGGTGGAAGTGCAGGAGTAGAGATTTAAAACTGAGTGGAGAATGTAGAGGGGAGAGGGGTAGTTTGGAAAGCAGTAGTAGTAAAAGCTAAAATTATACAACATCAGTAATAGCACAAAGGGGGCAGGGGTCTAGGAATACATTGCAGGTGGCTTATGACCCTAAGAGGGGTCAAAAATCTAGACATGCCCAGCAATAAGTTATGCTGGTATGCCCATAAACCAGACAGGGGATACACACATAAAGAGGATAGGAAGTATGTGATCAGGGAGGGTCAGGTTTGGGTCATGCACATCAATGTCTAATGCTGGCATGCCCTCAAACCAACCAAGTAGTACAAACACATAGGGGATATGGGGGGTTTGGGGTTCATAAGTGACTGATAGAGTTCATACATAGGGTAAACATGAATTCAGAAAAGGAAGGGGCAAATTATAACATGCTTAACAATGCAACTTGATTAAAACACAAACAGAAATAGGCAAGAGTGAGGGAAATAGCAAAGAAAACATGTTGTTGTTGATGCTGGAAAGTTAATTAGAACATACCAGTAAAGAAGCAAATGCAGAAAGAAAAGTGAGCAAGTTCCCACAGCCTAGCCTTGGCTTTCAGTCGGCTAGACAAGGTAGTAACACAAGTAGTAACAGAGAAAAAAAGAGAGAGAGAGTTTGAGTGAAGTGTGTGTTTTGAACTCAAGTAGTTCATGTCTGAAAGGAGAGGGGTGCAGGGCATTTATAGACTTTTGAAAACATGTGAGAAATAAGATAATAAGTAAAGTTCAATACAAATATGAAAATAATCAACAGTCAGAATCAATCAACCAAGTGATTTCCCTTTAATTGAGGAATCACTTGTTTAACGGGGCTAACAGATTCAAAATAAGGAAAGAAAATTAGTTTGTAGGCAGAATGATTATTGCCATAAAAGAAGTAGTAAAACATTAAGTAAGCAATCGAGTCTAAGTACAGAAATACACTTATTTTGGGAAAAAGATTCAGTAAAGCAAAATAAAGAAAGAATCAATTAACTTTAACAGGCGAGTGAAATTAGAGTTTCACAAAAGAAAGGTTTGAAATCAGCCCCAAGATTGAAGATCAATCAAAGAAGGAACCTCAACATATAAATAGAGTGCACAAACACTAGACATGTGAAGCCAAACCTATTGGCAAAAGAAACAACATGCAATAGTAGCACAAAGTTCAGTAGATAGCAAACATTCGAAGTATGATAGTCCAGTAGGTCGAGTCACATTGAATCAACAGTGAAAAAAAATAGAGTATCGGAAGCATGCAAAGGGTCTCACAGTAACAGATGAGAAACCCTTTGAAAATTTAGGGTCTCAGGCATAGTCGAGTTTTAAAGATAGTAAAAACCCAGAATTAGAGGAATCACATAAAGAAAAGAGATTCAGAAACAAGGAACCTCAAGTCGAGTCAGGTATTCAAACGAACAATTTCAAACCCAAAGACATAGGTTCCTTCAACAATAATCAAGCTTAAAAGATGATAATCAAATAAATCGAACAAGAACTTAACCAGACAAACACTTATCCAACAAACAGTTTCAAAACTCGAATGAACCCAAAGTAACTAGGGTTTTCAATATGCTAACTCAGATAGGAGAATAACATGAACAAAACATAGTAAAATCACAGACACATTATAATCAGAGAAAAAGATTTTGAAAGGAAAACTTGAAGGAAAAACCCTAATCGGAAAAGATGAAGAGTCTTTTTTTGAAAACAAAGTTAAAGAAGCTTCGAGAAGATGTTTAAAAACTCATGGCAAGCATGGATCTAAGGTACATTTGAAAGAAGTTGAAAAGGTCTTAGAGATTAGGACTTCAGAAGAACCCAAAAGCAACGAGAAAGGCCATGAAAGTTACCGATCTAACCAGGAGAGTCAAAGGTCTGACTTGAATGGCCATGGCTGGCCGGAGAAAGGTCAGGGATGACCGGAGAAGGGTCATCGAGCAAAGACTGGGCCAAATCCCTTCAGAGTCTGGTCATGAGACCACAGAACCAAACACATAGAAGCCTTGAAAGGCTGGTATAGGTCTCCGATGACCTCGGAAGGCCATGGATTAGGGTGGATTAGGGTAGCGGCGGCTAGGGTTTAAGGGTGTTGTAGAGAGGATTTGGGAGAGGAGGGATTCAGAGGTAGCGTATGGTAACAAATGAAAGGGTTTGGGGGGGGGTAGTTCGGAATTAATTAAGGCAAGGGTAATTATTGGCCGTTGATCTGAATGATCAACGACCCGAATTAAAACGGGTAAGTGGGTGGTTTAATGAAACTGGGTTTGGGTCGGTTTAAATTGAAATTGGATTGGGGTTCAATTGAGGTAGAATTAGGTTACAATTGAAATAAAATCTGGCTAGATTTTAAATAGCCATTTTTTCCCATTTATTTTATAAAAAATAGTAAATTAAATTCTGAAAATAAATTGAAAGTACTAAAATGATTTGTAACACATAATTATCAATTTAAAAATACTGGACTTAATATTTATAAATATAAACGCAATTAAATCTTAAAAGGGGCTAATATTGCAATTATATGCAATTTAGCTTTAAAAATACTAAATAAATTTGTAAAAATATGCAAAACATATATTAGCTATATTTTAATATAAATATGAGAATCTAATAAATGAATCACCAAAATAATAATTTTGGAATTATTATTGGATTTTTATGAATAAAATAGGGGAATAAATTAATTTTAAAAACTTTTAAAAATTAAGGGAAAATAATAAAATATCTGGGAATACTTATATATGCATACATATGCTATTTTGAAGGTACTTGCATATTGAAAAATATATCGGGAAAATTGGGTATCAACATGTTATACATCATATTTGTGCGGGGTGATAAAATAGAGGCTTGCATCCAGTGTCGTATACGATAAGAATGTGCTTCCTAAATTTATAGGTAAGTTCTACAGAGTATTAGTTAGACCGACTATGTTGTATGGGGCAGGGGCAGAATATAGGGCAGTCAAGAATTCTCATGTCTAGAAAATGTAAGTAGAATAAATGAAGATGTTAAAATGGATGTACGGGTATACCAGGATTAATAAGATTAAGAATGAGTATATTCGGGCCAAGATAAGAGTGGCTCCCATAGAGGGAAAAATGATATGATTTATTCTTTTACTTGAGTAGGGACCCCTGCCAGATAGATTGAACTCTTTTCCATGTTGGCTTTGAGGCATGATGCGTCAGAGAACTTGGCAAAACACTCCATCATGAGTTGTATAGAGATAGAATCTGTCCAGTAACACATCAATAAATCATGCGAAGCAGATATGCACAATCTCCATCTTTGAATACTTTGGATGGTAGTTGAAGTCTGAATTTAGCTTCAATTGCTTCAGAGCTCTATTTAGGTATTTCATCACTAATATAAAGAGATAAGGTGACATTGCATCACCTTCTCTCAGCCCCTTCTTTGTATTAAATCTGGGAGTCAACACCCCATGATCAAACTAACATTCCTCACATACTCCATAATGAGCTTGACCAGTCTAGTAGGTAAACCAAGCTCCAATAATAATCCTTCCAAGAAGATCCACTCCACAGAATCATAAACTTTCCTAATATTCACTTTGATCAATATCCAGGAGGTGATGATTTCTGGGAATAACCTTTCAGCAGGTCATGTGCTATGATCACACTATCCATAATGTTCCTCCCTTCAATGAAAACTGATTGTGAGGACCCTATTATTTGATCTACTACTGGCTTCAGTCTTCCTGTCAATATATTTGCTATGATCTTGTAGAGGGTTGTACAATAAGCAATTGGTCTATATTCCTTGATAAAGGATGGATTTGGAGACTTTGGTACTAATGTAACAGTAGTACAAGTCACCTATTTCAATAATTTTTCAGTTGTAAATAATTCTTGCACTCCTGTGATTACTTCATCTCTAATAAGTGGCCAGAACTCCTTAAAAAGCTCAGTTGGGTACCCATCTATACCAGGTGCTTTGTCCAGAGGTAAGTCTTAAATAACCTGTATGATTTCCTCTCTAGTTACTGGTAGAAGCATTTACTGCTGCTGTGCCAGTGTCAAGTAGGGACCATTTATGGCTATATTCACATCAAGTCCATATAGAACTGGAGCTGCTTCGCCTAGTAATTTTTGAAAGAAACCCAATAATTCCTTTTGTATCAGTGATGGATCTGTTAGTCTCATATTGGCTTCATTATAGATAGATAATATTCTGTTCGTTGCATGTATAGCTTTCAAGTATGCATGGAAATACTTAGAGTTTGAGTCACCATAAGCAATTCAGGTTGCCCAGGATTTTTTTCTGATGACTTTCTCTTTAACTCTATGCCACTGTTTCAGTTGAATAAGTTTTAGATTTTCTTCCTCAATTAGTTGGGTATTAAAGAAATCTTCATTCAGTGATTCTGTGTGTTTCAGCTGCTAAGTTGTGCCAGTCTGAGATCTATAGAGGACATCTTTTTGTGCATGTCTTTACTTGGCTTCCGATATTAGCTTTAGCTTCCCAATACAGTATACATAGTGTATCCATATATGTCCTGTGCCCAAGTACATGCAACTACTTCTCTGTATCTTTCCTGTTTCAGTAGAACATTGAGCTGTCTATAAGGTCTTTTCCCTTTTGTTCTTTTGGTTTCTGTATTTACTATTATAGGAGTGTGATCCGAGATCTCTGATGGCATGTAATCAGCCTCAACTCCATTGTAATAGTTGAACCAATCTACATTTTCAAAAGCCTAGTCTATGTGATTGTAAATTCTCTGCCATGCTTCTCTTTTGTTACTCCAGGAGTATTGGCTTCCTTTTTTGTGAGTTGCCCAACACCAATATCTTCCACATATTGCTGAAAGTTTGCAATATCTGAGATATACCGGTATACCATTGATCATGTCATCAACAAGTAGTATACTATTAAATCTCCAATGATAAGATAATATCCAGTGATCATTGTATTAATATGTCTCAGCTAACTCCATAAGGCCTTCCTATCTGCTATATTATGCATTCCATAAACAAAAGTAATAGAACTAGTGAATGTTGACTGCCTATCCTTGACTTGACAATGAATCAATTAAGATGTGAGTCTAATGTTATAAGTGTTACTGTATTAGACCTCCATCTAATCCAGATTCTACCATTAGGAGCAGAGTTAGAGTTATCAATAAACTTCCACTCTACACCATTTTTTTTTTTGAATACTAGGAGCCTTAAGCTTCTTAACCCTAGTTTCCAAGCACCCAACTAAATCTATCTTGTTCTTGTTCAGAAATCTCTTAAATTCTCTTTGTTTAAAGGACTTGTTAAGTACTTTAATATTACAAGCACAAATAATTATTGAGAGGGGATGGGGAGAGGGGGCAGTTGTAGGGTTGATCCATTTCTCTAACCCTTGAGAGGATCCTGCATTTAGCCCCTGATCTAGAAGCCTTTGGTCATTCTCCTGTATCCTCACCACAACACATTGGTTTCTTTTAGCAAGTACATCAGAGTCAATGAGATGTTCTTTCCTATGCTTTGTCCCATGATATACAACTGCCTGTTTTCCTCTACCATTTATCTGGAACTGCAGGTCATCAATCTGTTGCTAAACAATTTCAGTAGTGACCTCCTCTTTATCTTTAAGAGGCACCTTTTTAACTGGTTGCCTTGTAGGTTTAGATTTTCACTCCCATTTGGCCTTCATATTCTTCTTGTTGTTAGGTTTGTCAGCTGTTCGTGTTACCCCTGGTTTCTTATTGCATTCACCAGTTAGGTGCCCAAAATGGTTGCATTCCTGACTAAATTGTGGTGCCACTCATGCTCAATAACCTGCTCCCATAGTTTCCCATTTGATCTTTTTGTGGTAAGCCTATTAGGCATTGTGTGGGTAATATCTATTTCTATAAAAACCCTATCATAGGATATCCTTTCACATTGAGCAGTCAATTTATCAGTGCAGATTAGTTTACCTAGTGAGCTTGCAATTCTCCCTAGATTTTCCTCCGCTCATCACTAAATTGATAGACCTGGGAATGTGAACCATACTGGAATCACACACATAGGTTCATTTTGGATATTGAAATCAAGATCCCAATCCTTTAGAATCATTGGTTGATTGTTAAAGGTATAAGGTCCATTTTGTATAATTTGAAGTTTATCTTTCATAGATTCAAATCGAAAGAGAAAATAGCCATCATCATGAAGAAATACCTTTGGAGTTGCTACATAATTCCACACTCCATAGGCAAACTTCAATATCTCTTTGAACGGTGGATTTTCCCAATCACATAGCCAATTAAGGTTATTTTCCATTTCTGACATTGTTGATCCAATTCTTCTGGATTAAGTTTAACAACTTTAGTTCCATCCCTGATTTCTGGTGGGTAGAAGTTTAGTTGTAAACCTTGTTGTTGTACCCGATTTCCTTTGACCACATCTGCCATTGTCTTCATGTTTTCTCTAGAACTAGCAGAGTAAGTCAATTTCCTTGCTGTTGTAGCCATGGTTACCTCTAGTGGATGCACTTTCGCCATCGGCAGCGCTTGAAGTACCGTAGGTGCACTTTCCATACCCGGCATCCAATGAGATAATTGCATATGGGGTAATTGTTGAATCATCCCGGTTTCCGGTGTGATGTTGATTATTATTATTATTATTATTATTATTATTATTATTATTATTATTATTATTATTATTATCATTATTATCATAATCATCAACATCATTATCATCATCATCTACACTACATTAGAAGTACGAAAATCATTAGCACAATGTTGTTTGATTTTTTTACCCTTTAAAAAATCAATTTTATATTGAATAAAATATTATTTTGAATTACTTTTCTAATATTTAGGATTTTAAAATTAAGTCAAATTTTATTTACTGAGTCGTTCCTTAGATTATTTGAATTATATAAGAAATCCTAAATCTTTCCTAAATCTTGTTTGCTTTTCAATTAATAAAAGAATAATGTCACTATATCAATTTATGGTACAGATTAGGAATATAGTGATAAAACTTCTTTTCAAGTTTTTCCATATCCACACGTTACGTTTGTCTATTTTTCCCCTTAAATATAATTATTTTTTTAAAATAGAATAGAATAAATCTGTTAGTGGTAAATATTTATACAATTATGAGAAATAAGTATATTAACATAAATATACATTCTATGTTAGATATAATGATAACTGCCATTAATATTGTAAATGTTTGGGCAGAACATGAAGATTTTCAGAATATTGTAAGGGAAAGATGGCAAGGAGAGAATCAGTCTTGTAAACTAGCTACTATGTGGTACAGGCTGAAAGCAATGAAACCTGTATTTAAGAACTTAAGCAATAGAAGCTTCAGAAATATAGCAGAGAAGATAAACCAAGCAAGAATAGATCTTATTGAATACCAGCAAGAAATGAATAGGGATTATTCAGACCAACTAAGATGATGGAGAAAGAGGCCAGATTTCGACTAGAAAAATGGTCAAGTATTGAAGAGAAGATTCTGCAGTAGAAACCTAGAGCTCACTGGATTAATGTAGGGATGGAAACAATAAATATTTTTTTGCAATGATGAAAGACAGAACAAGCAGGAAAAATATTACTACACTAACAGCTCTGAATGGTGAGATCCTACCAGATCCTAAAAGTATCAAGAAGGAGATAGTGGATTTTATAGGGCCCTTATGGGAATTGCAGCTACAACTCTTCCTGTTGTTAACATGCAAATTGTGAAAAGGGGGCCTCAACTGAAACATCAGCAGGTAGTAGAACTGATCAAAGATATATCCAAACATGAAGTAGTTGGTAATGATAAAGCTCCTGGCATTAATGGTTATAATGCAGTCTTCTTCAAAAAAGCATGGGAGATTATCAAGGATGATGTATATGAAGCAGTAGTGGAGTTCTTTGCTACTGGTGTGATGCCTAAGGCCATTAACTGTACTACAGTTACTTTACTACCCAATATCACCAACCCTACTACCATAAAGGACTACAGACCCATTTCTTGCTGCTCTGTGTTGTATAAGATTATCTCCAAAATCTTAGCATCAAGGTTGCAGAAAGTAATGAACTACCTGATTGATAGAGCTTAGGCTGGGTTCATTCTTGGGAGAAAAGGAGTTGATAATATCATTTTAGCACATGAACTGATTGAGGCATACTCAAGGAACCATATATCACCTAGATGTATGATCAAGGTAGATTTACAAAAAGCTTATGATAATGTGGAATGGAGCTATGTAACACAAGTCATGGAAGGTCTGGGGTTTCACTTAGTGGGTGTCATCCTGTATGCATAGTATGAGTTACTCTGTCTTGATAAATGGTGAGCTAACTGAACCTTTTCTTTCTGCTAAAGGACTCAGACAGGGGGATTCAATATCCCCATTTCTATTTGCTTTGGCAATGAAATATCTAAGTAGACTTCTCACTAATCTGAAGAATGAAAAGCAATTTCATTTTCACCCAAAGTGCAAAAAACTGGGCATTACTCACTTGAGCTTTGCAGATGATCTGTTATTGTTTTCTAGAGGTGATAATCAATCTGTTGCAATGCTGAAGCAATGTTTTGATCAGTTCTCCACAGCATCTGGACTAAAATCCAACCTCAACAAGAGTTCGGTCTATTTTGGTAGAGTGTGCAAGGTAGATCAGAATATTAATCCAACAGCTGGGGTATACACAAGGTGAATTACCATTTAAGTACTTGGGGGTCCCTCTTACTACCAAAAAGATGAAGGTGGCACAATGGCAATCAATGAATGAAAAAATAGTAGCTAAAATATCATTATCGACTACAAGAAAGCTATCATATGCTGGTAGAGTTCAACTTATTCGAACTGCTCTCTTTGGAGTACAATCATATTTGTCTCAAATATTCCTGATGCCCTCCAAGGTGATCAAGCTTATTGAAGCATACTGTAGAAGCTTCATGTGGTCAGGAACTAATGTCATTACCAAACGTGCATTAATATCTTAGGACAAAGTCTGTCAACCTAAGAGTGCTGGAGGGTTGAACATCCTAAATCTTAAAAGCTGGAATAAAGCAGTCATTCTCAAGTTACAATGGGACTTGGCAACAAAGGTAGACAGATTATGGATCAAATGGGTTCACATGTACTACATAAAAGGGCACCCTATTGCTACAGTCAAAGGGCCAAAGCAAGCGAGTTGGATGGTTTAAAAGATCATCATTGTTGTTGGTCCAAATACACAGATGCAGGGAGATAATGGCAAATGCAGCAAGATCAAACAACTATATCTGCAGCAAATTGGATCATTAGCTAAAGTTGAGTGGAAAACAATCATGTTCAAGAATTTAGCTAGACCTAAAGCATTGTTCTCCATGTGGCTGATCATACAGGAAAGAATGATGACAACTGACAGGCTAATCATATGGAATATTAACGTGGATCCAATATGTATTTTTTATGGAAATCATCCAGAGACTCATGCTCATCTATTCTGAGAATGTACTATCACCACTAGACTATGGGCAGGAATTTTCAATTGGCTACATATCCAGATGCAAATAAAGATGTGGAATCAACTAGTAGCCTGGTTTGTGGAGAAAGCAAAGAAGAAATCTGTTGAAGGGCAGCTTTTGTGAATGGTTCTAGCTGAAACATTGTACAGTATATGGAATGAAAGAAACCATAGAGTTTTTGATAAGGTACACAGAGATACTAAGAGCATCATTAGAGAGATAGCATACACATGTAATATACGGGCTGTAAGCAAGCTTAGAGAAGTCCTGCAGCAAAAACTTCTATAGGGGTACAAGAGCTAAATGTGTAAAAACAGGGTAAAATAGTCTAGTAAGGATAGGAGTACAGGGTAAAGTTATGTATAGGCCGAGCTGGCCACTATACGATGTAATTTGATTTTTTGGTGATTAATAATATTGTGAATTACCAAAAAAAAAAGATAACTGCCATTAATGTTTTATATGCTATATATTAAAATTGATTTTCTAAATTTTCAATGAGCTAATATCTTGAGTTTATATAATTTAAGTATCTTAGTAAAAATAAAAAAACAAAATAGAAAAAGAATAAGTATGAAATATAACTAAAGTCGACAATATTGACCAACACTTCTTCAATTTTCCTTATTCTTAAACATAGATTTATAACCATCATAAAATTAAAACTAATTATTTTTATATGATTTAATTATTTTAGCAAAAATAAAAATTAAAATAGAGAAAGAATTTTTGTGAAAAAATATGTTTTGATCCTTTAATATATATAATTGTATGTCCATTATCTTTTAGTCAAACACTCCTTTTATTAAATTTATGTATCAACATTTAAATACACAATCTAATTAACACTATGGCTATGTGAAATTATTTTAATATCCATAATTATTATACTATTTTATTTAATATCAAATCGTAGAAATACTTTCAAAATGATAATTAAAAATTGCATATCAAGTATACATAATTGTCACGACCCAAAACTAGCCTGTCATGATGGCGCCTAACGTGGTACTAAGCAAGCCGACATTTACGAATTTACTCCAACACTTATAGCAAAAATGGACTTAAATTAGTTTAAAGAGTAAAACCTCTCATAAATAGGATAGAAAATCCAAAACACAACGCAAAACTCGCAACATCAGGGTGTCACTGAGTACATGAGCATCTAAATATCACAAGTCTGAAAAATACTGTCTAATATAGTCTGAAACTAAATACAATAAGCAAAAAATATAGGGAAAGAGAAACAAGGTCTGTGAAGCGTCGGACATCTACCTCAGAATCTCCTAGAAGATCAACTGTGCGATGAACTAAACATCCACCGTGTTCGAAAACACCTGGATCTGCATACGAAGTGCAGAGTGTAGCGTGACAACCAACTCAGTAAGTAACAAGACTAAATAAAGAACTGAAATTAGTGACGAGCTCGGCAATTATAGTTCAATTTCAGCAATTTCAACATAGGAAAATATGCATGCTTTCAAGTTTGACAACTTTAGGTCAAATCAGTTACCTCATGTCAAGTTCAATTAAAACAGAATGTAATATCTTTCAAAAAACTTTAAGACAGTGATATATGGCAGCTAACTGCAACAATAATGAAATCAAAAGCATCCTCTCAGAGTAATAGTCACTCAGTCTTTCTCAATAGCTCAGCACTCGGCACTCGCACTCAGTAGGTATCTGCGCTCACTAGGGGTGTGTACTGATTCCGGAGGGGCGCCTTCAGCCTAAGCGATATATCAAGTCAATCATGGCATAAATCAATAAAATACATTGCGACGTGCAGCCCGATCCCATAAATATCTATATATAACCATAAGGCTCGTTGCGGTGTGCAATTCGATCCACATATATATAGCCCTAAGACTCGTTGCGGCGTGCAACCCGATCCACATATATATATATATATATATATATATGTATGCATATATCCTCACAGCTCGGCACTCATGCCCTAACTCAATAACCAACCTCTCCAGTCTCTCGGGCTCTCAGAAATCATGAAAAACAACCCAAACAGAAATGATGTAATGTATCAACAAGGAATAAAAGAGACTAAGATATGATACACAAGTAAAACTGCGACTGAGTAGAAGACAACAAATAATTCAATAAGTACACGACCTCTGTGGGTCCCTACAGTACCAACACATAGCCTAAACATGATTTCTAACATGATTTGCAGTCAAATTTCTACAACACATGGAGAACATACAGCTAACAACAACTTATTCAACTTCACAGTTCCACGGAACATACCAAATCAAAATTCCTATGGTGCACGCCCATACGCATGTCATCTAGCAAGTGTATCACTTCCAAACTAGTCACAAGACCCATAATACGAGGTTTCATACCCTCAAAACAAGATTTAGAACTATTACTTACCTCAATCCGAGCAAATCTCTACTCCAACACACCTTTGCCTCCCAAGTCGGCCTCCAAATATCCCGAATCTAGCCACAAACAGTACGATACAATCAACAACGAGCTAAAGGAATCAATTTCACAAGAAAATACGAAGTTATTAATCAAAAGTCAAAAATTGACTCAAAGACGCCCCCGGGCCCACGTCCCAAAATCTGATAAAAAATATAAAACCCGATAGCCCATTCCACCACGAGTCTAACCATACCAAACTTATCAAAATCCAACACCAAATCGTCGCCCAAATCCCCCAAATCAACTCTCAATATCCCTAGCCTCAAACCCCCAAATTTCACCTCAAAATCATACAATGTAGGTGGGAAAATCAATAGGGAACCGAGATTATTTAATAAAAATGAGCAAAAGAGGCTTACCTCAAGAATTCCCTCGAAAACCCTCGCAAAAATTGCCTTAGACCGAGCTTAAAATGTTATAAATGGTGAAAAATCTCGGAACCCCCATTTATGAGACACTGCCAAGCTTTTTGCACCTGCGGTCAGTTAACGGCTTTTGCGGTAAAATCCTCCGCTTCTGCAGTATTCACTTAAATCCTCCACGCTCGTATCTGCGCTCCAGGTTCCGCACCCGCGGAGGCGCTTCTGCGGCCTTCTTTCCGCTTTTGCGGAATCAGTCCCCTCTCTCAACTCCGCATCTGCAGAGCCTTGCTTGCACCTGCGGGCTCGCAGATGCGGTCAACCCCTCGCACATGCGCCCTGCCCAGGCCAGCCCATCTCCGCACCTGCGCAAATCCAGCCGTATTTACAGCATCGCACCTGCGGCAAATCTCTCGCAAGTGCGATCACACCAGAAGAGCTCCTGCTTCAGCAATGCACTAACTTTCAATTTCGATCCGTTAACCATCCGAAATAACCCCGAGGCCTTCGGGACCTCAACCAAACATACCAACAAGTCCTAAAACACGATACGAAGGTTGTCGAGCTCTCAAATCACCTCAAACAACATTAAAAACACGAATCGCACAAAGATTCAAGCCTAATGAACTTTGAACTTCCAATTTCTACAAGTAACGTCGAAACCTATCAAATCACGCCCGATTGACCCTAAATGTTTTACACAAGTCACAAATGACACCACGGACCTACTCCAACTTCCGGAATTTCAATCTGATCCCGATATAAAAAAGTTCACTGCCGGCCAACTTTCCAAAAATTCAACTTTTGCCATTTCAAGCCTAATTCAACTACGGACCTCCAAATCAAAATCCGGATACACTTCTAAGTCCAAAAATCACCCGATGGAGTTAACGGAACCATCAAAACTCCATTCCGGAGTCGTTTACACATAAGTCAACATTCGGTCAACCTTTTCAACTTAAGCACCCAACCTTGAGACTAAGTGTCTCGATTCATTCCGAAATCTCTCCAAACCCGAGCCTACTAACCCGATAAGTTACATAACAACTATAAAGTACAAAAGGAATAGTAAATGGGAGAACGAAGCTACAACTCTCAAAACGACCGGTTAAGTCGTTATAATAATTTACTAATATTTATATAAAATTTCAAAGTTTTATACTTATTGATGAGATACACGCCCATAGCGCATATCCTAAAAATAGTAATAATAATATTGGTGGTGGTGTTATTCTGCGACTGGAGCTGGAGTTTATTTGGAAGTTAGTCAATGGGCCAGGATACATGAATATCGTTTATATTCATTTCTCAGGCTGGAAAAATCACTAAATAATAGATCTCTAATAACTGAAATCAGAAGGTGGGGAGAAAAACTTTCAAATTTCTTCTCAATAGCTGGGCGCAATAAATAAGTAGAAACTTATAGAACCACGCGAGAAACTCGCAAATTCACATCAATAATTTAAATTGTCACTTTGTAATGCGTATAAAATTAGGTAATTGGTGATATAATTCATTGAAAAAGGTACATACCCCTTTTAGATAGATATAGTATACAGATGGATGATCAAAACCATTTTCCCCTCCAACTTTTTATTAAAATTTAAAAGTCGAACTCCTCTGTAATTTTAGTTTATAGATTTTTTTTCTCCCGTATCCCAAGCAATGCCAAGTTTTCTCTTTAAATTATGAATTCCCCCTCATGTAATATTTTAAATTAAAATATATTATTTTCTACTTAATTCTTTATCTATAATTCAAATGATACCTATCTTACTTCAAATAATGATTTAAAAAGTAATTGACCGATGATTTGTAACACAGTCTTAAAAAGAAGGGATTTTTACCTTCCTGTACTATATATGAAACTTTATTCTTCCTAATCAAGTTTTAACTTAATTATATGGTCATATACAATTTATCAATTATATACAAATAAATTTTAAATGAGTATTCCTTTATATTAAAAATAGAATAGGGAATGTCAGTCATATCCCTATCCCTTTATACCTGCCCCCCCCCCCCCCTCCCATCTTCTCTATTATATAGAGTTTTGATGGAATTCATCAATGAATTTTAATCGTCTTATTATAGAGTTTTAACTTAGCAATTTCCTTTCATGCTGCACAATTGATGTTTGAATTAAAATTGTCAGTCAATAAATTTTGAAGGTATTTGATTCTCCACCATTGACAGCCATTAAAAAGTTTCGAAGCTTTGAATTCGAATTTGGATTTTCAAAAACTATTATTTGTTTGGATTGGGTATTGTTGCAAACAATTGAGAATATTAATTGGAATTTATATCTCAATTTTGAGGGGGTTTGGTGAAGCTTAGACTTGAGTCTGGCCAAATTTTAGAAGAAGAAAAAGAAGAAGAAACTATTATTTGTTTGGATTGGGTATTGTTGCGAAAAGTTGAGAATATTAATTGTAATTTATATCTCAATTTTGAGAGTGTTTGGTGAAGATTAGACTTGATTTTGGCCGAATTTCAGATTGAAAATATCAGATTGAAGAAGAAGAATACATGACATACAATATACTTACGAAATTATATTAAAATTGTATTATAGTTATATGTAAATCGTATTTAAGTTGTATTATATTGCAGTTATATATATTTTTTATTTGAATGTTGTATGAAAGTTGAAAAATAGTTGTATAATATATGAATCATTGTAAGAAATTTGTATTTAAGTTATAAAATACAATCTTTTTACGAAATTATATTAAAGTTATATGTAAATTGTATTTAAGTTGTATTATATTGTAGTTACATATATTTTTTATTTGAATATTGTATGAAAGTTGAAAAATAGTTGTATAATGTATGAATCATTGTAAGAAATTTGTATTTAAGTTATAAATACAGAAGAAGAAGAAGAAGAAGAAGAAGAAGAAGAAGAAGAAGAAGAAGAAGAAGATATATGACATACAAAATACTTACGAAATTGTATTAAAATTGTATTATAGTTGTATGTAAATTGTATTTAAGTTGAATTATATTGTAGTTATATATATATATATTTTATTTGAATGTTGTATGAAAGTTGAAAAATAGTTGTATAATGTATGAATCATTGTAAAAAATTTGTATTTAAGTTATAAATACTATCTTTTCACATAAAGTTGCTGATATGTATCAAAATTGTATTAAAAGAGAAAGTTTTGATTGGAATTTTAGAGAGGAAGAAGAACACACCACTTATAAATATATACAAATCAGATACAAAATATATACAAGACATATTGTATAAAATTTGTATGAAAATTGTATTTAAGTTGTAGATGTATTTAACTGGGTAAAAATAATGTATGAAAGTTGTAAATATATTGTATACTATATAATTAGCTGTATAAAATTTATTTTTAGTTTATATATTATTGTAGATGTATCAAATTTGTACGAATTTTTTTTCCTAATTTATAAATGTATCAAATTTGTACGAAATTTAATTCTTTCTCACTGAAAGAATAAAATTTACGAGCACCTTGTTAATACTCCTATTTAATAGTACTAGTTAAAAGTCCTAATACTTAAAAATAATCAGTTACTGTCACCCTAATTAATAGTAATAAAAAGAATTAATTTGAGAAATTAAGCTTTCTTTCTCTTGGTCATCGTTGCCATCTCTATGTTGCAGGAATTAAAGTGATTTGTTGCGCGAATAAAGTGAATTGGCCAAGAATAAATCTGCTATTCAAAATCTAGAGATTTTCAATCTCTCTTGTATTTGTATATATGGTAACATTTTTTTGTTAACCTTTTACGCTTATAGAAAGAGGAGACGAGAGAAAATAGGAAAAGAATATACCTAAATCCCTTGATTTAAGACACTAATAATGAATAGTACATTGAGAGAGGCGGCAGAAAATAAGAAAGAGAAGAGGAGAGAAAAAAATGGTGTAATTTAATCCCATAATTTAAGGCATTAATTAATAATGGATTGTATATAAATTGTAAGCAAACCTTATTTAGGATAGGATTTCCAAAATTGGGATAATTTTGGTAATAAGGTTTTATATAGTGTATAGGAAAGAAAAAATCCCTAAAAAAAATTAGTCCTATCATTTACCGTTATACTATATGTTTATCAATATAATTTCGAACAAGTAATCAAAGTCCTCTACGTATATCCGAAGTTGAGATTTTCACATTTATCACTTTATTATGTTCTAAAATGGTCACTTTTAGAACGGTTATTAGAAAATAAGACTATGTTTTATATTACAAAATACAAATTTAGCTTCTTCAATTCAATCTGCAAAGAAATAAAACATGAAAATATTTAACTTTATTAACTTACGTATTGCCTCAATGTAAATAACAATCTTAGCTTACATAATTAATAAAAATTTAAAATTTGATTGTACGTTATTGCGTTAAGTTTGTGACTAGTACATTTTGGTGATCTCTTGATTACTCGGCTATTCTATTGAAAATGTTAGTAATAAACAGTTCATTATTTTTACTAGTACAAAATCATCCATTTAAAATTTAAAAACATGTTTATAATAAAACAGGAAAGGAAAAGGACATAATGGAAAATTGCATTAAAGGATAGAGAAAAAGGAAAACTGGGTTATAATTGGAAGAGAATTTATATCATAAGGTCATTTAAATGTAACCATGGATTGGTTTCTATAGAAAGATTAACCAATAACCTTAAAAGGAGGACACACAATAAGTAACATTATAATAGTAGTATTAAAAAGTCTTTCCACTAAAAAAGGAAAAATATCCTGTGTTGCCATCCCAAGCCTTGATCCACCCCTCCACATTCTCTTTCTTTCCCCTAGACTAGATTTCATGGTAGATTCTCTCTCTATCTTCTCCATTAATAACCTTGTATTTCTCATTTTCCCATGTTTTCACCCTTCACTCCCTCACTACTACTACTACTACATAAGAAGCCACCCATAAACCATTTTCTCTATGTGAAAAACAACACAACAAATTAAACATGGACTTCATTATCTATCTTTTCCTCTCTTTCTCCATCTCCCTTATCACCTTTCTTCTCCTCCGGGCAGCGGCGGCCGCCCATTTTCGCCGCCGTAAAACCCGTCTCCCTCCGGGAACACTCGGCCTCCCTTTTATCGGAGAAACCCTCCAGCTAATCTCCGCCTACAAAACCGAAAACCCTGAACCGTTCATCGATGACCGGGTTTCTAAATACGGCAATATTTTCACCACCCATATATTTGGTGAACCGACGGTTTTCTCGACTGACGCGGAGACGAACCGGTTCATTTTGCAGAACGAAGGCCGGCTCTTCGAATCTAGTTATCCGAGTTCCTTACAGAATTTGCTAGGGAAGCATTCGCTGTTGCTCATGAGAGGCAGTCTTCACAAAAGAATGCATTCTTTGACCATGAGTTTTGCTAATTCTTCTATTCTTAAGGACCATTTGTTGGCCGATATAGACCGGTTGGTTAGGCTTAATTTGGATTCCTGGACCGGTCGTGTCTTCCTCATGGAGGAGGCCAAGAAGGTAATCTATATCGTCCTACAAAATATTTTTCATTTAAAAAAATCAATTAATTTAAAATTTTGTTGTTAATATTCCAAAAAGGCATATAAAAATTTCAATTAAAAGAGAGTGATAAGTGTATTATTTTAGTGAAATACTCTTTTTTATTAAGCTATTAAATGAGTTTGCAAATACCACAAATATAAAAGATGAGGGAAGTGTCGATTTTTGTAATTCAACGAATAAGATGTAAGCGGCGCATGCCAAGCAAAAAAGGAGAAATGAGTTTTCATGGGTTAGAGAATAAAGAAATGGATAGATGAGTCAGATTTCATATGCTTGGTGTTGGTGGGGTACGTATATCATAAGTTGGGCTAACTTTAGTGTACACCAAAGGAGTAGTATTATGCATGTAATAAGTAGACAGGGGCGCAATATATGGTATGTGGTAGTAATTATCACGAAAGCATAAAACCACATGTGCATGTCCATCAGAAAGAATGTGATGTTATCATTCTCCTTCGTTTTTAATATTATGCCTTTAGTTTTCATCTAAAGTTAGAAGGTTCCATTAGTATTAACAAGTGATGGATGTGCAGATAACGTTTAATCTAACAGTGAAGCAACTGATGAGTTTAGATCCATGCGAGTGGACAGAGAAGCTGATGAAAGAGTACATGCTTGTGATTGAAGGATTCTTCACCATTCCTTTGCCCTTCTTCTCTTCTACCTACCGCAAGGCCATTCAAGTAAGTGGAGTATTATATATATAATTGTGTTTTTGGAGAATATACTACTCCTATTAATTAATGATTGGTTGTTATTCAATTTCAGGCGAGAAGGAAGGTGGCGGAGGCGTTGGGATTAGTGGTAAAAGAGAGGAGGAAAGAGAGAGGAGGAGGAGAGAGATTAAAGAATGATATGTTGGAGGCCTTGTTTGAAGGGGACGGCGTCGAAGGATTTTCAGATGAGGTAATTGTGGATTTTATGCTGGCTTTGCTTGTCGCTGGCTATGAAACTACGTCTACTATTATGACCCTTGCTGTCAAATTCCTCACTGAGACACCCCATGCTCTTTCCCTCCTCAAGGTGCTCTTTCTCTCCCTCTTCTTTTCATGATATTAAGCTTTTGTTAGATTAGATATATGAAATTTATTACAATCTTAAATATATATGTCATTTTTCCTTCAATTGTGTGGTACGGTGATCACTTGATTAATGAAATGGATTAGGTCTTATTTTTTTTAATTTTAAACAGCTAATTTCTTCTCATTGAAATTTGCTGAGGTGCACTTAAATTGGCACGAATACCATGATTATAAATAAAATGTCATGTCACAGTTATTAAAAATAAATGAGCATATTAAAGTTAAATAAATGTTAAATCTAAAAAAATTAACCATCTTTTTGAACACATAAAGATGAAGAGTCATATTATAAAATAGAATTAACTATGGAGACCTAAATAATGATGAATTTTTGCGTAGTGGACCCTAAAGTTGCTACCACATGTTGGTCTTGTTTTTCTTCTTCAATAGTAGATGAATTATCTTCTTATCTAAATTCTCATCCAAGCAGGATCTCCACACATTCCCCGCTCCCCGCCGCCTACAACAATACACTTGGCATCAATATCCACACAGTACAAACCCAAGGAATAATTTCTCCCCCAAAATTTAAAGTCCTCATATTCTCGAAAATGGCAGTCTCCCTTTACAACCAAAAACCTTTGATCTACGTAATTCTTTATTGACCTTTTGCTAGACTCAGTACTCAAGAAACTAAAATCGCGCCACCTTTTAACTTATTTAATTTGTAAACCAATATTTTAAATTCTAAAGTATATTTTTCTTTAATTTTTTTCTTGGGGTGGGGAGGGGTTTTGTTTCTCTCAGCTGGTGATCCTCTATCCGAATCTTCCTCCAATTCCTCGTTTTTTATTTCAATATATTCACTCGCTTTCAGTTTTAGTAAAAGAAAAAAAAAATACTTCGTCATATGCTATGTTCCTTGGATGCATGTTTCAGTTTGACCTTTTTCCTACTCTTATTATATATTTAAATTCAAAATGAGATACACGAATCTTTTAGCTAATTTTTATAGGAATAAAAGGTTTAGCATGTAATTAGGAATATTTAAACCCCAAAAAATGAATATAATTTCATAAAATGGCCTTTGTGGCCGACAAAGTAGAGAGATTGGCAATTGGTATACTCAAGAAAAAAGATTGTTCGGTAGCCCCATGTGTCCCTAGCTAGACTCTTTGTTATATCAACATCACACGTGCATCTAAGTTCATACCACATACCACATTGAATCCAATACCCTTTCTAGAAATATCAATATGCCCCATTACTTTATCTTAATTTGCATGTATTATTTTATTGGTAATTGCTGGTATTATGTGACACAACACAACCCAAAAAGATAAGTGGATATCGAATGCATTTTGGACCCTTGCGAGCCTAACTTGGAAATCTTTAATGTGTTTTTACTTGAAATACAAAAAAGAATTGACGCATTAACATATATTCCCATATGTCCACCTTATTATTAATATTTATATTAACCAATAGAACATAACATAAATTGTAAGTATGTGTCATTAATTGTTGGTGCAGGAGCAAGGCGCTTTTGTTAATTAAAATACTTCTTCTATCCCATTTAGATACTCAGTTCAACATGCTAAACTATTTAAAATAAATTTTGAGTAGATTAGATAAAAGTATTCCTTCTGTTCCAATTTCTGTGATGCAATTCAACTTTCAAGAGGTAAATGAGTTTTTTTTACTATTATTTTTTTCATTTTCCTTTTAAATATTCTGAATTATTAATTATTGTGACTTATAATACTTTTTATGTAGTTTTAAATATGTAAATTTTATTTTAAAAAACTTAGAAATTTTATGTCCAAATTTGCGGTCTAAGAAAGTTGACTTTTGAAATTCAAACGTATCACGTAAAAACGGAGACAATATAAATTACAACTTTTAATAATTTAAAATATTTGAAGAGAAAGTTGTATTAAAAAATTGTTTGAATGTGTCATGTAAAGTGGTACACATAGTTGTTAATTTTTCAATGGAGAGCATAGTTTACATGTACTAAGACATGTGACCTATAGTCAAAAGTTAGGGGTGAAAGTAGTCAGGTAAAGAGGAGAATAGTCAGAGAAAAGCAGTAGCATCTGGTCTATGCTCTGTAGAATAAAGGAAAAAACTGGATAACTAGGGATACAACCACTGGACAAAATGATGTTGCCTTCTCCTTAAAGCCTGAACATACTTTTGCACGCCTACGTTTGTCTTTTTATTTTCTCTTTAAATATTTTATCTAATAAATTGGGTTATTTAGTTACACATAAACCATCAATTTTACATGTTGTAACCTATTGTCTTTCTATATATATGTTGATATAATTTATTATGTGCAGTTACATATAATTATTTGTTTGATGATATAATAGTGCCTAAGTATTTTTTATATTGCTAGTGTATAGAAGCAGAGGTGGAGCTAGCACGCCGGTTACGAGTTTGGTCGAACTTAGTAATTTGGGTTCAAGCTCTGTTTTTTCTTGAGGAAATATATATTATTAATTTAGAACTTAATAACTTAAAAAAATAAAATTTCGACCCAGTAATTTGGGTTCAAGCTCTGTTTTTTCTTGAGGAAATATATATTATTAATTTAGAACTTAATAACTTAAAAAAATAAAATTTCGACCCATTAATTTCAAATCTTTGCTTCGCCCCTATATAGAAGCTAAACTTTTATTTAGTCTTTGCAAAGTTGATTAATTCTTTTATGGCTTCTTAACCTTTTTAATTAGTTCCACTAGGATTCTCTTTATGAATTTTTTATGCATGTCCTTTAAATTTATGTAAACTTATTTTCTTTTTGGTTCATTTAAAAAAGATGAAGCTTTCATAGCCATATTTAAGATCATAAGTTTTAATAGAACTATAGCCACACAAATATTATAATATATTTAAAATCACAAGTTTTATAAATCTTTTGTGACTCGTGCGCTCTCAAATAAGAGCAATAGTTGATTTAGACTATTGTAAGTTGAAAAAGGGAAAGAGTTTAGGAAAAAGGTGTATGCTGATTTTTCAAATTAGAAGTCAGAAAAAGTTGACAGCATATTGGTGAACTTGAACCACGGCTAACTTAGATGACTTGTCAATCTGATTCCTAATTTCTTAGGAGGGTTGAGTCTATTGTCTGCTCTGTGTGTGTTAATTGCAGCCACATGCCCACCATTTTTAACTTTTCCTTTCGTATTACCTCATCCCAATAACTCTGATCTTTGTTCTTTTTTACTCTATCCTTAAAAGCTCAAGTCCCTTTTTTTGCTTTTTATAATTGTAATATGGTTTGATATTTTAGCATTAATTAATTTATTCTCTCGCTTTTCAAGTCATTATTTTAACAACTTGCCTATACCAACTGAAATTCAATAATCTATCAGACTTTTTACGCTTGCTAATTGAGTCGTATTTATTTAATAGAGGAGGAGGAAATAATATCTTTTTTGAACACAATATTAGCCTAGAACTTAGCGAAGATGAATTATTGATTATATTTAAAACTTGTTTTGGCAGGAGGAGCACGAAGAGATCAGGTTAAGAAAAGGTGATGTTGAGTCTCTACTGTGGGAAGACTACAAGTCCATGCCCTTCACTCAATGTGTAAGTGCTTTATTTAACAAACTCATTATTATTTAGCTTAAATTTTCTTATCCGTTCAGCCCTCATGATATACGCCTATGCTTTTATGTTCAGGTTGTTAATGAAACTCTACGAGTAGGTAACATAATTAGCGGAGTATTCAGGAGAACTATGACCGATATCAATATCAAAGGTAAGATGCTCGTCTTCTTGTTGGTGAAAAGGGGCGATTTCCCTCTCAATGTGTGTAACGTGGCACTTCCGATATGACTGTGTCACAATGTCAATAGCAATCAATAGCGTATTCTCGTCTAATGTCATTAATTTGGGGGACGACCAGGCCTATGATTACTTCAATTACCATATGCACTTGTTTAGTCATGACAAGACCATGGTTATGTTCTTCATATGATCAATATTTGGTACTTTATCTAATTGATTGAGTCTTATGATATCCTTTCAGGTTATACTATTCCAAAAGGTTGGAAGGTTTTTGCTTGTTTCCGAGCTGTTCATCTAGATCATGAACATTTCAAAGATGCCCGTACATTCGATCCGTGGAGGTGGCAGGTGCGTCACTATGTCCATATCTCTCTTTTACTACTCTTTCTACCTGAACTCCCCTGTTACCAAAATAAAGAAAAGTAAAACGTTGACTTACATGAATAAACATTTACCAAAACTTCTGTAAACAGAGCAATGCAGGATCAACGAGCTCACCTAATGTATTCACTCCATTTGGCGGAGGACCACGGCGTTGCCCTGGCTATGAGCTTGCTAGAGTAGAGCTCAGTGTTTTCCTTCACCACTTAGTGACTCGTCATAGGTATGTTCGCCTTGCTATGTCGATATCACTTTCCAAACACAAAGTGTAAAGATGGTTTTGTTGGTGCAAATTTTTGCTTTACAGTTGGGTACCGGCTGAACCAGATAAATTAGTTTTCTTCCCGACGACAAGGATGCAGAAGCGATATCCAATTATCGTCCAACGTCGAAGCTTGTTTGACCCATGTAAAGAATGAGGCATCCGTGTTAGCAGAGAGGAGAAGAGGAGTAGAAAGGCACTTAAGGTTGTAGGAAGCAAAGTGGTAGTGAATGAAATTGCATGAAAATTAAATAAGACAATGATATATAGGTCGAGCATATACATAGGAAATTAAATTATTTTGTAGTGAAGTGAAGGAAGATTTTATTTGTTGGTTTATTTATTTTTTTGAGCTAGTGGTTATAACGTAAAGGGCAGGAAATTCTCAGCAGAGACCAGTTTATCACCTTCCTGCTCCCTTCCTCATGAATCCTAAGATTCCTAACTAAGAGAAAACTTAATGGTTTCCAAATGTAAATGAACACAAGTCTGTTTAACGGCATGTAAGCAATTTCATAGGTTGCCAAAGGCGAGCTATGAAACTGCATACTAGCTATGTGGACGGGTGAGATGTGCGCTAGGGGTGTATATGGTTACAAGATGTACTTTCAAATGCGTGTAAAAATTTATTAAAATAATAATAAATACAAATGAATATGAACACATAACTTTAAATATATACTGAACATAAATTTAAGTGTAGATTATTAGATGAGCATCTAGCAAGAGAGCACTGTGCAACTAGATCTAGCGGCAGGTCTATTATGCGAAACTTTCAATAGAGAGGCAATCTCAAACTTTGAGGAAATCAGAAGGGCAAAAGGTAGAATCATCTAAGTTTTCTTCCTAAGTCCTCATCAGTGACGAGGGGGCCAAAAAGTTTATCCCATCCAGAAAAGAATAAGTAGATGAAAGTCATGCAAGAAGAGATGAAATCTCTATAGGAAAACGACATGTACATGTCGAACTTTCAATTGGTAAAAGGCCCTCACGTGCAAGTAGGTCTTTCTACTCAAGAAAAATAAAAATGACAAGTTGGTCAAATACAAAACTCGATTAATGGTAAAAAAACTTCGAACAAAAGAAAGTTGTTGATTTTGATAATATTTTCTTACATGTTGTCAAATGACTTATATTCGAATAATTTTGGGCTTAGGAACTAGTCTAGATTTTGAAGTGGAGCATTTGGATGTGGATTTCTTCACGGAGATTTAGAAGAGGATTTATATGAAGCAGCCAAAAGGATTTGAAATAGCTGGAAAAAAAATATGGTGTGCAAATTGAATAAGAGCCTTTATGGGTTGAAGCAGATACCAAGGAGGTGGTATATGAAGTTTGACTCATTCATGAAAAGTCAAACATAAACAAAGACTTTTTCAAATCCATGTGTATACTTCATAAGATTTTCTTACAACAATTTTATGATTTTGTTGTTGTATGAGGATGACATCTTAATTGTAGGACAAGACAAAGAGATGATTGCCAAGTTGAAGGGAGATTTGTCCAGGTCGTTTGACATGGGCCTAACACAACAAACTCTAAGGATGAAGATTGTTCGGGAATGAAAAAATAGAAAGTTGTGGCTATCTCAAGAAAAGTACATTGAGCGTGTAGTGGAACACTTCAACATAATTAGTACTAAGTCCATTAGCACACCTTTTACTAATCATCTAAAGTTGAGCAAAAAGATACATCCTATAACAATGGAATATGCTGCTATGTGGCTTGAGTTAGACAAGCTGAGAAGGATCTTATGCCACATGTGACTGGACTAATGAGACCATAGCTAGAGTTTCTTATCTTACCAGTCGAAAGTCTGATGTATGCATTGGTATGCACCAGACTTAATATTATCATGCAGAACGTTGTTAGCAGGTTTCTTAAAAGTTGGAGAAAAAAAAAACATTGCATGCAATCAAGTGAATACAAAGGTACCTGAGAGGTACTACGAGAAACTGCTTGTATTTAGAGGATGTAATCTACTCTTGAAGGGTTACACAAATACTGATATGGCAGGTGACTTTGATAAAAAAAATCTACTACTAGATACCTGTTTATATTTTACGGGGAGCTATATCATCGCAGTCGAAGTAATGTTCCATTATAAATAGATCATCATTTCATTCATTTTCAACACACCAAACATTAAGAGCAAAGTATCACAAATAGGGTGTGAGAAAATAATCATGAGAAAAATAGAGAGTGAGTGATATTATTGTAAGGTGAGAATATCAAAAGACGATTATATCTTTGAGTGTTATAGTGGTTTTTGGAGTATTTTACTCAGGCCTATAAGTTATAAATTCCTTACTATACTGATATAGTTGCTCTTCTTGGGGTTGTGAATTTCTCCCTTATTTAGAAGGATTTTCAACGTAAAAATATTAGTGTCGTTGTCACTCTTTTATTGTTATTGATTACATATCTTGGTGCTATGTTAGTATCTCGGTTTTATTATAGTGGATATTATTTTTGTAGCATATTTACTTTCACAATTGATTTCAGAGCACAGGTTCTGTTCGTTCACAAAAATGGTATTCAATATCGATAGTACTATACTTAGTAAGAAAATATCTAGAATAAAGTACGATGCAGTGAAATTCAATGGAGATAGTGGTTTCTCAACATGGCAAGAATGATGAGGGATCTGCTCATCCTACAAGGATTATATAAAGCATTAGATGGTGATGCCAAAAAGCCCGATTACACGAGACTTGAGGATTGAGTTGACTTGGATAAAAGATTTCTAGTACGATCATGTTGCACTTATTAGATGGCGCGATAAATAACATCATTGATGAAGATACTGTGGATGAAATTTATACAAGGTTGGAAAGTCTATACATGTCCAAAATTCTGATAAATAAATTATACCTAAGTAGTTATACGCACTACATATGGGTGAAGGTACAAATTTTTTGTCTCATTTAAATGTGTTTAACTGAGTGATCACACAACTTGTCGGCCTCGTAGAAAAAATCGAGGAAGAAGATAAATTCATCTTGCTTTTGAACTCGTTTCCATCTTCGTACGATAATTTGGCAACAACCATCATGCACGGTAAGATCATCATTGCGTTGGAGAATGTCACATCGGCTCTTCTACTCAATGAGAAGATAAGAAAAAAGCCTGAAAATCCAGGACATGCTCTCATCATAGGAGGTAGAGTCAGGAGTCATCAAAGGGGTTTGAGCAACTATGGTAAATCTTGAGCTTATGAGAAGTTTAAGAATCGATTTAAATCAATAGACAGAAATTGCTACATTTTTGATCAACCAGATCATCTCGGAAGAGATTACCTAAGTCCAAGGAAGGCCAAAGGTAAAGAAGAATGACAACAATGCAAATGCCACGGTATAAAATAATGACAATGTTATTCTTTTCATAAATGAGGAAGTGGAATTCATGCACATGGCATGTCCAGAGTCAGAATGGGTGGTTGACAAAAAACGTCTTGTTATGGCACACCATTTAGAGATCTTTTTACATATATGTAGCAGGCTATTTCCGAATTATGAGAATGGATAACACAAGTTGCTCAAAAATTACGGGGATAAATGACATTTGTATTAAGACAAGTATTGAATGAATATTGGTTCTAAATAATGTGAGGCATATACTTGATTTGCGGATGAACTTGATCTTAGGAATAGCCTGCAACCGAGATGGATACAAGAACTATTTTACAAATTAAAAATGGAGACTCACCAAAAGATTATTGGTTATTGCAAAGGGATTTCTTGTGGCACGTTGTAGAGGCGAAACACAGAAATATGTTGAGGAGATTTTTATAGATTGTGGCTTAGAAAAATGAGCCATATGAGCGAGAAGGAATTGCAGATTCTTGCTAGGAAATCACTAATTCCTTTTGCCAAAGCCACGATGGTAAAACCTTGTGCCTACTATTTATTTGATAAGCAACATAGAGTCTCATTTCAGACATTGTCTCAAAGAAAATTACATATACTTGATTTCATATATTCTAATGTTTGTGGTCTAATAGAGACAAAATCGATGGACAATAATAAATATTTTATGACTTTTATCGATAATGCTTCACGAATATCATGAATTTTCATCTTGAAAACCAAAGATCATGTATTTCAAGTTTTTTTAGAAATTTCGCACTCTAGGGTAAAGGGAGACGGGTCGTGTCACTATCCAAAATCTTCTATAGAAGTCGTGATGGCACCTAATTTCTAAAACTAGGTAAGCCTAACACTTAACGTCTATTTAAAACAGTAAAACATGATATGACATAAAAAAGTTTAATAAAAATGTGAAATAAGAGTAATACAAGCCACAACGGCAATACTCAACAAAACTCACCAGATCTAGGTAATATATAGTCACAAGCTCTAGCTGAATACACAGGAATATCCGTAAATACAGTGCTTTCTGAAATATATAAACATTAGAATTAAAACAAGTGGGTGACTTCGAGGCATGTTGTCGGATCATGCAAGGATACCTTGAAGTCTCCGGTGTACCAAAAGCCTCACTGTTGCTCAGCCCGATCTGAAGTACCTGGATCTGCACAAAAATATGCAGAAATATAGTACGAGTACACTATAAATCGGTACCGAGTAAGTATCAAGACTAACCTCAATGTAGTAGTGACGGGTTCAAGTAGTTTGATACTCACTAGACAAATAACTTGTATAATAAATATATCAAAGAAGATTGGTAATTGAAATATAAATGAAAATAATAATCATAATCCCTTTAGAACATGTAATAACAACTCAGTGTAATAAAATTCATCTTTGACATGAAACATTAAATAGAGGTAAGGCATGTGATAAAATGTCAAATACGGCCATTAACTCAGGCAATTGCAAAACGTAAGCTTTTAAAAATAATTATGAGAATAAAATATCAACCTCGTCTTAACACAATCACAACAATAAGAAGACACCCGGAAATATCACATAGCATCATCAAAATGTCACCCTTATTACGCTGCAATGCACATAACAATGGTATGCACCCTTATTTCGCCACATGCGCATATAGCCATCCTTATTTTGCTGCGTGGGCAACCCGAGATAATGTCACCCTTATTTTGCCCCACGTGCACAAAAATAGACACAATCGCACGGCCAAAAACTTCGTGCTAACACCCCCAATCAATCTGCTCAACTTGTGCACAAGTGCCATGGTACCATAAAAATGATAATGCCAAGTGCCACAATATCACAACAATGGTACCACAGTTTCCTCAAATTGCTAAGTCAATAAAATGATCATGATCAAATAGTCATAAAGGGATCTCACAAGTTTCTTATAAAGTTCATTATCACATTAAGGTATTTTAATAGCCTATGGTCTATTCTAATCAAAACCTGTCACGACCCCAAAATTCCACCTTTAGGATCGTGATTGCATCTAGTCTCTTAGACTAGGTAAACCTGACACATGATTATATTTAGCAGAGATAACCAACTTAACTATTAATTATAAACTGATAAATAACATAACATAAATGAACTGAACAATAGTTATACTTTTTCAAAAACTAGTTGTACGGAGTCATAAGCTCTACTGAGATACCTGGATCTGTACAAAAATACATAGAAGCATAATATAAGTACATCACAAGCGATACCCAGTAAATATCAAGACTAACCTCGGTATAGTAATGACGAGGTTCAAGTTAAGACGCTCACTAATCATATAACATGTGAAAAATATCACGAACCAAAGATAATTAATTATCTAATAGAATTACACACATGGCAGCTCATGCCCACTCTATCAATCACCCTCGCACGACAAAGACCTCATGCCACAATATAGGTTACACTCGCACGACAAAGACCTCGTGCCACAATATAAGTCACACTCGCACAACTAAGACCTCGTGCCACAATATATACCAAAACCGCATGACAAAGACCTCATGCCATAATATATATCACGACCACACGGCAAAGACTTTGTGTCATAACATATACCACAACCGCACGACAAAAAACTCGTTCCACGACATATACCACAAACACATGGCAAAGACATCCTGCCACAATGTATATCACAACCCATGTCAGTTATCAATAATACGTTCAAGAGAAATTCATCAAGAATCAAATAATGTAATGCATGCTAATAACTCCCTTTTTTTATTTTTTCTGTTATGCCACCAAATATTTAACAAAATATGAGATAAAAACTCCACGTAGGTAAATTTACCTTAGCAACTAAAGTAAATGACAGAGATACAGATTAGCACATTGGAAACAACACAACAATATATGTAATGCATGACACAGAAAAGAAGTCATACCACCACACTAACCTCATAAATAAAATACCTCCAGGCCATCACATGTTAACCCTACATAGCCCCCTTGTCTCGCCGCATGCGCAACAATAAAATAAATGCACGTCTTGTCTCGCCACACGTGCATCAATAATTATCCCATCGTGTCTCGTCACATGCGCAAACCTGATATATACATAGAGCCGGTCTTGTCTCATTGTATGTGCTATGTCAATAATAATAATAATAGCATAGCGGAAACCTTGCGCAAATACCCCGACAATCCGCTTAACAAGTCCACGTGTGCCAAAATCACAACAACTCAACATACCAACAATTTTCATTAAGACATCAACTCACAAATCTGTCAACGCAGTGCACAAGGATAATCAATAAGGGAAAAAGGTTGGGTGTTCAACATATATGATAAATTCAACTAACCCAAATAGCAACAATTTCACAAACGCCCAACTTGGACAATTAAGGAAATAAAATCCTAAAACATAATCTCTAACATGAAATATGAACTCAAGTAATCATCCACAATAGAAAACATGCAATGTAGAGATCTCACAATCAAAATAAGGCAATAAGAGAAACCTCGAGTCAAATCCGGTGATAACCAACACATATACGCCATTGTATATACTCATCATCTTATGTACACGTCGTTCACATAGTACAAAAAATGCAATTAGACCAAATCCTACGGAAAAGTTCCCCCCACAAGGTTAGGCAAGATACTTACCTCAAAAGCCCTCAATCAATACTCTAAAAATATTTTCCCTCTAAAATTCACCTCCGCTCTGCTCAAATCTAATCAAAATCGACTTAATAACATCAAACAATCCAAGGGAGACCAATTGCAATTAATAAAGTCAAGATCTTTACACAATTTTTTAAAAGTCAACCCGGGGCTCGCCGGTCAAAACCTTGATCGAAGGGTAGATCTTGACTACCCATATCCCCACGAGTCCAAATATTTGTTTGGTTTTCAATTCCGAGTCAAATTAAACTCTCGAATATCAAATTTTTATTTTTCAAGACATAGTCAAAATCTCCAAAATAACTTCAAATCTCATAATTTACATGTTAAATCTCATAAATAATCATGTTATATAATAAAAAATTGATCAAAATCATTTAACCAATAGTTTTGTATGAAAATCTCTCCTCGAAATAGCCCCCCACCGAGTCTAGGACTAAAAATGTGATAAATGAAGCTAAGTCCCCAAATACACAATATATAACCAGCTGCAGATGTCGCATTTGTGACCTTGAGTACACATTGCTCGCAAAAGCGAACCTTTCCAAACCCTCAGAAGTCGCAAATGTGACATAAAGTCTGCAAATGCGATACAATGATCACAAATGCGGCATGTCCAGTCCCCAACTACCTATCGCAAATGCGATACAAAACCTCGCAAAAGCAGATAGCCTAGAGTCGCAAATGCGACTCCCATATCGCATTTGCGATACATGCCCAGTTCCCCCGAGATTCAAAAAAGTGAGAAATGTCTTGCAAATGCGACCATCTACTCGCAAATGCGAGAACATCACACCAACAAATATCTGAACCTCACTCAGAACTATCTGGAACACATCCGAAACTCACCTGAGCCCCCAAGACTCTACACCAAACACTCACACAAGTACATAACCATCATACAAACTCGCTTTCTCTCTCAAAGCGTCAAAATGACATCCAAAATCACGAATCAGACACCAAAACACATAAAAATCACAATGAACTTCAAGAATTGCTAGAAACACAACCATGTGTCCAATTCCTATCAAACCAACTCGGAATGATACCAAATTTTGCATACAAGTTCCAAATGACATAGGGACGTATTACAAGTACCAAAACCAAAATTCGAACCCGATAGTCATAAAGCAATCCTTGGACAAACTTAGGAAATTCATAAACCTTCAAATTGCCATCTTTCGCCAAAAAGTGCCAAATCAACCCAGGAGTCTCTGAGTCCACTCCCGGGAATACGCCTAAGTTGAGAATCACTATCAGGACCTAACGAAATCATCAAAACTTTGAGAATCATTCTAAAACGGGAATCATACTTTCAAATCAATCTGAATCACTCGAAAACCGAAACTGGCCATACACACAAGTCATAATACATCATACGAAGCTATTCAAGATCTCAAAGCACCGAACATGACGCTAAACTTCAAAATGACTGGTCGGGTCATTACAAAACCACACATAGTACCCTAATACATACTCATCACATCATGTACACATCACTTATCACATCATAGAAATCAACAATTAGGATTAGCACCTAAGAGGTATTTCCTCCATACAAGGTTAGGCAAGATACTTACCTCAAATTAACCAAATACCGATGGCTCAACTTGACCTTCTTCCTGAACCTCATCACACCCTTCATAGGCGGTACTCTTAGCAGAACCCTCTCATACACCATGAATGCCACATCATAAGCCCTCCGATTAGCATAACTCTTCTGCCTAGACTATGCTGTGCGAAGCCACTCCTGAATCAACTTCACCTTCTCCAAAGAATCCTGGACCAAGTTAGTGCCCAACAACCTAGCCTCCCAAGCTCAAACCAACCAAACGGAGAAAGACATCACCTCCCATATAAGGCCCTATAAGGAGCCATTTAGATGCTTAACTAGTAACTGTTGTTGTAGGTAAACTCTGCTAGTGGTAGAAACTGATCCTATGAACCGCCAAAATCAATAACAAAGGAACGTAATGTGTCCTCCAATATCTGAATAGTACGCTCTGACTGTTTGTCCGTCTGGGGATAAAATTTCGTACTCATCTCGACATGTGTGCCCAACTCTCGCTGCACATCTCCTAAAATATGATGTGAATTGCGTGCCTCGATCTAAGATAATAGACACTGGCACACCATGAAGTCGAAAAATCTCCCAAATATAAATGCGAGCCAGTTGCTCTGAAGGGCAGATAGTCATGACTAGAATGAAGTGTGTAAACTTGGTTAGCCTGTCCACAATAACCCACACAACATCAGATCTCCTCAAAGTCCATGGATATCCAACTACAAAATCCATAGTGATACGCTCTAACTTTCACTCCAGAATATCAAGCCTATGAAGCAAGACACTCGGTCTCTGATGCTCGTACTTCACCAACTGACGGTTCAAACACTGAGAAAAATACTCAACAATATCCTTCTTCATCCTCCACCACCGATAGTGTTGCCTCAAGTCCTGGTACATCTTCGCGTCACCCAAATGAATGAAATACCGCGAACTATGGGCCTCCTCAAGTATCCACTCATGCAACCCATCTACATTTAAAACACGGAACCGACCCTGCATTGTCAATACCTATCATCCCCAATTATAACCTCATTGGAATCACTGTGTTTCACCATGTCCTTAAGGAAAAGCAAGTGGAAGACAGTTGGACTACGAAAGCAAGAACTCTGCTGTACTCCGAAATATCTAACCTCACAAACCGATTGGCCGAAGCCTAAACATCCAATGCTAATGGTCTATCTATAAATGGAATATAAGTAGGAATTCCGGAACCCGATCATTAATTAAATTCAAAATGTCAATTCAAAAAGTTAATCCGGGCCTGCACCCCAGAACCAAACAAAAACCACACATTTCGAATATATGTTTTTCATCCAATTCCAACCTCAAATCGACCCTCAAATCACCAAGTCTCACCCTCCAAAATCATAGTAAAAAATCCATATATTTCACCTTGAATTCTCGTAAAGTAGGTGTAATAATCAATGGTAATCAATATCTAACACCAAAAGTAAGTAAAGATCACTTACCCATTCAATTGTGAAGAAAAGCACTCTAAATTCGCCCCTAGCTGAGCTCCACAACTCCAAATATGGGAGAAATAACAAAACCTTTCTAATATAAAACTTCCCAACAAAACCTCACCTGCGGTCTACTTAGTCACACCTGCGATGCCGCATCTACGAAAAAACCATCGCTGATGCAGAAATGACAAACTTCTCGTCTACACGCTTCTGTGGACCCCAAGCCATTTCTGCGGCTCCGCTTCCGTGGAAGAATTTACGCACCTGCGCACCATGGTCTACATCTGTGGACTTCCTCTTCCATCCTCTTCCTTCACACCTGCAGCTCCGCATTTGCGGCCAAGCCCTTCGCAGACGCAAAAACACCAGAAGATCATAGTCTTCAGCAATGCCAACAAATCCATAAATGTTCTGATTATAATCTAAAACAACAACGGGGCCTCCGGGACCCTGTCCCATCATACCAACCAACCCCAAAATATAATAGATACCTACTCGAGGCCTCAAATCACCCCAAATAACTTCAAAACCACAAATTGTACCTCAATTCAAGCCTAAGGAAACTAATGAACTTTTCAAATTCAAAACTTATGCCGAAGAAGCCTAATAAACTTGTAATGACCTCAAATTTTACATGCAAGCCCTAAATGACACAACATCACAATTCCAACTCCCGAAACCAAAATCCGAATCCGATACCATAAAGTTCAACTCCCAGTCAAACTTAACAACCTTCCAAACCTTCAACTTCCCAACTTTCGCAAAAAGCACCATCTGAACCTACGGACCTCCAAATTCACATCCGGATATACGCCAGTTCAAAATCACCATATGGGTCTGTCGGAACCATCAAAATACTATTCCAGATTCGTCTACACAAAAGTCAAGCTTCAGTCAACTCTTAGAACTTAAGCTTCCAACCTTGGGACTATCCCAATTCACTCCAAAACCTCGCCGAAACTAAACCAACCACCTCGACAAATCACGTATCTACAACTACACATAAGAAAGGCATCAAATAGGAGAAACGAGGATAAAATAGTCAAAAGGACCGACCGAGTAGTTACATTCTCCCCTTCTTCAATAAATGTTCGTCCTTGAACGAGTATATTGACATACCTGAAGTGCCAAAATGGTGAGGATATCGGCTCCACATATCATGCTCGGTCTCCCAAGTCACCTCCTCAACCTGTTGACCTCTTCACTGAACCTTTATCGATGTAATGTTCTTTGACCTCAAATAAATGACCTGCCTGTCAAAAATAGCCACCAGGTCCTCAACACAGGTCATCATTATCCAATTGTACTAAGATAAAACCTAGCTCATGTGACGGATCACCATAATACATCCGGAGCATGGAAACATGGAACACCGGGTGAACTCCGGATAAGCTGTGTAGTAATACAAGTCTCTAGGCCACGTCACCAATTCTCTCAAGAATCTCTTAAGGGTCAATATACTGAGGGCTCAACTTGCCCTTCTTCTTGAACCTCATCAAACAATTCATAAGCGATACTATAAGCAAAACCCTCTCATCCACCATGAATTCCACATCACGAGCCCTTCAATCAGCATAACTCTTCTGCCTAGGTTGCGCTGTGCGAAGCCACTCCAGAATCAACTTCACCTTCTCCAAAGCATCATAGAAAAAGTTAATGCCAAACAACCTAGCCAATATATCGAGGGCTCAACTTGACCTACTTCCTGAACCTCATCGCACCCTTCATAAGCGATACTCTTAGCAGAACCCTCTCATCCACCATGAATGCCACACCGCAAGCCCTCCGATCAGCATAACTCTTCTACCTAGACTGCAATGTGCGAAGCCACTCCTTAATAAACTTCACCTTCTATAAAGCATCATGGACCAAGTTAGTGCCCAACAACCTAGCCTCCCAGGCTCAAACCAACCAAACGGAGAAAGACATCGCCTCCCATATAAGGCCTTATAAGGAGCCATTTAGATGCTCAACTGGTAACTGTTGTTGTAGGCAAACTCTGCTAGTGGTAGAAACTTATCCTATGAACTGCTGAAATTGATAACACAGGCACGTAACATGTCCTCCAATATCTGAATAGTTCGCTCTAACTGTTTGTCCGTCTGGGGATTAAATGTTGTACTCATCTCGACATGTGTGCCCAAATCTCGTTGCACATCTGTTGATACCTAATTTTCCCTATATTTTTATATGCATAAATACCTTCAAAATAGCATATACATGCATATATAAGCATGCACAAGGTTTTTATAATTTTTCCCATAATTTTAAGGATTTAAATTGATTTATTTCCTTCACTTTTATTCATAAAATCCCCAATAATTATCCCTCAAATTATTGTTGTGGTAATTTAGTCATTTAATTTCTATATTTATGCCAAAATATGGTTAAAATATTTTTATGCATTTTTTTATAATTGTATTTCGCATTTTTAAAAGCTAAATTGCATATAATTGCAATATTAGCCCCATTAATGTATAATTCCATTTATATGCGTGAAATTGATCTCCTTTATTTTTAAAATGTTAAATATCTATTTTAAACCATTTTTGTACCTGAAATTAGTTTTTAGAAATTATTTATCATTTATTATAAATTATATAGGGAAAATTGGCTATTTAAAATATAGCCAGATTTGCATTTCAATTGTGGCCCAATTTAAACCCAACCCCAGCCCAATTTTAGATTAAAAACACCCGACCCAAACCATGAACCCGCCTACCCGACCCATCAAATCCTGGCCGTTGATCTAAAAGATCAATGACCCTCGTCCGTTCTTACCATTTTTTATTCCAACGACCCCCTAACCCTATCTCATTTCCTAAATCTACCGCCTCTGTATTATCTCATCTCCTCTCCTCTCTCAACCCCTCAACCTAACCCTAGCTTCTTCAACACTGACTCCCTTCTCCGGTCTTCTCCGGTGATCTCCCTTCAACTCCTAAGCATCCAATGGCTTCTCTATTGCCATGCTCGCCTTCTCTATGGCCTTCATGGGCCCTGGGCCACGCTGACTTGCATCTAGAGTTTTCCATCTGGTCTATTCTTGGCTACTTCAGTATGATATCAAGCGAAATCATGTTGTACTTGTTACGATCCTTGAGATTTTAGACAGGTTCTTTCATCTCTACTCGGGTTTCTTCTGAAACCCTAATTTTTGCTTACATCTCCTAGATTTGTACGATTTTTAAATGATTTGAGTCTGTTTCTTTGATGTTTTACACTATCCTTGTAACTCTTTACAAGAATCATCGATTTCAAAGTATTTTCACCTTCTTCTCAAATTAGGGTTTTCGGAACTTCTTCTAAAACTTTGTTTAAACCGATTCTTTATGTTTAAACTTCTATCTCTTGCATATTTTGACCGATTCTATGATTTTACTACCTGTTCAACTTGCCTATGTTGAAAACCCTAATTTATTAGTTCTAATCTTGGGTTTCTGAGTTTTGTTTTGATAACGTGTTCAGTTAATCTATATGTTTCTGTGATTCTGTGATTTTACCCTATGATTGCTTGTTAAGGTTCCTAATTATGGCTATCCTTGCCTATTGTGTGATTTTACCCTATTTTATTCACTAACGTTTCTGATTCTTCACTTCTCCTACATGTATCATGCTTATTCTACTAATTCAGAATATGCTCTACATGAATCCCTAATTTATTTATGATTTTTGTCCTACTCAACCTCTTAGAGTTCTGGATTTTGCTTACTATGTGCTTGCTCTTATAAAGTTGTGCTAAATCAGTGTTATTTTCTACTTTTGAATCCTTGAGTCTTTGTGATTGATCTTTCACTGATTTCGCATGATATCTCTACTGATTTTTAACCTTGTAAAATATTTGCTGACCTTATTCTACGGTCAATTATGCTATTAATTGATTTCTTAAGTCTTTTCCTTGATTGAAATATGCTGAACCTAGCCTCTATTACATGTTGGGTACTTGTACTATGCAGAAAATATTTCCTTATTTGTTGTGCTCAACCTTATACGATTTCCTTCCTTATTTGCCACATGTTTATTACCATTTGAAGTTGACTCCTCAATTAAAGGGAGTGCTTACCTTGATTTCACGACTGATTGATTCTAAGTCCCCATAATTACTGATGAACTTTGATTTTTACCTTATTTGCTACCTGCTTTCAAACTATATATACATAGTAGGGGTGGGCATATATCGGGTAAAACCGATAACCCGAACCGTTAATTACTTATTGGGTTATCGGTATTGGGTTATTGGGCTAATGGTTCGGTAACGGGTTAAAACAAATTTCTTATTGGGTTATCGGTTCGGGCTCGGTTTATCAAATCTGTTATTGGGTAAACCGATAACCCAATAAGGGTTTACTAATTTACTAGTATACCCTTTAGTCTAGTAATAATACTAGGGTTTCATACTTTCATTTTCATTAGTCTGTTTGTCCGCCTCCTCACAGTCACAGCCTCACTAACTCCTTTCCTTTCCTGTGCTTGAGCCTTGAAGTCCTCAGTCCTCACTCCACACTCCTCAGTTAAGCTGAAGTCCTCAGTGACAAGTTAAGCTCAAGCCCTCAGTGCTCAAGCCCTCAGAGTCCTTCATTTCTAAGGCGGAAAAGTCCTTCAGTATCAAAACACTGAGGCTCAGTCAGTCAGTCAAGCCCTTAGTCCACAGTCCTCACCCAGTTCTCTACTAGTCCTCCACCTGCCACACCGCTGAAGCAGTCAAGCCCTCACCAGTTCTCTGCCTCATGACTCACGCAGTCACGCCCACACGACTGAGCCCGTCAAAACTCAGTTTTCTATATCTTTTTCCGGCAGAGCGTTGCACTAAGGTTAGTGTTTCATATCCCATTTCTGAATTCGTCTTAGTTTGGTATCTTAGAAATCAATTTTTGCATATTTTCCTTTTTTATGAAGCTCGAAAGAGTGGGGGTTACAAAAGAAGTTAACTAAATGGGAAATCGAAAGGACGCAGAAGCGGGACCAAACTAAGACTGATTGGTCTTAGTTTCCCTAAAATGTTTGGTTTCTTGAATTTATACTACACTGATTGTTTGGTTTCCTTTTTCATACTATACTGATTTATACTATAACATATTGTTTGGTCTTAGGTGCACTATCACATATTGTGCAAATTGTGTCCTGTCTACATACCAAGTATTGAGCATTTATTAAAAAAATATGTGTTTCATTTTAAGATTTTAAGCTAAATATGTAGTTATATGTGTTTCATTTTAAGATTTTGTTGTCTCGCTACTTGATTTCTTTTAAATCAAATTCACAGTGACACAAAAACATGGCTGAAAATATCATGATTGATAAGGTGATTGGTGAAAGTGGAGCTTCTAATTCAAATGCCACATCACAATCTCAATCAGTTCAATCGAAAGCAAAAAAACAAAGAAAAAAGAGGTCTGTTGCATGGGAATATTTCGACCAAATTATTGATCCGGAAGGAAATCAAAAGGGTGTTTGTAAACATTGCAAAAGAGAATATTTTGCCGATTCAAAAGATAATGGTACGAAATCACTCCTTACACATATGGCCAAGTGTTTAAAAATGCCTTTAGATGTTGCAAAAAGTCAATCAAAACTAGGCTTTAACCCTATTCCGGGGGGTAATAAGGGTGATGTAGCCGTTGTTCCTTGGAAATTTGATCAAGAACAATGTAGGAAGGCTTTGTGTCGTATGGTGATCGTTGATGAACTTCCTTTCAGCTTTGTTGAAAAGGAAGGTTTTATGAATTTTATGAAAGTTGCACAACCTTTTTTTCGAATTCCTTCACGTAGAACTGTGACTCGTGACTGTTTTGATCTTTTCAATGATGAAAAACATAAGTTGGTGAAGCTTTTTAAAGATCAGAGAGTTTGCCTTACCACTGATACTTGGACTTCCTTACAACGAATAAATTATATGTGTATTACTGTTCATTGGATTGATAGTGAATGGAAAATGCATAAAAGAATTGTCAACTTTTGTCCAATTTCTATTCATAGGGGGAAGATATGGAAAATAGTATTGTTAATTGTTTGAAAGAGTGGGGGTTACAAAAGATTTTCACTGTCACAGTTGATAATGCTAGTTCAAATGATGTGATGGTGAAGGAGCTTTCTAAGAAGTTAACTAAATGGGGGACCAATTCTATGAATGGTAAGCACCTTCACGTGAGGTGTATGGCTCATATTATGAATCTTGTTGTTCAGGATGGTATAAAAGAATCAATTGTGTCTATTGAACGTATTAGGCAAGCAGTGAGATATATCAGGCAGTCTCCTGCTAGGTGGAAAAAGTTTCAGGAATGTTGTGATGAAGGAAATCTAGTTAGGAAATCTTTATGTTTGGATGTTCCTACAAGGTGGAATTCTACATACTTAATGTTGAACAGGGCTATTGAATATGAGAGTGCAATTTTAGAATATGTTGATCATGATATTGGCTTGTCACATCATCTTGAGTTTGTTGATATTGTAAATGGAAGTCCTGCAGATACACTTTTGAGTAGTGATTGGGAGGATGTAAAGAAATTGACAAAATTTCTTGAAATCTTTTATAAGCTTACTGTAAAGGTATCTGGCTCACTTTATGTTACATCAAATCATCATTTTCTTGAAATTTGTGAAGTTGTTGTTTACTTGAAACAATTGATATTAAATGAAGATGTTTTGTTGGGTTTAATGGCAAAGAAGATGAAGGAGAAATTTGATAAGTATTGGGGTGATCCAGAAAAAATGAACAAAATGATTTTCATTTCATGTGTTTTGGATCCTCGGTACAAGTTTGATTCTGTTAGTTTTGCACTTGCGAAGATGTTCGAAGAGAAAGGGCCAATTATCGTGAAGGGAGTACATACATACATGACTTCATTGTTTGATGAGTATGTAAAGTCTTATTCAAAAGATAAAGTTTGTCGTCCCTCTTCATGTTTATCTAACTCTTCATTGGACACAATGGAAACTTCAAATGGATCTTTTGGTTCTTTCTTTGAAGAATTAAAAAGACATAAAGCTGGGATTGGAGGTTCAGATTCTAAATCAGAATTGGAAAAATATCTAACAGAAGAAGTTGAAAATGAAATAGCAGACGGTAATATATTGCTTTGGTGGAAAGTAAACTCACCTAGATTCCCCATTCTTGCTGAGATGGCTCGGGATGTATTATCTATTCCTATTTCAAGTGTTGCATCTGAATGTGCATTTAGCACTGGAGGGCGTATTCTTGATTCATTTAGGAGTTCATTGACTCCTAAATTGGTGGAAGTTCTCTTGTGCCTTCAAGATTGGCTTCGAAGTGAGCCATTACCTGTAAGTGTTGAGGAAGATTTAGATGTTCTCGAGCAACTAGAACAAGGTAGAAATATTTTAATTTGTTTGATTGTATATTATTTTTATAAATAGTTTATTTAATATTTTTGTTGTTTGACTTGTTAATATATATTATCATAGATTTTGCCAATCTTGGAAACGAACCCTGCGATGATGATATGTAGAATCTTAGATAGTTGTAAGTTAAAACTTTGGTAAGTTAATTATTCAACTTATATGTTATACATAGTATGATTACAAATATTACTTGCTTAATATATTTTCTTGTTATGGTGTGGGCAGGTAAGAGTGTAGTTACAACCGGTAGGAAGATAATTGGAGCAACAAACCCATTGGAGTCTGCTGCTGGCACCATTCGTGGTGATTATGCTATTGACATTGGGAGGTAAAACATCTAATTTCCCAGTTTAGTGTTTGCTATAACGTACATTTGTCTCAAACCAATGTGCCAATAGTTAGGATCATTATGTCTTCCAGCACTCCTAACACCATGTTAAAACTCAGTTGACAACTTCTCTGCTGAATGATGTTATGTAATTCGGTATTTCGAGCTCTTATCCTGATAGTGATGTTGATTGCTCAGCGATTAAAAAAAACGTAAATCTGTTCCTTGGATAATCATTGGGTGCAGAATTTATCAGATTCTGTTCGTGTTCAGTTGCTAATGATTTTTCACCAAAGTCATAGTGCTGAGCATTGCAACAGAAAATGGCATTTGTGCCAAGTTCACCTTTTCTTTTATGGCTTCGTTGATAGCCATAATTCTGTTAAGAGCGCTAAGAAGGAAATTGCTCTTTGGTTTCCTGAAGGTGTCGCGCAGTGGCAGAGCAGCCTTCACTCTTGGATCTATGAGTAAAAGATATTATGAGTTAACTACTTTATTGGTACCCTTTTTTTTTAAACTGCAACTTAAGAAATTTTACAGATGTTTGAGTAGAAACATAGTTGCTTCAGACTTGTTTCCATTTGCTATTTCAGAAGACTAAGAGTCCATGCCTAGACTTTTTGGTCTCAAAGCTATCTCACATGTTTGGAGTCACTATGAAAGGATTGAAGAAGGTGATGATGGATGGTGGAAAGTAAGATGTAGTTATTGTCATATTGTTTTATGTATTATGTTTGGACTTTGGGCAATTGGACTTGTTAATCCTAAGGTTGATACTACTTTGCATTGTTATTAATGTGTTTGAACTATTACTTTGGAGTTTGGACATTACTGTGTATACATCTGTTTTTGGGTTGTGAAAGTTGGGATCTTTTTATCTCCTATTTTTGTTAGATTGGAAGTTGAGCTGTTTGCATTTTGTATGCACAGGCAATTGAGGTACTGCCATACTGGGTATGTTTAGTTTGAGGCAAAAAATGTACAGCTTTGTGTGCTGAAATTATTCAGTGAGAAGTTTAACTTTAAACTGAAATTATTGTGAGAAATGTTAGTTTTATGTGCAGCTTTGTGTGCAGTTTTCTGTTATCATATTTTTTTTATGTGTCGTTATTATGTGTTCAATATAGCAGCTGTAGTTTGATTCTTGTTAATCAGCTGTAGTTTAGCTTGAAGTGTCATATATAGCAGCTTCCAGTAAACTTTGTACAAAATTTACTTTGTACAAATATTAGCATTCAGCACTCTTAATTTTAGGTAATATTCAGCGTTCAACAATCAGCAATCTTAGTTTTAGTTTTACCTTATCGGGTAAACCGATAACCGAACCGATAATGATCAATAACCGATTAACCGATAACCGATAACCAATATCTTATCGGTTTGGTTATCGGGTTATGATATTTGTAAACCGATAACCGATAGGCAAAACCGATAATATTCAAAACCGAACCAAACCGACCGATGCCCACCCCTAATACACAGTCTCTTATTAGCACAAACACACAAACATTCTTGGTTCAAAATCTCTCTCTCTCACACTTAAAATTTTCTGCTCTCTTTTTGTGCTACTTGCTACTATTCTAAGTTAGCCGGCTGCAAGCCAAGGCTAATCATTGTGTTCTCCTGCTCCTTCACTTTGCTTACTATCTTCTTTACTTGTATGTTCTAGTTTCAATTCAAGTTCTAACAATAATATGGTTCTTTTATTGCTTCAGTTCATCCTGTTTCTAGTTTGCTTCTATTTATGGTTTTGCTGTGAAACTTGTAGTTGATATGTTTACATTATTAGCATGTTATGTACTCCCCTTCCTTAGGATCAGTATATTACCCCCTCTGTGTTGTTTCTGAACATGTCTGTACCAATTATCTCTACATGTTATGTATTTACTATCATATGCTCCATGTATCCCCAAATCCCTATCACCCCTGTATGTAAGTTTGTTCCTTATGTCTGGTTCTGTGACTGTCTGGTTAGTTGTCTAACAATTCCCAAGACCTTTGCTTGTTATGTGTGTACAATCAGGTGTTCTATGTATCCCCAAATCCCTTGACCCCTGTTTGTGACTACTGAACTTGCTTTGGTTCTGTGACCCCTAGCTGTGTATGAACTTGTCTTAAGGGTGTTGTGTTTGGACTGTTGTTTACTACCCCGCTCTCTTTTCAAACTGTCTCAGTTGTTTTACTAAATTATTTCAAACAAACTTCCTTTTAATACAGTTTTCCCACTAAAACCTTTCAATTTATGTCAAACACTTTCACTCTGCTCCTAAGTCAATATGTTCTACCCCCTCCGGTATATGTACTACCTTGGGATCCTCTTGAGAACCCTCTGAACTCTGGCGTACTGAGGCTGGCCCTTCCATACTGCACTTATTCATTTTGGTTACTAAGTCTAGGTGTAGGAACTGCCTAGGATCCTTGAGATCCTTAGGGAACTTCGATGCGCCTAGACTATGACATTGTCTATGGAATTGAGGCATTTGAGGCTATTGGAGGCTTTGGAAATTCGGGCCTATCTGTAGGCTCCCTATAGAATAACTTCTTATTTCTTATTTACTTATGTAATTCATTCATATGGTCCGCAATAATTTGTAATCAAATATTGGGGTAACTAGTGAAAGGGTGGGTAGCTACATATTTGTGGGTAATACGTGTAGGAACCATGCCTATAGGACTTTACAATTTGCGTTGTTTGCCTTTATAAGTAGAAACCATGCCTATAGGACTTTTGTATCTTGTTATATTAGAAATCATACCTATAGGTCTCAATTGATTCCAAAATAGAAATCATGTTTAATGGGTCTTAAATCAGTTTCACAAGTAGATGTCATGCCTATAGGATATAATCCAAATTCGACTTCTGTTATAACAAGTGTTTATGTATGTTTCCATATGTCATCATGCCTGCAAGTCTTTAAAATAAGTATTAAAATTAGATATCATGCCTATAGGGAACACCATCAGATTCTGCCTATAGATCTAAACTAGTTTGGTTTTAAATAAATTAATCCGGTTAATAATTAGCTCACTTCTAAACTAAATTAATTGAGTGGTTTATATTTCCTTGAAATGAGTTTTTTAAAACTGCCTTAATCTATTATTAGACATCATGCCTATAGGGATTAAAGAGTCCGTTTCAAAACCTGCCTTGTTTCACTATATAAAATGTAGTCATCAGTATTCCGCGTATAGGCAAGCCTGTAGGGCGTTTTCAAAACTTGCAATTCTGAAACTGTTTCTATGACTTAATGTTGTTCTGGTTTAAGCAAGCTTTAAAATTAGTAGGCCACCGATAGGATCATTACTTCTGAGTTTATAAAACAAACTGCCGGTTTTCTATACATTCACTTAGGCATTATGCCTTAGGATACTGTTTAACAAAAAGCCTTATTTGTGCTTGAGTCGTGCTGTTTATGTGCCTTGTTTGAGGAGGAAACTTTGAGCCTCTAATTGCTCCATTTATATTTGCTAAGAGTCCTAATTGTTCTTGCATGTTGCCTTAGTATTTTTACCTTTAAAACCTTAGGGGTCTGTCAAGAACCACCTATAGGTAAAGGTCCTAATTCCCTCCAGGACCATTATGAAGGGACGAGTAACAGCACACAATTGAGATCGCTGACCAACACTCGCTTTGAATGACCACTAAGGGGATGGGAAGGGTATATATGGGATATGATGACTACGCGCTAATGTTACGTGTAGCCCCTCATTGAGGAGTGTTTACCGGACATTGTGTGAGGTGATACTATAGGCTAACCAACCTAGGACTCCTCCTTTTCCAAAATTCCTTTTTCTATTTAAAACCTTTGTTTTATACAACTCGTTCAAAAAATCTTTATCTTATTACTTGAGTTATCCAACGTGCTTTACTCGCAACCTATTTGATTCAACTGTTTATGGACTAATTTGTGAATATATGTTCGGCCGGGACCCACAATTGTGGACCAAGAGGGGTGACTAACACCTTCCCTTCGAGGTTATTTCAAACTCTTACCCTAAATCTCTGGAATGGAAACCAATCCAAGAGTTAATCACTCTAGGTGCCCTAACGCACTGTAATCCGTTAGGTGGTGACTCTTCAAATACCCAATTCCCAAAAGGAAATGAGTTATCACACCCCATGGAATGTCGAAACCTAGACCTCTCTCCGCGGAGGGAAAAAAGGGGTGCGACAACATCTCCAAAAATATTATGTGAATTACGTGCCTCGGTCCAAGATAATAGACACTGGCACACCATAAAGCTGAAAAATCTCCTGAATATAAATGCGAGCCAGTTGCTCTGAAGGGCAGATAGTCATGACTGGAATGAAGTGTGTAGACTTGGTTAGCCTGTCTACAATAACACACACAACATCAGATCTCCTCAAAGTTCGTGGATGTCCAACTACAAAATCCATAGTGATACGCTTTCACTTCCACTCCGAAATATCAAGCCTATGAAGCAAAACACTCGGTCTCTGATGCTCGTACTTCACCAACTGACAGTTCAAACACCAAGAAAGATACTCAACAATATCCTTCTTCATCCTCCGCCACCAATAGTGTTGCCTCAAGTCCTAGTACATCTTCACGTCACCCAAATGAATGAGATACCGCGAACTATGGGCCTCCTCAAGTATCCGCTCATGCAACCCATCTACAATCGAAACACAGATCCGAGCCTGCATCCTCAATACCCATCCTTTCATAGTGACTCCAAACATGTGAGATAGCTTTGAGACCACAAAGTCGAGGCATGGACTCTTAGTCTTCTGAAATAGCAAATGGAAACAAGTCTGAAGCAACTATGTTTCTACTCAAACATCTGTAAAATTTCTTAAGTTGCAGCTTAAAAAAAAAGGGCACCAATAAAGTAGTTAACTCATAACATCTTTTACTCATAGATCCAAGAGTGAAGGCTGCTCTGCCACTGCGCGACACCTTCAGGAAACCAAAGAGCAATTTCCTTCTTAGCGCCCTCAACAGAATTGTGGCTATCAACGAAGCCATAAAAGAAAAGGTGAACTTGGCACAAATGCCATTTTCTGTTGCAATGCTCAGCACTATGACTTTGGTGAAAAATCATTAGCAACTGAACACGAACAGAATCTGATAAATTCTGCACCCAATGATTATCCCAGGAACAGATTTACGTTTTTTTAATCGCTGAGCAATCAACATCACTAGTAGGATAAGAGCTCGAAATACCGAATTACATAACATCATTCAGCAGAGAAGTTGTCAACTGAGTTTTAACATGGTGTTAGGAGTGCTGGAAGACATAATGATCCTAACTATTGGCACATTGGTTTGAGACAAATGTACGTTATAGCAAACACTAAACTGGGAAATTAGATGTTTTACCTCCCAATGTCAATAGCATAATCACCACGAATGGTGCCAGCAGCAGACTCCAACGAGTTTGTTGCTCCAATTATCTTCCTACCGGTTGTAACTACACTCTTACCTGCCCACACCATAACAAGAAAATATATTAAGCAAGTAATATTTGTAATCATACTATGTATAACATATAAGTTGAATAATTAACTTACCAAAGTTTTAACTTACAACTATCTAAGATTCTACATATCATCATCGCAGGGTTCGTTTCCAAGATTGGCAAAATCTATGATAATATATATTAACAAGTCAAACAACAAAAATATTAAATAAACTATTTATAAAAATAATATACAATCAAACAAATTAAAATATTGCTACCTTGTTCTAGTTGCTCGAGAACATCTAAATCTTCCTCAACACTTACAGGTAATGGCTCACTTCGAAGCCAATCTTGAAGGCACAAGAGAACTTCCACCAATTTAGGAGTCAATGAACTCCTAAATGAATCAAGAATACGCCCTCCAGTGCTAAATGCACATTCAGATGCAACACTTGAAATAGGAATAGATAATACATCCCGAGCCATCTCAGCAAGAATGGGGAATCTAGGTGAGTTTACTTTCCACCAAAGCAATATATTACCGTCTGCTATTTCATTTTCAACTTCTTCTGTTAGATATTTTTCCAATTCTGATTTAGAATCTGAACCTCCAATCCCAGCTTTATGTCTTTTTAATTCTTCAAAGAAAGAACCAAAAGATCCATTTGAAGTTTCCATTGTGTCCAATGAAGAGTTAGATAAACATGAAGAGGGACGACAAACTTTATCTTTTGAATAAGACTTTACATACTCATCAAACAATGAAGTCATGTATGTATGTACTCCCTTCACGATAATTGGCCCTTTCTCTTCGAACATCTTCGCAAGTGCAAAACTAACAGAATCAAACTTGTACCGAGGATCCAAAACACATGAAATGAAAATCATTTTGTTCATTTTTTCTGGATCACCCCAATACTTATCAAATTTCTCCTTCATCTTCTTTGCCATTAAACCCAACAAAACATCTTCATTTAATATCAATTGTTTCAAGTAAACAACAACTTCACAAATTTCAAGAAAATGATGATTTGATGTAACATAAAGTGAGCCAGATACCTTTACAGTAAGCTTATAAAAGATTTCAAGAAATTTTGTCAATTTCTTTACATCCTCCCAATCACTACTCAAAAGTGTATCTGCAGGACTTCCATTTACAATATCAACAAACTCAAGATGATGTGACAAGCCAATATCATGATCAACATATTCTAAAATTGCACTCTCATATTCAATAGCCCTGTTCAACATTAAGTATGTAGAATTCCACCTTGTAGGAACATCCAAACATAAAGATTTCCTAACTAGATTTCCTTCATCACAACATTCCTGAAACTTTTTCCACCTAGCAGGAGACTGCCTGATATATCTCACTGCTTGCCTAATACGTTCAATAGACACAATTGATTCTTTTATACCATCCTGAACAACAAGATTCATAATATGAGCCATACACCTCACGTGAAGGTGCTTACCATTCATAGAATTGGTCCCCCATTTAGTTAACTTCTTAGAAAGCTCCTTCACCGTCACATCATTTGAACTAGCATTATCAACTGTGACAGTGAAAATCTTTTGTAACCCCCACTCTTTCAAACAATTAACAATACTATTTGCCATATCTTCCCCCCTATGACTAGAAATTGGACAAAAGTTGACAATTCTTTTATGCATTTTCCATTCACTATCAATCCAATGAACAGTAATACACATATAATTTATTCGTTGTAAGGAAGTCCAAGTATCAGTGGTAAGGCAAACTCTCTGATCTTTAAAAAGCTTCACCAACTTACGTTTTTCATCATTGAAAAGATCAAAACAGTCACGAGTCACAGTTCTACGTGAAGGAATTCGAAAAAAAGGTTGTGCAACTTTCATAAAATTCATAAAACCTTCCTTTTCAACAAAGCTGAAAGGAAGTTCATCAACGATCACCATACGACACAAAGCCTTCCTACATTGTTCTTGATCAAATTTCCAAGGAACAACGGCTACATCACCCTTATTACCCCCCGGAATAGGGTTAAAGCCTAGTTTTGATTGACTTTTTGCAACATCTAAAGGCATTTTTAAACACTTGGCCATATGTGTAAGGAGTGATTTCGTACCATTATCTTTTGAATCGGCAAAATATTCTCTTTTGCAATGTTTACAAACACCCTTTTGATTTCCTTCCGGATCAATAATTTGGTCGAAATATTCCCATGCAACAGACCTCTTTTTTCTTTGTTTTTTTGCTTTCGATTGAACTGATTGAGATTGTGATGTGGCATTTGAATTAGAAGCTCCACTTTCACCAATCACCTTATCAATCATGATATTTTCATCCATGTTTTTGTGTCACTGTGAATTTGATTTAAAAGAAATCAAGTAGCGAGACAACAAAATCTTAAAATGAAACACATATAACTACATATTTAGCTTAAAATCTTAAAATGAAACACATATTTTTTTAATAAATGCTCAATACTTGGTATTTAGACAGGACACAATTTGCACAATATGTGATAGTGCACCTGAGACCAAACAATATGTTATAGTATAAATCAGTATAGTATGAAAAAGGAAACCAAACAATCAGTGTAGTATAAATTCAAGAAACCAAATATTTTAGGGAAACTAAGACCAATCAGTCTTAGTTTGGTCCCGCTTCTGCGTCCTTTCGATTTCCCATTTAGTTAACTTCTTTTGTAACCCCCACCCTTTCGAGCTTCATAAAAAAGGAAAATATGCAAAAATTGATTTCTAAGATACCAAACTAAGACGAATTCAGAAATGGGATATGAAACACTAACCTTAGTGCAACGCTCTGCCGGAAAAAGATATAGAAAACTGAGTTTTGACGGGCTCAGTCGTGTGGGCGTGACTGCGTGAGTCATGAGGCAGAGAACTGGTGAGGGCTTGACTGCTTCAGCCGTGTGGCAGGTGGCGGACTGGTAGAGAACTGGGTGAGGACTGTGGACTAAGGGCTTGACTGACTGACTGAGCCTCAGTGTTTTGTTACTGAAGGACTTTTCCGCCTTAGAAATGAAGGACTCTGAGGGCTTGAGCACTGAGGGCTTGAGCTTAACTTGTCACTGAGGGCTTCAGCTTAACTGAGGAGTGTGGAGTGAGGACTGAGGACTTCAAGGCTCAAGCACAGGAAAGGAAAGGAGTTAGTGAGGCTGTGACTGTAAGGAGGCGGACAGACAGACTAATGAAAATGAAAGTATGAAACCCTAGTATTATTACTAGACTAAAGGGTATACTAGTAAATTAGTAAACCCTTATTGGGTTATCGGTTTACCCAATAACAGATTTGATAAACCGAGCCCGAACCGATAACCCAATAAGAAATTTGTTTTAACCCGTTACCGAACCATTAGCCCAATAACCCAATACCGATAACCCAATAAGTAATTAACGGTTCGGGTTATCGGTTTTACCCGATATATGCCCACCCCTACTGTGTTGCACCATGTCCTTAAGGAAAAGCAAGTGGAAAACAGTTGGACTACGCAAGCAAGAACTCTGCTGGACTCCAAAATATCTAACCTCACAAACCGATTGGCCGAAGCCTAAACATCCAATGCTAATGATCTATCTATAACTGGAATATAAGTAAGACTCCTGGATCTCGATCATTAATTAAAATCAATATGTCAACTCAAAAAGTCAATCTGGGCCTGCACCCTAGAACCAAACAAAAATCACACATTTCGAACACCCATTCTGATACGAGTCCAAATATATGTTATCATCCAATTCCAACCTCAAATCAACCCACAAATCACCAAGTCTCACTCTCTAAAATCATAGTCAAAAATCCTTAAATTTCACCTTGAATTCTCGTAAATTAGGTGTAATAATCTATGGTAATCAATATCTAACACCAAAAGTAAGTAAATATCACTTACCCATTCAATTGTGAAGAAAATCACTCTAATATAAATATGCCCGGCAAAACCTCACCTGCGGACTACTTAGTCGCACCTGTAATGCCGCATCTACGGAAAAACCAAAGCAAATGCAGAAATGACTTACTTCTCGTCTAGCCGCTTCTGTGGACCCCAAGCCATTTCTGCGGCTCTGCTTCTTCGGAAGAATTTACGCACCTGCGCACCATTATGCATTTGCAGACTTCCTCTTCCAGCCTCCTCCTTCACACCTGCAGCTCCGCATTTGCGGCCAAGCCCCGCGCAAATGATAAAACACCATAAGATCACCGTCTTCAGCAATGCCAACAAATCCATAAATGGTCTGAACACAATCTGAAACAAGCCCGGGGCCTCCGGGACCCTGTCCCATCATACCAACCAACCCCAAAATATAATAGAGACCTACTCGAGGCCTCAAATCACACCAAATAATAACAAAACCGTAAATTGTACCTCAATTCAAGCCTAAGGAAACTAATGAACTTTTCAAATTCAAAACTTATGCCGAAGAAGCCTAATAAACTTGTAATGACCTCAAATTTTACATGCAAGCCCTAAATGACACAATATCACTATTCCAACTCCCGGAACCAAAATCCAAATCCGATACCATCAAGTTCAACTCCCGGTCAAACATAACAACCTTCCAAACCTTCAACTTCCCAACTTTCGCAAAAAACACCATGTGAACCTATAGACCTCCAAATTCACATCCGGATATACGCTAGTTCAAAATCACCATACGGGTCTGTCGGAACCATCAAAATACTATTCCAGAGTCGTCTACACAAAAGTCAAGCTTCGGTCAACTCTTAGAACTTAAGCTCCAACCTTGGGACTAATCCCGATTCACTCCAAACCCTCACTGAAACTAAACCAACCACCTCGACACATCACGTTACCATAAATACACATAAGCAAGGCATCAAATAGGAGAAACGAGGCTAAAATAGTCAAAAGGACCGACCGGGTCGCTACATTTTCCTTTTCTTAAATAAATGTTCATCCTTGAACGAGTATACAGACATACCTGAAGTGCCAAAAAGGTGAGGGTATCAGCTCCACATATCATGCTCGCTCTCCCAAGTCACCTACTCGACCTGTTGACCTCTTCACTGAACCTTCATCGATGCAATGTTCTTTGACCTCAAATTCTGGACATGCCTGTCAAAAATAGCAACCAGCTCCTCAACACAGGTCAAATCCTTATCCAATTGTACTAAGATGAATCCTAGCTCATGTGACGGATCACCATAATACTTCTGGAGCATGGAAACATGGAACGCCGGGTGAACTCCGGATAAGCTGTGTGGTAATGCAAGTCTCTAGGCCACGTTACCGATTCTCTCAAGAATCTCTAAAGGGCCAATATACTGAGGGCTCAACTTGCCCTTCTTCCTGAACCTCATCAAACCCTTCATAAGAGATAATCTAAGCAAAACCCTCTCATCCACCATGAATGCCACATCACGAGCCATTCGATCAGCATAACTCTTCTGCCTAGACTGGGCTGTGCAAAGCCATTCCTGAATCAACTTCACCTTCTCCAAAGCATCATAGAAAAAGTTAGTGCCAAATAACCTAGCCAATATACCGAGATAATAGACACTGGCACACCATGAAGCCGAAAAATCTCCCGAATATCAATACGAGCCCGTTTCTCTGAAAGGCAAATAGTCATGACTGGAATGAAGTGTGTAGATTTGGTTAGCCTATCCATAATAACGCACACAACATCAGATCTCCTCAAAGTCCATGGATGTCCAACTACAAAATCCATAGTGATATGCTCTCACTTCCACTCCGGAATATCAAACCTATAAAGCAAAACACTCGGTCTTTAATGCTCGTACTTCACCAACTGACAGTTCAAACACCGAGAAAGATACTCAAAATTATCCTTCTTCATCCTCCGCCACCAATAGTGTTGCCTCAATTCCTGGTACATATTCGTGTCACCGAAATGAATGAAATACCTCGAACTATGAGCCTCCTCAAGTATCCACTCATGCAACCCATCTACATTCGAAACACGGATCCGACCCTACATCCTCAATACCCATCATCCCCAATTATAACCTCATTGGCATCATCGTGTTGCACCATGTCCTTAAGGAAAAGCAAGTGGAAGGCAGTTGGACTATGTAAGCAAGAACTCTGTTGGACTCCGAAATATCCAACCTCACAAACCTATTGGCCGAAGCCTAAACATCCAATGCTAATGGTCTATTTATAACTGGAATATAAGTAAGACTCCCGGAGCCCTATCATTGATTAAAATCAAAATGTCAACTCAAAAATTCAATCCGGGCCTGCACCCCAGAACTAATCAAAAATCATAGATTTCGAACATCCATTCCGATACGAGTCCAAATATATGTTTTTCATCCAATTCCAACCTCAAATTGACCCTCAAATCACCAAGTCTCCCTCTCCAAATTCAGAGTAAAAAATCCCTAAATTTCACCTTAAATTCTCGTAAATTAGGTGTAATAATCTATGGTAATCAATATCTAACACTAAAAGTAAGTAAAGTTCACTTACCCATTCAATTGTGAAGAAAAGCACTCTAAAATCGCCCTTAGCCGAGCTCCACAACTCCAAATATGGGAGAAATAACAAAACCTTAATGATATAAAACTGCCCGACAAAACCTCACCTGCGGTCTACTTAGTCGCACCAGCGATGCTGCATCTACGGAAAAACCATCGCTAATGCAGAAATGACTAACTTCTCGTCTAGCCGCTTTTGTGGACCCCAAGCCATTTCTGTAGAAGAATTTTCGCACCTGCGCACCATGGTCTGCATCTACGGACTTCCTCTTCCAACCTCTTCCTTCACACCTGCAGCTCCGCATTTGCGGCCAAGCCCCCCGCATATGCAAGAACACCAGAAGATCACAGTCTTCAGCAATGCAAACAAATCCATAAATGGTCTGAACACAATCTGAAATAACCTCAGGGCCTCTGGGACCCTGTCCCATCATACCAACCAACCCCAAAATATAGTAGAGACCTGCTCGAGGCCTCAAATCACACCAAATAACATCAAAACCACAAATTGTTCCTCAATTCAAGCCTAAGGAAACTAATGAACTTTTCAAATTCAAAACTTATGCCAAGAAGCCTAATAAACTTGTAATGACCTCAAATTTTACATGCAAGACCTAAATGACACAACATATCTATTCCAACTCCCGGAACCAAAATCCGAATCTGATACCATCAGGTTCAACTCCCTATCAAACCTAACAACCTTCCAAACTTTCAACTTTCACAAAAAGCACCATGTGAACCTACGGACCTCCAAATTCACATCCGGATATACGCCAGTTCAAAATCGCCATATGGGTTTATCGGAACCATCAAAATACTATTCCAGAGTCCTCTACACAAAACTCAAGCTTCGGTTAACTCTTAGAACTTAATCTTCCAACCTTGGTACTAATCCCGATTCACTCCAAAACCTCTTCGAAACTAAGACAACCACCTAGACAAATCACGTAACTATAATACACATAAACAAGGCATCAAATAGGAGAAACGAGGCTAAAATAGTCAAAAAGATCGACCAAGTAGTTACATTCTCCCCTTCTTAAATAAATGTTCGTCCTTGAACGAGTATACAGACATACCTGAAGTGACAAAAAGGTGAGGATATTGGCTCCACATATCATGATCAGTCTCCCAAGTCACCTCCTCGACCTGTTGACCTCTCCACTGAAACTTCATCGATGCAATGTTCTTTGACCTCAAATTCTGGACCTGCCTATCAAAAATAGCCACCACCTCCTCAACACAGGTCAAATCCTTATACAATTATACTAAGATGAAACCTAGCTCATGTGACGGATCACCATAATACTTCCGGAGCATGGAAACATGGAACACCGGTGAACTCCGGATAAGCTGTATGGTAATGCAAGTCTCTAGGCCACATCACCGATTCTCTCAAGAATATCTAAAGGGCTAATATACTGAGGGGTCAACTTGCCCTTCTTCCTGAACCTTATCAAACCCTTCATAAGCGATATTCTAAGCAAAAGCCTCTCATCCACCATGAATGCCACATCACAAGACCTTCGATTAGCATAACTCTTCTACCTAGACTGCATTGTACGAAGCCACTCCTGAATCAACTTCATCTTCTCCAAAGCATCATAGAAAAAAGTTAGTTCCAAATAACCTAACCTCCCAGGCTCAAACCAACCAAACGACAAAAGACATCGCCTGCCATATAAGGCCTTATAAAGAGCTATTTAGATGCTCAACTGGCACCTATTGTTGTAGGCAAACTCTGTTAGTGGTAGAAACTGATCCTATGAAACATCGAAATCAATAACATATGCACGTAACATGTCCTCTAATATCTGAATAATGCGCTCTGACTGTTTGTCCGCCTGGGGAAAAAATGTCGTACTCATCTCGACATGTGTGCCCAACTCTCACTGCACATCTCTAAAAATATGATGTGAATTGCGTTCCTCGATCCAATATAATAGACACTGGCACACCATAAAGCCGAAAAATCTACCGATTATAAATGCGAGCCAGTTGCTCTAAAGGGCAGATAGTCATGACTGGAATGAAGTGTGTAGACTTGGTTAGCATGTCCACAATAACCCATACAACATTAGATTTCCTCAAAGTTCGTGGATGTCCAACTACAAAATCCATAGTGATACGCTTTCACTTCCACTCCGGAATATCAAGCCTATGAAGCAAAACACTCGGTCTTTGATGCTCGTACTTCACCTACTAACATTTCAAACATCGAGAAAGATACTCAACAATATCATTCTTCATCCTTCGCCACCAATAGTGTTGCCTCAAGTCCTGATACATTTTCACGTCACCCAAATGAATGAAATACCGCAAACTGTGGGCCTCCTCAAGTATCCACTCATGCAACCCATCTACTCTTGGAACACGGATCCGACCCTTCATCCTCAACACCCATCATCCCCAATTATAACCTCATTGGCATCACCATGCTGCACCATGTCCTTAAGGACAAGCAAGTGGAAGACAACTGGACTACACAAACAAGAACTCTACTGGACTCTGAAATACCAACCTCGCAAATCGATTGGCCAAAGCCTAAACATCCAATGCTAATGGTCTCTCTATAAATGGAATATAAGCAAGACTCCCCATTCTCTCAGCCTTCCTACTCAAAGCATCGGCCACCATATTGGCCTTTTTGGCATGATAGAGAATGGTGATATCACAGTTTTTAGTAGCTCTAACCACCTTTGTTGCCTCAAGTTAAGATATCTTTACTTGAATAAGTATTGTAGACTCCTGTGATCTGTGAACACCTTACATGACACGTCGTAAAAATAATGCCTCCAAATCTTCAACATGTGAACAATGGCTTCCAATTCCAAATCGTGCACTGGGTAGTTTTTCTCATGGGGCTTCAACTGACACAAAGAAATCACTCCACCCTCCTACATCAACACACACCTGATGCCAATTCATGAAGCATCACAATAAACTATATAAGAACCTGATGTTGAAGGCAAAACTAGAACCGAGATACAGTCAAGGTAATCTTGCACTTTTGAAAGCTCTCCTCACATTCGTCAGACCACCTAATGGGGCACCCTTATGGGTCAATCTAGTCAAAGGTGCTGCAATGGACGAGAAACCCTTCACGAAACGGCAATAATACCCAGCTAATCCAAGGAAACTCCGGATCTCAATAGTAGAAGATGGCTTGGGCCAACTCTGAACTGCCTTAATCTTCTTCAGATCTACCTTAATCCCCTTATTGGACACCACGTAGCCCATGAATTCCACCGGATCAAGCCAAAAATCGCACTTAAAGAATTTAGCATATAGCTTCTTCTCCCTCAAAGCATGCAACACGATCCTCAAGTGTCCTCTCGGCTGCAAGAATACACCAATATATCATAAATGAACAGGATGATGAAGGAATTAAGATATGGCTAGAACACGCTATTCATCAAGTGCATAAAGGCTTCCAGGGCATTGATCAGCCCAAAAGACATCACCAAAAACTCATAGTGACCATAGCAAGTCCTGAAAGCAGTCTTCGGAATATCTGAAGCTCAGATCTTCAACTGATGGTACTCCGATCTCAAATTAATCTTCAAGAATACCTTTGCGTCCTATAGTTTATGAAAAAATAATCAATACATGATAGTGGGTACTTGTTCTTGACTGTAACCTTGCTCAACATCCTGTAGTAAATACACATCCTCATAGACCCAACTTTCTTCTTCACAAATAAAACTGGATTATCCCAAGGCGAGACACTCTGCCTGATGAAACCCTTATCAAGCAACTCCTGAAGTTGTCCTTTTAATTCCTTCAACTCCATTGGTGCCATGTGATATGGTGGAGTAGAGATGGACTGAGTGCCCAACACCAAGTCAATACTAAAATTACTATCCCTATAGGGTGGCATGCCCGGTAGGTCTACTAGAAACACATCTGGAAACTCTCTCACTTTCGGAACTGACTCAACGATAGGTGTATCAACACTAACATCCCTCACAAAGGCAACAACCCCTTCTCCACCATCCGTTGTGCCTTCAAAATGGATACCATCCTACAAGGAATATGATCAAATGTACCTCTCCACTCCAACTGCAACAAACCTGACATAGCCAATGTCATGGTCTTAGCGTGATAATCCAGGATAGCGTGATATGATGATAGAAGTCCATGCCCAAAATCACATCAAAATCCATTAAATAAAAGGTCCACCCCAGTCTCAGAACCCCCGATAGTGGCCAAACATGACTGATAGACACGGTATACCACAATTGAATTCCCTATAGGTGTAGACACATAAATAGAAGTACCTAAAGAATTACAAAACACGTTAAAATATTAAGCAAAATAGGATGACACATACGAATAAGTGGAATCCGGATCAAATATAACTGATGCATTTCTATGACAGACTGGAATAATACCTGTGATGACAACATCTGATGCAACTGCCTTTGTCCTACTAGGGAAAAACATAACAATGGTACTAGCCACCCCTGTAGGACAGCCTTTACCCAACTGTCCTCTACCCATAGCTAGCTATGCAGGGGGAGTATCAACCGGAGCAGAAACCATAGCCTGAGAACCATATGAAGGCCCACCCCTCCAAAGTCAGGGAAAATCTCTTATAATGTACCTAGTATTACCACACCTGAAGCATGGCTGGCTGGTACTGAGTCACAACCGGTCATCTAGAATAACCATTGAAGGAACCCCTTATAGGAGGTGCACTAAAATATGGCTGCCCCACATGAGTACCCTAAGGTCCCTGACTAGCTGGAGTATCACGAAAAACCTAAAGTGCAGATTGAACTGGTAGACTGATAAAGCCTCTACCATGACGGATCTTAACCCCAGAGTAGGAGCCCCTGAATCCTCCAGAACCACGAGGCCTCTTAGTCTCCCTATCCTTCCTCTCATGACCTCAGATATGCTCTAACCTCCTAGAAATCTCCACAACCTATTGGAATGGAGTATTAGTCTCCACTTCCCAAGCCATCCTAAATCTGAGACTATAGCTGAGTCCCCCTATAAATTTATGGACTCTCTCTAATTGTGGAAACCAAAGAAGGTGCATGAAGAGATAGCTAACTAAACCTCATGGCATACTTAGACAAGGTCATAGTCCCCTAACACAGCTGCTCGAACTCTGTGCGCTACCCATACTTGAGGGTCTATGAAACAAACTCCCTTAGAAATAGATTAAAAAATTGAGCCCAAGTGAGTGGTGCTGCAATAGCTGGTCTACTCTCCTCATCTGGCTGCTACATCTATATGCCGACCCGCTAGCTAAAAAGTTGTACGATCAACCTTGCTCACCTCAACTATGCCCATAGTGAGCAGCATACAGTGACACTAATCCAGAAAACCATATACATCCTCAGAAGTTTCGCCACTGAAAGTAGGAGGATCATACTTCTTGAACCTCTCTAACCTCTTCTGTTCCTCGGCCTGACCTCAAGCGAAACCGCAATTATGGGCTATGACGGCATAACACCTGGAGCATGATCAATATGGGCCCGCTACTCTAGATTATGGGCGGCAGGAATATGAGCTCCTCCCCCAACCTAAGAAGTAATTGGTGCAACTAGGATCTGTGAGCACGTGATTTTTGTTTACACGACAATTACTCCAAAAAGAAATCAAAATAATAACAAATGGCCTTGCCATACAATTTTTGGAATTTACGTAGCATTTTTTGTTAGCTATTTGTAGTCTTTGTCCATGTCTATTTAGTCTTATCCAACAAAAATACAAAAAATATATATATGTCGCGTGTGAGGAATTAATCAAACTACAATTTGTTCTTAAAAGGAAAATCATAAAAAATGTGCGTCTTTTATTCTATTTTGTTGTCATTAAGTGATTTTATTTTAATTAAATGTTTAATATGAGTGATAATGGTTGTTTGAGTATTAATTAATATTGGTATGGTTTTATCTTGATTTTATAATTTAGTTAGGAATTTTTATTTTTATAAGAAGGAAAATATTGGATTTGGGCCAAACTTTCAAATGAAATTAGGCCCAAAGCAATACAAATGACCCAGTCCAACCAGGTCCTATGCAAGACGCTCCAAACGACGCCGTATAGGCATCATCTTTTTGAGCCATTGATTAATTCAGAGGAACGGCCCAGATCAGGCCAATCCTTTACTCAAACGACGCCGTATAAGGCCGTCTAATCTCAACCGTTAAAACCCAATCCCATCCAACGGCCTCAGGTCACCCCCATGAACCCGACCCGTTCAACCTCGGACTAACCCAACCCCTGACATTTGAAACGACACCGTTCCCCACCAGCTGAAAGATCCTGGCCCTTTATCTCGCCTGATCCGACGGCCAGGATCTATCCACTCACTAACTATATAAATCTAAAACCTTAACCCACGCCCCATCCAAACACCCCCCCCCCCTTTATCGTCCTCACCACAGACCCAAACCCTTTAGAACCCTAGCCGCCCCTGTGCACCTTCACCGTAAACCCGGCGGCAAGGACGCCGGTGACCACCACCTTAACACCCTAGGACCCTCTCAACCCCCTGAACACAGATCCACTAACCATGGGTCTCGAATCCTCCCCCACCATCTCAAATCTTCATTTGAAGATTTGAGTCGGACCTTGACCTACACCAAACCACCCCAGATTCACACTAGACAATCCCCTGACCTCCCTCGTGACCAAAGCAAGCTTGGTTTGGTCCGAATCTACCCACAAACCCCAAAAACCCAAATCTGAAGAATCGAACCCTAGAACACCAAAATTTGTGGAGTCAGATTGGATTTAAACGGAAGTTTGGGGTCTAGTAGATCCTAATCAAAGTGTTCTCGTTCGAAAACACCTTGGTTAGGATTTGTCCGACCTCAAATGGGAAAATCAAGCTCGGGCTTGGGTCATCCATGTTAAAACATGTTCTGGTTTGTTCACTGTTTCCTTTTGTTATCTATTTAATGTAGATTAATTTATCAGCATGTTTGTTTAGTTTGTTTGTCTATTTTTTTTGGGATTTCTGTTGTCAGCTTGTTTCCCCGTTTCCATAAGACCTTTTTATTTGGTCGTTTGTTTATTCTGTTATGTTGAATTCGTATAGTAGTATACATATTTCAATGTGTTTAACTTCATCGAATCAATAAGGCCTGGTTTTCCCCTGTATCGTGCAAAATGGTCAAGAACAGTCTATGCCCTATTTGTGTTTGTTTGATCGATTGTTTGTTCCATGTTATAATTAGTTTAGTCGATTCGATACGTGTTGTCGATTAATTTCAGCTGTTGAATGGTGACAATTTGATTCATTTTGTTTTGTTTCCTGCCGAAACTTTATTTGAATCCAACTAGGAACTGGTTATAGTTTGGTAGTTGTTTAATTTGAATCAGAAACATTTATGAGTTAGGTTATAGTTTCAGTTCAGTATTGAGTTTTGAATTGATATCATGTGTATTCTTGGGCAGCATGTGCACTATGGTTCTTTAATAATTAGAGCAAATGGGACAGCATGTGCTGTCAGGCCATATTCAGGCTGCCCATACCCTTGTTTAGTTTAATAAGATGATCAAAAGGGCTGTCAGGGGAATATCATGGGAGGGGTTTTACTTTTTAAGGGTTTGAGTGGAAAAACAGCAAAAAAGAGGGGATCTGAATGGTTTTACAGACTGTAAATGGCCTGATACTGGGCTATAAAAGAAGGAGAGTTTCCATTAGTTAAGGACAGACATATATATACCAGATACACACAGACATATAGAGACACAAAGAGATATAGAGACAGAGCATACACACACAGACACAGATACACACACACATACACAGATACACACACACATACAAAGAGAAGCTGAATTTAGACAGAAACAGCTTTGAATAAGAAAGAGAGGTTTCAGAAATCAGGGAGGGAGATAGAAAAGAAATTCTTGTTTGTTTGAAACTGAAAACACTGTTGTTCCTCATCCTTTTGTTTGAAATTTAGCATCAAGTTGCTACTGGTTCTGTCGATATTTAGGATTTTTCTTTGAGTATTTGAAAATCGACATTGGGTACTGTATCATCGGTTTATTTGCTTTGGTTCGTGTTGCCTGGGATTGTCATTGTTGCTGTGTTGCTTTGTCGTTGCTGCTATCTTGTTGTTGCTGCTGCTGATTTTCCCTATCTTCTTCTTCTTCTTCTTCTTTGCATTTTCAGCATTCCAGGTACACATTTCGAATCCCACATTGATGTAACTGTTACAGTTGAAAGCATGAAGTGAAAGATGTTGAAGAAGTTTGATTATTTGCTGCAATACTCATGGTATATTGATGGGCTCGTGTAACTTGCTAGTTTGTAATTCAATAGCATAAAATGATAGTTAGTTTACACTTAACTAAAGTTTTAGTCTTTTTTTTTATTATGATTCATAGTTGTTTGATTGTGTGAAGGATGCAATTATGCAATTCGTAGAATGCATGAATAGTTGACATAGTGATAACTAGATTCCTTTTCAGCTATAATTGTATGCATAGGGTAGAATGCTTCAACCTTATTCAATACAACGCAGTTTTGATTTATTTTAAGTCTTTTTATCGGATCCCGTTAGGCAGTATATAGGACCCCGTTCGAATTCCATTAGTAACAATTTCTAGTAGTTAATTCCCTTAATCTAGTCTAAATAAGTTAGTTAAATTCAACTCAAGAAATATTTGGAGTAAGTTTAGCCTTTCATCAAATTTCGCATGCAATCCCCTTTATCAAATTAAAGCATGCTTAACCCTCACCTCATGAACAATCAATCAGGTAATCAAACAAGTTTAGGTTCGGCAAACATAATAAGGATTCAGTCCGTATTTGTCCAAACCAGCAAAATTCGGCATCATCCTTTTCTTTAAAGATAAATGTAGTAAAGACGTAGTCATTGTAGGGTACCCTTCTAAAATAATGAGACGAGCCTCGCCGAATAAAAAGGCAAATTGCGGGGCCCTCAATAATTGGTCATAATAAATACTTAGAATTTGGGATGGACTGTTTAGTGAATTCCACTGCCTTCCCCAAAGATAATAACGCGTTAGACTTTTTAGGCGCGACTTAATTAAATTACATTCTTAAATTCGGGTGCGCATTTATGTGACCCAAATTCAAATCTCAACGGAGTCGAAATGTGTTAACAACTACGGGTGCATTGATTGTGACGTGGTTCGAGATGCATTTTCACGACGTTGCAATTCTATAAAAAATAAATGATAATAATAAAAGCGGTTTAAACTTAATAAAAGCACATAAGTCACAACATGTATTTAAATCAGATATTTAGCCATTATAACAATTTAAGCGACCGTGCTAGAACCACGGGATTCGAGGGTGCCTAACACCTTCCCTCGGGTCAACAGAATTCCTTACTTAGAATTTCTGGTTCGCAGACTTCATTTGGAAAAGTCGAATATTTTCCTCGATTTGGGATTCAAGATAAACCGGTGACTTGGGACACCAAAAGCCAAACCTTTCCCAAGTGGCGACTCTGAATTAAATAAATAATCCCATTTCGAATATTGTCACTTAAATTGGAAAAACTCCCTCGCGCATCTTACCCTTCGGGGCGGGCGCGCAAAAAGGAGGTGTGACAGCTCTGGCGACTCCGCTGGGGATTTAACCCAGAACCTCTGGTTCAGGGTTCAAGAATTCGAGCTTAGAATAATTGTTATATTTGGCTTTATTATCTGATCTTTATTACATGTTTTGGCATAACGTGCTAAATGTTGTCTTTTACCGCTTTGATATTATCTGAACTGTATATAAACTGTGCCGAAACCCTTCTCTTCTTACCTCCGGGGAGAAGCTCGCTGGTCGAGACTCCCTATTCTGTTAGTGTCAATACCTGAAATAAGAAAGAGGTCGGACAAGTTACAAAGCCGGACGATCTCGCGGGTCCCCGGTACGTAGCCCCCTCCTCGACTCGAGTTGTCCGCTCGGGTACACAGTCTAGAACATATACCCAGGTTATAAACCTAGTATAACAAAACCTCATGCCGGATCCCTAGTAGGAACGCTTATTTGCATCATGTTGCATTTGACATAGGGGACTCAACACAGGGGTTGGGTCCGTCTAGGACAGGCAACCTGAAATGAAAAGACCATCCTGCTGCATCCCGTTTGTTTTGCGCATTTATTTGCTTCAGTTCTGCATGTTGACCGGTTCCTAAAAAAAAAAAGAAACTTAAAAAGGGAAGAAAATAGCAGTGTAGGGAGATAATTACTTATTTTGGAAAAAATAAAACCAATCTCCAAGTAATGTCAAAACCTCACCGGCATTTTCTAAAAAAAACAAAAAAAATTTGTCTTCTAGTTTGATTTATTAAAAAAAACATATAAAAATTTCCTTTTAATCACTTTCAAAAAAAAATACTGTTTTATTTGTAGTATCTTTTGGAAAATATTTCATTAGTATTCGTCCCTTTTTCAAAAAAAAAAATGAAAATAAATATATCTATAAAACAGTTTTCCTCCTTTTCTTTAAAAGATTTCATTCAAAAAAAAAGGTGTAGTTTATTTCCCCTATTTTTGATCCGACCGAACTACGCCGGTTTGATTCTCACCGGATGTGAGATACGTAGGCAACCCCCATCGGGTTCAACCCCACCTTTTGCTAAGATAGCCAAAACCAATAAACAAAAACAAATGTGTCAAAATAAGTCGGGTGATGTTGTTTTGTCATAAATAGCCGAATGTTCCCAAAAGGGATGCCGGAAGGCTGACTTTGCATAAACAACCACTTTTTGGGTCATGTTTAGTATTTTTGTCCAGTTGACCCACAAAGCCTTAAAATCTTCATCCCCGAAGTGCTGAAAGGCCGTGTTCGAAAATCTGATCTCTTTTTTTTTTTGAAAAATAGTCAAAATATTTTTTTTAAAAGTCACCTTAACAAATGTGCAGGATTAGCACGATGCAAAATGAACACTTTTCGATAATGACTAAAATCCTTGTCAAGTTACGGCTATGGTGGAATGATCTAGGTGCTTAAGGGCAAGATGAGGTCAAGAAATATCTGAAAGGTCTCACGGGTTTACTGGAAATCCAGCCTCGGGGAGATATCATAAGAGCTTTGGTCACCTACTGGGACCCAGCACACAATGTTTTCCATTTTTCCGGTTGTGAACTCACCCCGACTCTGGAGGAAATGGCTGGGTACATCGGAATTGCTGAACTTCCATTAAGGCAAAGATACTTGGTCGCCCCAAGGGCTGTCACGGTATATCGGTTTCTAGACTCACTAAAGATACCCAGGACAGTCCACAACACAGATTTGGCCGCCGGTTTTTGTACTCCATGCTTCATATACGACAGGTACGGTCATGTAGGAGGATTCAACAATCCGATTAACAAGTTGTGCAGCAAAGGTATTCGTCAAAAGTGGGACAAGCACAGATGGATGGCTTTCATGATAACGTTTTTGGGCCTTCTAGTATTTCCGAGGAAAGATGGAAACATTGATCTGAAGATATCCGGGGTCGTCAGTACTTTACTCACTCAAAATGACAGTACTCTCGCGCCTATGGTGGTATCCGATATCTTTCGAGCTCTTACAGCTTGCAAAGCCGGGGGGAATTTCTTCGAAGGTTGTAACTTGCTGCTACAAATGTGGATGACTGGACATCTCTGCCATCGTTCTGAGCTTTTGAGCCATGGTTCCTCAGAGAAAACTTGCATAGAAGAATTTTACACGAGAATCAAAGAGATCAGTCTGCCCAAAGGAGTTATGGCATGGACCTCATTCTTTCAAGCTTTTACTGCCAGCCAAATACAGTGGACATTGGGATGGCTGCCTGTTGACGAGGTCATATATATGCCAGCAACTAGAACTCATTTCCTGCTGATGGGACTTAAGAGCATTCAACCTTACGCGCCATGCCGAGTCTTGAGACAGCTTGGAAGATGCCAGATAGTACCACACGAGGAAGATCTTAGTGCTCAAACAATTGAGATAAGTCCTGACGGACAATTTCCTGAAGCAAAAATCCGCCAGATCTGGAATGAATGTCAATATTTGAAAGCAGATACTTGCATGCGGGATCGGGCCAAAAGTGAGATGGCATCAGGCTACCTTGCATGGTACAAAAGAGAACTCGAACATGAAAGGCCGGCTAAAAGACCCCACATCCTGAATTTCGCCGAGTCATCGCAAAAGCAGTGGGATTGGTTGGCGAAAGAAAGAGGCTATCATACCGAAATCAGCAGGTTGAAGCAACAAGTGGAAAGCCTGAAATATGAGCACAACATGCAAGTTGCTACCGATCTGGGAGAACAGAACAGGTTGACTCAGGAAAACGGGATGCTCAGGGCCCAGATCAAACAAATAAGGATGGATGCTGATAAACAACCAAGGAGTCGATCAAACGAGCAGTTGATAAAAAGGCTGAAAAGTGAAGTCAGGGAATGGCGAGATAGTTTAGAAAGGTCTGAAAACGTCATGGCAGAGCTCAAGGCACAGTGGGATACAAGAGCATATAAACATCGCCGATACTTGAATCAATTGAAAGGCGACCACGAGAAAACTGTTGCCAAAATGAAGAGAGAGATGGCTGCACTTGAGGTTAAAGCAGTTAATCAGGCCGAGGATTTCCAAATCGAGAGTAGATACTGTTACGACTTGTTAGCCCAGATGAAGGTAGAAGTGCGGCAACTGAAGAATCAGCATATACAGGATTCTCAGGTTTTCAAGACGTGCAGTGGTCAGATAAAACGCCTGCTCATAGAGAAGAAACAAACTAGAGATAGGATCAGGACCATTGCCCACGCCATCATCAGACGATGTCTACGGTGTGAGAACATGACCAGCATTACCGTTCTCTCGGCAGTGATGGGTTATGTCAAGCAGACCATGCATGAGTTGGAACAACTTGAAAGGGATCTCACACCTAGGACCGCGGCAAGGCCGAACGATACCCCGCGGGCACCGATTTTCGAAGCCTTAATGTATTCATAGGTCGAGTCTGTATCTTAGCATCTTCTGTCCGTCTTCTCGCATCAGGGTGCATTAGTCTGTTTGAGTCTATGTTTATTTTCAAGTTTTATTTTTCCTTTTTCGAAAATGTTGCTTGTAATAGATCGTTTCAGTAATAAAATGTGTGTTTCTTTTACATTCATCTGTTTTTGAACTACGTAATGATCTGATTCACGTGGCATCGTGATACGTAGGCAATCCTCATCGGATCCGGTCACATTTTAACCACAAAAATTGAAAACAATAACAAAAAGAGAAAGAAAGAAAAAAAACATAACAAAAAAAAATATAATAATAAAGAGGGAAGCCTAAAAAGAAAACCGGAATGACGCATGCTTTCGTCGCAAACATGTAGGAATCCACTTAACTGTATAGGTGCATCATGCCCTAACGTGAGATTGCCTATCTGTTATTTGTTTTGAACTAACCGTTCGTTTGTCGTTGAGTTCTTCCAGGTTTTAGAAAAGGAGGTTGGTTTGGTGAAAGTCTGGCCTCACACTCATACTTCACGAGGTCGAAAGGGAGCGTTCAATTACCTGTTGTTAAGTCAGGAGGCGGTGCTCACACTTACTTCACAAGGTCAAAAGGAAACATAGAAATGTCTTCAGAAATTCCTTTGCCGACGATTCCTGTTTCCGAGGAGAGTTCGATCTCGGCTGTCTTCACGCCCGAGTCCGCAACCGCAGAGGAGAATAGAATCATGCGGCTCCGCATGTTGGAAATGCTGGATGACTGGAATAACGGAAAAGAGCCACCAAGTGTCGTCCCTGGATTCCCTGAGTTGTTCTCCAGGACAAGCGGGACTTCTAACGTCCCCATAAGCTATCCGGCTGCCCCATTTGGGTACCCAGCCATTTCGGCCTTCTCTGCTGGATCGCCCTCTGATTTTCATCCCCGGGTGTCAACAACGGATGTAAATACAAACATCTTTACTGCACCTCCCTGTCCAATCACGGCACAACCTGCTACACACAAGCCAAATTTTGACTCATCCTCGTTTACATTCCAAGCACCATCTTTCTCAATGGAACCAACTCGGTTCGCCACCAGCACTCATCCTCCACAGCCTCAGTGTGAGTTTGCACCTGGGCAGGATCAGAACCCCAAAATTGCTGAACAAGAAGAGATGGCCAAAAGAATGAGAAGCCTTGAGCAGAGTTTGAAGAACATGCAAGGTTTGAGCGGATAGAAGAGCGTCTCCTATACCGATATATGCATGTTCCCTCACGTGCACCTACCAGTGGGTTTCAAGACCCCAAAGTTTGAGAAGTACGACGGGCACGGTGACCCCATTGCTCATCTCAAGAAATATTGCAACCAATTGCGGGGAGCCGGCGGAAAAGAGGAATTGCTAATGGCATATTTCGGGGAAGGTCTGGTAGGAATAGCCTCAGAATGGTACATGGACCAGGACATATCCCGATGGCATATATGGGATGATCTCGCCAGAGATTTTGTGAGACAATTCCAGTATAACATCGACATTGCACCAGACCGAAATTCTCTGTCAAACTTGAAGAAGAAACCTTCAGAAAGCTTCAGAGAATATGCTATTAAGTGGCGCGAGCAGGCGTCGAGGGTGAAGCCTCCCATGGACGAGATAGAAATGGTCACTACTTTTCTCCAGGCTCAAGAGTCCGACTATTTCCAAAACATGATGTCAGCCATGGGAAAGCCTTTCGCAGAAGCGATTAAGATTGGGGAGATGGTGGAGAATGGTCTGAAAACGGGTAGAATTTTGAGTCAGGCAGCCATAAGGGCAACCTCCCAAGCTGTCCAAAGCGGGTCCAGAGGAATGGCAAGAGGAAAGAAAAAGGAAGAAACGGCCATGGCAGCATCAGAAGCAAGGGAATATTATAATCCCAGGCACCGTTTTCCAGAAAGGACCCCACAACACTACTACCCCCACCAAAATGTGGCATATGCTCCTCAACCCTACATGGTCATGAACACCCAGCCTTATGTCCATCCGCCGCAGCAAGCCAATCGAGGCCAAGCTCCACCTCCCAGAAATCAGCCTCCATACCGCAACCACTATAACCCACAGCCTCCGCAAAATAACTTCCGCCCTTAGGAACCACCTAGAAGGCGAACTTTCACACCCATCGGTGAACCATACTCTACTTTGTTCCCGAAGCTAGTCCAGTTGGGTTTCCTGCAGCCAGTCTCTCAGACAAGGCACAATCCGGCATCACCTTCTTACAAAGTCGGTGTTAGATGCGCCTACCATTCAGGCGCGGAAGGGCATGATCCAAATGACTGCTGGGCTTTGAGAAGGATAGTCGAGAATTTAATAGAGCAGGGGAAAATAGTACTAAGGGACGAGGAGGTCCCAAATGTGACTAACAATCCATTGCCTGCTCACAATAACGGGACGCTGATTGGAATGATCTGCGAGGACAAAGAATTTGATCCTGCTTTAAAAGCCATAATCGCCATCGTCGACGCAAGGAAAAAGCCTGAGATAGCCCCGAAGCTAGAGAAAGGGGAAAAGAAGGCAAGTACTGTCAAGGGCGACACCAAATAGAAGGTGGAGAAAAAGACAGTAACGATGGTGCCCGTAAGGAATGAAGTTCTTTACGTCCCACGAGGTCGAGCAGAGAAACCACAGAGTTTCGAAGTCAAAAGGGCAAAACCAATGTACGTACCAAAAGGGGCCTATGTGGTCCGGGGAACGATTCAACCACCTCGGCTGAATGAGCCAGTGGTTATCGGACGCGTGCCACAGAAGCCGATGACCAACCCGTCCACAGTGTCGTGGAACTATCAGAAAACGTTGGTTACGTACAAAGGTAAAGAAGTCACGGGAGAACTTCCGGAAAATACTTTCATTGGAGAGTATTCGAACACTCAAGAGCTAAACAACGCCACACGGAGACGCTTCCCTCCGAAGAAGCCTGTAAGTGTTGAAGAAGCGGAAGTTTTCTTCCAACAAATGAAAATGCCAGACTACGAAGTGGTAGATCAACTACGCAAGTGCCCCGAGCAAGTGTCCATGCTATCACTGCTGATGAGGTCAGCCGAGCACCAAAAGATCTTACTCAAGACCCTGAACGAAGCATACGTACCAGTTGAAACCTCAGTTGAACAACTGGAACGGATGACGGAGAGGTTCTTCGCCGTTAACCAGGTCTCTTTCAGCAAGAACGATTTACCCCCAGAGGGAGCGGCACACAACAAAGCTTTGCATCTAACAGTTAAATGCGAAGACTACTATGTCAAGCGGGTAATGTTGGATGGAGGTTCAGGTGTTGACATTTGTCCGCTCTCCACACTACAGAGAATGGAAATTGGGACCGGAAGAATCCGCCCCAATAATGTCTTCGTAAGGGCTTTTGATGGCGTCAAGAGAGACACCCTTGGGGAAATAGACTTGGTGTTAACCATAGGACCCGTGGAGTTTGAAATAACTTTCCAGGTGCTTGATATGGATACGTCCTACAATTTTCTCCTCGGCAGACCTTGGATTCATGTGGCAGGAGTTGTGCCTTCCACTCTTCACCAAATGGTGAAGTTTGAGTACGAAGACCGGGAAATTGTGGTCCACGGAGAAGATGAGCAGTCTATTTATCGGGACCCATCCATCCCATATCTTGAACCAAGGGAAGGGAGAGAGCACACGGTCTATCAGGCTTTCGAAGTTGTGTTAGCAGAGCAGTATGAAGAGGGAAGACCTTGCCCCCAACCTTTCTTGTCTAACGCATCGATTATGGTGGCTAAAGAGATGATCCGGCAAGGATTCAGGCCAGGGAAAGGGCTCGGACGAACATTGCAAGGAATAACGGAACCCATCACCTTGCCTTCGGCCAAGAAACTTTTTGGGATAGGTTTTCAACCCACTCCAGAAGATGAAGAATGGGCAAAGAAGAGGAAGAATGGGGGGTGGAAATTGCCTCGGCCACTGCCGGATTTATATGAAACTTTCGTCGGACCAAGATACACTGAAGAAGAAGACGATGAGGTTTTCACGGCTGAGGAAATCGAGGAGATATGTGGGGCAATGAGAGAAATGCTCTACGAGGCTCACATGGTTCAACCAGGAGAAGGCACCACCACCACCGAGATGCTATATATGGGGCCAAACACCAAACTTCGAAACTGGGAGGCCACGCCATTCCCGACTAGGCAGAAGTCCGGGTAGACCTGTCCTGCCACCTTTCCTGCATCACGAGTTATCTCCAGGATATAACTTGGATGTTTTCTTCCCTTAAATTGTTGTTTTGAATTCCTGAGTTGTAAACATTGTTGTCTTCCAAATTCCAAGAAAAATTAAAAAAAATCATCATTGTTTTTTCATTTTTTCCTTTGTTCTGATTTTTGTTATTTTTCCTTTATCTTTTCTTTCAGTTATAATAATGCGGCTTTAAATATGACATGCTTGCGGACTTCACGCCCAGATCACAACGAGCTATTTAATTGTGAAATAATGAACCCAGAACCAGAATATGATGAAGAAGAGGCTTTTAGGGAAATAAACCGAGAATTGGAACACTTTGAGAATAAACCTAAGCCAAATCTGAATGACACCGAACCAGTTAATTTAGGAACTCCTGAAGAAATCCGAGAGACCAAAATAAGCATTCACACGGACGAGAAAACGCGAGACGCGATAATTCAACTCCTTTTTGAATTTAAAGATGTGTTTGCTTGGTCATACGATGACATGCCAGGACTAGGTGTTGATCTAGTGGTTCATAAATTGCCAATTCACCCTGATTGTCCTCCAGTTCAACAAAAGCAAAGAAAGTTCAAAACTGAGGTCAGTGACAAAATTAAAGAGGAGATCACCAAGCATCTGAAAATGGGAGTGATTCGGGTAGTCCAGTATACAACATGGTTGGCAAATGTAGTTCTAGTACCGAAAAAAGATGGGAAGACTCGGGTATGTGTGGATTATCGAGATCTGAATAGGGCGAGTCCCAAAGACAATTTCCCATTGCCCAACATCCACATCCTTGTTGATAATTGCGCCAAACATGAGATACAATATTTCGTAGATTGCTACGCGGGGTATCATCAGGTATTGATGGATGAAGAAGACGCCGAGAAGACAGCCTTCACTACACCTTGGGGCACTTACTGTTATCGGGTTATGCCATTTGGTCTGAAGAATACCGGGGCAACTTACATGAGGGCCATGACTGCCATTTTTCATGACATGATGCATCAAGAAATAGAGGTGTATGTGGACGACGTGATAGTCAAGTCCAGGACGCAGGATAATCACATCCAAGACTTGAGGAAGTTCTTCGAGAGATTGAGGAAGTACGATTTGAAGCTGAACCCAGCCAAATGCGCTTTCGGAGTCCCATCGGGCAAGCTTTTGGACTTCATAGTGAGCAGGAGAGGCATCGAATTAGATCCAACAAAGATAAAATCTATCAGGGATCTACCTCCCCCAAGAACGAAGAAAGACGTGATGAGTTTGTTGGGCAGGTTGAACTATATCAGTCGATTCATTGCCCAGCTAACTAGCACGTGTGAACCCATATTTAAGATGTTGAAGAAGGATGCAACGATCAAGTGGACGGATGAGTGTCAAGAAGCTTTCGACAAAATCAAAGAATATCTTTCAAATCCCCCAGTTTTGGTCCCGCCGGAGCCAGAGAGACCCCTGTTCTTGTATCTGACAGTTTTGGAAAATTCTTTTGGTTGCGTCCTCGGGCAACATGATGTAACCGGAAAGAAGGAGCAGGCGATCTACTACTTGAGCAAGAAATTCACCAGCTACGAGGCCAAGTATACTCTGCTAGAAAGAACGTGTTGCGCTCTAACGTGGGTTGCTCAAAAGCTGAGACATTATCTCCAAGCTCACACTACTTTCCTCATAAGCAGGTTGGATCCTTTGAAGTATATATTTCAGAAACCAATGCCTACTGGAAGACTGGCCAAGTGGCAAATCTTGCTTACTGAATTCGACATAGTCTATGTCACCTGCACGGCAATGAAAGCCCAGGCGTTAGCCGATCATTTGGCCAAAAATCCAGTCGATGAGGAATACCATCCATTGAGTACCTATTTTCCAGATGAAGAAATAAATACCGTAGAAGTGGTCTCAGAGGACGCTCATGTTTGGAAGATGTTCTTTGATGGAGCCGTAAACGCCAAAGGTGTAGGAATCGGGGCGATTCTGATCTCGCCCTCTGGTCAACATTATCCTGCTACAGCTAGATTGCGTTTTTTTTGCACGAACAATACAGCTGAGTATGAAGCCTGCATCATGGGCATGCATATGGCGATCGATCAGGATGTCGAAGACTTACTGATTATAGGAGATTCTGACCTGATTTTCCGGCAGGCCCAAGGTGAATGGGAAACTCGGGATGTCAAGCTTATCCCTTACCGACAGCACGTAGAGGATCTCGGCAAGCATTTTAAATCAATAGAGTTCAGGTATATCCCGCGATGTCACAATGAACTAGCAGATGCACTTGCTACCTTGGCTTCGATGCTACCCTACCCAGGCAACGCCCATGTCGATCCCTTGGAAATCCAAATCACGGAGAGACATGGTTACTGTAACGTAATCGAGGCAGGATCGTGCATACAACCATGGTACCATGATATCAAGAGGTTCTTGAAGACACAAGAATACCCCGAGCATGCTACTGGAGATCAAAAGAGAACCATTAGACGGCATGCAAGTGGTTTCTTTTTGAGCGGTGAGTTGTTGTATAAGAGGACCCCGGACCTTAATCTACTAAGATGTGTTGACGCCGAAGAGGCAAGAAGGATCATGCACGAAGTACACGCAGGAGTGTGCGGACCTCACATGAACGGGTATGTTTTAGCAAAGAAAATCCTTCGAGCAGGTTATTACTAGATGACCATGGAAAAGGACTGCTTTAGCTTCGTTCGGAAGTGTCATCAGTGTCAGGTGCACGGTGATTTGATTCATGCCCCTCCCACGGAATTGCATCCCATGTCTGCACCTTGGCCATTTGTTGCCTGGGGCATGGATGTCATTGGTCCGATCGAGCCGAAGGCCTCAAATGGACATAGATTTATACTGGTTGTCATCGACTACTTCACAAAATGGGTAGAGGTTGTCACTCTCAAGTCGGTCACTAAAAAAGATGTAGTGGATTTTGTACATTCAAATCTTATCTGTCGTTTCGGTATTCCTGCAACTATCATCACAGATAACGCAGCGAACTTGAATAGTCACTTGATGGGAGATGTATGCGAGCAGTTTAAAATAACACATAGGAATTCCACTCCTTACCGGCCCAAGGCCAATGGCGTTGTAGAAGCAGCAAACAAGAACATCAAGAAGATTTTGAGGAAGACGATCCAGAGTTCCCGACAGTGGCATGAGCAGTTACCGTTTGCATTGTTGGGATATCGCACTACGGTACGCACGTCAGTAGGGGCAACCCCTTATCTCTTGGTTTATGGGACCGAGGATGTGATACCAGCAGAGGTAGAAATTCCTTCGCTTCGAACCATTGTCGAAGCAGAAATCGAAGACAGAGAGTGGGTTAAAACTTGATTGGAGCAGTTGACTTTGATTGACGAGAAACGAATGGCTGCGGTTTGTCACGGGCAGTTGTACCAACGAAGAATGGCTCGTGCTTACAATAAGAAAGTCCGACCCAGGAATTTCGAAGTGGGTCAACTGGTACTGAGGCACATTCTACCACATCACCAGGAAGCGAAAGGAAAATTTTCTCCAAATTGGAAAGGCCCATACATTATCAGAAAGATATTGCCAAGAGGAGCATTGTATCTAGGTGATATTGAAGGAAATGATCCCGAAACAGCGGTGAATGCGGATGCAGTCAAAAGATACTATGTCTGAATTATACTCCAATGGTCCTGCCACATTTGAAATGATGAAGGTTTTATTCCCACTACCCCAAACATTATCAACTCTCTCTACAAGCCCTTTGAGCCGATTACATTTCTTTGGATATCTTCGGAAAAAAAAACAACAAACAAAACAAAACATTGATCAAAGTTACCTGAACTACGTCTGACTTGATTCCGAAAGGATACGTAGGCAGCCTCTCTCTGAGGTTCAGTCACACCACCAATAAAATCCCATTTACCCTGAAATTGAAGCCGAGGCACACCAAACGGTTTAAAAGTCGTAGTATCATCTACTTTTCTTTACCAAGCACAAGCCCTTTGGATCAATTACCAAAGGTAGGGGGAAGCCAAGAAGTGTCACGAATGGAGGCCGGTACACTCTAAATTGAGAGAAATGAAATGAGAGAGTCTTGTCGGTGAAAACCTTCGGGCACCGCAAGGCGACGGGAGTAGAAAAACCAAATGAGAGAGTTTGTTTAGTAAAAACTCGCAAAAAGTGCTATCAAGCGATGACAGGAAGAGAAATGAGAGAGGTCAACTAGCGAAAACCCGCAAAGGGCGCTGTTGGCCGAAAGGATGACCCCGCCTCAGGAAGTCTCCGCAAAAATTCCACCGGTTTGGAAACACAGATCCATTTTGGTTCGGGAGGAAAGGCAAGTTCATTGAAGGTCAGGCGTCCAGTCCAAAAAGCATGTCATGTCCATTTAAAGTCATGCATATTTCTCTCAGATAAGTCCTTCTTGTCCCGAAAGGGACACTTCTTTTCTGAAATTTGCTTTCCCCGTTCCTTGTTTTACTTTTCTTTGAATTCCTTTCATTTTTTTAACTCCAAGTTCCAGATACACTGGAAAGGATAGGTGGTAGGATTGGTTTCACGGAGTTCCGTTTCGCAAAGGAAAATACCCCGCTTCAGTGGTACGTTTGTCCAAACCCGATGGATCCTGATTTTGACTGCATTCGAAGTAGAGCCACAAAAAAAAATCCCCACAGGGTTTCCCTTTGTACAAATCCCTACAAAGCCTCCCTTTGTAAAAATTCCCCAAAGAGCCTGCCCCAACAAATCCCCAGCAAGTCTGCCACAACAAATCCCCAGCGAGTCTGCCACAACAAATCCCCAACGAGTCCGCTTTGTAAAAAATCCCCACAGAGCCACCTTTAGACAAATCCCCACAAGGGTCCCGCCTTGTACAAATCCCCACAGATTCCCACCAGTAAAAGTTCCCACTCAAAATCCCCAAACAAAATGGGATGGAAGAACCAAAACCTTACGTGGGAAAATCATCACAGAATCTGGAAATGCGAGTCTGAGCAGTCTAAAAGGGTTTCGCCGTTGAGTACAATCGATGGCAGAATTTCTCACCAGAAATGATGACTTAACAAAACAACTGGAACCATCAAGGTCACCGAACCAACCGCCGTTTCCAAACTAACAATTGTTATTTGTTTGAAAAGTTGAAACATGTATGATCCAAGACAACCGTGCAAGAAGCAGGTGTCGCCCAAAGAAGGAAAAGAAATACACAAGTGCGAGAAACAGTTTGGCAATAAGGAATCCGCTCAAAAGGGAACTTTCCACAGAATTCTCTTTTACATTTTACTAAAAAAAAAAAAAAAGGGTCAGTAAGTATCCCCAGAACCTTTTCCATTTAGCCAGCATTAGGGCTCCAACCCTGAACTGAGCATTGTCTGTTAGTCAGCATTAGGGCTCCAACCCTGAACTGAACTTTTTCAATTTGGCCAGCATTAGGGCTCCAACCCTGAACTGAGCATTGTCTGTTAGTCAGCATTAGGGCTCCAACCCTTAACAGAACTTTTTCTATTCAGCCAGCATTAGGGCTCCAACCCTGAACTGAGCATTGTCTGTTAGTCAGCATTAGGGCTCCAACCCTGAACTAAACTTTTTCCATTCAGCCAGCATTAGGGCTCCAACCCTGAACTGAGCATTGTCTGTTAGTCAGCATTAGGGCTCCAACCCTGAACTGAACTTTTTCCATTTGGCCAGCATTAGGGCTCCAACCCTGAACTGAGCATTGTCTGTTAGTCAGCATTAGGGCTCCAACCCTGAACTGAACTTTTTCCATTTGGCCAGCATTAGGGCTCCAACCCTGAACTGAGCATTGTCTGTTAGTCAGCATTAGGGCTCCAACCCTGAACTGAACTTTTTCCATTTAGCCAGCATTAGGGCTCCAACCCTGAACTGAGCATTGTCTGTTAGTCAGCATTAGGGCTCCAACCCTGAACTGAACTTTTTCCATTTAGCCAGCATTAGGGCTCCAACCCTGAACTGAGCATTGTCTGTTAGTCAGCATTAGGGCTCCAACCCTGAACTGAACTTTTTCCATTTAGCTAGCATTAGGGCTCCAACCCTGAACTGAGCATTGTCTGTTAGTCAGCATTAGGGCTCCAACCCTGAACTAAACTTCTTCCATTTAGCCAGCATTAGGGCTCCAACCCTGAACTGAGCATTGTCTGTTAGTCAGCATTAGGGCTCCAACCCTGAACTGAACTTTTTTCATTTAGCCAGCATTAGGGCTCCAACCCTGAACTGAGCATTGTCTGTTAGTCACCATTAGGGCTCCAACCCTGAACTGAACTTTTTCCATTTAGCCAGCATTAGGGCTCCAACCCTGAACTGAGCATTGTCTGTTAGTCAGCATTAGGGCTCCAACCCTGAACTAAACTTTTTCCTTTTGGCCAGCATTAGGGCTCCAACCCTGAACTGAGCATTGTCTGTTAGTCAGCATTAGGGCTCCAACCCTGAACTGAACTTTTTCCTTTTAGCTAGCATTAGGGCTCCAACCCTGAACTGAGCATTGTCTGTTAGTCAGCATTAGGGCTCCAACCCTGAACTGAACTTTTTCCTTTTAGCCAGCATTAGGGCTCCAACCCTGAACTGAGCATTGTCTGTTAGCCAGCATTAGGGCTCCAACCCTGAACTGAGCTTTTTTCATTTAGCCAGCATTAGGGCTCCAACCCTGAACTGAGCATTGTCTGTTAGCCAGCATTAGGGCTCCAACCCTGAACTGAGCTTTTTCTATTTAGCCAGCATTAGGGCTCCAACCCTGAACTGAGCATTGTCTGTTAGCCAGCATTAGGGCTCCAACCCTGAACTGAGCATTTTTTCATTTAGCCAGCATTAGGGCTCCAACCCTGAACTGAGCATTTTACCTTGTGGCAATATTAGGGATCCAATCCCGGAGTTGCATTTTGTAGACAGAAATTTTCCAATCCCTTCATCAATTCTACAAACTTCCTGGCAACTAACCCACGAAATTTTCCTAGTGAAACTGGGGCAGAAAATTTCGTTCGTCTGTTTTTCCCCGCAGGTCTGACCTCGAGGCGCATGGATCGAGACGAGACGACCTACGAAATGAGTCTCAACCCAGAATAGAGAAAAGAAGAAAAGACAAAAAGAAGATGTTCCGATATATTTGAAAAAAAACGAAGGGCGGATCGCTCCAAAATTTGATCAAAGTCCCGAGTTCTGCCAATCCCGTCTCACTCAATATCGCAGAAATAAATAGGCTCCTACAACTTGCAAGCATCAAGATTCGGATCGAAGTCTACAAGCAGAATCAGCTAAGACCCAAGATCAAGTTGCAAAAGAATCATAGATAGGAATCTTGTAACTAGCAGTTGACAAGCATAAGTAGTTAGTTCAGTTTCAATTTTCCTTTGGTTGTAATAAGGCGGTCAGTAAAGCAACAGTGGCAACAACAACAACAGTAACAGCAAGCATTGCAATCCCATGGTAGTCCCAGCTACCAAAGTTTCCCGAACTACATTGACCTGGTTCCTGTTTAGCCCAGGATATGTAGGAAATCTTTGAAGCAAAGATTCGGTCAAATCTTTCAAAATGTGCTTCACACGGAGTATTCCAATAGGCAAAAATCGCTCATATCCGCTCACTTTATCTTTGCACGAAAACTCTTCGTGTTTCCGAACAAAGAGGGGCAGCTGTGAGCACGTGATTTTTGTTTACATGACAATTACTCCAAAAAGAAATCAAAATAATAACAAATGGCCTTGCCATACAATTTTTGGAATTTACGTAGCATTTTTTGTTAGCTATTTGTAGTCTTTGTCCATGTCTATTTAGTCTTATCCAACAAAAATACAAAAAATATATATATGTCGCGTGTGAGGAATTAATCAAACTACAATTTTTTCTTAAAAGGAAAATCATAAAAAATGTGCGTCTTTTATTCTATTTTGTTGTCATTAAGTGATTTTATTTTAATTAAATGTTTAATGTGAGTGATAATGGTTGTTTGAGTATTAATTAATATTGGTATGGTTTTATCTTGATTTTATAATTTAGTTAGGAATTTTTATTTTTATAAGAAGGAAAATATTGGATTTGGGTCAAAATTTCAAATGAAATCAGGCCCAAACCAATACAAATGACCCAGTCCAACCAGGTCCTCTGCAAGACGCTCCAAACGACGCCGTATAGGCATCAACTTTTTGAGCCATTGATTAATTCAGAGGAACGGCCCAGATCAGGCCAATCCTTTACTCAAATGACGCCGTATAAGGCCGTCTAATCTCAACTGTTAAAACCCAATCCCATCCAACGGCCTCAGGTCACCCCCATGAACCCGACCCGTTCAACCCCGGACCAACCCAACCCCTGACATTTGAAACGACACCGTTCCCCACCAGCTGAAAGATCCTGGCCCTTCATCTCGCCTCATCCGACGGCCAGGATCTATCCACTCACTAACTATATAAATCTAAAACCTTACCCCACGCCCCATCCAAACACCCCCCCCCCTTCATCGTCCTCACCACAGACCCAAACCCTTTAGAACCCTAGCCGCCCCTGTGCACCTTCACCGTAAACCCGGCGGCAAGGACACCGGTGACCACCACCTTAACACCCTAGGACCCCCTCAACCCCCTGAACACAAATCCACTAACCATGGGTCTCGAATCCTCCACCACCATCTCAAATCTTCATTTAAAGATTTGAGCCGGACCTTGACCTACACCAAACCACCCCAGATTCACACTAGACAATCCCCTGACCTCCCTCGTGACCAAACCAAGCTTGGTTTGGTCCGAATCTACCCACAAACCCCAAAAACCCAAATCTAAAGAATCGAACCCTAGAACACCAAAATTTGTGGAGTCTGTTTGGATTTAAACGGAAGTTTGGGGTCTAGTAGATCCTAATCAAAGTGTTCTCGTTCGAAAACACCTTGGTTAGGATTTGTCCGACCTCAAATGGGAAAATCAAGCTCGGGCTTGGGTCATCCATGTTAAAACATGTTCTGGTTTGTTCACTGTTTCCTTTTGTTATCTATTTAATGTAGATTAATTTATCAGCATGTTTGTTTAGTTTGTTTGTCTATTTTATTTTGGGATTTCTGTTGTCAGCTTGTTTCCTCGTTTCCATAAGACCTTTTTATTTGGTCGTTTGTTTATTCTGTTATGTTGAATTCGTATAGTAGTATACATATTTCAATGTGTTTAACTTCGTTGAATCAATAAGGCCTGGTTTTCCCCTGTATCGTGCAAAATGGTCAAGAACAGTCTACGCCCTATTTGTGTTTGTTTGATCGATTGTTTGTTCCATGTTATAATTAGTTTAGTCGATTCGATACGTGTCGTCGATTAGTTTCAGCTGTTGAATGGTGACAATTTGATTCATTTTGTTTTGTTTCCTACCGAAACTTTGTTTGAATCCAACTAGGAACTGGTTATAGTTTGGTAGTTGTTTAATTTGAATCAGAAACATTTATGAGTTAGGTTATAGTTTCAGTTCAGTATTGAGTTTTGAATTGATAGCATGTGTATTCTTGGGCAGCATGTGCACTATGGTTCTTTAATAATTAGAGCAAATGGGACAGCATGTGCTGTCAGGCCATATTCAGGCTGCCCATACCCTTGTTTAGTTTAATAAGATGATCAAAAGGGCTGTCAGGGGAATATCATGGGAGGGGTTTTACTTAAGGATTTGAGTGGAAAAACAGCAAAAAAGAGGGGATCTGAATGGTTTTACAGACTGTAAATGGCCTGATACTAGGCTATAAAAGAAGGAGAGTTTCCATTAGTTAAGGACAGACATATATATACCAGATACACACAGACATATAGAGACACAGAGAGATATAGAGACAAGGCATACACACACAGACACAGATACACACACACATACAAAGAGAAGCTGAAACTAGATAGAAACAGTTTTGAATAAGAAAGAGAGGTTTCAGAAATCAGGGAGGGAGATAGAAAAGAAATTCTTGTTTATTTGAAACTGAAAACACTACTGTTCCTCATCCTTTTGTTTGAAATTTAGCATCAAGTTGCTACTAGTTCTGTCGAGATTTAGGATTTTTCTTTGAGTATTTGAAAATTGACAGTGGGTACTGTATCGTCGGTTTATTTGCTTTGGTTCATGTTGCCTGGGATTGTCATTGATGTTGTGTTGCTTTGTCGTTGCTGCTATCTTATTGCTGCTGCTGCTGATTTTCCCTATCTTCTTCTTCTTCTTCTTCTTTGCATTTTCAGCATTCCAGGTACACATTTCGAATCCCACATTGATGTAACTGTTACAGTTGAAAGCATGAAGTGAAAGATGTTGAAGAAGTTTGATTATTTGCTGCAATACTCATGGTATATTGATAGGCTCGTGTAACTTGCTAGTTTGTAATTCAATAGCATAAAATGATAGTTAGTTTACACTTAACTAAAGTTTTAGTCTTTTTTTTATTATGATTCATAGTTGTTTGATTGTGCGAAGGATGCAATTATGCAATTCGTAGAATGCATGAATAGTTGACATAATGATAACTAGATTCCTTTTCAGCTATAATTGTATGCATAGGGTAGAATGCTTCAACCTTATTAAATACAACGCAGTTTTGATTTATTTTAAGTCTTTTTATCGGATCCCGTTAGGCAGTATATAGGACCCCGTTCGAATTCCATTAGTAATAATTTCTAGTAGTTAATTCCCTTAATCTAGTCTAAATAAGTTAGTTAAATTCAACTCAAGAAATATTTGGAGTAAGTTTAGCCTTTCATCAAATTTCACATGCAATCCCCTTTATCAAATTAAAGCATGCTTACCCATGGAATAAGGCACGAAACAATTCCCGTAAATAATTAATCAGATGACTAACAAGAATCCAAGTTAGGCCAAACATGTAACTTAATTAGAATGTATTTTCTTTCTTCCATTTATTTTAGAAAACCAAAAAAATAGGAAATGTAGTTATGCCAAGATTATCCTTTTAAAAACAACGAGACGAGCCTTGCCAAATGAGAGACACAAACTGCGGGGCCCTCATAAGTGTATATATATTGAATACTTAGAATTTGGGATGGACTATTTAGTGAATTTCACTGCCTTCCCTAAATATAATAACGCGTTAGACTCTTTAGGCGCGACTTAATTAAATTACATTCTTAAATTCGGGTGCGCATTTATGTGACCCAAATTCAAATCTCAACGGAGTCGAAATGTGTTAACAACTACGGGTGCATTGATTGTGACGTGGTTCGAGATGCATTTTCACGACGTTGCAATTCTATAAAAAATAAATGATAATAATAAAAGCGGTTTAAACTTAATAAAAGCACATAAGTCACAACATGTATTTAAATCAGATATTTAGCCATTATAACAATTTAAGCGACCGTGCTAGAACCACGGGATTCGAGGGTGCCTAACACCTTCCCTCGGGTCAACAGAATTCCTTACTTAGAATTTCTGGTTCGCAGACTTCATTTGGAAAAGTCGAATATTTTCCTCGATTCGGGATTCAAGATAAACCGGTGACTTGGGACACCAAAAGCCAAACCTTTCCCAAGTGGCGACTCTGAATTAAATAAATAATCTCATTTCGAATATTGTCACTTAAATTGGAAAAACTCCCTCGTGCATCTTACCCTTCGGGGCGGGCGCGCAAAAAGGAGATGTGACAGGATCAATCCTTCCAAATACAAGGTACCAAACATGCTCAAGAAATGTGTGAGAGCCTCTTGGAGTCTAGGGGTAGCAATAGGCATCTCAGGTACCTGGTCCCCAATGTAGATGTTCTCAACTGGTGGCTTCTCCACTGCTTCTCTAGCAGATATTCTAGCTATAGTACGTGCCCCTCCTCTGCCTTTGCCTCTACCTCGGCCCCAACCTTTCACGGCTCTAGCAGGGGGCACGAGTGTCTACTCATCTAATCTGGTAGTGCGTGTGCTCACCATCATTGAGAGAATAAAAATAGAAAAGCTCAAGCTCTAAAATCAATAAATCCACATGAAAAGGAATGAAAGAAGTGAAATTTTCTAATAGTTTTGTAGCCTCTCGAAGATAAATACAGACATCTCCATACCAATCCGCATGAATCTACTAAAATTTCTCGTGACTCGTAGAATCTAGAGCTTTGATACCAACTTGTCATGACCCAAAATCCTCTATAGGAGTTGTGATGGCACCTAGTTTCTAAAACTAGATAAGCCTAACCCTTAACATATATTTAAAATAGTAAAACATGATATGACGTAACAAAGTTTAATATAAATGCATAAAAAAGAGTAATACATGCCACAATGGCAATACTTAACAAAACTCCCCAGATCCAGATAATACATAGTCATGATCTCTTTCTGAATACAAGGGAATATCTCTAAATTCAGTATTGTTTAAAATACATAAACAATATTAATGAAACAAGATGCTGACTCCAAAATCTGCGGTCGGATCATGCAGGGATACCTTAAAGTCTTTGGTGTACCAAAAGCCTCACTACTGCTCAACCTGATCTGAAGTACCTGAATCGGTAAAAAAGTATATAGAAGCATATTATGAGTGCAACACAACAATACTCAATAATATCAAGACTAACCTCGGTAGAGTAGTGACGAGTTTCAAGTCATTTGATACTCACTAGACAATAACTCGTGCAATGAATATAACAAAGAATACTGATAATTGAAATATAACTGAAAACAATAATCATAATCCCTTTAGAACATATAATAACAACTCAGCGTAGTAAAACCCATCTTTGATCAAGAAACATCAAATAGAGGTAAGACATGTGATAAAATGTCAAATACGGCCATTAACTCAAGTAAATGCAAAATGTAAGCTTTCAGATTCAATTATGAGAATAAATTATTAACACCATCTTAACATAATCACAACACCAAGAAAACACCTTGAAATATTACATAACATCATCAAAATGCCACCCATATTATGTCGCATGTGCATATATCAATGGTATGCCACTCTTTTTTTTCCAATGCACATATATCCACCTTTACTTTTCCATGTGGGCAATTCGAGATAATGCCACCCTTATTTCGCCCCACGCCCACAACAATAGACACAATCACACAGCAAAAAACCTCACGTCGACACCCCCAATCAATCCGCTCAGTATGTCTACAAGTGATAGGTACCAGAAAAATAATAATGCCAAGTGCCACAATATCACAACAATGGTACCAAATTTTCCTCAAAGTATAAGTTCACAACTTTCAACAACCATGCACGACGACATAACAAATAATCATAGATGCGGAGAGGGGTTCAATAAACAAAGCATGACTATGGCAAAGTCAAAGAAATGATCATGATCAAATAGTCATAAAGTGATATCATAAGTTTCATATAAAGTTCATTATCAACTTAAGGCATATTAATAGCCTACAGTCTATTCCAGTCAAAACCACACATAGTATCTGTATACACGCTCGTCACATCATGTACACATCACTTATCACATCATAGAAATCAACAATTAAGATTAGAACCTAAGAGGTATTTCCCCCACACAAGGTTAGGCAAGATACTTACCTAAAATGAACCAAATCAGTACTCAAAAAAGTCATTTCCTGCATAAATCAACCTCCACACGGCTCGAATCTAGCCAAAATCATTTAATATCATAAATAAAGGTCATAGGAAATGATTCCAAATAATAAAGATTCGATCTTTAATTAAAATAAAAAAGGTCAACTCAAAAATTCAACCCCCGACATGCACCCCGAAACCTGACTAAACTCATAAATTCTAAACACACATTCCAACTTCAAATCACTAACTCTCACTCTCAAAAATCAAAGAAACAAATCCCCAAATTTCACCTTAAATTATCATAAATTAGGTATAATAATCTATGGGTAATCAATATCTAATATCAAAAGTGAGTGAAGATTACTTACCCCTTCAATTGTGAAGAAAAGCACTCCAAAAATCGTTCTTAGCCGAGCTCCACAACTCCAAATGTGGGAAAAATAACAAAACCCTTCTAATATAAAACTACCCAGCAAAATTGCACTTGAAGTCTACTTAGTCATACCTGCGACACTGCAACTGCAGAAAAACCATCGCATATGCAAAAATGACTAACTTCCCGACTTGCCGCTTTTGCAGGCCCAAGCCGCTTCTGCGGAAAAACCTACGCACCTGCGCATGCGCACCTGTGCACCATGGTCCGCTTATCTGGAATTTCTATGACATCCTCCTCCTTCGCACCTGCTCTCAATTAGCCGCACTTGCAGGAACACATCTGCGGCCAAGCCCCATGCAGATGCAAAAACACTAGAAGCTCACAGTCTTCAGCAATGCCAACAAATCCAAAAATGGTCCAAACTCAATCCGAAACAACCCCAGGGCCTCCAGGACCCTGTCCCATCATTCCAACCAATCCTAAAACGTTATATGGACATACTTGAAGCCTTAAATCACACCAAACAATATCAAAAACACAAACCGTACCTCAATTCAAGCCTAAGGAAACTAATGAAATTTACAAATTCAAAACGTATGCCGAACAAGCTTAAACAACTCGTAGTTACCTCAAATTTTGCATGAAATTCCCAAATGACACAATAGACATATTCCAACTCTCAGAACCAAAATACGAACCCTATACCATCAAAGTCAACTCCCGGTAAAACCTATTAACCTTCCAAACATTCAACTTTTAAACTTTCGCCAAAAATACCATTTGAGCCTAAGGACCTTCAAATCTACATACGGACATACATCTACGTCCAAAATCACCATAAAAAGCTATCGAAACCATCAAAATACTATTACAGAGTCGTCTACACAAAGTCAAACTCCGGTCAACTCTTATAACTTAAGCTTCCAACCTTGGGACTAAGTGTCCCAATTCACTCCAAAGCCTTACAAAACCAAACCAACCAAACAGGCAATTCATGTAATCACAAATAAATATAAGAAAGACATTAAATAGGGGAAACAAGGCCAAAATACTCAAAACGACTAGTTAGATCATTACAAGTCAAAATCTAAAGCGTCTCTGTACTGATAATGGAGGTGAGTACACTTCAAGGGAATTTAAGGAGTATTTTCGAGCCATAGGACCAGACATGAAAAGACAATTTCTGGAAACCCACAACATAATAGTAGCTGAGAGGATGAATCGCACTATTGTTGAGAAGGTGAGAAGCATGCTTAAATGTCTGAATTGTCTAAGTTATTCTAGGTTGAAGTAGTTCAGATAGCCCATTACCTGATCAATCGTAGTCCCTAAGTTCCATTGAAGTTTGATCCTAGAGAGAGTTTAGACCAACAAGTAGGTGTCCTACTCGCATTTTAAGGTGTTCGGTTGCAAAGCTTTTGCATATGTACCAAAAGAGTAGAGAACAAAGTTGGATGGTAAATTTGTTCCCTGCATATACATTGGATATGGAAATAAAGAGTTTGGGTATAGATTCTGAGATCAGGTAAAAAAGAAGGTCATCAAAAACATCTTTTGAGAATATGAAGTTGGAAGTGTTGATGATATATCAGAGAAGGTCAAGAAAGAGAACGGTACAGTCCCTAACCTTATTTCCATTCCTTCTACTTCTAATCATCCCACAATTATAGAAAGTATGAATGGCGATGTTTTCAAGCAGGGAGAGGAACTTGATGAGGCTTTGAGCAAGGGAAGCAACTCAATAATTATATTGAACAAGTGGAATAACTTACTCAGGAAGAAAAGAACAATTTAAACCTTTGAGGAGATTAGAAAGGCAAAAGGTACAATCATCCAAGTACACTTCCTCAGAGTATATCCTTATTAGTGACGAACATGAGCCAATAATTCTTAAGGAGGTATTATCCCATCTAAAATAGGACCAATGAATGAAAGTCATGCAAGAAGAGAAGGAATCTCTACAGGAAAATGGGATGTACAAACTGGTCGAACTTCTAAATGGTAATGAATTGCTCAAGTGCAAGTGAGTCTTTAAACTCAAGAAAGATGAAAATGGCCAGCTGGTCAGGTACAAAACTCGATTCATGGTAAATGGCTTTAAATAGAAGAAATGTATTGATTTCAAGAAAAATAAATTATCAAAATAACTTCTACTCGAATAATTTTGAGCTTAGCAACTAGCCTAGATCTTGATGTGGAGCAGTTAGCTGTGAAAACTATATTTCTTCATGGAGACTTGGAAGATGTGATTTATATGAGAGCATCCAGAAGGATTTGAAGTAGCTAAAAAATATATTGATGTGAAAATTGAATAAGAATCCCTATGGATTGAAGCAGGCACAAAAGCAGTGGTATATGAAGTATGACTCATTCATAAAAAGTCAAACGTACACAAAGACCTTTTCAAATCCATGTGTATACTTCAAAGGATTTGTTGACAAAAACTTTATTATTTTATTGTTGTATATGGATGATATTTTGATCTTAGGATACAACAAAGAGTTGATTGCAAGTTTAAAAGATATTTGTCTAAATCATTTGACATGAAAGACTTGGCTTAGCACAACAAATTTAGGGATGAAGATTATTCGGGAATGAACAAGCAGAAAGTTGTCGCCATAGCAGAAGATGTACATTAAACGTGTACTAGAATGCTTCAACATGAACAGTGTTAAGTCCATTAGTTTACTTCTTGCTAGTCATCTATTAAAGAGCAAGAAGATGTATCTTACAACAAAGCAAGATAAATAGAGCATGGCCAGAGCTCTTTATTCTTCAGCAGTTGAAAGCCTAATGTATGCAATGGTATGCTTTAGATTTGTTATTTCTCATGTTGTTGGTTTTGTTAGAAAGTTCCTTGAAAATTCTGAAAAAGAACATCGGAAAGCAGTCAAGTCGATATGCAGGTAGTTGAGAGGTACTACAGGAGACTGCTTGTATTTTGGAGGATCTAACCCAACCTTGAAGGGTTACATGGATGCTTATATGGCAGATGATCTTGATAATAAAAATCTATTATTGGATACATGTTCATATTTTTAGGAAGAGCTATATCATGATAGTCGAAAATGCAAAATTATTTCGCACTCTATATAACTTAAGCAAAGTATATTGCTGCTATTGAAGTTGTCAAAGAGATGATATGGTTGAAGCGATTCTTTCAAGATATTGGATTGCATTAGAAGGAGTATGTCGTCTAGTATGACAGTCAAAGTGCAATCGATTTGAGCAAGAAGGTCATGTACTATGTAAGAAATAAGCATATCGACATACGTTATCACTGGATTTAAGAAAAGATAGAGGACGAATCTATGCAGGTTTAAGAAGATCCTTACAAGTGAGAATCCTTCAGATATGCTGACCGAGATGGTACCAAGAAATACGTTTGAGTTGTACAAATAACTTGTCGGCAAGCACTCAAACTAGAAACAGGTACGACCTCTTTCAGGTGAATGAGACTGGATGAGAATATTTGTAAGGTATGTTCCATATAATATAGGCATGTGGATAAAATAGGCTTGAGCCTATTGGCCAAAGACTTGGATTTCATTGCTTCTCGGGGGAAATGAAAGATTTTTGAGTTGGAGGATTTTTGGGCTTTTCTCTTGTGCTTTAATTTTGAGCTTGGAGACCAAATAATGTTTCATTTTGTTCATTTCCAAACATTAAGAGCAAAAAGAGTGTAAAGTATCACATACGGGGTGTGAGAAAAATAGAGAGTGTAAATAATATTATAGTAAGGTTGAAATATAAAAATAGGGTTATTTCTTTGAGTAGCGGACATAGAAGTGAGGCTGAATTCACAAGTCATCCCCAAGAAAGGTAGCTTTAATAACCTCTGGTTTGTAATTTCAAGTAATGGAGATATAGACGATGATGTCACATATCGAATTGGAGTTGGGTGGATGAAATAAAGGCTCACTTCTAGGGTTATGTGTGATAAGAAAGTGCCACCAAGACTTAAGGTTAGTTTTACAGAGTGGTGGTTAGACCGACTATCTTGTATATGGCGGAGTGTTGTCCTGTCAAGAATACTCATGTCCAAAAGATGAAAGTAGCAAAAATAAGGATACTGAGATAGATGTATGGACATACCATGAGAGATAAGATTAGGAGTGAAGATATCTTAGACAAGGTGGGAGTGGGCCATGTGGAGGATAAGATGAGGGAAGCAAGGCTGAGATGGTAAGGGCATGTGAAGAGGAGGTACATAGATGTCCCTGTGAGGAGGTGTAAGAGGTTTGCTATGGTGGGGCTGAGGAGATGTAGAGGTTGGACTAAGAAGTATTTGGGAGAGGTGATTAGGCATGACATGACACAATTTCATCTTACTGAAAAAATGACCCTTGATAGGAGGGTGTGGAGGTTGGGAATTATGGTAGAAGGTTAGTATATAGCTGGGGGTGTCTCCTTTGCATGTCGGTAGTATTAGTATTAGTATCGTACTTTCGTAACTTCTTATCCGTAGATTTCTTTTACTATATTTCGGTTCTTTTGCTTCGATTATTATATCTTTTGCCACATTATCACTTTATCTTGTTGTTGTTACTACTTGCTGTGTATGCTTCTTTTTCACTTTTACCTTGAGCCGGGGGTCTATCAGAAACAATCTCTCTACCTTCACAAGGTAGAGGTAAGGTCTGCGTACATTCTACGCTCCCCAGACCCCACTTTGTGGGATTATACCAGGTTTGCTGGTGTTGGTGTTGGTTATTTCTTTGAGTGTTGTAGTAGTCTTTGCAGTATTACTTAGGCCTACAAAGTGTAAAATTCTCTGCTATAGTGATATCGGTTGCTCATCTTAGGGTCATGGTTATTTTCTCTTATTCAGAAGGATTTTTCACGTAAACATATTATTGTCAGGTCCTCTTTTATTCATGTTAAGAACCATATCTTGATGGTATGTTATTATTCCGCTTCTATATCTTAAATATTATTTCCGTGGGTCCTTTATTTGCAATAACTAATGTTTCTAAGGTTTAGTAATGTGTGTTCTTTGTACAATTCGTTGCCTATTCGTACCTAGTTAGTTTGACATTCCGTGGTCATTCGTACCTAGGCTCATCATCAAGAAGGAAAAGAACTTTCACTTGATCAGCTAATTAGGCAATGTTTACCTTGACGATTCAAATTTTCTTTCTCTGTTGGACTAGCTATTCGACTGATCTATGTGAAATTTCAGTGTTAACAACTATACCTAGTAAGTTGACACTTGATAGATCCAGTATACCAAAACTTCACCATGACCAACCACTACTGCTAATGTAATGTGCCACAGCTAGCTCACCCACGAAGCTATATTTATGGTTGAAACTAGCTCAATTGGGGACCATTCCTCAGCATATTTTTGTGGAAAAAAGACCTGCTTATGCTTCATTACTTCACACTTTACTATCTTCTTCTATTTCTGCTACCCAACAACCCCTGCAGTCCTTACAAAAATTGATTTGGTTGCCAAATTTTCTAACAAGCTACTATGTAGACTTATTCCAATTCAGTTAGGCTTAAAAGGACAATGCACAATCGGATTTCTTAATCTTCTTCATTTGTTAGATTGTTTAACATTACCCGAAGATTTTGTCTCGGTATAGTCTAGGCCAGTATATCAGATCGAATTTGAAGGAGAATTATATCAACTCTGAATTAATCGTTCATTGGATTCCATGGTTCAATCGGGCCAAATGGCTTTATATGTCAACATGCATAAGAGTATTTTAGTATCTATTTGTAGATTGTAGGCAGTGAAGTATGTATCGAAAAAATAGAAGGTTTGTTTTTCTTGTTCTCTTTACTTCTTTTCTTTCTATAAACATAGAAAAGAACTTTGCATATGTGAGCTTTGCAGTAATCGTCCTGATAGCAAGAGTATATGCAAATAGATCATCATTATTTTTACTTTGAACATTATATTACTATAATAGTTCTAAAGGTTTATACTATTAACTTGTAACGACTCAACTGGTCATTTTGAGTATTTTAGCCTTGTTTTCCCTATTTGATGCTTTACACATGTGCATTTGTGGTTACATGATTTGCGGGGATGGTTGTATGGGTATCGAGAAGGTTTTGGATTTATTTGGCATTGGTTGGAGGCTTAAGTTGTAAGAGTTGACCGGAATTTGACTTTTATCTAGATGACTCCTGAATGGTTTCCTAGGTTGATTTAGTTCTATTTGGCAAAAGTTGGAAAGTTAAAGGTTTGGAAGGTTGATTGGTTTGACCGAGAGTTGACTTTGATGATATCAAGTTCGAATTGTGGTTCAGGGAGCTGGAATAGGTTCATTGTGTTATTTGAAACTTGCATGCAAAATTTGAGGTCATTTCAAATTGTTTAGGCATGTTTGGCGTAAGTTTTGAATTTGAAAGTTTGGATTAGTTCCTTAGGCTTGAATTGAGGTGTGATTCGTAGTCTTGATGTTCTTTTGTGTGATTTGAGTCCACGAGCAAGTTCGTGTTATGTTTTGGGATTGGTTGGTGTGATTGGACAGGGTCCCGAGGGGCTCGGGTAAGTTTCGGATGGGTTTCTGATCTTTTTCCCTTGTTTTGGACTACAGATTTGTTGATGTTTGGTTTCCTTTATCGCGATCACGGAGAGAATTTGGTGTCCAGCGAGGTTTGTTATTCGTGTTCGCATAGGAGAGATCGCGTTCACGGTGCTTGAGAGGCAGTGTCCTTCACAATCGCAAAGGGAGACCGCGTTCGCGTAGAGGAAGGCTGGTTAGGGGTGATGGCACGCGTTTGTTCTTCGCGATTGCATGTATAAGAACATGTTCCCCTAGGCCCAGCAGGTTGAGCACCGCATTTGCGAAGGTGTCCTCGTGTTCGCGTAGATGGGTCAGCAGCTGGGCGGGGATTTTGCCTTCGCGATTGCGATGTTGGTCTCGCAATCGCGATGTGTACACATGGGCAGATCATTTAAGTATTCCATTTCGAGGGTTTTGGTTTTTTTAATCACATTTTGAGCTATAGAGTTCGGATTTGGGTAATTTTGGAGGGAATTTTCACGATTTTGATTGGGGTAAGTATTTGTTACTCAGATTTGTTTATTATTCATGATTCCAACCTTGATTTTAGCGATTGATTGATAAATCTAAGTGAAGAAATTGGGAATTTAGTAAAAACTTTTCTAACGTAAAAATCTACGATTTGAAGGTCGATTTGAGGTCGGAATTGGATGAAGCACATATATTTGAGCTCGTATTAGAATATGTGTTCAGAATTTTTGAGTTTGGTCGGGTTACAGGGTGCAAGCCCGGGGTTGACTTTTTGAGTTGACTTTATATAATTGAACAAAGATCTTAGCCTTATTGTTTGAGCTTGTTTCCTATGGCCTTTATTGATATTATTAAGTTGTTTTAGTTAGATTTGAGTCGTCCAGAGGTTGATTCACGCGGGAAGGGCTTCTTAGAGTATTGATTTAGCTTGTTTGAGATAAGTATCTTGCCTAACTTTGTGTGAGAGAATTTTCCCTTAGAATTTGGTCTAATTTGCATTACTTGTGCTATGTGAAACGACGTGCACACAAGGTGACGCATGGGTACACGAGCGTATGTGTGGTAATTGTCCGAATTAGACCCTAGGCTATTACTATGCCTTGAATTAGGGTTGTTTGTTATATGAAATATGTTTTATTATTGTTCACTCCCCCCACCCTTATGTTATTGTTATGATTCTTGTCACACCTACTTTTTCTACCCAAAAGGGTATAGGGGAGTCTTTCCAATTAAAGTGACAATAATCGAAACGGATTATTTATTCAAATTCAGAGTCGCCACTTGGGATAATTTATGGTGTCCCAAGTCACCGGTTTAAAATCTCTAATCGAGGAATTTGGACTTTGTATCACAGTCCGTGAAATACAGAAATCCGGGTAAGGGATTCTGTTAACCCGAGAGAAGGTGATAGGAATTCCGAGGATTCCATGGTTTTTGCACGCTCTCTCAACTATTATTAATTGGCCTAATTATCTGATTAATTACACATTTTAAACCTAGGTGCATTTTTAACTTTTCAACGCCTTTTAATGTTTATAGAACAAATCACGATTGTTGTACCCTTGTTTGTTTTGGAACACATCGTAAACCACGCTACATGAAATGCACCTGTGGTTTGCGACATGTTTATTTTATTATGACTATTAGAAGTTGTGGCCGGGTCACATGAAATGTGCACCCGAATACGGAAATTATGTATCACAACTATGTCATGAGAACCGCACCCGTAGCTATGATGATTTATTATTGCGCGCCTAAAGCAAACTACGAGTGTTCGTATTTTAAAACTAATTAGAAATTCAATGTAAGGCTACTAATTATAAATATGCATTGGGTAAATAGGTTGAACTTTAATTATTTTTGGGAAAAGCGTTGGGCCAGTAATAAGCCTATTAGGCTGTCAAAACTTAATGACCAGAAGTGCTGAAATTTGATTGGGCTCGAAATTGGGCCTAGAAGTGAAAGAAAATGAGAGCAGAAACATGTTAAGCCTGGTTTCAACCAGGTTGCCTCATCTGGGCCAATGCTAGGCCCAATTGCTTCTAGCAGGAGGGCCTTCAACGTTAAGGCCCTAATGAGGCCTGATTCCTTCTAATTCATATATGAAAAAAAAACACTACATAAATTCTGAAAATCGAATTACTGAACAACTACATTATAAGCCTTAATTCAATAACATGCCATTAATAATAACCATATAAGCTTAAACCTTAAACTACTCATTAATCGCATTAGTCTTAAAAATGTAACCACTTTAGTAATGCTGGAATTCTAAATAATTAGGCAGAATGTACTCAGCAACCAAACAATGCCTTTTTCGAACATGTATGACATACTAGACGACATTCTCTAACAAACAACCAAATAAGCTACTGGAGTTGTTCACTAACTTGAAATTCTGACACAATACATGCAAAGATGAACTGATTCAAACATTCACACATGAAATTTCCTACTAAGCTACCGACTATCAAGCCGATCTAAAACACTTATACAAAAGCTGAGAAAACTATAAAGCTAAATAACTTGAAAGAACCACATGTAAAACAAAACTGAAATTCAACATTTGAACATTAATTTCATATTACAAATACCTCTTTCAAAGAAAAAGAGCATGCTTGAACTTCAGTGGTCACTCAAAGTCCAAGAGATATCTGGTGACAAAGAGCAAAAATAAAGCAGTGAATCTCTAAGAACAGTAGAAGACAGCAGGAAACCACAACAAAGCAACAACAATATCAAACAACAAAGCTTCAAAATCAAGTCATTTTTAGCTTGAACAACCAGAAATCTGAAACTTTAATGAAAAACAGAAAAGGAGAAGAACAATGGAGCTGGATTTTTTCAGAGGTCTTTTTTAGAGTCTGAAAATCTCTATCTATTGAGTGAGGAGAGCTTCTATATATAATCTAAGAGAGTTGTTGTGTGCCCTCCAAGTCGGGGAATAATACCCTTGAAAACAACCCTCAAAGAGTATCTTTTTTAACAGAACTAGACAGCTGGCCATTTCTAATTGGCTTCAGCATCTTGTACTGGCCAAATAGGGCCAGCTGCCCATGTTCTAGAACCCTCTAATTACGCTATCTGAAATTCCTATTTACCACCTTTCAAATGACCCCTTTAAGTTACTGCTTCGACTCCTTTACCCCTGACAAATTTCAATTAATGCCAAAAATAGCTAAAACAAATACCACTGAACGAAAAACAAACTGACCTAAAGATAATTAGGAAATTAGGCATACTAACCAAATGATTCAGACAACAAAATAGCTAACTACTAATTAAAATTAAACTAAACCATTTAAGAGTTACACTAAGTAGGCATGAATTAAACAAAGTTAATAAACCCTAAAAAAAATTGATTGAACATGACTAAAGATTGAAATAGGGACGACTCTCAAACAAAACAAACAAATTAACGAACTAAAAAGGGTAGGAAATTACTAACTCAAACATGAAAAGAAAAAGAATGGAGAGGACAGTGGTGAGACCTTACCATTTATGAAATAAAAAAAATGCAAGACAGCCTGGGATGCTCTACTCCGCGCTAATTGACCAACAAAGGTCCTTTCCTCCAAGGGATCCGGTGTTGCATGGATTTTGACCGGATGTCCTTGGAAGAAAAGACTCATGAGAGTCCAAACCATGAAGAGGGCATCAGAGACAAGCCTTTGAACTCGAACGTTGAGGAAATAGCGAACTCAAGGGCTTTGAACAAACTGACCGCCTCTTAGATTTGGAATTTCGTGATTTTGTGGGGGTTGTTTGGGGGAAATCAGTAAGGAATTTGGGTTTAGGGGAGTATGAAGGTTATAGGGTGTAAATTTGGGTGGGTTTGGAGACCGGCCGCCACCGTGAGACGATTTTCGGTGGGCGGTGGCTAGGGTTTGTGGGTTGAGGTGGAGAGGAGTTAAGGGCGGCTAGGGTTTATTTTCTTCTTTTTTTTGCTTTACTTTTCCTTATTTTCCATTCTCTCTTTTTCCTTTCTTCATTTTCTTTTTATTTATATTTCTAAACTCTAACTTCCAATTCCAAAAGAGGGGTATGAAAGAAAATAAATAAAGCTCAAAAGGGGTAACAAATGATAAAAGTGTTTAGATAGGTGAATAAAATGCCTTCGTCATTCCAATCTTCGAAACATGCCAAATACAAACAACAAAAGTGCAGACAAACCAAAGAAATCATACATAATATCTCTTGATTGCATCAGAATTGACAGCCATATCTACACGTTTGCCTTCTATATCTATTAAATACAAAGCACTCTTGGACAACACTATTGTTATAATGAACGGCCCCTGCCAATTTGGGGCGAACTTACCTTTAGCTTCAGCCTGATGTGAAAGGATGCATTTCAACACTTGCTGATCCACTTCAAATTTTCGGGGATGCACCTTCTTGTTGTATGCTCTTGCCATCCTCTTCTGATACAATTGACCATGACATAATGCCGCTAGTCTTTTCTCATCAATCAGACTTAACTGCTCTAATCGGGTTTTGACCCACTCATCATCATCAATTTTGGCTTCAGCAACAATTTGAAAGGATGGAATCTCGACCTTCGCGGGTATAATTGCTTCAGTCCCATATACCAACAAATAAGGGGTTATACCTACTGAAGTGCGAACAATAGTGCGATAACCTAACAAAGCGAAAGGCAACTTTTCATGCCATTGCCTAGAACCTTGCACCATCTTACGATGTATCTTTATATTCTTTTTAGCCGGCTCAACTGCTCTATTTGCCTGGCGGCGATACGAAGTGGAATTTTGATGCACAATCTTGAATTCTTGGCATACCTCTTTCATCAGATGACTGTTGATATTAGCAGCGTTATCTGTGATGATTAGCTTGGGGATTTCGAACTGGCAAATGAGATTTGATTGGACAAAATCCACCACTGCCTTCTTGGTCACAGATTTTAAAGTTACAGCTTCAACCCACTTGGTGAAATAATCAATGGCCACCAGAATAAACCTATGCATGTTCGATGCTGCTGGCTCAATTGGTCCAATGACATCTATGCCCAAGCAACAAAGGGCCAAGGTGTGGACATTGTATGCAACTAAGGTGGTGGAGAATGAATCAGATCACCGTGCACCTAGCATTGATGACATTTGCCTACAAAGTTGATGCAATCTCATTCCATGGTGAGCCAATAATACCCTACTCGAAGAATTTTCTTTGCCAAAACATATCCGCTCATATGCGGCTCGCAAACTCTGGAATGAACTTTGGCCATGATGGTCAAAGCTTGATTAACATCTATGCACCTCAGCAACCCAAGATCTAGAGTTCTCTTGTACAAGATTCCCCTGCTCAAGAAAAACCCACTGGCCAAAGTCGAATCATTCTCTTTTGATCACCTGTGGCATGTACCGGATATATCCCCGATTTGATGTACTTCCTGATATCGTGGGACCAAGGTTCACAATAAAGTTCCTCTTCAACCACATTACAATAAGCATGTTGATCACGAACTTGACTATGCAAATGGTCGGCATAAGCCTTATCCGGATGGTGTAAAATTGATGCCAGAGTAGCCAAGGTGTCGACAACCTCATTATGGATCCTAGGAATATGTCTGAACTCTATTGATCTGAATTATTGACAAAGATCATGCAAACATTGTTGATACAGTATGAGCTTCAAATCCTGAGTTTCCTATTCTCCTTGAATCTGGTGCACCAACATATCCGAATCTCCCAAAACCAATACTTCCTGGATTCCTATGTCTACAGCTAACCTTAAATCCAGAATGCATGCCTTGTACTCAACCATGTTGTTGGTACAATAGAAACAAAGTTGGGCTATAACAGGGTAGTGGTGCCCTGTTTCAGAAATGAGCACAGCCCCTATTCCGACACCTTTCATGTTAGCGGCTCCATCAAAGAAAAGTTTCCCTGGCTTTTCATCTGGCTTCACCTTGTCAATATGCATCACCTCTTTATCAGGAAAATAAGTTCTCAATGGCTCATACTCTTCATCCACCGGGTTCTCGGCCAAATGATCGGCCAATGCTTGGGCTTTCATCGCGGTCCGAATCACATAGATGATGTCAAACTCTGTGAGCAAAATCCACCACTTTTCAAGTCTTCATGTGGGCATAGGCTTCTGAAAGATATACTTTAGAGGATCCAGGCGAGAAATGAGGTAAGTAGTGTAGGACGAAAGATAATGCTTTAACTTTTGTGCCACCCAAGTCAGGGCACAACATGTCCTTTCAAGGAGAGTATACTTAACCTCATAGGATGTGAACTTCTTGTTGAGATAATAGATGTCTTTCTCTTTCTTGCCAGTGATATCATGTTGACCCAACACACAACCAAATGAATTATCCAGGACTGTCAAATAGAGAATTAGAGGTCTCTCAGGCTCCGTCGGGACTAACACAGGTGGGTTTAACAGGTACCATTGATCTTATCAAATTCCTCCTAGAACTCATCAGTCCATTTGACCACGACATCCTTTTTTAGCAACTTAAAGATGGGCTCACAAGTTGTCGTGAGTTGAGAAATAAACCTGCTGATGTAGTTTAAATGCCCGAACAAACTCATAACCTCAGTCTTATTCCTTGGCGGTGGCAATTCTTGGATGGCTTTGATCTTTGACGGATCTAACTCAATACCTCACCGATTGACTATAAACGCTAATAGTTTTCCAGATGGGACACCAAATGCACATTTTGTAGGGTTGAACTTAAGGTTGTACCTGCGGAGCCTCTGGAAAAAATTTGTCAAGTCTCCGACATGGTCGGACTGCTGCTTTGACTTTATGATCACATCATCTACATAAACCTCAATCTCTTTGTGTATCATGTCATGAAATATGGTAGTAAATGCCCTCATTTAAGTTGCCCTAGCATTTTTCAAACCAAATGGCATTACCCGGTAGCAATATGTTCCCCATGGCGTGATGAACGCTGTCTTTTTGGCATCTTTCTCATCCATCAAGATCTGGTGATATCGTGCATAGCAATCAACAAAAGACCCGATCTCATGTTTGGCATAGTTATCAATCAAGATGTGGATATTTGGCAATGGGAAGTTATCCTTTGGACTTGCTTTGTTGATATCGTGGTAATCAACGCACACCCTGGTTTTACCATCCTTCTTTGGTACTGGCACAATATTAGCTAACCAAGTGGGATATCGAGTGACCCAAATGACCTTTGCATCCAACTATTTTGTGATTTCTTCCTTGATCTTCACACTCATGTTAGTCTTGAACTTCCTTAACTTCTACTTGATAGGAGGGAATGACGGATCAGTTGGCAGTTTGTGAACTACCAAGTCAGTACTCAAATTCGGCATGTCATCATATGACCATGCAAAAATATCTTTATATTCAAACAGTGCTTTGATTATGTCTTCCTTGATTTGTGGTTCCAGGTGTACACTTATCTTGGTTTCTCTGATATTATCTGGATCCCCTAAATTGATTGCTTCAGTTTCATTCAAATTAGGCTTGGTTTCTCTTCAAAATGATTTAATTCTTTACTAATTTCCTCAAATGCCACTTCTTCATCATATTCTATTTCATCATCTCACTCTACTTCTTGGATTATTATTTCAGAGTTAGATTGGCTTTTAAGACTTGACCGAAATTCCTCATGCATGTCATGTCATTGAAACCAGCATAAAAAGAACTGTACAAAGAAAGATAAAATGAAACACTATTAGGAGTAATGGAAAAAGGAAAATTGCATTTCATTGAAAATAAAAGATAGAAGGGTTTGTACATCAAAACAAGTGAAAAATAAAAATTTGGATTACAACCCAAGAATAATCCAGATAACAGAAAGGAAAACAAAGCAAACTACCAAAACTCCTTCTGAGTAGGGAGAGGAATAGCCTTCCAATTGTTAAGCTTCACTTTTGGCCCAATAAACTGCACATCTGCTTTACTGGAACCTTCCCCAATTTCTACCATGTTCACCTCATCAAATAGACTCTAAAACCTTTCAATCAACTCTTCATCAAAGTCAACCACGGGCTTTGGGATTGCTGACACTGGGTATTTCACGACCCCTGGCTTAACGAAAGACCTGAAGAGGCGTGGGATAGGCTTAGGGAGTAACCATGACTTCTTATTTAACCTTTTAAGCCTCTTCACCTCGTCCCATGTGGGCTTGAATCCTAGACCAAACGTACCCAGATTTTTCCGTAGAGACACTGGCTGCACGATACCTTGTAAAGATGCGCCCAGACCCTTGCCCGACACAAAACCATTCTTCAGCATTTCAGTTGCTAGCATGATGGATGCGGAGGCTAACTTTAGACGTGGAATACACTCCTCCTCCGGAATCTTCTCAACTGACACTGTTTCAAAAGCTTGGTAGACCCAAGGCCCTTTATTATCTCCGACTTCAATAAACGGGGCGCATGTATCATTGTAAGCACATAAGTTCTCGTCACCATGCACGACGATTTCTTGTCTGTCCCACTCAAACTTTACCATTTGGTGCAAGGAAGACGGAACTGCCTTGGCAACATGTATCCAGGTCCTGACCAACAGAAAATTATAGGAGACGTCCACATCTAGTACCTAGAACTCCATAGTAAATTCAACTGGCCCTATTGTCAGTTCGAGCATGATATCGTCAACAGAATCTTTTCCCTCTCCGTTAAAACCTCGAACACATATGCTCTTCTTGTGGATCCTTTCAGTATCAATTTTCAACTTTTGCAGAGTGGAGAGAGCGCAAATATTTGCACTGGAATCATTATCAACTAGTACCCTCGAGACCGTAGAATCCTCGCATTTCACTGTGAGATAAAAAGCTCGATTGTGTTCTGTACCCTCCAAAGGCAGCTCTTCATCCAAGAAAGCGATCCTATTTGCCTCGAATATCTTGTTGGCAATCTTCTCCAAATAGTTCACTGTGATCTTGTTAGAGACGTGAGCTTCATTCAAAATCTTCATGAGGGCTCGACGGTGCTCGTTTGAATGTATCAACAATGATAGAAGAGAAATTTGAGGGGGTGTCTTCCTCAATTGTTCCATGATGGAGTAATCCTGCACCTTTATTTTCCTCAAGAATTCTTTCGCCTCCTCCACGGTGACTGACTTCTTCACTAGAACTAGATTATCTTTTAGTGACTTAGCTTTCCCTAATTTCTCTAGGGTAAAGTATCTCCCCGAACGAGTCAACCCTCGTGTTTCATTAACTTCCTCTTCCACTTCTTTCCCTTTATAAGTTACTATCACTCGATTGTAATTCCATGGAATAGCCTTGGTGTTATCTATTGGCAGCTGGGTCACAGGTTTAATAATACCAGGGGCAATGCGATCCCCTTCCATGTTTATAACAGGCTTACTTGCTACCCTCGGCACGACCACTTTTAGCTTTCCTTTCTTTGTTTTAACATCATCTGGGAACCCCTTCACGACTGCCACAGGCAGCTTAACATCGGGCTTGCTTAGCTTGTCTGTCAACCCTTCAACTATCGAAGATGTTGCATTTGTAACTACTAGAGTTTTGACTAAATTACTTTCATTGGCACGGATCATCATGACAGACTTCGGAGGATTTTCGGGCTCCCCATCCTTATACACTATCTCAATCATATGTGTTTTGGCATGGGCTGGCAATGGATTTTGATTGATGTTTAGAGCTTCCGGGCTTTGGACCACGATTTGGTTTGTATCAATAAGCTCTTGGATGGCGCTCTTCAAATGCCAACATTTTTCTGTGTCGTGCCCCTGAGCATCAGAACAATATGCACATCTGAGGGAATAATCCAGGTTCTTAGAAGGGGGATTTGGTAATTTTGACTCGATCGGCCTTAGAACGTCCAACTGCCTCAACCTCTGAAATAGATTGGTGTAAGACTCTCCAAGCAGGGTGAAAGTTTGTTTTCATTGTTGCCTTTCCTTTCTGTACTCCGGCATGGGTCGAAAGCTTGGACCAATAGGGTTTCGGTATGTTTGTGGAGGTGGATAGGGATTTTGTTGAGCTGGGGCACGCCATTGCGGGTAAGGAGGGGGTTGAGCATATGACTGTGCGTGGTGGACGTGGTATTGGGGTGGTCTGACTGAATATTGAGGGTCTTGTGGCGGGAAGTAGTGTTGGGGTGGATTATATAGAGCTTGGGTATAGGTTTGAGGTTGGGGTCGAGGCTGGGTGTAATGGTGAGGTGAACCCCTTGGGCCATGCCATGATCCTGAGATGACCATAGCAATATCTTCTTTTTTCTTTTTCCCTAACACGCCCTCGATGCCATTCTAGATTGCTTGTGTAGTTGCTTTCATTGAAAAGTAACTCATGATCTTGCTAGATTTGACTCCTTCCTCTACCATCCCTCCCATCTTCACCACTTTATTGAAAGACTTACCTGTGGCCGAGATCAGATGACCAAAGTAAGTAGGTTCCAAGGCCTGAAGAAAGTACTCCACCATTTCATCTTCCTCTATTTGAGGGTTAACTCGTGCCTCCTATTCTCTCCACCGGAAGCCATACTCCTTGAAACTCTCACTGGGCTTTTTCTCTATCTTATTCAAGGATAGGTGATCTGGGACAATTTCTACGATGTACTGGAAATGCCGAGCTATAGCTTGAGCCAAGTCATCCCAAGTATACCACCTATTGTTGTCTTGGCGGGTGTACCATTCCAACGCTGCACCACTCAAACTTTGACTAAACTATGCAATCAGCAATTCATCTTTCCTACCAGCACCCCTCAATTTGCTGCAAAATCCTCTTAAGTAGGCCGCGGGGTCTTCATGCCCGTCGTACAAGTCAAAATTGGGCATTTTGAACTCGGCAGGTAGCTGTACATCGGGAAACAAGCACAGATCCTTATAAGCCACACTCACTTGGCCTCCTAACCCTTGCATATTCCTCAAAGACTGCTCCAAAATCTTTACCTTCCTAAATATCTCCTCTTGCTCCACGTTTTTGGGTGGCTTCTCAGTTTTGATAGGAATTTCAAAGTGAGGAGTGTAGGAGTAATGATCCGTGACTTTGAAAGTGGGCTATGGGGCATAGTACTGGTTATCTTGGGCTTGGAATGCCAGCTCACTAGAAGATCGATGGAGGGTAGCTCGCGGAGGGGCTACAAAAATAGGGGTAGCTGGCAGAGCAGGGTATGCGGTTGTTTTGGCTAGGGGAGCCTGGATAGTTTGGTTTGAGGTGTCAGGATAGTGGTGGTAAGGGGTAAAGCCTGGTGCATGCTGAGGGGACAGATCAACAATAGTGGGATCTTGGGATTGAGATAGTGGTGGAATGAAAGTAGGGTTTTCTGTGTAGTTGGCAGGGTATGACGGTGTAGGATACCCCCTAATCCATGCTTGGTACATTTCGTCCATTTGGTGCTTCAGCTTATGTACCTCTTCTTTCAAACCAGACTCAGATTCCTCCATCTCTCTTGGTAGGTCAACAACACTTGCATCTAATTCTTTGCTAGACATGATCGCCTTGTGTTTAGACTTGGTGTTGGGTGGCTTGCCAGAATGGCAAACAAACTAGCCACCTTCATGTAATCAATAACAACAGCAAACTTGTTAGTGTTTAAGAGTTTAACAGATAGGCAACCGCACGTTTGGGATGCAATGCACCTGAACAGTTAATTGCTTCTGTTATGTATTTGAATGGTTGCATGCTTCATCTCGACCTTAACTAACTCTTTTCACTTTGTACTTTCTCTTCTCTCTTTTTCTTTTCTTTTTCACTCCTACCTTTATTTAGTCACTATTGATTTTTCCACTTGGTTCTTGTCAGTCCCCTTTTATTTTTGCACTCGCTTTTGTTCTCTCGTTTTGCCATGCTTTCTTTCCACTCAGTTTTTTTTCTTCTCTTTTCATTTTATGGTTATGATCGAATCCTATGGGATGCTACATATCATGACGCTGCATGAATTAGATCATTATGTAGTTCAGGAATAAATGCAAAATAAAATTTTTTAGGTTTTTAATATTTCGTTACATAAAATCTTTTTTGGGTTTTCTATTACAAGGACTCTGACATACAGACTTAGAAAGATAGAACAGACTCTATAAAAAATTGAAATACAGACTGGAAAAGAAAATTAGGAATACATAAGTGCCTCCAATACTACTCCAGGGGCCCGCGGGACATCAGTCGGTCTTGCCGCGGGCCTGCATGCCATATCTTCTTGGAGGCAATATAGGTCGTCCATTATCTGACGGACAAAAATTATCACTGTAGCGAAGAACATGGACCTGGTCATATCCTCGCATTCATTGCACTTCATCACAATATAGTCAACAATTCTTCTAATCCTCTCTCTGATGATGCCTTTCTCTTAGAGCAAGCGTCCAATTTGCTGAGATCTGGCCTCCAAAACCTGTGTGGCCATGTGGTTTTGCTCTTGCAATTGTTGCAAGTCCTCTTCCAGTAGTGACATCATAGCATAACAATCTCTCTTTCTGCTTTGAAGTTCTTTGCTTGTTGGGCCATTTCATTTTCAAGGGTATTCAGCTTTTTCCTCAGGCCCGTGACTCCTTTATCGTGCTTTTCCTTCAGCTGCTGAATGAACCTCCCCCGTTCTTCTACATTCCTGGCCAACTTTGCCTGGGCTTTTGCTAATTCATCCTCGGCCTTTTCCAAGTCAGCCCCATAATCACATACTTTTCATCTAAGGCTGTGGATGAGTTTTTCATCTTTTCTGCTTCTGGCCGAGTTTTGCAACTGTTATTCTCATCTTCTGGATCTAGGCTCGAAGGGCTTCATTTTCTTGGGCCAGCCTTTTCTTTTCCCCTTCATCCGCAGTGGCTTGCAAACCACTATCAAATTTAAGGTCTCTGATTTGCCCTTCCAGTTTGCTTATGGTAGCCCTATAACCTTTCTCCTTTGCCAACCAATTCCATTGTTCTTGCACTCCATCAATGAACTGTTGTACGTGGGGCCTTTTGGCAGGCCGTTCAGGATCTTGATGGACTCGAGCCCTTTTACCATACCAGGCCATGTATCTAGGTTCTACTTTACCTCTGGACAAATCCCGTACTCGAATTTGTGGCTCCAGAAACCAACATTGGTGTCAAATCTGGCAAACCTTTTCTTCTAGGAATGCAGCTTTTGGGCACAGTTCAATAACTTGTTGACTCAATTCTTCATCATGAGGGATAGTTTGGTATCTACCCAGCTGGCATAAAACCCAATGTGGAGCATACGGCTGAATACTATGAAGACCCATTAATAAAAGAAACCGCACTCTAGCTGATATATAAATAACTTCATTGATCGGGAGCTAACCGAACGTCCACTCAATTCGATTTGCAGAACCCAAATGTGCAAACCATGCCTCAGTACCTTCCGGAAACTCATGATCATCTACCCAATTTTCATATTCTTCAATGCAATTAAGACCAGTCAGACCATAGTTCATGTACCCCGAGCGACGGCAAAGATGTTCTACTATCCAGATTTGCAAAAGCAAGTTGCAACCTTTGAAAAACTCTGCCCCAGCTCGACAAACAGTTAAAGCTCAGTAGATTTCTGCTAAGATCATTGGCATGATAGTGCCATTGGCCGTTTTGATCACGAAGTCAGCCACTCCTGCAAGCCCCAACTCTATATGTCTGCCACTCCTTGGGCAAATCAGAGTGCCTAAAAATGCCACTACGAAAGCGAACCCTCGGCGTGCTTCCCATTTGTCTTTATTACCTTGATGACTTAAAACAATATCTAGAGCCTCAAAACCATGGGGTTCCCTATAACAACGGTATAGGAAGTGAAATGTGCAGAATCCTTCAGCCAAATTTCCATCTTTCACTTCCCGGCTAATACTTAGAAGATCCAAAAACTTGTGAGGGCTTACAGCTCTTGGTGCTACTGGATATCGGCGCCTGAGATTTCCGTTAAGACCAGCATAGCCTGCTATCTCCTCAAGTGTAGGGGTCAACTCAAAATCAGAGAAGTGGAACACATTGTGGGCTGGGTCCGAAAACGGTAACAAAGCTTCAATTATATCAACCCTTGGTTTAATTTTCAACAAACCGGTGAGCCCGCCTAAAACCTTTATCACATCACCCCTAGAGACCTCCCCTAGGTCGTTACACCATATGTGGAGTCCCAGTGGAATCTCCTCTAAGACTTAAAAAGGTATATTTTCAATAGTGCTCATCCTGCACATTTATTTAAGGCGACTGGTTAAAAAAGTGTGATTTATTTGACACCAAAGGAAAAACTATTATTGTTTTGTCTTTTTTCTTTTTTCAAAATGTAACTCAAAAGCTCAAGGCCACCTTTGCTAGTACGACCCTTCAGCACTTCATAGAGGAATATTTTAGGGCTGTGTTCGCTAAGTGGCCGAAAATTGGAAAAGGGACCCTAGATGGCTATTTTTGCGAAAACGGCCTATCAAAAACTAAATCACAAGCTTCTGATAAAAAACGAGCAGTTCTAGTAAAAGTCGGGACATTTCTGGCTATTTAGACAAAAATGACATCACCTAACTTTATTTATGACAAAAATGACAACATTTCACATTTTTGGTTATTTTTGCAAAAACGGGGCTGGACCCGATGAGGGTTGCCTACGTATCTCACATCCGGTGAGAATCAAACCCGCGTAGTTCGATAAGCTTTGACGCACCAGAAAAATATGAAATATTTTGAAATAATTTTCCTTCTTTTTTTTCTCTTTTTCTTTTTTTTTCAAAATTTCGACAGAGTTTCGGGATATTTTGAAAACCAAATTTTTTCAAAAACGGGTAATTTTCTCTCTCCTACCTCTATTTGGTTTTTCTCAACTTTTCTTCCCTATTCTAGAAGCCAGTCAACATGCAAGCCGAAACAAATAAATGTACAAGTAACACGTAAAATTCACCAGGATGGTTCTTTTGTATTGGGTACACCTGTCCTAGACGGACCCAACCCCTGTGTTGAGTCCCCAAAGTCAAATGCACGTGATGCAAACAAGTGTTCCTACTAGACATCCAGCATGAGGCTATGTTATTCTAGGATTAAAACCTAGGTGTATTTTTCTAGACCTGGCTTACCCGAGCGGACAACTCGAGCTGGGGGGCAGCGTACCGAGAATACAGAAGCTTTACCGGCTTTGCAACTTGTCCAAACCTCGTTCTAAAATTAGGATATGACTCTAACAGAAAAGAAGTCCTGCGAAATGCACACTCCTTAGATAATTTAGAAGACTCAGAGAGAAGAGGGGTTTTGTAACAATTTATATACAGTTCAAACAATACAAAAGCGGTAAAAAGTGGCATTTAGCACATTAGGCCAAAATATGTAATAAAAATTAGATAGTAAATAAAAGCCAAATATAACAGTTATTTTAAGCTCGAATTCTTGAACCCTGAACCAGAGATTCTGGTTCGATCTCCAGCAGAGTCGTCAGAGCTGTCACACCTCCTTTTTCTACCCAAAAGAGTATATGGGAGTTTTTCCAATTAAAGTGACAATAATCGAAACGGGATTATTTATTCAAATTCAGAGTCACCACTTGGGATAACTTATAGTGTCCCAAGTCACTGATTTAAAATCCTGAATCGAGGAAGTTTGACTCTGTATCACAGTCTGCGAAAAATAGAAATCCGGTTAAGGAATTCTATTAACCCGGTAGAAGGTGTTAGGCATTCCTAGGATTCCGTGGTTTTAGCACGGTCGCTCAACTATTATTAATTGGCATAATTATTTGATTAATTACATGTTTTAAACCTACGTGCATTTTTAACTTCCAACTGCTTTTAATGTTTATAGAATAAATCACGATTGTCGTACCCTTGTTTGTTTTGGAACACATCATAAACCACGCTACATGAAATGCACCTGTGGTTTGCGACATGTTTATTTTATTATGACTACTAGAAGTTGTGGCTGGGTCACATGAAATGTGCACCCAAATTTGGAAATTATGTATCATAACTACGTCACGGGAACCGTAGCCATAGCTATGATGATTTATTATAGCGCGTCTAAAGCAAACTACGAGTGTTCGTATTTTTAAAATAATTTGAAATTCAATGTAAGGCTACTAATTATAAATATGCATTGGGTGAATAGGTTGAACTTTAATTATATATGGGAAAAATATTAGGCCAGTAGTAAACCCATTAGGCTGTCAAAACTTAATGACCAGAAGTGCTGAAATTTGATTGAGCACGAAATTGGGCCCAGAAGTGAAAGAAAACAAGAGAAGAAACATGTTGAGCCTGGTTTCAACCAGGTTGCCTCATCTGGGCCAATGCCAGGCCCAATTGCTTCTAGCAGCAGGACCTTCAAAGTTAAGGCCCTAATGTGTGATGACCCAAAATGCACTTGTTTTAAAAATAAATTCTGTATTTCGAGACCTTAAAAGCATCTTTCTATCTCACCTCAATTTGCGTGCGCAGTCCGGGCGCGTAGCCGAAAAACCAATATGTGAAAAATCTGTGAAAATGATGAATTTTGACCTTAAAATGAATTTAAGTTGACTTCTATCAACATTTTGGGTAAACGGACCCGGACCCATAATTTGATGGTCCCGGAGGGTCCGTAGAAAAATATGGGACTTGGGCGTATGCCCGGAATCAAATTCCGAGGTCCCAAGCCCGAGAAATGAATTTTTAAAGAAAATTATTTCTAAAATATTTATGAGTTTTTGGAAATAAAATGTGTTTAAAACTTGATGGTATCGGGCCCGTATTTTGATTTCGGAGCCCAGTACAGGTCTTATATGTGATTTAAGATGAGTCTGTGAAATTTGGGTAAGAAACAGACTTGAAATGACTTGAAACGGACCATATTTGAGAAAATTGGAAAGTTTGAAGTTCTTAAGAAATTTCTTGATTTTGATGCTAAATTTATAGTTGTTGATGTTATTTTGGTGATTTGAATACACGAGCGAGTCCATATGATGTTTGTAGGTTGGTGTGCATGTTTGGTTTGGAGCGCTGAGGGCTCGGGTGAGTTTTGGATAGGCCACGGTGTGGAATTTGGACTTGGAAAAATTGCAGGTTTCAGCTGTTCTATTGCAGGCCTACAGGATTCGCATTTCGAAGCCTGGCTCGCAAAATGCGAGTTCGCAAATCCGAGGGTTGAGTCGCAAATGAGAGATTATTCATCGGAAATGTGATGCTCCCCATTTGGGCCTGTCATCGCAAATACGACAGGATGATCGCAAAAGCGACTTCGCAAATGCGATCCTACCAGAGTCTGGATTCGCAATTGCGAACCCTGGTCGCAATTGCGATACCTGCAACCTGTAAATTTACACTTAGACGCATTTTCAACCATTTTTCACATCTTCTCAAAACATAAACTCTCTTGGGCGATTTTCCAAAGAAAACTTCTTCTCCAAATCAATTGTAAGTCGTTTCAAACTAGTTTTCTTCAATATTTAACATCTTTTCACATGATTTCAACTCAAAATCAATAATTTTCATGGGGGAAATTGGGTGTTTTGGGTAGAACCTAGGTTTTTCAAAATTTGGGGATTTGGACCTTGATTTGAGGTCCGATTTCAAAACAAATTATATAATTGGGTTCGTAGGGGAATGGGTATTCAGGTTTTGGTTTGAACCTCGGGTTTTGACCATGTTGGCCTAGGGGTGATTTTTGACTTTTTGGGTAAAACTTTGGAAAACTTATTTTCATGCATTAGAATTGATTCATTTAGCATTTATTGATGTAATTAAGTAACTTGTGGCTAGATACGAGCGAATTGGTGGTGGAATCAAGAGGTAAAGCGATAGTAGAGACTTGAATTGTGTTCGTGGCATCGAGGTAAGTGTTTGGTCTAACCTTAGCTTGAGGGATTAGGAGTCGAGTCTTATTTGCTATGTGGTATTTGTTGAGTACAACGTATAGGCATGGTGACGAGTATCTATATGTTGGTGTCAAGCATGCCTGTGAGTCTTATATTATGATTATCATGAATTCGTTGTATTATTCATGCTTTGGTGATGGTTTCTATTGTTGGGCAAAGTTTGTAGAAGTAATAGTGATATTTGAACATTGAGGAGCGTTGGCTCAAGTTGTATAATAAAAGGTAAAAGCATAAGTGGTAATTGAATCCTTTTAGAGCATTGGCTCAAGTTGTGAAGTGAGTTATGAAATAAAAGTGAAAAAGAGAAGAGAATCATATTGTTGCCTCCCTTGCTGGGATATTGTTGCTTTTAATGCTATCTCCCTTGCCGGGATGTTGATGTTTTTTTGACGTTGTTCCCTTGTCGGGACTTGATTGTTGAACTATTGTTTCCTTTCCGGGATCTTTATTGTAATTTTATTATTTTCTTGCCTTATTGCTTGTGATTATTGTTTGGGTGAGGAAGAGTGTAAAGCATGAATGGTGATGCTGTGTATTATTTTGGTGAGAGAGTGTTAAAGCACGAAGGGTGATGCCATGTATGATTTGTGAGGAAGGGTGTGAAGCACGAAGGGTGATGCTGTGCCGCATGATGTACCATTATGTGCCGATTATATTGATTTTCAGTGAGGAGGAGAGTAAAAGCACGAAGGGTGATGTCGTACAATTTATATTGATTCTTTTGGTGAGGACGAGAGTAAAAGCATGAAGGGTGATGTCGTGCACTTGTTGATTTCTGATTCTTGCTGAGATTTGAGATATGGTATTTCTTGTACTTACTCGTTGTCTTTCTATTCTTAATTGATGTTTCCCCCTCCCATGCTTGACTATACATTACTGTTCTTCTTTTTCGCTGTATATGATTTAACTGCACAGGTTTATTTGGTAGTCTGGTCCTAGCCTCGTCACTACTTTGCCCAGGTTAGGCTAGACACTTACCAGCACATGGGGTCGGTTGTGCTGATACTACACTCTGCACTGTGTGCAGATCTCGGAGCAGCAGCTTTTGGACCTTAGCTTGGGTGACTGCCTTCAGTCCATACGGAGATCCAAGGTAGTCCTGCAGGCGTCGGAAGGCCCTGGTGTCTCCCTCTATCCCTTTATCCTGTTTCATTCTTATTTCAGAAATAGTGTATCATTTATCTTTCAGACTTTGTATAGTATTCTTAGACCGTCTATGAAGTTGTGACTCCAGTTCTGGGTAGTCTTGTGTAAACAGTTGTATTGGATACACTCAGTGGTTTTATTGTTTCACTTCCGCATGTTATAAATTCCGCTGTCTTTAAGTTATTGCTTATAATTTCTTTAAAGGATTAAAATGGGAAAAGGGTATATTGTTCAAAATAGTTGGCTTTCCTAGCTCACATTAGTAGGCGCCATCACGACTTACGAGGGCGAAAAATCTGGGTCGTGACATAATGAGGACTGATTCCTTCTAATTCACATATGAAAAAAAACACTACATAAATTCTGAAAACTAAAGTACCGAACAACCACATTATAAGCCTTAATTCAATAACATGCCACTAGTAATAACCATATAAGCTTAAACCTTAAACTACTCATTAATCGCATTAATCTTAAATATGTAACCACTTTAGCAATGCTGGAATTCTAAACAATTAGGCTGAATGTACTCAGCAACCAAACAATGCCTTTTTCGAACATGCATGACATACTAGACGGCATTCTCTAACAAACAACCAAATAAGCTACTGGAGCTGTTCACCAACTTGAAATTCTGAACAACATGAAAAGACGAACTTATTCAAACATTTACACATGAAATTCCCCACTAAGCTACTGACTATTAAGCATATCCAAAACATTTATACAAAAGCTGAGAAAACTACAAAGCTAAATAACTTGAAAGAACCACATGTAAAAGAAAACTGAAATTCAACATTTGAACATTAACTTCATATTACAAATACATCTTTCAAAGACAAAGAGCATGCTTGCACTTCAGTGGTCACTCAAAGTCCAAGAGATACCTGGTGACAAAGAGCAAAAACAAAGCAGTGAATCTCTAAGAAAAGTAGAAGACAATAGGAAATAACAGCAAAGCAACAGCAATATCAAGCAACAAAGCTTCAGAATCAAGTCATTTTTTAGCTTGAACAACTAGAATTTCGAAGAAAAAATTGTTCCAAACTTTAATGAAAAACAGAAAAGGAGAAGAACAATGGAGCTGGATTTTTTCAGAGGTCTTTTTTAGGGTCTGAAAATCTCTATCTATTGAGTGAGGAGAGGGCTCTATATCTAAGAGAGATGTTGTGTGCCCTCCAAGTCAGGGAATAATACACTTGAAAACAACCCTCAAAGAACATCTTTTTTAACAGAAATAGATAGATGGTCATTTCTAATTGGCTTCAGCATTTTGTACTAGCCAAATAGGGCCAGCTGCCCATGTTCTAGAACCCTCTAATTGCCCTATCTGAAATTCCTATTTACCACCTTTTAAATGACCCCTTTAAGTTACTGCTTCAACTCCTTTACCCCTCACAAATTTCAATTAATGGCAAAAATAGTTAAAACAAATACCACAGAATGAAAAACAAACTGACCTAAAGCTAATTAGGCAATTAGGCATACTAACCAAATGATTCACACAACAAAATATATAACTATTGATTAAAATTAAACTAAACTATTTTAAGAGTTAAACTAAGTAGGCATGAATTAAACCAAGTTAATAAACCCTAAAAAAATTGATTGAACATGACTAAAGATTGAAACAGGGACGACTCTCAAACAAAACAAACAAATTAACGAACTAAAAAGGGTAGGAAATTACTGACTCAAACTTGAAAAGAAAAGGAATGGAGAGGACAGTGGTGAGACCTTACCGTTTATGAAATAAAAAAACGCAAGACAGCCTGGGATGCTCTGCTCTGCTAGTTGACCAACAAAGGTCTTTTCCTCCAAAGGATCCAGCCTTGCATGGATTTTGACCGGATCTCCTTGGAAGAAAAGACTCATGAGATTCCAAACCATGAAGAAGGCATCAGAGATGAGCTTTTGAACTCGAAATAGCGAACTCGATTGCTTTGAACAAACTGACCGCCTCTTAGATTTGGAATTCTCGGATTTTGTGGGTTTGTTTGGGGAAATCAATAAGGGATTTGGGTTTAAGGGAGTGTGGAGGTTATAGGGTGTGAATTTGTGTGGGTTTGGAGACCTTTCGCCATCGTGAGATGATTTCCGATAGGCGGTGGCTAGGGTTTGTGGGTTGAGGTGGAGAGGAGTTAAGGGCGGCTAGGGTTTAGAGCTGAAGAGAGATGGAAGGGGGGGAATGGGGGGATCTCTAGGGTTTGGGGGTGTTAGGAAATATATATGGGGTGGGTGTTGAGTTCTCAGCCGTTAGATCAATGGTGTTCAACGGCTGGGATTGATGGACGCCAAAACGTCATCGTTTGGTTAAGTGGGGGGAACCGGACCGGGTAAGGGAATAGGGCTGGGCGATTTTTTTGGAGGAAAAGGGTTTGGGTTCATTAGCTTTAAAGGCCCAAACGAGTTTAAGACCAAATACCCCTTCTTTATTTATTATTGACTCAAATTTCTTTAATTTAAAGTACTAATTTCTAATAAACTTAATTAAACCTAAATTAAATCCTAAACAAAACCTAATAATGTGAAATGGACTTAATTATCTAATTCTAGTACTGAAATAATTAACTGATTTAGAACTAATGCAAGCAATGTACTAATTTATAAAACTAAAGCTACAATGTGGAATAATTTTTTTTTTGTTTATTGACATAATTAATTAACAACTTAACTTAAAAATGCCAATATCAACCTAAGAATGCAACGCATGAAACTTGAATATATACTTTCGGGTATTTTTTATGCTTTAAATATATGCAAAATGCAACTAAAATGCAAACAATTAAGCAAATATTCCTAAAAAATTCTATAAAAATTAAAATAAACTACAAAAATCTATTTTGTGATTTTGTAGGAGTAGTTTGGTCGGGCAAAAATCACGTGCTCACAATTCTGTACACATTGATGCACTTGCGGCGAGATAAAGGGACTTATGCGCGTGTTGCAATTAAGGGAAATACTTCATTGTGATGCGCACGCACCGAGGTAAAGGAGCTTATGCCCGCCTAGCTATATAAGGGAAAATATTTCATTGTGAAGCTCACGCGAAGTCATAAGGGTGGCTAGTTGATTATGTTATGTGGTTTTTCAGGGTTATTCTATATGTTACTCATGTGTTAGAATGGGTTGATGATTTGAACATATCTTTGTTTCCATTAAATGATTTCACTTTGTGTTTTATGAGTTGTTGGTTAATTTGTCGTGATGTCACATGTCCTATTCTTTGATGATATTTATTCTGTTATGGTTTTTTTTGTAAGTTTTATATTGATGTTCTGCACAGGTTATTTGACTAGTGAGTGTCTTGACCTGAACCTCGTCACTACTACAGCGAGGTTAGTCTTGATACTTACTAGGTACTGATTATGGTGTACTTAGACTATGCTTCTATATATTTTTGTGCAGATCCTGGTACCTCGAATTGTGTTGGTCGCTAGAGAGTCGAGCCAAAGCTGTGGAGACTTCAAAGTATACCTATTGTCCCGCTCGTAGGACTCGGAGTCACCCTCTTTAGTTTCTCTATTATTATTTATTTATTCCAAATAGTGATGTACCTTTTGAGACTTATTATGTACTTCTTGTAGCGCTTATGACTCAGTATTACCGGCTTTTTGGATGTGTGACTATTCTATTCACTTTACGGCTATGTTATGGCATTTTCCAACTTTTATTTAATAGTTAAGTTGCTTTATTCTATTTGATATCATCATGTGTTAGTCTTACCTAGTCTTAGAGACTAGGTTCCATGACGATCCTTAAGGTGGGATTTTAGGACGTGATAAGTTGGTATCAGATCTTTAGGTTCATAAGTTTTATGAGTGTTAAGAAAGTTTAGTATAGTCTTGCGGATCAATACGGAGACATATGTACTTATCTTCAAGAGGTGAAGGAACTATTAGAAAATTCCAGCTCTTTCATTCCTTATCATGTGAATTTATCGATTTTGAAGTTTAAGACTGTCTTTATATTCTCTCACAGATGGTGAGGACATGAGCTTCAGTTTCTAATGATGTTGTCCCCAAGGCTGGTGTTTTTAGGGGCCAGGGCAGAGGTAGAGGCCGAGATGGTACAAGTGTTATAGCTAGAGCACCTGCTAGAGCAGCAGTTGAGGAGCCACTAGTAGCTCCGATTGGGTAGCAGGAACCCGAGGCGCTTGCTGCTACCCCTAGACTTCAGGAGACACTGGCATATTTTCTAAGCATGTTTGGTACCTTGACTCAAGCAGGGTTGATCCTAGTTGCACCAGTTACTTCTCAAGACGGGGGAGGAGTTTAGACTCCCGACGCTCGTAATCTAGAGCAACGAGCTCATATTGGTTAGGCTACAAATCCTATACCAGTACAGCTCGTGATTCCAGTTCAGCCCGAGGTTAGGCATGTGGCATCATAGGAGGAGCAGAATAGGTTCATGAAGTATCATCCTCCTACTTTCAATGGCGCAACTTCTAACGATGCATAGGGTTTTGTAGACCAATGTCACCCTATTCTGCGCATTATGGGCATAGTGGATTTGAGCGGGGTCGACCTTACTGCTTTCCAACTGATTGGGCCAGCATATAGATGGTGGCAGACTTATGAGGAGAGTAGGCCAACTGACACAACACCACTTACTTGGGCTCAGTTCACTGGCCTCTTTTTGAGGGAGTTTGTTCCGCAGATCCTTAGGGATGCGTTGTACACTAAGTTCTAGTAGTTGCGCTAGGGGACTATGACTGTGTCTGAGTATGCTATAAGGTTTGCTGAGTTATCTCATCATGCACCTACTTTGGTCTCTAATGTTAGGGAGAGAGTCCGTAGATTAATTGAGGTACTCGGTTATGATCTCAGATTTGGGATGGCACGAGAGTTGGATACTGATACTCTATTTCATCAGGTTGTGGAGATCGCTATGAGGTTGGAGTGCATCCAAGACTAGTATAGAAGGGATAGGGAGTCCAAGAGGCCTCGAGATTTTGGAGGGTTTAGTGGTTCCCGCCCTACAGTTTCAGCTCGTCATGGCAGAGGTTATATCAGTTGACCAGTTCAATCTGCACTTCAAGTTACCCACAGTGTTCCAGTTGTTTAGTGACCTCAGAGTACTCATTTTGGATAGCCATCTTCCAGTGCACCTCCTACACGGGGTTCCTACAGCGGTTATTCTAGTCGTCCCGGTCAGACTCAGTACCAGCAGCCATACTCGCAGAGAGGTTATTTTACGTGTGGTCATACTAGGCACACGGTAAGGGATTGTCCCAGAATTAGGAGGGGTGGACCTCTGCATGGCACTTAGGCTATGGTTTCTACTCTAGTTGTTACTCTACCTGCACAGCCAGCTAGGGGTGGAGGACACGCGGATATAGGGTGTCCTAGAGAGGGAGGTCAGGCCTGTTGTTATGCTTTCCTCGGTAGGACTGAGGTAGTTGTGTCAGATGTTGTTATTACATGTATTGTTACGATTTTTCATATAGATGCATCAGTTTTATTTGATTTGAGTTCCACTTATTCGTATGTGTCATCCTATTTTGTTTCATATTTGGATATGTCTCGTGATTCTTTGAGTACTCTTGTTTATATGTCTACACCCGTTGTAGATTCTATTGTGGTAGACCGGGTCTATCATTCTTGTTTGGTCAAGATTGAGGGCTATGAGACTAGGGTTAACATTATGTTACTCAAGATGGTGGATTTTGATGTGATTTTAGGCATGGATTAGTTGTTATCATATCACGCTAAGTCTGTGACGTTCGCGGTGATGGGGTTGCCGAGGTTGGAGTGGTGAGATTCATTGGATCATGTTCTTAGTAGGGTGGTGTCTTTTCTGAAGGCACAATGGATGATTGAGAAAGGGTGATTGGAATACTTAGCCATTGTGAGGGATGTTAGTGGTGATACTCCTACCGCTGAGTCAGTTTGGGTAGTGAGAGAGTTTCTAGATCTATTTCCAGCAAATCTACTGGGCATGCCACCCGATAGGGATGTTGATTTTGGTATTGACTTGGTACCGGGCACTCAGCCCAATATATTCCACCATATCGCATGGCTCCAGTAAAGTTGAAGGAATTAAAGGAAGAACTTCAACAGTTGCTTGATAAGGATTTCATCATATTGGGTGTTTTACCTTAGGGTGTTCCAATTCTATTTATGAAGAAGAAAGACGGATCTATGAGGATGTGTATTGACTATAAGCAGCTGGACAAGGTTGCTATCAAGAAAAAGTACCCATTATCATGTATTGATAATTTATTTGATCACTTTCAGGATACTAGGGTATTCTCAAAGATTTATTTGAGATCGGGGTACCATCAGCTGAAGATTCGGGCTTCAAATATTCGAAAGACGACTTCAAGACTCGCTATGGTCACTCTAAGTTTTTTGTGATGTCTTTGGGGCTGACTAATGCCCCAGCAGCTTTCATGCACTTGATAAACAATATGTTTCAGCCCTATCTTGATTCCTTCCTCATCATGTTCATTAATGATATATTGGTGTTTTCTCGCAGCCGAGGGGATCATGAGCAGTATTTGAGGATCATGCTCCAGTTCTTGAGGAAGAAGAAGTTATATGCTAAATTCTTCAAATGCGAGTTTTGGTTAGACTCGGTGGTATTCTTGGGCCACATGGTGTCAAGTAAAGGGATTAAGATGGATCCGAACAAGATTGAGGTAGTTCAATGTTGGCCTAGACCTTCCATTGCTAGATACGAAGTTTTCTAGGTTTGGCTGGATATTTTTGCCGTTTCATGAAAGGTTTTTCATCCATAATAGTACCTTTGACTTGATTTTCTCATAAGGGTTACCCACTTATGTGGTCTGACGAGTGTGGGGAGAGATTTTAGAAGCTCAAGACTGCCTTGACTACATCACAGATTGGCATTGGGTGTATGTTGATGCAGGAGGATAGAGAGATTGCTTATGTTTTGCGTCAGTTGAAGCCCCATGAGAAGAACTACCCAGTGCACGACTTGGTGTAAGCAGCCATTTTTCACACGCTTAAGATTTGGAGGCACTATCTTTACAACGTGTCTTGTGAGGTGTTCACGGATCACAGAACTCTTCAGCGCTTATTCAAAAAAAAAGGATCTAAACTTGAGGCAACGGAGGTGGTTAGATATACTAAAGGACTATGATATCACTATTCTTTATTATCCCGAGAACGCCAATGTGGTGGCTGACGCTTTGAGTAGGAAGGCTAAGAGCATATGGAGTATTGATTTTGTTTTGGTTAGGGAGAGACCGTTAGCTTTGGATGTTTAGACTTTGGCCAACAGGTTTGTGAGGTTGGATGTTTCGGAGCCTAGACGAGTTCTTACTTGCGTGGTTTCATAGTCTTCTTTATTTGAGCAGATCAAGGCACGTCAGTATGATGATACCCACTTTTTTGTCCTTAAGGACACAGTGTAGCACAGTGATGCCAAGGAGGTGCCTATTGGTGATGATGGGGTATTGAGACTTCAAGACCGGATTTGTGTGCCCAATGTGGATGGGCTGTGGTAGCTAATTTTTTAGGAGGCCCATCATTCGCGGTAGTTTCTTTATCCGGACGCCGTGAAGATGTACCATGATTTGAAGCAACACTACTAGTGGAGAAAGAATGAAGAAACATATTGTGGAGTATATGGCTCGGTGCCTGAACTGTCAATAGGTTAAGTAGGAGCATCAGAGACTGGGTGATATGCTTCAGAGGCTTGATATTCCGGATTGGAAGTGAGAGCGTATCACTATGGATTTTGTAGTTGGACTTCCATAGACCTTGAGGAAATTCGGCGTTGTGTGGGTCATTATGGACAGACTGACCAAGTCAGCACAATTCGTATCAGTCATGACTACATACTCTTCAAAGCAGCCGACTCGAATTTATCTTCGTGAGATTGTTCGTCTTTATGGTGTTCCAGTGTCTATTACATTGGATCAAGGCATGCAGTTCATGATGTATTTTTGGAGAGCTGTGCAGCGAGAGTTGGCATACAGGTCAAGCTGAGTACAACATTTCATTCACAAATAGACGAACAGTTTGAGTACACTATTCGGATTTTGGAGAAGATGTTACGTGTTTGTGTCATTGTTCTCGGGGGCTCTTGGGATCAGTTTCTACAGCTAGCAGAGTTCACCTACAACAACAGCTATCAGTTGAGCATCCATATAGCCTATACAAGGCCTTATATGGGAGGCAATGTCATTCTCCGGTTGGTTGGTTTGAGCCTGGGGAGGCTAGGTTGTTGGGCTCCAATTTAGTTCGTGATGCTTTAGAGAAGTTGAAGTTAACTCAAGATGTTTTGTAAAGCGCATTCCAGGCAAAAGAGCTATGATAATATGAGGTGTCACGATCCAAAATCCCACCTTAAAGATCGTGATGGCACCTAGTCTCTAAAACTAGGTAAGCCAATCACCAACAACAGTTAAACTAATAAAACATGATATTATGAAGCAGAGTTTAATATAAATGTGAAAATAAAGGTGTTACAAGAGAACACACGGTGATAATCACAACAAATCCCCAAGACTAGGTAGTATAGAGTCACGAACTCTAACTGAATACATAGAAATAAGTCAAAATACAATACTGTTTAGATTGAGAATTGATAGCATAAATATAAGAAAAGGACTTCAAGGGACTACGAAAATCATAGAAAATATTTACCCCCTGGATCGGCTATCTCCAACACCTAGATCTGCACAAAAAAATATGCAGAAGTGTAGTATGAGTGCACCATGGTCTGTACCCAATAAGAATCAAGACTAACCTCGGTGGAGTAGTGACGAGGTTCAAGTCAAGACGCTCACTAATCAAATAACCTGTGCAAAATATCAAGAACCGGCAAAAAAGAATAATAACGGAAAGTAATAACTATAATCTCATCAAATTATATAATAACCATTTAAAATAAATAAAAGACTCATTTCGTCAATAAGTCATCAAATAGAACACACACACGGCACTTCGTGCCCACATTTTCAATCACCCTTGCACGGTAAAGGCCTCATGCCACAACATATGCCATACACCAAACGTCAAAGACCTTGTGCCACAATATAAGTAACACTCGCACGACAAAGACCTCATGCCCCAACATGAGTCACACTCACAGGACAAAGACCTTGTGCCACAACATAAGTCAAACTCGCATGACAAAGACCTCGTGCCACTACATATACCACAACCGCACGGCAAAAACCTCGTGCCACCATGTATATCGTACCCGTAACCAATAAAATGTTCAAGAAAAAATTATCAAGATTAAAATAAAGTAATGCATGATAAAAACTTCCTTTTATTCCAACCCGCTATGTTACCAATAACTCAACAAAATATAAGATGATAACTCCACGTAGGTAAATCCATGTTGGCAACCAAATTAACAAGTAATAACAGAGACACAGAGTAGCACATTGGGAACAATGCTACAAATCACATAAAATACATGGCACACACAAGGAAGTCATAAGCACAAATAAGAACACTCCTTTTAATCATAAAACGCCTATATACAATCATATAACATCCCCACATAGCCACCCTTATCTTATCGTGTGCGCAACAATAAAGTAAATTCCCGCCTTGTCTCACCACACATGTTTAACAATTATTCACCTTGTCTCGCCACTTGTGCAAATTGGATATATATAACCCGCCTTGTCTCGTCGTACGTGCAATGTTAACAATACCAATAGAACGGTATAAATCTCATGCAAACACCCGAACAATCCGCCCAACAAGTCCACATGTTCCATAATCATAACAACGCAATATGCCAATAATTTTCATCAAGACATAAACTCATAATTTACCAACGCAGTGCACAACGACAACCAATAAAGGGAATACGGATGGGTGTTCAACATATAAGCATCAAATCTAACTCAAATCAGTGACAATCTTACAAATGTCCAACCTAGCAAATTTAGGAAATACAATCCTACAACATGATCTCCAACATGGAACATGAACTCAAGTAATCATTCAAAGTGAATACACGTAAATCAAATACCTCTCAACCAAAACAAAGCAATAAGAGCAACCTCGGGTTAAATCCTGTCATAAATCATACATACAAACCATGTACACACTTGTCATCTCGTGTACAAGTCGATCACACATATCACAAATAAGCAATTAAGCTGAATCCTAAGTAGTAATTCCCTCACACAAGGTTAGGAAAGATACTTACCTTAAAAGCCCTTAATCAATACTCTAGAATGCTTTTCCTTTCAAATTCACATCCGTTTGGCCCAAATTTAGCCAAAATGACTTAATAACATCAAACAATGAAAGAGAACTCTCTTTCAATTAATAAAGTTAAGGTCTTTACACAATTTTCCAAAACTCAAAAAAATTCAACCCCAGGACCGTCCGATCAAAACCCGAGCCAAAGGTAGATCTTGACTATCCATAACCCCAGGAGTCCAAATAGGTATTTGGTTTTCAAATCCGAGCCCATTTTGACTCTTAAATCTCAAATTTTATTCAAAACATAGTCAAAAATTCCTTTCAAATCCCATGATTTTGATGTTAAAATCCATAAGGAATCAAGTTAAAATATTGAAATTGAGTCAAAATCACCTACCGAATAGCTAGATGTAAATATCCCCTCCAAAAATTGCTTCCCACCAAGTCTGGAGTTCAAATTATGATATAATGAGACTAAGTATTGAAAACCCATCCCTTAAACCAACTGCAGATGTTGCATTTGCGACCAGGGGTTTGCAAATGCAACATTTGAAAAAGCGACCCCGAACTGACCCAGCAATTATTGCATTTGCGATAAAATTCTTCACAAATGCGAAGCCCCATCCCTAGGCGACCAGTCGCAAAACTGACACACATGTTCATAAAAGAACATCCAAACAGTCGCAAATGTAACCTAATCCTCGCAAATGTGAGGTCACTCCCCAGCAGCACGGAGCCACAAAAGTGAGAATATTCTCGCAAATACAGTGGTCGCAAATGCAACATTTCCTCGTAAATGCAAGAACAGAAATACCAGCAAAAACTAAACCTCTCTCAAAACATTGCGAAATGCATATGAAACTCGCCCGATCCCCCAAGGCTCCACACAAGTACATAAACATCATAAAAACTCGATCACGCACTCGGATCATCAAAATAACATAGAAAACCACGAATCGAATACCAAAACACATGGAAATCGCTATGCAACTCAAGAACTTCTAATAATACAACCAAGCGTCTCATTCCTATCAAACAATTCGGAATGATGTAAAACTTTGCACACAAGTTCCAAATGACAAAACAGACTTATTCCAAGTCCCGAAACCAAAAATGAGCCCGATATTCACAAATTCAACCCGTCAAACTTAGGAAATTTCCAACTTCCAAACTGCCAACCTTTAACAAAAAGAGCCAAATCGACCTAGGAACCTCCGAATCTAATTCTGGGCATATGCCTAAGTCCAAAATCACCATGAGAACCTATTGGAACCATCAAAACACCATTTTGGGTTCGTTTTCACAAAAGTCAAACCTCGATCGACATTTCCGACTTAAGCGTCCAAACTAATAATCAAATGTTCTGAATCAATCCAAAACCTCCTCGAAACTCAACCAAACATATCCACAAGTCACATAACCACAAATACACACACTAAAATCTTCAACAGGGAAAACGGAGCTTAAATACACAAATCGACCGGTAGGGTTGCTACATACTCCCTCTTTTAAACAAATGTTCATCCTCGAACGTGCCAAGAGTCGTTCCAAAGCCATCAAATCACAATATAAACTTAGCATACATATATACACGGGCGATCCCACATCACCGCAACCCACATAAGCTCTACAACAACACCTCAGTTGAAGATTATTCCCTTCAACCTTAACCAATAAGCATTAGAACCAAATTTCAACATCCAAACCTCCCCCAAAGACCTGATTCACACATATACACATTATATCAACTTCAACAAGCTGAAACACATCATAAATACCTTCACAAGGTATAAGCACATGACATAACTCATCACTCACATTCCCAAAGCAACACCTCTAACTATAATAGTTGCCCATTACCAAACCTGATACCTGTAAATACCTCATATCAGCTAGATTTGTTCCAAACCTTCACAAATATGCCAATGATGTAGGAAACATGTGAAAACTCATACCACTCACCCAACCAACAAATCGTGGAGTCCTCTTGCCCGGCTTGAACTAACACCAAGCTCTAAGATGATCAACAACATTGTTTATCGTGAAATGGTAGCAACAATTAAATTTGTAAATGAGATTCTAAATATATGTGATCTATTTCTATACTAGTTATTAGAGCAGTTTATGCTACGCGTATGAAGTTTAATGATGAAGTACAAGCTAAAATGGGGCAGTAATCAAATCGAGGGGCTTGCTACCTGGGCTTCGGACTGATCGATGAAAGGCCTCGAGGTCGATACCCGGCTCGAGATTGAGCTATCGGGGGTAGCCAGGAAAGGAATAACAGTTAGGATATAATTAAAGAAGGCTCTTTATGGCTAATATCAAGCAATAAAAGAAGAACAAGTATGAAAGCAATTAATGGAAAGAGTCGCCTCGAGCGAGTAAGTTAGAGAGAAAAGAGAGATAAAGAGTTGTTATTGATCTTGTGTAGAATGGTTGGAGCAACAACAACACCTTACAAAGTGGTGAGGATCCCCATTATATATGAGGGGAACCTTGTTATAGTGCAACGTACATTAATTGTAAAAGCATGGAGATGGGACAGCTAGACGTGATGCCTCGACACAGGCTCTAGGTAGGCCGGCTCTGTCAGACTTAGCCGTGTGCCTTGAGAATTCCCCATATTGCTCTAGCCTCGTTCTTCGTCTTCTTTGAGTCGGACCTCGACGATCCCCAAGGGAGGGAACTCGGTCGCAACTCCACGTCTTCGGGGTCTCGAGACATTCTTCTGAAGTGACTTGATAGCAAGAAATTAGGCCCTCTGATTTCACCGCATACAGATAGTCTTCGTATTTCTCATAACGAAGCGATGGGAAACGACTCTGACACCCGATTCCTCGAGCTTCTCGTGATGATGTCATACCGATGACGCAACCTATGGCGTGAGTTTTTGCGATAACTGGGGCATCCTATGGACTTGTGTTTTTGACATTATTCAATGCACTATCGATTCCCGTTCTCCATGGTGAAAGTACCACCGTCGATTTAGTTCTTCAAGAATGCAGTAATTGCGTCTGCCAATCAGACTTCTAAAGGCCTCGATGATCGCATTGTTATCTCCTATAAATGGGGGCGTTTTGGCATTGTTTTTCTATCCAAGTGCCTTCATTTTCTCATTCACCCTTTTCTCCTTACCATCTTCCTCTATTGTTGATCACCATATTTGGAGTCTATGGCCTCAAGGTCGTTTGGCGTCGTTCCTATAGGTCGTGTCGTGGCCCTTTGCCTGAACTCCTCTTTACTGGGCACGACTATGTCGTCCTGTTACTGTTATGGTTGTTGTTACGTCTGTTGCCGCTGTCATTATTGTCTCAATATGACGACAGACGGGGAATTGATTCTCCCCTTTTTTAGAAAGTCATTCGGACTATGCACCGCTGCTCACTCTCCTACCCTGGCCTGGTATGGCACTTCATCCCTTAGGTTTTTTGTTTCCCGAGGGATAAAATGGTACCACTGGTCATTGCGGCTGGGGCTTACCGAATCTTCAACCTTTGGCTTTGGCGGGATATGTCTCTTTTCTCTGCCTCCTCTGCATCCCCTCCTTTTCTTCTTTTTCCTCGGTGAGGATTTCCCGCAGGATTGAGCTGGGAACCTAGAGGAGATGGCGGTCGAAGGAATTGCCTTTCAGGATGCGAGCTCGAGGAGGGGACGCTCGAGGATGCTGATACCGGAGATGGACCTTCGAGGATGGACTAGGTTATTAGGCTTTCACTACGGGTGTATACCCCTTTGTTTCTATTTCTGCGCAAGGACCCTTTGTGGGCTTTTGCAATTGCATGAAAGGACCCCCCGAGGGCCGTTGTAGCCAATATTTATGAAATATTAAGACATCCTCTTTACTTCTGCTTTTGATTTTTGCCATGTTCTTGTATAATCTTGTGCGTTCGCGGAGATTTTTAATGTATGCCTCTATTGACGACCGTCAATATTTATTTCTGGCCTTTTGTCGATAGAAATGGCTCCTTTCCGAGCTCATTGTTGTTCCTGGGATCAAGCCTGAAGCAGTCCGGTAAACTTGGATCATCGGAGCTAGAAGTGGCTCCTTTCTGAGCCCTACTAGACGGAGCTTGAAGTGCTTATTTTTCCTCTTGAGGGAAAACTTCAAGGTCGGGTACTACCTTGGAACTGGAGGCAATGTCGCTGACCCTATGGGACCTAACCTCTTCTTGACAGAGATCTCTGGGGTCAGGTACCACCTTGGGATCCGTACCGAGGTCGTTGGCCTCCCGGGGCTTATCCTGGGCAGGCGAATCATTGCTTTTTCCCACATATACATGGGGTGGCTATTGCTTCTTTGGAAGATCCCATTATTTTAGATAGATATCCTTCCGCATTGGCATCGAGTACTTCGTTACCTTAAGCGCAAAAGTATTGGTGTAGGTCCTTGTTTCAGTTTGCCAATTCTACCACCGTCATGACTACTGCTACTTCAGGGCCTGCCTGGTAGGGAGGGGAAAATTCCACTCCCAGTGCTCAGGATCCACAGGAGTTTACACTGAAGACTATGTCTTCGATAAGAGAGGAACATCTGGAGATAGTGAGGAGAGACTGTGGATGGGGCGAGGGGTAGCGTTGCAGGCGCTTTCCCCGGATGAGGGTATTACGGACCCCGCTGATGGATTCCCGAATGTATACTTATACCCTTTCGTACTAGGCCCCCTTGAAAGGGTCGTGCTTGATTTCTGCCTAAAGTATTGGGTTACTTTGGCGCAGATACATCCGTCGTTTTGGTGAGTAGTGCTGATGATGAGATTCTTTGGGAGAAGGCTGGGCTTGAATTCACGCTTAGTCACCTCGTCAGGCTGTACCGGCCCTTTAATCATCGAGGCATGCTAACCTTGTGTTACCATTCATTCACGCCCTTTGTTATTGATAATGAGAAGATGGGGATCGAGAGTGGGCCAGTCGATTTGTCCGGGTCCGAACGACTGATATTATCCCCGTGGAACTCATGCCATTTTTGAAGGAATGGAATTATGTGCTTGAGTAGAGTGTTTCACGCTTTCTTAGATTCGCTTGTAGCGAAAACCAGTTTATTAATTGTGTTCCCTCCTTTTCTGCAGCAACTTCATAGGCGTCGAGCGAAGTTCTCGATTTGCCCGGATTGGTCTGGAGGTTGACGACCAATTCGACTTGCGACGAGCGTAGGTGGCGAGCTGTGTCACGAGGCAGATGGGAAGCTAAACACCAAGGTATGTGCGTATGTTGCTTTTACCTTGGTCTTCGTATATTTGAGATGACATTTTCCTCTTTCTTTTGTACTGCCCTTGCCATCGTAGGTATCGAAAGGTCCCCAGGGGCAAGGTTGTGCTTCTTCGGAGAGGGGGAGGAGTTGTTGGCTTCCGAGCCAAGGGATGATGGTGATAAACGGGATGTCCGCTCGTAGTGCGATGGAGCTTTTAGCGGGGCCAAACGGGTTCATGTCTTCGAGGAGAAAACATCGCCCGAGCCTGTTGTTCCTGAAGTCTTCGGTTCCGGAATGGTGGTTCCTCTAAGTGATCATGCTTCGACCAAGGTTGGTTCTTTTAAGGCCGAGGGGCTTGGACCAACAGGAGTGTGCTCAGCCTTTGAGGAAGTCAGCCAGCTTCACTTTGCGGTGAGTTCCGATATAGTCCTTCCGTATCTCGTGTCTTCCCTTCCTTTTCGAGTTTTCCTTCTGCAGGTCTTTGATAGGCTCGGGTATGAGATGCTCCATCATGGGGCTAGGCTTCGGAAAGCTCTAGATGAGGGTAGGTCCCTCAGGCTCCTCTGCAAGGAGAAGGAGGTTGAGTTGATGCACTAGTGATGTGAGGCGTACAGGAGCTCGAATTACGAGAGCTATTTGATTGAGCAGGTAACCTCTCGCAGTATGCATTTTGCTTTTTAACCTTTAAAGTTAATCTTTTGCCTATCTCAGTTGCAGTAAAATATGGAGGCTTTGGAGCACCTTAGGGGTGAAGGAAGGCCGAGTTAGGAATGACTGTGGCGAACTAAGAGCTCAGGTGCAGGCTCAAGCTTCAGAGGAGAATGGTGCCTTGGCTAAAGTTCCCACCATCGATGCCTAACTTCGCTTAGCTCGTGACAACGCTTCAGTTCATGCGGATATGATCATGAAGCTCAAGTTCAAACTTTCGAAGGTCAGGGCTGAAAACGTTGATGCTCGGGTTGAAGCAGCATTGAGTCGGACTAGGGCTGATCAGGAGATGGAGATTCATTTGAAGGATGCTACTGATGCCCAAGACGAGTTGAAGAGGGCCCTCGATCGTGAAAAGAGGATCAAGGAATATGTTCGTTGCAGATCTCAAAGAGAGGTACTTGAAGAGGTCGGCACCAAGGGTTTTGTTCTCCCAAAAATGCTGGCTCGAGCGAGGGCGGACGAGCGTGATGCTCGGTCACTTCTTGCCAACGCCGTTGAGAGTAAAGATGAGGCTGGTAGGCCATAGCCTTCTGAAGTGGAGTGTGGACTTTGCCATTTTGTATGTGATATTCGCAGAGCGCGTTTGTAGATGGACGACGCACCTCTTTGCGTATGTAAATAAAAGAAAACATGAAGCTTTATCTCTTATGTATCCCTTTCTGCTTTGAATTTTTACCAGGCGAGCTAGTTTCGGAGTTGGCGAAAATCCTTAGATTCGTAATACGGTTTGGAGCCCATCAGGCAGGCCCGAAGGCTCTTTCATGCTCGGTTAATGTGGCTTTTAACGCAAGCTAGCGTTAGAGCTCTTATGCTTTGCTCAACTGTTTTGGGTTTAGTCCCCGAGTCAGGTTTTAACTCGAGCCTACTTGACCTTCAAGCTTTTGTGCCTGCATGAATGGATGACAATGGCTCTTATGCCTTGCCCTTGGGCATTTGCATTTTAACTATTTTGGGTTCAGTCTCCGAGTCGGGTTACGACTCGAGCTTAATTAACCCTCAAGTTTTTTTTTGTGTTGGCGACTATGGCTCTTATGCCTTAGGTCAAAGTGACCTTTTAGGTATGTGGCCCTGAGGCTCATGAAGCTGGCGACGATAGCTCTTACGATGTACCCTTAGACATGTATAGTTAACTATTTGGGATTCGATCTCCGAATCCGGTTACGACTCGAGCTCATTTTAATCCTCAAGTTTTCAAATTTTAAGCTGGCGACAGTGGCGCTTACACTTTTGGTCGTTGCGACCTTTTAGTATGTGGCCCTAAGGCTCGTTTGGCTGGCGACAATGGCTCTTATGCTTTTGCCCGTAGGAATATGTAGGCTTTGTTTTCCTCTCGTTGAGGACTTTTTGAAATGATTTTGCTTGACCCGTCGTCGGTTCGGGAAGAACCTCGATTTCAAGTTGTTAGCGGCGATGTTCGAGCATCTTTGAAGGTTTAGCTCGTAGGCTGAGTAGCTCGAAGCCTTGTGATTTGGAGCTGACATGGTCGAAGCTCGTTTTCTATTGAGGGTAGCCTATTTTAACTGGTTCTTTTCGAAGTAGATTCGAAGTAATGGCCTATGATTTTGTTAGCAACGGTCGGGCGTCCCCGAGTCGCGTTAATTTAGTTGGTGCAGCCGTATTGACCGTAGTCATTTGTGTTTGGTCGGAGCCATTTGTAATCTTGAGTGTGGTAGTTTAAGCGTCTATATCGAGGGTATGACCTTTCGGGAGTCTTACAAATACGACATATAGCCTGAACTTCGGGATCGAGTTTTATGCCTGTAGTAAGGTCTTACAAAAAAATTCATGCATGTTGAGGTTTTACAGTTTTTTAATGCCTGTTGAGGTCTTACAGCTTTTTCATGCCTGTTGAGGTCTTACAACTTTTTTCATGCTTGTTGAGGTCTTACAGGTTTTTCACGCCGTTGAGGTCTTACAGTTTTTTCATGCCTTTTGAGGTCTTACAGCCTACTCAGGGTCTTACGGCCTCAGGTTTTTAAGTGAGTGGCGACTGACGACAATCTCTGAGTCATCGACTTTGCTTAGGTTTGAAGGCCATTACTCGCGAGCTCAAAATTTCCTCGTTGAGGCCTTATGAGCATGGAGTTCCGACCCTTGAGGCCATGCATTTCTCTATTGAGCTTTTGACGTCAGTCTATGAGTACTCAAGGTACCCTCGATGTTGGAGATTCTTGGCGATATCCGTGTTGCCTTTCCTAAAGGTTTTATGATTTCAGAGTTTCGACCCGGAGGTCATCTAAGTGTTGAATTGCCGACGTTAGTCCCCGAGTGTTCGGGAAGTTTCCATCGGAGGAATTGTCACCTTAGCTTGTGAAGGTGTTTTTGATAAAAGATATTCTTTGATTGTTCGGTACAATAGTACATGTATTCATCGACGGGAGCCTGGCTATATGGACACGGTTCGTTTGACCGTTTGGCCCGGTACATTACATTCCTATAGGGACCCCATTTGGCGTTTCATGACTTTTCCGAGTAGGTGGCTTCCTGGGGGAATGCCCCCCATCGTTCAAAGTTGATTGTAAAAGAAGTTTTGAGCATTTGCAATGTTTCCCTTAGGTATCCCACAAACGTTGCCTCGTTAAAAACCTTGCCGGTAAAAATCCTTCTTTTGGGACAAAACTCAGTCGAAGGAAAAGAGTGCAACGGGAGCTTTTAGAGCCTTAAGGTCTTCGGGCTGGGTTAGCGTTCTGACCACTCCGATCGAGTGCCTGCATAAGGGTTAGTCCTAATTTCAAAACAAAAAGAGAGATGGTCGTACCTTGAAGTGAGATATTCTGGCGACGCCTCAGGATTGATTTGCTACAATCGTGAGGGTTGATTTGTTTCAATTTCCTAAGGTGAAGATGTAGTATGGTCCTTTACTTCATTTTGCCAAGTTCGATCGTGGGTGAGGGCCAATTCTCCCTTTGGTTTATTCGGGGGCAGAGGTACGAGCATTGGTACCACATTGTGTATCGCAAACATTTCCCTTGCCGCATGTTGTTCCCCGTAGATGGTTTTAATTCCATCCTTTGTTGGAAATTTCATCATCTGTTGAAGGGTGGATGGTACCGCTCTCATGCAGTGTATCTACGGCCACCCAAATAATGCGTTATACCTCATGTCTCCTTCGATGACATGGAATTTGGCGCCTTGGGTCGTGCCGGCCACGGTGACCGGAAGGATGATTTCTCCTTTCTTTGTTTCACTTGCCATGTTGAATCCGTTGAGGACTCAAGTGGCGGGCACGATTTGGTTGAGCAATCCGAGCTGCTCTATCACCCTCGACCTGACAATATTTGCCGAGCTACCTGGATCTACGAGTACACGTTTTATTTGAAAAGAATTCACAAGGAAGGATATTACCAGTGCCTCATTGTGAGGTTGAGACAAGGCCTCGGTGTATTCTTCGCTGAATGTGAGGGCATCCTCGGGATATATCCCTGGTGTCTGTTTTTCTCTGGTGATGGATATTTTCGTTCTTCTCATTACGGGTTCCTACGGGGCATCAGCGCACCCCATGATCATGTGGATGACATGTTGCGGCTTGTTTGCCTCGTTCTTCTTGGTTACCTCCCTTTCCCGGAACTGATTTCTGGCTCGATCGCTAAGGAATTCCTAAAGATGTCCTTTGTTAAGCAGTCGAGCTACCTCTTCTCACAGCTGATGACAATCCTCGATCCTGTGGCCATGAGTGTTGTGAAATTCGCACACCAAGTTGTAATTCCTTTATGAAGGATCTGACTACATAGGTTTGGGCCAGTTGGCGTCTCTGATTTTACTGATGGCGAACACGATATCCGACACATCAACGTTGAAGTTGTATTCCGACAAATGGGGCGCACCCCTTGTTACTACGTTCTGATCGAACCTGGCTCTGTTGATGAGCCCTTGAGTATCCTGTCCTCGATCCACTCTCCGATCATTGTGAGGTAGGTTGCACCTCGCGGCGTTCCTCCTATCTTCGAGGTATGGCTAATACATTTCTTTGTTTGGTTTTGGTTCCTTTGCTAGGAGCCTGCTCGGGTATACTGAGCCTGAATGGGCTCCCAGCTAGTCATTCTCGGCCCTGATCTTCGACTGGTACCAATTGTAGACGTCTGACTAGGTCACAGCTGGTACTCGATCAGGTTCTGTTTCAGCTATTTTGAAGCCACCGAGCTTCGTTCATTCAGACCTTGAGTGAAGGCCTGCACTGCTCTGTTGTCGAAGACTGGCGGTAGCTCCATCCATTCCATCTGAAAGTGAGACACGAATTCCCACAGCATCTCGTTCTCCCTTTGCTTGATTTTGAAAACGTCAGACTTCCTCGTCGCTACTTTGATGGCACCAGCATGTGCCTTTATGAAAGAGTCTGCTAGCATGGAAAATGAATCTATGGAGTTAGGAGCCAAGTTGTGATACCACATCATGTCCCCCTTCGAGAGTGTTTCCCCGAATTTTTTCAATAATACGGACTCGATCTTGTCATTCTTTATATCGTTGCTTTTTACCGCACAGGTGTAGGCTGTAACATGTTCATTAGGGTCAGTGGTCCTATTGTAATTAGGGAGTTCCGGCATTCTGAACTTATTTGGAATGGGTTTCGGGGCTGCTTCCTCGGGGAACGGCCTTTGTATGAACTTCTTCGAATCCACGCCCTTGAGGACCGGGGGCGCACCCGGGATCTAGTCGACTCTAGAGTTGTAGGTCTCGACCTTCCTATCGTTGGATGCTATCATTTTCTCGCCCGATTCAATCCTTTTGGTGAGATCCTCAAGCATTTTTACTATGGCCGAGTCGGCTATTGATCCGTTATTGCTCGATCTCTCGGGTACTTGTTCGGCTGGGGGAGCTATTTCCGACACTACCGTGTTGGGAGTCTTTGTATGGCTTTGCAATTGAGCGATAGCCAACTGTTGTGCCTGCAACATTCAAAGATAACATGAAGACTAACTTCTTGTTCTTCCCGGGCTGGGGGTTTTTGGGCTTCCTGTTGGTTGTTACGCCATATGCTCCTGTCGGTGTGTGAGGTTTCGTCGACCTGCTGGGCATCCTGCGAATCTGCGTCTGCTAAAATTGGTCCGGGCGCGTTATCGAAATTCTGTGGTGGCGCACCGACGACTGGAACAGCCACACCGTTTTCCCCGTGGTTTCCGAGGTCGTCGTTCTTGACTCCTTTTACTGAGCAAGACATTTTGTCCTGAAATCAAAAGATCTTGGACAAGAAAAAGCGTGAAAGATAACTTGCGTTATGTAATGAAACTAGCAAGAAAATAATCACTATTATTTTTAGCCCCACGGTGGGTGCCAAACTGTTTACCGTGAAAATGGTAACAACAATTAAATTTGTAAATGGGACTCTAAAAATACGTGATCTATTTTTATGCTAGTTGTTAGAGCAGTTGATGCTAGGCGTATGAAGTTTAATGATGAAGTACAAGCTAAAACGGGGCAGTAATCAAACCGAGGGGCTTGCTACTCGGGCTTTGGGCTGATCGATGAAAGGCCTCGAGGTCGATACCAGGCTCGAGCTCGAGCTATAGGGGGTAACCGGAAAGGGAATTACAATTAGGATATAATTAAAGAAGACTCTTTATGGCCAATATCAAGCAATAAAAGAAGAACAAGCACGAAAGCAATAAATGGAAAGAGTCACCTCAAGCGAGTAAGTTAGAGAGAAGAGAGAGAGAGAGAGTTGTTATTGATCTTGTGTAAAATGGTTGGAGCAACAGTAGCCCCTTACAAAGTGGTGAGGATACCCTTTATATAGGAGGGGAACCTTGTTATAGTACAACGTACATTAATTGTAAAAGCATGGAGATAGGACGGCTAGATGTGATGCCTCGACACAGGCTCTGGGTAGGCCGGCTCTGTCAGACTTAGCCGTGTGTCTTGGGAATTCCCCATTTTGCTCTAGCCTTGATCTTCGTCTTCTTTGAGTCAGACCTCGACGAGCCCCGAGGGAGGGAACTCGGTCGCAACTCCACGTCCTCAGGGTCTAGAGACATTCTTCTTAAGTGACTTGATAGCAAGAAATTAGGCCCTCTGATTTCGCCGCATAGAAACATTCTTATCCTGATATACCTCATCTAAGTACAATCGCACTAATTTCATGTCCAATGATCTCTTCTTTACTAGTACAATCTATCCGACCGACAAGCCACACCAAACACCACCTAGTCACATATGTCGCAATCCGAACCCAACAAGCACAATAATATAACTAAAAATGAAAAGGGAAACACATGAGAGAACTATCCGACAAGCCTAGTAGGTGCAACTCCCCATCGGTACCATATTATAAATCTATCCCACAAGAAAGAAGCAAATCACACGCAACAACCACAAAGAATCTCATCCTAACATAACTTCATCGCGGCACATAGCCCGGTCCAAACATATCGATCCACAAGGAACATGAAGATCACATCCTCAACTTGGAATCGCAAGTAGGATAAACATCATACCAACCGAAAACCTTTCATTAACTCAATCCCGTAGAATAAAACCACAACACGCAACAAACTCCCCATGCCTATAGAGCACTTAAACCACAAGTCGTGACCAACCCATCCCAAAATCACATCGAAATTCACCATATTACGTAATAGAAGGTCAAATCTAGTCTCAAGACCCCCAAATAGTGATCAAACAAGAATGATAGACACGGGCCACCGCAATAGAATCCCCCAACAAGCGTAGACACATAAATAGGGGTACTCATGAATCACGAGGAATATCTAAACATAAAACAAAATAGGTCGATACATACAAATAAATAGAACCCATATCAAATTAAACTGATGCATCTCTATGACAAACCAGAACCATACCATACCTATAACGACATCATCTGGCGCAACAACATCAGCCCTTCCAAGGAAAGCATAACAACGGGCCTAGCCTCCCCCTCTAGGATGCCCTCTACCTACATATCCCCCATCTCTAGCTGAATGTGCCAGTGTAGTAGAAACTGGAGCGGAACCTATAGCCTAAGTACTAAGCTGAGTCACACCCGCCCGAAGTTTGGCCAGTCTCTCACCATGTGCCTGATATGCTCACACTCAAAGAAACCTCTCTACTGACGTGGTTGTGGGAGCTATTCAAAATGTGTGCTTTAGGACCCATTGGCAACTGGAGCACCACATGAAACTTGAAGTGCTGACTGAACTTACTGATCAACAAAACCTCTACTACGACGTGCCTTGCCCCCAAAATAGGGACCAGAAGATCCTCTGAGTCCAAAAGGCTTCTTAGCCTCCCTATCTTCCCTCTCTACACTGCGAATACGTTCTAACCTCCTAGTGATTTCCACAACTTGGTAAAATTGGGTATCCATCTCCAACTCCCGTGACATCCCATATCCTCAATAAATCTGCAGACTCAGGTGCATGATGAGATAACTCAGCAAACCTCATAACATACTTGGCTACAGTCATAGTCCCCTGACGTAACTACTCGAACACGGTGCGAAATGCATCCCTGAGGTTTTGTGGAACGAACTCCATCAAAAATAGATAGTGAAATGAGCCCAAGTAAGTGGTGATGTGCCGGTTGGTCTATTCTCTTCATAAGTCTTCCACCACCTATATGTAAGCCCCGTCAGCTGGAAAGTAGTAAGAGCAACCTCGCTCAACTCCACTATGCTCATGGTGTATGGTGACACTATTTAGAAAACCGTAGGCATCCTCAGAATCTATGCCACTGAAAGTATGAGGATAATACTTCTTGAACCTCTCTAACCTCTTCTGCTCCTCCTTTGATGCTGCTGGCCTAACCTCAAGCTGAACCGCAGTTGCACCGGTATAACACCCGGAGTCTGATCAATATGAGACTGCTGCTTTCGAGTATGGGCGGCGGGAGTCTGAGCACCCGGATTGAGAATTAGATGGTGAAACCTGAATCAATCCTGCCTAAGCCAAGGTACAAAACATGCTAGGAAATACGCCAAAGTCTCCTGAAGTCCAGGGGTAGCAACAGGCTCCTTAGGTTCCTGCTCCCCAATTGGAGCTACTGGTGGATCCTTAGCTACTCCTCTAGCAGGTTCTCTAGCTGTGGCACGTGCCCCTCCTCGGCCTTGGCCTCTACGTTGGCCCCTAGAAACATAGGCCTTAGGGGCACCGTTTGTGAGAGAATAGAAAGATAAAGGCTCAAACTCCGAGATGCACAAACTCGCATAATAGGACAAAATTTTCCTAATAGTTCCTTAGCCTCTCAAAGAAAGGTACAGATGTCTCCGTACCGATCCACAAGACTCTACTAAACTTGCTCGCGACTCATAAAACCTATGAAACTAGAGCTCTGATATCAACTTGCCACGATCTAAAATTCCACCTTAAGGATCGTGATGGAACCTAGTCTTTAAAAATAGATAAGCCAATCACCAACAACAGTTAAACCAATAAAACATGATATTATAAAGTAGAGTTTAATATAAATGCGTAAATAAAGGTGATACAAGCCAATGCGACGATAATCACAACAAATCCCCAGGACTAGGTACTACAGAGTCACAAACTCTAACTAATTACATAGAAGTAACTCCAAAAACAATATTGTTGATATAGAGAATTGATAGTATAAAAGTAAGGAAAGAACTCCAAGGGACTGCGACGATCGAAGCAAATCTTCCTTGAATCCACATGATAAAAAAACTCTCACTACCTGGATCTGCACAAAAAATGTGTAAAAGTGTAGTATGAGTACACCACGGTCGATACCCAATAAGTATTAAAACTAACCTCGGTGGTTTAGTGACAAGATTCAAGTAAAGACACTCACTAATAAAATAACTTGTGCAAAATATCAAGAACCAGCAAAAAAGAATAATAACAGAAAGCAATAACTGTAATCTCATCAAATTAAGCGATAACCATTTAGAACAAATAAAGGTCTTGTTCCAACAATAAGTCATCAAATCAGCAAGTAATAACAGAGACACAGAGTAGCACATTGGGAGAAACGCAACAAATCACGTAAAATGCATGACACACACAAGAAAGTTATAAGCACAAACAAGAACACTTCTTTTTCATCAAAAAAACGTCCCCAAGACATCACATATCATCCACACATAACCACCCTAATATCACCACGTGCGCAATAATAAAGTAAATGTCTGCATTGTCTCACCACACGCGTTTAACAATTATCCTACCTTATCTCGCCACACACGCAAACCCGATATATATATATAGCATGTCTTGTATCGCCGCATGTGCAATATCAACAATAATAATAGCATAACAGAAACCTCATGCAAACACCCGAACAATCCGCCCAACAACATAAGCCATACCCCGCATAGCAAAGACTTTGTGCCACAATATGAGTAACACTCGCACGTCAAAGACCTCATGCCACAACATGAGTAACATGTGCACGACAAAGACCTTGTGCCACAACATAACTCACACTCGCACGACAAAGACCTCGTGTCACTACATATACCATAATCGCACGGCAAAGACTCGTGCCACCATGTATATCATACCCGTGTTTACCAATAACACGTTCAAGAAAAGTTTATCAAGATTCAAATAAAGTAATGCATGATAACAACTTCCTTTTATTTCAATCTATTATGTTACAAACAACTCAACAAAATATAACATGATAACTCCACGTAGGTAAATCCATCTTGGCAGCCAAATCAGTAAGTAATAATAGAGACATAAAGTAGCACATTAGGAACAATGCAACAAATTACGTAAAATACATGGCACACACAAGAAAGTCATAAGCACAAACAAGAACACTCATTTTTAATCAATAAAACGCCAAAGTACCATCACATAACATCCCTACATAGCCACCCTTATCTCATCTGCCTTATCTCGACACACATGTTCAACAATTATCCCATCTTGACTCACCCAATGCATAAACCCAATATATATAGCCCACATTATCTCGTCGTATGTGCAATATTAACAATAACAATAGCATGGTAGAAACCAAATGCAAACACCCGATCAATCCGCTCAACAAGTCCACAAGTGCTATAAGCATAACAACACAACATGCCAATAATTTTCATCATGAGATAAACTCAGAATTTACTAACGCAGTGCACAAGGACAACCAATAATAGGGAATGCAGATGGGTGTTCAACATATAAGCTTGAAAGCTAACTCAAATCAGTGACAATCTTATGAATGTCCAACTTAGCTAATTTAGGAAATACAATCCTACACATGATATCTAACATTGGAACATGAGCTCAAGTAATCATTCAAAGTGAATACACGTAGAGCAAAGACCTCTAAACCAAAACAAAGTGATAAGAGCAACCTCAGGATAAATCTGGTCATAATCATGCATGCGACCATGTACATACTCGTCACCTCATGTACATGTCGATCACACATATCACAAATAAGCAATTAAGCTGAATCCTAAGGGGTCCACACAAGGTTAGGCAAGATACTCATCTCAAAATCCCTCAATCAATACGCTAAAAATGATTTTCCTTTAAAATTGACCTCCATTCGGCCCAAATCTAGCCAAAAATAACTTAATAACATCAAACGTTTCAAGAAAATTTCATTCTAATTAATAAAGGTAAGATCTTTACACAATTTCCCAAAAGTCAACAAAAGTTAACCCCAGGCCTTCTAAGTCAAAACCTGAGTCAAAGGGTAGATCTTGACTACTCATAATCTCACGAGTTTAAATATGTGTTTAGTTTTCAAATCCGAGTCTAATTTGACTCTCATATCTCAAATTTTTGTTTTCCAAAACATAGGCAAATATCCCCAAAAATTTCTTTCAAATCCCATTATTTTGATATTAAAATCCATAAGGAACAAAGTTAAAATATTAAGATTGAGTCAAAATCACTTACCCAATAGCTTAGATGTAAAAATCCCCTCCAAAAATTGTCTCCCACCAAGTCTAGGGCTCAAAATAAGAAAAATGAGACTAAGTCTCAAAATCTCATCCCTTACACCAGTAGCAGATGTCGCATTTGCGACCTGTGTTTCGAATGCGACATCCGCAAAAGTGAATAAAGGCTCGCAAAAGCGACACTCGATAGACCCAGCAATTAGCATTTGGGATAAAACTCTTCTCAAATGCAAAGCACCCTCTCTAGGAGACCAGTCGCAAAAGCGAGACACACGTTAGCAAAAGCGAACATCCAAACAGTTGCAAATGCGACCTAATCCTCGCAAATACGAGGTCTCTTCCCAGCAGCCTAGATCCACAAAAGAGAGAATAATCTCGCAAATGCGGTGGTTGCAAATTCGACCATCTCCTCGCAAATGAGAGAACAGAAACACCGGCAAAATTGTACCTCCCTCAAATCACTCCGGAACACAACTGAAACTCGCCCGAGCCCCCAAGGCTCCACACCAAACATCCATACAAGTACGTAAATATCTGACGAACTTTCTCATGCACTCAAAACATCAAAATAACATATAAAACCACAAATCGAACACCAAAACGCATGAAAATCTCTATGCAACTCAAGAACTTCTAAAAACACAACCAAGCGTCTGATTCATATCAAACTAGCTCAGAGTGATATCAAACTTGCAGACAATTTCCAAATGACAAAATGGAATTATTCCAAGTCCCAAAACAAAAATCTAAGCCAGATAGCCACAAAATCAACCTATGGTCAAACTTAGGAAATTTCCAACTTCCAAATTGCCAACTTTCGGCAAAAAGAGCCAAATCGACCTAGGAACCTTCAAATCCAATTCTAGGCATATTCTAAGTCCAAAATTACCATGAGAAACTATTGGAACCATCAAAATACAGTTTCGGTGTTATTTTTACAAAAGTCAAACCTTAGTCAATATTTCCAACTTAAGGTTCCAAACTAAGAATCAAATGTTCTAAATCAATCCAAAATCTCCCCGAAACTAAACCAACCATCCCATAAATTTATATAACCATAAATACACACATATAAATCTTTAAAAGGGAAAAGGAGCTCAAATACACAAAACAAACAGTCAGGTCATTATAGGAGGGCTCGTGATGTGGCCTTCATGGTGGGTGAGTTGGTTATACTCATAGTTTTGCCCATGAAGGGTGTGATGAGGTTCAAGAAGTAGGGAAAGTTGAGACCTTGGTATATTGGTCCTCTTGAGATTCTTGAAAGAGTGGGTGAGGTGGCCTATAGACTTGCATTGCTACCCAGCTTATCGGGAGTTCACCCCGTGTTCCATATTTTCATGCTCCAAAAGTATTATGGTGATATGTCACATATGTTAGATTTCATCTTAGTGCAAATGTTAGATTTCATCTTAGTGCAATTGAACAAGGATTTGACCTATGTTGAGAAGGTGGTGGCTATTTAGGATAGACATGTCCAGAAGTTGAGGTTGAAGAAAATTGCATCGGTGAAGATTCAGTGGAGAGGTTAACCAGTCGAGGAGGTGACTTGGTAGACCGAGAATTATATGCGGAGCCGATGTCCTCACCTTTTTGGTACTTCAGGTATGTCTCTATACTCGTTTGAGGATGAATATTTGTTTAAGAGGGGGAGAATGCACTGATCTGACCGATTGTTTTGAGTATTTTAGTCATGATTTTCCCTATTTGATGATTTACACATGCGTGTTTGTGGTTACGTGATTTTTTAGGATGGTTAATTAGGTTTTGGGGAGGTTTTGGATTGATTTGGGGCATTTAGTCCCTTGGTTGGAGTCTTAAGTTCTAAGAGTTAATTAGAGTTTGATTTTTATGTAGACGACTTTGAAATAATATTTTGATTATTCCAATACCTTTATACGGTGATTTTGGACTTAGGAATATATTTGGATTTGGAGGTTCTTAGGTTGATTTGGTTCTATTTGGCGAAAGTTGGAAAGTTAAAAGTTTGGAAGGTTGATAAGATTAACCGAGAGTTGACTTTGATGATATCATTTTCGGATTTTGGTTTTGGTAGTTGGAATAGGTCCATTGTGTTATTTGGTACTTTCTTGCAAAATTTGAGGTCATTTCTAGTTGTTTAGGCATATTCGGCGTAAGTTTTGAATTTGGAAATTTGGATTAGTTTCTTATACTTGAATTGAGGTGTGATTCGTGGTTTAAATGTTGTTTTGTGCGATTTGAGGCCTCGAGTAGGTTCGTGTTATGTTTTGGGATTGGGATTTGTTTGTTGATTGGACGGGATCCCAGGGGCCTCGGGTGAGTTTCGGATGGGTTTCGAATTTTTTTCCCTTGTTTTGGACTGATGATTTGTTGATGTCTGGTTTCCTTAATCGTGATGGCGACAAGGTAATAGCATTTGCGGAGAGCATTTGGTGTCATGCGAGGTTTGTTCTTTGCATTCACGTAGGAGATGTCGCATTCGTGGAGCTTAAGAGGTAGTGGTCTTCGCATTCGCGAAGGGAGATCGCGTTTGCATAGAGGAAGGCCGGCTAGGGGTAATGGCAGGTGTTTGTTCTTCACGATCGCGTGTATGAGGCCACGTTCGCGCAGGCTGATCAGGTTGAGCATCGCATTCGTGAGGGTGTCCTCGCATTCGCATAGAAGGGTCAGTAGCTGGGGGGAAATTCTGCTTTCCCAGTCGCAAGGTAGGTCCCGCGATCGCGATGTGTATACCTGGGCAGATCATTTAAGTACTTTATTTCGATGGATTTGGTCATTTAATCACATTTTGAGCTATAGATCTCGAATTAGGACGATTTGAAGGAAATTTTCATGATTTGGATTAGGGTAAGTATTTTTTACTCAAATTTGTTTTATTCATAATTCCAACCTTGATTTTAGCGATTGATTGATAAATCTAAGTGAAAAAATTGGGGATTTTAGTAAAAAAAAAACTCTAAAGTAAAAATTGTTGATTTGAAGGTCGATTTGAAGCCGGAATTGGATGAAACACTTATATTTGGACTCGTATTGGATGGATGTTCGAAATTTATGAGTTTGATAGGGTTTCGGGATGCGGGCTCGGGGTTGACCTTTCGGGTTGACTTTACATAATTGAACTAAGATCTTAGCTTTATCGTTTTGGCTTGTTACCTATGGCTTTTATTGATATTATTAATTTGTTTTGGTTAGGTTCGATTCAATCGGTTCACGCGGGAAGGGCTTCTTAGAGTATTGACTTAGCTTGTTTGAGGTAAGTACCTTCCCTAACTTTGTGTGAAAGAATTTCCTCCTAGGATTGGGTCTAATTTCCTTATTTGTGATATGTGAAACGACATGTACATAAGGTGAAGAGTGTGTACACGAAAATATGTATGGTAATTGTCCGAATTAGACCCTAGGATATTACTATGCCTTGAGTTGGATTGTTTGTTATATGAAACATGTTTTATTGTTGTTCACTCTCTGTGCCCTTATGTTATTATTATGATTCTTGTACATATTGTTGTTGAGCTGTGGGCTATATTTTGTTGTGACTTTTATATATTTATTGTGGTGATGTTGTGGCATATGTGTACGTATTGTGCCGGTGATTGTATTTGTATGGAGTACAAGGGTGACGAGATGTGTTTGCTGAGACATAAGGGTGGTGTTTATTGATGCGCATGCGGCGAGATAAGGTAGCTTATGAGCGTATTGCAATTAAGGGGAATACTTTATTGTAATGCGCACGCAGCGAGATTAGGGGACTTATGCGCATGTAGCTATACAAAGAAAAATATTTCATTGTGAAGCTCACGTGGCGTCAGAAGGGTGGCTTGTTGATTATGCTTTGTGGTATTTCAGGGTTATTCTTGATATTACTCTTATGTTGGAACGGCTTGATGATTTAAATATATCTTTGTTTTTCTTAAATGATTTCACTTTGTGTTTTATGAGTTGTTGGTTAATTTATCGTGCTATCACATGCCCTATTCCTTGATGATATTTATTTTGTTATGCTTTTCTGTTGTCAGTTTTATATTGATATTCTGCACAGACTTTTTGACTAGTGAGTATCTTGACTTAAACCTCATCACTACTCCACCGAGGCTAGTCTTGATACTTATTGGGTATCGATTGTAGTATACTCATACTGCGCTTTTGCACATTTTTGTGTTGATCAGGTATCTTGGATTGTGTTGGTCACTAGAGAGTCAAGCCAGAGCTGTGGAGACTTCAAGGTGTATAGAGTCACCCTCTTTAGTTGCTTTATTATTGTTTATGTATTCGAAACAGGGATGTATCCTTTGAGACTTATTATGCACTTCTTGTAGAGCTTATGACTCAGTATTACCGGATTTTTGGGATGTGCGAATGTTGTATTCACTTTACGGCTATGTTATAGCATTTTTCAGCTTTTATTTAGTAGTTAAGTTGCTTTATTTTGTTTGATCTCATGTGTTGGCTTATCTAGTCTTAGAGACTAGGTGCCGTCATGATCCTTAAGGTGAGATTTTGGGTCGTGACAACCAAAATGAAAGTCTAAACTTTTTAGCTGTATGAGAAAATGAACAACAATTATTTGACAAGATTTTAAATTTTGTTTTTATGTTATCAGCGTTGTGATGCATTATACTTTTAAAAGGGAATGGTACAGAAGAAGTTTTCCAGCAAACAAATCACTTGGATAAATGAAAGGGTGTTGAAAATCTTTTGCCTAGAACAGTTTCTTGGACCGAAGCAAGGCTAAGTTGGAGGGTACCGTAGCCCTTGGAGAAATGCCGTATCACAGTAGAAAAGGTGAGGTTTGGTCAAATAGCCACTTTTATGGCTGTTGTTTGAAACACAACTACGATTCTATAATTGTCTGAAATTATATTTCTCTTAATATGGATAAAATTTTGACAAAAGTACCGTAAATTAAAATATCACTAAATCTCCAAGTTTTATAAACCATAACATGATATGCCAAATGATTTCCAGCTATGTGCCCTTTTTATTTGTTAGATACATTCTTATTTGGTTATTTTCTTTGAAAAAGTAGATCAGCTTCTTTCTTAATGTTTTTGCGTTTGGAGTGGTTGAGATACTTGGGTAACAGGCGAAAAAAGTAAAGATCAAGCTATAGAATAGTGGGAATAAAAGATGGAATTATTTTAGTTACAAAAGCGAAGATAAAGTTGATTGATATATAAAATACTAGTTTAATTATGGATAGAAATAGTTGGAGTTCCTGTATCTTTTCTTCTTTAGTTACTATCATTCTCCAACTATATTTAACTTCCCGTAAGAAATACAAAAAAAACATAAAATCAGTTCGAAATAAAGAAAACTACTTGAGTTTCACGTTAAGTTTTCTAGGCTTAGCCTATGATAGATAAGGTTGTACGAGTGTTGAAAAGAAATATAAAATTTTAGAGAAGTCAATTATATACCTTTGCTATTTGGATCTAGGCATTTAATTGTACTAATATGTGTTTATAGCATAAGAAATCAAGTTTACAGCTTTGGAGAATGAAAATATTTTGGGAAAACATTAAAGAAAGTATTAAAGCTAATTTGGGACACATGTAGGACTTAACCGCTCCATAGAGACAAACATATTGTGAATTAACTTGCGAGAACATAATTCACAAGAGCTAAGATACAGTGGTCAAATTTATGTTTTTTCAATAAGTTACAGTTGATTTACCTTTAATTCTTGAAAGATTTAATAGATTCACCATTCATCTGAATAAAAAAAGAAAAATCAAAAACTTGCTATTCATCATTTTGAACTTGTATAAAGGGCAGGTGCATTAAGTGCATTTTGAACTTGTATGCTTTTCAAAATTCGTGATATAGATGATATGAATAGTTTAATAATATTTATATCACATTGGTAGTATTTGATATGGGATGTTGCCCTTCTTAGAAACTAGAACTATAAGTAGTACAATAAGGTGTATTTGGTATGAGGTATAAGAAGGTATAGGGGTGGTATAAAAATTTAATATCACCTTAATATTATATTTGGTTAGCAAACTAGGTATAAGTTATCTCGGTGTTAATTTTAACACCGGAATAACTTATACCTTATAGAATGTGGGGTAATTAGCACTGGTATAACTTATATCTTCTTCTTAGAAACTATGCAATTGTCATTCTTAATACAACATACCAAACAATGAATAAACAACAATCCAGCATAACTAATCACAGCATAACTTATCCCAACATAACTTATCCCAACGTAACTTATACCGACATAACTTGTACCGCATAATCCGTATTCCAACCAAACGACCCCTGTAGGAAGACCGATACATACTACAGGGAAAAAATCTATAGAACATGTAGCTCGTCTAATATTCTAGTCCCATTTATATTTTCTCTTTTAAAACTGCGTAAAATTTATGACTTCCAAGACAGCAGGATAAGATAAAATTCTTAGTTTAATGTTTCTTTTTCAGACAGAAAAAGAGTGAAAACGAACTATAAAATTTAGAGACAAATATTAGAAGAGTATCTGAGAACCTATAAAATCATCAAAGCAACAATGCCAACGATAAGTCTAAGCATCCAGTCTTATACATGAAGGTAAGGTGACTATAGATGTATGTAGCACCCAGGGACTGCTAGATCACAAAATCCATTTACAGATGATGCCCGGAAAAAACAAATTACAGATTATGCAGTTTCCATAATTTGCTATGGAGGGAGCTGATAAATTCTATATGATCCGAGTATCATTATACTAGCTCAAGTATTAATATAGGCAGAAGTGCTTTAGTTGATACACTACAGTCCTCTTTCTTGCATACCATATCCTCCTCTCCTATAGCACCCAGATTACGGAAAGAGGGATTGAATTCCACAATTTTCTGATTCTCTAAGACTCTTATGGTTCTCTTCCCTTTCAAACGGCTGAAAATGTTCCTGGGAATGCCAATTTACTGTGGAATAGATTCAAGAAAAGGTTCCAAATGTCCCAAGGAACTGGATAATCAAGGACTTACTGATTCTGCCACATTTTAACATACTTGCAGGTGGCAACATCTCTTTTAGCTAGGGTGTCTTGCATGAGACATGCTTCATTTAAGGCTAGCTATCCAGCCCAAACAAGGCACTCAAGGAGGAATTTTGTTTTCCATAATTCCTCCCATAGCCAGTTATCACTGCAGTCCCAGCAAGAATTTTATTCCCTAATTTTACAGTGTACTAGCCACTGTTCTCTTTTAGCAAATACAGAGTGTCCTTGCCTCCATTCATCCAGTCCCTGTCTTCTAATCTATTACGCAGATGTCGTAACCTCTCAATCTGAGTCCACAAAGAATAAGAGAGACGGACACACACAGAGAGACACAGACACCCCACTGAAACCTCAAAAGAGGGCAAAATTTGAAGGATCAGATAGATAATAAGGTAAAATCCAACTTAAAAGGAGAAGTCCAGCAGGAAAAAGTAACAACTGCTATCAAGATTATAGTGTAATGACAGCACAAAGTTACCTTGTGGGCATATTCCACATAATTTTCATGAAAAACTTGAAACACTGATGAAGTGTTGATCGGCCTTCAATTGAATCAGCAGCAACGGAGCGTAAATGAGGCGATGAAGGGGGCAAAAGAACTACCCTGGGCCCAGTAAGGAGCTCTTTGCTTATGATAGTAGGAATATCTGTATCTTTTGGCCCCTCTGAGTCTATGAGTTTGTCAACCTTATCAATAATTGGGGGAACCAGTGTATTCCAAGTCTACATCTCCAACACTATACACTCACAAGAAGGGGTAAGACCCACAATCCATGAATCTCCGAAAGAATCTGACAGAGCCAAGAAACCACAAAGTGGGGAGGCTGAGGATGCTTCTCCTTGGAAAGTGCTAAGAACGGGATGCACAGAGGGACTTCTAATCATGTCTTCTTTGCCACTACTCTGATTAGTGAAAGGCAAAAAGTGCAACACTACTGAATCAATTCCTCCATCATGAAGGCAATATATTCTTTCTGAAATAAGGGATCAACAAACATTGATATAATGGAACCGCTTCTTCTGGGCAGAGCTAAATCCACAATAGCCAGCCTCAAAAGAGGAGGTGGATGCCCCAACCATAAGGTATGATCAGGTGGCATGTCAAGCTTCAAAATAGAGGTGTCACTGGCCAATGACTCGCAAATCATTGCAAGGCCAACTATACTATCAGTTGAATCCAGACAAACCCGAGGTGGGCTACCGACCTTCCAAACCGGCTGTACTTCATCAGCTAAAGCATCAATTTGCAACTGGCCACCACTCCAAGCAGTTACAACAATAGAATCTTTGCTAACTAAATCATAAAGAAAACTGACAGCACGCCCTTCACAAACTGGAGGATGAACCGAGTCTTCTTCAACGCCGTGACTTACTTTACGTAAAGGCCCCTGCAAGTAAAGCCATGTTAAAACAGTGCTATATAGTTGGAAAGACAAATAAACGAGCTTTTCTTAAAAACAATTCCACCAAGAGATTAAGCCAGAGCAAAAAAAGTGGCTTGCTTTCTAATCACTGGAAATAACTTCTTTTCCTTCAGATAAGGAATAGTAGTGCAGCCAAACTTAGATGTTACCACGTGAAATTAAAATTTCACACAGACTTTTTACTTCAAGAAACAGGAAAAAAGGACAACACAGTACTCATTTATGCAAGATTATAGTAGTATTTATTTCAGCATAAAAAGAATAAGAGAGAACAGAAATGAGGCCCTCCACACGAAGAAATAAAAGTTCAGTGGATTGCTTTTCCGAGGAGATACATGAAGAGAAGAATAGGGGCTATTTCCGTTCAAATACGGCCTTAATTTGTTTCACCATGTTTTCCACTTCAATCTTTATACTAAGGTTTATAAGACTTGTCCGAGTCGGCATCCTTCACCGATACACAAGCAACTGAGACAGCAAAAGAGTATCTCATCCAACAAGACATTATCCCAAAAAATCAATATATTAGATAATAAGGACAGGCGGAAAAGACTTTCTACTGTATCTTGCTTCTTGCTAGAGCAATCCAGCTAGAAAGCACTATGAGTACTTATTCCTCCGTGAATGCTCAAATGAAAGGTAGAAAACTGTTTTGTTCTCCCATATGGATCAGTATCAACCAATCTTCTGTTTTTAACAATATTACCGCTTACAATTTTCAATGGTGCCATGTTACTACAATCAGCAATCAGAACCATTTTTTACCTCTTTCATATTAGCAGAACGATTAAAAATAAAAACGAGGTAAACATGGATGCGTTCTTCCTTCATATCGTTACTCACTGAAAATCTGAAAATCAAATTAATGTTGGTCTCTGAAGAAGTTCAAGGTATAAATGATGCCCGATGAAGTCCAACTTTTTTTTTTTTGATGGGTAATAATTAGAAGTGTAAAGTGAATGTGAGATGAAATTAGTAGACAAGAACTAACTTACACAAGTAGCCTGTTCCTGCTGTAAGGAAGGACAGCATGCTGCACAGCATATCAACTAGGGCAATCAAATCTGACAGTTCATATTCATGAATATTCACATATGCCATTGAATAACAAGAGAGAGAAAAAATAATAGAAGAAAAATGAATCAAGCCATAATGCAAAAGAGATTAAATTCCCTTAACTTCTACGATGGTTCTCATCCATCTAAGCAAGTCAAAGTGGGTATTGGCGGATATGGACCAGCTGGATATACTCAAGAACATAAGAACTGTTAGTTAGTACTTATTAAAGTACCTGCAATGTGATTGACGCATCAAATAAAGCATAAGGCTGAGCTCTAAGTACAGAAGCATTTTCTGCATGAACTTCTTTCCGGGCTAGTTCAGGAAATGTTGCTTCCAACCAAGAGATTGCCAAATTTGAGTTCTTCACAGCTTTTGAATTCGATGATTTCAGACCAAACACATGCGCATCACTATATAACTCCAGTATAGATTCCCACTTGTACACACTGTTCAAATGGAAAGAATCTACTTTAGTGAGATCAAGTGAAATATTGCGACCTGCCTCTTGCATAGGCTAAAAATAGCAGACACAAGGAATAAGTTAAAACATTTTCAAATTAGAAGTCTTCAGGAAAAAATGAAACGAGAAATATGGGAGGGGAAATAATTCCTCTTGGGGGAGGACAATAGTCTATGAGATCTCTTATATAGACAGACAAGCCTATCAAAAAAAAAACTTAAAAAATACTACCTATCAGCAGATCAATTTTACAACTGAGCAAGAATAAGAAAAGTCAGAAAATTATGGAAATATATTTTGTATAAAGACCTTTAAAATAATTTCATATTACTTCACACACTATTATCAAAGGCGAAAAGCGCAAAAAACTCTAAAGTATGTTGGGGCTTTAAGCGCAAAGCGCAAATAAAGCGTGAGCTTTAATGAAAAAAGGCGCAATTGGAGAAAAACTAAAACTATGTGTATGTAGTCCAAGACTAATAATTATAAGCATGAATAACAAATATATGGACAAAGAAATTGAAAAAAAATTACGATAGTTAAATATCAATTGTTTAATGTCGCCTTTTTAGGATTACACTCATTGGCAAGGAAAAGTATGCATTAGAGCCTTGATGCGACACTAAAGCACCCACGAAGCGAGGCAAAGCGCTCAACATGTTTTGAGCCTTGCTTCAAGGCTTAAGCGCTTTAAGCGCGCCTTTGACAACACTGACTTCACAACCGTCAATTCAAAATTAAATTTTTCTGTCCATAAGTATCTCTGAACAAAAGCTTAAGAATAGCAGAACTCTGATCTCTGGTAAATTACCTTCCAAATGGAACAACAGGACATAGGATGTAAACTGAGCCATCACTAAACAAGATAAAAACCTGCAGAAAATAAAATAAAAACTCAACTTTACCACACAAATTTAGTGACAGTAAAACCACTTTATCAATAACCACCGCTACCTGGAGATGTTAGATAATGGGCGTTAAATTTGCTTACCCTACATTTATTACTCGATCTATCTGGAAGTGTAAACCTTGTTCATTATATAGTTATCACCAAAATATCGATACAGCTTTGAATCATAAACTATTACCATGCCATTCCTTCTATTCTTATCATCCAACATATCCATATAGCTAAAAGATTATGAATCACTGATGAAGTCCAATTCTATCAAGTCCCCAGAATGTGTCATCAGGGCATCACCACAGAATACCTGAGCATATAAGCACTAGGTCTACAGTATAACAGAGAAGTGTTAAGGAATGGAGCTTACACTGAACCTGTCCCACAAATGATCACCCCCAAAAAGAAAAATCGACGGGGCAGATTGATGTGGCATTGTGCGAACTGCCAGGCTCCACAGGCTGCAAATAATACTCCTGTTCTGGCTGACCAAGGGCCGACGACAGATCATAAACCCTGTATATGAAGGAACATCAGTAAATATAGCTCAATGTAATTTGTCGATAAAAAGAAATAATACATAATTCTCCAATCAGCAAGTGACTTAACATGCATCTGATATGTTAAGAAAGTCGTAGAGAATAAATTTTTTTTTTTTAAAAAAAAAAAAGATGTCTCCTCCATTGGATAACAAAAAGATAGTGCCACACACCAGTTATACGTGCTCTGACAACTAAAAGCCCCAAAAATAGTGATCCTTTGCACATGCACACCCAGTGAGAAGTGAAGGGGAGAAGATGTTACTGTCTAGGCAGTGTCGCTTTATGCAATAACATGGTTCCAATGAAACCAAGGTTTTGGCTCTAAATGTAAATGGATCCAAGTCTTCTGAGTTCCAATTTCTATCAACTTGTACTACTGCATATGAAAGAGCATCATCAATTTGTCCTAATGAGCAACCATATGGGTGAAATTACTGACAGCTCACTTCCTAAAGTAAGGTTGTTGTCCTTGTTCATCTACAATCTTTGGGATTTGTTGCTTCTTAACATTTTTCAGCTCACCATGTCCAAAAGGATCTGCAGTTGAACGAATATGCTAATGATGTATTGCATCTGACTTAGACAATTTAGAGAGCTCTCAGATGGCCACAAGTACATTTAGACTCGTGTAGCAGACCAAAAAACAGCATGGTGTTCTCCATAACTCTTTGATTTAGAAGGCCTACTTGTCCAAATTAGGGAACAATTTAGTTTAGAGATATATCATTGACAGAAAAGCAAACATGACGGTGTGCACCCAAAAGAAGAACAGAACAAACAGAAACCTCTTTTTGTTAGTTCAAATACTCAATAGATGTTTCACAATCAATGTAGTTTAAGTAAGCCAATCTAATAACATGTTTTCTATGAAGTCATCCTCGCCACAAGTCTTCTTTTTCTATATATGTGGAAGTGGCATATATATTGACAGCTCCCGACAACCATGTAGCACTAGAACACCAAACAAAACCTTCCCAACAGCCCTTCTTATTGCTTAGGCCTCAATCTCTTAAGGCTATGGGCATGCCACTGATCCTACAATCAGCACTTAAGGCTTTTGTCGGAAAACTCAAAACTCAGCTGGTGCTTTTTCTTCTAAGATTAATGAAGCTAGCTTGGCATACTTTTAGTTCCAATATACCATTCAAGATATGTTGGTGGTATTTGGTTTCAATAATTAAACCTAGCGGGAGGTAGTGCAGGCAGGCAGATAGGTACAGTATACCTTCCTCAACAGCTTTATCTCTTGCTACCCTCAATGTTATCAATAAATATAGGTTAAGAAATTTTGCAGTGATTTCTGAATATAGCCATCTTGCTTACAAAGAAAAAGGGTCAACCAGCAGAGAAAGTATGACTAACATGCAACTTGGGGAGTACTTGTATACCTGGCTAAGAAAGAGTTTAAGAGTAAACAAAGAAACTTCATTTTAATTTTTTTTTTTTTTTTTGATAAGCAAACTTCATTTTAAATCAAAACCTAGGCATTGTGAGGAGGTCAAAGATTAGGTAGGCATTTTACAAGAAATATGTCTTTATTCAGAATTCAAAAGTCAAAGACAAATTTGATTAATTTGATTATAGGAACTCATGAATAACAAAGCTTGTAGCATCTACTTTAAACAAATAAAGAATTGATCATAGTTAAGAATCACGTCATTTAAGTCCCCCAAAAAAAGTTTACGGTAAAGTAGATTAATTTGATTATAGGAACTCGTGAATAACAAAGCTTATGGCATCTATTTTATACAAATAGAGAATTTTTAATAATAGTTAAGATTCCATATCAGTTAAACTCCCAAAACATGAAGTAATAGTCAAAACTAACATACCCAAAGCCCCTTCTCCTCTATTATAAAGAGATTCTTTTCTCTATCCTTCAATCTCTTTCAAACTTGTCTATTGTCAGCCTATCTAATGGTTCATAAATACAGTTAAAAAAATAAGTGAGGTCCTCCTGTATCTTAGTTTAAGTCCTGTTTGCACCCGAATATCCATTTAATTTGGTATCCATTAGAGAAACCGAACAACTAAATTGCACCACAACTTCTTTGGTATACTCAGTACTTGAGCAGGAGCAGCTCAGAGAACAAATGATTGGAAGTAACATGACTACTAGAGTACTAGTGTCTCTTCAGCAACATGAAGCAGCACATCATTTGTAGCTTGGTAATTCGTTTTAAGTGCATAATAGTCTCTTTTAATATGTTATTATTTATACTACCTTCCCTATAATTAAATAATCTTTCATATTAGGATAGGATGTGCATTGGAATGACTCATCCCTATACGCCTTTTCGCGTCCAGAGACAAGATGAGGGAATGAGCCATCTTGATGCCTCCTTCCTCGTCTCGAAACCAACCGTGGATTTTGTACTTGAGGCATCCATATGCATTTCAAATGACCAGTAACGACTAAACAAATTGAAAATCTTAAAAAAGACTAATTGCTTAGATTATTTTAAGCGAAGTCATTGTCAAGAAACACTAATTTACTATCCCAAGTCAGGGCAACCAGGACCATCTTACCCAAATTTCAGCAAATTTTTTAATAATGATGGTGTTTGGAACAACTTGTGTACACCTGGACTATTCCGCCAGAGATCTAACTTCTAGCAGCACAGATACCTAGCAAATCTACCCACCAAGGCTTCGGCATATCGGGAAGAAATCACCTAGTATTTTTTTGTCTATGCTTGGATTTGAACCCTGATCTCCAAGGTTTGCATCCGCTTCATTGACCACGGCCACATCATTAGGTGCCAAATTCCAATAATTTTACCGGAACCATATCAGAAGAAAAATGAAGCATATATCAAAGAGAAACTTACTCTAGCGAACTTTGTGTTAAACAATTTAAACTTCACAAATCTGTCTAAAACATTTACTTCATAGGAAAAAAATGTGATTAAGCATCGTTATAGATGCAAAACACCATAATTCAACTCATCAAAAGAAACAAGGAGCAGAATATTAGTAACTAAAACTGATCAAGCAGTAGGAAATCCAAGAGAAGTGCCTTCTGCTCGTGCTAGCAATCCTTAAGTAGTAGATAAAGTACCAGCGCCAGTACCATCAATAGTATAAGATATCCAATAAGTGTTAGGTAGGTCTCTATATGCATTAAACCATGATTTAAGAGGATCACGAGGAAGCAACCACAGTTTTTACTGCAAAATGATCACTAATCCAGTTAAGATGTCTACACAAACAAAGATTTAAAAACTCTTTACAGGTTTTTAACATACACCAGTTGAGAACTTTATCATCAAATAGTCCTAATACAAATTGACAATGAAGAAACAAGTACCTGAAAACGGAATCAGAAGAGAGGATTCCCAGATGGGTGTCACTGTAAGGGTGCCATCAAACCTGCAACGTGCGTATTGAGTTGTTTTTGTCAAAGTAAATCTCTGAACCAACTGAAACTGTCCTGCAACCGACAAAAGAAAATGAACACATTCAAAGCGACTTCTAGTGCACCGCAACTAATTATCAGACAACATAATTACCATCAAATCTTGTTACTGAAGAAGGAATCCATCATGTCTATTTTCATTTAATCTCCTAATACAGGTGAGAGGATAATCTGACTGGTCTATTCAAGGATTACAGTAATAAATATTTTTCACTCTTAGAAAGAAACTCTTCTTCACTTGAATTTTCCTGATATTGCTATTTACATAATAGAATGTAAATTAGGAGGTCGAAACAAATAACCTGCATTCTGACCCTATAAAAGTCCTTTATTTATATTAAATACAAACAAATGAAAATAAAGCAGAAATTTTGAAGTTTTTACTTTATAAAGTGCAGGGTAGCTCCTGTATACAAGTGATGTATCAAAAAGGGAAGAACCTACACGGAATATGGTTCTCCATAAATGGCACTCAAACTTTTACACAATAAGAACCTCATGGGTGCACCAAAGACTAACTAAAACCAATAGGCTATTTCTAAAATGTGCAAAATCTTTTTATACCCCCTTAGAAGTTCTCATTTCTCTCTTTCCACAAGATCCACATGATGGCTAGGGTGGCAACATTCTATGCTTTGAGTCTTCTTTTCTTTCAAAAAGCCCAAATATGTAACATGCCCTTTTACTAAACCAAGCATCACTGCTGCACCTCAGACCAATCGGCTTATGCACAATGCATTAGACTGTGAATTCATATCAGGATGCCATCACTGCTCATTCACGGCATATGAGGATAAGTATACCGTCATTTGATATATTCAAACACCTAGATTTCAAATTAAGAAGAATAAGCCTATTTTTCACCAGAAAACCCCAACAACCAAATTTTGCAATCACTTGCCGTTTTTTAGCTCCTAACTCACTCACTTTCTTCTTAAAGCACAAAGTACAATATCTCTTCACAAGAATCCCAGGAACCATTTTTGACAAAGATTCAGGAGCCATGTGTGAAGTCATATCAATCTCGTTATTAAATTAGCAATGGTCAGAACAAACAGATGGTATTGCTGTTAGTTGCAGTCACATGAAATCTGAACCGCTTTGAATCAGATGAGACATCAGCATGTAACTACGGATTCTCAGGCCTCTTGATGAAAGATAAATCTCAAAAATATAAATAAGCAAATAAAATAAAGAAAAAACAAAGGGGGAATATTACATATGCAAGATCAAAATCAGCTTTCAAGAACCAATGCTACTTCCAAATGTTAAGTCATAAGGTTTCAAATGATTGGAAAAAAAAATAAAAGGAACAGTGGCTTTAAATAGCTATACCAGAAAGGTCATAACTTCTTTAATGCAACGAGCAATAATATTGCATCAGACTAAATACACACGACGCTTTCGAAGATAAAGGAGAATGTACTCGTCAGAAGAAAAATTGTTAACAAACATCAACAGGACAATGACGTTGGTAACAATATTGTTTTTAACACTTTGGAGCCCAAAGAAAACATAACCTAGAAAAACCAAAAGGAGGAAGTTATACCGGCATATAACTGTATTTTCTTTCGTCGAAGTCCTTCCATAGAGATACATGACGTATAAACCATACAAGCTAACTAGGAAAAGTGCTGATCCATTTCTATTAATGGAAATTCGCTGAACCTCAAAATCCAACTGCATATCAGCTTGCAGTACCTAAACAACAACCAGCATCACCAAATGCGTAGCTTAAAGCAGTAGTAGCTTGGTATCAGGTAGTAGTACCAATGCATTTCAACAAAAAAAAACAATCAAAGCGAACAGATATGCTTTATTTGTCATCAATGGACTAGTGACCTGATAACATGGATAGGAGTGTTAGTCTTCAATTCTTGTCCTATGCATGTCGTTCTTAACGCCGTACAACAAGAAAAAGAAGCTTCGAAAGTAGGAAGAGGGAAGCATTCTCTGTAGAAGTCTAGTAGAATAGGTGTTCTGGTGTGCAGTAGATAAATGACAGTTCAGCTATCCAAGTGAACATAATTGTCAAATCAATTATTGTCTAGCAGAATGAATCTGATATCACAACTATCTCAAAGCCCCAAGAATGATCTGTTTAAATTAAATAAAGAAATAAAATGCTAGCAAAGTTTAAGTTAGCATAATTTCCTCTTTCAGATAAAATGCCAAGAGCATCAAAGAATAATGTAAGAGAAGTTCAAATATGTCTCAACTAGGCAGTACCTGTGAGGCTGAACCTGAAGAAACAAGAGGTATAATAGTTTAAGATCGTGCTGAAGTTTATTCTAACATATAATACAAATTGTTCAGCTTTATTATGTTACTTTTGAAGAAGGAAAATCAACATTTCAACAGCAACATCTGAGGAACTCGAAGGAGCGATCCCTCTAGCTCCTTGAACTTTGGAGAAATAATCCTATGACTTAACTCAGGAAAAAGAAGCATAATGTGTTGATAAATCCCACAGCCACAGGTTCTAAAGATCACAAGGATCAAACAGTCTCAACTCTCAAGGTTCTATTCCCCATTGTCTTCAATAAGCCTAACGAGTCTAGCTTAAGTGTCATATCTTTATAATAATCTCATGTTTTTTGTCATATATCAATCAACTCAGCCTCCATCACAAACTATTCAAGTCTGTATATGAATCATATACATCCATTCTGCTCCATTCGCGCTCCCTTGTGTGCCATCTCATCTCATCATGCTTAGTTACTATTACACAATCCATACATATAAAATTCTTTTTCTTTAGTTTTTCTCTTTTCTCTTTTCTCTTTTTTCTTCTTTTCTTCTCTTTTCTCTTTTTTGGGGGTTCGGTTAGAGTTGTATTTAAAACATTGGAGCTGCATTCCATATGTTACTAGAACAATCTTAGGAGAATGCCATAATCCTCAATTCAGCCCTAATTTAAAGTTTCTCATGCTCACTTTTCTGAGAATACTAAAATCGCAAACAATGAAGAGGGAATACGCATTTCGTGAATATATGTAGAATTAAGTAGGGACCTTAGAGGGAGAAGCGGCAAGGACGGACGTAGGGTCCGGTTCGCCCAACCGAACGGAGAGCCGATGCAGACAGCTTTTGTAGGAGTCCCAAAAGTAGAGACGAGAAGCTCCGTCCCACGCCAAAAGGTTTTTAGGCATTGTGAAGTTGGAGGAATGGGCGGCGCCATCCCTGTTGGGAGCAGAAAAGACTGGGTGGTTTTTATAAGGGTAGCCATTCCAGTTCTTCTTTGGGTGTTGAAGCTGAAGTTGGCGTTGCTGATTGACGGACACCGTCGTCGGCGTCACGGGGCTCCGACAAGTTGAAATGGTATCTCATGCTCAGATGCTCCTCCTCCGAAAAACTTTATTCTGAGTGAGGCATAACCAACAATAGTTGTGTGAGGCACCCCTATTCTTGACGAGTGTGTTGTGGGACACTTCTCTTTCATCTTTATTTCTCAAATTCCCCTCCTTCAACATTTGAGATCTTTCTCCGTTTCGTTCCATTATTTTTCTCTCCAACGCCTTTCTCTTCTTTAATTTGTGTGATTGTCTCTCCTGCTCTTTTCACAGTCTTGCTTCATTTGTCAAAACTCTAATAGGAAAATGCGGATTAATATTAAGCTGTGATAAAAAAATAAAAGTAGAAGAACAATATTGTAGAGAAAGAGATTTATAAGGGAAAAATAAGTTAGCCACAAAATAAAACTCTCTACAAAGATAGACATTCACTCTAAATAGAATTCTATTCATAACACTCCCCCTTGAATGTCTATTCGATAAGTAATGTGCCTCATTAAAACCTTAACTAAAATAAAACCCAATGGGAAAAATAATTCTAGAAAAGGAAAAAGAGTACACATGTTTAGTAATACGCCTTTTGGTTGCCTCGTTAAAAACCTTACAAGGAAAACCCAGTGGGACAAAACCTTGTAAGGGAAAAAGAGTGAAACGCGCATTAAACTCCCCCTGATGAGAGTATCATTTCACATCTTTGAGTCTTCGCATCCCGATCTTGTACACTAGCTTCGTGAAGGTTGACATCGGTAGAGATTTTGTGAACAAATCAGTCATATTATCACTTGAACGAATCTGTTGCACATTGATATCACCATTCTTTTGAAGATCATGTGTGAAAAATAACTTTGGTGAAATGTGCTTTGTTTTATCTCCTTTTATAATCCTCCATTCAATTGAGCTATGCATGCTGCATTCTGTTCATACAAAATTGTGGGTAACTTGTGACATTTCAAACCACATTTGTCTCGAATAAGATGTATTATAGACCTCAACCACACACACTCTCGACTTGCTTCATGAATAGCAATTATCTCAGCATGATTAGATGAAATAGCCACAATTGATTGCTTAGTCGATCGCCAAGATATGGCAGTGCCTCCACAGGTAAATACATAACCTGTTTGAGATCGAGCCTTGTGTGGGTCAGATAAATACCCAACATCAACATAACCAACCAGATCGGGACTGCAATTGTTGCCATAAAATAAGCCCATATCGGTAGTCCCTTTTAGATATCGCAATATGTGTTTGATTCCATTCCAATGTCTCCTTGTAGGAGCAAAGCTATATCTTGCTAAGACATTAACTGAAAAAGTTATGTTAGGCCTTGTAGTATTAGCAAGATACATTAGTGCACTAATTGCACTAAGATATGGTACTTCAGGACTAAGTAGCTCTCCATTCTCTTCTTGAGGCCGGAATGGATCCTTATTCACATCAAGTGATCGAACAACCATCGGAGTACTTAATGGATGTGCTCTATCCATGTAAAACCGTTTCAATACCCTTTCTATGTAGGCAGATTGATGAATAAAAATTTCGTTTGCCAAATGTTCAATTTGCAAACCAAGACATAATTTTGTCTTTCCGAGATCTTTCATCTCGAATTCCTTCTTTAAATAATCAATTGCCTTTTGGAGTTCTATAGGAGTTCCAATAAGGTTTATGTCATCAACATATACGACAAGTACAACAAATTCCGATGTTGTTTTCTTTATAAAAACACATGGGCAAATGGCATCATTTATATAGCCTTTCTTTAATAAATACTCACTAAGACGATTATACCACATTCGTCCTGATTGCTTTAGACCATACAACGATCTTTGCAATTTGATTGAAAACATTTTCCGGGACTTTGAATTATTTGCGTTTGGTATTTTAAATCCATCAGGAATTTTCATATATATATCTCATTATCAAGTGAGCCATAAAGGTAGGCGGTAACCACATCCATTAAATGCATGTCAAGCTTTTCATGGACAACAAAACTAATGAGATAGCGAAAAGTTATAGCATCCATAACGGGTGAATATGTCTCTTCATAATCGACACCAGGCCTTTGTGAATCAGTAAAGTTAACTTTCTACCGGAAAAAGACACAATTGTCGTTATGAACAAGAGTTCTATTACTATAGGGAGTTGCGGAATTTTTTTATCAATGGACATGTTAGAGTCAAAAGAAAAAAAACAAGAAAATAATAAGCAGCTCACTTTCCCAACGGAAGTAAGAGAATGAGAAAGTCAATGTACCAATTGAAATATGAGAACATAAAGAACCATGTTGACATGGAAAAGGAAGCCATAACATCCACATACCTATGTAAGTACAAGTCTAATACAGACTCCAATTGAGCTCTTTTTTACCGTGTATGAGATTCAAAGTTTAAATGATTATGGGTATACTTAAGGATCAATTTTTCAAGAAATAATTATTTTGGGTAGTCACAACTTACATATTTTTTGATTAAATTCCAAGCGGGAGATATATTGCACATACATCTTTTAAGAGTTTTTAAAGAAGACCACAAGATAACACCAGCATATTAGTGTCAAAAATATGTTGCATGGTTCATATGAAAGCTATCGTAATATAAGTACGTGCATGAGAGGTGGTGAGTGCAAAAATCACTTTCCTCTACCATTTAGTAATAAATCATGTAAGGAAGTGAAGAATACCCTATTTAGAGGAGGAAAATACTGGGAAACATTCAAACATAAGTGGCATAATAATAAATTAGCAATGAGTTGTGGCCTGTAATTCTTATTTACTATACTATTATACGTTAAGAATAAAATTTATATTGAAAAAAATTATTACTCCCTCCATTTCAATTTGTGTGAACATATTTAATAGGACACTGAGTTTAAGAGAAGAAAGAAGACTTTTGGACTTTTGGTGTAAAATAAGGTACGTACATATATTTTGTATGATTATAAATCATTGCATAAAGGTAAATTATTTTCAAATAAAGAAAGGGATCATTACCTTATTTGATTCAACTGCTATACAAATTATATTTGGACAATACACTAGAGATTCAATAAATTTACGTAAACTTCCAACTCAATTGTTCTTTTGTCCGAGAAGGATAAAATCAAGTTTTAATATTGCGGGTATTATGTCCTACTTGAAAATAATTGACTAAAGATCTATGTGCAACGCACGTACATAGTAACTAGTCTATATCTATCTATCTATTCTATATTATTATAAAATCACGAATGTTAATACACTAAATGTTGTATGACAAAAATATCCATGAAAAATTGATTTACTTTTATGTCCTTTAAAAAATAAATTACTTCTTCAATAGATAATTCTATATCGGATAAAATTGTATATTTACAACTTTGTACGAATCATGGACTTCTAATCCTAATTAAGTTCCTATGTTTTAGTTATTTGAGTTATTATGTCCTACTTATTATTGAAGTCCTAAACTCATACACCGACATTTACAACCTTTTGCTACACTGACCTCTTTTTTGACCATAATATTCTATTCACATTATGCTGGGAAGAATTCAGCACAAATTCAAGTTCCTTTTAAGGGGACAAATCTACATAGCTAACCCTCAAACAAATGCCAAGTATTGAATCCTATGCCAATTTGCTGCTTCATCCTGCGCTCTAGCTGTAACTATCCGATCGGTTGTTTTGAGTTTTAGCGCGTCGTTCGGCAGTTTGAGGCTATGAGCAGCTTCACTTCAGGTATTATGACTTGTACGCGTAGTCGGAATTGAATTTCGGGAAGTTCAGATTTGATTTGGAAAGATAATTCCCATTTCGGAAGCTTTAAGTTGGAAGAATTGACTGAGGGTTGATTTTTGAGTAAACGACCTCAGAATCGGAATTTGAAGGTTCCAACAAGTTCGTATGATGATTTTGGACTTGGGGTATATGTCCGGATCGGCCTTTGGATGACCCGGGAGCGTTTCGACGCTTATTGTGGAAATTAGCATTTTGGAAGAATTTCATAAATTTGGGTTGAAGTACAATTCAATGTTATCAATGTTCGTTTGGGATTCCGAGTCTGGGAATAGCTTCATATGGTGATTCTGGTATTGGTAGCGCAATCGGAAGTGGATTTAAAGGTCCGTAGGTCATTTTGGAGTCATTTGGCGAAAGTTGGAAATTTGAAGGTTTTTGAGAAGTTTGACCAGAAGTGGACTTTTTGATATCGGGGTCGGAATATGATTCCAGAGCTTGGAGTAGGTCCGTAATGTTAAATGTGACTTGCGTGCAAAATTTGAGGTCAATCGGACGTGATTTGATAGGTTTAAACATCGAAAGCAGAAGTTGGAGTTTCTCAAGTTCATCAAGTTTGAATTGGGGTGTGATTCGGAGTAGCTTTGGAGTGATTTGTTAAGAAGTGGGATTGCTGGTACTGGTATGACCACATTTGCGGTGTTTTGGTCGCAAATGCGATCTCGAGCTCACATTTGCGAGCCTGGGCTGCTGTGGGAAAAGTTCGCATTTGCGAACTAAGGGTCGCTTTTGCAAGGCTGTTACCTTCGCATTTGCGAAGAATCTGGTCGCAAATGCGACCTGGGCAGGGATGGCTTGGCTTTGCATTTGCGACGCATTTGTCGCAAATGCGACCATCGCGTTTGCGAGCCGGATGTCTCAAATGCGGTATCTGCGACTGGAACCCAGGGCTTTTATCCCAAGACTTAGCCCATTTCCTTCATTTCCCACTTGGTCTTAGGCGATTTTTGGAGCTTTTAGAAGAGGGTTTTCACCTAACACTTTGAGGTAAGTAATTTCTGCACAACGTGAGTTTAAATGCATAGATTATGGGTAGATTAACATGTAAAAATTAGGGAAAATCAAGGATTTAGGTAAGAACTTAGGGTTTTGACAAAATGAGATTTAACCACGAAATTTGTTATGGAATTTAGTAGAAATCATATATTTGTTATCCTTAGGTTATGGGTAACAACTTTCTTCAAAAAATTTCGGAATCCAGGCACGTGGGTCTGGGGATGAATTTTAGGAACCTTGCATTTAGGGTTGAGAAATTGGTTTAATAATTAGAATATGAACTTTTGAGCATGTATTGACTAGTTCTTACCCCATTTGAATAGTTTTGAATCGTTCGGCTCCGATTTGGAGGTTTGAGCGCATTCTTGAATTGGGATATAGGCTTCGAAGCGAGGTGAGTCTCCTTTCTAACCTTGTAAGAGGAAATTATCCCCATAGGTGAATTAATTGGATATGTGCTTCTATTTGCGGGGGCTACGTACGCACGAGGTGACGAGAGTCTGTGCGTAGCTACTATTATGATTAAGTCTGGGTAGTTTAGGACCCAAAAGCATGCTTTAATTGCAATATTTGAAATCTTGTTGTCAATTTAAAATACTTACAATATATCGAACGTGTAAATAAATTTCTAAAAGACTAGTCATCGTTTCTAGATTTTTTAAAGAGAAATTGCCTTTCTTGGATAATTGCTCCTTGATGAGTTCTTGATTGACTGTTTGAATGTATTTATATATATTGTGGAAAGGGCCGAATGCCTCGGTAAATTAAATAGATGCATCTATGGTTCGCGCCATTCGACCCTCTGGCAGTGCACAATTTAAATATTATTGGTTTGTGTCGTACGACCTTGGCATGATTTGCGCATGTTTATATTGCTTACCTTGAGATTTATAGATGCTAATATTTGTTCCTCCATGGTCTGAGATAAACATATAAATGATGAAAAGATAAATGAATTTGGAAAATTTCCTATAAACAGAAGAACTATTTACTTGCTTCATGCTATTGAGTTATAAGCATTTTCATAAAATCCTAGATTTATTATATTGTTGATGTATCATTATTGGACCAGTAGTAAGTTTCGAATTCGACCTCTCGTCTCTACTTCTTTAAGATTAGACGAGATACTTACTGAGTGCACGTTGTTTTTGTACTCATGCTACACTTGCTGTGCATTTTTGTTGCACATGCACATGTATCTCTAGTGGCCTAGTGGGCATAGCAGCATAGTTTATACGGAGACATAGGTGAGCTGCATTCCTCGAGGTGACCCGCAACGAGCATAGTCTCTTCTAATGTATTATATTTACTTTCTATCTAAATTGTATTCCGGACAGTTATTGTACTTTATTCAATTTTCTAGTGGTTGCTCATGCACTTGTGACACCGGGTTCTGGGATGATTATGGGATAATCTAATATTAAGTTTATTAAAGACTTCATGTTTATTTCTGTGAATTTCATTAGTTATTATTTAATGTATAAAGAAAATGATTTCAACAAATACTAATGTGATGACCTAAAAGGTCATCTCTTATTTTAGAAGTCAAATCTCTGTTCCGAGGCCTTAAAAAACCTCTTTCTGTCTCACCTCGATTTGCATGCGCAGTCCGGGCGCATTCCCGGAATGTTTTTATGTGAAATTCAAAAGAAATATTGAATTTAGACTTTAAAATTGATCAAAGTTGACTTCAACCAATATTTTTGATAAACGGATCCGGACCCGTGGTTTGATGGTCCCGTAGGGTTTGTAGTAAAATATGGGACTTGAGCATATGCCCGGAATCGAATTCCGAGATCCCTAGCCCGAGAAAAGAATTTTTAAAGAAAATTGTTTGCTGGAAAATATAAAGACTTTTTGGAAATAAAATGGTGTGTGTTCTTGATGGTATCGGGCTCGTATTTTGGTTCCGGAGCCCGGTACAAGCTTAAAATAATAATTAAGTCGAATCTGTGAAATTTGGTAAGAATCGAAGTTGATTTGATGTAAATCGGACCTTAGGTTGAGAAAAGGAAAAAATTGAACTATCTTATGAATTTCATGAATTTGAGGTTAAATTCGTACTTGTTAATGTTATTTTGATGATTTGATCGCACGAGAAAGAACGTATGATGTTTTTAGACTTGCGTGCATGTTTGGTTTGGAGCCCCGAGGGCTCGGGTGAATTTTGGATAGGCCACAGAGTGATTTGGACTTAGGAAAATCAGCTGTGTATCTGGTATTTTTGCACAAGCCTCTGATCTCGCAATTGCGAGATCAGACTTCGCAATTGCGAAGTGAACAAGCTTGGGAAATGCGACAGGTATGTCGCAACTGCGAACCAGGCCTGGGCAGGCCCTCATCGCAAATGCGAACTTTGGCCAGGAAATGCGAAGGGCCCTCTGTCACAAATGCGACATTTTTATCGCAAATGCAAAGGTAGCAAATTTTCAAAGGGTTGCAATTGCAAACCCTTGATCACAATTGCGATAACTGCACCTGTTAAGTGGAATTTCAGACGAGATTTTTCATCATTTTACAACTTTCTCAAATCCTAAACATCCTTAGGCGATTTTTCAAAGGCTCAAACTTCTTCAAATCATAAGTAAGTGATTTCTAACTGATCTTCTTCAATCTAGTTCATCTTTTTACATAATTTCACTCCAAAATCTAGGGTTTTTCATGAAAAATTGGATGTTTTTGGGTAGAAGTTAAGATTTTCAAATTTTTGGGATTTGGACTTCAATTTGAGGTCGGATTCAAAACCAATTGCATATTTGAGTTCGTGAGTGAATGGGTAATCGGGTTTTAGTTCGAACTTCGGGTTTTGACCAAGCGGGCCTAGGGTTGGTTTTTGATTTTTTGGGGAAAAATTGGGAAATCTATATTCATGCATTAGAATTGATTCATTTAGCATTCATTGATATTATTAAGTAAATTATGACTAGATACAAGCGGATTGGTGGTGGAAATCGAGAGGTAAAGTGGTGTGTCACGACCCTAAACCTGGACTCGGTCGTGATGGCACCTCTCGTGAAGACAAGGCCAGCCGATACATTCCCACTTCATTTTAAGCAATTAAAATAATAAGTATTAAGTCTTTAACATGATAAAATCCTAAAATAAGTAGTGAACAGTACAATTTGCGGAATTAAAACCAACACAGCCCGACATCGGGTTGCCACCAGTCATGAGCATCTATCAATATACTACAAGTCTGAAGAGTCTACACAGCTATTACAGAATCAGTAACAAGATAAAATAAATGAGATAGGGGGGGGGAAGAAGCACGGGGCTGCGAACGCCGGGCAGCTACCTCGTGAAATCCGGAATCTGCTGGAAGCTCTCAACCCTCGCCAACAGAACCTGAAGCGCCTGAATCTGCACACAGGGTGCAGGGAGTAAAGTGAGTACTCTAACTCAGTGAGTAATAATCATAAATAAAGACTGAGAAATAAGAAATCACCTAAGGCACATCACAGGCTATAAGGAAGCAGTAAAAGCCAGTAAAAGTGATGAAATAGTGAAAATATGCAAAGACACTTTAGTTCAGTTTAAGCTTCTTAAAACCCCTTTTTAAATAGTTAAGCAAGTAAAAGACAGGCAACTAGAAAGGTAAACACATAAAGAAACGCCCCTCGGGCACAATACCAATAAAACCAGACCCTCGGGCAACACATGGAACAATAACCAGCTCCTCGGGCTATATCTCATATCACAATGGATACCCGTGCTCACTGGGAGTGTGCAAACTCCTAGAAGGGCCCCTTACGACCCAAGCGCAATATCAAGCCATCTCATGGTATAATCACATGGCTCTCTGCCTCATATCAACAAGCCACCTCATGGCGTACAAATCTCAGGCCCTCGGCCTCATAATTATAATCAGGTGTTTCCTCACAACATAGGCCCATGACCTTACTCAATCAAAATTCTCATAAGCCACTTGGGCAATAGTAAAACATGATGCTCAGCCCAAACTATCATTTAATATATCATTTTAAGTGTTAAAGCAGAGTAGATATGTTCTGAGTTATGAAATTAGTGGAATATAGCATGACTGAGTACAAAAGTCAAAACAGTGAGGACATATCAGTAAAAATCCACTAAGGGTTCAAATAGTTGGCACGAGGCCCAAATATGGCATTCAACCCAAAACATGATGATAGCAAATAGGTTTCAGTCAAATACGCGGTAAAATAGTCATACGGGATGGACTAAAGTCACAATCCCCAACAGTACACGACCTCACGCTCGTCATCTAGCGTGTGTGTCACCTCAATATAGCACAAAGATGTGCAATCCGGGGTTTCATACCCTTAGGGCAACATTTACAATTATTACTCACCTCAATTCGGTCTAAACTCTAGCCCGTGAAGCCTTTGCCCCTCGAATCAGCTTCCACTCGCGTCGAATCTATCCAAAATCGGAATCATGGTGTCAAAATATGCTAAGGGAACGAAGCCCATGCGAAAATAATCAATTTACAACACAAATCTTGAAATTACCAAAACTCGACCCCCGGGCCCACGTCTCAGAATTCGATAAAATTCACATCAATAAATTCCTTATCTCACCCGAGTTCATACATATCAAAAGTACCAAAATCTGACAATAATGGTCCCTCAAATCCTCAAGTCTAGGTTTCCAATACCAAGCCCTAGTTTCCCCAATTTTAACCCTTAAATTCCATTAATTACAGCTCTAATCCGTGAAATAATACCATAGGAACGAGTTTTAGGTCCAAAATCCTTACCTCAATGAAAACCCCTTGAAATCCTTCTTCAAATCGCCCAAAAGCTCCAAAAACCGACTTAGCAATGGAAGAATGACTCAAAAATCGCGAAGGAAATAATTTATACCTTCTGGCCCAGGGATTCCGCACCTGCGGCCAATTCCCCGCTTTTGCGGTACCGCTTTTGCGGTCAATGGACCGCTTCTGCGGTCATCACTTAAATCCTCCACTTTTGCATCTGCGATGCCCAACCCGCACCTGCGCCATCGCAGGTGCGGTTCTTCAACCGCTTTTGCGGTTTCTGCCACCCCAGGCCCTTTCCGCTTTTGCGATTTAAATCTCGCTTGTGCGAGACCGCACCTGCGGTCCCCTAGCCTCAGGTGCGGTTATGACAGCAATAGGAAACTTCAGCTGTCACAACTAACTCCAAATCTTTCTGCCAATCATCCGAAATCACCCCGAGGCCCCCGAGACCTCAACCAAAAGCACAAACACATCATATACGACCATGTAAACTTATACCAATCTTCAAAACACCTCAACCAACATCGAATCAACCAAAACACATCGGATTCAAGCCTAAGTTTCCAAAATCTTCTGAATTACGCTTTTGATAAAAAACCCAACCAAACCACGTCCGAATGACCTGAAATTTTTCACACACATCCCAATGACCCAACGGAACTACTACAACTCCCGAAATTCCATTACGACCCTTATATCATAATCTCATGTATTAACCGGAAATCGCCAAAAATCCAATTTCGCCAATTCAAGCCTAAATCTACTCCGGACCTCCAAAACACATTCCGATCACGCTCCTACGTCCCAAATCATCCCCCGAAGCTATCCGAACCATCAAAATTCACATCCGAGCCCTCTAACATATAAGTTAACATCCTGTTGACTTTCATAACTTAAGCTTCCTCAAAAGAGACTAAGTGCCTCAAACCTTCTCAAAACCTTTCCGAACCCGAGCCAACTAACCCTATCACACATAGAATCGATAAACAAAGCAATAAAAAGCAGAAATGGGTGTAACATGGCGGTAACTCATGAGACGACTGGCCGGGTCATCACATCCTCCCCCTCTTAAACAAACGTTCGTCCTCGAACGAGTCAAGAAACATACCTGAATCCTCAAACATGTGAGGATATCTACTCTGCATCTTCCGCTCGGTCTCCTAGGTAGCCTCCTCCATGGACCGACCTCTTCACTGCACTTTCACTGAATCTATATCCTTTGATCTCAACTTTCGAACCTGACACTCCAAAATAACTACTGGCTTTATGTCATAAGTCAAATCACCATCCAACTGAATCGTGCTAAAATCCAGAACATGAGACAGATCCCCAATATACTTCCAGAGCATAGAAACATAAAATACCGGATGTACACTCGACAAGCTCGGCGGCAAAGCAAGCTCGTAAGCCACCTCCCCAATCCTCCGAAGCACCTCAAAAGGCCCAATGAATCGAGGACTCAATTTACCCTTCTTCGCAAATCTCATAACACCTTTCATGGGTGAAACCTTCACAGAACCTTCTCACCAACCATGTAGGACACAGACCGAACCTTCATGTGAGCATAACTCTTTTGTCTCGACTGCGCTGTACGAAGCCTCTCCTAAATTACCTTCACATTTTGTAAAGCATCCTGCACCAAGTCTGTCCCCAATAGCCTAGCCTCACCCGGATTGAACCAACCAACTGGAGATCTACACCGCCTTTCACACAAAGCCTCATATGGAGCCATCTTAATACTCGACTGGTAGTTGTTGTTATAAGCAAACTCTGCAAGCGGTAGAAACTGATCCCATGACCCTCCGAAATCAATGACACAAGCAGGCAACATGTCCTCCAATATCTGAATAGTGCGCTCGGACTGCCCGTCCGTCTGAGGGTGAAAGGCTGTGCTCAACTCAACCTGGGTACCCAACTCCCACTACACAAACCTCCAAAACTGCGAAGTAAACTGAGTGCCCCTATCTGAAATGATGGAAATTGGGACACCATGCAAACGAACAATCTTCCGGATATAGATCTCTACCAACCAATCTGAAGAATAAGTAGTACACACAAGAATGAAGTGCGCGAACTTAGTCAGCCGATCCACAATTACCCAAATAGCATCGAACTTCTTCAAAGTCCATGGGAGCCCAACTACAAAGTCCATAATGATCCTCTCCCACTTTCACTCTGGAATATCCATCTGCTGAAGCAGGCCACCCGGTTTCTGATGCTCATATTTCACCTTCTAACAATTGAGACACCGAGCTACAAATCCCACAATGTCTTTCTTCATTCTCCTCCACCAATAATGCTGCCTTCGATCTTGATACGTCTTTGCAGCACCCGGATTAATGGAATACCGCAAGCTATGGGCCTCCTCCGGAATCAACTCCCGAAGCCCATCTACATTGGGCACACAAATCCGACCTTACATCCTCAACACCCCATCATCACCAATAGTCACATCTCTGGCATCATCGTGCTGAACTTTGTCCTTAAGGACAAGCAAATGCGGATCATCATATTGGCGCTCTCTGATGCGATCATATACAGAAGACCAAGAAACCACACAAGCCAATACCCGACTGGGCTCCGAAATATCTAACCTCACGAACCGATTGGCCAAGGCCTGAACATCAACTGCAAGAGGTCTCTCCCTAACTGGAATATATGCCAAACTACCCATACTCATCGCCTTTCAGCTCAAAGCATCGGCTACCACATTGGCCTTCCCCGGATGGTACAATATAGTAATATCATAATCCTTTAGCAACTCCAACAATCTCCGCTGTTTGAACAAGTGCTAGAGGCTACGATGATCAGTAAACACCTCACAAGACACACCATACAAATAATGCCTCCAAATCTTCAACGCGTGCACAATGGCAGCGAAATCCAAATCATAAACCGGGTAGTTCTTCTTATGGGGCTTCAACTGATGAGAAGCATAAACAATAACTCTACCCTCCTGCATCAAAACACACCCAATACCAACTCTCAAAGCATTACAATACATGGTATATGAACCTGAAGCTAATGGCAAAACTAACACTAGAACTGTGGTCAAGGATATCTTGAGCTTCTGAAAGCTCTCCTCACACTCATCCGACCATACAAATGAAGCACCCTTCTGGGTCAACTTGGTCAAGGGCAATGCGATATATGAGAATCCCTGAACAAACTGGCGATAATAGCCTGCCAAACCAAGAAAGCTGCAAATCTCTGTGGCTGAGGACAGTCTGGGCCAACTCTAAACTGCCTCTATCTTCTTCGGATCAACCTGAATACCCTCACTAGACACCATGTGCCCCAAGAAAGCCACTGAACTGAGCCAAAACTCACACTTGGATAACTCTGCATAAAGCTTCTCCTCCCTCGATCTCTACAACACAACTCTCAAATGCTTCGCATGCTTCTCCTGACTACGCGAATACACCAGAATATCATCAATGAAGACTATGACAAACGAGTCGAGATAAGGACAGAACACGCTGTTCATCAAATGCATGAACACTGCTGGGGCATTAGTCAGCCCAAAAGACATCACCAAGAACTCATAATGACCATATCAGGTTCTAAAAGCCGTCTTAAAAATATCGGAGTCCTTGATCTTCAACTGGTGATAACCTGAACAGAGATCAATCTTGGAGAACACTCTCGCTCTCTGAAGCTGGTCGAATAAATCATCAATGCGAGGCAAAAGAAACTTGTTCGTAACTATTACTTTGTTCAACTGCCTATAATCAATGCACATCCTCATAGTGCCATCCTTCTTCTTCACAAATAGAACCGGCGCACCCCAAGGTGACATACTAGGCCGAATGAACCCCTTATCAAGGAGCTCCTGAAGCTGCTCCTTTAACTCTTTCAACTCTGCTGGTGCCATACGATACGGTGGAATAGAAATGGGCTGAGTGCCTGGTACCAGGTCAATACCAAAGCCAATATCCTTGTCCAGTGGCATGCCTGACAGGTCTGTAGGAAACACATCGAGAAACTCCCTCACAATTGGGACAAAATCAATACTGAGAGTCTCTACACCAACATCCCTCACAAAGGCTAGATACAAAAGGCAACCATTCCCAACCATACGCTGGGCCTTCAAGAATGAGATTACTCTACTGGGAACATAATCAGTCACACCTCGCCACTCAATCCGTGGCACACCTGGTATAGCCAATGTGACTGTCTTAGCATGACAGTCCAAAATAGCACGGCACGAAGATAGCCAATCCATGCCTAAAATAACATCGAAGTCCACTATACACAATAATAAAAGATCTACTCGGGTCTCTAGACCCCCAATAGTCACCACACACAACTGGTACATACGGTCTACAACAATAGTATCACCCACCGGGGTAGATACATGAACAGGTGAAATAAGAGACTCACGTGGCATACCCAAATAACGAGCAAAGTATGATGACATATAAGAAAAGGTGGAACCGGGGTCAAATAATACAGAAACATCCCTGTGGCAGATTGAGACAATACTTATAATAACAACATCAGATGTAATAGCATTAGGTCTTGCTAGAAGTGCATAGAAACGGGCCTGACCGCCACCTAATCGACCTCCCTCTCTAGGGCGACCCCTAGCTGACTGACCTCCACCCCTAAATGGCTGAGCGGGTGGTGGTGAAGTAACTGGTGCTAAAGCCGATGCCTAACTCCTCTGCTGAGATGAACTCGCAAGGCGATGAGGACACTACCTCCACATATGACCCATCTCTCCACACTCATAAAAACTCCCGGGTGCTGGAGACGGGGATTGAAGGGAACTCCTAGCACCGAAATGACTAGCAGATGCACCTGGCATAGAAGAGCCCTGAACTGATGGAGCATAGGACGAACTCTGAGCTAGAAGGCACTAAGTTATGACTGGACCTGATGAGAACTGTGAGAACCATGACCCGATGATGCCCCATGGTAACCTGGGCGAGCTGGCTGAGCATGCCTGAATGGACGACCTCTACCGTGCTGAAACTGACCTCTCGAAGGAGACCACCATAACTACCAGATCCTCAAGGCCTCTTGGCCTCCCTCTCCTCTCGCTCCTGGCGACGAACTGACTCAATCTTACGAGCAATGTCTACAACCTCCTCAAAAGTCACACCAGTCACGCTCTCCCTGGTCATAAGAATACGAAGCTGATAAGTGAGGCCATCAACAAACCTCCTAATCCTCTCTCTATCTGTCGGGACCAACCAAATCGCATGGCGAGGTAACTTAGAGAACCTCATCTCATACTGCGTCACAGTCATCTCTCCCTAAAGCAACCACTCAAACTGCCTACGCAGCTCCTCTCTACGAGACTACGACACATACTTCTCTAAAAAGAAACGGAGAACTGCTGCCAGGTAAGGGGTGCTGCACCAATAGGCCTACGCCTCTCTAAAGCCTCCCACCAAGTGAAGGCAGCTCCAGAAAACTGATAAGTAGTGAAAGCGACCCTGTCGGTCTCCAGAATACCTATTGTACGAAGCATCCTCTGACACTTATCTAAGAAACCCTGGGCATCCTCGCCCTCTGCACCACTGAAAGTCGGAGGCTGAAGTCTGCCAAACCTGTCCAACCTACGTTGCTCGTCCTCGGGCATGGCAGGAACTACATAGTCTTGAGCAGCTACAACCGGCTGGGCTGGATGCGCCCCCGATGTTTGAAGTCCCTGCACGACCTGCTCACGTGTGCGACCGGCAGGAGTCTGAGTGCTTCCCCCGGCCTGAGAAGTAGCTGCGGCTGTAGTAATTGAGACCGCCTGAGCTAGGCCAGTGCAAACTGACAGAATCAGGGCTAAGGCCTCCTAAAGGCTCAAAATTACAATAGGTATAGCTAGGCCTAAGCTGGTGCTGCTGGAGCATTCACAACTGCGATCTGGTCCTGAACTGGGGCGGCTGGTAGATGTGCAGGTGCTGCCTAGCTGCTATGCGGGCCATACCCCTGCCCCTACCACGACCACGACCACGTCCTCGTCCTCTAGTGGCCAAAGTTGGTGGTATTGGTGGCGTCCATCCTGACCAGTAGCGCGTGTCCTCACCATCTGTGAGAGAATAGAATAACAGAAGTTTTATACTTGGATCAACAAATTCGCACGACAAGAATTTCAAGAATATGAAATTTTTCCTAAAGGTTCTGCAGCCTCTCGAGGATAAATATAGACATCTCCGTACCGACCACGTCCTCGGCCTCTAGTGGCCACAGTTGGTGGTACTGGTGGTCGTCCATCCTGACCAGTAGCGCGTGTCCTCACCATATGTGAGAGAATAGAATAACAGAAGTTTAGTACTTGGATCAACAAATTCGCAGGACAAGAATTTCAAGAATATGAAGTTTTACCTAAAGGTTCTGCAGCCTCTCGAGGATAAATACAGACATCTCCGTACCGATCCGCGAGACTCTACTAAACCTGCTCATGACTCATGAGACCTATGTAACCTAGGCTCTAATACCAACTTATCATGACCCTAAACCCGGACCCGGTCGTGATGACATATCTTGTGAAGACAAGGCCAGTCGACACGTTTCCACTTCATTTTAAGCAATTAAAATAATAAGTATTAAGTCTTTAACATGATAAAATCCTAAAATAAGCATTGAACAGTATAATTTGCGGAATTAAAACCAACACAGCCCGACATCGGGGTGTCACCAGTCATGAGCATCTATCAATATACTACAAGTCTAAAGAGTCTACATAGCTATTACAGAATCACTAACAAGAGAAAAGAAATGAGATAGGGGAGAAGCACGGGGCTGCGAACGCCGAGCAGCTATCTCGTGAACTCCGAAATCTGCTGGAAGCTCTCAACCATCGCTAGCAGGACCTGAAATGCCAGAATATGCACATGGGGTGCAGGGAGTAAAATGAGTACTCCAACTCAGTGAGTAATAATCATAAATAAAGACTGAGAAATAAGAAATCACGTAAGGCACATCACAGGTTATAAGGAAGCAGTAAAAGCCAGTAAAAGTAATGAAACGGTGAAAATATGCAAAGTCACTTTAGTTCAGTTTAAGCTTCTTAAAACCCATTTTAAAACAGTTAGCAAGTAAAAGACATGCAACTAGAAAGGTAAACACATAAAGAAACGCCCCTCAGGCATAATACCAACAGAATCAACCCCTCGGGCAACACATGGAACAATAACTAGCCCCTCGGGCTATATCTCATAGCACAATGGGTACCCGCGCTCACTGGGGGTATGCAGACTCCTGGAGGGCCCCCTTACGGCCCAAGCGCAATATCAAGCCATCTCGTGGCATAATCACAGGGATCTCGGCCTCATATAAACAAGACACCCCGTGGCGTACAAATCTCATGCCCTCGGCCTCATAATTATAATCAGGTATTTCGTCACAACATAGGCCCTAGGCCTTACTCAGTCAAAATTCTCACAAGCCACTTGGAAAATAGTAAAACATGATGCTCAACCTAAAATATTATTTAAAATATCATTTTAAGTGTTAAAGCAGAGTAAACATGGCTGAATTATGAAATCAGTGGAATATAGCATGACTGAGTACAAGTATAAAGTTAAAACAGTGAGTAAATATTCGTAAAAATCCCCTAAGGGTTCAAAGAGTTGGCACAAGGCCCAAATATGGCATTCAACCCAAAACATGATGATAACAAATAGTTTTCAGTCAAATATGCGGTAAAATAGTCATTCGGGATGGACTAAAGTCACAATCCCCAATAGTGCACGACCCCACGCTCGTCATCTAGCATGTGCGTCATCTCAATATAGCACAATGATGTGCAATCCGGGATTTCATACCCTCAGGACAATATTTACAATCATTACTCACCTCAATCCGGTCAAAACTCTAGCCCGCGATGACTTTGCCCCTCGAATCGGCCTCCACTCACATCGAATATATCTAAAATCAGAATCACGATGTCAAAATATGCTAAGGGAATGAAGCCCAAAAATAATCAATTTATAACACAAATCCCGAAATTACGAAAACCCGACCCCCGGGTCCACGTCTCGGAATTCAATAAAATTTACATCAATAGATTCCTTATCTCCTCACGAGTTCATACATATCAAAAGTACCAAACTCCGACCACAATGGTCCCTCAAATCCTCAAATCTAGGTCTCCAATACCAAGCCCTAGTTTTCCCAATTTTAACCCTTAAATTCCATTAATTACAACTCTAATCCGTGAAATAATACAATAGGAACGAATTTTAGGTCCAAAATTCTTACCACAATGAAATCCCCTTGAAATCCTTCTTCAAATCGTCCAAAAAGCTCTAAAAACTGACTTAGCAATGGAGGAATAGCTAAAAAATCGCGAAGGAAATAATTTATACCTTCTGGCCCAGGGATTCCGTACCTGTGGCCAATTCCCCGCTTCTGCAGTACCGCTTTTGCGGTCAATGGACTGCTTCTATGGTCATCACTTAAATCCTCCACTTTCGCATCTGCGATGCCCCACCCGCACCTGCGCCATCGCAGGTGCGGTTCTTCAACCGCTTCTGTGGTTTCTGCCTCCGCAGGACCTTTCCACTTCTGCTATTCAAATCTCGCTTCTGCGAGACCGCACCTGCGGTCCCCTAGCCGCTGGTGCTATTATGACAGCAATGGGAAACTTCAGCCGTCACAACCAACTCCAAATCTTTCCGCCAACCATTTGAAATCACCCCGAGGCCCTGTGACCTCAACCAAAAGTACAAACACATCATATACCACCATCCAAACTTATACCAATCTTCAAAACACCTCAACCAACATCGAATCAACCAAAACACATCGGATTCAAGCCTAAGTTTTCAAAATCTTCCGAATTACGCTTTTGATAAAAAACCCAACCAAACCACGTCCGAATGACCTAAAATTTGCACACACATCCCAAATGACACCACGGAACTACTACAACTCCTGGAATTCCATTCCGACCCTTATATCAAATCTCACCTATCAACCGGAAAACGCCAAAAATCCAATTTCGCCAATTCAAGCCTAAATCTACTCCGGACCTCCAAAACATATTCCAATCACGCTCATACGTCCCAAATCATCCCCCGAAGCTATCCGAACCATCAAAACTCACATCTGAGCCCTCTAACACATAAGTCAACATCCGGTTGACTTTTCCAACTTAAGATTACCCAAAAGAGACTAAGTGCCTCAAACCTTCTCAAAACCTTTCCGAACCCGAGCCAACCAACCCGATCACACATAGAACCAATAAACAAAGCAATAAGAAGCAGAAATGAGAGTAACGGATCGGTAACTCATGAGATGACTGGTCGGGTTGTCACACGGTGATTGAGTGTTGAATAATCCGTTGGCTTGAGATAAATGTTTGGTCTAACCTTGACTTGAGGGAATAGGAATCCCTGACTTATGTGTTATATGAAATTCCATGTGTGTGGCATATAGGTATTGTGACGAATACCTATGCGCCACCAAATTACCATGTTTAGCTGTTCCCCTTCCCCATTTCTTATTATACTATTTCATGTCTTAATTTCTACCTGCTTAAACTATTTCCATGCCTTAACTGCTACTTGCTCATAAATGTATCCATGCCTAATTGTTTCATATTAATTGTTGTTCTCTTATTTGAAGTATCTAATTGTTTTATGGTCCCATTTTATTATACTGTTGGCTTATATTGGCTTATTAGTGCCTTATGGTGCACCTTGGTTAGTCTCGCTGAGTAGTTTACACTGGTAAAGTTGCATAAACGTAGTGATATTCCGTGGTGTGAATTGAGGCATAAGTACATTGGAGGATTTGGCTTAATTTGTGAAATACTTGTCTTTGTTTTTGTGATTGGTGTTGATTTGTACATTGGGATCGGGTTGCACGCCGCAACAGTATTGTCTGGTGGGATCGGGTTGCACTCCGCAACAAGGAGTAATAAGGGTGGATGGGTGGGATCGGGTTGCGCGCCGTAACAGGAGGAATAAGGGTGATATGTGTTGAGGAGTAACACGGATGGACAGGTGGGATCGGGTTGCACGCCACAACAGGGAGGAATAAGGGAGAATATTGATTCTGTTGTTGCTGTTTATATGATGGGATCGGGATGCATGCCGCATCAGTTGTTGTTATGTATTCATATCTGTTGAGGTCCATTATTGTGATGTTGAAACACCTTTAAGGATTGGTTATAGCTGAATACTAGTAAAACAGTTGGATTCCGAATTTATTTAATGTCAGTTATTGTTTATTTACATTCTGTATCTCATTTCCGTTTAGTATAAACTGTTGCAGGTTGTATATGTTGGATGCCTCGCCGTAGCCTCGTCACTACTTCATGGAGGTTAGGCTCGGCACTTACCAGTACATGGGGTCGGTTGTACTGATATTGCACTCTACACTTCCTGTGCAGATTTCGGAGCTAGTGGCTCATCAGTGTTCGAGGGTGCTGCCTTCAGTTCAGGAGATCCAAGGTAGTCTTGCAGGCATCCGCAGGCCTTGTAGTCCCCTTCCCTGTTTTAGCTTTCTTCTGTCTCTTTTCATTTCGAAAACAATTGTACTTCTTTCAGACTTGTATTTATAGTAAAAATTTTAGTCGTTCGTGAGATTGTGACACCAGATTCGTGGGTAGCCTTGTATCGGAGTATTTGAGTTTGTTATAACACTTCTGCACTTTATATCTGCTTAGCTTTAGTTACTATTTATATTTGTTTGGGCTAGTTGTTAATGTGTTAAAATCTTAATAGTTGGCTTGCCTAGCTTTCACGAGTAGGCGCCATCACGACTCCCGAGAGTGGGAAATTCGGGCCGTGACAAATAAAATAAAAATTTAATTAATTTCTTGGTGTTGGCTTGCTTGACAGTATATCTGGCGTCATCACGACCCTTAGTAGATTTTGGATCGTGACACAAGCTTCTCGTCTGCATGTACAGCTTTTACAGAGGTTAGATGTTAAAACTTTGCGTATTTATTTCAAGATTTCTTTTGTAAGTCTAAAGGCTTTTTATCTATTTTTGTTGTTCTTTGCATAAAGATGGTTTTAGAAGAAAAAAAACTAATCTACTGTTTCTTGTGTTTATAATTTTGTTTTGGTTCATGTTACTATTGTATAAAGATGATTTTCAGAAAAATATTAATCAACTATGTTTTGTTATTTATATTTTTCCTTTTGTTTATATACATTGATGGTTTAAATTGTATAAAGCTAATTCGATTTTACATGTGAGGTTTTTATTATACCCTTGAAAGACGGTTAATATTTATTTCCAGAATAATCCCAAAGTGGACCATAATGGCATCAGGATTCAGTTGTAGTTGTAATACAATTCTTGAAGAAAATAATGTTAAATAATTTTGTTACACAAAGGTTCTCCTATGTGGCAATTTTTGTTGGCAGACGTGCATGCTGCAGAGTAATAAGATCGTAGGCTGTTTGAAGAACAACCTAACACAAACTACGTCTCCCGCTTTATTGAATTCTTAACTTATTTTACAACTTTAATTGTATAACTTTGTAATTTTAGAATATTCAATTCCATTTTGTGCTTTAATGGATCGAAAATTTATTGATGAGTTGCTTAAATTAATTAATTTTAGGAAACTGATTGTAGAACTTTAACAATTATATCTATAATTCCTATGGAGTTGAAAGTTTATTATTTAAAGTACGCGTTTTGTGATATTGTTATACGATATTCGTACAATATAGCGACTAGTACTATATTAAAAGCACGAAATCCTTTAACGAAATATCGTTTGTCTTTTTTACTCTTTAAAAATAGGTTTTACTTTGAACAAAATCGTAATTAAATTATTTTCCTAATATTTAGTACTTCAAAATCAACTAAAATTTAGAGTTTTATATCTTTCCTTCTTTGGACTATGTAAGAAGTCCTAATATTTAGGACTTAAATTAAAAATTTAGAAGGTAAGTAAAAGAATTATGTTCACGTGTGGAAAATTTGTATTCCTTATAGAGTCCAAGTCAACATAGAATATCTTTAGTATATCTTAAAGTACATTTATTTATTTTTTAACCGAAAAAGTGTAGTTATTAAAAGAAACAAATTCACGAGATTTCGTTGTTTCTTTCTTTTTTCTTTTTTCTTTTTTGCTTTAGTCTTGATTTTCCCTACAACTTTTAGTTTTCTAATTTAATCTCTACGAAACAACATCCACGTCCTAAAAGAAAATTACTCGATCGAGAAGTTAGTTTAAGTTCTATTATCAACTATGCAAACCTTGATAATATTCCTAAGGCAAGAATCAGTTAACATATTGAAGACTCTATTTTCATTGAGCTCACTTCACATAACACGATTAGTCATTTCGAAAATTTATTTAACAATTGGAGTAGTTGATTGAAATAGGATGATAATTTACTCATCCCATGAAATTAACTATATATTAAAAACTTGTTTTTTCTAAGATTACAATTGTATTGGGAAAAATAGAGTTAACATTTGAAATTAATTATGTGGATGACATGTCAAGACACGTGGATTAATAAAAGAGTGACACCTGGTAAAGAGTACATAAAGAGACGCGAGCCTTAATATGTACGGGCAAAGGTTCAAGAAAACTAGAAGGAAAGGTTACTCGGATCTCTTGATAATTTGAAGAGACATCGGTGGAATGAACCAAGATAGCAAAAAGTACAGATACGTATTATCTGCAATTAATGAGCATAAATAATGGGGAACATTATAGAATTTTTACGAAACAGTTACGATTACCAATTATAACGTTTCATTAATGTCATTAATTGCTCATAATGGCTCTATTATGAGAGAAAAAAAAAGTAGTACTTAGAAATAGCTATAAAAGGAGAAAAGCAACATTTGTACGGGACACTGATTATTATTGGAATATATTTATTTTCATTGCTTTATTTTGCTAACTCGGCTACTTCGCAGTTTAATTTTCCTTTCTCATTACATAATTATTTCCTTATTTGATTATCAAACACCCGAGTTCTTCTAAAATTAAGCTTTGATCGAAATTCCTATTTTCTGGTTAAACAAATTGGTTCCGTTACCGAGAATCTGATAATCTTTTACTTTCTAAATCAACTCTTTTGTCAAAACAATCATGTTGAATGTCAACGAGAACAACCAACAAAATTTACAACACAAAGAAAATTAGCAACATCAGGAGAATCAACAAGGTAATGGAACTCCAGTCCCCTCACAACGAAACTCTCCTCGACAATCTCGAGAAGGGACTCCTGACGGATCTGAATCAAATATGAACGAGCAGTTTGAGAATGATCAAGCTATTAATGAAGCTTTGAAAAAATTAATCGCTCAACAGGTTAGTAATGATCTTTAGGCTTTTGCTAACCAGTTGCCGGATGTACCACCAACACCAACTCCAAACAACAAAACTGTGGAAAATCCTCGCTCAGGACTCGTTAACTTAGGCAGTGGAGGAACTCCTAGCGAATCTCATGATAAAGGGTCAGGTAATCCAGTTAATTCTAATTTACAAAGTTTAGTACTAACTTTACAGAAACAGCTCAAGGAGCAGAGCGATCGCATAGTGTCACGATCCGGATTTTCCACCCTCGGGAGTCGTGATGGCGCCTACTAGTGAAAGCTAGGCCAGCCAACCGTTTGAACAACTTGCTTTTTCCCATTTTTAATCCTTAATAAATTAGGAACCAACAGTTTATAATAGCGAAATTTAAACAAGCGAAAGAAACGAATAAAACCATTTAAATATCTCAATACAACTTCTTAAGCAAAAACTACCCAGAACTGGTGTCACAACTTCACAGATGGTCTAGGAATACTACAAACAAGGCCCGAAAAATAAATGCGACATTGTTTCTGAAATACATAAATGAAACAAGATGAAAGGATAGAGGGAGACGCCAGGGCCTACGGACACCCGCAGGACTACCTTGGATCTCCGAATGGACTGAAGGCAGCCACTCCAAGCTAAGGTCCAAAAGCTGTTGCACCGGGATCTGCACACTGAGAGTGTAGTATCAACACAACCGACACTATGTGCTGGCAAGTGCCTAGCCTAACCTCAGTGAAGTAATGACGAGGCTAGGACCAGACTACCAAATAAACCTGTGCAATTAAATCATATACGACGGAAAATAAAGGCAGGAATGGACAGTTAGGAATGGGAGGAGGAAACATGCTGCAGGGAAACATCAATTAAAAATAGAAAGACAACAAGTAAATACGAGGAACACCATATCTCAATTATCAACAAGATTCAAGAATCAAACAAGTGCACGACATCACCCTTCGTGCTTTTACTCTCGTCCTCACCATAAGAATCAATATAAACTGCACGACATCACCCTTCGTGCTTTTACTCTCGTCCTCACCATAAAATCAATATAATCGGCACGGAATTTGTACATCGTGCGGCACAGCATCACCCTTCGTGCCTTTACACTCTTCCTCACAAAATCATACACGGCGTCACCCTTCGTGCTTTAACACTCTCTCACCAAAACAATGCACGGCATCACCCTTCATGCTTTAACACTCTTCCTCACCCAAACAACAATCACAAGCAATAGGGCAAGGAAGTAAATAAAATTATAATAAAATCCCAGCAAGGGAACAATAGTTCAACAATCAAATCACGGCAAGAGAACAATATCAAAAGCATCAACATCCCGACAAGGGAGATAACATTAAAAGCAACAACATCCCGGCAAGGGAGACAATATAATAATTCTCTTCTCTTTTTCACTTTTACTTCACAACTCACTTCACAACTTGATCCAATGCTCTATAAGGTTCAATTGCCAATTATACTTCCATAATTCATTATACAACCTGAGCCAACACTCTTCAATACTCAAATACCACTATTACTTCCACAAACTTTACTCAACAATAGAAATCATCACAAAAGGCATGAACAATACAAACGGAGTCATAATAATCATAATATAAGACTTACGGGCATGCTTGACACCAATGCATAGATACTCGTCACCATGCCTATATGTTGTACTCAACAAATAACGCATAGCAAATAGGACACAACTCCTAATCCCTCAAGCTAAGGTTAGACCAAACACTTACCTCGATGCCACGAACGCAATTCAAGTCTCAACTATCGCTTTACCTCTTTATTCCACCACCAATTCGCTCGTATCTAGCCACAAGTTACTTAACCATATCAATAAATGCTAAATGAATCAATTCCAATGCATGAAAATAGGTTTTCTAAAGTTTTTCCCAAAAAGTCAAAAATCGCCCCTGGGCCCACATGGTCAAAACCCAAGGTTCGGACCAAAACCCGATTACGCATTCCCTCACAAACCCAAATATACAATTTATTTTGAAATCGGACCTCAAATCGATGTCCAAATCCCCAAAATTTGAAAAACCTAGGTTCTACCAAAAACACCCAATTTGTACCATGAAAACCTTTGATTTTGAGTTGAAATCATGAGAAAAGATGTTAAAGATTAATAAAAATAAGTTAGAATTGACTTACAATCGATTTGGAAGAGTACTTGTCTTTAAAAGATCGCCCAAGAGTGTTTTGGTTTTGAAAGGGTTTGAAAAATGGAAGATTTTCGGCTAAGTTATGAATTTGCAGGTCGCAGATGTCGCAATTGCGACCAGGGTTCGCAATTGCGAACTTTTCAGAAGTATGCTATTCTCGCATATGCGATGGGGAAGTCGCATTTGTGACAAATGGAAATTTCTGGGTCACTTTGCATTTGCAAAGAAAGGATCACATTTGCGATCAGCCCTGCCCAGCCTTCTCTCGTATTTGCGATGGGTTAGTCGCATTTGCGAGCTCGCATTTGTGAGCAAGGTTTCGCAAATGCCAAGCCTGTAGGCCTGCAACATACCAGCTAAAAACCTGCAACATCCTCAGTTAAATTCCACTCTGTGGCCTATCCAAAACTCACCCGAGCCCTCGAGGCTCCAAACCAAACATGCACACCTACCTAAAAACATCATACAGACTTGCTCATGCAATCAAATCATGAAAATAACATGTAAAACTATGAATTAAACCTCAAAACTCATCATTTTCATCAAGAACACTTTAAAGTTCATAACTCTTCGACCAGAGGTCCAAATCACGTCAACTAAACTCCATTTTCCACCAAATTTCACAGTTATCATTTAAATACTTTAACAAGTTTATACAGGGCTCCAGAACCAAAATATAGGCCCGATAATAATGGTTTCAAACATTAATTTTCTTCTTTATTTCATAAATAATTCAGCAAAACAATTTCTTTCAAAAATTAATTTCTAAGGCTTGGGACCTCGAAATCCCTTTCCGGGCATACACACAAGTCTCATATTTTACTAAGGACCTCCCAGGATCGTCGGAATACAGATCTGGGTCCGTTTGCTAAAAATGTTGACCAAAGTCAACAATAATTATATTTTAACTCTAGAAATTTTTATTTCTCATATTTTCTCATAAAAGCTTTTCGAATTTACGTCCGGACCATGCACGTAAATCGAGGTGAGGTAAAAAAGAAGTTTTAAGGCCTTAGAACACATGATTTGTTTCTAAAACAGGTGATGACCTTTCGGGTCATTATATCCTCCACCTCTAAAACAACCATTTGTCCTCGAACAGACATAAGAATGAAGTACCTGTGTCGGGGAAAAGATGGGGATAACGGCTCCGCATATCGGACTCAGACTCCTAGGTCGATGCCTCAGCAAGCTGACCTCTCCACTGAACACGAACGGAAGGGAAACTCTTCGATCTCAACTGACGAACCTGCTGGTCTAGAATAGCTACCGGCTCCTCCTTATAGGACAAGTCCTTGTCTAATTGGACAGTGCTAAAATCTAACACGTAGGATGGATCGCCGTGATACTTCCGAAGCATGGACACATGAAACACTGGATGCACGGCTGATAAGCTCAGCGGCAACGTAAGTTTGTAAGCCACCTTACCCACTCGATCAAGAATCTCAAACGAGCCAATGAACCTATGACTAAGCTTGCCCCTCTTCCCAAATCTCATCACGCCCTTCATAGGCAACACCCGAAGCAACTCCCCCTCACCGACCATGAATCCAAATCTCGAACCTTACGGTCGACATAACTCTTTTGCCTGGAATGAGCTGTACAAAGCCTATCCTGAATGATCCTGACCTTGTCCAAGGCATCCTGTACTAGATCCATACCCAACAACCGAGCCTCTCCCGGCTCAAACCATCCAACCGGCGACCGACACTGCCTACCATATATAGCCTCATAAGGAGCCATCTGGATACTCGACTGGTAGCTGTTGGTGTAGGAAAACTCTGCTAAAGGCAAGAACTGATCCCATGTGCCTTGAAAGTCAATGACACAACTCGGAACATATCCTCCAAAATCTGAATAGTCTGCTTAGACTGCCCGTCCGTCTGAGGATGAAATGCTGTGCTCAACTCAACCCGTGTGCCCAACACCCACTGAATTGCTCTCTAGAAATGTGAGGTAAACTGCGTACCTCGGTCCGAAATGAGGTCACACCATGAAGACGAACAATCTCCCGGATATAGACCTCAGCTAACCGCTCGGAAAAATAGGAGACTACTACCAGAATGAAATGTGCTGACTTGGTCAGCCTATCAACAATAACCCATACTGCATCGAACTTCCTCTGAGTGCGTGGGAGTCCAACAATGAAGTCCATAGTGATATTCTCCCACTTCCACTTAGGATTCTCAATTTTCTGGAACAAACCACCAGGCCTCTGATGCTTGTACTTAACTTACTGACAATTCAAACACCGAGCCACATATGCAACAATGTCCTTCTTCATTCTCCTTCACCAATAATGCTGTCGCAAATCCTGATACATCTTAGTAGCGCTCGGATGAATAAAGTACCGGGAACTATGGGCCTCCTCTAAAATCAACTCCCGGAGCCCATCCACATTAGGCACACAAACTCGACCCTGTAGCCTCAAAACTCCATCATCTCCTAAGGTAACCTGCTTGGCACCTCTGTGCTGCACCGTGTCCCTAAGGACACACAAATGAGGGTCATTATACTGTCGATCTCAGATACGCTCCAATAAAGAAGAACGAGCGATTGTGCAAGCTAATACACGACTAGGTTCAGAAATATCCAACCTCATGAACTGATTAGCCAAAGCCTGATCATCCAAAGCAAGCGGTCTCTCACCGACCAAAATATAAGCAAGACTGCCCATACTGGCTGACTTCCTACTCAAAGCATCAGCCACCACATTGGCCTTTTCCGGGTGATACAAGATGGTGATATCATAGTCTTTCAACAACTCCAACCACCTTTTCTTCCTCAAATTTAGCTCATTCTACTTGAACAAGTATTGCAGACTCTTGTGATCCATGAACACCTCACATGACACGCCATATAGATAATGCCTTCAAATCTTCAACGCGTGAACAATGGCTGCTAACTCCAAATTATGAACCGAATAGTTCTTCTCATGAATCTTCAAATGACGCAAAACATATGCAATAACCTTGCCATCCTGCATCAACATCGCACCAAGTCCAATACGAGATGCATCACAATAAACTATATATGGCCCTAAACTTGTGGGCAAAACCAACACCAGCGCCGTAGTCAAAGCTATCTTAAGCTTCTGAAAGCTCGCCTCACACTCGTTCGACCACCTAAACTGGGCACCCTTTTGGGTCAACATGGTCATCAAGGCTGTAATAGATGAAAAACCCTCCAAAAACCGACGATAATAGCCTGCTAAACCCAAGAAACTCCGGATCTTGGTAGTTGATGCAGGTCTGGGCCAGTTCTTGACTGCCTCTATCTTCTTCGGATCTACCTGAATACCCTCTGCTGAAATGGCATGACCCAAGAATGCAACTGAACTCAACCAGAACTCACACTTCGAAAACTTGGCATAAAACTGACTATCTCTCAAAGTCTGAAGAACCACTCTTAGATGCTGCTCAAGCTCCTCTCGGCTGCGGGAATAGATCAAAATATCATCAATGAAGACTATCACGAATGAATCCAAGTAAGGCCTGAACACTCGGTTCATCAAATCCATAAAAGCTACTGGGGCATTTGTCAACCCGAATGACATCACCAAGAACTCATAATGCCCGTACCGAGTGCGAAAAGCGGTCTTAGGGACATTAGATGCCCTAATCCTCAACTGATGGAAGCCAGATCTCAAATCAATCTTCGAAAATACCTTGGCACCCTGAAGCTGATCAAACAAATCATCAATCCTCGGCAATGGATACTTATTCTTGATTGTAACCTTGTTTAATTGCCGGTAATCTATACACATTCGCATCGATCCATCCTTCTTCTTAACAAACAACACCGCCGCGCCCTAAGGAGAGACACTAGGTCTAATGAATCCCTTCTCAAGCAAGTCTTGCAACTGCTCCTTCAATTCTTTCAACTCAGGCGGGGCCATACGATACGGCAGAATAGAAATAGGCTGAGTGCCCGGAGCCAAATCAATGCAGAAGTCAATATCCCTATCGCGTGGCATACCCGACAGGTCTGAAGGAAATACCTCAGAAAACTCAGAACAATAGGCCCAAAATCAATAGAAGGAACTCGACACTAGAATCACAAACATATGCCAAATAGGCCAAACACCCCTTCTCAAACACACGCTGAGCCTTCATACATGAGATAACACTACGGGTAGAATGACCAGGAGTCCCTCTCCACTCTAAACGAGGTACACCCGGCAAGTCTAAGGTCACTATCTTGGCATGACAATCCAAGATAGCATGGTAAGGTGATAACCAGTCCATCCTCAATATGACATCGAAATCAACCATGTCCAGAAGTAACAAATCTACACGAGTCTCAAGACCCCCGATCATAACTATACATGAACGATGGACTCAATCTACCATAATAGAATCACCCAGCGGTGTAGACACATATACAGGAGCACTCAAAGAATTACTAGGCATGACCAGATACGGTGCAAAATAAGATAACACATAAGAGTATGTAGATCCTGGATCAAATAGAACTGAAGAATCTCTATGACAAACCAGAACAATACCTGTGATAACTGCATCGGAAGCCTCAGCCTCGAGCCTGGATGGAAGAGCATAACATCGGGGCTAGGCCCCACCACCCTAAACTACATCTCTGGGATGGCCTGCTGCTGGCTGGCCTCCACCTCTAGCTGCCTGACCTCCACCTCTAATACCTCTACCTCCACCTCTAGCACCTCTACCTCCACCTCTAGTGGGCTGAGCGAGTTGTGGAACACTCAGTGCTTGAACTATGGCATGGGAACCCTGATGCTGAGAGATGCTCGATATCGAGGGTAAAATCTAGCAATGTGACCCATATCACCACAAGTATAACAAGCCCTCGGCTACTGACCTTGACGACCAGAATGACCACCCCAAAAACTCTAGAGCGACGGTGCACTATTATGAGCTGGTGGTGCACTGTAGGACTACTGATCAGAATACTGCATGGGAACCACGACCACCTGAAGCGCCGTGAGAAACCTGAAGTGCTGACTGAAAAGGCCTAGGAAGATGGCTTCTACCATACGAATCCCTGCCTCCAAATGAGGTACCACTGAATCTGTCTGAATGACGAGGCCTCTTGTCAGACTCCTGACCACCTCCCTGTGACAGAACCATCTCAACTCTCCTGGCCACATTGGCCGCCTCCTCAAAAGAAATCTCACTCCCTGTCTCCTTAGCCATCTGAAGTCGAATAGGCTAAACGAGTCCCTCAATGAACCTCCTCACTCTCTCTCTCTCTTAGTAGGGAGTATAAGTAGAGCATGACGGGCCAAATCGATAAACCTGGTCTCGTACTGAGTAACAGTCATAGAACCCTACTGGAGACGCTCAAACTACCTCCGATAGATCTCTCTCTGGGTGAATGGAAGAAACTTCTCCAAAAACAACTGAGAAAACTGATCCCAAGTCAAGGCTAGTGACCCAACTGGTCTAGCCAAGCAATAATCTCTCCACCAAGTCTTGGCGGATCCAGATAAGCGAAAAGTAGAAAAGTCGACCCCATTGGTTTCCACTATCCCTATGTTTCTGAGAACCTCATGACAGTTGTCTAAATAATCCTGAGGATACTCAGAAGATGCACCACTGAAAGTAGTAGTGAAGAGATTGGTAAACCTGTCCAATCTCCACAAGGCATTGGCAGACATAGCTGCTCCATCACCGATCTAAGCTACCACACCCGGCTGAACTGCTCCAACTGGCTGAGCTATCTGATACTGGGGAGCCATTTGCTCCGGAGTGCGAGTAGGAGGAGTCTAGGCTCCTCCTCCAGCCTGAGAGAGGCTGGTGCTACAGGAAGCAAGCTTGCTCAGGTGACACTCTCCATAAGGCCCACTAGACAGACCAGAGCATCCTGGAGTACTGGGGTAGTAATGAACTCCTCTGGGACCTGAGTTGGACCCACCGGAACTACCTGGGCCGGAACCTCATCATCAAACTCAACCTAAGGCTCAGCCGCTGGTGTTGTTGCTCTGCCTTTGCTTTGGCCTCTAGCACGGCCTCGGCCTCGGCCTTGGCCTCGCCCTCGACCTCGGCCTCGGCCTTGGCCTCGCCCTCGACCTCGGCCTCGGCCTTGGCCTCGCCCTCGACCTCGGCCTTGGCCTCGCCCTCGACCTCGGCCTCGGCCTTGGCCTCGCCCTCGACCTCGGCCTCGGCCTTGGCCTCGCCCTCGACCTCGGCCTCGGCCTTGGCCTCGCCCTCGACCTCGGCCTCGGCCTTGCCCTCTGCCCCTCGTGGGAGCTGCTGTTGGGGGCTCGGGCTGCTGATCCATGGATGAGGAAGCGCATGTTCTCGCCATCTGCGAAAGAACAGAGTAAAAATTCAATTAGCATTAAGAAACCAAATCGCACGACAGGAAAGAATAGATGTGAAGTTTATCCTAACTCTGTAGCCTCTGTGGGATAAATACAGGCGTCTCAGACTCTACTAAGGTTGTTTGTGAATTATGAAACCCATGTAACCTAGAGCTCTGATACCAACTTGTCACGACCCAGATTTCCCACCCTCGGGAGTCATGATGGCGCCTATTAGTGAAAGCTAGGCCAGCCAACTGTTTGAACAATTTGCTTTTTCCCATTTTAATCCTTAATCAATTAGGAACCAACAGTTTATAATAACGGAATTTAAACAAGCGGAAGAAACGAATAAAACCATTTAAATACGTCAATACAACTTCTTAAACAAAAATTACCCAGAACTTGTGTCACAACTTCACAGACGGTTTAGGAATACTACAAACAAGGTCCGAAAAATAAATGCGACACTGTTTCTGAAATACATAAATGAAACAGGATGAAAGGATAGAGGGAGACGCCAGGGCCTGCAGACGCCTTCAGGACTTCCTTGGATATCCGAATGAACTGAAGGCAGCCACCCTAAGCTAAGGTCCAAAAGTTGCTATGCCGGTATCTACACATAGTGCAGAGTGTAGTATCAGCACAACCGATCCCATGTGCTGGTAAGTGCCTAGCATAACCTCGGGAAAGTAATGTTGATACCCAATTTTCCAAATATATTTTAGATATGCATAAATGCCTTCAAAATAGCATATATATGCATAAATGCCTTCAAAATAGCATATATATGCATAGATAATCATGCATAAGGTTTTTATTATTTTTCCCATAATTTTCAAGGGTTTAAATTGATTTATTTTCTCCCCCTTTATTCATAAAATCCCCAATAATTATTTACAAAATTATTGTTATGATAATTCATTTATTTAATTTCTATACTTATTCCAAAATATGGCTAATATAATTTTCATGCATTTTATAATTACGTTTGGTATTTGTTTAAGCTAAATTGCATATAATTGCAATGTTAGCCCATTTTAAGGTATAATTAAATTATATATGTGTAAAATTGGTCCCTATATTTTTAAAATGTTAATTATGTATTTTAAATCATTTTGGAACCTTAAATTATTTTCCAGATATTACTCATTATTTTTAAAATTAAAATAGGGAAAAAACTGGCTATTTAAATAATAGCCAGATTTGGCTTTCAATTGTAGCCCAAATTGGACCCAATCCCCAACCCAATTTCCTATTAAATAACCCGACCCATACCCTATAAAACCTTACCTAAACCCGGAACCCACCTACCCGGTTGATTCCTGACCGTTGATCTCCTAGATCAACGGTCTAAACAATCCCCTTCCTTTTTAATCCTAAAGACCCCCTAACCCTAATCACTTTTCTAAACTCGCCGCCTTCTGATGCTCTCTTCTCTCTTCTCTCTCAACCTAACCTTTATCACTTTTTAACCGCCGCCTCCTTCTCCGGTCATCTCCGGCGACTACCTCTCAACCCCAAGCCTCCAATGGTCACTCCACCGCCTTGCTCATCATCTCTAAGGCCTTCAAAGGTCCCGGGCCATGCGTATTTAGATCTAGGGTTTTTGTTTCTGTTACTCATGGCTTCTCTGGTGTGATTTTGGGCAAAATCACACCTTATATGTCACGATTGGTGAAGTTTACAACAGGTTCTTTTGATTTCTATTTGGGTTTCCTTTGAAACCCTAACTCTCGTCTGAATCTCTTAGATCTGTGCTATTTTTATGCTTTAAGTCTGTTTCTTCCTATGTTTTGCACTATTCTCGAACTTCTTCTGAAAGATCCTCTACTTCAAACCATTTTACTTTCTTTAAAAAATTAGGGTTTCCTCGGAGTTCTTTCTACACTTGTTTTAACTGATTTTCTTTACGATTAAACCTCTTTCCATGCTTATTATGACCGATCTTATGTTCTTACTGCTTTTTAATTCGCCTATGTCAAAAGCCCTAATTTCTAAGATTTTCTTTGCTTTGGTTCTATGTGTTATCCTGTTTACTTGATTCTTGTTAATCTTCAGTGGTTACCATGCTTCGAATGTGTTTTACTGAATCCTTAGCCTACTTATGTCACTTCTGTATGACTGTGCTCATTTTGTTTGTTAATCTCTTGCTTCTTTATGTCAATATGGCTAACCTTGCTGTTTACTACGTCTGTTTGATCTTTTCTATTTATATGTTGAAAATACAGAATCATAACTCCCTCTTGATTGATTCTGATTTCCTTAATTGATGGTGATTGAAAGGTTTTCTTTTAAAGCCCTAAAAGCTTTACCCGTCTGTTTAAGTAGACTGATTTCATTACCGTATTTGCTATGATACTTTATTTCTACTGAGTTGTGTCCCTAATTAAGGTTTTATGAATTTAGTCCTAATCGACTACTCTATGTTTACTAAAACTTGACTCCTTCCTTATTTAGTCATGCATTGATTTTTCTTCTTGCCTTATATGATACTGAATGTTACCGTTTGATTTGATTCCCTTAACTTAAGGGAGTACTCCCTTGATTCTCTAATTGATTGATTCTGAGTTCTTCAATTATTATACTACTATGATTCTTACCTTATTTCACTACCTACTTTCAACTATAAATACTCTAAGTCTTTCATTAACATGACACGAACACTTGGTTTTCAAAACTACCTCTTACTAAAAATCTCTGCTCTCCCCTCTCTCTTGTGCTATTTACTACTATTAGCCGGCTACAAGCCAAGGCTAATCATCTGTGCTCTCTTGTTCTTTCAGTCTGCTTACTTCTCTCTTCACTAGTATGTCCTAATTTTAATTTAAAGCCTCAACAACAACATGCTTCTCTTATTATTTCAGTTTCTCTTATTTTTAGTCTGCTTCTACTTGTGGTTCTGTTGTGAAACTTGTAGTTAAGTTACCTTATCAGCATGTTATTATGTCTCCCCTCCATTTAGATTAATGTATTCCCTTATGTGTGTTTCAAAGCATGCCTTGTCAATTGTCTTTTACCTACTGTGTACTGACCATCTTATGAATCCCAAATCCCTATCCCCCTCTATGTGTTTATGTTCTTCCTGACTGGTTTGTGATTATGCCAGTGTCAACTATTTTTGAGCATGTCCAAACCAGTCCTAAAACCATTGCTGGGGTCATGTGTTTGCAGTCAAATGTTTGTGTATCCCCAAACCCCTTGACCCCTGTGTGATTACTGAATTCATTTGGATTTTGTGTGTGATCCTATCCTGAAGTGCTTGACTTTGTTTACCACTCCCACCTCTTTTCAAACAACCTCTGTTGCTTTACTAATTGCTTTCAAAACAGTCTCTAATAAACCTTTTTCAACTTGTGTCCTGCACTCTCACTTTACTCTTAGTCAATAAGTTCTGCCCCCTCTAGTATGCGTACTGCCTTGGGATCCTCTTGAGAGCCCTTTGAACTCTGGCATACTGAGGCTGGCCTTTCCACACTGCACTGGTTTAATTCTTGGTTGCTAAGTCTAGGTGTAAGCATTACCCGGGGTCCTTGAGACCCTTAGGGAACTTTGATGCACCTAGACTCTGATTTGTCTATGGAAATGAGGCTTTTGAGACCATTGGAGGCTTTGGGAAACTTGGGCCTAATTGCAGGCTCCCTATATAATAGCTTCTTGATTTTCTATTTTACTTATGTAATTTATTCATTGGCCTGTAATAATTTGTAAACAGATATTTGGGGTATTTAGTAATAGGGCGGGTAGATGTATACTTTGTGGGGTAATATGGGTAGAAATCCTGCTCTTAGGATCTTACTTTTCAAATCTGCCTGCTTTACTTAGTAGAAAACATGCTCATAGGCTTGCTCTTTTTAATCTGATTGCTTTTGCCTAATAGAAATCATGCCTATGGGATCTCATTTCTAATTTCTTTTGCATAAGGTAGAAATCATGTTCATAAGATTCTGCATTTGTCATGTTAGAAACCATGTTTATATGTTCTAAACAATCACGTCTTAAATATAGATGCCATGCCTATAGGATTCAACTCCGATTAAGTTCTAATAAGCCTTTCCATATGTTATTGCAAATCGAGTAAAACCAGTAATATGCCTAGATACCATGCCTATAGGGATCTCTAATCGCAATTTTGTCTGATAATCTAATTAGCCTAATAAATCAATTTCATTATGCCTAATTCTTTTTTTCAAACTGGTCTTATTAAGTGTCAAATATTCCCTGAAACAAGTTCTTTCAAAATTGCTTCAATCTCATTAGATATCATGCCTATAGGTATTAAAGGAGTCCATCTCAAAAAACATGTTTGTTTCTGTAGTATTCTGCATATAGGCAAGCCTTAGGGCGTTTCAAAAACTACATTTCCCTAAAGCTGTCTCTGTCGCTTAACGTTTCTGTTTCTCATAAGCTTGTAAAAAAAGAGTCCCTAAACAACTACTAGGTTATAACTTCTGGGTATAAAAGGTTTGTTTGTTTCTGCATATTCACTTAGATATCCTGCTTTAGGAAGTTGATTAATGAGACCTTAACTGTGTTTGAGTCGTGCTGCTTGTATGTCTGTTTATGGAGAAAACTCTGAGCCTCTTGATTGCTCCCATTATGTGTGAAGTCCTAAACGTTTTTGACTGTCGCCTTAGAATTTTCGCCTTTCTAAACCTTAGGGGTGCATCTAGAACTACCTATAGGTAGAGGTCCTAACTCCCTCCGGGACTATTAAGAAGGGACTAGTACCAGCACGCAATAGGAATCAATGACCAAACACTCACTTTGCATGACCAATAAGGGGATGGGAAGGATAGACATGGGATATGATGACTATGCATTAATGTCACGTGTAGCCCCTCATTGAGGAGTGTTTACCAGACATTGCATGGGGTGATCCTATAGGACAAACAACCTACGACCCCTCCTTACCAAATCCTCTCTCTATATTTAAACCTTCATCTTTTACAACTTGTTCAAACCTTTATCTTACTACTATCCAACATGCTTTACTTGCAACTTATTTTATTCAACTGTTTATATGGACTAATCTGTAAATATAAGTTCGGTCGGGACCCATAGTTCTGGACCAATAGGGGTTCCTAACACCTTCCCTTCAAGATTACTTCAAGCCATTACCCTAATCTCTGGTAATGCAAACCAACTCAAGAATTAATCACTCTAGATGCCCTAACGCACCATAATTCGTTAGGTGGAGACTCTTCAAATACCCAATTCCCAAAAGGAAAAGGAGTCATTACACCCCGTGAATGTCAAAACCCGAACTTTCTCAGCGGAGGAAAAAAGGGGGCACGACAGCATGGCGACTCTACTAGGGATGCTTTTAGGCTCTTACCATAAGAAACTTGTCTTTACAAATTAGTCCAAGCATGCTTATCCCGTACCCTGCTCCCTTATCTAAATTTAACTATCTATTTTTTCAAGCATTTATGATTTCTTTATTACCTTGAAAACTAACTTGTCTCTTTGTTTACCTTTTTCTGTAACTGTCTTTTCAATTATTTAAATACTGTATTTATTTTTCCCTACGTGAAAATACTTGCCTACATAGTATTAACTGCTGCATAAATCATGCTCCACATCATATTCCACTCGTGCGTTTCAAATCCTATAGCAATGCTTTAAGAGTGGTTGCGCTCTTCCTATTTATTACCCTTAAATTCGGAAGGCTTATTTTGCGGTAAAACCAGTCGATCAGCGGTGCAGTCGATGGTTCCGTGCCTTCCCCCTCAAGTTGTCCGCTTGAGGGTACCAGTCTAAAACCCCATAGAAACCTTACTCTGTTTAAATTGTGCATGCATCATGGTCAAACCTAGTCGGATCAGTTATTGTGTCCACATCATGATCCTTTAAGATAAGCCTTATCCAAAATCCATCGGGTTTTCCATAAACCCAACAGACGCAACCACGCTCGGTGCATTAATTTGGAGGACTAAATGCCAATATGCTGATCATAATGTATAAATAGTCGAGTTCGGTGGGGGTAAGGACTAACCCTTTTGTTTTGCAAAAAATGAGGCACGAGATCCCCAGATTCGGTATGGTTAGCAATATCCCTCCATTGTTGCTAGATTGGTGGAAGGATCTTTCCTCAAGTGACAAGAAGCATGTGAAAAAGTACCTGGGTAACTTGCCATCCCTGCTAGATATTGAACCAAACAACAAATTGATCGAGGCTGCTACCTTATTCTAGGATAGTGAAAGAGCTGTATTCCGTTTCGGTGACATAGAAATAACACCGCTCCTAGAGGAAATAGGACTTGTAGGGTTGACTTGGGACAGTCCCGGGCTTTTGGTCGCTCCTAGAGGAAATAGGACTTGTAGGGTTGACTTGGGACAGTCCCGGGCTTTTGGTGCCGGAAAACCGTACAGGCAGGGGATTTTTGAAGATGATGAGGCTGAAAAAGAATGTCAACCTAGTGTGCTTGAAAGATTCCTACATACCTTTCGAATATCTCTACGAGAGGTATGGACATAGCAAGTCTTTCCGCACTTATCATGATGAGATCGCCCTTACTTCACTGGGTCACATCCACCGCAAAATGGTCGTGTTCATTGCGTGCTTCCTAGGGCTAATAGTGTTCCCAATGAAAAAGGGAAGAATCCACACTAGGTTGGCCATGGTCACCAAAACTCTGATGGAGGGGATTAATGGACAGACATATACCATAGTCCCCATGATCATAGCTGATACTATAAGGCCCTGGAGCGCTGTCAAAGAGGGGTACAACATTTCGAGGGTTGCAAATTATTGCTGCAGTTATGGTTGTTGGATCATCTCAAAAAGGGTCACTATCTCCAAGAATTTCCGCGAAGGGCTTGGAACGACCACATTGCTTTCCATCACCCTAAGCAAATGACCTACATTCCAGACAGATTTGCTCTGCCGGAAAGTGACAGCGAATGGGTAGAGTTCTTCGATAATCTGACCGAGGAACAGGTGCAGTGGTAGGTTGAATGGTTTCCAACGGACGAGTTCATTATCAGGTCTAGGGATGCTCCGCATTTGGTGTTGATCAAGTTGAGAGGGATATATCCATATGTCCCTATGCGAGTTATGAGGCAAGCAGGCAGAAAGCAGGTTGTATCAAGGGTCATAAAGATGAGTCATTTCACGGCAGATTTCCAAGACGATGACATACCCTACAAGTGCCAAGCTCAGCACATGCGGCACTGCAAAATCATTGTGGAGAAATGCACTGTTGAGCAAGACAAATATCACGCGAGGTGCGAGCCTCTCTACCATACATGGTTGGAGGACAATCTGAAAGGAACGATGACGCCAGGGATTGGTCGAGGGAACAGAATCATAGACGAGGAAGCTGAAGCCTAAGTCAAGAGGGTCTATGACTCTGAGAATGAGCATCGGGAGTTACATGAGAGGAACATGAAGTTGATTGAGGAATGAAAAGAGATGGCAGTCATTTCCAACAGAAAACTGGAATACCTGGAGCGAGGAATAATGGAGTTGGAGGGCAAAGTCATAAAAATGATTGAAAACTGTTAGAATGATGAAGGAGCCGAGGGAGGACATCTGGCCCGAGCCTACTTGCTGCTGGGACTGCGCGAGCTGGGAGATCTGTTTGATGGAGTCCGGAAGATCGAATCTAGGGAAGGTCCTTCTGGGACCAAATAAATTAGATTTACTTGCTTTTCTTAAAATGTAATAAGGCCAAGTGCCAGTAGTGACTTGTTTTATTATTATGTTAGTGTCGTTTTTGGATTCATCTACTTTTATATATTATGAAATGAAACATTTATTGGCATTTGAAGTTCTCCAAATTTATTTGTCGCCAGGCCTACCTCGGGCACAACGAGGCTCCCAAATTAGGATACGAGTTTATATCTCGCACTATGTGTTTAAATACTGCAAATATTTCAAGATCCCTACTAACTTGTTACCTTTTTGTTTTGTTTATTTTTTATTATTATTCCCATCCCCATACGTTAGTTCATCCATACTGGCCTCGTCAGCATATCATACCAGATCTAGAGGCCCTCCACCTCCTCCTCCTCCAAGAAACACAAAAAGTAGAGGGAAATCAAAGATGGACGACTTAAGCGGAATCCGAAAGGAAAACATTGAGAACGCAGGGACTTCCGATGGCCGTAGTACTCCGACCCCGAATGACCTGGTTTTGAGACTTGAACAAAAGATACTAGAACTGCAAGGAGAACTTGAGCAGGTCCGCAACCTGACAAACTTGTCACTCACCCTCAATGTCCCTAATATTTACCAACAGAACACAAAGAACCCAACACCTCCTCAAAACACACAAAAGCAATAGCCGAAAAATCATACCATACCAAATCAATAAGAAACTCTACCACAAAATATCAATCCATTGCCGATACCAACTCCACCACAAGATCACCAACCAATCCCATACCCACCAACCACCACTTACCACACTTCCCAAAATACACCACCACTCATTCCTGATCCACAAAACTCCACCAATGACCATCACTATACCCAAGTTCCTGGCTCCTATTAGAACAACCCCATATACGTAGAAACTATACCATATTCTACCCAGCCAATATCCTATGCACCGGAATCCTCCAAAAAGGACCTACTCATTAAGAACATGGCCGAAGAACTCAAGAAATTAACAAGCCGAGTTCAAGGTGTTGAAGGCGATAGAGGAATAGGAGGTTTGAACTATGAAGAACTGTGCATACAGCCCGATGTGGAATTGCCCGAAGGGTACAAACCTCCCAAGTTCGAAATGTTCGATGGAACCGGTGATCCTAGGGTTCACCTAAGGACTTACTATGACAAGCTGGTCGGGGTTGGAAAAGATGAAATGATTCTAATGAAGCTCTTTATGAGGAGCCTTACTGGGGACACATTGTCTTGGTATATTATCCAGAATCCCAAGAAATGGTCCAATTGGGTAAGCATGGTGTCAGATTTCATGGACCGATTCAGGTTCAATACAGAAAATGCACCTGATGTCTTCTACATTCAGAATCTCAAGAAGAAACCTACTGAGACTTTCCGCGAATATGCTACTCGTTGGAGGTCGAAAGCTGCCAAGGTCATGCCCGCTTTGGACGAAGAACAGCTGAATAAAATCTTCGTCAGAGCACAGGATCCACAATACTATGAGAGACTGATGGTCATAAAAAATCACAAATTCTCTGATATCATCAAGCTCGGGGAAATGATCGAAGAAGGAATCAAGAGCGGGATGGTAACAAATTTCGAGGCACTGCAAGCCACGAATAAGACACTCCAATCAGGTGGCATATCAAAGAAAGGAGATATTGGGGTAGTAATGGTAGCCCAGGGCCCAAAAACTCCACTCACATAGGATCGAGGCCAACCCTGCACTACTATGGAGTAGCGAGAGAGGTCGAAGCAGCTTTTACCCGATTAAAGTCGGGATCGATTTCCACAGGGAGCTAGATATTGGAGTCGGGTGTCTATCTAAAGTGGAGTTGTGTATTTGCTCCAAATTGCACTTCTACACATTTTTGGTTTTGATTATGATTCTAATTTTATAAAACTACAATGCTAAATTAAACTAAAATAAGCTAAGGTTAAACTATTACGAGTTGTTCAAATGATTAAAAGGCACTAGGGTAGTCACTTTCGCCTAGGTGGTCAATTGACGGATTCTTGAGTGTAAAGCTAGATTGTCACATTTGGGGAGTATGATATAACCATTGCACGATTCTACTCACTCTATACCTCTTGGTAGTTCGAGTGATTTTTCCCGAATTGACTTTCTCAAAACCAATTGGGTATGCAAATTTGCACAAGCAATCAAGGTTCAAATCGGGTATTACTATCTCTAGGTTTAACCCTTTAATTGGGGCTATCAATCTCTTGAGTACGCCCCAATTTCTGTTTGGACTAATTTCATGGACTTAGGCTCTCTTTCTCAAGAAGAGCCAAAGTTTACTAGGCATAAACTAGTATTTGCAACCACTAATTAACAATTAAAACCCTAAATTAGCCCAAATATCAAACACCCATAGACAATCAAGCATCAAAACCCAAGACCCATCAATTACCCACACTAGAGTTGAGCCACAACCTAGCTTATGGGTCTAGCTACTCATAATTAGAGAAGAAAACAAAACAATAGATGAAGAAAAACTCATAATAATTAATTGCTAAAATAAACTTGAAGATTCAATGTTACAATCATGCTAAAATTACTCAAAATAGGTCGAAGAAACGAAGTCACGAGCGCAGCTCAGTACAAAAACTATCTGATAACCTAAAAATGGGAAAAGAATCTATTTATACTAGGCTAAAAATCTTGGACAAAAATACCCCTGCGGGGCTAGTGCGGACCGCACAAAATCAAGTGCGGCTTCACTAAGGCTCTTGACTTGAATATCCAGCTCTCTGAACTTGGGCAATGCGGACCGCACGAAATCGAGTGCGGCCGCAGTGCCTTCCATTGCGGTATGCACAAAAAGGACTGCAGACCACATTGATCTTTAACCTCCAAAACACCACCTCTTTGAACCTTGGCTCCGCAGACCGCAGTAAATTGAGTGCGGCCGCAATGATCCCAATGCAAACCGCACAAAACCCCTTGCGGCCGCATTGCCTTTTGGCCTGAATAACACCCTCTCTGAACTTCACTTGTGCGGACCGCACAGAATGGTCCCTGTTGACTGAGCTTTGTCTTGTCTTGGTACTTGTGCAAGTTTTACTCCTTTTTGAGCTGATCTTTGACATCTTGTCACCTTGTTGATCAAACCTACAATCAAGCATAACTTGTGAGCCTTTGGGACTATTTTGTACACATTTCTAATCAAAACTTGAGCATGAAGGAGTGTAAAATGCATCATAATTCCTAGTTATCAACTCCCCCAAACTTAAGCTTTTGCTTGTCCTCAAGCAAACAAAATAAGACCCACCCCTTAAGAGAAAATCCAAGAAAATTCAGCTGTCCTAAAGTGACCTCATCTAGCATCAATTGGGACTAACAATTGCTCTCAATACAAATGAATCATTAACAACATTTTACTCTTTTAAACACCATGGATTAAGTGTGACACAAGAGCATCAAGAGTTGACTCAACACATCAAAGAACTCTTTCTATTACTTTGGTCATTGTGGAACCCAAGGTCACACATCCTCAACTCTCCCTAAGCAAACCTCACCTTTAAGATTGTGGCACTCAGAACGAGGTTAATGGAAATACACTCATCTCTCTCAAGGAAAAGTCGCAAGTACAACTATAAGTACCATATGCTTGCCCCTTATGTGAGTCACCACTAATGTAAGCTTCATTCAACTCAAGATCATATAGGACTTTTATGGAGACATAGTGAAGGCTTTTGGTTGAGGGTAGGTAATGTTTGGTCTAAGTAGGTTCCATCTTTCCTTAAGCACTTCTTTTGTTTCAGTTTGGCACACATTCACTTGACTTTTTGATTCCTTTCTCCTCTTTCTAAGGGGTTAGACAGACACACACTGTCACTCTTTCTTATTTATTTCAAATCTTTTCTCCTTTCTCAATTTTTCCACACCTTTCATTCTTTACTTTTCTTGAATCCCCCTTTTTTTCACTTCTACATTAAACATTCTTTTTGTCTTTTTTGTTTTTTTTTTGTTTTTTCATTGCCTTTCCGTTTTTTCATTTAGTGCCTTTTTACCACTTTGTTGCATTACTCATCTCTCCCCCCAAACTTATACTTTTGTCATGTGCTAAGGAAAGATCGGGTGCCAAGAGAGGGTATCTTTTAGAATGGGTAAAGACTTTGTTGTGGTTCTTGAAGGAAAAAGATCTATGGCTCAAAAGGGTTGACTAGGGGTTTTATCATTGGTAGGCTATGGAAGTGTTCAAACTATCATTTGGATCAATGATAGCCTATAATCATGTCTCAAGTCAAAATTCATTTAGGATTTTGCCTCAACAAACATTCAGGGCAAGTTTTAGACCAATGGCTCGGGACTTGGACTTGCAATGCAAATTTTCTCACCACACAAGCTATGGGATTGCTAAAGACACAGAGTAGGGGGCCCACAACAACCTTAGATAAGATTTGAGCACACAATGGTTCCGAAAAACACTTGATGATTATCGGCCAAAACAAAAGTCTCAAGGTCACAACTTTCACCATCCTATACACAACGATTTATTTTTGACCATAAGATCAAAGGCAAATGTGCTAGGCCCAAGTGAAGCTTTGCTTGAGGTACTCTTAACCACTAACTACTAAAAAGCAAAAAGAAAGGAAAAATAGACTCAAACCCTTAAGAAGGTAGTCATGCCATCCATCATCGGGAAGAGCCATCCGGTTCACACAAATTCCACCTTTGGAAAGAACCGTGGCATTAAGAAAACCAAATACTTATTGCAAAAATCCAAAACAAGGAGATACGAACACAAATAAGAAGCTAAGAAAGAAAAATTGCGAAGAGTAAAATAAATATATACAAGAGGGGTTTGATCGAATATACAATAAGGGGGATGAATATATACAATGTAATGTAACTTTTATAAACAGACCCAAGATAAAAAGTAAGAAAAGGGTAATGAAGTGCTGAAATTATATACACACCAAAGATGAAAAATAAAGAAAGCATAAAATCTATCAAATATATACAGTCATCAAAATCAAATCAAAGTAGGGCCTACCCCCTCAAATGAAAGCTGACATTGTCCTCAATGCCAACTAAGCAAAATAAGCACCAAAAATAAAGGGAAGAAGATACAGAAACTCCCTATGGCCCGTCTGTCCGCATGGGATCCTGAGTGGTCCCTGGGTCCTCTATAAGCTTGGGAACCTGAGACTGGCTCCCTATGACCTGTGGCTCTGCTACTGGGACCTGGACCTGGACCGAGGCCTAGACTAACTCCTGGGGCTAGCTGGAGGAATCTCCCTGCGGGTCCTCCAACTATATAAATGCGTCATCTGCACGGGGAATCACCCTCTTCCTCTTGGGAGGCCTCTTCGACTGCACTGGCTGGGGATGGGCTGCTAGCATCGGGTCACATAGCAATAAATCCAAAGGTAGGTGATCTTCCTTTAACCTGTCAACCTTAACCCGCAACTCCTTCACGGACTCCTTGGAGGCCTGCGCCTTCCTCATCTTCTTGGCCTCCCTAGCAAGCTCCTTGAGAGGTTTCCCATGAGAATCCATAGCCTCTGCAAGCACTTTTTGAGTGTCAAGGATTTTCTTCTGGTTGTCCAGAATATCCTTGAGGGTGTCCTTAATAGACTGTGGGACCTATGGAGGCGGAGGTGCCGAATGATCTACCACTGTAGTAGTAAGGACAGACAACTTAGAGGAAGCTGTCTGCATCCAGTTGTTGATGCAGAGAAGGGCCTGGCTCAGACGATGGGCGGTCACTGGGTAGGCCAGGGTGGAGGTTATGTCTGGAACTACCGAAGTGGATAGACCAGAGGGCATGTCCTCTGAGGTAGAAGAAGGATGAGTAGGAGCCACTACCACTACTGGATCTTCAGACTGGCCAGTTGAAGCAGTGGCTATTCCCTTGTAGTTCTTTCCATTAGGGTTGTCATCACCCTGCATGCTATACCATGAGAATAGTGCCTTTGCTTTTACTTCGACATCAAATTTCCGCTTTTCTACCTCTAGGTCCCCAAAGTACATGGTTAAGAAGCTGGGGAAGGGGTAGTTTCTATCACCTTCACTCACTACCTGCGAAATAACCCGAGACATCACATTCCCAATGTTAATCGGGTACCCCGCCATAATTGATGCTACCAGTACCTCCCAGTGAAGAGGGAGTGAGTTGTCGTGGGTAGTGGGGTCCAGTCTACTGCACACGAATGTCTCCTACCCCTTAGACTCAAAATTTAAACTTCTCCGTAAGATCTTCACTCCCGCATTCAACCAATCGGGGGTGGTACCTGGGATTTCCAAGTACTGTGCCAACCAAGGACGGGCTGCCTCACCTAATGCCATCTTCTCCAGATACAGTGATTCATCCTCCTCATTGAATCCCAAGTAGTCATTTATTGCTCTCCCATAAAATAGCACTTTCAAATTCCGCACCTTGGTCACCTTTGTGCCCTTCTTGATGTGGGCAGTATTGGTGTAGAATTCCTTGACCAGGTGCTCGTTTGCATCCACACAGTTGCTTAAGAAGTACTCCCAGCCCACTCTCTCTCTAAACTGCCTTCTCACATTGGGGTTGTGAGGCAAGAGGTCTCTATCCACAAAAATTCACTCCGGAATCAATTGCCTCACATGCCACCATTCTCTGAACTTATGGCCACCTCACTCACAAAATAGTCTTGCCACTCTGATTTTCTAGTTCTTGCTACTCCTCCCACCTGAGGTTTACCCCTTCTCCTACTACCTCTTCTTCTCCTACTACCTCCTCTTCTCCTTCTACACCCTCTCCGAATAATGAAGCTGTGGGAGAGGTGGAGTATTCATTTTCACTACCAGCAGCTGAGCCCTCAGATGACTCAGAAGATATATGCACTGAAGTTTGGGCAGTGGGGGAAGGTGGAAGAGTGTCTCTCAGTCTGTTTGTTTCTGGCCAGTCAGCAATGTACTCTGGCACTGAATCTGATGATGCCTCCCAGGAGGGCTCGTACCTACTCCCCGACTGATCAATAGCCCTATCAGCAGCTCTGATGAGTTTCCTTGTGTTTTTTATGTTTTGTCGGTCTTGGGGGGTCAACTTTATCATCTTTGTTTCCCACCCCGGGAGGACTCTCCTCTACCTGCTTGTTTAACACCCTTGCCTTTTTGTTTCACCATTGTTAGTATCAATATAACCAATGTAATTTAGAGCTGTAGGAAAAATAGTTGCAGACAGTAAAACATTGCAGAATGCGGTCCGCACAAAATGCAGTGCGGCCGCACAGAGGTCATTGCGGACCGCACAAAATGGCACCGCGGTCCACACAGAGGTGGGGTTCAAACTACCCACTCTCTGAATAAATGCACCACGGACCGCACAAAATGCCATTGCGGTCTGCATTGAGGCACCGTGGACCGCACAAAATACAATGCGTCCGCGGTCCTCAATGATCAGATTTCAGAACTTTTAGCAATGCGGTGCGCACAAAATACCATTGCAGACCGCACAAGGGCACCACGGACCGCACAATTTCCACCGTGGTCTGCACAGAGCATCAAGTAGCAGCACCAACCTAGGGTTCATGATATTTTGAATTTAAGTCCAATTTTACCCCTAATAACGAGTCCCTAAGTGTTTGCCCAACATTTTAACTACCTAATCTACTTTAACCAAGGATTAACTAATCTAATGCTACATTACTGAAAGAAATACGGGTAGGGCAAGAAGAAAAATCAAGAAAAACAAAAATTAAATGAAAATAACAAAATTAAACAATTATAAATAAGCTAAAGTTATCAGATGTGAGAAGTACTAATGATTAATCGAGATTATGCGGATGAATTTGTGCAATTTTATTGATGAACAATGATTTTTCGGGCTTTGAGAGTAAATGGATCGAAAAGTTCAACCGGTGGGCCTCATGTACTATTTATAGAAAAAGTCCTGGGGCCCAACTTACCTACCCTCTACGGTCCGCACAAAATGCAGTGCGGTCCGCACAAAATGCTTCACGGCCGCAGTGGTCCACCGCGGACCGCACAAAATGTAATGTGGCCGCGGTGGCAAACTTCAGAGAGTTGGTTTTTACAACTATCATCAATGTGGTCTGCAATGGTTCTTGTGCCCCCGCACTAAGTTCTTTGCGGCCGCACATAATGTAGTGCGGTCCGCATTGAAAACTTCAGAGACTTGAACGATTTTTTCCACTTTGTCCTGCACTGCATCACCACAATCCTGTAGCATCTCATAACCAGTCAGTCCAAAAATAAATCCTACACTACAATGAAAATCAAAGGAAAATAAAAAGAAAAACACATGGGTTGCCTCCCAAGAAGTGCCTGATTTAACGTCGCGGCACGGCGCAGGTTACCATCAAATCATTTGAGATGAAGAAGTGCCACCACGTGGCTGTCATCAATTTTTCCCAAGTACTGCCTGACCCTATGCCCATTCACTCTAAAAATTTCCCCATTTTTGTTCTTTAAATCAAGTGCACCAAACGGGGTCACACACACCACTTCAAAAGGTCCACTCCATTTTGACTTGAGCTTTACCGGAAACAGATGTAACCGAGAGTTGAACAAGAGAACCAAATCACCCACTTTGAACTCCTTGCTGCGAGCAAATTTATCATGAAGGTACTTCATCTTGTCCTTGTACAAGGACGAACTAGAGTAGGCACGAAATCGGAATTCATTAAGTTCATTAAGCTGCTCCACACGAAGATTGGCTGCAACATCCCATTCAAGAATTAGCTTCCTCAAAGCCCACATGGACTTGTGCTCTAACTCAATCGGTAGATGGAAAGCTTTCCCAAACACCAATCAATACGGAGACATACCAATCGGAGTCTTGTAAGCATTCCTATAAGCCCATAGAGCGTCATCCAACTTCTTCGACCAATCGGTCCTATTTGCATTGACCGTCTTTGATAATATGCTCTTGATTTCCCTATTGGAGACTTCAACTTGACCACTTGCTTGAGGATGATAGGGAGTAGAAACCTTGTGATTGACACCATACTTTGCAAGTAAAATGTCAAAAGCTCTATTGCAAAAATGAGACCCCCCATCACTTATGATTGCACAAGGAGTACCAAACCTTGTAAAAATGCTCTTCTTGAGAAATGAAACAACACTCGAGGCTTCATTGTTGGGCAAAGCCATGGCTTCAACCCACTTTGAAACATAGTCCACCGCCACAAGAATGTATGTGTTCCCACACGAGCTAACAAACGAGCCCATAAAGTCATTGCCTCATACATCAAAAATATCAACCTCAAGAATGGTATTGAGAGACATCTCATATTTCTTCGAAATTCCACCCGCTCTTTGACATTCATCACACCTCTTCACTAGTTCACTTGCATCTTTGTACAAAGTTGGCCAATAAAACCCACAACTAAGAACTTTGGAAGCCGTCCTCGCCCCGTCATGATGGCCACCATAGGGAAAGGAATGTCAGGCCTCCAAAATACTCAATTGCTCTTCCTCCGGGACACACCTTTGGATCACACCATCCGTGCAAATCTTGAACAAGTACGGCTCATCCCAATAGAAATCCAAACTATCCCGTTTGAGCTTCTTCCTTTGGTTAGAAGAGAGCTCACACGGGATTATACCAGTCACAAGGAAATTAGCAACATCCGCAAACCATGGAATACCATTCACCAACACCGAAAGGAGTTGTTCGTTGGGAAATGAATCATTGATCTCTAGGCCATCACAAGGCCTCCCCTCCTCCTCCAAGTGGGGCAAGTGGTCTGCCACTTGGTTTTCACTACCCTTCCGGTCCACAATCTCCAACTCAAACTCTTGAAGTAACAAGACCCATCACATCAGTCTAGCTTTGGAATCCTTCTTCATCATCAAGTACTAGAGTGCGACATGGTCGGTATGGATTATTACCTTGGCACCCATGAGATACGACCGAAATTTCTCGACCGTGAACACAATAGCTAAAAGTTCCTTCTCGGTCACCGTGTAGTTCACTTGAGCATCATTCATTGTCTTGCTCGCATAGTACACTAGATGAAACATTTTGTTCACTCTTTGACCCAAAACCGCCCCAACCGCAACATCGCTCGCATCACACATGAGCTCAAAGGGCAAGCTCCAATTAGGTGTGGTAATAATAGGAATGGTGGTCAACTTATTCTTGAGAAGTTCAAAGGCTTGCATACATTTTTCATCAAACACAAACTTGGCATCTTTTTCCAATAGCTTGCATAAAGGATTCACTACCTTCGAAAAGTCTTTGATAAATCTCCCGTAGAACCCGCATGCCCAAGAAAACTTCTAACTCCCTTAACAGAGGTAGGGGGAGGGAGCCTTGAAATCACATCAATTTTTGCTTTGTCTACCTCAATACCATGCTTTGAAATTTTATGCCCAAGAACTATGCCCTCTTCCACCATAAAGTGGCATTTCTCCCAATTGAGAACAAGATTGGTTTCTTTACAACGGGCCAAAACTCTATCAAGATTCTTTAAGCACTCATCAAATGAATCACCCACAACACTAAAGTTGTCCATGAACACCTCCAAAATGTCTTCCACCATATCAACGATAATGGCCATCATACAACGCTGGAATATAGCCGGTGCATTATGCAACCCAAAAGGCATCCGAGAAAAGGCAAAGGTGCCATATAGACAAGTGAATGCGGTCTTATCCTGATCTTCTAGAGCAATAAAGATTTGGTTGTACCCAGAATACCTATCCAAGAAATAGTAGAAGGCATGCCCCACAAGTCTGTCTAACATTTGATCAAGAAAAGGCAATGGAAAGTGATCCTTACGGGTCACTTTATTCAACTTGCGGTAGTCCATGCATACCCTCCAACAAGTGGCGGTTCGATAGGAATCAACTAATTTTGTGAATTTGCAACCATGGTCATGCCACCCTTCTTCGGTACACATTGCACTGACGAAGTCCAAGAGCTATCAGAGATGGGGTACACAACCCCAGCATCCAGCCACTTGATCACCTCCTTTTTCATAACTTCTTGCATTGCTTCGTTCAATCTTCTTTGATGCTCCAAGGAGGGCTTTGCATCATCTTCTAGGATAATCTTGTGCATACAGAATGTGGCGCTTATCCCCTGAATATTAGCTAAAGTCCACCCAATTGCCTTTTTTCACTTTTGTAGCACCGCCAATGTGGCATCAACCTGCATGTTAGTAAGACAAGAGGAAATAATTACTGGCAAAGTAGAACTTGGGCCTAAGAACTCATACCTGAGGTATGGAGGCAATGGCTTCAACTCCAACACTAGAGGTTCCTCAATTGAAGGCTTTGTTGGTGGAGTCTTCCTATTCTCGAGATCCAAAGAAAGTTTTCTAGGCTCATAAGAGTACGAGCCCATTCCATGTAATGCATTCACACACTCCACCTGTCTTGCATCCTCATTGACGTCAAGATTCAACAAAACGGCCTCAAGAGGGTCCTTCACATTGATCATTGCACTGGTATCATTAACTATTACTACCGTGACAAGGTCCACAAAAGAGCACACCTCGAAAATGTTGGGCTGCTTCATTGACTTGCACGCATGAAAGACCACTTTTTCATCACTCACTCGGAAGGTGAGTTCCCCTGCTTCCACATCAACTAATGCCTTCCCAGTAGCAAGTAAAGGTCTCCCTAATATGATAGGAAATTTATAATCCACCTCACAATCCAAGATAACAAAGTCCGCTAGCAAGATAAATTTGTCCACCCGGACAAGCACATCATCAATAATACCCAATAGTCTCTTCATCGTTCTATCCGCCATTTGTAATCTCATGAAAGTCGGCCTAGGTTGCCCAATACCCAAAGTTTTGAAAACTGAGTAGGGCATAAAATTGATACTAGCTACCAAATCACATAGAGCATTAGCAAAATCCGCACTCCCAATGGTGCAAGGAATGGTGAAAGCACCGGGATCTTCAAGCTTCGGGGCCATTGAATGCACTATTGCACTAACTTGGTGAGTCATCTTTATAGTTTTACAATCCATAGACCGCTTCTTTGTCACCAAGTCCTTCATGAATTTAGCAGCCCGGTAGTTGTTCAAGAGCCTCCACTAAAGGAACATTAATGGATAAGTTCTTTATCATGTCAATGAACTTTTTAAACTGATTCTCATTTTTCTGATTCGCAAGCCTTTGAGGGTAAGGTGGAGGTGGCCTTGGAAAATGAGCCTTGGCTTTAGGCACAATTGGCTCCGGCATGTCTATTATGTGTTCCCTAGACGGGTTCACATCATTTTGAGTTTCCACCTCGGTATCTTGAATATCAATCCTCACTTCTTCATTCACATTCTCATTAATCACATTTTCAACCACCAAAGGAACTTTATCTTCTTGCAACTCAACTTCATCACTCAAAATTTGCTTTCGTTTGGAGGCATTCACATCACCGCCTCTCCCACTTCTTGTAGTTACTGCCATAACATAATTGTTCCCACCCTTCGGGTTAACCACCGTATCACTAGGTAGAGCCCCTTTAGGACGAGTATTCAAAGACTGTGAGATTTGGCCTAACTGCACCTCCAAGTTTCTGATTGAGGTATTGTGGGAAGCCAACTGCGCATTAGAATCTGCATTCTTTTTCATCATTTGTTCGAACATCATTTCAATTCTACCCATATCATTGTTAGAAGAACTAGGACCTTGGGATGGAAATATGGGTGGATTGTTTGATTGTTGGTACATTGGGGGCCTTTGAAAGCCTTGCTCCTGATTTCCTTAGTTTCTATTAATCCATCCACTTTGATTGTTGTTACCACCCCAATTGTTGTTGTTACCATTCCAATTTCCTTGATTGTTTTGATTGTTGTTCTGATTACCCCAGTTGTTATTTTGGTTGTTGTTCCCCCAATTACCATTGCCTTGTTGTTGTTGATTGCCCCAATTGCCTTGGGGTCTCCATTGTTGTTGGTTGGAAGAATTGCCCCTTTGGCCTTGATAATTGTTCAAGTATTGCACCTCTTCACTCTGTCCATCATAACTATCATCTTGAAATCCACCACAGTCATTGTCAAATTGATCCGAATTCCCTTGGTTCTATTGACCTCTTTGTCTTCTTTTGTTGACAAGCATGTTGACACCCTCCACGACATTCACTTGGCGAGGATTTTGAACCTGATGCAACTATGCCTTTGCTAGTTGGTTCATAGTAGTTGTCAACTCAGCTATAGCCTACCCATGATCATGTAACTCTTTGTGCAAATGAGTGACCGTGGGGTCACCCTAGGGTACATTGGCTCTACTTTGCCAAGCAGAAGAAGTGTCAGCCATCTCGTCAAGAATGTCACAAGCCTCATCATAAGACAGCTTCATAAAGTTGCCCCTAGCAAGTTGGTTCACTATGCATTGGTTTATTGTGTTAATGCCTCGGTAGAAAGTCTGTTGGATCATCGCCTCAATCATATCATTGTTAGGGATTTCCTTCACCATTGTTCTATAACACTCCCAAATCTTATGTAAAGGTTCGGTGGGCTCCTGCTTAAAAGCCAAGATCTCATCTCTCAATGCTGCCATATGCCCTGGTGAGAAATTTTTTGCAATGAACTTGTCCACCAACTTATCTCAAGTAGTGATTTAATGGTTGGGAAGTCGCTCGAGCCAATCCAATGCCTTCCCTCTAAGTGAGAATGTGAAGAGTCTCAACCGAAGTGCATCTTCGGACACATTAGCTTGGTTCTCCCCCAACAGGTATCCACGAACCCCTTGAGATGTTGGTAAGCATTTTGATTGGCAGCGCTCGTGAAATAAAACGCTGCTCCAGCAATGTCAGCATCACATTGGTAATTTGAAATTTGCCCGCCCGAATCCGAGGCGGGACAATTGCACTTGCATAGCCTTGGTTTGGAAGCACTCGAGGAGCCAATCTTGGAGGTGGCGGGGGAGGGTATGGAATATTATCATTGGCCTGGCGGCCTCTCCTTTGTCCTTCAGGCACAATAGGACCTCATCTTCAACATTGTCATCTACTTCCTCCCCTGGTGGAAGATCTCAAAGAGGTGAATTATTTATGTTTGCTGCCATTTTGTACCTGAAGTTGTGACACAAACAAATTAGTAACACAGAAGGAAAGAAGAACAATACACAAAACTATTTAGATAGATAGACAAAACTGTTAGCTCTTCGACAACGGTGCCAAAAAGTGATCGAGGCCAGCCCTACACTACTATGGACTAGCGAGAGAGGTCGAAGCAACTTTTACCCGATTAAGGTCGGGATCGATTTCCACAGGGAGCTAGATATTGGAGTCGAGTGTCTATCTAAAGTGGAGTTGTGTATTTGCTCCAAATTGCACTCCTACACATTTTTGGTTTTGATTATGATTCTAATTTTTTAAAACTACAATGCTAAATTACACTAAAATAAACTAAGATTAAACTATTGTGAGTTGTTCAAATGATTAAAAGGCACTAGGGTAGTCACTTTCGCCTAGGTGGTCAATTGACAGATTCTTGAGTGTAAAGCTAGATTGTCACATTTGGGGAGTATGATATAACCATTGCACGATTCTACTCACTCTATACCTCTCGGTAGTTCGAGTGATTTTGCCCGAATTGACTTTCTCAAGACCAATTGGGTACGCAAATTTGCACAAGCAATCAAGGTTCAAGTCGGGTATTACTATCTCTAGGTTTAACCCTTTAATTGGGGCTATCAATCTCTTGAGTACGCCCCAATTCCTTGTTGGACTAATTTCATGGACTTAGGCTCTCTTTCTCAAGAAGACCCAAAGTCTACTAGGCATAAACTAGTGTTTGCAACCACTAATTAACAATTAAAACCATAAATTAGCCCAAATATCAAACACCCATAGACAATCAAGCATCAAAACCCAAGACCCATCAATTACCCACACTAGGGATGAGCCACAACCCTAGCTTATGGGTCTAGATACTCATAATTAGAGAAGAAAACAAAACAATTAATTAAAGAAAAACTCATAATAATTAATTGCTAAAATAAATTTGAAGATTCAATGTTGAAATCACGCTAAAATTACTCAAAATAGGTCGAAGATACGAAGTCACAAGCGCAACTCAGTACAAAAACTATCTAATAACCTAAAAATGGGAAAAGAATCTATTTATACTAGGCTAAAAATCTTCGACAAAAATACCCCTGCGGGGCTAGTGCGGACCGCACAAAATCAAGTGCGGCTTCACTAAGGCTCTTGACTTGAATATCCAGCTTTCTGAACTTGGGAAATGCGGACTGCACGAAATCGAGTGCGGCCGCGGTGGCTTCCATTGTGGTTTGCACAAAAAGGACCACGGACCGCATTGATCTTCAACCTCCGAAACACCACCTCTCTGAACCTTGGCTCCGCGGACCGCACGGAATCGAGTGCATCCGCAATGATCCCAATGCGGACAACACAAAAACCCTTGCGGCCGCATTGCCTTTTGGCCTGAATAACACCCTCTCTGAACTTCACTTGTGCGGACCGCATAGAATGGTGTGCGGCCGCACTGGCCCTGTTTGACTGAGCTTTGTCTTGTCTTGGTACTTGTGCAAGTTTCACTCCTTTTTGAGCTGATCTTTGACATCTTGTCACCTTGTTGATCAAACCTACAATCGAGCACAACTTGTGAGTCTTTGGGACTATTTTGTACACATTACTAATCAAAACTTGAGCATGAATGAGTGTAAAATGCATCATAATTCCTAGTTATCAACATACCAAGCACCCCTACCCACATACCAGACACCTCCACCCATATACCAGACACCTCCGCCCATATATCAAACACCTCCACCCACGTATTAAGCATCGCCTCTACATATCAACCTTTATCTCCCAGATATTCCCAACCAGCCACTGTCCATCATACCTATAATTCCCAACCATCCCACTTCCAATCACCACCAACTCGCCAAAATTTTCCAAGACCAAGACCCAATTTCGACCGCAAGCTCCCCAGACAACACACCGTCATTGCTGAACCCATCGATCAATTGTATGAAAGGCTAAAAGCCGCAGGGTACGTCACTCCTATTCCTATTGTGGAGCTAGACAATCCATCCCAATGGGTCAATCAGAATGAAACCTGTGCATACCACTCCGGCATGAAAGGGCACACCACTGCTGAGTGCCGAACATTGAAGGATAAGATTCAAACACTCATTGACAACAAGGTCATACAAGCAAAGGAGGCCACACCTAATGCCCGCAACAATCCCCTCCCTAATAAAAGAGGTGACGGTATACATGTTATAGAAATAAACGAGGAATGGGACCCTGAGGGGTCAATCGGGCTTATCCGAGAAGGCGATAACTTTAAGGTCGCAGTTACACTCTCTCCTATCATGGTTCAGACTCAGGCACCTATTGACATTGAGGTAACTATATCAGTTCCATTTGAAGTGGAAGTAGCTCCGCCCGCAGCCATCTCCGCTCCATTTGAGGTAGAAGTGATCACACCTTTTACTGTGATAGTGTCAACCACACCCCCATTCAACTCAAAGGTGATACCATGGGATTATGTCACCGAGGATCGACAAAAAGGGCAGACTAAGATAGAAGAATCTGACGCCGCACAAGGGATGACTAGAACAGGAAGAGTCTACACACCTGAACACCTGGGAGGTTCAAGTAAGGATGCCACTGCTAGGCAGCCTGTCATTGAGACCAGACCGAATGACTTGTGGAGGAAAGTACAGGCGAAAGAGTATTCTGTTGTTGATCACCTGAACAAAGTCCCTGCTCAGATAACTATCCTGTCACTATTACAGAATTCAGAAGCACATAGGAACGCCTTGATGAAAGTACTGAGCGAGGCTTATGTACCCAATAATATCACTGGTGGAGAAATGGCCAACATGGTTGGTCAAGTGCTGGAGAGCCATAAGATTATCTTCCACGAAGATGAGTTGCCGCCCGAAGGTCTGAATCACAATCGAGCATTGCATATCACAGAACAGTTTGAAGACAAGTTCATTGCTAGGGTTCTAGTTGATGAAGGTTGTAGTCTGAATATTTGTCCACTGGATACCCTAAAAAGGTTGGATAAAGGTTTCCACAAAATATAGACCGGAAGCATGAATGTGAAGGCTTTCGACGGGTCCTAGAGGGACATGATCGGGGAAATCAACCTCTGCTTGCAGATGTGACCAACTTGGTTCGATGTTGAATTCCAAGTGCTTGACATACCAGCCTCATATAATCTTTTCTTGGGCCGCCCATGGATCCATGCTGCTGGAGCCGTGCCCTCCACACTACATCAAGTCGTAAAATTTGAATAGAACCGTCAGGAGGTAATCATTCATGAAGATAGGAGTAACCCCATCTACACTAGTCAAACCATCCCAGCCATTGGACATAGAAGGAGGCTAGGAGGGGAAACCTATCATCACATTGAACGGGTCAATACTGTCTAGAAGGATAAGTTGTGGAGTAACAAAATAGAAAGCATACTAGCATGGTCTGGATATGAACCCGGCAAAGGGTTGGGGAAGAACCTCCAGGGTATCACCAAGCCGATACGGTTGAAAAATCATGGTACCACCTTTGGGCTTGGATACCAGTATACATAGAAACAATACAGAGAGTGGTCGCCTCTATGGCGTGGACCGTATTACCCTCTTGAGCAACCGGTACCCCGTTTGGAACAAGCTTTCCATCAGGTGGACACAATATGGGGAACTGCTGAAGAAGAAGCACTAGCTGGGCTGAAGGATCTGTTCTTGGAAGATGAGGACATGGACTGCAGTGCCATAATTGAGGAGGGGGAGGAAGAAGGCCTCTCCATTCAGTTTGTGGTGAAGGGAGCTGTTCTCATAAACTGGACCGCCACACCATCCCGAGCCCGCCGAGTCCCTGGGTAGCTTGGCAGAATTTATAGCTGTTCTAGGCATTTAAATTCTTCAGCAATTTATTTTAAAATAAATGCTCGATCCGCCGAGCCAAGCTTTATTTGGACAATTTTCTCAGTTTTAATCAAATGCATTTATACTTTATCATTATTCATTACATGAGAATAGTGACTCAGAGAAAGAAGATGGGATACCCGAGGAAATTATCAGAGAAGTTGAGAATTTTGAGAACAAGCCCAAATCAAACTTGGACGAAATAGAAGTAGTAAATTTGGGAGACGCCGAGACCGTCAAAGAGACCCGCATCAACATTCATTTGTCACCAATAGAGAAGGAAGAGTACGCCCGTTTTCTAAAGGAATATGAGGATATCTTCGCATGGTCGTATGACGATATGACCGATTTGAGCACATCTATAGTAGCTCACAAGTTGCCTACCAATCCCACGTGCCCGCCTGTCAAGCAGAAGCTCAGAAAATTCAAACCAGACATGAGTTTGAAGATCAAGGAGGAAGTTACCAAGCAGATCAAGGCCAAAGTTCTCAGGGTGGTTGAGTACCCGACATGGCTAGCTAACATTGTGCCAACTCTGAAGAAAGACGGGAAGGTCCGAGTATGTGTTGATTATCGGGATTTAAATAGAGCAAGTCATAAAGATGACTTCCCACCGCCAAATATACATATTCTGATCGATAATCGCGTCAAGCATGAATTCAAATCCTTTGTATATTGCTTAACAGGTTATCACCAGATCTGGATGGATGAATAAGATGCCGAGAAGATAGCTTTTATTATGCCTTGGGGTGTATACTGTTACAAGATGATACCATTCGGTTTAAAGAATGCTGGGGCTACTTACATGAGGGCCATGACGACCATCTTCCATAATATGATACACAAGGAAATAGAGGTATATGTGGACGATGTCATTATTAAATCCATAGATCATATAATGGACTTGAAGAAATTCTTCGACAAGCTTAGGAGGTACAATTTGAAGTTAAACCCCGCAAAGTGTGCATTTGGGGTTCCTGTGGGAAAGTTATTGGGATTCATTGTCAGTCGCTGAGGGATTGAGCTAGATCCGACTAAAGTCAAAGCTATTAAGGAGTTACCTCCACCTAAAAGCAAAAAAGACATGATAAGCTTCCTAGGGCAGCTCAACTACATCAGCCGATTCATAGCACAGTCCACAGTAATATGTGAACCTATCTTCAAGATGCTGAGAAAAGATGCCGAGACAAGTTGGACCAAGGATTGTCAGAAAGCTTTTGAAAAGATCAAGGAATACCTATCCACACCACCAGTTCTGGTCCCACCAGGACGACCTTTGCTGCTTTATCTATTCGTGTTAGACGGAGCCTTCGGATGTGTTTTGGGAAAACATGTTGAGATATGAAGAAAAGAGCAAGCCATTTATTACCCGAGTAAGAAATTCACACCTTATGAAGCATGGTATTCTCTGCTTGAACGCACTTGCTGTGCTTTGACCTGGACAACCCAGATGTTGAGGCATTATTTCTATGCCTACACTACATACCTCGTATCTAGGATGGATCCTCTGAAGTACATATTTCAGAATCCCATGCCTATGGGGAAGTTGGATAAATGTCAAATACTATCGAGTGAGTTCAATATCGTCTATGTAACTCAAAAGGAAGTCAAAGGACAAGCATTGGCAGATCACCTCGCTGAAAATCCGGTGGGAGGAGAATACGAACCCTTGAAAATGTATTTTCCTGATGATGAAGTATCATTCGTAGGAGAAGACATTACAGAAGCATATGACGGTTGGAGAATGTTCTTTGATGGAGCTGCAAATTTCAAAGGAGTAGGCATTGGAGAAGTTTTGGTATCAGAAACGGGTCAATACTATCCGGTATCTGCTAAACTCAGATTTCTCTGCACCAACAACATGGCAGAATATGAAGCCTGCATACTAGGGCTCAACATGGCAGTCGACATGAACATTCAGGAGTTGTTGGTGATCGGTGATTCAGATTTGCTTGTGCACCAGGTGCAAGGAGAATGGACTACCAAGAATTCTAAGATATTGCCATATCTGCACCATGTGCAGGAATTGAAAAGGAGGTTCACGAAAATATAATTTTGACATGTGCCCAGAATTCTGAATGAGTTTGCCGACGCATTAGCCACTTTGTCATCAATGATACAACATCCAGATAAGAACTATATTGATCCCATTCCGGTGAGGATCCATAATCATCCGGCATATTGTGCTCGTGTCAAGAAGAAGATGGAAAGCCTTGGTTCTATGATGTTAAAGAGTACTTATCAAAAGGAGAATATCCGGAGCACACAAATAACATTGAGAAACACACGCTCCGGAGACTGTCAAATCACTTCTTCCACAACAGAGGGAACTTGTACCGAAGAACTCCGGATTTGGGTTTGCTAAGGTGTGTCGATGCAAAGGAAGCTTCTAAGCTACTTGAGGATGTGCATGCTGGGATACGTGGCCCGCACATGAATGGTTTCATTCTGGCCAAGAAGATACTCGGGGCAGGATACTTTTGGATAACCATGGAGACAGATTGTATTCAGTATGTCCGCAAATGCTTTCAATGTCAAGTACATGCCGACATGATAAAAGTGCCACCAAATGAGCTCAATGCAACAAGCTCACCTTGGCCATTCACCGCCTGGGGAATAGATGTTATTGGTCCGATTGAGCCCACTGCTTCAAACGGACACTGGTTTATCTTGGTAGCCATTGATTACTTCACGAAATGGGTAGAAGCTGCATCTTACAAAGCTGTAACCAAGAAAGTCATCGTAGTTTTTGTCAAGGATTGTATTGTGTGTCGATTCGGAATTCCTGAGTCCATTATTACCAACAATGCCGCCAACCTCAACAGTGACCTGATGAAAGCTATATGTGAAACTTTCAAAATCAAGCACAAAAATTCCACCGCCTATAAACCTTAGATGAATGGAGACGTAGAAGCCGCCAACAAAAACATTAAGAAGATACTAAGGAAAATGGTAGAGAATCACAAGCAGTGGCACGAGAAGTTACCCTTTGCTCTATTAGAGTACCGCACCACCATTCGCACGTCAACCGGGGCAACCCCCTACATACTGGTCTATCGTATCGAGGCTGTCATCCCAGCCGAGATAGAGATTCATTCTTTAAGAATCATACAAGAAGCTGAACTCAGCGATGAGGAATGGATAAGAAGTCTCTATGAACAGTTGGCCCTTATCGATGGAAAGAGAATGAACGCAGTATGTCACGACCAACTGTATCAGAATAGAATGTCAAAAGCTTTCAACAAAAGGGTCAAACCAAGACAGTTCACACCAGGGCAACTGGTATTGAAGAAGATTTTCCCACACCAATATGAAGCCAAAAGGAAATTCTCTCCCAACTTGAAAGGTCCGTATATGGTTCAAGAGTACTAATAGGAGGAGCACTCATACTTGCAGAGATGGATGGAGAGGTCTGGCCAAAACCAATCAATTCAGATGCAGTCAAGAGATACTATGCCTAGATTATTTCACATTTCTTTTATGATGTAATTGAACTACGCTTGACCTGATTCCCGTTTAAGAGGGGATACGTAGGCAGCCTTATGGGTTCGGTCATATCATAATAAAATTTTCATTTTCCCTCTGAATCAGAAACTGGGGCAGAATTTTGAGGAAGGCTCTCAAAATTCCTGAGCAAGTCCAGCCAGCACCATCACATGTCAGGAAGTTAGTCATCAGTCAAGAACTGGGGCATAATTTTGAGAAGAATTCTCAAAATTTCGAAGAAGATTCAGCAAGGTCTGCCATCCGCAAACAGTTAAAAATCATCTACGAAACTAGGGCAGAATTTTGAGAAGGACCCTCAAAATTCCAACATAAGAGAGTTGCAATGCCTTTGAAATGTGTCACAGTCGCTAGTTCATCAAAAGTTACTTGATATATCAATACGCTTCCAAAACAATCCTTTTTTCATCAATGAACGCATATTTTTCAAAAATTCTATTTTTTTCATAACAGTCAAGTGCTACCTAGGGGAACTCAAAGGGGGCCTCCAGAGCGGAGCAAAGCATGGCCAGCAGACGAAACAAGAACCAACCTCCCCTCATGAAACTTACAATTTTTCTTTGAATGCAGGCACATTTGACGATAGCATTCATACACAAAGCAAATTCAGCATCCGTCCGGCCGTTAGACGTGGAACCTATCCTAGCTAAGACATACTCTACCCTTATCTGCTACTCTCTCTTTGCATGAGTCTAATCTCTAACTCCACATTTGCATGAGACTAAATCCTTGTCTCCACATTTGCATGGGATTAAGCCCTGTCTCCCATCTTGCATGAGTCTAAGCCCTGACTCCATATCTGCATAAGGCTAAGCATTGCCTTCCATTTGCATGGGACTAAGACCTGTCCCAAGTCTTTCATGAGGTTAAGCTCTACCTCCATATCTGCATAAGGATAAGCACTGCCTTCTCTCTGCATGAGTCAAATCCTTGAATCCACATTTGCATGAGGCTAAGCCCTACCTCCATATTTACATAAGGCTAAGCTCTGCCTTCCAATTGCATGAGACTAAGCCCTGTCTCCCATCTTGCACGAGTCTAAGCCCTGACTCCATATCTGCATAAGGCTAAGCATTGCCTTCCATTTGCATAGGACTAAGCCCTGTCCCGAGTCTTACATGAGGTTAAGCTCTACCTCCATATCTGCATAAGGCTAAGCACTGCCCTCTCTCTACATGAGTCTAATCCTTGACTCCACATTTGCTTGAAGCTAAACCCTGCCTCCATATTTGCATAAGGCTAAGCTCTATCTTCCATTTGCATGGGACTAAGCCATGTTTCGAGTCTTGCATGAGATTAAGCTCTACCTCCATATTTGTATAAGGCTAAGCGTCGCCTTCCATTTGCATGGGACTAAGACCTGTCCCGAGTCTTGCATGAGGTTAAGCTCTACCTCCATATTTCTATAAGGCTAAGCTTTGCCTTCTCTCTGCATGAGTCTAAGCCTTGACTCCATATTTGCATGAGGCTGATCCTTGCCTCCACACCTACATGCGTCTAAGCCTGACTCCACCTTTGCATGTGGCTAATACTTGCCTCCCCATTTGCATAAGGTTAATCCCTGCCTCCCCACTTGCACAAGACTAAGCATTGTCCCTCTTTGCACCAATATTGCTCTATTTTTCTACCACTATCTACCTGCTTTTCAATCAGGCCAAGCTCTGCTCTCTACTTTGCAAGGCTAAACCTTGTCTTGTTACATCATATTATTGCATATCATGGGCTGAAATATCGCCAATCTGTCCAAAGGCATCATAGTCTAGAGGCACCATCCTCATAGCCGGAAGACATCATGCCATGGCCTAAGGATCTCTCAAATTTGCATATCATTATTCAAAGGCATCATGGTTCGGAGGCACCATTTTCATGGCCCGAGAACACCATTTCATGGCCTGCAAATCCCTCATTAAATAATTCATGAACCAGGACGTCATGGTCCAAGGACGTCATGTTTAACCGTCCGAAGACAACCTTCATGGTCCAAAGGGAATTTGTATCATGTTTAAATTTTCGCAAATACGTTTGTAGCATCTTTTATTTGTAGGTGACCAATAAGCAACTGCGATCCTAGAAGGAGCGATCTCGCTCCAGTTCCCTCTGACCGTCCCGATCGTAGCCGCTTCCACATCTCGTGTCCGTTCTTACAATAATTTCATCGGCATACTCCGTAGGTGAATCCAGAACTACAAATGGCCTGATTCCTATAAAATCAGGGATATGTAGGCAACTCGAAAAACAGAGTTCGGCCTTCACCTTTTAAAACATCCCATCCGGTCAAAATTGGCCATCATTTCTTTACCCGAAAACTCTTTCATCCTTCTCGGGTAAAGAGGGGCAGCTGTTGATACCCAATTTTTTCCTATATATTTTAAATATTCATAAATGCCTTCAAAATAGCATATATATGCATATATAAGCATGCACAAGGTTTTTATTATTTTCCCCATAATTTCAAGGGTTTAAATTGATTTATTTTCTGCCCTTTTATTCATAAAATCCCCAATAATTATTTTCAAAGTTATTATTATGATAATTTATTTATTTAATTTTTATAATTATTCCAAAATATGGCTAATATAATTTTCATGCATTTTTGTAATTACGTTTGGTATATTTTAAGCTAAATTGCATATAATTGCAATGTTAGCCCATTTTAAGGTATAATTATATTTTATATGCGTAAAATTGATCCCTATATTTTTAAAATGTTAATTATGTATTTTAAATCATTTGTTCACCTTAAATTATTTTCCAAAAACTACTTATTATTTATTAAAATTAAAATATGGAAAAACTGCCTATTTAAATAATAGCCAGGTTTGGCTTTCAATTGTAGCCCAAATCGGACCCAATCCCCAACACAATTTCCTATTAAATAACCTGACCCAGACCCTATAAACCCTTACACAAACCTGAAACCCACCTACCCGGTTGAATCCTGACCGTTGATCTCCCAGATCAACGGTCCAAACAAGCCCTATCCTTTTTTAATCCTAAAGACCCCCTAACCCTAATCACTTTTCTAAACTCACCGCTTTCAGATGATATCATCTCTCTTCTCTCTCAACCTAACCTTAATCACTTTCAACCGCCGCCTCCTTCTCCGATCATCTCTGGCGACTACCTCTCAACCCCAAGCCTCCAATGGTCACTCCACCGCCTTGCTCATCATCTCTAAGGCCTTCAAGGGTCCTGGTCTATTCCGATTTAGATCTAGGGTTTCTGTTTCTGTTACTCATGGCTTCTCCAGTGTGATTTTGGGCAATTCACACCTTATATGTCACGATCGGTGAAGTTTACAACAAGTTCTTTTGATTTCTATTTGGGTTTCCTTTGAAACCCTAACTCTCGTCTAAATCTCTCAGATCTGTGCTATTTTTATGCTTTAAGTCTATTTCTTCCTATGTTTTGCCCCATTCTCGAACTTCTTTTGAAAGATCCTCTAGTTCAAACCATTTTACTTTCTTTAAAAAATTAGGGTTTTCTCGGAGTTCTTTCTACACTTGTTTTAATCGATTTTCTTTACGATTAAACCTCTTTCCTTGCTTGTTATGACCGATCTTATGTTCTTACTGCTTTTTAATTCGCCTATGTCAAAAGCCCTAATTTCTAAGATTTTCTTTGCTTTGGTTCTGTGTGTTAGCCTGTTTACTTGATTCTTGTTAATCTTCCGTGGTTACCATGCTTCGAATGTGTTTTACTGAATCCTTAGCCTACTTATGTCACATTTGTATGACTGTGCTCATTTTGTTTGTTCATCTCTTACTTCTTTATGTCAATATGGATAACCTTGCTGTTTGCTACGTCTATTTGATCTTCTCTATTTATATGTTGAAAATACAGAATCATGACTCCCTCTTGATTGATTCTCATTTCCTTAATTGATGGTAATTGAAAGATTTCTTTTAAAGCTCTAAAAGCTTTACCCCGTCTGTTTAAGTTGACTGATTTCATTACCATATTTGCTATGATACTTTATTTCTACTGAGTTGTGTCTTTAATTAAGGGTTTATGAATTTAGTCCTAATCGACTACTCTATGCTTACTGAACCTTGACTCCTTCCTTAGTTAGTCATGTACTGATTTTTCTTCTTGCCTTATATGATACTGAATCTTCCCGTTTGATTTGATTCCCCTAACTTAAGGGAGTACTTCCTTGATTCTCTAATTGATTGATTCTGATTTCTTAAATTATTATACTACTATGATTCTTACCTTATTTCACTACCTACTTTCAACTATAAATACTCTAAGTCTTTCATTAACACGACACGAACACTTGGTTTTCAAAACTATCTCTTACTAATAATCTCTGCTCTCCCCTCTCTCTTATGCTATTTACTGCTATTGGCCGGCTATAAGCCAAGGCTAATCATCTGTGCTATCTTGTTCTTTCATTCTGCTTACTTCTCTCTTCACTAGTATGTCCTAGTTTTAATTTAAAGCCTTAACAACAACATGCTTCTCTTATTATTTCAGTTTCTCTTATTTTTAGTCTGCTTCTACTTGTGGTTCTGTTGTGAAACTTGTAGTTAAGTTACCTTATCAATATGTTATTATGTCTCCCCCCTTTAGATTAATGTATTCCCTTATGTGTGTTTCAAAGCATGCCTTGTCAATTGTCTTTTACCTAATGTGTACTTACCATCTTATGAATCCCAAATCCCTATCCCCCTCTATGTGTTTATGTTCTTCCTAACTAGTTTGTGAGTATGCCAGTGTCAACTATTTTTGAGCATGTCCAAACCAGTCCTAAGACCCTTGTTGGGGTCATGTGTTTGCAGTCAAATGTCTGTGTATCCCCAAACCCCTTGACCCCTCTGTGATTACTGAATTCATTTGGATTCTGTGTATGATCCTATCCTGAAGTGCTTGACTTTGTTTACCACTCCCACCACTTTTCAAACAACCTTTGCTGCTTTACTAATTGCTTTCAAAACAGTCTCTAATAAATCTTTTTCAACTTGTGTCCTCCACTCTCACTTTACTCTTAGTCAATAAGTTCTGCCCTCTCTAGTATGCGTACTGCCTTGGGATCCTCTTGAGAGCCCTCTGAACTCTGGCATACTGAGGCTGGCCTTTCCACACTGCACTGGTTTAATTCTTGGTTGCTAAGTCTAGGTGTAAGCATTACCCGGGGTCCTTGAGACCCTTAGGGAACTTTGATGCACTTAGACTCTGATTTGTCTATGAAAATGAGGCTTATGAGACTATTGGAGGCTTTGGGAAACTTGAGCTTAATTGCAGGCTCCTTATAGAATAGCTTCTTGATTTTTTATTTTACTTATGTAATTCATTCATTGGCCTGTAATAATTTGTAAACAGATATTTGGGGTATTTAGTAAAAGGGTGGGTAGATGTATACTTTGTGGGGTAATATGAGTAGAAATCCTGCTCTTAGGATCTTACTTTTCAAATCTGCCTGCTTTGCTCAGTGGAAAACATGCTCATAGGTTTGCTCTTTTAAATTTGATTACTTTTGCCTAATAGAAATCATGCCTATAGGATCTCATTTCTAATTTCTTTTGCATCAGGTAGAAATCATGTTCATAAGATTCTGCATTTGTCATGTTAGAAACCATGTTTATAGGTTCTAAACAATCGCAACTTAAATATAGATGTCATGCCTATAGGATTCAACTCCGATTCAGTTCTAATAAGTCTTTCCTTATGTTACTACAAATAGAGTAAAACTAGTAATATGCCTAGATACCATGTCTATAGGGATCTCTACTTGCAATTCTGTCTGATAATCTAATTAACCTAATAAATCAATTTCATTACGCCTAGTTCTTTTTTTCAAACTGGTCTTATTAAGTGTCAAATATTCCCTGAAACAAGTTCTTTCAAAATTGCTTCAATCTCAGTAGATATCATGCCTATAGGTATTAAAGGAGTCCATCTCAAAAAACCTGTTTGTTTCTGCAGTATTCTACATATAGGCAAGCCTTAGGGCATTTTCAAAAACTGCACTTCCCTAAAGTTGTCTCTGTCGCTTAACGTTTCTAATTCTAATAAGCTTTTAAAAAAGGAGTCCCTAGGCAACTACTAGGTTATAACTTCTGGGTATAAAAGGTTTGTCTGTTTCTGCATATTCACTTAGATATCCTGCTTTGGGACATTGATCAATGAGACATTAACTGTGTTTGAGTCGTGCTGCTTGTATGTCTATTTGAGGAGGAAACTATGAGCCTCTTGATTGCTCCCATTATGTGTGAAGTCCTAAATGTTTTTGACTGTCGCCTTAGAATTTTCGCCTTTCTAAACTTTAGGGGCGCATCTAGAACTACCTATAGGTAGAGGTCTTAACTCCCACCGGGACCATTAAGAAGGGACGGGTAGCGCAACGCAATAGGAATCAGTGACCAAACACTCGCTTTGCATGACCAATAAGGGGATGGGAAGGGTAGACATGGGATATGATGACTACGCATTAATGTCACGTGTAGCCTTCATTGAGGAGTGTTTACCAGAAATTGCGTGGGGTGATCCTATAGGACAAATAACCTAGGACCCCTCCTTACCAAATCCTCTCTCTTTATTTAAACCTTCGTCTTTTACAACTTGTTCAAACCTTTATCTTACTACTATCCAACGTGCTTTACTTGCAACTTATTTGATTCAACTGTTTATATAGACTAATCTGTAAATATAAGTTCGGCAGGGACCCACAATTGTGGACCAAGAGGGGTGCCTAACACCTTCCCCTCGAGGTTACTTCGAGCCCTTACCCTAATCTCCGGTAATGCAAACCAACTCAAAAGTTAATCACTCTAGGTGCCCTAACGCACCATAATCCGTTAGGCGACGACTCTTCAAATACCCAATTCCCAAAAGGAAAAGGAGTCATTACACCCCGTGAATGTCGAAACCCAGACATTCTCATCGGAGGAAAAAAGGGGGCACGACAAGTAGTGACGAGGCTAGGGCCAGACTACCAAATAAACATGTGCAGTTAAATCATATATGACAGAAAATTAAGGCAGAAATGTACAGTTAGGAATGGGAGGGGGAAACATGCTGCGGGGAAACATCAATTAAAAATAGAAAGACAGCAAGTAAATATGAGGAGCACCATATTTCAATTATCAACAAGAATCAAGAATCAAACAAGTGCACGATATCACCCTTCATGCTTTTACTCTCGTCCTCACAAAATCATACACGACATCACCTTTCGTGCTTTAACACTCTCTCACCAAAACAATGCACGGCATCACCCTTTGTGCTTTAGCACTTCCTCACCCAAACAATAATCACAAGCAATAGGGCAAGGAAGTAAATAAAATTACAATAAAATCCCGGCAAGGGAACAATATCAAAAGCATCAACATCCCGGCAAGGGAGATAACATTAAAAGCAACAACATCCCGGCAAGGGAGACAACATAATAATTCTCTTCTCCTTTTCACTTTTACTTCACAACTCATTTCACAACTTGATCCAATGCACTATAAGGTTCAATTTCCAATTATACTTCCATAATTCATTACATAACTTGAGCCAACACTCTTCAATACTCAAATACCACTATTACTTTCACAAACTTTACTCAACAATAGAAATCATCACAAAAGGCATGAACAATACAAACAGAGTCATAATAATCATAATATAAGACTCACGGGCATGCTTGACACCAACGTATAGATACTTGTCACCATGACTATACGTCGTACTCAACAAGTAACACATAGCAAATAGGACACAACTCCTAATCCCTCAAGCTAAGGTTAGACCACACACTTACCTCGATTCCACGAATACAATTCAAGTCTCAACTATTGCTTTAGCTTTTGATTCCACCACCAATTCGCTCGTATCTAGCCATAAGTTACTTAACTATATCAATAAATGCTAAATGAATCAATTCCAGTGCATGAAAATAGGTTTTCTAAAGTTTTTCCCAAAAAAGTCAAAAATCGCCACCGGGCCCACATGGTCAAAACCCGAGGTTCGAACCAAAACCCGATTACCCATTCCCCCCACGAACCCAAATATACAATTTGCTTTGAAATCGGACCTCAAATCGAGGTCCAAATCCCCAAAATTTGAAAAACCTAGGTTCTACCCAAAACACCCAATTTTTACCATGAAAACCTTTGATTTTGAGTTGAAATCATGAGAAAAGATGTTAAAGATTAATAGAAACAAGTTAGAATTGACTTACAATCGATTTGGAAGAGTACTTGTCTTTGAAAAATCGCCCAAGAGTGTTTTGGTTTTGACAGGGTTTGAAAAATAAAAGATTTTCGGCTAAGTTATGAATTTGCAGGTCACAGATGTCGCAATTGCGACTAGGGTTCGCAATTGCGAACTCAATTTTGCGACAAAGGAAAATTTCTGAGCCACTTCGCATTTGCGAAGAAAGGATCGCAAATGCGATCAGCCCTGCCCAGGCCTTCTCTTGCATTTGTGATGGGTTAGTCGTATTTGCGAGCTCGCATTTGTGAGCTAGGCTTCGCAAATGCGATGCCTGCAGGCCTGCAACATACCGGCTAAAAACCTGCAAGATCCTAAGTTAGATTCCACTTCGTGGCCTATCCAAAACTCACTCGAGCCCTCGGGGCTCCAGACCAAACATGCACACCAACCTAAAAACATCATACGGACTTGCTCGTGCAATCAAATCATGAAAATAACATGTAAAACTATGAATTAAACCTCAAAACTCATCATTTTCATCAAGAACACTTTAAAGTTCATAACTCTTCGACCAAAGGTCCAAATCACGCCAACTAAAGTCCATTTATCACCAAATTTCACAGTTATCATTTAAATACTTTAACAAGTTTGTACCGGGCTCCAAAACCAAAATACGAGCCTGATACCAATGGTTTGAAACATTAATTTTCTTCTTTATTTCATAAATTATTCAGCAAAACAATTTCTTTCAAAAATTGATTTCTAAGGCTTGGGACCTTGGAATTCCTTTCCAGGAATATGCCCAAGTCCCATATTTTACTGCGGACCTCCTGAGATCGTCGGAACATAGATCCGGGTCCGTTTGCTCAAAATGTTGACCAAAGTCAACCATAATCAAATTTTAACTCTAGAAATTTCTATTTCTCATATTTTCACATAAAAGCTTTCTGGATTTATGTCCGGACCACGCACGCAACTCGGGGTGAGTTAAAAAGGAGGCTTTAAGGCCTCGGAACACAAGATTTGTTTCTAAAACAAGTGATGACCTTTCGGGTCATCACACATAGAGCAGATACCTGGAGTGCCGCCCGTAATCAAGGGAATAGATATTGACAAATACTCTCAACAACCTTGGAAGCCAAGTGCCGCTCCTTTACCAATTCCAAAAAAATTCAAGATGCCTAATATTCCGAAATACAATGGAACAACTGATCCAAGGGATCACGTAGCTGCATTTACAACTGGTGTAAAGGGCAAGGATTTGACCAAGAAAGAAATTGAATTAGTGTTGGTCAAAAAATTCGGAGAAACACTCACGAAGCGAGCATTGACATGGTATTCTCTTTTACCTGAAAATTCTATTGACTCTTTTACTGAGCTTGCAGATTCATTTATCAAAGCACACTCGGGAGCTCAAAAAGTTGAAAAGCGAATGGAGGACATTTTCCAAATAAAACAAGGAGATAAGGAGCTACTTAGGGAATTCGTAGACAGATTTCAGCATGAAAGGATGATATTGCCACATGTACCTGATAACTGGGCGGCTATGGACTTTGCTAGTAATCTAAATGAAAAAAGCTCAAAAGCCTCGAGAATACTCAAAGAAAGCTTAAGAGAATTTCCAGCAACAACTTGGAATGATGTTTATACAGCACAAAGCTGCAGATAGAAGAAGATACTATCATTCAGTCCTGGAAAGATGAAAAAGTGAGTTCAAGACGAGCTGAAAATGAAAAAAGGTCCGGTAAAAACAGGTACGAACCTTACATGGGACCAATAGTAAGGGATTCACGTTCAACAAAAGAAAACCCAAGGTATGATCCTAGATCAAGAAATAGAGAATCAGATTCATCACCAAGGTTCGAAAAAGAACGAAACAATCGAGATATGCGAGACGATGATAGAAGCTCGAAAGCAAAAATCGGCGGCTACAGTTTTAATGTTAGCACATCTGAGTTGGTGGCTGTTTTAAGAAGCATGAGAGACAAGGTACAGTGGCCAAAAGAAATGAGATCAAACCCAAACAGGAGAAATCCCGATTTTTGGTGCGAGTTTCACAATGATCAAGGTCACAATCGGATTGCAGATTGTTACAAGGTGAAGTAGAACATTTATTTAAACAAGGGTACTAAACTGAATTATTTAGTGAAAAGGGAAAGCAATCATATATGAAGAATAAGCATGAACCGCCAAAACCTCCTTCACCAAAAAGGATGGTTAATGTCATAAGTGGAGGGGAGGAGATCAATGTTGTAACATATATGACATCAAAGAAAGTGTCAAAAATTACAGTCACCCACGGGAAGCGAGTCGATAGGTTCTGGAAGAAGATAATATAACATTTGATGATGCAGATGCAGATGGCGTGTTAACCCCGTATAATGATGCACTGGTAATATATTTACTTTTACATAACACTAATGTAAAATGCGTTTTGATTGACCCAGGTAGTTCTGTGAATATCATTCTATTGAGAGTGGTAAACGAGATGCAAGCCAATGATAAACTGATACCCAAGGCACGCACCTTGTCTGGTTTTGACAACTGGAGCATCGTAACAAAAGGGGAGATAATACTCACCATATTCGCAGAAGGAGTAGTCAAAGACACCAAATTTCAAGTAGTAGAAATGGATATGGCTTACAATATGGTTCTCGGCAGACCATGATTCATGAAATGGATGCTGTTCTATCTACTTTACATCAAGTTATCAAGTTCCCTTCACAATGGGGCATACGGAAAATTCGTGGTGACCAACAAGCTTCTCGAAGAATTAACTCCGTGGTAGATTCAAGCGCAAAAAGTGACGAAAAATAACAATCATAGAATTCAGTTGAGGATGCAGCAACACGAGCCTCAACTGAAGACATGCAAACAAATATAGACTCGAGGCCTGATATTATTCAAGAACCAGAAGAAAATGAAAACATCGAAACAATAATTGAGGAACTAGAATCTGTGGTACTATTTGTATATTGACCGGATATATTAGTCTACATTGGGACCAACCTCAGCCCAGAAATGAAATGTAAGCTGATTGAATTTTTAAAAGCTAACGTAGATTGTTTTGCTTGGTCCCATTCAGATATGACATGTATACCACCAGAGCTAATAACCCACAAATTAAATGAATATCCATCATACCCACATGTCAAATAAAATAAAAGGAAGCAAGGTTCCTTCAAGAATCAGGTGATTCAAGATGAGGTACAAAAGCTTTTTAAAATCGGGTCCATCCGCGAGGTAAAGTATCCAGATTGGTTGGCTAGTGCCTAAAAAGAATGGTAAGTGGCGAGTTTGTGTAGATTATACTGATCTAAATAAAGCTTACCCTAAAGATTCTTATCCATTACCGCACATAGATCAACTAATTGATGCTACTGTAGGACATGAATTATTAAGTTTTTTAGATGCATATTCAGGATATAATCAGATTAAAATGGATCCTCTAGATGAAGAAAAAACTTCCTTTATCATAGGCAGGGGGACTTACTGTGACAAAGTTATGCCATTCGGCCTAAAGAATGCTGGGGCCACGTACCAAAGGCTAGTGACCAAAATATTTCAAGAATATCTAGGAAAAACCATGGAGGTGTATATAGATGATATGCTGGTCAAATCACAACAAGCAGGGAATCATATTCAACACATATTAGATACATTTTAGATTCTGCGCAAATTTAACATGATGTTAAATCCTGAGAAATGTGTATTTGGCGTGTCATCAGGTAAGTTCTTGGGATTCCTTGTTTCTAACCGTGGCATTGAAGTGAATCTCGCACAGATTAAAGCTATTGAAGAAATTCCGGATATACTTACGAGCAAAAAAGAAGTGCAGATGTTGATAGGAAGAATAACAGCTTTGGGAAGGTTTATTTCCTAGTCATCGGAAAAGTGCTTCAAATTCTTTTCTTCCCTAAAAAAGCAAAGTAATTTTGAATGGTCTGAAGAATGTCAACAAGCGCTTAAAAATTTAAAAGCGTACTTTTCAAATCCAACATTTCTAGCCAAACCAAAAGATGGGGAAAAACTACTCATCTAACTTGCTGTTTCAGAAGTAGCAGTAAGTGTCGTATTAGTCGAGAGGACCAAGGTAAATAATCTCTGATTTATTATGTTAGCAAGTCTTTATTAGATGCTGAGACTCGATATCCTCATTTAGAAAAACTTGCACTAGCATTAATTATGGCATCTAGGAATTTAAGGCCTTATTTTCAATGTCATCCTATCTCTGTAGTAACTACCTACCCCATACGTAATATATTGCATAAACAAGATTTATCGGGTAGATTAGCCAAGTGAGCTATAGAGCTAACAAATATAACATTACATATCAACCTAGAACTGTAATAAAGTCACAAGTTTTAGCATATTTTATGGCATATTTTAGCCCAGGTTTACAAGTAGAGGCAGAAAAAGAAATGTAGGTATTTAACGGGTCTAATCCAGGTACATGGACCTTATTTACTGATGGTTCGTCAAATGTAAAAGGAGCAGGTCTGGGTATTGTCTTGGTACCACCTGCAAGAGAAACCATACAACAAGCCATAAAATGTCATTCTATCACTAATAATGAGGCAGAATATGAAGCTGTGATTGCAGGTTTAGAATTGGCACGAGAGCTCAGAATAGAGCAGGTCATAATCAAAAGCGGTTCACAACTCTTAGTTAACCAAATGCAGGGGACTTATATAGCTAGAGAGGCTAGGATGCAACAATACCTGGAAAAGGCATGGGACTTAGTCAGACAATTCCAAACTTGGAAAGTCACGCAGATACCAAGGGAAGAGAATGCCGAGGCAGATGATTTGGCTAATCTTACATCCGCTGCAGAAGTGACAAATGAAGAAAATGCTTCCGTAATACATTTTTTTCATTCAGTGCTTGATCAAGATAAAAATGAGGTACATTACAATAATCTAACTTGGGATTGGAGAAACGAGATTGTCAATTTTTTGCAGTATGGAATATTACCTGAAATAAGAAAAAGGTTCAGGCACTTCACCAAAAGGCTGCTCGTTACTGTTTAAATCAGGGAAATTTATATCGAAAAATGTTCGATGGCCCTCTAGCAAGATGTCTCGGGCCTTCTCAAACGGAATATGTGATGAAAGAAATACACGAGGTACATTGTGAAAATCACGCTGGAGGAAGATCTTTGGTAAAAACTATAATTAGAGCTGGCTATTACTGGCCAAAAATAGAAGAAGAAGCTGAATATTTTGTGGCTAAATGTGACAAGTGTCAAAGATATGGTGACAAGATGCATCGACCAGCTGAATTATTACGTTCGATTGTTGCACCATGGCCTTTTATGAAGTGGGGGATGGATATCATAGGTCCACTACCATAAGCCAAAGGCAAGGTAAGATTTCTGTTAGTACTCACCAACTATTTTACTAAGTGGGTAGAAGAAGGAGCCTTCAAACAGGTACGAGAAAAAGAGGTCAGGGACTTCATATGGCGAAACATCATATGCTGGTTTGGGGTTCCAAAAGAGATCGTTTGTGATAACGGCCCGCAATTCATAGGTGCACAAATCTCAAAATTCTCCCAAAGTTGGCAAATTAAAAGGATTACCTCGACACCTTATCATCCAGTGGCCAATGGACAAGCTGAATCAACAAATAAAGTTATTATTAACAACTTGAAGAAAAGACTAGAAGAATCAAAGGGCAAGTGGCCAGAGGTACTACTTAGAGTCTTGTGGGCTTACCGAACAACAATAAAAATAAGTACGGGAGAGACACCATTCTCACTTGTATACGGTGATGAAGCCTTAATTCCAGTCGAAATAAGGGAGCCAAGTACGAGATATACTCAAGCTACTGAAGAGTCGAATGAAGAAGAGATGCGGGTAAATCTGGATTTGCTTGAAGAAAGTAGGGAAACTGCCTTAATAAGGATGGCAGTGCAAAAATAAATTATTGAGCGATATTACAATCGGAAAGCTCGTGTCAGATACTTCAAGATTGGGGACTACGTACTCAAGAAAGTTTTCCAATCCACAAGAGCAGCCAATGTAGGAAAGTTAAGTCCAAATTGGGAAGAGCCTTACAAGATTCGTGGTATCGCAGGAAAATGTGCATATGAGCTTGAAATCGTGGATGGCAAGATTCTACCTTCAAGTTGGAATGCTGTTCATCTGAAGAAGTACTATTTCTTTAGGGAAGGAAATACCAATGGTCAGGTATCCCCACTTACGATTTTTATTTTTGAATTGTTAAAGTTATACTAACAATTTTAGATGATAGGCAAAAAACTAGCCCACACTAAATGATGAATTTAGACCCGAGAGACGCGCGGAAGAAACATAATTTCCGGTCTGGGGTTACAACTATTCTGATGGAAATGTAATGGGTTAAGCAGTCTTCATCTAAATTATACCTCCGAGTCTCATATATTTTTCCTTTTCAGGAAAAGGACCGCATGGAAAGAATAATCAAGTGCTCGAGATTTCATACTTCAAAGCTCAAACACTTGGGGTACTATATAATATACATATAATATATGTATAAGGAAGGCAAAGAAGGAGGAAACGATTAAATTTCAAGTCAAGCCTAAAGGCTATTCAACAAATATCAAGTTCAGAGCAAAGTCACAAGCCAAAAACGCAAGCCTGATCCAAAAACTTGTGAAGAATGCACTCGTGGATATAAATTTCAAAATCTTACGAATGTTTAGGTTAAAGACAGTATTTAGCCATGGGTCCTAAAGAAACCCTTGGATTTTCTTTTTTACCAACCTGTTATAAAGAAAACTGTTGCGGAAGAGTTATAAAGGATATTTAAATACATGTAAGGTATTATTTAGCTTGACAAGTTCGAATAAAATAAAACTTTTCTCAAAGTTATTCCAAGAAACATGTGTGTTCCTATTTCTCCTTTTTTATGTTTACACCATTATTAAGTTGAGACTTCTTCTTCATTAAGTGTCGTATATAAAAGGGCCCTCTTTTATAATTCATATTTGATTAAAAAATCCATGAAATTAACTAAGCATTTTTATAAGCATTTTTAAATGCAAAAGTTAAAAGGGTAAACTAAAAACCCACATATTAAAATTGAAGTGGAAGAAAGACCCTAAACTTATAAAGAAACAAGGCAAGAGCAAATCATTAAAAGAGTATAACAGAAACTCAAGTCAAAGGCATCATAAAAAATTGAAGCAAAAACTTTATAATATTCTAAAATATTTAGTTAAAACTAAGTATGAACTTAGTCCTACTTAATTATAGAAATCCCTAAAAAGACCTAGGGATATGTTGTTACCAAAAAACATTACCCCTAAATGGGACCAGGGGTAACACCACCAATTGTTCACCAACAAAACAAAAATAAAACTAGTTAACTTCACAATCAAACTTTCATTATGGACCAGGTTCTGAACCGGTATTTAAGATGATATCATTAGCAGCGGAAGGTTTGATTTGATTAGAAGGAGCTGGGATATCCACTGCACCAGAATTAGCTTCAACATTTTCGGGAGTATCGGCCATGGGTGAAGAAAAACTTTGGCTTTGCTGAGTTTTTTCAATTATCTCCTTACTATGTGCTAACTCAGCATCCAAGTTAAAACCTTCCTGGCTTACCTCCATAAGAATATCATGGTGCATGTTCAAAATGGCCCAACTTGCTTCAACAATGGCCTTGTCCTTAAGAGCTTCGTAGTCTCTTTCCCAATGATCAATTTCACTCTTGAGCTCCTCCCTCTCAGCTAAAGCAGTATCGTAAGAAATCTGTAAAGGGGCAAGTGAACTCTCTAAGAACTTGACCTTATTGGAAGACACTCGGAGATCTTCTTGGGTTTGGGTGAGTATTTGAACAAGCTCACCAGCATAAACTTCTTTCTCATTCAACAGGGCCTTCAGACCTCTGATCTCATCTGTAGCTTTGGAGAGTTATTCAGCAAAAGACGACTCAAGGAGGTTCTTATCCTTGCCTGCCTGGTTGGAAGAAAATTTCTCAACAGCTAGCTCCGTTGCCATGAATCTTAGCTGCTGCTCCAAGGTACATTTGTTCTCTTTTAAAACTTCCATCTCAAGTTGGAGGCTTTCATACTGCTCTTTCCAAGTATCTGCCTCAATCTGGTAATCATGCATCAATTGCTCCATATGGGAATCTCCATGCCGATGAGATTAATCCACATAAAGAGAAAAGGATAAGAATCCTAGTAGAAGGAAAATGGTATAAGATATAAAAAGAAGTCTATACCTTCAATGATGATTGCACGATGTCATTCATCCAAGTCAAAGATCTATGACTTTCTAGCTTGGACTTTTCAATCAGACTAATCAAGGGTTTTAACCATACGTCAGCCTGGCCTGACTTCTTCACAAGATTACCATCAGCAGGAACTTCAATGGTAATTTGCTTCATTACCCTGCTTCCACTTGAAGAACCAATTTCAGTATGACAAATATTGGCAGCAGGGACAGTAGACGTCATAATGGCTTGAGGCGAAGAAGAAATAGCAGCAGTAAGAGCAGGAAAATGGCATTCCATTGGGACAGACACGGGGAATTAGGCAAGAGGTACTTCCTGAGACACCAAGTCAAAGCCTTCATTATCAAACCCACGTGAAAAGAGGTGTTCAGCAGAGTCACGAGCTGCCATGGGCGTCACTTCGTCAGAACTCACTAAAGTGGCTTCAACAGGCTCAGTCACCAGAATAGAACGAGGAGGAGGAGTAACTTCGTCATCCGAAATGACGCGTCTTCTAGCCCGTGGCTTTTTAACCAAAGAGCTTCCATCCCGCTTTTCTTCATCTTCAGAATCCTGGGGGTCTGTCAGTTTTTCTTTTCGATGAAGAACTCAAGATTATCTCCTGAGCTCTCACCAAAGAAAGTGTAGAAGCTGCGATTGACTCAGCACTTATGCCACGAATAGGAAACCCTGATAAAAAGAAGGGTTAAATAAATTATAATGAAAGAATGAATAAAAATAGAAGGGAGAGAATAAATTTTTTACCTGAGTCTTAACCTTCCAATCAAACCTATTCGAGAGGTACTTCCAAGATCTAACTTTCATCGGAGCAATGGTCAATAATATTTTTACCCAACCATGAAAATTGGGAATCTCTTCAATAGTTCCCATGGTTGCTGAAAAAGGAAATGTGAAACAGTCACGAGAAGTACAAACTCTTAAAAAAAAGAGAAGAGAGAAAGTTGTAAAAAAACTTACATGCAAAATTCCACTTTTCAGGGAAGGGCATATTTTCTTCACCTACTAACCCTATTGTAGGAGCAACAACAAATCGGGCGTACCAGTCACAATCTTTGTCATCCTCAGGACTGACTAAAACTCTCTTACTCCTCGCCACCATAGTAAAAATCCCATGACAGAATAACTTAGGGTAGTAGAGATGGATTAGATGAAAAAAGGTGAAAGGCAATTGAGCCAAATTAGCCAAATATTTTAAACATGCAACAACCCTCCATACAATAGGGGCAATTTGTCCTAAACACACATTGAAGAAACGACAGAATTCAATAATGACTGGATCAATAAGGGGTCTAAAGTCCAATGTAAATAGATACGTATACACAAAAGAAAAGCCAGATTTGAAAGAAGTGATCCTTTGATTTTCATTAGGGATCAGAATTGGGAAATCAAACTTCCAATGACAATCTCTACGAATAACATAGATCAAACCTTGAGTAATCTATGAAGGGTAAACATCGACACGATCATGAGAGGACATAGAAGAAACCTGGTTTCTAATCGTTTCTCTATCAGTATAAAAAGAAAGTTTAGAAAGAATAATCTCGTCTACTGTAGGTTCACGGACTGGCTCATTGGAATCTCTACTTCTGGCAAAAGACTTATGTGGAAGAGAAGCCCTAGTTCTAGAAGATGAAGGATGAGTGGAACTAGGTTGAGAAGAAGAAGAACCTCGAATGGAAACTGACCCTAAACTATGCAGCCTACCCCGTATCCTGCTTCTAGTAGGATCAAAGGGAAGTTCATCTACGATAAGAACTTTTTGAGGATCACGGTTTGAAGAAGACATAGCTGTACGAAGAAGAAGAGAAGATTGAATAGTCAAAATGGAAAACCTTTCCATGAAAGAAAAGACAAAGGATACATTTATACTCAGAAGAAACCGTCAAACAAAAAGGTAATGATGGAAACGTCATAACGAAAACTGTCACTTCGTGATTGATGTAGCCAACAAAAAAGCCCAAAAAGACGCTGAAGGATTGCAGAACCAATCAAAAGTCTCCACGCGTCACATACATTAAATGGAAGTGACATGAGAAGTGTTAGTTCTGGAAAAGGTATAATGATATGTGGGAATGGCAGCAAAAATTCCCGCTTTAATGAGATCCACTTCCCAAATATTCAATTGCTGAATAAATAGCAAGTAGGGAGACTATCTGTATTGGGGAAATCGAGTTAACATTTGGAATTAATAATGTGGGTGATATGTCAAGACACGTGGATTAAAAAAAGAGTGCAGTTGGCAAAGAGTACATCAAGAGACGCGAGCCTTAATAGGTACGGGCAAATGTTCAAGAAAACAAGAAGGAAAGTTACTCAGATCTCTTGATAATTTGAAGAGACATCGGTGGAATGAACCAAGATATCAAAAAGTACAGATCTGTATTATCTGCAATTAATGAGCATAAATGATGTGGAATGTTATAGAATCTTCACGAAACAGTTATGATTGCCAATTATAACGTTTCATTAATTCCATTAATTGCTCATAATGGATCTATTATGAGAGGAAAGAAACATAGTACTTAGAAATAGATATGAAAGGAGAGAAGCAACATTTGTATGGGACACTGATTGTTATTGGAATATATTTATTTACATTGCTTTATTTTGCTCACTCGGCTATTTCTCAGTTCAATTTTTCTTTCTCATTACATAATTATTTCTTTATTTAATTATCAGAAACCAGAGTTCTTCTAAAATTAAGCTTTGATCGAAATTCCTATTTTCCGGTTAAACAACAATCTCAATGCCAGGACTCAGGAACAAACACTAGCAATAGTGAGTTAGTGACTGATAGCTGGAGGAAACACAATGAAAAGATGGAGACCTATATGATTTAAAATCTTTTAACAACGATATTCTTAAGATGGATGAGAAGCTGATACATTTGGTTTTATAGTAACAATGTACGGAAAAGGGTTCAAAATACCTCTAAATTATTAAAAATGGTTTAAAAATACCCTTCATACACCTATTGGGCTAAAAATACCCCTCCATCCACCTTTTTGGTTCACTTATGCCCTTTGACCATTAGGTCAATGTTGAATTAAAAATAATTACTTAAATAAAATATTTTGCAAAATATTTTCATTTTTTTAAATTAATGCACCAGTAGTCCACATTTTTTTGTTCAGTTTTTACAAAAAACAATTTAGTTTTTACAAAAATATTTTTTTTCCAGTTTTTTTAAAGCATTTTTTTGTAAAAACTGGAAAAAAATTGTAAATACAGAAAAAATTGTTTTAAATAAATTATTTTCGTTTTTTTAAAAACTGAAAAAAATATTTTCAACAAAATATTTTTGTTTTTGGAAAATATTTTTTTCAGTTTTTTTAAAGCATTTTTTTTTGTAAAAACTGGATTTTTTTTGTAAAAACTGAAAAAATTGTAAGAACTGAAAAAAAATATTTTCTTTTTTGAGTAAACAGGAAATATATATATATATATATATATATATATATATATATATATTAAAGATTAAGTAACATGCAGTACATGAGATTTATAGTTAGTGTCGCATAGGACACTTTGGTTACCTAGGCTTGCTAAATTTTTACAAGCATCATACGATAGTAGTTTTCCAAAACCATATTGTTCTAGTAAATCACTTTCTACTAGATTTTCCACAAAAACTTTCTCCTTCTTGAGATCAGCAGTTGCCTTCTTTGCCATTTGGTGAGCTACCTTATTCCCATGCCTGAACTCATGCTGGATGATTACCTCCTTCTGTTGGTGCATTAACAACCTGCATTTGTTGACAGTGTTAGCATAAAGATTATTACCCTGTTGGATTGACAGGATTACCTTCGTCGAATCTGTTTCAATTTGGAGAGGGAACATCCCCAAGAATGAGCTGTTTTAAGTCCTGCTAGTAATGCTTTGATCTCAGCATGTAGTGACCCACGTGCATGAGATGATTTGTGCAAGGCCAACTATCCAGCGACCATTAGCATTTATGATTACTCCATCTAGGCCATAATTTTGTAAATTTTTGTTGAAACTTGCATCTATGTTTAGTTTGAACCATCCCTTTTGGAGTCTATGCCATTTAATATTGATGTGAATTTTTGGAGAAGTCAGAATACTATTTGTTCATGGCCAACCTCATGCCTTCTATTACTAGTTGGGCTAGGTATTGAGTGTCGTGAAGAATGATGATCGAGTCCTGACCATTTATCTGGACACTGAACGAGAATGCATGGTCCATCAGGCCTATCTCCATCCATGACACAGGTTGGTAGTCCTGTGCTTGTGGTAGTTGAACGTAAATTATTTGTGAGTTCTCTGGTTGAGGGGGTAGAGGTGGAATGTTTTCCATAGAATGGATTCTGTGTTGGCAAAGGATTTGAAGGAGTTTGTGTCTCCTCCTTAAAGATGATGGTATTCTGGGCATTATGGATAAGGGTTTGGATACTTAAAGGGTCTAAATTAGGCGTGGGGGAGAGGCTATTGGATATATAGGAGGGATTGGTTGATAGAGTAATAATTAGAGTTGCCTTTTGCATGGCGTTTGAGTCCTCAATATTGAGTTTTATAGGCTGATCTTTCATATCCTTTGCGTGCTCAAGGTTGGAGGACATTTGTCCATTATGATCTTTTTCATTTGCCATTTGGATGACATGCTTAGGGGCGGAGAGATTATCGGATCTTAAGGTTAGATTTTTCTTGAGGTTTTGGGTAATAGAAGGATTTTTACTAACTTGCCTGTTAGTAAGGCTATTTTTGTCATTTTCATTACGTTTATTAGTAGGGATAGTATTGTCAGTTAGATGGTTATTTTGCATGGCAACATTCTTAATGTGATTAGTAGTACTATTAGAGGAAGACACATTTATTTCCGACATGTCAGTGTCCTTGTTAGATGAGGACATTTGTTCAATTGCATGACAATTATTGTTATTTTATTTTAGAATTTTTTCTCCCTTGGTGGTTTCTTTCAAAACCATTGGCTCCTCACTTAGAAAGGAAAAGTTATTTTTTGTTGTCAAGTTGGATTGTTCTTCCTCCAAAATGGCCGTAGATTTTGAATTTTTTTTATGTAATGAAGGAGAACTAATCTTATGATCTTTAGATTTATATTGCAAGAATTGTGTATCTAAGTACTTATCAGTGTTTGCATTGAACAATTTGACTGAGATACTTGGGCCACTTGAGTTTTTGATTGGATTTGCATTGGTGTGTTTTTGATTACCTCTTGCACCTTGTTGCCTTTAGTAAAATATACTATTTTCCATTCTTCTTGATTCTTCTCTCTCCTTGTTGTTGTTGATTGCTCCATGTTTGGTTCCTCATTGTGTTTGATAATATGAGAAATATAAGTATATTGTTTTGCTATGTGTCCTAGTCGTCCACAATTTTTACAAAGAAAATTTTCTCCTTCATAATGGATTACTTGTTTGTGGTGGCCAACATAGAGAAAGGGTTGGACTGGGATTTCCAACGGGAGCTCCGTACATAGTCTTGCATAGTGACCCCTAAAGGTGGTTGATGTACAAACGTCTATTTTAACAATATATTTTTATTTTTTAAAAACTGAATTTTTTTAAAAAAAACTGAAAAAAAAACAAAAAAATATTTTTCAAAAATGAAAATATTTTGTTGAATTTTGTTTTCAGTTTTTTTTTAAAAAAAGAAAATATTTTTGTTAATTTTTTTTTCTGTTTTTACAAAAAAATACTTTAACAAAACAGAAAAAAATGAAAAAAAATATTTTTTTGTTAAAACTGAATTGTTTTTTGTAAAGACGAAAAAGAAGAAGATTTTACTAAATTAGTGGACTACTGGTGCATTACTTTAAAAAAACGAAAATATTTTGCAAAATATCTTTTTTTAAGTAATTATTTTTAATTCAGCATTGACCTAACGGTCGAAGGGCATAAGTGAACCAAAAAGGTGGATGAAGGGGTATTTTTAGCCCAATAGGTGGATGAAGAATATTTTTAAACCTTTTCCAATAGTTTAGAGGCATTTTGAACCCCTTTTCCGTGAACAATGTATTTGCTTTGCTAACACTGACCAAATTAAACTTGACTACTATGACACATCCATAATTCCGTACGGAAATTAACGTAATAGATATGATACAAATAATTAGTCCATACACAGAAAAATTCATATATAGTATATGGTACATAACTACGTACTTAAGTATTGGTTCTTCTAATTAGACAAAAGTTTATTAAACACTATTTCTTATGAGTATCTATATCTATCTATCTATCTATCTATCTATCTATCTATATCTATACTAAATTAAAAGCACGAAGACCCTATAGAAATGTTGTTCGCATTTTTTATCCTTAAAAATAAGTTTCACATTGGATAAAAGTGTAATTTAATTATTTTTTAAAATTATAAGTTAATTGTTTTTCTAATATTTAGGACTTGAAATCAACTAAAACTTTAATTGTTAAATCTTTTCTTATTTGAACTATATGAACATTCCAAATATTTAAGAACTTAACTCATTTAAGGATTTTATATCTAAATTGCCGATCCTAAATAGAACATCCAAGTTAGAATAGGATAGTTTACCAATACTTTAAAATATAAAATTTATTATATAATATTAGATAATTATATTAGTTAGGAATTTGGGTTGGCAACTATGAATATGATAAGGCACATAAGAAACGAAAGAACTTGAAGACATAAAATAACTTGAGCTTGCCACGTTAAATTTTAAATTCGTTCTCATTCTTTCTTCCAAATTTTTCATTTAATAGTAATAAAATAAAAATAATGAAAGTTATTATAATTTTTAAGAAGTACGCTGATAATAATTGTAGTAAATTACAAACAAAATATTTAAGAATACAAAATAAAGAGATAAAGAGTGAGAGAGGAAGAGAAGTCGTAGACAAGAGTCAATGACACTAATGATATTACAAACACAAAAATTTAAACGTGAAATATCAATGTTTACCTTGAAAATGATAATTACAATTATATTTGATTTTGTGATTCTAAAAATACGTGATTTATTTTAACACTAGTTGTTAGGTAATAGATGCTAAGTGTAAGTGAAGAAAATAAGAAATGCAAACCAATAGGGTCGCAAGGCTGGGCCTCGAGCTAGCTGGAGCAAGGCCTCGAGGTCTAGACGGGGCTAATAGCAATGAACAATTGATGAAGAATCAATGATAATGAGGGCCTCAAAGATGGCCTTTTGCGGTTAATAATGAGCAATAAATGAAGAACAATAAATGAACAATGAATGAACAATGAATGAACAATGAAAGAATAAGCAATAAATGTGTAGAACTATTGTTTAAGCAAAGACCAGAGAATGTTGTATTATATTCAATGTGAGTGTATTCAATAATCTGAGATCCCTTTTACAAGATGATAAGGGTCCCATTTATGTAGGAGGGGTGAATCCCAACATAGTACATGTCTAATAAATAACGAAGAAATGCTACTAATACAGTTATATACCGGCTCAGTACGGATTTGTACTATTCTTGCAGACTCTGTCAGTCCTCATCGTGTGCCCTCGGGGGTTTCCCGGCCTTCCATGACGGTCGCGACTTTCATATTGTCTCAAGGTGCATCATGGTGAATCTTCGACGTACCCTGCCGAGGTGAATGGTTCGAGGATGGGCCTTGGACTGTGCTTTGATCCCATCAAGGCGGGGCTTGAACTGCCACGAGAGCCTTAAAACGGCCTTTCCTAATTTTGACCGTATACAGATAGTCCCCACGTTTCTTAGAGTGAAACGATAAGAAACGATCTTGACCCCGATTCTCTCGAACCTCTCGTGACATCGTCATGCTCGTAATATAAACATTCGAAGTGACTGAAAAATCCCATCGGTTCGTCTCCTTAGAAGCATTGAATATACTGCCGGTTCATTTTTCCAAAAGCATTGATTGCGTCGCCGATCCATTTTTCCAAGAGCATTGATTACACCGTTGATACATTTCCCCAAAGACATTGATTGCGTCGTTGATACGTTTCCCCAAAGGCATCGATTGCGCCATTGGTTACGTTATTGTCTCTCTATAACTAGGGGATTGCTTGAACCAAGACTTCACTCAGCCCTTCTTCAACAACCTTTTACCCTTTCCTTCTCTACATCCTCTTCCAAACTCCTACTTCTATGGTTTAAACCCGTGACCGTAAGGTCATATGGCAGCAGCTTTGTCAGTTATGCCATGGCTCTTTTTCAGAGCTTTTCTCCACTAAGCGGGATTATACTAGATTGTTGTTATTGTTGTTGTTGTTGTTGTTGCTGCTGCTATTGTTGTTCCGAAATAATGAGAGAGAGGCTTCAAATTCTTCCCACATCAAAAGATATGTGGACTGTAAACTGCTGCTCATCTCTCTTAACTTCAACCTGGTCTGACGCTTCACTCATTTTGATTTCTATAGAGTGAGATGACGCTATCTTCTAGCTTTTGCATCCCACACCAGTGCAATATCTCAAGAAGTGACTTCACAATAATAGTGTTGATGAGACCCATACTCGCCAAGTTTTTTACCGGGCCACAATTTTCCTTACTTCTTAAAAGCTTTTGCTCATTGATAGGCTATAGCCTTTTCCTCATCTATTGCTGCTTCGGAGGTGGTTCTCGAAGACAGAGCTCTAAAGATTGAAACGGGGTGTCCGAGGAAACGGTTCTCAAAGATATCGCTCCTGAGGATATACCCTCGAAAGTAGATTAGGCTTTTCAGCTGTTGTTTTTTGCTTTTTTGTTTCTATGTAAGGACCCCTCGTGGGTCTTCGTAATCGTTTTTTATTAATATAAGAGTTTCTTTATTTTTCCTTCAACTTGTGTTGAACTCCAAGTGCATGGCACTATCAATTGGTTCGAATACTGGACCCTGTCATAATAAACCCTTAGGTTTTTAATTGGTTAATATGACATTCTTTGGAGCTATCTCCTATCCCTTTAGGCTAAGCCTGGATTGATTTGATGCAAACTTAGGTCGCCGGGACTTCTGGGCCCGAATTGAGTGAGAGCAGGGTCTTGATTTTTGAAATAAAGCCTAGCCTTTTTAGGCCTCGCTGATAATCCTCAAGTGGTAAGTTTCTCGAACTAAAGCAGCTTTTAGATTTCCCAACCAGGTGGGTGTTTGCTCGATTATCTGAAAATAAAGATAGCCCTTAGGCTTTTACAAATAATCCCCGAGCGAGAGTTTACTCGAACTCGGGCAACCCATAATTAGGCAAAAACTTGTTCAAATTGATAATAAAGATAGCCTTGAGGCCTTATAAATAGTCCCTGAGTGAGAACCTGCTCGAACTTGGGTAGCCCGTGGGCTAAATAATCGAGTGAGCGTTCGCTCGAACTCGAGAGAAAAAGTAGCCCAGAGGCTTTATAAATAGTCCCGAGCGAGAACATGCTCGAACTCGGGTAGCTCGTGGGCTAAATAATCGAGTGAGCGTTCGATCGAACTCGAAAGAAAAAGCAGCCCTGAGGCTTTATCAATAGACCTCGAGCGAGAAATAGCTCGAACTCGGGTAGCCTTTGGGCTTAATAGTCGAGCGAGCGTTTGCTCGAACTCGAAGTAATGATAGCCCTGAGGCTTTATGAATGGTCCCCGAGTGAGAACATGCTCGAACTCGGATAACTCGTGGGCTAGATAATCGAGTGAGCGTTCGCTCAAACTTGAGATGAAGATAGCCTTGAGGCTTTATTAATAGTCCCCGAGTGAGAATTAGCTCGAACTCGGGTGGCCTTTGGGTTTTAATAGCCGAGTGAATGACTACTCGAGCCCAACTTGTAGGTTGTTCTTAATAATTTCTGACAATCCGATTCCCGATGCTTTGGTTCTGATGCCAACATCATTACGTAAGCGGTTAAAGTGACTGAAGGATTGCTTTGGTATGATTCTCAAAATCATTAATCGTAGGCGGCCAACGGTCGACCTTCTGGCTTCCTCAGCACGCTCACACGATCTTTATAAATGGACAAAACCTAGTAACTTTGCCGATATTACTCCCTTAGTGCTTCCAACAGTTCATTTAGCCCCTTTCATTTTCCTTGAACTCTCCTTTTTCTTTTCTAACGACATTTTCCATTTTCTCGGATCCTTCGCTTTAGAAATGGCAAAGACCTCTAAAACTGTTCCTCAAAAGGAAAAAGCTTCATCATCTTTTCAAAAGACTAAAGGTAAATCGGTAGTTCCTCCTAGTATCGAGGAGTGTACTCCCGGGTCTTGTGATACATCTTCTGATTTCCATGTTGAAAACCCCTCCTCTGTTCCGGGACTATGTGAACCCATGTCTCGATATATCAATTTAATAACTAAAATTGAGAAGGTGAAGGCCGACTGCCGTTGGGGGAGGGCGGTGCAAGTAGAGATTCCTTCACGAGGAGAAGACATAACCAAGCACAAGGCCGATTTCCTCAGTGTATACACATATCCTTTCACCTTAGGCCCGGTAGAAGCTTCTTTACCATCGATAGATCCAGTGATCCTCAATTTCTATAGCTAATATCAGGTGACACTTGGACAAATCTATCCATCATTCTGGCGCATTGTTTATATGATTAGGTATTTGTCAAACATGGTTGAGGGGATGCCTTTTACTCTTGACCATCTAATTAGACTGTATAGCCCCCGACTTTATCGAGGTGGCCTGATTAAGTTGAAACGTCGATCCCCGAAGGCCTTTTTTGCTAGTATCGATGAAGATAAGGACCGAGGGTGGATGAGCCGCTTTGTTTGAGTCAGGACCTCGGACCTGATCCCTGTTGAGAGAATGTCATTCCCCGAGAAATGGAATATAAATCGTAAGTAAACATGTTCCGCTGATCAGATACCTTTTCTTAACTTTAAGTTAACTTTCTTTGGTGATATAGCTGCTGAGTGGTACCTTGGTGCTGTTAACAATCTCCCGAGCTGGGTCCAACGACTTGATTCGATCTTCAATATGCTAAGCGCGTATGGCGCGATCTGGATAAGACCCTTTTGGGAGGCCAAAAATCATAATGAGTTTTTATCTCTGTTCACACTTGAGCTCTTTTAGAGAAAATATCTCTCACTAGTACTCTCATCCTTCGTGCCTATTCAGGCCTTGGAGAGGCCATTTTGATGAGGGAACCCCCACTCGGGGAAGCAAATATCCCGAAGCCTGCTATGTAGAAAAAGAGAAAGAAGAAATCATCGGTCGGGTCCCCGAAGCCAAAAAAGGCTAAAGTTCAAAAGCCCGAGGCCGATTCAGTAGCCTCAACTCGGGAGGCGGCAGAAAGTCTTTATGCCGAGGGCGAAGTGAGTGATGACTGGCTGCTGGTAATTAGGGGGAGGAGAAGTGATGCTGCCTCAAAATCTACTGAGCTGAAGGTGACTGAGCCGGAGGCTTCTAGAACTGAGACCGCCGAGGTGGTCCTGACCTGAACTGAGGGAATTGTTAAAGGGGGCTTAGAGAAAGTCCCCGGGCTGACCAACGACCAAAACACATCGGGTGCCGAGGGGCACCTGGTTGATGAACCTAAAGAAACCGATGATGAAGCCCCTCGTAGGAGTGAGAGGGCCCCGTCAACCTAGTCGAGGTGATCAATGTAGATGAGCCTCTGTCGGGCCCATCATTCTCTCCTGGGCAAATACGGGATGCCCACGATATGAAATCTCACGTCGTGGGGGCATCCCTCGGAGAGAATAGTATGTTTGAACGATATTTTGCTGGGTTTAAGGAAGGCCCCGATATCGATGCCTTATTGATCTATGAAGAAGCCGAGAAGCTTCGACAACAAGTAATCTTGATTTGACCGCTGTATTTTGAGTTTCGATTCTTGTTTTTTCGACTTCCTTCTTCTGTGTTTTCAGGCCTTAAATCTCTCCAACCAAGCCTTTTCCAAGTCACAAGCTGGATCGTTGTGAGAACGAATTTAGGAAGCTCGTTTCTAAATTGGACAAACTCAAGGACCTTCATGCCCAAAAGGAGAGGGAGCTATGATCTTCGAGCTCATTTGGAGAGGATATCTCGAGAGCTGGCTGATCTCGATGAGTAGGTAATACAACCTTCGTGGGCTTATTTTTGTGCTTCAGTCAATTGAGCGTTTGATACCTTAATTTGATTTTTTCAGCTCAAGCAAAAAGATGATCTAATGCGCTAGGAGCTTAGAGTTAGAGATACCGAAATCCTTTGGCTAAAGCAGTGCATGGATGAGGTGTCTTTCGATAAAGAAACTCTTCGAGAGAAGCTGACCTCGGTTGAGTGCCAACTTCTAGGGGCCAGGGGAGAAAGCTACAAGTACAAAGCTCTCCATGATGAACTAGTTGCTGAGCTATATGCAACTAAGTCCGAAGCCGCTACGCTCATGTCCTCATACCAAAAAGATGCTGCTACTACAAATGGTCGAGCCAGGAAGGTGTCCGAAGAGGCCGAGCTTAAACTATCTCAAGCCTTAGAACATGCCCAATTAAGATCTCAGAGACAGGCTCTCGAGGATGTATATGCAGGGGCAAACGATTTGTCTACCGAGATCGAGAGGATGAAGGCCCTAGAGGAAGAATCGACAACTTTGCTTTCTTCCGATGATGGTTCATCTAGTGAATCAACCAACAGCTCAGAGGATGATGAAAATGATGGTGAAGTCCCCAAGGGGGAGGAGGCCGTCGATGTTCCGGGGTCGAGGACTAGGCCGTTGAAGGCACAACTTCTGAGGGAGCTCCGTCTGGTCAAGTAACCACGGTGGTAGATTAGATTTTTATTTGTTCCTTTTTTGTGTAAGGGCTCCAGGCGTGAGCCTTGTAAGTACGTCTTCGTGAAACTTTATCATATATATATATATATATGGATTTTTGCTTTACGTCATTTCTTGTTTTCCTTTTTTTGGAATAAATTTAGATGCTTGTCGATGACCAGTTCAGTGTGTTGGACTTATGATATAAACACTTCAGGTTTTCATGCTCGATGAGTGATTGATAATAGTTGACCATTTGGTGTTCGATCCTCGAGTCAAACTTTGACTCGGGCTCATTGACCCTTAGGTTTTCAATATATTGGCCCTTAGGCTCTTTAGACTGGCCCTTAGGCTCTTACGCATTGGCCCTTAGGCTCTTTAGGCTGGCCCTTAGGCTCTTACGCATTGTCCCTTAGGCTCTTTAGGCTGGACCTTAGGCTCTTACGCATTGGCCCTTAGGCTCTTTAGGCCGGCCCTTAGGCTCATACGCATTGGCCCTTAGGCTCTTTAGGCTGGCCCTTAAGCTCTTAATCATTGGCCCTTAGGCTCTTTAGACTAGCCCTTAGACTCTTACACATTGGACCTTAGGCTCTTTAGGCTGGCCCTTAGGCACTTTTTAGATTGGGTCGATGCGACCTATAATATGGCTATAGTTTTTCCCTCATTTTGGCTAAAGACTTTTGAAGTTTTGATTATGCCTTGGCATGTTTTATGTTCGTCCGACTCTTCGATGGCTCAAACGAGAACCTCAATTATGTGTCAATATGTGACGATAGCTGAGTACCTCGGGAGGCTCGCAAGAAGGTTGAGTTTTCGAAACCTTTTCATCGAAGGCTGTTTGTTTTCGAAGCCTTTTTATTGTTCAGAGCTGATATTATCGAAGCTCCTTTGCTTATGCCGAGGGTAGCCTGATTAACCGGTTCTTTTCGATGTACTTTCGAAGTTTTTGGAGGCCTTTAGTTTTATGGTGGCTATCAGACATCTCTGAGCCGCGTTATTTTAGCTGGAGCCTTTTGATATGACCGTAGTCTTTTTGTTCGACCGTATCCTTTAATCCCGGGGTGCGGGGACCTTAGCTTCCATTTCGAGGGTATGCCTTTTTAGGGGTCTTACAAGTTCAAATATATATCCTTATCCTTCATATTAGGGTTATGCCTTTTTAAGGTCTTATAAATTTGAGTACGCCTCGTTGAGGTCTTATAAGCTCGGTATTGCATCATTGAGGTCTTATAAATCTGGGCATGCATTGTTGAGGTCTTACATATTTAATATGGCCTCACTGAGGTCTTACAAGCTCGAAATTTCCTTATTGAGGTCTTATGAATTCGAGTTTTTGATGGCTTCGACGAGCTGACTGTCGATGACAGTCCCCGAGTGTTCAAAGATTTTTGGCCCTTGAACCGTTTTGCGTGAAAGTATTGAATTTCTTCGAGTGTTTTGATAATCAGAAAGGCTTCCTCAATTATTTGATGTATGCTTACATGTTTTTTGCCTTTTGGAGGCCCAATTATTCTACATGGACACATTTCATTCGACCGTTTGGCCCAATACATCATTCTCCTATGGGGGTCCTCCTAGGCATAGTTTGAGTTCTTTGAAGAGGCGACCTCCCGGGGTGATGCCCCCAGTATTTGAGGTAGATCGAAGAGAAGCCTTGAATACTTGATGAGTCCTCCTTAGGTAGCATATGGATGTTGCCTCGTTAAAAACCTTACCGGTAAAACCCGTTCGGGAAAAAATCCAGTCTAAGGGAAAAAGAGCACAATGCATGCTTTAAAATCCAAGGTCTTCGAGCTGGAGGGCGCTTTGATTCCTCTCAATTGAACACTTGTAATAAGTTAGTATAAAATATAAATAAAAAGGGAGAGGGTTGTACTTTAATGATGGTGTTCGAGCTTTGATAAATTTCAATTGCTTGTTTTGGGGATGCGGCACTATCCTTTACTCACTCGTTTGGATGTAGCCGAGAAAGTAGGTTGTGGTTGCTAGCTGATTTTTTACTTGCCTTTTGGTCTCTTTGATGTAAAGGGCGTTGATGCCGGTGCCATGTCGTGCACCGCTAACATCTCTCTTGCTGCATGTTGTTCCCCGTATATTGCTTTTACTCTATCCTTGGTTGGAAATTTCATCGTTTGATGGAGGGTCGAGGGTACTTCCCTAATACTGTGTATCCATCGCCTTCCAAGTAAGGCATTGTATCTCATGTCACATTCGATAACATGAAACTTGGTATCTTGGATTGTACCGACTACGTTGACCGATAGGATGATTTCCCCTTTTGTTGTCTCGCTCGCCATGTTGAATCCATTGAGTACTCGAGAGGCGGGTACGATCTGGTCGCGTAGTCCGAGCTACTCCACCACCCTTGACTTGATTATATTGGCCGAGTTACCTGGATCCATGAGCACACGTTTAATTTGAATTTTATTCAAAAGAAAAGAAATTACTTGTGTGTAATTATGAAGCTGAGACAAGGTCTCGATATCCTCTTCGCTGAACGTGAGAGCGTCCTCTAGTATGTAACTCCGAGTTTGCTTTTCCCTGGTGATGGATATTTTTGTCCGTTTCAAAACTGGTTCTTGTGGGGGCGTCGACCCCTCCAATGATCATGTGGATGACGTGCTTAGGTTCTTCTGGTTCGTTTTTTTCTATTCGCCTCTCTTTCCCGAAATTGGTTTTTAGCTCGGTCGCTGAGGAATTTTTGAAGGTGCCCTTCGCTGATCAGTCGGGATACCTCTTCTCGAAGCTGCTTGCAGTCCTCGGTCCTATGACCGTAAGTGCCGTGATATTTACACATAAAGTTAGGGTTCCTTTGTGAAGGGACCGATAGTACGGGTCTTGGCCACCTGGCATCTTTGATTTTCCCTATGGCTGATACGATGCCCGAGACATCAGCATTGAAGTTGTACTCAGATAACCAGGGTACTTATACCGGCCCAGTGTGCTTATCGAACCCGACTTTACTCATGAGTCCCCGGGAATTTTAACCTCTATCTATCCTTCGATCGCCTCGAGGTATGTTACGACTTGGTGCGTTTCTTTGAACTTCTACATACGGTTGGTATCTTTCTTTGTTTGATCTTAGCTCCCTTTCTGTAAACCTTTGCTCCTTTGTAAAGAGCCTGTTGGGATATACTAAGCCAGAGGGGGCTCCTAGTTGGTCGTCTTCGACCCTGATCTTTGATTGGTACCTGTTGTGCACATCCACCCAGGTCAAGACGGGATATTCGATCAAATTTTGTTTTAACTACCTTGAAGCTACCGAGCTTCGTTCGTTCAAGCCTTGAGTGAAGGCCTATACTGCTTAATCGTCGGAGACTGGTGGTAATTCCATTCGCTCCATCTGAAAACAAGATACGAATTCCCTTAGCATCTCGTTCTCTCTCTGTTTGATTTTGAAGACATTGGATTTCCTGGTGGTGACCTTGATGGCACCAGCGTGTGCCCTCATAAAAGAATCCTCCAACATGACAATTGAGTCTATTGAATTTGGGGGTAGATTATGATACCGCATCATAGCCCCATTCGACAGCGTTTCTCCAAATTTCTTCAATAGGACATACTCTATCTCGTCATCTTTTAGTCATTTCCTTTTACAGCACAAGTATAAGTGGTGATGTGCTCATTGGGGTCCATGATCCCATTATAGTTCGGGATGTCGGGCATTCTGAATTTCTTCGGGATGGTCTTCGGAGCCGCGCTCGATGGGAATGGTTTATGTATGGACTTCTTTTAATCTACGCCCTTCAGGATCAGGGGCATGCCCGGGATCTGATCGACCCTCGAGTTATAAGCCTCTACCCTTTTATCATTATCTTCTATCGTCTTTATCCTGATTCAACTCTTTTGGTGAAATCCTAGAGCATCTTCATAATAGAGGGGTCTGTTGCTGACCCATTGTGCTCGAACTCTCCGGTATCTGCTCGACTCGAGGAGCCGTTTCCGGCGCTACTGTGCTTGGCATTTTTTGGTGACTCTGTAGCTGAGCAATATCCACTTGTTGCGCTTGCAACATTTCAAAAATGACTTGAAGACTAACGTCTCTTTCCTCACCGTGCACACTTCCGTCGGCAGGAGAGCTTACATCGACATGCACAGCGTTCCGCGAGCTCACGTCGATGAGGATTTGTGCTGGTGCCTCCCCTGGGTTTTGCAGTGGTATACCGGCATCTGCTGGTGCTACCCCTAGGTTTTGCGCTGGTAAACCGACATCAGCACCATTTTCTCCCTGAAGCCCAATACCGTTGTTTTCACGTGCATTTGCTGAGTTAGAAATTTTTGACATGAAATCAGAGATTCTTGGACAAGAAAAAGTGTGAAGAATAACTTGTGTTTTTAGAAAACTAGCACCAAAACAATCACTATTATTCTTAGCCCTGCGGTGGGCGCCAAACTGTTTACCTTGAAAATGGTAATTACAATTATATTTGATTTTGTGGTTCTAAAAATACATGATTTATTTCAACACTAGTTCTTAGGTAATAGATGCTAAGTGTAAGTGAAGAAAATAAGAAATGCAAACCAATAGTGTCACAAGGCTGGGCCTCGAGCTGGCTAGAGCAGGGCCTCGAGGTCTAGACGGGGCTAATAGCAATGATCAATTGATGAATAATAAATGATAATGAGGGCCTCAAAGATGGCCTTTTGCGGTTAATAATGAGCAATAAATGAAGAACAATAAATGAACAATGAAAGAATAAGCAAATAAATGTGTAGAACTATTGTTTAAGCAAGGAGCAGAGAATTTTGTATTGTATTCAATGTGAGTGTATTCAATAATCTGAGATCCCTTTTACAGGATGATAAGGGTCTCTTTTATATAGGAGGGGTGAATCCCAACATAGTACATGTCTAATAAATAACGAAGAAATGCTACCAATACAATTGTATAACAACTTAGTACGGATTTGTACTATTCTTGCAGACTCTGTCAGTCCTCATCGTGTGCCCTCAGGGGTTTCTCGCCCTTCCATGATGGTCGTCGATTTTCATACTACCTCGAGGTGCATCATGGTGAATCTTCGACGTACCCTACCGAGGTGAATGCTTCGGGGATGGGCCTTGGACTGTGCTTTGATCCCATCAAGACCGGGCTTGAACTGCCACGGGAGCCTTAAAACGGTCTTCCTTGATTTTGACTGTATACAATCAAATTATTGCTTTATGCTTTAAAAATATAAATTTTATTGAATTAAATTTATAATTAAAATTAAATATTTAATAATACAGATGAGCTAATATGAAAAATTTAAATCAACAAAAACTAAACTATCTCCTCCAAGGTTAAGAAAAAATAATTAAGTCTTTAAATTAATCTATTAGTAAAAGAATTTAATTTAATTATTTTTTAAATTCGACATATAAGTAAATTTATTTTAAGTTGACAAAAGTCTTAGGACATAAATTTATTTCGATAGTGAGATCAATAGCGGTGAAAGAAATAAAAAATAAATAAAATTAGTTAAAGTATAGTATTGAGAGTCAAATCGATAAATATTTAAATTTGAAGCAATAAGGATTAAACAGGAAAAGATAAAAATATCGTAAATGAGTTGGCATTTAATATTATACATTTTTTTCAATTAATAACAACTCGCTATGTATTTCATATATTAAGTTATTTATTGGTAAATTATTAATTAGCTATAGTGTCAACCTCTTCTTTCTCAAAAAGAACGAGAAATTCAATTTTAATTTATTTTATCAGGAAAACCTTTATTGATTAAAGTATATTTATGATGTCTGCTTATTTTAGTATTAGGTCATAAAATTATAATAATTTTCATAAGATATTCCTATAGAAGTTTTTAGAAATTACAATAAGATGTCTGAGGACTTTTAGGGACATTATTTCTTTTTATTGAGCTAACTAAATGAGAATAACATTCGTCATTTTCAGTTATAATATATTATCAAGAGTCGGGTCGGTAAAATTCACACTTGAATCAATCTCAATATATATTTATACTACATTAAAAAGGCACGAATAACCTTTGTAACGATCCGATCGGTCATTTTGATCTCTAGCACGTCGTTCGATGGTTTGAGGCTATGAGCAGCTTCACTTAAGGTATTATGACTCGTATGTGTTGTCGGAATTGAATTGCGGGAAGTTTAGAGTTGATTTGGAAAGAAAATTCTCATTTCGGAAGCTGTAAGTTGGAAGAATTGACCAAAGATTTTGGGTAAATGACCTCGGGATCGGGATTTGAAAGTTCCAGCAGGTTCGTATGATGATTTTGCACTTGGGCGTATGCTCAGATAGGGTTTTGATGACCCGGGAGCGTTTCGACGCCTATTGTGGAAGTTAGCATATTTGGAAGAATTTCATAAATTCGGGTTGAAGTGCATTTCAGTGATATCGATGTTCGTTTGGGATTTCGAGTCTAGAAATAGCTTCGTATGGTGATTATGGTATTGGGAGCACGATTGGAAGTGTATTTGAAGGTCCGTAGGTCATTTCGGATTCATTTGGATAAAGTTAGAAATTTGAAGGTTTTTGAGAAGTTTGACTGGAAGTGGACTTTTTGATATCGGGGTCGGATTCCGATTCTGAAAACTGGAGTAGGTCCATACTATCGAATATGACTTGTGTGCAATATTTAAGGTCAATCAGACATGATTAGGTAGGTTTCGGCATCGAATGTAGAGGTTTGAAGTTCTAAAGTTCATAAATCTTGAATCGAGTTGTGATCCATTATTTCAATGTTGTTTGATGTGACTTGAATGCTCGACTAAGTTCGTAATGTATTTTGGGACATGTTGGTATAGTTGGTTGAGGTCCCTAAGGCCTCAGGTGGATTTCCGGATGGCGAAAGGATCAATTTGGACTTGAAGGAGGAGCTGAAGGGGGTTCTGGTTGCAGGTGTAACCGCTTCTGCGGAAGCTTCATCGCAGAAGCGGCCCCGCAGAAGCGAGGATGTGAACCACAGAAGCGGATGAGAGTGAAGGGGCTGAGGACGCATGCCCAAAGAATTTTCGCACCTGCGTGATCACAGATGCGGTCTAGGCAACGCAGAAGCGGACTGGGGCAGCTGGACGCTTACCCGCAGAAGCGGAATTGGTGCCGCGCCTGCGGAACCGTAGAAGTGGTCAAGTGACCGCAGGTGCGAGAATCGAGGGCTGGCAGTGTGTTTTATAAATATCGAGTTTTGGCTCATTTTCCTCAAATTTTCACTTTGGTTGGGCGATTTGGAGCCTTTGAAGAGGGGGTATTACATCATCAAGCTTGAGGTAAGTTAATTCCACCTCTTGTAAGTTAAATACATGGTTTTATTATGGATTCAAGCATGAAATTAAGGCAAATTGTCGGTTTCTGGTAGAAGACCTAGAAATTGTTATTTTGGATTTTTACCACAAATTTGAGCATGAAATTGAGAGTAAATTATCTATTTGAGCTCGTGAGGTTATGGGTAAACTTTATCTTTGAAAAATTTCGGAATCCGGGCACGTGGCCTTGAGGGAGATTTTGTCAACTTTTCAAGTGGAGTTGGGAATTGATATAAATTAATTGTGTATGAGTTTTGAATCTATATTTATGGGTTTGCACAATAATTGACTAGTTTTGGAGCGTTGGGTCGGTTTGAATCGTCGGAAGGGGTTGGGAGCCGATTTTGGAACTTTGAAGCGAGGTATGTCTCTTTTCTTATCTTGTACGAGGGAATTGTCCCTATAGGTTAATTAATTGGATATGTGTTTCTACTTGTGGGAGCTACGTACGCACGAGGTGACGAGAGTCCATGCGTAGCTACTATTAGGCTTAAGTCCGGGTAGTCTAGGACCCAAAAGCATGCTTTACTTGAAATACTTATAACTTCATTGTCAATTTAAAAATACTTAAATCATATCGAACTTGGCAAATGAATTTCTAAGAAGTTAAACATCATTTTCTTGACCGTTAAAAGAGAAATTGTCATTTCCTTGAGTAATTATTTTCCTGATGAAATCTTGATTGACTGTTTGAATGTGTGTATCTATGAGTACCTGCGTCGCATGTATGATTTGCGAGCGGGGTAACTCTTTTATTTATATTTGATCGCATTGCACGTATGATTCGCGAGAGGGGTAATAGATACATCTATGGTTCGCGCCATTCGACCCTCCTGCAGTGCACATTTTATTATTATGTTGTATCAGGCCGTATGACTTCGGCATGATTTGCGCATGCTTGTATTGCTTACCTTGAGATTTACAAAATTGGGTATTGTCTCCATGGCCTGAGATAAATTAATAAATGATGAATTATGAACTTGGAAATTTCTATTAACCAAACAATTGTTTACCTGCTTCATGCTTATTGAGTTTGCAGTCACCTTATAAGATCCACGATTTTTCACATTATTGTTATATTATTATTGGACCACTAGTAAGTGTCAAAGTCGACCTCTCGTCACTACTTCTTCGAGGTTAGACGAGATACTTACTGGGTATGCATTGCTTTCGTACTCATACTACACTTGATGTGCATTTTTGTTCTATATGAACATATATGTCTAGTGTCCTCATTGGGCGTAACGGGATCTCTCTAGACGACCCTCAACCAGCAGAGTCTCCTTCAAAGTATTGTACTTTTTTTTCTATCCAATTTGTATTCCGGACAGTTATTGTATTACATTTTATTTCCTAGAAACTTGCTTATGCACTTGTGACACCGGGTTCTGGGATGACTATGGCATTATTCAGTATTTAAATTTTTTTAAAGACACCATTATTTTCTTGGTTAAGTTCATTATTTATTGTTTAATGTAAGGAAAAGAAATGATTTCAAAAATACTAAAATGAGAAATTTATTTAACTTCTTAGTGTTAGCTTGCCCGAGAAGTGGTGTCCGGCGCCATCACGACCCATAGTGGATTTTGGGTTGTGACAACAAGGTATCAGAGCACTAGGTTCCCTTAGGTCTCACGAGTCATGAGCAAGTCTAGTAGAGTCTTGCGGATCGGTACGGAGACGTCTATACTTATCTTCGAGAGGCTACACGACTGTTAGGAGCACTTCCCTTCTTGATTCCTCATCGTGCGATTTGATTCCTTTGAGGCTTATGCCTTTTTCTCTTTCCTACTGAATCTTATGCGACGCGAAGTGCTTATTATAAATTGGGAATTGAGGAATTTTAATGGTACTATAGATGTGGTGCGGGATGCTTCTCCTTGCGTAGTTGTTTGGGCTATTGTTGTCGCCTTGCAGAAGGAACTTCGCGGTGTGCGGTGGTTCAGGATCAAATCGGTATTTGTAATGTTGATGGCTCGAAAAAGATGATCTTCAGAAAGGTTTAAAATAGTAGAGATCTGTTGGTGCAAGTGCTACAGAGATAAATATTGATTTAAGGCAACAACTGGGCAGTGGTTAAATTTCTAGAAGGCCAGGTGTAAGAAGCGAAGGTCAAGTAGTTTCTTAAAGGAGTAAGTTTGACCAAAGTGGGAGAGTGTCAGAGTAGCATATGGGTTTAGTGGCAGGGTAACTACACACCTTGAGGAAAGTGGAGCGATTTTGGAATTTTAGTGGATGACGATTGGGTCTACAGGCTTAATTTGAAATTTTGGCTATTTATGGCGGGAGATTGGATGCAACAGAAAGGAGTTGTTTGATATGAAGAAGGATCTAACATGACTTTGGATTTGGAGGTATTGTCGCACATTCAGTTGATGTCCATAAGGAGCGAACGGACTTGTGCAATTAGTGAATTAGCATGGGCTCGGGATGGGTTATTGATGTAGTAGTGATTGTACCCCGTGTAGCAATGTTGGAAGATGTCGGAATATAAATTCCACAGGTGGATTATCTCCTGTGAGCAGGTCAGCGGTCGCATAGTTGGCAAAGCTTTTGCGAAGATTTCTACTGACGACCCTTTAAGAGGTCGAATAGGTGAATGTTGCTAGAGATGCAGAGTGTTTATGAAGTGCTAACAGAAGGATTTCGATGAATTGGTTGTTGGATTGCATGGTCATATGTTTATGAGATTTGTGGTTGTCGGTATATTGGTGAGTTATTGCAGCTAAGGGAAAAGAATATAAGCAGTAATTTGAGCAAATGATTTGATAAATGTATGCTATAATTGGCCTTATTGACTCATGTTCAAGCTTTGGGAAGATTCAGGGCTTGTGCTTTGTACAAAGGTGATTTATAAGGGAAGTGATTCAGTTAGGTTCTTCATTGAGATGGCTGTTCATGCGCCAACAAAGATTTGGAGTTGATTATATTCAGGACCAAGCTAGAGTGGGTGACTCTCAACAAAGGTCCCAGTGAATTCGAAGGTTAAAGATACAGTGCCTAAGAATTTCGAGCCTGCTGTTTTGGTTAAGAACCGAGCTTTTTTAGTGGTTTATGATAAGAGGCACGGAATGTCCTATGATATTTTCGACTTGTAGTGCAGCATTTGGAAAAAAAGAGAAAATGACTTCTGATTCGTAGAAGAATTATCTTAATGGGTGTATCAGTTGAAGATGCGAATGTGCGTGCAAGGAGGGTATAAAACGGTTCATGGTTTGGAGACAATGTACTCTCGTGGAATGGGGGTCACTCAAGATGAGTGCGTATTTAGGTTGGTGATGTGATAAGTAGAGCTATTATTATCTCTAAGGCAAGATAAGGATGAATTAGAAGAAGTTAGATTGGCTAGCCATGGTTGAATTGGCATAATGGGGGCGATGATCAGTCCCTTCAATGTAATTAAGTTATGCATGTGATTTGTGGCGGTGCTTGCGAGGTTTGATGTCCGCCGTAATTGATTCTATTTGGAAGTATTCTAGTATTATGGCCTATTATATGTTGGCAGATCTTGGAAGGGTTATGGCGGTTTAGACTACTACGTGAGGATTCGAATGTTCTACGGTTATATGAATTCACTCGCGTGTTACTATTGCATATTGGCTTGTTAGCTGTAGTGAGCAGTATGAAATTTGAAAGTGAGGATCAAGGTTGCTGTTCGGTGTTTGACAAGAATGTTGCGAGCTCGGATGAGCAGGAATGGGATTTGCATGTTTGGAGTAAGCTGGTATTGTCTTCAGCGTCACCTGAGAATGGTATTTTGTGTCGGGGGCTTTGCATCTTGGTTACAAATTCTTGATATGATTTACAACATTAGTGTGATCGGTGGCACGGATGTGCAGACTTGTTACCTAGTGTGGAAGGTCGTGGGAGCATACACCCCGAGAAAATTGTATAAGCGTGACATGTTGTCACCTGATTGATTGAAGATTTAAATCAAGTGTGATGATTGTGGTAATATCACTAATTTAAAAATTTATACCTGAAGGGCACTTAGTTTATTGGGCTCTAGACTGTGGACGTTTGCTCCAGATATGAGGGTTATTCTTGTGAGCTATGGCAAAAGGGGGTTATTATGGACCCTAGAAAGGTTAATAGTCTAGTACGATGCGATTAGAATTGGCTTGAGGTTGGTGAGTGGATTTAAATATGAATATGGGCTCTATATCAGGCCAGATGTGTTCATTTCAGCATAGCATTCCTTATGGAGGAGTATTCGAACGTTGGATGTTATTTCATTGTCGGCTATTTCATGTAATACTATATGGTGCCGTGTGAGTTGTGAAATGGCTTAGTAAATTTCTTATGTCTTGAGGTTCTGTGTAGCGATGGTGTTATGTGAGCAGGATGACTCTTGAGATTCAGATCATATATTATACCTCAGTTGTGCTTGAGTTTTGTAGCTTATGGCGTTATATGTTTCCCCAGGGATGGTATTATGCACTTAGCGTGCTTGTGACCGATATTCGGTATTTTGTAGTAATAAGCAATTTAGCTCGGTGTGCATCTACTTATATGAATTTTATGTGTGGATCGGGTGGCATGCCACCACGGGTATGCTGTTTGGATCGGGTTGCACGCCGCAATAGTGAGATATTCAGTACAGTCCCATATATCTATCCTTGTGTGTTTTGTTTCTTATTACCTGTGGATGGTTCATAACATCCCTTCGATTGATTAATTAGTCGCGTAGGCTGAGTAGTTCTTTCTAGAGTTCATTTTCCCTATATTTATATATCATTCGAGCTGGTAGCTTGTTGGCTCATTATGGCATCATATGCGAATTTTGGTTATTTATAAATATAGGACCCAAAAGCATGCTTTATTTGAAATACTTGTAACTTTATTGTCAATATATAATTCTTAAATCATATCGAACTTGGCAAATGAATTTCTAAAAAGTTAAACATCATTTTCATGACCGTTAAAAAAGAAATTGTCATTTCCTTGAGTAATTGTTTTCCTGATAAAATCTTGATTGACTGTTTGAATGTGTGTATCTATGAGTACATGCGTCACATGTATGATTTGCGAGCGGGGTAATAGATGCATCTATGGTTCGCGACATTCGACCATCTGGCAATGCATATTTTATTATTATGTTGGATCGGACCGTATGACCTTAGCATGATTTGCACATGCTTGTATTTCTTGCCTTTAGATTTACAAAATTGGGTATTGTCTCCCTGGCCTAAGATATGCTAATAAATGATGAAATATGAACTTGGAAATTTCTATTAACCAAAGAATTGTTTACCTGCTTCATGCTTATTGAGTTTGCAGTCACCTTATTATGATCCATGATTTTTCACATTATTGTTATATTATTATTGGACAACTAGTAAGTGTCAAAGTTCACCTCTCGTCACTACTTCTTCGAGGTTAGACATGATACTTACTGGGTACACATTGCTTTCGTACTCATACTACACTTGCTGTGCATTTTTGTTGCACATGCACATGTATGTCTAGGGGCCTCGTTGGGCACAACGGCATGGTTGATACAGAGACTTTGGTGAGCTGCATCTCTTGAGATGACCCGCAGCCAGTAGAGTCTCCTTCAGAGTATTGTTCTTTCTTTTCTGTCCAATTTGTATTCCGGACAATTATTGTATTACATTTTATTTCCTAGAAACTTGCTCATGCACTTGTGACACCGGGTTCTGGGATGACTATGGGATTATTCAGTATTTAAATTTGTTAAGGACACCATTATTTTTCTCGGTTAAGTTCATTATTTATTTTTTAATGTAAGAAAAAGAAATAATTTCAAAAATAATAAAATGAGGAATTTATTTAACTTCATGGTGTTGGCTTGCCTAACAAGTGGTGTCTGGCGCCATCACGACCCTTAGTGGATTTTGGGTCGTGACAACCTTAGTGAAATATCGTTCGCTTATAAAAATAATCTATTTTATACTAGACAAAATAGTCATTTAATTATTTTTCTAATTTTTATGACAATCAACTATTATTACACTCTTTTTTGTTTGAACTATGTAATAAGTCATAATATTTAAAACTTTAATCGATTTAATTTTTAGCATTTTAATTCGAATAAACACATAAAAAAAGAATACTAGCTTTCTACAACTTACCTTAAATATAAAAACCAAATTGAGGGATTGAGACGAGGCACACGCACAACGCGCACACTTTGAAAACTAGTGAGTTTTAAATGAGTATCCCTTGATTGTTGCCTCTTAATTTAGTAAATCCCGAAAAATCCTCATAATTCCTTACTTGCCGAAATAAACCCTAATCTTTCTAAAGGAGTTTCCTCTCTCTCTTTGAAATCAACCCTCTTTCTACACCGATTCTGTAAAGGTTTTTTCTTCTAAAGCTCATAATATTCTCTAACAATGGCGAAGAAAGGGATTAATTTTTTTAATCGATTTAAATTTTGCCATGGCTGGAGTTTGGAGCTTTTTTGGGCTTTCCCTTTTCTTGTTGGTGTTCCGACTGTGGGCTAGCAGTAGATGTATATTAATTATTTTAATGGATTGTTCAAATTGAAATTGTCAATAGATAAATTTTGAAGTTGTTGACTCTCCATCGTTGACAACCACTAAAAAGCTTTGAAGCTTTGAATTTGAATTTAGATTTTTAAAAAATATTTTTTGTTCGGATTTGGTGTTATTGCAAACGATTGGGAATATTATATGGAGTTTATATCTCGATTTTGAGGGTATTTGGTGAAGATTAGATTTGATTTGGCTGGATTTTCAGATTAAAATTCGAAGAAGAAAACATACCACATACTAAATATATACAAAAGATATATTGTATAAAATATGTATGGAAATTGTATTTAAGTTGTATGATGTTGTAGTTGTATTTAATTGGGTAAGAATTATGTATGAAAGTTATAGATAAGTTCTAAATAAGTTATATACTATATAATTAGTTGTATGAAATTTATTTTAGTATGTACGTCGTTATAGATATATCAAATTTTGTATTAAATTTGTATGAAATTTATTTTTAATTTGTATGATACTGTACCATGCATTATTCTTTTCTTAAAGGTAATTATGACAAAGAGAGGAAGAGTTGCGCTAATTATGGCTTAAAATAGGTAACACACAACTGGAATGAATCTTGTTTAGATGGAAGAAAAATTTGAACTTCATTCCCTTCAGTTACACCTTTTTCCAAGAAAAACATTCCCTAAATTAAAGTATTAATAATGGATTGTATATAAATAAATTGTAAGAAAAACTTATTTAGGGCGGATAATATATAAAACTTGAATAATTTTAATAAATAAATTTTAAATATTGTATATGTAATGACCCGACCGGTCGTTTTGAGATCTATTGCGTCGTTCAGCAGTTTGAGGCTATGAACAGCTTCACTTCAGGTATTATGACTTGTACGCGTGGTTGGAATTGAATTCTGGAAAGTTCGGAGTTCATTTAGAAAGAAAATTCCCATTTGGAAAGCTTTAAGTTGGAAGAATTGACTAAGATTGGATTTTTGAGTAAACGACCTCAGAATCGGGATTCGAAGGTTCCAACAGGTTCGCATGATGATTTTGGACTTGGAAGTATGTCCAGATCGGATTTTGGAAGACCCGGGAACATTTCGACACCTATTGTGGAAGTTGGCATTTTTGAAAGAATTTCATAAATTTGGGTTGAAGTGCATTTTAGTATTTTCGATGTCCGTTTGGGATTTCGAGTCTGGGAATAGCTTCGTATGGTGATTCTGTCTTGGGAGTGCGATCGGAAGTGAATTCGGAGGTCCGTGGGTAATTTTGGAGTCATTTGGCTAAAGATAGAAATTAAAAGGTTTCTGAGTAGTTTGACCGGAAGTGAACTTTTTGATATCGGGGTCAGATTCCGATTTCAAAAGTTGGAGTAGTTCCATAATGTCAAATATAACTTTTGTGCAAGATTTGAGGTCAATCGGATGTGATTTGATAGGTTTCGGCATCGAATATTGAAGTTTGAATTTCTCAAGTTCATCAAATTTGATTTGGGGTGTGATTCATGATTTTAGCGTCGTTTGATGTGATTTGAGGCCTCGAGCAAGTCCGTAATGTGTGTTTGGACTGGTCGGGGTCTTGGGGGCCTCGGGTGGATGGATGGTTAACAGATCGATTGGGACTTAAAGGAGGAGCTGAAGGGGGTCTGATTGCTGGTGTAACCGCTCCTGCAGAGACTTCACCGCAGAAGCGAGGAAGGGAACCGCATAATCGGCTAGAAGTGAAGGGGTCAGAGGCCACAGGTGCAATGAAATTTCCGCACATGCGATATCGCATATGCGGTCTGGGCAGCGCAGAAGCGGACTAGGGAAGCTGGAGTTTTCCTACAGAACCAGAATTTGAACCACACCTGCGGAATCGCAGAAGCGGTCAAGTGACCGCAAGTGCGAAGGTTGCTGGACAGAAGAGGATTTTATAAAAACAGAGATTTGGTTAATTTCCTTCTATTTTCACTTGTTTGGACGATTTTTGGAGAGTTTCAAGTGAGAGTTTTCATCATCAACGACAAGGTAAACTATCCCCACCTATCTTGAGTTAAATACATTGATTATGTATGGGTTTTAGCATGAAAATTGGTAGAAACTTGGGGTTTGAGGGAAAACCTAGAAAATTGGTATTCTTGGATTTTGACCACGATTTTGGGCATGAAATTAAGAGTAAATTCCATATTTGAGTTCGTGAGGTTATGGGTAAACTTTATCTTCGAAACATTTCGGAATCCGGGCATGTGGGCCTGAGGGCGATTTCATCAACTTTTCACGCGGAGTTGGGATTTTATATAAATTGAATATTTATGAATATTAGGGTGTATTTTCATTGGTTTGCTCGTTATTTGGCTAGTGTTAGAGCGTTAGGGCATCGGTTTGAGTCGTCAGAAGGGCTTAGAAGCCGGTCATTGGACTTCGAAGCGAGTTAAGTCTCCTTTCTAACCTTGTATGAGGGAATTGTCCCCATAGGTGAAATAATTGATTATGTGCTTCTATTTGTGGGGGCTATGTACGTACGAGATGACGAGAGTCCGTGCGTAGCTACTATTTTATTTAAGTTCGGGTAGTCTAGGACCCAAAAACATTCTATACTTGGAATATTTGTATTCTTATTGACAGATTGAATTGCTTAAATCACATAGAATTAGTAAATGAGTTTCTAAAAAGATTAAACTTCATTTTCTTAAATTGCTAAAAGAGAATTGGCTTTTCTTTGGATAATTGTTCCCTGATGACTTCTTGATTGACTGGCTGTGTGTGTTTTATTTTGGAATGGGCCGAACACCCTGGCAGATTAAATAGATGCATCTACGGTTCGCGCCATTCGACCCTCTAGTAGTGCACAGGTTAAATATTTGTTGGATCGGACCGTGCGACCTCGACATGATTTGCGCATGTTTGTAATGCTTGCTTGAGATCTACAAATTGATATTGTCTCCTGGCCTGAGATAAATTGATAAATAATGGATTATAAATTTGGAGACTCCTAAATGTAAAAAGGTTGTTTAATTTATTCTTGACATACTTGAGTTTACTGCCGTGTTAATGACTCCATGATTATTCGCATTATTAATATATTATTACTGGACCACTAGTAAGTGTCGAAGTCGACCTCTCGTCTCTACTTCTTCAAGGTTAGACGGGATACTTACTGGGTACACATTGTTTTCGTACTCATACTACACTTGCTGTGCATTTTGTTGCACAGGTTCATGTGTGGCTAGTGACTTAGTGGCGTAGCGGCATGGATGAAGCGGGGACCTAGGTGAGCTGTCTTTTGCGAGACGATCTGCAGCCAGCAAAGTCTCCTTTCGAGTATTGTACTATATTTTTCATTTCTGTCCAATTGTATTCTGGACAGTTATTGTATTTTATTCCATAATGCTCATGCGCTTGTGATACCGGGTTCTGGGTTGATTATGGAGTATTTTGTATTAACTTCTAAATATTTTTCTTTAATTTGAAATGATTATCTTTTACTAGTAATATTGAAGGAAAAATCATAGTTTTCAAACTTATTAAAGCGAGAATTTAATTAAATATTTATGGTTGGCTTGCTTGACAGCGGTGTCCGGCACCATCACGACCCTTAGTGTATTTTGGGACATGAAAACATGATATCAGAGCACTAGGTTCCCTTAGGTCTCATGAGTCATGAGCGAGTCTAGTAGAGTCTTACGGATCGGTGCGGAGACGTCTGTATTTATCTTCGAGAGGCTACAGGGCTGTTAGGAGCACTTCCCTTCTAGATTCCTCATCGTGCGGTTTGGTTCCTTTGAGGATTATGCCTTTATTTCCTTCCTATTCAATCTTATGCGACGTGGAGCGCTTGTTATCCATTGGGAATTGAGGAATTGTAATGGTACTACAGATGTGGTGCGGGATGTTTCTCCCTGCATAGTTGATTGGGCTATTGTCATTGCCTTGCGGAAGGATATCTTGTCATTTCAGCTCAGTAGTTGTACTTCTGAGAACTTTGAGGCTATGCACAGGTTGTTATGATTGCTCATGATTGGTTATCACACGATATAGACGTGATGGTAGGATACTTGCCCATGTGTCAGGGCAGTGAATGACTTGAATGGAGATCTACTCAGTGCACGATTCAGAGATTCAATATTTTATTTTCGGTGGAGGAAAAACAATTGGCCTATGAATGTCCCGATTTGGATTGACGGGGTAACGAGACTTAGTGTTTTCAAGTGTGGTGGAATTTTTATCTGCGAGGTGGTATCGTCGTCCTCGATTGAATATGTTAAGTTCGCCGGTGTTATGGTTTTCTTCAATTCGCCTTTGGGGAAGGGCATCGTGAAACGATAATGGGGAGGCGACTGTTAGAGATTGCGGTTTGCGGTGGTTCATGATTGAATTGATGTTTCTAATATTGACGGCTCGAGAAAGATGATCTTCGGGGAGGTTCAAAGTTAGTAGCGACCTATCTGTTCAAGTGCTACTGGGGTAGATTTTGATATAAGGCATCAGTTGAGCAGCAAAGGATAAGGAAGGACATGTGGAAAGTGCCATACGGTGGTTAAATTTCTAGAAGGCCAAGTGTAAGAAGCGAGAGTCAAGTAGTTACTTAAAGAAGAGGGGTTTGGCCAAAGTGGGAGAGTGGAAGAGCAGCACGTGGATTCAGTGGCAAGATGACTACACCCCCTTGAGGAAAGTTTGGAGTGGTTTGGGAATTTTAGTGGACGGTGAATGGGTCTACGAGCTTAATTTGAAATATTGGCTAGCATACGACGGGAGATTTGATATGATGGAAATGAGCTGCTTGATATGAAGAAGGGTACAATATAACTTTGAATTGGAAGATATTGTCGCACATTTGGTTGATGTCCACGAGGAGTGAATGGACTTGTGTAGCTGGTGAATGAGCACGGGCTCAGGTGGGTTATCTCCCGTGAGTAGGTCAGCGGTCACGTGATTGGTAAAGCTCATGCGAAGGATTTTACTGGCTATTCAGCAAGAGGTTTAATATGTGAATGTTGCTAGAGATTCAGAGTGTTCATGAAATGCTAACGGAAGGATTCCGAGGAATCTGGCGGTTTAATTGCGCAAGGTCATATCAATAAGAGATAAAGAATCTTGGGAGGGGTTTCAGAGTTGTGTAATAGTGGCTTCAAGCTAAGTGGGAGAGTCCCACCGCCTACGGTTGGATTGCATGGTCGTGTATTTGTGAGATTTTTGGTTATTAGCATATTGATGGGTTATTTCAGCTAAGGGAAAAGAACATAAGAGGTAATTTGAGCAAAGAAATTGTTAAAGGTGTGCTATGGTTGGCCTTATTGACTCATGTTCAAACTTGGGGCAGGATTCGGGATTTAGGCCTTGTATAGATGCGGGTTAAAAGGAAAGTGATTCGGTCGGGTGCTTCATCGAGAGGGTGTTCATGTGTTAAAAGATTCATGGAGTTGATTATATTCGGGACCAAGTCAGAGTGGGTGTCTCTCAACAACGGTCCTAGGGGATTCAAAAGTTAAAGTGTGGTGCCTAATGATTTCAAGCCCATAAGTATGGTTAAGAATCGAGCTTTTGCAGCAGATTATGAAAAAAAGGCTTGGAATGTTTTATGATATCTTCGACTTGCAGTGTAACATTTGGGGTAATGAGAGAAAACAACTCTGGATTCATGGAGGAATTATCAGAATGGATGTACCAGTTGAGATTCGAATATGCGCACAAGGAAGGTATGAGGTGGTTCATGGGATTTGAGACAACATGTTCTCGTGTTGCAAGGCCACTCAAGATGAGTGCGGATTTAGGTCGATGATGTGAGGAATAGAGCTATTATTCTCTCTAAGGCAAATTAAGGATGAATTAGAATAATTTAGATTGGTTAACAATGGTTGAATCGGCATAATAATGGCAGTGATCAGTTCCTTCAGCGTGATTAAGTTATGTATGTGATTCGTGACGGTGCGTGCCAAGCTAGACGACCGCCGTAATCGATTTTATTGGAAGTATTCAAGTATTATGGCCTGTTATGTGTAGGCGGATCCCAGAAGGGTTATGGTGGTATAGACCACTACTTGAGGATTTGCATGTTCTACGGTTATGAAAATTTACTCGTGTGTTTCTATAGTTCTCTCAAAATGAGTTAAGTAAAATGTTTTTATATGATGAAGTGTTTACCCTATTAGTGGTTCAGGAGTTATGATGAAATTCTGGCACTATCGCATATTGACATGTTAAGTGCAGTGAGCAGTATGAAATTTGAAAGTGAGGATCAAGGTTGCGGGTCGGTGTTAGCAAGGACGTCCCGAGCTCGGATGAGCAGGAGAGGGATTTGAATGTTTAGAGTAAGCTGGTATTGTCTTCAGCGTCACTTGAGATCGGTGTTTGTGTATGAGGCTTTGTATCCTGGTTATGGATTCTTGATTTGCTTTACAACATTAGTGTGATCGGTAGTATGAATGTGTAGACTTGTTATCTAGTGCGGAAGGTCGTGGGAGCGTACCTCACGGGAATATTGTAAAAGTGTGACATGTAGTCACTTGATTGATTGAAGAATTAACCCAAGTATGAAGATTGTGGTGATATAGCTAATTTGAGAATTTATGCTTGGAAGGCACTCGATTTATTGGGTTGTGGACTGTGGAGGTTTACTCCGATTATGATGGTTGTTCTCGTGGGTTATGAGAAAAAATGGGTTATTATGGACCCATGAAAGGTTGTTAGCCTAGTGCAATGCAATCAGAATAGGCTTGAAGTCTGTGGATGGACTAAAATATGAATGTGGGCTCTATATTAGGCCAGATGTGTTCATTTTAGCATAGCGTCCCTTATGGAGGAGTATTCGAACGTGGGATGTTGTTTCGTCGTCGGCTATTTCATGTAATATTACATTGTGCCGTGTGAGTTGTGAAACAACTTGGAAAATTTCTTATGCATTGAGGTTTCACGTAGCGATGGTGTCATATGAGCAGGATGGCTCTTGAGATTCAGATCATATATCACACCTTAGTTGTGCTTGAGTTTTGTAGCTTATGGCGGTATATGTCTCTCAAGGGTTAGTATTATGCATTTAGCGTGTTTGTGATCGATATTCGGTATTTTGTTGTAATGACCAATTTAGCTCGATGTGTATCTCCTTATGTGAATTTTATGTATGGATCGGGTGGCACCCCACCACGGGTATGTTATTGGGATTGGGTAGCACGCCACAACAGTGTGATGTTGAGTACAGTTTCTATATTTTATTTTTGTGTGTTCTATTTCCCATTTTATGAGGAAAGTTCGTATTTGTTGCGTGAGTTGAGTAGTCCCTTCTAGAGTTCATTTTCCTTATGTATCATCTTCGAACTGGTAGCCTATTAGCACATTTTGGCATCATGTGAGACTTTTGGTCAGGTCGGGGGTGGCTTATTGCCTGAGCAGTTCATACTGGGTGAGACGAGATTATGGGATCTAGGATCAGTGCAATCAGATTATTTGAAGTGTATTAAAGAGAAATTACCATTATTTGGTTTAGAATGAGGTGATGGTTCTTGTCCGGAGTTTAAATACAATAATTGTTGATTCGGCAGTGGTTATGAATTTCTACGCACATCTTCCGTCATGGTGGTATTGTAAGAGTTAGAGCAAGACCTATGTATGTCATGAAGTGCAATGGGAGCTCAGAATCATGGAAATTTCGGCTATTGTTATCGGAGGATGTTATTATGTTCATATGAGTTATGCAACACATAGTGTGAATTTAGAAGAGGTGTGCAACCTTGTCTCGGTGCATCGTGCAGTGACTGATATGGTGTTCATATGTTGGAAGCAGGCCTGGCGGAGGATTTAGGATGTTGAAACTATGCTCTAAGGCTTATTTGCCTAAATAAAAGAGAATATCTTCAGATTTGATCGAGCTAATGTGCTCAACTAAGTTGTGGTAGCACGGGTAGGTGCTCGGGGTATTAAACAACGATATCGGGCATCTCAAGCGCAATTCTTAGCACGTTCGAGGACGAACGTATGTTTAAGTGGGAGAGAATGATACGACCCGACCGGTTGTTTTGAGCTCTAGTGCATCGTTCAGCAGTTCGAGGCCATGAGCAGCTTCACTTCAAGTATTATGACTTGTACGCGTGGTTGGAATTGAATTCCGGGAAGTTCGGAGTTAATTTGAAAAGAGAATTCCCATTTCGAAAGCTTTAAGTTGGAAGAATTGACTAAGATTGGATTTTGAGTAAACGACCTCGGAATCAGGATTCGAAGGTGCCAACAGGTTCGTATGATAATTTCGAACTTGGGAGTATGTTCGGATAGGGTTTTGGAAGACCCGGGAACGTTTCAACACCTATTGTGGTAGTTGGTATTTTTGAAAGAATTTCATAAGTTTGGGTTGAAGTGCATTTCAGTATTTTCGATGTCCGTTTGGGATTCCAAGTCTAGGAATAGCTCTTTTGGTGATTCTGCTGTTGGAAGCGTGACCGGAAGTGAATTCGGAGGTCCGCGGGTCATTTTGGAGTTATTTGGCTAAAAATAGAAATTTGAAGGTGTTTGAGTAGTTTGACCGGAAGTAGACTTTTTGATATCGGGGTCTGATTCTGATTCTGAAAGTTGGAGTAATTCTGTAATGTCGAATATGACATGTGTGCAAGATTTGAGGTCAATCGGATGTGATTTGATAGGGTTCGACATTGAATGTTGAAGTCTGAATTTGTCAAGTTCATCAAGTTTGATTTGGGGTGTGATTTGTGATTTTAGCATTGTTTGATGTGATTTGAGGCCTCGAGCAAGTCCGTAATGTGTGTTGGGACTGGTTGGTGTGATTGGACGGGGTCCCGGGGGCCTCGGGTTGATTCCGAATGGTTAACGGATCGATTGGGACTTAAATGAGGAGTTGAAGGGGGTCTGCTTGCTGGTGTAACTGCTCCTGCGGAGGCTTCACCGCACAAGCGGCCCCAGGTGCAAAGGAATTTCTACACCTGCGAGATCGCAGATGCGATCTGGGTGGCACAGAAGCGGACTGGGGCAGTTGGAGGTTTCCCGTATAAACGAAATTTGAACTGCACCTGCAGAACCGCGAAAGCGGTCAAGTGACTGTAGGTGCGAAGGTCGTTGGGCAGAAAAGGATTTTATAAAAACGGATATTTGGTTCATTTCCTTCCATTTTCTCTTGTTTGGATGATTTTTGGAGAGCTTCAAGTGAGAGTTTTCATCATCAACGGCAAGGTAAGCTATCCCCACCTATCTTGAGTTAAATACATTGATTATGTATGATTTTTAGCATGAAAAATGGTAGAAACTTGGGGTTTGAGGGAAAACCTAGAAAATTGGTATTCTTGGATTTTGACCACGATTTTGGGCATGAAATTAAGAGTAAATTACATATTTGAGTTCGTGAGGTTATGGGTAAACTTTATCTTCGAAAAATTTCGGAATCCGGGCATGTGGGCCTGAGGGCGATTTCGTCAACTTTTCAAGCGGAGTTGGGATTTTATATAAATTGAATATTTATGAATATTAGGGTGTATTTTCATTGGTTTGCCCGTTATTTGGCTAGTTTTGGAGCGTTTGGGCATCGTTTTGAATCGTCGGAAGGGCTTGGAAGCTGGTCATTGGACTTCGAAGCCAGGTAAGTCTCCTTTCTAACCTTGTAATAGGGAATTGTCTCCATTGGTGAAATAATTAGTTATGTGCTTCTATTTGTGGGGGCTACGTACGTACAAGGTGATGATAGTCCATGCGTAGCTACTATTATGTTTAAGTCCGGTTAGTCTAGGACCCAAAAGCATGCTATACTTGTAATATTTGTAATCTTATTGACAGGTTGAATTGCTTAAATCACATCAAATTAGTAAATGAATTTCTAAAAAGATTAAACTTCATTTTCTTAAATTGCTAAAAGAGAATTGGCTGTTGTTTCGATAATTGTTCCCTGATGACTTCTTGATTGACTATATGTGCGTGTTTAATTTTGGAACAGGACGAACACCCCGGTAGATTAAATAGATACATCTATGGTTTGCGCCATTCGACACTCTGGCAGTGCACAGTTTAAATACTTGTTGGATCAGATCGTGTGACCTCGACTTGATTTGCGCATGTTTTTAATACTTGCTTGAGATCTACAAATTGATATTGTCTCCCTGGCCCAAGATAGATTGATAACTAATGGATTATAAATTTGGGAACTCCTAAATGTAAAAAGGGATGTTTACTTGTTTCTTGACTTACTTGAGTTTACTGCCATGTTAATGAATCCATGATTATTCGCTTTATCAATATATTATTACTCGACCACTTGTAAGTATCGAAGTCGACCTATCGTCTCTACTTCTTCGAGGTTAGACGGGATACTTACTGGGTACACATTGTTTTCGTACAAATACTACACTTGCTATGCATTTTGCTACAGAGGTTCATATGTGGCTAGTGGCTTAGTGGCGTAGAGGCATGGTTGATGCGGGGACCTAGGTGAGCTACCTTTTGCGAGACGATCCGCAGCTAGTAGAGTCCCCTTCAGAGTATTGTACTATATTTTTCATTTTATCCAATTGTATTCCGGACAGTTATTGTATTTTATTCCATTACCTAGTAAATGCTCATGCACTTGTGACACCGGGTTCTGGGATGATTATGGGATATTTTGTATTAACTTCTAAACATTTTTCTTTAATTTGAAATGATTATCTTTTACAAGTAAAATTGAAGGAAAAATCACAGTTTTCAAACTTATTAAAACGAGAATTTAATTAAGTATTTATGGTTGGCTTGCCTGACAGCGGTGTCCGGCGCCATCATGACCCTTAGTGGATTTTGGGTTGTGACAGTATGAGAAAGAAAAAACATTATAAAGATATCATTCCCGTTATTCTTTGAGTATTGAAGCTGAAGGTGGCATTGTTGAGTGACGACAACCGTCATCAGCATTGTCAGCATTACGCTCCGAAAATTCAAAATTATATCTCATGCTAAAATGCTATACTCCTACTCACTTCTCCTTTGGGGTTTTGGATTCTCCCGCTGCTAAAGCAAAAGGAAATTATTGTCATTTTGTTATGAATAAAATTGTAACTAGAGTGAATGTCTATCTTATAAAGAGTTTTACTTTGTAGATAAGTCATTTTTTCTCTATAAATAGAGGGGTCTTATCCTATTGTAAATTATCCCAAAATTCAAGAAGAATTACTATCTCTTTCTCTGCAATATTATTCTTCTACTTTTATTGTTTTATTACACGTTATCAGCACTAGACTCTACTGTCTCAAAAAGCTCTTTGAGAAGATTAAGGTATAACTTTTCTCCTCGTTTTAATTATGACTGACATTATAAAAATAAAGTTCGTTGCTCTTGAAATTTCGGGCAAGAACTATATGACATGGGTTTTGGATGCTGAAATCCATTTAGATGCAATGGGTCTTGGAGACGTTATTAAAGACAAAAATAAAACATCCACCGAAGACTGTGTAAGGCCTTAATTTTCTTGCGCCATCACCTTGATGAAAGGTTTAAAATATAATATCTCACAATTAAAGATCCAATTGTTTTGTGGAATGTCTTAAATGAAAGATATAACAACATAAAGTTGGTCACTCTTCCACAAGCACGATATGATTGAGCTCATCTGAGGCTCCAAAACTTTAAGTCTGTTTTTGAATATAATTCTGCGATGTTCAGAATTACTTTTAAATTGAAACTCTGTGGAGATACTATCTATGATATGCTTGAAAAAATGTTTACAACGTTTCATGCCTCCAATATGGTCCTGCAACATGTGATGACCCGACCAGTTGTCTCATGAGTTATCGCTCTGTTTTCCCCATTTCTGCTTCTTTATGCTTTGTTTATCTGTGTTATGTGGTATCGGGTTGGTTGGATCGAATCCAAAATGATTTTGGAAAGGTTTGAGACACTTAGTCTCTTTTGAGGAAGCTTAAGTTGGAAAAGTCAACTGGATGTTGACTTATGTGTCACATGGCTCGGATGTGAGTTCCGATGGTTCGGATAGCTTTGGGAGGCGATTTGGGACTTAGGAGCGCGATCGGAATGAGTTTTAGAGGTTCGGAGTAGATTTAGGCTTGAATTGGCGAAGTTGATATTTTAGCGATTTCCGGTTGGTAGGCGAGATTTTGATATAGGGGTAGGAATGGAATTCTGAGAGTTGTAGTAGCTCCGTTGTGTCATTTGGGATGTGTGTGCAAAATTTAAGGTCATTCGGAGGTGGTTTGGTTGGGTTTTTGATCAAAAGCGTAATTTTGAAGATTTTGGAATTCTTAGGCTTGAATCCGATGTGTTTTGGTTAATTTGATATTGTTTGAGGTTCTTGAAGATTTGTAGAAGTTTAAATAAGGTTTTAGGATATGTTGGCGCCTTTGGTTGAGGTCCCGGGGGCCTCGGGTGAGTTTCAGATGGTCAATCAGACCATTTCATGAAGTTTGGAGTTGCAGATTTGCAGGTTCAGCTGTTGCAGAGATCTCCTCTTCATGATCGCGTAGGGGGTCTCACGATCACGTAGAAGCTTTTGAGGGGCAGTCCAGTTCATTCTTCGCATTCGCGAAGGTTGAGTCGCGATCGCATAAGGTGGAGAAGATGTTGATCGTGAATGCGTGGTGAAGCTCGCGTTCGCATATAGTTAAGTGGACCAGGGGTTTGACTGGGTGTTTGTTCTTTGCGAACGCGGTCCCCTGTCCGTGATTGCATAGTATGGGAAGCTTGATCATTGCGTTCGTGTAGGCTTGTACGCATTCACATAGGGTTAATTTTGGGAGCTGAGGATTTGTGCTTCGCGATCGCGAACGATGTCCCATGATCGCGATGATGGAAATTAGGCATGGGCAGATGGTTTAAAAGGTCATCTTGTCCGCGAATGTGAGGTTTATTTCTCCCATTTTTGGTTGTTTTTGGAGCTTTTTGAAGGGGATTGAAGAGGTATTCAAGGGGAATCACTTGGAGGTAATATTTTTGGACTTAACACTCGATTCTAATGTGAATTCCACCTAAATAATCACGGAAATTAAGCAAAAAATTTAATAACTAGGGCTTAGAAATTTAAACCTTTGATTGAGGATTTAAAGGACCACTTGAGGTCGGATTTCAGAACTTTTGATATGTATGAACTCGTGGGTAGATGAGGAATCTATTGATGTAAAAATTATTGAATTCCGAGACGTGGGCCCGGGGGTCGGGTTTTGGTAATTTCGGGATTTGTGTAGTATTTTGATTATTTTCGTTTGGGTTTCATTCCCTTAGCATATTTTGACGTCCTCGTTCTGATTTTGGATAGATTCGACGCGAGTGGAGGCTGATTCGAGGGGCAATGGCATCGCGAGCTAGAGATTTGACCGGTTCGAGGTGAGTAATGATCATAAATGATGTTCTGAGGGTTTGAAACCCCGAATTTCACATCGTAGTGCTATATTAAGGTGAGGCACATGCTTGATGATGAACGTTGGGTCATGAACTATTGGGGATTGTGACTTAGTCTGTCCCGGATGACTATTTTACCGCGTATTTGACTGAAATCTATTTGCTATCATCATTATTTAGGTTGAATGCCATATTTGGGCCTTGTGCCAATTATTTGAACCCTTCAGAGATTTTTACTGGTATTTCCTCACTATTTTGACTTTTTTTACCGAACTCAGTCATGTTATATTTCACAGTTTTTCGTACTCAGCAATGTTTACTCTGTTTTAACACTTAAATGATATTTTAAATGATAATTTGGGCTGAGAAACATGTTTTACTACTGCCCGAGTGGCTTGTTAGAGATTTTTAACAGAGTAAGGCCGAGGGCCTATGTTGTGAGGAAATATTTGATACTGATTATGAGGCCGAGGGCCTGAGATATGTATGCCATGAGTTGGCTTGATTGATATGAGACCGAGGTCCTAGTGATGATGCAACGAGGTGGCTTGATATTGCACTTGGGCCGTAAGAGGCCCCTTCAGGAGTCTGTATACCCCTAGTGAGCGCGGGTACCCATTGTGATGTGAGATTGAGCCCGAGGGGCTGGTATTGTTCTATGTGATTAGCCGAGGGGCTGGTATTGTTTTGAGATATTGCTCGAGGGGCGGATTTGTTGATACTGTGCCCGAGGGGAGAACCTTTGTATGTTTACATTTATAATTGACTGTCGATTACTAGTTAAATTGTTTAAAAAGGCTTTTCATGAAGTAAATTTTGAGTTAAAGGATTTTACCTATCTTTTAGTAGTTTACTATTTTAAATGGTTTTACTGGTTCATTATAGCATGTATTTGTGCCTTACGTGATTTCCTACTTTCAGTCTTTATTTACATTTGTTACTCACTGAGTTGGAGTAAACTCTTTACTCTCTGCACCCCGTGTGCATATTCAGGCGTTGTTGATCCTTCCAGTGCGAGTTGAGGGCTCCCGACAGACATTTGGAGTTCACGAGGTAGCTGCTTGGCGTCCGCAATCTAGTGTTTCTACTTATTTGTCATTTCTATCTTTTTTCCAGACATTTGTAGTAGTTATAGACTTATAGGGCTTGTAGTAGGATTTATAGATGCTCATGACTGGTGACACCCCGGTTTCGGGCTGTGTTGGGGTTATTTTCCGCAAATTATGTTTTTAACTGCTTAAACCTTGGTTTAATTGATTATGCTTATTACTGTTTTTTTAATGTTTAACTGCTTAAAGATTGAACAGGGAGTAGTTGGCTAGCCTTGTCTTCACGAGAGGCGCTATCACGACCGGGTCCGGGTTAGGGTCGTGACAATTTGGTATCAAAGCCTAGGTTACATAGGTCTCACGAGTCATGAGCAGGTTTAGTAAAGTCTCGCGGATCGATACGGAGAGGTCTGTATTTATCCTCGAGAGGCTGCAGAAGCTTTAGGAAAAACTTCATATTCTTGAAATTCCTGTCATGCGAATTTGTTGATCCGAGTACTAAACTTCTATTATTCTATTCTCTCACAGATGGTGAGGACACGTGTTGCCGGTCAGGATGGACGACCACTAGTACCACCAGCCGTAGCCACTAGAGGCCGAGGATGCGATTGTGGTCATGGCAGGGGCAAAGCAGCTAGGGCAGCACCTGCAAATCCACCAACTGCCCCAGCTTAGGATCATGTACCAGTTATGGATGCTCCAACAGCACCAACTCAGGCACCAGCTGTGCCCATTCTTATTCCGGGTCTTTAGGAGGCCTTGGCTTAGATCTTATCAGTTTGCACTGGCCTATCTCAGGCAGTTTCAGCCACTACAGCCGCAGCTACTTCTCAGGCCGGGGGAGGCAATCAGACTCCCGCCGATCGCACATGTGAGCAGTTCATGCAGGGACTTCAGACGTTGGGGGCACATCCAACCCAACCTGTTGCAGCTGCTCAGGACTATGTAGTTCCAGCTATGCCGGAGGATGAGCAGCGTAGTTTAGAGAGTTTAGTAGACTGCAGCCTCCAACCTTCAGTGGTGCAGAGGGCGAGGATGTCCAAGGTTTCTTAGATAAGAGTTAGAGGATGCTTCGTACAACAGATATTCTAGAGACCAGCAGGGCCGCTTTCACTACTTATCAGTTTTCTCGAGCTGCCTTCACTTGGTGGGATGCTTTTGAGAGGCGTAGGCCTGTTGGTGCAGCACCCCTTACCTGGCAGCAATTCTCCGTTCTCTTTCTGGAGAAGTATGTGTCGCAGTCCCGCAGAAAGAAGCTACGTAGAGAGTTTGAGTGGTTGTGTCGGGGAGAGATGACTGTGACGCAGTACGAGATGAGGTTCTCCAAGTTAGCTTATCATGCTATTTGGATGGTTCCAACAGATAAAGAGAGGAATAGTAGGTTTGTTGATGGCCTCACTTATTATCTTCGTATTCTTATAACCAGGTAGAGGGTGATTGGTGCTACATTCAAGGAGGTTGTGCATATTGCCCGTGAGATTGAATGTGTTCGTCGCCAGGAGCGAGAGGAGAGGGAGGCCAAGAGGCCTCGAGGATCTGGTAGTTACAGTGGTACTCCTTCGAGAGGTCAGTTTCAGCATGGCAGAGGCCGTCCATTCAGGCATGCTCAGCCAGCTCACCCAGGTTATCGTGGGGTGTCATCGAGTCATGGTTATTACAGTTCTCATCAGGGCCAGTCATCACTTAGTGCCCTTCCAGCTCAGAGTTCATCCCGTGCTCCATCAGTTCAGGGCTCTTCTATGCCGAGTGCATCTGCTAGTCACTCCGGTGCGAGGGGTTCCCTTCAGTCCCCTTCTCCAGCATCTGGGAGTTGTTATAAGTGTGGTGAGATGGGTCATATGTGGAGGCAGTGCCCCCGTCGTCTTGCGAGTTCATCTCAGCAGAGGAGTCAGTCATCGACTTCAGTGCCAGTTACTTTACCATCACCCGCCCAGCTAGCTAGGGGTGGAGGTCAGTCAGCTAGGGGTCATCCCAGAGGGGAAGGTCGATCAGGTGACGCTCATGCCCGTTTCTATACTCTTCCAGGCAGACCCAATGTTATTGCTTCAGATGCTATTATTACCGGTATTGTTTTAGTCTGCCATAGAGATACCTCTGTATTATTTGATCCCGGTTCCACCTTTTCTTATGTGTCATCATACTTTGCTCGTTATTTGGGTATGCCCCGCGAGTTTCTTGCTTCACCTGTTCATGTATCTACCCCGGTGGGCGATACTGTTGTTGTAGACTGTATGTACCGGTCATGTGTAGTGACTATTAGAGGTCTGGAGACTCGTGTGGATCTTTTATTATTGTGTATGGTGGACTTCGATGTCATTTTAGGCATGTATTGGCTATCTCCGTGTCGTGCTATTCTGGACTATCATGCTAAGACAGTCACATTGGCTATACCGGATGTGCTACGGATCGAGTGGCGAGGTGTGACTGATTATGTTCCCAGTAAAGTGATCTCATTCTTGAAAGCCCAGCGTATGGTTGGGAAGGGTTGTCTTTCGTATCTAGCCTTTGTGAGGGATGTCGGTGTTGAGACTCCCAGTATTGATTCTTTTCTAGTTGTGAGGAATTTTCCCGATGTGTTTCCTGCAGAATGCCGGGCATGCCACCGGACAGGGATATTGATTTTGGTATTGACTTGGTGCCGGGCACTCAGCCCATTTCTATTCTGCCGTATCGTATGGCACCAGCGGAGTTGAAAGAATTAAAAGAGCAGCTTCAAGAACTCCTTGATAAAGGATTCATTCGGCCTAGTGTGTCACCTTGGGGTGCACCGGTTCTATTTGTGAAGAAGAAGGATGACACTATGAGGATGTGCATTGATTATAGGCAATTGAACAAGGTGACAATTAAGAATAAGTATCCCTTGCCTCGCATTGATGATTTATTCGACCAACTTCAGGGAGCGAGGGTGTTCTCCAAGATTGATCTCCGTTCAGGTTAATACCAGTTGAAGATCAGGGACTCGGATATTCTTAAAACAACTTTCAGGACCCGATATGGTCATTATGAGTTCTTGGTGATGCCTTTTGGGCTGACCAATGCCCTAGCAGCGTTCATGCATTTGATGAACAGTGTGTTCCGGCCTTATCTTGACTCGTTTGTCATAGTCTTCATTGATGATATTCTGGTATATTCGCGTAGTCAGAAGGAGCACGCAGAGCATTTGAGAGTTGTGTTGCAGAGATTGAGGGAGGAGAAGCTTTATGCAAAATTCTCCAAGTGTGAGTTTTGGCTCAGTTTAGTGGCTTTCTTGGGACACGTGTTGTCCAGCGAGGGTATTCAGGTTGATCCGAAGAAGATAGAGGTGGTTCAAAGTTGGCCCATACCGTCCTTAGCCACAGAGATTCGCAGCTTTCTTGGTTTGACGGGTTATTATCGCCGTTTTGTTTAGGGATTCTCATTTATCGCATCGCCCTTGACCAAGTTGACTCAGAAGGGTGCTTCATTTGTATGGTCAGACGAGTGTAAGGAGAGCTTTCAGAAGCTCAAGACAGCTTTGACCACAACTCCAGTGTTAGTTTTTCCATTATCTTCAGGTTTATATACCGTGTATTGTGATGCTTCAAGCGTTGTTATTAGTTGTGTATTGATGCAGGAGGGTAGAGTTATTGCTTATGCTTCGTTGAAGATTTGGATGCATTACTTGTATGGTGTGTCTTGTGAGGTGTTTACTGATCATCGTAGCCTCTAGAACATGTTCAAACAGAAGGATCTTAATTTGAGGTAGCAGAGATGGTTGGAGTTGCTTAAGGATTATGATATCACTATATTGTACCATCCGGGAAAGGCCAATGTGTTGGCCGATGCTTTGAGCCGAAAGGCAGTGAGTATGGGGAGTTTGGCATATATTCCAGTTGGGGAGAGACCTGTTACAGTTGATGTTCAGGCCTTGGCCAATCGGTTCGTGAGGTTAGATATTTCGGAGCCCAGTCGGGTATTGGCTTGTGTGGTTTCTCGATCTTCTTTATATGATCGCATCATAGAGCACCAGTATGATGATCCACATTTGCTTGTCCTTAAGAACAGAATTCAGCACGATGATTCCAGAGATGTGGCTATAGGTGATGATGGGGTGTTGAGGATGTAGGGCGGGATTTGTGTGCCCAATGTAGATGGGCTTTAGGAGTTGATTCTGGAGGAGGCCCATAGCTCGCCGTATTCCATTCATCCGGGTGTTGTGAAGATGTATCAGGACTTGAGGTAGCACTATTGGTGGAGGAGAATGAAGAAAGAAATTATGGGATTTGTAGCTCGGTGTCTCAATTGTCAGCAGGTGAAATATGAGCATCAGACACCGGGTGGCTTGCTTCAGTGGATAGATATTCCAGAGTGGAAGTGGGAGAGGATCACTATGGACTTTGTAGTTAGAATTCCACGGACTTTGAGAAAGTTCGATGCTATTTTGGTGATTATGGATCGGCTGACCAAATCTGCGCACTTCATTCCTGTGTGTACTACCTATTCTTCAGAGCGGTTGGCAGAGATATATATCCGGGAGTTTGTTCGTTTGCATGGTGTCCCAGTTTCCATCATTTCAGATAGGGGCACTTAGTTTACTTCGCAGTTTTGGAGGTCTGTACAGCGAGAGTTGGGTACTCAGGTTGAGTTGAGCATAGCTTTTTACCTTCAGACGGACGGGCAGTCCGAGCGCACTATTCAGATATTGGAGGACATGTTGCGTGCTTGTGTCATTGATTTTGGAGGGTCATGGGATCAGTTTCTACCGCTTACAGAGTTTTCTTATAACAACAACTACCGGTCGAGTATTCAAATGGCTCCATATGAGGCTTTGTATGGGAGGCGGTGTAGTTCTCCAGTTGGTTAGTTCGAGCCTGGTGAGGCTAGGTTATTGGGGACAGACTTGGTGCAGGATGCCTTAGAAAAGGTGAAGGTGACTCAGGAGAGGCTTCGTACAATGCAGTCAAGGCAAAAGAGCTATGCTGATAGGAAGGTTCGGTATGTGTCCTACATGGTTGGCAAGAAGGTTCTGTTGAAGGTTTCACCCATGTAGGGTGTTATGAGATTTGGGAAGAAAGGGAAATTGATTCCGCGTTCATTGGGCCTTTTGAGGTGTTTCAGAGGATTGGGGATGTGGCTTATGAGTTTGCTTTGCCACCCAGCTTGTCGAGTATGCATCCGGTATTTCATGTTTCTATGCTCTGGATGTATATTGGGGATCCATCTCATGTTTTGGATTTCAGCACGGTTCAGTTGGATGATGATTTGACTTGTGATGTGGAGCTAGTAGCTATCTTGGGTAGTCAGGTTCGAAAGTTGAGGTTGAAGGATATAACTTCAGTGAAAATGTAGTGGAGGGTTGGCCCATAGAGGAGGCTATATGGGAGACCGAGCGGGAGATACGGAGCAGATATCCTCACCTATTTGAGGCTTCAGGTATGTTTCTTGACTCATTCGAGGACGAACATTTGTTTAAGTTGGGGAGAATGTGATGACCCAGCCAGTCGTCTCATGAGTTACCGCTTTGTTTTCCCCATTTATACTTCTTTATGCTTTGTTTATCCGTGTTATATGGTATCGGATTGGTTGGATCGAATCCAAAATGATTTTGGTAAGGTTTGAGACCCTTAGTCTCTTTTGAGGAAGCTTAAGTTGAAAAAGTCAACTGGATGTTGACTTATGTGTCACAGGGCTCGGATGTGAGTTCCGATGGTTTGGATAGCTTCGGGAGGTTATTTGGGACTTAGGAGCGTGATCGGAATGAGTTTTAGAGGTTCGGAGTAGATTTAGGCTTGAATTGGCGAAGTTGATATTTTGGCGATTTACGGTTGGTAGGCAAGATTTTGATATAGGGGTCGGAATGGAATTTCGAGAGTTGCAGTAGCTCCTTTGTGTCATTTGGGATGTATGCGCAAAATTTCAGGTCATTCAGAGGTGGTTTGGTTGAGTTTTTGATCAAAAGCGTAATTTTGAAGATTTTGGAATTCTTAGGCTTAAATCTGATGTGTTTTGGTTGATTTGATATTGTTTGAGCTATTTTGAAGATTTGTACAAGTTTTAATAAGGTTTTAAGATATGTTTGTGCCTTTGGTTGAGGTCCCGAGGGCCTCAGGTGAGTTTCAGATGGTCAATCGAACCATTTCATGAAGTTTGGAGTTGCAGATTTGCAGGATCAGCTGTTGCAGAGATTTCCTCTTCGCGATCGCGTAGGGGGTCTCGCGAATGCGTAGAATATTTTTAGGGGCAGTCCAATTCGTTCTTCGCGTCCACGAAGGTTGAGTCGCGATCGAATAAGGTGGAGAAGATTCTGATAGCGAACGCGTTGTGAAGGTCGCGTTCGCATAGAGTTAAGTGGACCAGGGGTTTGACTGGGAGTTTGTTCTTTGTGAACGCGATCCCCTGTCCGCGATCGCATAGCATGGGAAGCTTGATCATCACATTTGCATAGGCTTGTACGCGTTCACATTGGGTTAATTTTGGGAGCTGAGGATATGTGCTTCGCGATCACGAAGGATGTCCCGCGATCGCGATGAAGGAAATTAGGCCTGGGCAAAGGTTTAAAAGGTTGTCTTGTCCGCGAATGTGAGGTTTATTTCTCCCATTATTGGTCGTTTTTGGATCCTTTTGAAGGGTATTGAAGAGGGATTCAAGGGGAATCACTTGGAGGTAAGATTCTTGGACTTAAAAATCGATTCTAATGTGAATTCCACCTAAATAATCATGGAAATTAAGCCAAATATTGAAGAACTAGGGCTTGGAAATTTTGACCTTCGATTGAGGATTTGAAGGACCACTTGAGGTTTGATTTCAAAACTTTTGATATGTTTGAAATTGTTGGGAGATGAGGAATCTACTGATGTAAAAATTATTGAATTCCGAGACGTGGGCTCGGGGGTCAGGTTTTGGTAATTTCGGGATTTGTGTAGTATTTTGATTATTTTTGCTTGGGCTTCGTTCCCTTAGCATATTTTGACGTCCTCATTCTGATTTTGGATATATTCGACACGAGTGGAGGACGATTCGAGGGGCAAAGGCATCACGAGCTAGAGATTTGATCGGTTCGAGGTGAGTAATAATTGTAAAAGATGTTCAATTGTGAACCAAAAAATTGTTGATTCCAATACTTTTGTACTTTGGCATGATCGATTGGGACACCCTAGATCAATTATGATGAGACGAATTGTAGAAAACTCAAATGGGCATCCATTAAAGAATTTAAAGATTATTTTAAATAATTAATTTTCTTGCACTTCTTGTTGTCAAGGCAAGTTAATTATTAGTCCATCACCAACAAAGGTTGGAATTGAGTCCCCTGCGTTTTTTGGAACGTATACAAGGGGACATTTGTGGACCTATTCACCCACCTAGTGGGTCGTTTAGATATTTTATGGTCTTAATAGTTGCATCTTATAGATGGTCTCATGTGTGCCTATTGTCATCTCGCAACCTTGCGTTTGCAAAATTAATGGCACAAATAATTCGATTACGAACACAATTTCCCAATAATCCAATTAAGTTTATTATACTTGATAATGTTCCTGAGTTTTTACCCCAAGCATTTAATGATTATTGCTTATCAATTGGGATAAAAGTGAAACATCCCGTAGCTCATGTTCACACTAAAATGGCCTTGCAGAGTCTTTAATTAAATGTCTGCAATTGATAGCAAGACCGTTACTCATGAAAATGAGGTTGCCCACTTCTGTTTGGGGTCACGCCATTTTGCATGCAACAATGCTAGTCCGTCTCAGACAGACAAATTATCATAAATATTCCCCGTTGCAATTAGTTTTGGGTCATGAACCTAATTGTTTACTGTGAAAATGGTAATAACAATTAAATTTTATTTAGTGGTTCTAAAAATATATGATCTATTTTTATGCTAGTTGTTAGGAAGTAGATGCTATGTGAAAGACTAAGAAATGAAATAAGAACTTAAGAGTGAGGTGTTAATCAAACTGAATTACTGTCAATCGGGACCTCGAGCTTGCCTATTCGAGGGCCTCGGGATCGAGTTTGAAGCTCGACTGGGAGCTATTGAAGGTGGTCGATGGTGGATAATAGTTATAAATAGATCAAAGGCATCTCTTTATGGCCAATAATAAGAAATGAATGAGGAACAACAAATAGAATACAATAAATACAAGCAATAAATGAAGTAATAAGACTAAGAGTTATGTTAGAGAGCAAAGAGAATGTTCTTTGTATATTGAGTATAGAGCAACATATGTTTACAAAATGACAAGGATCCCTTTATATAAGAGAGGGAATCCTAACATAGTACAAGTGTATTTATTATAAAGATATGGAGATGAGACATCTAGCTAATGCCACGATACGTGCTTTGACTAGCCTAACAGATTTTGTCGGCTCTAGTTCACACCTGGGGAACTCCCCATTTTCTTCTCATAACTGTCGATCCTATACTGCCCGAGGTCGAGCGTCGATGGCTCTCGAGGGGTGAAACTCGATCGTGATTTCGAGCCTTCGAGGCATCATAACGATGAAAAATTGGACCCTCCAATTTTACCGTGTACAGATAGCCCCCTCGTTTCTTGTAGTAGAATGATAAGAAACGACCTTGATAAACATCTTTCTGAATTTCTGACGATATATACCGATATCGTCATACTCATGACATAGGCTTTTGTGACAGCTGAGATGTCCCGTCGTTACGACTTTCCAGAATCATCCAAAGCACTACCGTTTCTTCTTCTTCAAAGTAGTAATGTCGCCGTCAGTTCAACTCCCAAGTACACGTCAAATGCTCCTGTTGTTACGTCTTTCAATGACAATAATGGCGCCTGTTGGTTACGATGTCGCCCCTCCTATAAATGGGGGCCTCCTTGAACCACTTTTTGTTCAAGTGTTCTTCAATCAACCTTCCTCACATTTCTTCTTTCCATCCTCATCCGCTGTCATTTCCCATGTCTGAGGCCCGTGGCCTCAAGGCTATCTGGTGGCGTTCTCAGTAGTTATGCCATGGTTTTTTCTCGGGGCTCATCCCTGTCGAGTGAGACTATACCAACTTATTGTTGTTGTTTTTGCTGCCGTTGGCCCGAGATGAGGAGATATGGGATCGATTTCTCTTGACTCAGGAAAATATTTGGACTTTACACCGCTGCTCATGAGGGAGTTCGGACTTACACTGCTGCTCACCTCCCCCGATTACCCAGTGTGGCGCCTCACTCCCTTTGCTTTCCATGGAGTGAGGTGGTACTATGTATTAACTGTTGCATCCCGCACCGCGACAACGTCCCAAGAAGTGGCTTTTACAATAGTAGCGCTGGCGAAATCCATACTAGCCAGATTTTTCACCCAACCACTTCTTCGTTCCTTTCTGCTTCTTCTGCGTCACTTTGCTCTTCTCCATCACTTTTCTCTTCTTCATATTTTCCCTCGGAGATATCATTCTGGAGGGCCGAGATGAGACTCCTAGGGAGATGGCGCTAGAAGATAATGCCACCAAGGATGCATCCTCGAGCAGAGATTAGACTCTAGGTTTTTCTTGTATATGTACCTTCTTACTTCTTTGTTTCTATGTAAGGACCCCTTGTGTGCTTTTGTAATCATATGTAAGGATATCTCGTGGGCTTTTGGATTCAAATGTTTATGAATGAAATTTTTTTCTTTAATTTATCCCTGATGCATATTATTTTCTCCTTATCTATGCTCATGTAGAATCTAAGTGCATGACCCCATCGGCGATGCAAATATCGATCCCGGGTTGGACTGATAAACTTGGGTCATCGGAACCCTGACTTCGAGTTGAATTAGAGTAAGACTTCGAACCCCTAAATCGAGATTGAGCCTTTAGACCCTGCGATAACTTTCGAGGGGGGATTCGCTCGGAAGCTCGAGCATAAAGACTGCCTTCAGGCTTTCGAGAATAGTCCCCGAGTGAGGGTTAACTTGGGCCATCTGGAAACTTGTCTTGAACAGAGTGCACATAGCCTTAAGGTGTTATAGATAGATCCCGGATGAGGGACTGCCCGGATTTAGATGGTATCCTGAGGCCAAGCCCATACAAACAGAGTTTTAAGTGCTTGTTTTTCTCCTTGAGAGGAACCTTCAAAACCGGGTACCATCTTGAGTCTTATAATGACATCGATGGCCCCTTGGAGATATCCCCGAGATCGGGTACCATCTTGGGTCTGGAGACGATGCTAAAAGGCTTCCTGGAGCCTAACCTCTTTTTGGTGGAGGTCCTTGAGGTCAGGTACCATCTTGGAACTGGTGATGGTGCCAAAGGCTTCCTGGAGCCTAACTTCTTTTTGATGGAGGTCCTCGAGGTCGGGTACCACCTCGGGACTGGTGATGATGCCAAAGACTTCCTAGAGCCTAACTTTTTTTGATGGAGGTCCTCAAGGTTGGGTACTACCTCGGGACTGGTGATGATGCAAAAGGCTTCCTGGAGCCTAAATTCTTTTTGATGGAGGTCCTCGAGGTCGAGTACCACCTCGGGACTTATTTTTTGCGGGGGTCTTCGACCCCGAAATGTCGTACGAAGCTTGTCAAATTGGTGACATGACTGTAAAGTGACAGAGGCGACCCCGCCGGCACATCTTCCCAAAGTGATATTGGCCAAAATTTTAATAGTCCTCTAGTGAGGCAAATTGTTGTCACTTTTCCATATATAGGGTTGTTTCTGCCCTTTTGGAGATTCCACCAGTCTGAGGAGTTTAACCTTTTTTCCTGTGTTAGGCTTTTCATTATTTCGGTGTTGACGCTCTAGTCTAAATTCCTGCTCTAGTTCTCCAATTTTGTTGTAGTCATGACTGCCATATTAGGATCTATTTGGTAGGGAGAAGAGTGTTTCGCCCCCGGTTCTCGCCTTGTTAGCTCGGAGCATTCTACTTCGAGAGGGGACTTTTCACCAGAAAAGTTCCCCGATGCTCACGACCAACGAGAGCATAACTTGGAGTTTACTTCTTTGATAGGAAAGAGACACCTTGACTTGGTAAGGAAAGACTGTGGATGGGGGGAAAAGGTGGTACTGCGGGTACCTTCCCCGGATGAGGATATTACTGACCATGTCAAGGGATTACTGAATGTGTTCACGTATCCCTTCATGCTGGCCCCCCTTGACAGGGTTGTGTTTGACTTCTGTCGAATGTATCGGGTTACCTTGGCCCATGTTCACCCATTATTTTGGCGGATAGTGTTGATGGTGAGGTTTTTTGCGCAGAAGGCAGGGCTTGAATTTATGTTTAGCCATCTTATCAAACTATACCGGCCCTTTCATCATCGAGGTCTGCTAACCTTACGATGTCGGTCGACTACCCCTTTCATTGTTGATAATGAAGAAGATAGGGGTCGGGAGTGGATGAGTCGATTCGTCCGAGTACGAACTGAAGATATTATCCCCGTGGATTTTATTCCATTCCCTGAGGAATGGAATTATACACGTAAGTGGTACACTCACCTTCACAGTTCTTCAATTACGGCGAAGGGGTGTTCTGTAAGTGTGCCTTCTTTTCTTTTTCTGCAGCGATTTCGTGGATGCTGGGTGAGGTTCCTGATCTGCCCGATCGGGTTCGGAACTTGGTGAACCACTCGTCTCACAACGAGCATAAGTGGAGAGCTTTATTTAAGGATAGGTGGGAGGCAAAATACCACGGTATGTGCTGTACGATCTGTTCCCTTTTTGTAGGTGAAAAACACTTTCTCTTTCTGCGTGTTAACCCTGTTATTGTAGGCATCAAGGATCCTTCTGTGGCAAGGTCGTGTCCCTTGGGGGGGGGGGAAGAAAGATCACTAGCCTCTGGGTTAAATAATGATAACAATAAGCAAGAGATACCTTTGCATAGCGATGGCGCTCAGGGCGAGGCGAACCTGGGCCGGGAGCCCGGAGTGGAAGTATTGATTAAAGCCTGTCGCACCCATGATTTCTAGTTTTGGGAGGCAGTTTATCCTCTGCAGTCACCTTCTTTTTTTATTGGAGACACCTCGAGGGATACTCGAAACCCGTGATCATATGCATCGAGCGATTGTTCCTCGGCCGGGGTTGACCTTTTTGGAGCTGATGGAACTAGGTTAGTAGATATGTGCTCGACCTTCGAGGAAGCACAACGACTTCACTCTATGGCGAGTTTTTGGCACAAGCCTTTCGAGTTTCGTGCCTTCCCTTCCTTACTGAATTTTCCTTTGCAGGCCGTCGACAAGCTTAAGTCCGAGCTGCTTCGCCGTGAGGCCAGGCTGCGGAAAGCTCAGGATAAGGAGAGATCCCTGAGGCTCCTTTGCGATGAAAGGGAAGTCAAATTGGCATACTTACTGTATGAAGAGAGTAGGAGCTCGAATTATGAGAGCTACTTGAAGGAGCATGTAATTTTTAGTCCGCGAGAACGGGCGTTTTCCCTTCTAGCTCCCGAATATAATGTTTTGTTTATTTCAGTTGCAGAAAAAGGTGGAGGGCTTAGAGCGCCTTTGAGATGAGGTTGGCTGAGCCAAGTGCAAGTATGATGAGTTAAAGGCTCAGGCAGATGCTCAGGCTTCGATGGAGGAGGGTGCTCTAGCTAAGGCTTCTGCCCTTGAGGTTCAACTTCGCTTAGCTCGTGACAATAGCTCAGTTCGAAAAGATACGATTGCGAAGCTCGAGACTGAGCTCTCGAAGATAAGGGCTGAGATTTTGGATGCCCAAGCTGAAGGTGTAATGAGCCGAACTAAGGCTGATCAGAAAGTGGCAGTCTATTTGAAGGATGCTGATGATGCTCAAGCTAAGCTGAGAAAGATTCTTGACCGCCAGGATAAGAGCAAAGAATACGCTCGGTGTAAGTCTCAGCGAAAAACACTCGTGGAGATCTGTGCTAGGGGATTTGACCTCTCGGAAGAGTTGTCGCAGGCGAGGGCAGACGAGCGCGGTGTTTGGTTGCTTCTGTCCGACGTCGAGGATAGCAAAGATGAGGCTGACGAGCCATAGCCCCCTTGGGGGGGGATGTAGATTTGCTTTCCGGTTCTGTACGTAGTACTTTCGAAGTATGTTGTAAATGGAGCTTGTATTTTTCCGTATGTATGTATAAAGAATAAACCTTGCTGTTTTGTTTCTCCTGCATTTCTTTTCACCTCCATTTAACCAGATGAACTAGTCTTTGGGCTGAGTGGAATCCTTAGATTCATAGTATGGCCTTGAGGCTCATTCGGCTGGCCCATAGGCTCTTACACACTGTTGCTCTTAGGCATATTTAGGACAACTATTTTGGGCTCAGTCCCCGAGTCGAGTATTGACACGAGCTTACTTAACCCTCCAGTTATCTAATTTTAGGCTAGCGACAATGGCTCTAACGCTTTTGGTCGATGCGACCTTTTAGTATATGTGGGATGACGACAATGGCTCTTACACCTTTGCCCTTAGGCATATTTAGTTAACTATTTTGGATTCAGTCCCTAAATTGTGTTATGATTCGAGCTCATTCGACCCTCAAGTTTTTGAATTGCAAGCTGGCCCTTAGGTTCTTACGTGTTGGGTCGGTACGACCTTTTATATATGTGGGCTGGCGACAGTGGCTCTTACGCCTTGGGTCGATGCGACCTTTTATGTAGGCTTTATTTTTCCCTCGATAAGGATTGTTTGAAATAGTGTTTGCCTGACTCTTCGACAGTTTAATAAAAAACCTTGATTGTGAGTCGTTATATGGCAATGATCGAGCACCTCGGGAGGTTTGACTCAGAGGTTGAGTATCTCGAAGCTGGTGTTTAGGATCCAACATGGTCGAAGCTCTTTTGCCTGTATCGAGGGAAACATGTTTAACCAGTTGTTTATGAAGTATATTCGGAGTAATTGAAGGCATGTGATTTATAGCGACGGTCGGGCGTCCCTGAGTCGCATTTGTTTTGCTGGTATAGCCTTATGACTGGAGTCATTTGTGTTTGGACGGAGTGAAGTAGTTTCGACATCTATATCGAGGGTATGCCTTTTTAGGGGTCTTATAAGTTTGATATATTGCCGAAACTTTGAGATCGAGTTTATGCCTTTAGTAAGGTCTTACTAGTTTTTCATGCCTTTGAGGTCTTACAATTTTAGATACTTGGTACAAGTATTGTTCATACCTTGCTTGAGGTCTTACAGATGTTGTTGTTGCCTTATATAGGTCTTACGAGATAGAGGCTGCCCGCATGTAGGTGGCGCTTGACGGTAGTCTCCGAGTCGTCGAGGGTTTCTTGACTCGGTAGCCATTACTTGTAAACTTGGTATTGCCTCATCGAGAGCTTACAATTTCGGAATTTCCAACCCGGAGGTCATTTGAGTTTTTGACGCCAGTCCCCGAGTATTCGGGTCGTCTTTTGGCATTGGAGCCGTTTTGTGATCTCGTTGATTCCTCATTGAGGGCTTACGAGCACGAAGCTCCGACCTGGGGGTTGCATTGTTGTGAGTTATTGATGCTAGTCCCCGAGTGTTCGGGTAGTCTTTTGGCTTTGGATTCGTTTTTTGTAAAACATGTCGAGCTTTCTTGACACGCAAAGTGCTTTTGTGAAGTATTCTTTGATTAATTGGTGTAAGTACACATTTCTTTGCTGTTTAAGGGCTCAGTTGTTCTATACGGACACGGTTTGTTCGACCGTTTGGCCCGGTACATTATCTTCCTATCAAGACCCCACTTGATGCGTCTTGGCTTTCTCCGAGTAGGTGACCTCCCTAGGGAATGCCCCATAGTATTCGAGGTTGATTTTAAAGGAATCCTTGAATACTTGTTGAGTCTTCCTTAGGTAGAATATGGATGTTTCCTCATTAAAAACCTTGCCGGTAAAACCCTTTTCGGGATAAAAACCCGAGCGAAGGAAAAGAGTGCAACGTATGCTTTTGAAACCTAAGGCCTTCGAGTTGGAGAGTGCTTCGACCATTTCGATCAGATACCTGATATGTTTCGAGCCTTCGTGTAGAAGGTGCCAACGAGGTTTCGAGCCCTGATATGTTTTAGTTGCTTATGAAGAGGACGTGGTACGGTCCCTTACTTTGTTTAGTCGGGATAGCCGAGAATGTAGTTTGTTATTGTCAGTTTACTTCTTGCTTATCCTTCGACTCCCTCGAAGGTGGAGGTGCGGGTGTTGGGGGCACATCGTGTATCGCAAACATTTCTTTCGCCGCGTGCTGTTCCCCGCAGATGGTCTTAATCCCATCCTTTGTGGGGAATTTCATCATTTGATAGAGGGTGGATGGTACTACTCTCATGCAGTGTATCCATGGCCTCCCGAGCAAGGTGTTGTACCTTATGTCTCCCTCGATGATGTGGAATTTGGCATTTTGGATCATGCCGACCACATGTCAGTAAGGGTGATTTCCCTTTTTGTTGTTTCGCTCGCCATGTTGAATCCGTTAAGGACTCGAGAGGTAGGTACGATTTGGTCAAGCAGTCCGAGCTTCTCTACCACCCTCGATCTAATAATGTTGGCCGAGCTTCCTGGATCCACAAGTACACGTTTAATCTGAAATGTATTTACAAGAAAAGAGATTACCAGTGCGTCATTGTGGGGCTGAGACAAGGTCTCAATGTCTTCATCGCTAAATGTAAGGGCATCCTCGGGTATGTAATCCTGAGTTTGCTTTTCTCTGGTGATGGATATTTTTGTTCTTCTCATCATGGGATCTTGTGGGGCATCAATGCCTCCCAAGATCTCTTTCCCGCAACTGGTTTTGGCCCGATCGCTGAGGAATTCTTGGAGGTGACCTTTATTGAGTAGTCTGGCTACTTTCTCTCGGAGCTGGTGGCAATCCTTGGTCCTGTGGCCGTGTGTGTTGTCAAACTCACAAACTAAGTTATGATTTCTTTGCGAAGGATCTGATTGCATAGGCCTGGGCCACTTGGCGTCTCTGATTTTACTGATGGCGGACACGATGTTTGATACATCTACGTTGAGGTTATAGTCCGACTAGCGAGGTTCCTCTGCTAGCCCCGTGTTCCTGTCAAATCTAACTGTGTTGAGGAATCCTTGAGGGTTTTGACCTCGGTCCATCCTTCGATCATTGTGAGGTATGTTACGCCTTAGGGCATTTCTCCTGTCGTCTGTGTATGGCTGGTAACTTTCCTTGTTTGGTTTTGGCTCCTTCGCCAAAAGTATACTTGGGTATACCGAGCCCGATAGGGCTCCTAGTTAGTCGTCCTCGGCCTTGATTTTTGATTGGTATTGGTTGTGAATGTCTGACCAGGTCACGGCAGGATATTCGACCAGGTTCTATTTTAGTTGCTTCGAAGCCACCGATCTTCGCTCATTCAGACCTTGAGTGAAGGCCTGTACTGCCCAGTCATCGGAGACTGACGGTAGTTCCATCTTTTCCATTTGAAAGCGAGATACGAACTCTCGCAGCATTTTGTTCTCCTTCTGCTTGATCTTGAAGACGTCATATTTCCTTGTTGCTACTTTGATGGCACCGACATGTGCCTTTATGAAGGAGTCTGCCAGTATGGAAAATAAGTCTATGGAGTTAGGAGCTAAGTTGTGATACCACATCACGTCCCCCTTCGAGAGTGTTTCCCCGAACTTCTTTAGTAAGACGAACTCGATCTCGTCATCCTTTATGTCGTTGCCCTTCACTGCGCAAGTGTAAGCAGTAACGTGCTCATTGGGATCTGAGGTCCCATTGTATTTTTGGAGGTCTGGCATTCTAAACTTCTTTGGAATGGGTTTTGGAGCCGCTTCCTCTGGGAAAGGCCATTGCATGAACTTTGAATCCACACTTTAAGGACCGGGAGTGCGCCCGGAATTTGGTCGACCCTGGAGTTGTAGGTCTCGACCTTCATGTCGTTGGCTTTTATCTTCTTCTCGCCTGATTCGACCCTCTTTGTGAGTTCCCCGAGCATCTTTATGATGGCGGGGTCGGCTACCGACCCATTGTTGCTTGACCTCTCTGGTACATGCCCGACCGGGGGAGCCGTCCTCGGAGCAACCGTGCTGGGAGTTTTCTGATGACTTTGTAGCTGAGCAATTGCTAGTTGTTATGCCTGCAACATTTCAAAAATAACGTGAAGGCTAACCTTCCGTTCTTCCCTAGCTAGGATTTTCTGAGCTTCTTGTCACTCTCCTTGGTGCACGCTCCTGTTAGTGTGGGAGCTTACATCGACGTGTTGAGCATCACGTGATACCGTATCCACGGGAATCAGTTCTGGTGTGTTCTCAAGGTTTCGTGGTGGGATACCAGCACCTGGATCATCTACACCATTTTATCTATGGTTCTCAAGATTGTTGTTCACTAAGTCGGACATTTTGACCTGAAATCAAAGATCTTGGGCAAGAAAAAGCGTGAAAGATAACTTGCGTTGTGTAGCTAAACCAGCAAGTAAATAATCACTATTATTTTTAGCCCCACGGTAGGCGCCAAACTGTTTACTGTATAAATAGTAATAACAATTAAATTTGATTTAGTTGTTCTAAAAATACATGATCTCTTTTTATGCTAGTTGTTAGGCAGTAGATGATATATGAAAGACTAAGAAACGAAATAAGAACTGAAGAGCGAGGTGTTAATCAAACTGAATTGCTGTCAATCAGGGCCTCAAGCTTGCCTATTCGAGGGCCTTGGGGTCGAGTCTGAAGCTCGGCTGGGAGCTATCGAAGGCGGTCGATGGTGGATAACAGTTATAAATAGATAAAAGGCAGCTCTTTATGGCCAACAATAAGCAACGAATGAGGAACAACGAATAGAACACAATAAATTCGAGCACTAAATGAAGTAATAAGACCAAGAGTTATGTTAAAGAGCAGAGAGAATGTTCTTTGTATATTGAGTATGGAGCAACTAATGTTTACAAAATGACAAGGATCCTCTTTATAAAAGAGAGGGAATCCTAACATAGTATAAGTGCATTTATTACAAAGATATGGAGATGGGACATCTAGCTAATGCCACCATTCGGGTTCTGACTAGCCTGACTGATTTTGTTGGCTCTAGCTTCACACCTGGGGAACTCCCCATTTTATTCCCATAACCGTCAATCCCATACCTCCCCGAGGTCGAGCGTCGATGGCCCTCAAGGGGTGAAACTAGACCGTGATTTCGAGCCATCCAGGCATCATAACGATGGAAAATTGGACCCTTCAATTTTATCTTATACACTAATATATCCCATTTAAGAATTTTTGGATGCGCAGTATATGTTCCTGTAGCCCCGCCATATCGCACCAAAATGGGTCCCCAAAGAAGGTTAGGAATATATGTTGTGTTTGAATCACCCTTCATTATTTGCTATCTTCAAACATTAACGGGGGATTTATTCACTGCTCGATTTGCAGACTGTCTATTCAATGAGAAACTTTTCCCAAAATTAGGCGGAGAAAATGGTGAAACCAAATGGGAAATTTTGTGGAAAAATCCATCATTATCTCATCTTGATCCACGTGCCTCTATTTGTGAAAAAGAGGTGCAAAAGATTATCCATTTGCAGAGAATAGCAAATCAAATGCCAGGCACATTTACGGATCTGAAAAGGATAACAAAATCACATATCCTTGCAAAGAATGTTCCAATCCGTATTGATGTCCCTGTTGGACAATCTTCTAGTGTCATAGCTAATGAGTCAAAAGCACGCCTAAAACGTGGCAGACCATTAGGTTCTAAGGATCAAAATCTTAGAAAAAGGAAAACGAATGATCAAAATGACACTAAGAAAGAGTCTTACCAAGAAATACACGATTTAATAAATTCTGAGATTTATGAGGAAACCACTGAGCCCGAGACTCAAGAAAATAAGGAACTATCAATAAATCCAATCGATATTGAGACAAATTTGAATCGATTAGATATATTGGTGGATTATGTCTTTCCATATAATGTTGCATCTAGCATTATGCAAGATAGTGATAATCTTGAACCTCAATCTGTTGGAGAATGTTGACAAAGACGTGATTGGCCAAAATAGCAAGAAGCAATCTAATAAGAGTTGAACTCACTTGCAAAATGTGAAGTTTTTGGGCTTGTAGTCCAAACACCTAATGGTGTTAAGCTCGTTGGCTATAAATGGGTCTTTGTACGCAAGAGGAATGAGAAAACTAAGGTACAAAGATACAAGGCACGTCTTGTTGCACAAGGATTTTCACAAAGGCCTAGTGTCGATTATGAAGAGACATATTCACCCGTTATGGATGCTATAACGTTCCGTTATCTCATTAGTTTTGCTGTCCATGAAAAGCTTGACATGCATTTAATGGATGTGGTTACCGCCTACCTTTATGGCTCACTTGATAATGAGATATACATGAAAATTTCCGAGGGGTTTAAAAAGCCTAACACACATAATTCTATGTCCCAAGAAATGTTTTCAATCAAATTGCAAAGATCTTAGTATGGTCTAAAGCAATCAGGACGAATGTGGTATAATCGTCTTAGTGAGTATTTATTAAAGGAAGGCTATATAAATAATGTCATTTGCCCATGTGTTTTTTATAAAGAAAACAACATTGGAATTTGTTGTACTTGCCGTATATGTTGATGATATAAACCTTATTGGAACTCCTATAGAACTCCAAAAGGCAATTGATTATTTAAAGAAGGAATTCGAGATGAAAGATCCCGGAAAGACAAAATTATGTATTGGTTTGCAAATTGAACATTTGGCAAACATAATTTTTATTCATAAATCTGCCTACATAGAAAAGGTATTGAAACGGTTTACATGGATGAAGTATATCCATTAAGTACTCCGATGGTTGTTCGGTGACTTGATGTGAATAAGAATCTATTCCGACCTCAAGAAGAATATGAAGAGCTACTTGGTCCTGAAGTACCATATCTTAGTGCAATTGGTGTACTAATGTATCTTGCTAACACTACAAGTCTTGACATAACTTTTTCAATTAATGTCTTATCAAGATATATCTCCGCTCTTACAAGGAGACATTGGAATGGAATCAAACACATATTACAGTATCTAAAAGGAAGTGCCGAGTGCAGCTGCTAGTCACTCCAGTGTGAGGGGTTCCCTTCAGTCCCCTTCTCCAGCACCTAGGAGTTTTTATGAGTGTGGCGAGATGGGTCACATGTGGAGGCAGTGTCCTCGTCGTTTTGCTAGTTCATCTCAGCAGAGAAGTCAGTCCTCGGCTTCAGCGCCAGTTTCTTCACCACCACCTGCGCAGCCAGCTAGGAGTGGATGTCAGTCAGCCAGGGGTCGCCCTAGAGGGGGAGGTCGATTAGGGGGCGGTCAGGCCCGTTTCTATGCACTCCCAGGAAGACCCAATATTATCGCTTCAGATGTTGTCATTATAGGTATTGTTTCAGTCTGCCATAGAGGTGTCTCTGTATTATTTGATCCCGGTTCCACCTTTTCTTATGTATCATCATACTTTTCTCATTATTTGGGTACACCCTGTGAGTTCCTTGCTTTACCTGTTCACGTATCTATCCCGGTGGGCGATACTGTTATTGTAGACCATGTGTGCCGGTCGTGTGTGGTGACTATTGGGGATTTGGAGACCCGAGTGGATCTATTACTATTTAGCATGGTGGATTTTGATGTCATTTTGGGCATGGATTGGTTATCTTTATGTCGTGCTATTCTGGACTGTCATGCTAAGACAGTCACATTGGCTATGCCGGGTGTGCCATAGATCGAGTGGCGAGGTCTGACTGATTATGTTCCTAGTAGAGTGATCTCTTTCTTGATGGTCCAGCGTATGGTTGGGAAGGGTTTCCTTTCATATCTAGCGTTTGTGAGGGATGTCGGTGCTGAGACTCCCAGTATTGATTCTGTTCCAATTGTGAGTGATTTTTCCGATGTGTTTCCTGTAGACCTACTAGGCATGCGACCGGATAGGGACATTGATTTTAGTATTGACTTGCTGCCGGGAACTTAGCCCATTTCTATTCCGCTGTATCGTATGGCACCAGCGGAGTTGAAGGAGTAGCTTTAGGAACTCCTAAATAAAGGGTTCTGTTTGTGAAGAAGAAGGATGGCACAATGAGGATGTCCATTGATTATAGGCAATTGAACAAGGTAACAATTAAGAACACGTATCCTTTGCCTCACATTGATGAGTTATTTGACCAGCTTCAGCGAGCGAGGGTGTTCTCTAAGATTGATCTCCGTTCAGGTTATCACCAGTTGAAGATCAGGTATTCATATATTCTTAAGATGGCTTTTAGGACCCGGTATGGTCATTATGAGTTCTTGGTGATGTCTTTTTGGCTGACCAATGCCCCAGCAACGTTCATGCATTGGTTGAACAGCGTGTTCCGGCCTTATCTCCATTCATTTGTCATAGTCTTCATTGATGATATTCTGGTGTATTCGCGTAGCCAGGAGGAGCACGCGGAGCATTTGAGAGTTGTGTTATAGAGATTGAGGGAGGAGAAGCTCTATGCAAAATTCTCCAAGTGTGAGTTTTGGATAAGTGCAGTGGCTTTCTTGGGGCACGTGGTGTCCAGCAAAGGTATTCAGGTTGATCCAAAGAAGATAGAGGCAGTTCAGAGTTGGCCCAGACGTCCTCAGCCAAAGAGATTCACATCTTTCTTGGTTTGGCAGGCTATTATCGCCGGTTTGTTCAGGGATTCTCATCTATCACATCGCCTTTGACCAAGTTGACTTAGAATGGTGCTTCATTTGTATGGTCGAACGAGTGTGAGGAGAGCTTTCAGAAGCTCAAGATAGCTTTGACCACAACTCCAGTGTTGGTCTTGCCATTAGCTTCATGTTCATATACCGTGTATTGTGATGCTTCGAGAGTTAGGATTGGATGTGTGTTGATGCAGGAGAGTAGAGTTATTTCTTATGCTTCTCGTTAGTTGAAGCCCCATGAGAAGAACTACCCCGTTCATGATTTGGAGTTGGCTTCCATAGTTCACACGTTGAAGATTTGGAGGCATTACTTGTATGGTGTGTCTTGTGAGGTGTTTACTGATCATCGTAGCCTCCAGCAATTGTTCAAACAGAAAGATCTCAACTTGAGGCAGCAGAGATGGTTGGAGTTAGTTAAGGATTATGATATCACTATATTGTACCATCCGGGGAAGGCCAATGTGGTGGCCGATGCTTTGAGCCGAAAAGCAGTGCGAATGAGAAGTTTGGCATATATTCCAGTTGGGGAGAGTCTTCTTGCGGTTGATGTACAAGCCTTGGCCAATCGGTTAATGAGATTAGATGTCTTGGAGCCCAGTCAGGTATTGGCTTGTGTGGTTTCTAGGTCTTCCTTATATGATCGCATCAGAGAGTGGCAGTATGATGATCCGCATTTGCTTGTCCTTAAGGACATAGTTCAGCATGATGATGCTAGAGACGTGACCATTGGTGACGATGGGGTGTTGAGGATGCAGGGCCGAATTTGTGTGCCCAATGTTGATGGGCTTTAGGAGTTGATCTTTGAGGAGGCCCATAGCTCACGGTATTCCATTCATCTAGTTGCCGCTAAGATGTATCAGGATTTGAGGCAGCACTATTGGTGGAGAAGAATGAAGAAAGATATTGTGAGATTTGTGGCTCGGTGTCTCAATTGTCAGCATGTGAAATATGAGTATCAGAGACTGGGTGTCTTGCTTCAACAGATGGTTATTCCCGAGTGGAAGTGGGAGAGGATCACTATGGACTTTGTTATTGGATTTCCACGGACTATGAGAATGTTCGATGCTATTTTGGGTGATTGTGGATCGGCTGACCAAGTCCACGCACTTCATTATTGTGTGTACTACCTATTCTTCAGAGCGGTTGGCAAAGATCTATATTCGAGAGATTTTTCTTTTGCATGGTATCCCAGTTTCCATCATTTCAAATAGGGGCGCTAAGTTTACTTCGCAGTTTTGGAGGTCTGTACAATGATAGTTGGGTACTCAGGTTGAGTTGAGCATAGCTTTTCATTCTCAGACGGACGGGCAGTCCGAGCGTACTATTCAAATATTGGAGGATATGTTGCGTGTTTATGTCATTGATTTCGGAGGGTCATGGGATCAGTTTCTACCACTTGCAGAGTTTGTTTATAACAACAGCTACCAGTCGAGTATTCAGATGGCTCCATATGAGGCTTTGTTTGAGAGGCGATGTAGAGCTCCAGTTGGTTGGTTCGAGCTCGGTGAGGCTAGGCTATTGGGGACAGACTTGGTGCATGATGCCTTAGAAAAGGTAAAGGTGATTCAGGAGAGACTTCGTACAGTGCAATCAAGGCAAAAGAGCTATGCTGATAGGAAGGTTCGGGATGTATCCTACATGGTTGGCGAGAAGGTTCTATTGAAGGTTTCACCCATGAAGGGTGTTATGAGCTTGCTTTGCCACCCATCTTGTCGAATGTGCATCCAGTATTTCATGTTTCTATGCTCCGGAAGTATATTGGGGATCCGTCTCATGTTTTGGATTTCAACACGGTTCAGTTGGATGATGATTTGACTTATGATGTTGAGCCAACAACTATTTTGGGTCGTCAGGTTCGAAAGTTGAGATCAAAGGATATAGCTTTAGCGAAAGTGCAGTGGAGAGGTCGGCCTGTGGAGGAGGCTACCTGGGAGACCGAGCAGGAGATGCAGAGCAGATATCTTCACATGTTTGAGGCTTCAGGTATGTTTCTTGATTCGTTCACGGACGAACGTTTGTTTAAGTTGGGGAGGATGTGACGACCCGACCAGTTGTCTCATGAGTTACCACTCAGTTTTCCACATTTCTACTTCTTATTGCTTTATCTATCGGTTCTATATGTGATCGGGTTGGTCGGATCGAATCCATAAAGGATTTAGCATGGTTTGAGACACTTAGTCGCTTTAGAGTGAGTCTAAGTTTAAAAAGCCAACCGAATGTTGACTTATGTGTTAGAGGGCTCAGATGTGAGTTTCGATGGTTCGGCTAGCTTCGAGAGGTGATTTGTGGTTTAGGAGCATGATCGGAATGAATTTTGGAGGTTCGTAATAGATTTAGGCTTGAATTGCGAAGTTGATATTTTGGCAATTTCTGGTTGATAGGCGAGATTTTGATATAGGGGTTGGAATGGAATTCCGAGAGTTGCAGTAGTTCCGTTGTGTCATTAGGGATGTGTGTGCATAATTTCAGGTCATTCGGACGTATTTTGGTTGGGTTTTTGATCCAAAACTTAATTTGGAAGACTTTAGAATGTTTGGCTTGAATCTGATGTGTTTTGGGTGATTTAATGTTGTTTGAGGTGTTTTGGTGGTTGGAATAAGTTTGAATAAGGTATAGGAATATGTTTGTGCTTTTGATTGAGGTCCCGGGGGCCTCGGGGTGATTTCGGGTGGTTAACAGAGAAGTTGAGATGTTATTGCAGCTACTGAAATTGCTGCTTCTAGTGTTTTCGCACCTGCGGTTTGGGGACCGTAGGTGCAGCGCCGCAGGTGCGAGAGAGTGGCCGCAAAAGCGGATTATGGGGATTTTTCACGGACCGCAGAAGTGGCTAAGAGGACCGCATCTGCAGAGTTACGGATGCGAATGGATGATTGCAGATGCGGATGTGGCCGGTTAAGTGATTTCCGCAGAAGCAAAATAATGGCCGCAAATGCGGTACCGCAAATGCGGTTAAAGGACCGCAGATGCGAAAAGGCCAGGGCAGAACATATAAGTTATTTCATTTCACGAAATTGAGCTATTTCACCATTTTTGACTTCGGCTTGGGAGCTTTTTGGGCGATTTGAAAGAGGGAATTCAAGGAGATTTCGTTGAAGTAAGGGATTTGGACTTAAAACTCATTCCTATGCAATTACTCCATGGATTAGAGCTAGAAATTAAGGAAATCAAGGGTGAAATTTGGGAAAACTAGGGCTTGGGAACTTAGGCCTTTAATTGGGGATTTGAAGGACCATTTGGGGTCAGATTTGAGAACTTTTGATATGTATGAAACCCCGGATTGCACATCGTAGTGCTATATTGAGGTGAGGCACACGCTCGATGATGAGCGTGGGGTCGTGCACTATTGGGGATTGTGACTTGGTCCATCCCGACTGATGATTTTGCCGCGTATTTGACTGAAATCTATTTATTATCATCATTATTTCGGCTGAATGCCATAGTTGGGCCTTGTGCCAACTATTTGAACCCTTCGGGGATTTTTATTGATATTTCCTCACTATTTTGACTTTATACTTGAACTCAGTCATGCTATTTTCCACTGCCTTCATACTCAGCCATCTTTACTCAATTTTAAGATTTAAATGATATTTAGGCTGAGAAACACTGTTTTACTATTTTTCGAGGGGATTGTGAAAATTTTGACTGAGTAAGGCCGGGGGCCTATGTTGTGAGGAAATACTGATACTGATTTGAGGCCGAGGGTCTGAGATATGTACGACACGAGGTTGCTTGATTGATATGAGGCCGAAGGCCTAGTTTTGATGCCACGAGATGGATAGTTATTGGGCTTGGGCCTTAAGGGTCCCTCCAGGAGTTTGCACACCCCCAGTGAGCGTGGGTACCCATTGTGATGTGAAATTGTACCCGAGGAGCTGGTACTGCTCTAAGATGTTGCTCGAGGGGCGGATTTGTTAATACTGTGCCCGAGGGGCGAACTTCTATATGTTTAATTACCTTAACTACCTGTCAATTACTTATTTGCTCGTGAAAGAGGATTTTACTTGACTTTCACTGGTTTACTGTTTTTAAATAATTTTACTGCTTCATTATAGAATGCCTTGTGCCTTACGTGTTTTCTTACTTTCAGTCGTTATTTACATTTGTTACTCACTGAGTTGGAGTACTCACTTTACTCCCTGCACCGTGTGTGCAGATTCAGGCGTTATTGGTTCCGCTCCCGAGTGTTGATCCCTCCAGCTTCAGGCGGACATTCGGAGCTCACGAGGTAGCTGCTTGGCGTCCGCAGTCCCATGTCTCTACTCCTTTTTCAGGACTATCTTTCTTTTCAGACAGTTGTACTAGTTTATAGACTTCGTGAATTATATTTTGACTAATAGATGCTCATGACTAGTGACACCCCGATTAGGGCTGTGTTGGGTTGTACTTCCGCACTTTATTGATATTATCCGCTACTTAGTATTGCTAAAACATGTTTTAGACTGCTTTTATGGTGTTTAACTGTTTAAAAAGTAAATTGCATTTAATTGGATGACCTTGTCTTCACGAGAGGTGCCATCACGACCGGATCCGGGTTTAGGGTCGTGACAAGTATAAAATAAAAAATAATTATAAAAGTTACATTACAATCAAAAAATTATAATAAATAATCAATTTAAATTATTTATAAAGTATAATTCAACTATGAATAATAGGAAAAGTATGACATATATAGTAATAAGCTAATTAGTTGCAACATCATTACAGCTCAAACATCAAAAGTAATGTATTCGATACAAAATCTTATATGTATCTCATAAGAAGTAATGAATCTTGAAAATATTTTGATATTATAATTTGATATTTTTCTTAAAATACTCCTTTTATTTCATATGCTTTATATTTGAAAGAGAATTTATATAAAATGGTAATTCACAATTTCGATATGATTCTCTAGCATCATTTATTTTTAAGTTTCAACAAGTTAATAAAGTCACACATAATTTGTAACGACCCAAACCGATGGGCCGCGACGGGCACCCGGTACCTTACTCAACCGAGTACCAACGTAACGTATCTTTCTTATTACATCATCATATACACGTGACATACGGGCCTAATAGGACAAAATAATCATTTATAAACTCAAAATGTAGGCCAATAAGGCCGTATAATATTTTACATACACGACATATGTCTACAAGCCTTTAATAGTACATAAATGTCATAAAGGTTGGGACAGAGTCCCGCCATACCAGACAATACATGTCTAAATCGTACTAACCAAACAAGCAACTCCGAGGCAAATGGAGCGCATCAACATCTTCCGCCGAGCTGATAGCCTACTTTGAGGGCTCTCGACCTATCTATCGGGACCTGCGGGCATGAAACGCAGCGTCCCCACGCAAAAGGGACGTCAATACGAAAAATGTACCGAGTATATAAGACACATAAATAAGTATATAACAGACATGGAAGAAACATAGAGTAATTGACTCAACCTATAAGTCTGGATAACTCTGTAAATCATAAATTACTTATAGTGTCATGCATATGCGTATGAATGTCATGTCGTGTATAGGTACATGTTTCATAATATCATCAGCCTTTGAAAGCATCCCATCATATTATATCGGTCACTGTGGGCAAAATCATCAACGTATACCAGCTGATCAGGTGGTAGTGCGTATATAACGCCATAACCTTTCCCATATCCCATATATATATATATATATATATATATATATATATATATATACATACATATATACGCGTAACCATCTCGTCACGGGTCAATGTACATTAATGCAATGCATGAAAAGTACGTTAATAAATCTTTCGGAATGTCATAAGATCATTTTGCCTTTGAGTAATATCATAAAGTAAACTCTTTTCAAATTTCGTATTTTTTTGAGACCCATGAACTAATTATAAAATATTATGACACATAGAAATTCAAGAACATAGGTATCTCCAATACTTCTATGAATAGAGTCATTCCTGGAATTTGTGCATTTGCACGTTTCGTTCGTATCATATAAATGATGCCAAAAGAAAGAAGGGATAGCCTTAACATACCTGGGTCGATTCTCTTGACAACTCCTCTAGCACCCGTTGATTGTGACAACACGTAACAACGGATCACATCGTATGATATTATTTGAGAAATATTGTATCGTACTCCCTTAAAAGCGCAAAATTCCGTTGCTATAACATTACATAGTCTCGTATGATTTTTTGGTGGCAAAATCACATTTTTTCTAATGAACTACTGAAGCTTTCCTTTGTATTTGACCAAAAGAGTATGTTGATTGAATTGATGCTTTCAGTTTTGCCATTACCAAGATCAATTCACGTTTTGTAGATACTGATTTAAGCTTTCTTACTATTTCATCTTCTTTTGTAACTTTGCCAAATATCTTATATGTGTCATCTCCAAATATAGTGACACCCCGGTTAGGGTTGTGTTGGGTTGTACTTCATCACTTTATTGATATTATCCGCTATTTAGTATTGCTAAAACATGTTTTAGACTGCTTTTATGTTGTTAACTGTTTAAAAAGTGAATTGGGTTTAATTGGGTGGCCTTGTCTTCACGAGAGGCGCCATCACGACCGGATCCGGGTTTAGGGTCGTGACAAGTATAAAATAAAAAATAATTATAAAAGTTACATTACAATAAAAAAATTATAATAAATAATTAACTTAAATTATTTATAAAGTATAATTCAACTATGAATAATAGGAAAAGTATGACATATATCGTAATAAGCTAATTATCTGCAACATCATTACAGTTCAAACATCAAAAGTAATGTATTCGATACGAAATCTTATATGTATCTCTTAAGGAGTAATGAATCTTGAAAATATTTCAATATTATAATTTGATATTTTTCTTAAAATAGTCCTTTTATTTAATATGCTTTCTATTTGAAAGAGAATTTATATAAAATGATAATTCACAATTTCGATATGATTCTCTAGCATCATTTATTTTTAAGTTTCAACAAGTTAATAAAGTCACACATAATTTGTCACGACCCAAACCGATGGGCCGCGACGGGCACCCGGTACCTTACTCAACCGAGTACCAACGTAACGTATCTTTCTTATTACATCATCATATACACGTGACATACAGGCCTAATAGGTCAAAATAATCATTTATAAACTCAAAACGTAGGCCGACAAGGCCGTATAATCTTTCACATACACGACATATGTCTACAAGCCTTTAAGAGTACATAAATGTCATAAATGTTGGGACAAAGTTCCGCCATACCAAACAATACATGTCTAAATCATACTAACCAAACAAGCAACTCTGAGTCAAATGGAGCGCATCAACATCTTCCGCTGAGCTGATAGCCTACTTTGAGGGCTCTCGGCCTGTCTATCGGGACCTGCGAGCATGAAACGCAGCGTCCCTAGGCAAAAGGGATGTCAGTACGAAAAATGTACCGAGTATATAAGACACATAAATAAGTACATAACAGACATGGAAGAAACATAGAGCAATTGACTCAACCTGTAAGTCTGGATAACTCTGTAAATCATATATTACTTCTAGTGTCATGCATATGCGTATGAATGTCATGTCATGTATAGGTACATGTTTCATAACATCATCAGCCTTTGAGGGTATCCCATCATATTATATCGGCCACTGTGGGCAAAATCATCAACGTATACCAGCTGATCAGGTGGTAGTGCGTATATAACGCCATAACTTTTCCCATATCCCATATACATATATATACATACATATATACGCGTAACCATCTCGTCACGGGTCAATGTACATTAATGCAATGCATGAAAATTACGTTAATAAATCTTTCGAAATGTCATAAGACCATTTTTCCTTTGAGTAATATCATAAAGTAAACTCTTTTCAACATTCGTATTTTTCTGAGACCCATGAGCAGATGATAAAATATTATGACACATAGAAATTCAAGAACATAGGTATCTCCAATACTTCTATGAATAGAGTCATTCCTGGAATTTGTGCATTTGCACGTTTCGTTCGTATCATATGGATCATGCCAAAAGAAAGAAGGGATAGCCTTAACATACCTGGGTCGATTCTCTTGACAACTCCTCTAGCACCCGTTGATTGTGACAACACTTAACAACAAATCGCAACGTATGATATTATTTGAGAAATATTGTACCGTACTCCCTTAAAATCGCAAAATACCGTTGCTATAACATTACATAGTCTCGTATGATTTTTTGGAGGCGAAATTGACATTTTTTGTAATGAACTACTGAAGCTTTCCTTTGTATTTGACCAAAAGAGTATGTTGATTGAATTGATGCTTTCAGTTTTGGCATTTCAAAGATCAATTCACGTTTTGTAGATACTGATTTAAGCTTTCTTACTATTTTATCTTCTTTTGTAACTTTGCCAAATATCTTATATTTGTCATCTCCAAATATAGTGACATCCCGGTTAGGGCTGTGTTGGGTTGTACTTCAACACTTTATTGATATTATCCGCTATTTAGTATTGCAAAAACATATTTTAGACTGCTTTTATGTTGTTTAACTGTTTAAAAAGTGAATTGGGTTTAATTGGCTGGCCTTGTCTTCACGAGAGGCGCCATCACGACCGGATCCAGGTTTTGGGTCGTGACAAGTATAAAATAAAAAATAATTATAAAAGCTACATTACAATAAAAAAATTATAATAAATAATCAACTTAAATTTTTTGTAAAGTATAATTCAACTATGAATAATAGGAAAAGTATGACATATATCGTAATAAGCTAATTAGCTGCAACATCATTACAGCTCAAACATCAAAAGTAATGTATTCGATACGAAATCTTATATGTATCTCTTAAGGAGTAATGAATCTTGAAAATATTTCGATATTATAATTTGATATTTTTCTTAAAATAGTCCTTTTATTTATTATGCTTTCTATTTGAAAGAGAATTTATATAAAATGATAATTCACAATTTCAATATGATTCTCTAGCATCATTTATTTTTAAGTTTCAACATGTTAATAAAGTCACACATAATTTGTCACGACCCAAACCGATGGGCCGCGACGGGCACCCGGTACCTTACTCAACCGAGTACCAACGTAACGTATCTTTCCTATTACATCATCATATACACGTGACATACAGGCCTAATAGGACAAAATAATCATTTATAAACTCAAAACGTAGGCCGACAAGGCCGTATAATCTTTCACATACACGACATATGTCTACAAGCCTTTAAGAGTACATAAATGTCATAAAGGTTGGGACGGAGTCCCGTCATACCAAACAATACATGTCTAAATCATACTAACCAAACAAGCAACTCTGAGTCAAATGGAGCGCATAACCATCTTCCGCTGAGCTGATAGCCTACTTTGAGGGCTCTCGACCTGTTTATCGGGACCTGCGGGCATTAAACGCAGCGTCCCTAGGCAAAAGGGACGTCAGTACGAAAAATGTACCGAGTATATAAGACACATAAATAAGTACATAACAGACATGGAAGAAACATAGATCACTTGACTCAACTTGTAAGTCTGGATAACTCTGTAAATCATATATTACTTCTAGTGTCATGCATATGCGTATGAATGTAATGTCATGTATAGGTACATGTTTCATAACATCATCAGCCTTTGAGGGTATCCCATCATATTATATCGGCCACTGTGGGCAAAATCATCAACGTATACCATCTGATCAGGTGGTAGTGCGTATATAACGCCATAACCTTTCCCATATCCCATATACATATATATACATACATATATACGCGTAACCATCTCGTCACGGGTCAATGTACATTAATACAATGCATGGAAAGTACGTTAATAAATCTTTCGGAATGTCATAAGACCATTTTGCCTTTGAGTAATATCATAAAGTAAACTTTTTTCAACTTTCGTATTTTTTTGAGACCCATGAGTAGATGATAAAATATTATGACATAAAGAAATTCAAGAACATAGGTATCTCCAACTGGAGGGCAGCGCCTGTAGATGGTGGCAGTCTTATATTCTTGGCAGACTAGCGGGTTCCCCACCCATGTCTTGGGCTAGTTCACACAAATTTTCTTGGATATATATATATTCCAACCTCTGAGAAGGAAGAGTTGCGATATACATTTGAGCAGCTTGAGCAGGGTCAGATGTTAGTGACCGACTATGAGGCGAGGTTTTCTTAGTTGTCTTGCCATGCACTTATGATACTTTCTATGAATGCAGAGAGAGTGCAGAGGTTTGTTGCGGGGATGCACTCTGGTATTAGGGCCAATATGGCCTGAGAGGTTGAGATGAGGACTTCTTATCAGCTGGTAGTGTAGATTGCTCGAAGGATTGAGGGCAACCGTTAGAGGGGTAGAAAGAAGATGCAGCACGACAAGAGGGTCTGTTTCTCTGGAGAGTTTAAAGGTGCCCCGGCTAGGGGTAGAGGTCAGTTTGGGAGGGGTTAGCCTAGCAGGGCCCCATATTCATCACCACCACCTCATCGAGGTGCTCCAGCGTGCCCCTCTTTCAGCGCTATACCAGAGAGCTCTTACCGCCCACCAGCCATCCAAGGTTCTTCCATTGGGTACTCAGGTCACCAGGGTTCTTCTAGATCCTATATTAGTGCCATGATGGAGATTTCATACCGCTCATTGGCTATTCAGGCTTCTTCCAGTTTGTCTACAGGCCATCAAGGTCAGACATTAGGGCAGCAGGTCACTGCACCAAGGGGCTATTTCGAGTGCGGAGATCTCGGTCACCTGAGGCAATACTGCCTCATCTTCGGGGCAAAGCAGTATAGTAGGGTCAGTGATTACAGCACTGGCTGTCCGGCGCCCCACAGGCGGAAGGCAGACTGGTACCTAGAGTTGGAGGCCAGGAGGGGAGGTCAGCCAACTACTCTTCAGTCAGGCGGAGGCCAGCCGGCCGGCGCTCCAGCCAGATTCTCTGCTTTTCCATCCAGGATAGATGCATTGGCCTAAAATCCCATGATCACAGGTATTATTTCTATATGCTGTAGGGATGCTTGAGTATTATTTGATCCAGGGTCTACCTATTCATATGTATCATCTCTATTTGCTCATTTCCTAGATATTCCTCGTGAGTCTTTGAGTACTCCTGTTTATGTGTCCACTCTTTTGGGCGATTCTGTGGTTGTGGATCAAATCTATTGGTCTTGTGTGGTCACATTCTGTGGTTACGAGACTAGAGCAGACCTCTTATTACTTGATATGACCGACTTTGAGGTCTTCCTAGGCGTGGACTAGTTATCCTCATATCATGCCATCCTTGATTTCCATGCCAAGACTATCACTTTAGCAATGCCAGAGTTGTCGAGGTTGGAGTGGAATTGTTCCTCTATTAGTGCATCTACTCAGGTCATCTCTTTTCTGAAGGCTCGACACATGGTCAAGAAGGGCTATTTGGCTTATCTAGCTTATGTTCGAGACACCACCGTAGAGTCTCCAACGATTGATTCAGCGCCAGTAGTCCGGGAATTTGCCGATGTGTTTCCTTCTGACATTCCAAGCATGCCACCAGATCAGGATATTGATTTCTGTATTGATTTGGCTCTAGGTACCCAGCCTATATCCATCCTATCGTACCGTATGGCTTCGAAAGAGTTGAAGGAGTAGCTTGAGGAGTTGTTAGCAAAGGTGTTTGTGAGACCAATTGTATCACCTTGGGTGCACCCGTGTTGTTTGTGAAGAAGAAAGATGGGACTATGCGGATGTACATTGATTACCGCCAGTTGAACAAAGTCACCATCAAGATCAAGTACCGTTGCCGCGTATCGATGATTGGTTTGACTAGTTGCAGGGTGCTAGGGTTTTTTCTAAGATTAACTTGAGGTCGGGGTACCATCAGTTGAAGATTCGAGACTCAAATGTTCTGAAGACTGTATGGTCATTATGGGTTCTTAGTGATGTCCTTCAGCTTGACTAATACCCTAGCGGCGTTTATGGATTTGATGAACCGGGTGTTTAGGCCTTATATTGATTCCTTCTTTAACGTCTTCATTGATGACATCTTAATTTACTCATGTGGCCTGGGGGAGCTCGAGCATCATTTGAGAGTAGTGCTTCTGAAACTGCGAGAACAGAAGTTATATGCTATGTTCTGCAAGTATGAGTTTTGGCTAGAGTTTGTGGCATTCTTGGGACATGTTGTGTCAGGAGAGGGTATTAAGGTGGATCCCAAGAAGATTGAGGCAGTTCAGAGTTGGCCATGTCCTACTTCAGTGATTGAGATCAGGAGTTTCCTGGGGTTAGCAGGTTATTATCGTCGGTTCGTGCAGGGCTTTTCATTCATTGTTGCACCTTTGACTAGATTAACTTAGAAGGGTGCTCCATTCCGTTGGTCTGATGATTATGAGGCTAGCTTTCATAAGATCAAGACGGCTTTGACTACAACACCGATTCTAGTGTCGCCTTCACATTTGGGGATGTATATGGTGTATTGCGATGCTTCACGCGTCAGCTTGGGCTGTGTATTGATGCAGGAGGGGCGAGTTATTGCATATGCTTCACTTCAGCTGAAAATTCATGAGAAGAATTATCCCGTGCACGATCTAAAGATAGTTACGATTTTTCATACTCTTAAGATATAGAGGTATTATTCGTATGGGGTGTCATGTGAGGTTTATACGAATCATCGTAGTTTACAACACTTATTGAAGCAAATGGATCTCTATTTTAGGCAGCGTAGATGGCTTGAGTTACTGAAGGATTATGACATCACCATTCTTTATCATCTAGGCAAGGCAAATGTGGTCGCCGATGCCTTAAGTAGGAAGGCAGAAAGTATGGGTAGCTTGGCATTAATTTTAGCAGAGGAGAGACCACTAGCTTTGGATATTCGGTCTTTGGCTAACAGACTTGTGAGGTTGGATATTTTGGAGCCTAGCCGATTTCTTGCATGTGTTATTGCCCAATCTTCATTAATAAAGCAGATCAAGGCTTGGCAATTTGATGACCCGCATTTGGCAGTTCTCAGAGAGACGGCACTACAGGGTGGTGCCAAGGAGGTTTCTATTAGCGAGGATGGTGTTCTGCAACTCTAGGGTCGCCTATGTGTTCCTAATGTCGATAGCTTGAGGGAGGGGGTTCTAGAGAAGGCACGCAGTTCACAGTATTCTATTCATCCAGGTGTTATGAAGATGTATCGGGACTTGAGATAGCATTATTGGTGGCGGCGCATGAAAAAAGACATAGTGGAGTATGTAGCTAGGTGACTAAATTGACAGTAGGTTAAGTATGAGCACTAGAGGCCTGGTGGCCTACTTTAGCAGATGACTATACTTGAGTGGAAATGGGAGCGCATGACTATGGACTTTGTAGTTGGATTTCTGCGGGCCTTGCGGAAGTTTGATGCAGTTTGGGTCATTGTCGACAGGTTGACCAAGTTGGCACACATCATTCCGGTTGCGACTACCTATACTTCAGAGAAGTTGGCCCAGATTTATATTCGAGAGATAGTTCAGTTGCACGGTGTGCCTGTTTCTATCATATCAGATAGAGGCCCTCAGTTCACTTCCCATTTATGGAGAGCGGTACAGAGTGAGTTGGGGTCTCGCGTAGAGCTCATCACAACATTCCATCCACAGACCGACGGGCAGTCGGAGCGGACAATTCCGATCCTATAGGATATGCTTAGAGCATGTGTGATTGACTTTGGAGGGAAGTGGGATAAGTTTTTGCCATTGGCCGAGTTTGCTTATTACAACAACTATCAGTCCAACATTGAGATGACTCCATTTGACGCTTTATACGGTCGGTGATGTCATTCTCCCATCGGGTGGTTTGAGCCCGGTGAGGCTAGGTTATATGGTACTGATCTGGTGAAGGATGCCTTGGAAAAGGTAAAGTTGATTCAGGAGCAACTCCGTACAGCATATTCTAGGCAGAAGAGTTACACGGATTAGAATGCGCGTAATGTATCATTTATAGTAGGCGAGAAGGTTCTCTTGAAAGACTCGCCGATGAAGGGGATTATGAGATTCGGAAAGAAGGGCAAGTTGAGCCCAAGGTTTATAGGCCCATTTGAGGTGTTGAGGCGAGTTGGGGAGGTTGCTTATGAGCTTACTTTACCTCTCAGCCTATCAGGGGTTCATCCGGTTTTTCACTTGTCTATGCTTCGAAGGTATCATGCCAATTTGTCATGTCACGCCCCAAACCTGGGGAGGCGTGGCTGGCACCCGGTGCCATGCTGGCCCAATCGAACCACTCTGCTACTTATGATCATTCGACCAAAACTAGAACATCCATAGGTCGAGTTAACTGAACTCATTCCTTTTGTAACTATCATGGCCCCATATGGTCACAGCTCTTAATGTACAACTGTAAGTGGGCAATACTATATTACTGAACTATTTTTCTTAAAACATGAATACATATGGGTCATCAAGGCCTCTGACATACTATACAAAATGAACCTTTGTCTGCAAAGCCACTAAGATTATTTGACATCAAATGGGACAGGGTATCGACCTACCTATAAGTCTCTAGCAAAAATCTAACACGATGACTTATAGACTCGGCTGCACTCCAAATGAGGTGGAGTCTTACCGATCCTTCACTAAAGCCAATCTCGTCTACTATGAAAGCTCGTCAAACTGATTATCTATACCTGCAGGCATGAATGCAATGTCCCCAACAAAAGGACGTCAGTACGAATAATGTGCTGAGTATGTAAGGCATGTAAATCAGTATATAAAGGACATGGAATAAACATGGAGTAAAGGACTCAACCTGGAAGTCTGGATAGCTCTGTAAATGATGAAGTATTTATAATGTCATGCATATGCATATAAATTTCATATAATGCATAGGTCTGTACCAATGTTTTAAAAGGAGGGGGCATTAGGTGAGGCATTTTATCTCTAACGAAGCGAGGCATAAGCCCTTAGACATGGGGCGAAGTCCCATGGACCTTTAAATTTTACTAATTTCAAGAATTTTAAAATAGTATTGTGACAACCCGACTAGTTGTCTGATGATTTACCACTCCATTATCCCCATTTCTGCTTCTTATTGCTTTATCTATCGGTTCTATATGTGATCGGGTTGGTCAGATCGAATTCGGAAAGGATTTTGCAAGGTTTGAGACACTTAGTCTCTTTAGAGTGAGTTTAAGTTGGAAAAGTCAACCAGATGGTGACTTATGTGTTAGCGGGCTCGAATGTGAGTTCTGATGGTTCGGCTAGCTTCGGGAGGTGATTTGTGGATTAGGAGCGTGATCGGAATGAAATTTGGAGGTTCGTAGTAGATTTAGTCTTGAATTGGCGAAGTTGATATTTTGGCGATTTCCGGTTGATAGGCAAGATTTTGATATAGGAGTCGGAATAGAATTCCGAGAGTTGTAGTAGTTCCGTTGTGTCATTTGGGATGTATGTGAAAAATTTCAGGTCATTCAGACGTGGTTTGGTTGGGTTTTTGATCGAAAGCGTAATTTGGAAGATTTTAGAAAGTTTGGCTTTAATTCGATGTGCTTTGGGTGATTTAATGTTGTTTGAGCTGTTTCGGTGATTGGAACAAGTTTGAATAAGGTATTGGAATATGTTTGTGCTTGTGATTGAGGTCCCGAGGGCCTCCGGGTGATTTCGGGTGGTTTACGAAGAAGTTGAGATGTTATGCAGCTGCTGAAATTGCTGCTTCTGGTGTTTTCACACCTGCAGTTTAGGGACCGCAGGTGCGGTGCCACATTGCGAGAGAGTGGCCGCAGAAGCGGATTTTGGGGATTTGTCAGGGACCGCAGAAGCAGCTAAGAAGACTGCATCTGCGGAGTCACAGATGCGAAAAGATGATTGCAGATGCAGATGTGGCCGGTTAAGTGATTTCCGCAGAAGCAGAATAATGACCACAGATGCGGTACCGCAGATGCGGTTGAAGGACCGCAGATGCAGAAAGCCCTGGGCAGAACATATAAGTTATTTTATTTCGCGAAATTGAGCTATTTCACCATTTTTGACTTCGGCTTGGGAGCTTTTTGGGCGATTTGAAAGAGGGAATTCAAGGAGACTTCGTTGAGGTAAGGGATTTAGACTTAAAACTCATTCCTATGCTATTATTCCATGGATTAGAGATAGAAATTAAGGAATCAAGGGTGAAATTTGGGAAAACTAGGGCTTGAGGACTTAGGCCTTTAATTGAGGATTTGAAGGACCATTTGGGGTTGGATTTGAGAACTTTTGATATGTATGAATTCATGGGGAGATAAGGAACCTATTGATGTAAAAATTATGGAATTTCGAGATGTGGGCCCGGGGGTCGGGTTTTGGTAATTTCAGGATTTGTGCCATTTATTGAATGTTTTCGCTTGGGCTTCGTTCCCTTAGCATAGTTTGATGTCATCGTTCTGATTTTTGGATAGATTCGACACGAGTGGAGGCCGATTCGAGGGGCAAAGGTGTCGCGAGCTAGATATTTTACCGGTTCGAGGTGAGTATTGATTGTAAATATTTTTCTGAGGGTTTGAAACCCCGTATTGCACATCGTAGTGCTATATCGAGGTGAGGCACATGCTCGATGACGAGCTTGGGGTCGTGGACCATTGGGGATTGTGACTTAGTCCGTCCCGACTGATGCTTTTTCCGTGTATTTGACTGAAATCTATTTGTTATCATCATTATTTGGGTTGAATGCCATATTTGGGCATTGTGCCAACTATTTGAACCTTTCGGGGATTTTTATTGATATTGCCTCACTATTTTGACTTTATACTTGAACTCGGTTATGTTATTTTCCACCGTCTTCATACTCAGCCATGTTTACTCAGTTTTAAGGCTTAAATGATGTTTGGGCTGAGAAACACTACTTTACTATTCCCCGAGGAGCTTGTGAGGATTTTGACTGAGTAAGGCCGGGGGCCTATGTTGTGAGGAAGCACTGATATTGATTTGAGGCCAAGGGCCTGAGATATGTATGCCACGAGGTGGCTTGATTGATATGAGGCCGAGGGCCTAGGTTTGATGCCACGAGATGGCTAGTTATTACGCTTGGGCCGTAAAGGGCCCCTCAAGGAGTCTGCACACTCCCAGTGAGTGCAGGTACCCATTGTGATGTGAGATTGTGCCCGAGGGGCTGGTACTGTTCTGAGATGTTGATCGAGGGGCAGATTTGTTGATACTGTATCTGAAGGGAGAACTTCTATTTGTTTACTTTACCTTAACTACCTGTCAATTACTTGTTTGCTTGTGAAAGAGGATTTTACTTGACTTTTTACTGGTTTACTTTTTTTAAATGATTTTACTACTTCATTAACGAATGCCTTGTGCCTTACGTGTTTTCTTACTTTCAGTCGTTATTTACATTTGTTACTCACTAAGTTGGAGTACTCACTTTACTCCCTGCACCCTGTGTGCAGATTCAAGCGTTGCTGGTTCTGCTCCCGAGTGATGATCCCTCCAACTTCAGGCGGACATTCGGAGCTCACGAGGTAGCTGCTTGGCGTCCGCAGCCCTGTATCTCTACTCCTTTATCAGTTCTATCTTTCTTTTCAGACAGTTGTACTAGTTTATAGACTTAGTGGATTGTATTTTGACTTATAGATGCTCATGACTAGTGACACGCCGGTTAGGGCTGTGTTGGGTTGTACTTCTTATTGATATTGTCTGCTACTTAGTATTGCTAAAACATGTTTTAGACTACTTTTATGTTGTTTAACTGTTTAAAAAGTGAATTGGGTTTAATTGGCTAGCCTTGTCTTCACGAGAGACGCCATCATGACTGGGTCTGGGTTTAGGGTTGTGACAAGTTGGTATTAGAGCCTAGGTTACATAGGTCTCACGAGTCATGAGCAGCTTTAGTAGAGTCTCGCGGATCGGTACGGAGACGTCTGTATTTATCCTCAAGAGGCTGTAGAACCTTTAGGAAAAACTTCATATCCTTGAAATTCTTATCGTGCAAACCTATTGATCCGAGTACTAAACTTCTGTTATTCTATTCTCTCATAGATGGCGAGGACACGCGCTACCGGACAGGGTGGATGACCAACAGTGCCACCAGTTGTGTCCAGCAGAGGCCGAGGACTCGGTCGTGGTCGTGGTAGAGGCAGAGCAGCAAGGGCAGCACCTGTAGATCCACCAGCTGCCCCAGTTCAGGACGAGGTCCCAACTATGGACGCTCCAACAGCACCAGCTCAGGCACCAGCTGTGCCCATCACGATTCCGAGTCTTTAAAAGGCCTTGGCTTAGATCTTATCAATTTGCACTGGCCTGGATCAGGCAGTTTCTGCCACAACCGTCGCTACGTCACAGGCCAGGGGAGGCAATCAGACTCCCACCGCTCGCACACCTGAGCAGGTCGTGCAGGGACTTCAGACGTCGAGGGCGCATCCAGCCTAGCCGGTTGCTGTTGCTCCGGACTATGTAGTTCCTATCATACTGGAGGATGAGTAGCATAGGTTTGGTAGATTGCAGCCATTGACCTTTAGTGGCGCAGAGGGCGAGGATGCTCAGGGCTTTTTGGATAAGTGTTAGAGGATGCTTTGTACTGCGGGTATTCTGGAGACCAGCGGGGTCGCTTTCACCACTTATCAGTTTTCAGGAGCTGCTTTCACTTGGTGGGAGGATTTTGAGAGGCCGTAGCACCCCTTTCCTGGCAGCAGTTCTCCGTTCTCTTATTGGAGAACTATGTGCCGTAGTCCCGTAGAGAGGAGTTGCATAGGCAATTTGAGTGGTTGTGGCAAGGGGAGATGACTGTGTCGCAGTATGAGTTGAGGTTCTTTGAGTTGGCTCGTCATGCCATCTGGTTAGTTCCGACAGATCGAGAGAGGATCAAGAGGTTTGTTGATGGTCTTACTTATTAGCTCCGTATTCTTATGACTAGAGAGAGGGTGACTGGTGCTACTTTCGAGGAGGTTGTGGATTTTTCCTGTGAGATTGAGTTTGTTCGTCACCAGGAGCGACAGGAGAGGTAGGCCAAGAGTCCTTGAGGATCTGGCAGCTTTAGTGGCGCTCCTTCGAGGGGTCAGTTTCAGTACGACAGAGGCCGTTCATTCAGGTCTGCTCAGCCAGCTTGCCTAAGTTATCGTGGGGCATCTTCGGGTCATGGTCATCGCAATTCTCAGCAGGGCCAATCATCACTTAGCGCCCTTCCAGCTCAGAGTTCATCCTGTACACTGTCGGTTTAGGGCTCTTCTATGCCGAGTGCAGCTGCTAGTCACTCCGGTGCGAGGGGTTCCCTTCGGTCACCTTCTCCAACACCTGGGAGTTGTTTTGAGTGTGGCAAGATGTGTCACATGTCGGGGCAGTGTCCTCGTGGTTTTGCTAGTTCATCTCAGCAGAGAGGTTAGTCATCGGCTTCAGTGCCAGATTCTTCACCACCACCCGCCCAGCCAGCTAGGAGTGGAGGTTAGTCAACCAGGGGTCTCCCTAGAGGGGGAGGTCTATTAGGGGGCGGTCAGGCCCGTTTCTATGCACTCCCAGGCATACCTAATGCTATCACTTCAGATGCTGTCATTATAGGTATTATTTCAGTCTTCCACAGAGATGCCTCTGTATTATTTGATCCCGGTTCCACCTTTTCTTATGTATCATCATACTTTTCTCATTATTTGGGTACGCCCCGTGAGTTCCTTGCTTTATCTGTTCATGTATCTATCCCGGTGGGCGATACTATTGTTGTAGACCATGTGTATCGGTCGTGTGTGGTGACTATTGGGGGTTTGGAGACCCAAGTGGATCTATTACTATTGAGCATGGTGGATTTTGATGTCATTTTGGGCATGGATTGGTTATCTTCGTGTCGTGCTATTCTGGACTGTCATGCTAAGATAGTCACATTGGCTATGGCGGGTCTGCCACGGATCGAGTGGCGAGGTGTGACTGATTATGTTCCTAGTAAAGTGATCTCTTTCTTGATGGTCCAGCATATGGTTGGGAAGGGCTGCATTTCGTATCTAGCGTTTGTGAGGGATGTCGGTGCTGAGACTCCCAGTATTGATTCTGTTCCAGTTGTGATGGATTTTCCCGATGTGTTTCCTGCAGACCTGCCAGGCATGCGGCCGGATAGGAATAATGATTTTGGTATTGACTTGGTGTCGGGCACTTAGCCCATTTCTATTCTGTTGTATCGTATGGCACCAGCGGAGTTGAAGGAGCAGCTTTAGGAACTCCTAAATAAGGGGTTCATTCGGCCTAGTGTGTCACCGTGGGGTGCGCCGGTTCTGTTTGTGAAGACGAAGGATGGCACAATGAGGATGTACATTGATTATAGGCAATTGGACAAGGTAACAATAAAAACAAGTATCCTTTGCCTCGCATTGATGAGTTATTTGACCAGCTTCTGGGAGCGAGGGTGTTCTCTAAGATTCATCTCCGTTCAGGTTATCACCAGTTGAAGATGAGGTATTCATATATTCTTAAGACGGCTTTCAAGACCCGATATAGTCATTTTGAGTTCTTGGTGATGTCTTTTTGGCTGACCAATGCCCCAACAACGTTCATGCGTTTGTTGAACAGTGTGTTCCGGCCTTATCTCCATTCGTTTATCATAGTCTTCATTGATGATATTCTGGTGTATTCGCGTAGCTAGGAGGAGCACGCGGAGCATTTGAGAGTTGTGTTGTAGAGATCGAGGGAGGAGAAGCTTTATGCAAAATTCTCCAAGTGTGAGTTTTGGATCAGTGCAGTGGCTTTATTGGGGCATGCGGTGTCCAACAAAGGTATTCAGGTTGATCCGAAGAAGATAGAGGCGGTTCAGAGTTGGCCCAGACGTCCTTAGCCACAAAGATTCACATCTTTCTTGGTTTGGCAGGCTATTATCGCCGGTTTGTTCAGGCATTCTCATCTATCACATCGCCCTTGACCAAGTTGACTTAGAAGGGTGCTTCATTTGTATGGTCAGACGAGTGTGAGGAGAGCTTTCAGAAGCTCAACACAGCTTTGACCACATCTCCAGTGTTGGTCTTGCCATCAGCTTCAAGTTCATATACTGTGTATTGTGATGCTTCGAGAGTTGGGATTGGATGTGTGTTGATGCAGGAGGGTAGAGTTATTGCTTATGCGTCTCGTTAGTTGAAGCACCATAAGAAGAACTACCCCGTTCATGATTTGGAGTTGGCTGCCATAGTTCACGCATTGAAGATTTGGAGGCATTACTTGTATGGTGTGTCTTGTGAGGTGTTTACTGATCATCGTAGCCTCCATCAATTGTTCAAACAGAAGGATCTCAACTTGAGGCAGCAGAGATGGTTGGAGTTACTTAAGGATTATGATATCACTCTATTGTACCATCCGGGGAAGGCCAATGTGGTGGCCGTTGCTTTGAGCCGAAAGGCAGTAAGTATGGGAAGTTTGGCATATATTCTAGTTGGGGAGAGACTTCTTGCGGTTGATGTGCAAGCCTTGGCCAATCGTTTAATGAGATTAGATGTCTTGGAGCCCAGTCGGGTATTGGCTTGTGTGGTTTCTAGGTCTTCCTTATATGATCGCATCAGAGAGCGGCAGTATGATGATCTGCATTTGCTTGTCCTTAAGGACAGAGTTCAGCATGATGATGCTATAGACGTGACCATTGGTGACGATGGGGTGTTGAGGATGCAGGGCCGAATTTGTGTGCCCAATGTTGTTGGGCTTTAGGAGTTGATCCTTGAGGAGACCCATAGCTCACGGTATTCCATTCATCTAGTTGCCGCGAAGATGTATCAGAATTTGAGGCAGCACTACTGGTGGAGAAGAATGAAGAAAGATACTGTGGGTTTTGTGGCTCGGTGTCTCAATTGTCAACAGGTGCAATATGAGCATCAGAGACTAGGTGGATTGCTTCAACAAATGGTTATTCCCGAGTGGAAGTGGGAGAGGATCACTATGGACTTTGTTGTTGGACTTCCACGGACTATGAGAATGTTCGATGCTTTTTGGGTGATTGTGGATCGGCTGACCAAGTTTACGCACTTCATTCTTGTGTGTACTACCTATTCTTCAGAGCGGTTGGTAGAGATCTATATCCGGGAGATTGTTCTTTTGCATGGTATCCCAGTTTCCATCATTTCAGATAGGGGCACTAAGTTTACTTCGCAGTTTTGGAGGTTTGTGCAATGAGAGTTGGGTACTCAGGTTGAGTTGAGCATAGCTTTTCATCCTCAGATGGACGGGCAGTCTGAGCATACTATTCAGATATTGGAGGACATGTTGCGTGCTTGTGTCAATGATTTCGGAGGGTCATGGGATCAGTTTCTACCGCTTGCAGAGTTTGCTTATAACAACAGCTACCAGTTGAGTATTCAGATGGCTCCATATGAGGCTTTGTATGAGAGGCGATGTAGATCTCCAGTTGGTTGGTTCGAGCCCGGTGAGGCTAGGCTATTGGGGACAGACTTGGTGCATGATGCCTTAGAAAAGGTGACGGTGATTCAGGAGAGGCTTCGTACAGTGCAGTCAAGGCAAAATAGCTATGCTGATAGGAAGGTTCGGGATGTGTCCTACATGGTTGGCGAGAAGGTTCTGTTGAAGGTTTCACCCATGAAGGGTGTTATGAGCTTGCTTTGCCACCCAGCTTGTCGAATGTGCATCTGATATTTCATGTTTCTATGCTCCGGAAGTATATTGGGGATCCGTCTCATGTTTTGGATTTCAGCACGGTTCAGTTGGATGATGATTTGACTTATGATGTTGAGACAACAACTATTTTGGGTCGTCAGGTTTGAAAGTTGAGGTCAAAGGATATAGCTTCAGCAAAAGTGCAGTGGAGAGGTCGGCCCGTGGAGGAGGCTACCTGGGAGACCGAGTGGGAGATGCGGAGTAGATATCCTCACCTGTTTGAGGCTTCAGGTATGTTTCTTGATTCGTTTGCGGACGAACGTTTGTTTAAGTTGGGGAGGATGTGACGGCCCAGCCAGTCGTCTCATGAGTTACCACTCTGTTTTCCCCATTTCTACTTCTTATTGCTTTATCTATTGGTTCTATATGTGATCGGGTTGGTCGGATCGAATCCGAAAAGGATTTGGCAAGGTTTGAGACACTTAGTCGCTTTAGAGTGAGTCTAAGTTAGAAAAGCCAACCAAATGTTGACTTATGTGTTAGAGGACTCAGATGTGAGTTCCGATGGTTTGGCTAGATTCGGGAGGTGATTTGTGGCTTAGGAGCATGATGGGAATGAATTTTGGAGGTTTGTAATAGATTTAGGCTTGAATTGCGAAGTTGATATTTTGGCGATTTCCGGTTGATAGGCGAGATTTTGATATAGGGGTCAGAATGGAATTCTGAGAGTTGCAATAGTTCCGTTGTGTCATTTGGGATGTGTGTGCAAAATTTCAGGTCATTCAGATGTGGTTTGGTTGGGTTTTTGATCCAAAACTTAATTTGGAAGATTTTAGAAAGTTTGGCTTGAATCTGATGTGTTTTGGGTGATTTAATGCTGTTTGAGGTGTTTTGGTTGTTGGAATAAGTTTAAATAAGGTATTGAAATATGTGTGTTCTTTTGATTGAGGTCCTGAGGGCCTCAGGGTGATTTCGGGTGGTTAACGGAGAAGTTGGGATGTTATTGCAACTGCTGAAATTGCTGCTTCCGGTGTTTTCGCACCTGCGATTTGGGGACCGTAGGTGCGGCACCGCAGGTGCGAGAGGGTGGCCGCAGAAGCGGATTATGGGAATTTTTCACGGACCGCAAAAGTGGCTAAGAGGACCGCATCTGCAGAGTCGCAGATGCAGAAGGATGATCGCAGATGCGGATGTGTCCGGTTAAGTGATTTCCGCAGAAGCAAAATAATGACCCCAAATGTGGTACCGCAGATGCGGTTGAAGGACCGCAGATGCAGAAAGGCCTGGGCAGAACATATAAGTTATTTCATTTCATGAAATTGAGCTATTTCACCATATTGACTTCGGCTTGGGAGCTTTTTGGGCGATTTGAAAGAGGGAATTCAAGGAGACTTCGTTGAGGTAAGGGATTTGGACTTAAAACTCATTCCTATGCTATTATTCCATGGATTATAGCTAGAAATTAAGGAAATTAAAGGTGAAATTTGGGAAAACTAGGGCTTGGGAACTTAGGCCTTTAATTGGGGTTTTGAAGGACCATTTGGGGTGAGATTGGAGAACTTTTGATATGTATGAACTCGTGGGGAGATAAAGAACCTATTAATGTAAAAATTATGGAATTCTGAGACGTGGGCCCAGGGGTCAGGTTTTGGTAATTTTGGGATTTATGCCATTTATTGATTATTTTTGCTTGGCCTTTGTTCCCTTAGCATATTTTGACGTCCTCATTCTGATTTTTGGATAGATTCGACACGAGTGGAGGCAGATTCGAGAGGTAAAGGCGTAGGGAGCTAGAGATTTGACCGGTTCGAGGTGAGTAATGATTGTAAATGATGTTCTGAGGGTTTAAAACCCCGAATTGCACATAGTAGTGCTATATTGAGGTTAGGCACAGGCTCGATGACAAGCGTGGGGTCGTGCACTTTTGGGGATTGTGACTTGGTGCGTCCCGACTGATGATTTTTCCGCGTATTTGACTGAAATCTATTTGTTATCATCATTATTTCGGTTGAATGCCATAGTTGGGCCTTGTGCCAACTATTTGAAGTCTTCGGGGATTTTTATTGATATTTCCTCACTATTTTGACTTTATACTTAAACTCAGTCATGCTATTTTCCACTGTCTTCATACTCAGCCATGTTTACTCAATTTTAAGATTTAAATGATATTTTAAATGATGTTTGGGCTGAGAAACACTATTTTACTATTGCCCGAGGGGCTTGTGAGAATTTTTACTGAGTTCCGCGTATTTGACTGAAATCTATTTGTTATCATCATTATTTCGGTTGAATGCCATAGTTGGGCCTTGTGCCAACTATTTGAACCCTTCAGTGATTTTTATTGATATTTCCTCACTATTTTAACTTTATACTTAAACTCATTCATGCTATTTTCCACTGTCTTCATACTCAGCCATGCTTACTCAATTTTAAGATTTAAATGATATTTTAAATGATGTTTGGGCTGAGAAACACTGTTTTACTATTGCTCGAAGGGCTTGTGAGAATTTTGACTGAGTAAGGCCGGGGGCCTATGTTGTGAGGAAATACTGATACTGATTTGAGGCCGAGGGTCTGAGATATGTACGACACGAGGTGGCTTGATTGATATGAGGCCGAGGGCCTAGTTTTGATGCCACGAGATGGCTAGTTATTGGACTTGGGCCTTAAGGGGCCCCTCCAGGAGTGTGCACACCACTAGTGAGCGTGGGTCCCCATTGTGATGTGATATTGTGCCCAAGGGGCTAGTATTGTTCTAAGATGTTGCCCAAGGGGCAAATTTGTTAATACTGTGCCCGAGGGGCAAACTTCTATTTGTTTAATAATCTTAACTACATGTCAATTACTTGTTTGCTTGTGAAAGAGGATTTTACTTGACTTTTACTGGTTTACTATTTTTAAATAATTTTACTGCTTCATTATAGAATGCCTTGTGCCTTACGTGTTTTCTTACTTTCAGTCGTTATTTATATTTGTTACTCACTGAGTTGGAGTACTCACTTTACTCTCTGCACCCTGTGTGCAGATTCAGGCGTTGCTGGTTCCGCTCCCGAGTGCTGATCCCTCCAGCTTCAGGCGGACATTCGGAGCTCACGAGGTAGCTGCTTGGCGTCCGCAGCCCCGCGTCTCTACTCCTTTTTCAGGTCTATCTTTCTTTTCGGACAGTTGTACTAGTTTATAGACTTAGTGGATTGTATTTTGACTTATAGATGCTCATGTCTAGTGACACCCCGGTTAGGGCCGTGTTGGGTTGTACTTCCGCACTTTATTGATATTATCCGCTACTTAGTCTGCTTTTATGTTGTTTAACTATTTAAAAAATGAATTGGGTTTAATTGGCTGGCCTTGTCTTCACGAGAGGCGCCATCACGACTGGATCCAGGTTTCGGGTCGTGACAAGTATAAAATAAAAAATAATTATAAAAGTTACATTACAATCAAAAAATTATAATAAATAATCAATTTAAATTATTTATAAAGTATAATTCAACTATGACTAATAGGAAAAGTATGACATATATCGTAATAAGCTAATTAGCTGCAACAACATTACAGCTCAAACATCAAAAGTAATGTATTCGATACGAAGTCTTATATGTATCTCTTAAGAAGTAATGAATCTTGAAAATATTTCGATATTATAATTTGATATTTTTCTTAAAATAGTCCTTTTATTTAATATGCTTTCTATTTGAAAGAGAATTTATATAAAATGATAATTCACAATTTCGATATGATTCTCTAGCATCATTTATTTTTAAGTTTCAACAAGTTAATAAAGTCACACATAATTTGTCACGACCCAAACTGATGGGCCGCGACGGGCACCCGGTACCTTTCACATACACGACATATGTCTACAAGCCTTTAAGAGTACATAAATGTCATAAAGGTTGAGACAGAGTCCCGCCATACCAAACAATACTAGTCTAAATCATACTAACCAAACAAGCAACTCCGAGGAAAATGCAGCGCATCAACATCTTCTGCTGAGCTGATAGCCTACTTTGAGGGCTCTCGACCTGTCTATCGGGACCTGTGGGCATGAAACGCAGCGTCCCCAGGCAAAAGGGACGCCAGTACAAAAAATGTACCGAGTATATAAGACACATAAGTAAGTACCTAACAGGCATGGAAGAAACATAGAGTAGTTGACTCAACCTGTAAGTCTGGATAACTCTGTAAATCATAAATTACTTCTAGTGTCATGCATATGCGTATGAATGTCATGTCATGCATAGGTACATGTTTCATAACATCATCAGCCTTTGAGGGCATCCCATCATATTATATCGGCCACTGTGGGCAAAATTATCAACGTATACCAGCTGATCAGGTGGTAGTGCGTATATAACGCCATAACCTTTCCCATATCCCATATACATATATATACATACATATATACGCATAACCATCTCGTCATGGGTCAATGTACATTAATGCAATGCATGAAAGTACGTTAATAAATATTTCGGAATGTCATAAGACCATTTTGCCTTTGAGTAATATCATAAAGTAAACTCTTTTCAACATTCGTATTTTTCCGAGACCCATGAACAGATGATAAAATATTATGACACATAGAAATTCAAGAACATAGGTATCTCTAATACTTCTATGAATAGAGTCATTCATGGAATTTGTGCATTTGCATGTTTCGTTCGTATCATATGGATCATGCCAAAAGAAAGAAGGGATAGCCTTAATATACCTGGGTCGATTCTCTTGACAACTCCTCTAGCACCCGTTGATTGTGACAACACATAACAACAGATCGTAGTAGGGAAAAAATTCGTATGATATTATTTGAGAAATATTGTTCCGTACTCCCTTAAAATCGCAAAATTCCGTTGCTATAACATTACGTAGTCTCGTATGATTTTTTGGTGGTAAAATCACATTTTTTCTAATGGACTACTAAAGCTTTCCTTTGTATTTGACCAAAAGAGTATGTTGATTGAATTGATGCTTTCAGTTTTGGCATTACCAAGATCAATTCACGTTTTGTAGATATTGATTTAAGCTTTCTTAGTATTTCATCTTCTTTTGTAACTTTGCCAAATATTGTATATGTGCCATCTCCACATTTCCACCTTTGACACATAATGAAATGACTTAAAGAGTCATTCATGGGATTTAAGGGATGCTGCCACGTTGGACTCCTTAATTCCTTTACCCAATTAATTAGGTAATGTCCCGTATTATTTCTATTTACTTAAAATATTACTCACTTTTCACATACCTTATACATCTTACTATTATGATCATGTGGTAACTTGTATGGTACTAGTCCATAAATACCGAGTATTTTAGCTTGAGCCGTATTTTATCCCAATACGCCAAACTTGGACGAAAATTCATTTTCTTTGACTTGCTTCTCCTTCACCTTTACGAATTTACTTATTACTTGTTTGAAATAGCATAATCCTTATAATCTCAAAATAGTCTTTTTCTTGGACTGTTATCAATTATCTTATGACAAATTCAATGTACAATACTATGGGGTGCAACATCGTCGTAATGTACTACTGCGTGACGTGACATCTCACTTCCAGGCTCTCATTAATTTATTTATGGCGTATTTTCATGTACAAAAATATGGGGTGTAAAATCATTCCCCCTTTGGATCATTCGTCCTCGAATGTTGACTGTTGCGCTTATCGTTCACATATCCCGAAGCTCTTGCGAATACTTTAGTAGTCCTTTTGCCATCTAGGCAATTGTTCTGTGAATAAGTCCGAAGGCCCGGGAAGCCCCCCCTTTAGGCCTCTTTCCCACACCATGACTTGTGATCGAATCCCTTCCAATCTCGTAACTGTTGCTACCTTCCATTATGCAGCTTCTACGATACTGACCGTATAAGTGTGCCTATGCGACTCTCCTCTCCTTTTTCCTCCAGGTTTTAGCCAATCCCGAAGTTCTTCATTTGTTATTTGTAGAACTTACGAATATTGCTATATCTTATTTTATAGACCGGGTTATCCATTCGTATGACTTTACTGCACCTACATAGGTCATACTATACCATAACTCTTACCTCGATTTCTCGTTACTGAGGTCTGCTAACCAAATCTCAAATTACTTTCGTTGCTTATCTCATACGTATAAATCTATGTCCTCTAATGCCTCCATATTACTTTTCATCTTTAAGAATGACGGCCTAATCTCTTCTCATACTTTATAACTTTTATCCATCCATTGTTGATTCACCTCAATTTCGATCCATAATCCACCCCTGATAACTTAACCGTTTATGTAATATTGCTGCTAGGATACACGTTTTATCGAGGAACATCTGAAATGATTAGATTGATCCACCTGGGGCGATACCCTGCTTTCATTACCGTATCTCACGGCATCCCAATGTGATTCACCTTGCGTGGGTATTTTAATCCTGTCCAATTCATGAGATCCCTTTCTTTTATTCGTCAGATCATTACTCAATCTAAGGACCAAACGTCATTTTTTTGTCTATAATAATTACACCCTCATTCTATTAATAGGGCAGCATTTCATCTCTTCTGAATGTTATTAGTCTTAGACTACTTTGAGTTCATTCAGGTTATACTGAACTTTCTATAACTTAGAGAAACCATTAGCTTTCTTATTTTCATGGGTCTTAATCCAATGATTTATCCGTTCTTGTCAACTTTTCACTCACATTTTTTTATTCTTGCTCCTGTTTTCCTAAAACCTTGTCGCTCTACCATACTTTAGCTTGCAACCTTTCTTCAACTTGCATGTACCACAAATTTCTTGTGTTATTTTTGAACATCAAGCGAGACATCACATTGTCTCTAACGCCTCTTTGCTTTTTTTTGTTAACTAGATATCTCGATATTTAAAAACCATAGGTTGGAAGATATGCCACTAACGACGCTGCTATCATTTCTAGACACTGAATCCTAGCTTTTCTAGCCCTTTTTTCTGTAATATGGACAATTCAAAACCTTCTGCATTTGACGTTGTTCACCTTTATCTTACTTACCTTAAAATTTTGCATCACATCTTGTATCCTTTTTATGAGCTTCCTCCCCCATGGGTATAATTCACATCCATAATTTGAAGCTTTATTATAATACTTGCACCTCTATTGTATACATAATCTGGTAAGAGTTTCATACTGACTTCTTATAAGGCTTGTATTCTTCTGATGCCTATATAGAATATGGCTACTGAACTATCTCTCTTGTACCTTTAATATTTAAGAGTGATCCTGCAATGTTCTCAATCATGAGGTCTATAATTTTCTAGGTCCTAATCAGACTCCTGACTTAGTTAATGTAACTGTTTAGTTTCCTCTTCCTTCTGATCAACCTTTTCGTAGGCTTAAGCTATCTATCAATTTGTGGCTCATGGTGTCGGTTATTACCTTAGCCTTTTATGGGCGTTATGGAATATCCATGATTCAATCTTCTAACAATTCAATCCTTTGTCTATGCCCTGGGCTCAATTCATTCTTTTAACTTATAGTAGAGTCTTCTATAGCTGTATGATTGTCAACAAATATGCCGCCTGGATAATGCTCCAAAATCTTGAGTGTATACATAACGTACTAACTCTGGATCATTGATCGAATAATTTCTTTCGTTCCATCTCAGATTTCTTTCAACGTAAACTATTACTTTTCTTGGTCTTACTACCCCCTTGTTGCATTCATACTTAGCTTATCTTAGTGCCCACACTTGCCAAAGTTTTCATACAATTCATATGATCTCAAATATTACTTTTAATTCTTACTTCCCGTTTATTAGCCACGGTAGGTGCCACTTTCCTTTGGAATGCTTACAATGTTGTTGTGAGACTGTCGTTATAAGACCATTTCCTCCTTAGGTTACCCAGCTTAGGTTGAAGCCTTCTTCCTTATTTCCTCATCTAGCCTTTCTTTTTAGTACTTAGGGAGAACCCTTGACCCTCGTAAAGCTGTGAGCTTATTACAGACATTTTTATGTCCTTCCTTGCCTATAATTATCCGTAGTTTCTTACCTCCGTGCCTTTGTGCTTGTAGGGATGCTTCTGGACTGATATTTTGATTGCCTTCCCAGTGGCACTATCTTTCATTCCTATCTAAATACTTCTTAAGTTTTACAATGACGTTATTGCGAGGCTGAGTTCACTATATTGGGTTTTACTATGTTTATCTTGCACGATCTGCTGACTCATCTGTAACCTCCTATTTGGCCATAAATAGGCTCTTCCTTAATCAACTACCAACTACTCGTTGGCCTATTCTCATATCAATTTTCCGCGTAATCTTTCTTGGGCTATTTCCTTTGTTTTAACTTACCGCTCGTACCGACTCCTTATCTATTACTAACATTTCGGGTAGGAACTTTTACTTCCTCTCCTTGACGTCGTATTTGCATAATGTTCTGGAATCGTAACATATACGTATGCTACGGATAATTTTAGTCACATCCTTTTTTTTCACATTCTTCCTTTACCATTCCATAATTACTAGAACCACTTTTGGCTTAATGCCACATCATTCCATATTCCCCCCTTTTGGGGAGTACTAAAAAGTGGAGCTACAATGACCTACCTATAGATATTTTAACTCTTCATCTTTGGCATCCTTTCACATCATCGACGACCCTTACTCGCCTTGCGATAATCCTTCCGTACCAAGGATAGAAAAATTCCTTACTCACGAGGGTGAAACTTAGTATAGCTGGCACATACAGTCCCTTAAGCTAAACTTTGCTCACATTGCTTGTTGTAGGGAAGCGTCATCCTGAATGACCATTCTCTGAATTTCTCATGAATCTTCTTTTGTCGTCCATTCTATTTTTCACGGAACAAAATCTAAAATTCTTATGATGGCGTCTATTATCAATCACTCAGTCCCTAATTCATGTTTAGTTTATCTTGTTCACCAATCCATACTGGTTCTATTACTCTAGGGTCTAACTTTTCCTCTTAATAATCGCGCTAGAGTTGCGAACTAACTTCTCGAAATGAGGACATGACTGTATGGCCAATACTCTTTTGTTATCTTAAGGCCTATCATCTTTTGTCTTTTCCTTCACTTTAGTGTAAACTCTGTAATACTGTCATCATTTTTATGACCTACCGTTGTCATCTGTGTATCACATATCACTTATAATGATTCATTAACTCTCTTCTTATCTCCCGCTAGTTACCTATGTCTACTGCTTTACTCTGAAAACTCGAACAAAATTTCCTTTTGCTTTTGCCTCCCCTTGTTCCATCCCTTGGCTCTTCCAGTTGCCTAACATTCTTTCTTTACTTGGGGAGAGAGCCACACTAAGGTAATATTTATTCCTTCAAGGCTTCCTATGCTCATATCTAGCTTTAATATTTTAGGGTGCACTATTTAGGTGTCTCACGAGAAGGTCTATTAGCGTGTTTGCAATATCCTTCAAAAATGTCAACTAAAGCGAATAATCCATTCACTATTTTGGGCCACTCTAACCCCGTCCGGATCGTGATATCCCGTCCTCTTCTTAATCTACATGTGTTAGCCCCCAATATGGTATAACTAAGATGGATGTGGCTAATTATACATACCTCTGTTACTATTGAGGGTAACTCACAACGTGTATATTTTTCTGTCGGAACTGTAATACTAATAATATTCATTAAATGGGTGCCTCGTACCCTTCTTTATCTTGCTTCCTTTACTTTTTGAAACTTGTATTTATCTTCTTAATCTCTCGTTGTCGTTCACCATAAATGTGGATAGACATTCTTTCCTTAAGGCTTCTTATCAGGGATCTTACACCTTTCCATATACTCATGATTTTCTAAAGACCTCACATTTACTTATCATAAGCAAGATGCAAAATCGAGTTCCTCTAAATCAACAATTCCACAGCTATAGCTCTTATCGATCGGCTTTCTGAATGTAGGCCTCGTCTTATTACGAATAAAAGTTCGGGATTTGAATACTTATAAGTAAGCTCTACCACACGATCTAGAGTAGGAAGAAAGAGTGACAGTCCTAAATGCCCCGTAGCCTCCTGCTTATAAGTGTGGTACACTACACACCCATAAACAAGACTCTACTAGACATGACTTGTAGACTCCCTAGGACAGAACTGCTCTTATACCACTTTTGTCACGACCCAAACCAATTGGCCGAGACGGGCACCCGGTACCTTACTCAACCGAGTACCAACGTAACATATCTTTCTTATTACATCATCATATACACGTGACATACGGGCCTAATAGACCAAAATAATCATTTATAAACTCAAAACATAGGCCGACAAGGTCGTATAATCTTTCACGTACACGACATATGTCTACAAGCCTCTAAGAGTACATAAATAACATAAAGGTTGGGACAGAATCCCGCAATACCAAACAATACACGTCTAAATCATACTAACCAAACAAGCAACTCCGAGGCAAATTGAGCGCATCAACATCTTCCGCTGAGCTGATAGCCTACTTGGAGGGCTCTCAACCTGTCTATCGGGACCTGCGGGCATGAAACGCAGCATCCCCGGCAAAAAGACGTCAGTACAAAAAATGTACAGAGTATGTAAGACATATAAATAAGTACTTAACAGACATGGAAGAAACAAAGAGTAATAGACTCAACCTATAAGTCTGGATAACTCTGTAAATGATTAATTACTTTTATCGTCATGCATATGCATATGAATGTCATGTCGTGCATAGGTACATGTTTCGTAACTTCATCAGCCTTTGAGGGCATCCCATCATATCATATCGGCCACTGTTGGCAAAATCATCAACGTATACCAGCTGATCAGGTGGTGGTGCGTATATAACGCCACAACCTTTCCCATATCCCATATACATATATATACATACATATATACGCGTAACCATCTCTTCACGAGTCAATGTACGTTAATGCAATGCATGAGAAGTACGTTAATAAATCTTTCAGAATGTCATAAGACCATTTTGCCTTTGAGTAATATCATAAAGTAAACTCTTTTCAACTTTCGTTTTTTTCTGAGACCCATGAACAGATGATAGAATATTATGACACATGGAAATTCATGAACATAGGTATCTCTAATACTTCTATAAATAGAGTCATTCATGGAATTTGTGCATTTGCACGTTTCGTTCGTATTATATGGATCATGCCAAAAGAAAGAATGGATAGCCTTAACATACCTGGGTCGATTCTGTTGACAACTTCTCTAGTACCCATTGATTGCGACAACACGTAACAATGGATCGCAGTAGGAAAAAAATTCGTATGATATTATTTGAGAAAGATTGTACCGTACTTCCTTAAAATCGCAAAATCCCATTTCTATAACATTACGTAATCTCGTATGATTTTTTTGGTGGCAAAATCACGTATTTTTAATGAACTGCTGAAGCTTTCCTTTGTATTTGACCAAAAGAGTATGTTGATTGAATTGATGCTTTCAGTTTTGGCATTACCAAGATCAATTCACGTTTTGCAGATACTGATTTAAACTTTCTTAGTATTTCATCTTTTTTTTTTGTAACTTTGCTAAATGTTGTATATGTGTCATCTCCACATTTCCACCTTCGCCACATAATGAAATGACTTAAAGAGTCATTCATGGGCTTTAAGGGGTGCTGCCACGTTGGACTCCTTAATTCCATTACCTAATTAATTAGGTAATGTCCCGTTACCCAATAATTAATTAATTATCCTCAAAATTGAAAATTATTCCCACTTACTTTTCACATAACTTATACACCTTACTATTATGGTCATGTGGTACCTTGTATGGTACTAGTCCATAAATATCGAGTATTTTAGCTTGAGCTGTATTTTATCGCAACATGTAAAACTTGGACGAAAATTCATTTTCTTTTACTTGCTTCCCCTTTCACTTTACGAATTTACTTATTACTTGTTTGTAATAGAATTATCCTTATAATCTCCAAATAATCCTTTCCCTGGACTGATGTCAGTTATTTTATGACAAATTCAACGTACAACACTATAGGGTGCAAAATCGTAGTAATGTAGTACTATAGGACATGGCATCTCACTTCTGGGCTCTCATTAATTTATTTATGGCGTATTTTTCATGTACAAAAATATGGGGTGTAACATAATTCACCATACAATACCATAATTACTAATTATTTATAAATAGTTATTAGCTAATACTGAGCTATTAAATTAATAAGTATTGTATCTCGTAAACGTGGAGAAACAATATTTAAAAAATAATTATAAAAAAAGTTATGGACTATAATATAGTAAAGACATAGCATAAGTTAATATATAAATATTATTAAATGAATTACTTATTTAAAATTAACTAGCATAGCAGTCTTAGTGGATAACGTGCTATTATGACATAAAATACTCTCAACATAATGATTTATGATTAAGAAAAAATTAATTTTGAATAGTCAACGATTTGTTAGGAAAATTTGTTAATTTTACAAGGTTAGTTATATACAATTGCATAAAGTTCTATTAGGCGAGCCCAGTACGCGGGGTATTGGGCGTGTCTGGGGCATAAGCCCCGACGGCCGAGGCATAAATCTCGCGGAATTAAGCCCCACACATAATCCCAAGGGAGTTTTATGAGTGCTCCACCCCGGGGCGAGCCTCGGGCGAATCTCAAATCTACCTTTTAAAACAGAGGTCTATACATACATAACATCATCAAGCCTCTAAGGGCATCCCATCATATCATCTCGGCCACTGTGGGCAAATCATCAACGTACACCAGTTGATCAGGTGGTGGTGCGTATGTAACGCTATAACCTTTCCCTTATATATATATATATATATATGTATGTATGTGTATATATATATATGTATATATATATATATATGTATGTGTATATATATATATATGTATATATATATGGGATAAGGGAATATATATACACACACATATACATACACGTATATAACGCCGTCTGATCATGTGTCAATATACATGTATAAATGTATGCAATGCATGAGAAGTATGTCAATAAAACCTCTTGGAATATCATAAGACCATTATACCTCTGATTAATATCATGAAACAAGCTTTATTAACTTACGTATTTTTCTGAGACCCATGAACAGACGATAGAATAATAAGACATATGGGAATTGAAGAACATAGACATCTCTAATACTTCTATAAATAGAGTCATTTATGGAATTTATGCATTTGCACGTTTCGTTCGTGTCGTATAGATCATGTCAAAAAGAAAGAAGGGATAGCCTTAACATACCTAAGTCGATTCTCTTGAGAAAGCTTACACCGTACTCCTTAAAATTGTAAAATCCCCCGTTAATTTAAATTGTTGAAGGTCTTGGGCTGCTCATATGACTTTCGGTGGTCACATACAACATCATATTGGTGCTTTCATACTTTAAATTTTTCTGTCAACGCTTGCAACAAAGAATAAGAAGGGCGTAAAAGTAAACTTGGTTGAGAGCTTTTGAAATTCTGTCTACTGTTCCTACTTGCGTGAAGCTTATTTGGAAATTAAATTGCTTGGATAAGTTGGTAATGTCTGGTTTTGAGAGCGTTTTCAATCTTGAATTAGGAAGAGGTGTATGACTCTTACTTTATGACTAGGAATGTTTTTTTTTTGTCCAAAAGAAAATGAAACCGAGACTTGTAATAAGTCTTATATGTTAGAGTCCTAGTCACCTTAGGTAGCCACCTAGCTCATATGACTACTTAGTCATATGTATAAATGGTGGCATACTGCCACGTTTTTTTTGGGAGGGATTTTTAGTCTTATCTGATAATTTATTAGTTAACTAGGTAATGTCCCGTTACCCGGTTATTAATTAATTACCCGTAAAATTAAGAATTACCTCAATTTACTTAAAATACTATTCACTTTTAATACACTTTATACCCTACTATTATGCTCATGTGGTACCATATAAAATTAATACCTACACTATTTGATTAAAGAAGCACCACATCATAGTTTAAAGTGTGAAGTTAAATGAATTTGAATTTTCAGAAGTTCTGAAAGTAATATAAGATAATGTCAAGCGAATGGTATTAAACATTTTGGCACATCCTAAAATAGAGATAGAATCATATAACAGGATGGAGGAAGTATTATCCCATCCTCATCCTCCATCGCATCACTAATAAAACAAATTTATGGTGTTGTATTATTTTGGTACCCATATTTTAATTTTTAGGAATCTTGAAAGTAAATTTGGGCAGTACTACCAAATTATAGATAGGCATATCATTTAGTGCTACAGGAGAATTTCAAAAGGAGGATCAACTTATCTTATGCATCAAGACTAAAGAATGTTAGCAATTACAGAGAAGACCGTAAGTTTGATATCACGTGTGGAAGCGTACCTCAAGAGTAAATAAGTTGGCAAATGGATGCCTAATACATATGAATCCATTGCGTTTTACATAAATTATAGTACTACCTCCTAAATTATATGTTTCCTACTTAACAAGGAACTAAATTAGAGTAAGAGCTTAAATTATCACTATATATTAATAGACGTTAATGAAAAAAATAATGACCTGGTAAGTTCTTAAAGATTGTGAACCTGTTTAATACAAAACCGGGTTATCAGTGCCTTGTTAACAATCAAATATTAAAGAAGCATTAAAAATCTTATGGAGAAAACTTTCCTTTTAAAGAAGTTCGAGAGGACACAATTCCAAAATTATACTTATAAATTTTTTGCTAAAATACTTCACTAAAAAAAAGTACCACACTAATATAATATCTAACGGTATCAAGGTTGTAAACTTACAGGGTCTCATAATAATAATGTTTTAAACCCTCTATGACCACCTAATAGATATAATCCCTTCAAATTCATGTGGATTTACTACGACACATACTAATGGTAAGGTATGAGATGTAACATGTCCCATGTGTTAGATTTCAACATTATTCAGCAGTAAAAGTACAGTGGAGGGGATAACCAGTCAAGGAGGCGACCTGGTAGTCCGAGGAGGACATGCGAAGCAGATATCCACATTTATTCAGCACTTCAGGTATGAATCTAAACCCGTTCGAGGATGAACCTTTGTTTAATAGGAGGAGAATGTAACAACCCGACTGGTCGTTTTGCTTTCTAGAACCTCGTTCCCCTGAGTAATACTTTTCGTACTTGCTTTTACTGATTTATCACTTGCGAGGATGGTTAGTTCGGGATTTGAAAAAGTTTGAATTGAAATCGGAACACTTGGTTCCTTAAGGTTGGCTTAAAAGGACAAGTTTGACTTTGGTCAAAATTTTGAGTAATCGATATTTGACGATTCAAATAGGTTTGTATGATGATTTCGGACTTGGGCATATGTTCGGATTGAGTTTTGGATGATCCGGGGGCGTTTCAGTGCCTATAGTGAATGTTGGCAATTTGAGCAAATTTCATAAGTTTGGGTTGAAATGCATTTTTAAATTCTAGTCAATTGTTGGGGATTTCGAGCCTAGGAATAGCTCCGTATGGTGATTCTAAACTTAGGAGCACGTCCGGAAGTGGATGCGGAGGTCCGCAGGCCGTTTCGGAGTCATTTGGCGAAAAGTTAGAACTTGAAGTTTTTGGAAAGTTTGACCGAGGGTGGACTATTTGATATCGGGTTCGGACATCAGTTCCAAAAGTTGGAGTAGGTCTGTAATGTCATGTCAGACTTACACGCAAAGTTTGGTATCGTTCTGAGTTTATTTGATAGGAATCGGGCGCGCGGAAGTGTTTTAGAAGTTCTTAGAGTTCATGAGTAAATAAATTCATGCGTTTTGGCGTCCAATTTGTGGTTTTTGATGTTATTTTGGTGTTCCGATATGCGGGAAAGTTTGTATGATGTTGTTAGACTTGTGTGAATATTCAGTGTGGAGCCCCGAGGGCTCGGGTGAGTTTTGGACGTATGGGAGGAGTTGAAAACACACTAGATTTTTTGGTGTTCTTGGCATCAGTTGCAGGTCTCGCAAATGTGAGAGATTGTTCGCAAATGCGAACCTTGCCTTTGCGATGAAGCCTGACCCAGCCGGTGTTTGCATTTATGACACTTTTGCTGCATTTGCGATCCCAGCAAAAGTCGCATTTGTGACTCTTTGGTCGCATTTGTGACCCCAGCAGCTGAAGCCCAAGCTTCGCATTTGCGAGGCTTTTGTTGCATTTGCGACCCTCGCATTTGCGAACCTCGCATTTGCGAACCTGGTATCGCAAATGCGACATCAAAGGGATGTGTCTAGATCTTTTTATGCGGGACTTTGGCCATTATTTCATTTCACTTCATCCTCTTAGGCGATTTTTAGAGCTTTTGAAAGAGGGTATTCACCTAGCACTTTGAGGTAAATAATTTCTAGACCACATGAGTTAAATACATAGATTATGGGTAGATTAACATTTAAAAATTAGGTAAAATTAAGGGTTTAGGTGAAAACCTAGGGTTTTGACAAAAATAAATTTTAACAACGAAATTTGTTATGAGATTTTGTAGAAATCATATATTTGTGCTCCTAAGGTTATGGGTAACAACATCCTTTAAAAATTTTCGGAATTCGAGATGTGGGCCCGGGGGTAAATTTTAGGAATCTTGCAATTAAGATTGGGTAATCACTTAAATGGTGGAATTATGAACTTTTGAGCATAGATTGATTGGTGTATGTAATGTTTGACTAGTTTCGAGTTGTTTGGCGTCAAATTTGGAGGTTTGAGCACGTTCTTGAATTGGGAAGTAGGATTTGAGAAGAGGTAAGTCTCCTTTCTAACCTTGTAAGAGGAAATTAACCCCATAGGTGAATTTGATAAATGTATGTACCTATATGTGGGGGCTACGTACGTACGTGGAGATGAGAGTCCATATGTAGCTACTATTATATTATTGTCCGGATAGTTTAGGGCCCGTATCATGCTATATTTGAAATGCTTGCGTCCTTACTTGCTATTATAATCACTTAAACCGTGCTAGAAATTGGTAAAATAATTATTGGAGGTTATACTCACTTACTTAAGGATTTGTATGAAGTACTTGATTGTAAATGAGCAATGTATGCTTTCTTGAAACTAAATTGTTATTTTTGGACCTGGCTGAGCACCTCGGTATTAAATAGATGAATCTATGGTTCTCGCCGTTTGACCCTCGGGCAGTGCACATTTTAATATTATATTGGACCGGGCCGTACGACCTCGGCATAATTGTGCATGTTAATTATTTGGAATTCTTTGTGATTCATACTGCTTAAATGCCTTGAAATGTAAGTGTTTAAAAGATATAATTGAAATTGAAATCATATTTATGAAAGAAGAATTCATCACTTCCTGTTATTAAACTGTCATTATTATTGATGATATCCATGCTTTGCATAACACTTTAATTATATTATTATTGACCCTAGTAAGTCTCAAGTCTATCCCTCGTCACTACTTCTTCGAGGTTAGACTGGATACTTACTAGGTACATATAGTTTATGTACTCATACTATGCTTCAGTACTTAATTGTACAGGATCTGAGGCAGGTGCATCTAGTTACCCGCTGGCACACATACTTGAAAATAAATTGTTATTTGTCGATTGGGCCAAGCACCTCGGTAGTAAATAGATGCATCTACGGTTCGCGTCGTTCGACCCTCCGACAATGCACATTTTAATATGATATTGGACCGGGCCGTACGACCTCGGCATAATTATACATGTTAATTATTTAGAATTTTCTGTGATTCATACTGCTTAAATGTCTTGAAATGTAAGCGTTTAAATGATATGACTGAAATTGAAATCATATTTATGAAAAAAGAACTAATCACTTCCTGTTATAAAACTGTCATTATTATTCATGATATCCATGCTTAGCATAATACTTTTTTTATATTATTGTTGACCCTAGTAAGTGTCAAGTCGACCCCTCGTCACTACTTCTTCGAGGTTAGACTGAATACTTACTAGGTATATATTATTTATGTACTCATACTATATTTCTGTACTTAATTGTACAGGATCTGAGACAGGTGAATCTAGTTACCAACCTGACGTGCATACTTGATTTTGGATTGAGACTTCACGGTGAGCTACCCCCTTTTGAGCCGTTCAACAGCATGCCAGAGTTTTTCTTTTGTTTATGCCTGTCTATTTTATTTTACACAGTAGGATAGTCATCCTTTGTATATTCTGCTAGTTGCCCACGCACTTGTGACACTAGATCTTGGCACATATTAGTAGACTTGATTTTTGGGTTGTATTTCTATAGGAATGATTTTTTTTAGTGGTTTCCGTTTTGCTTACCTTAAAAATTCGTTAATTTATCAAATGCTCTAAATTTAAATAAATTTAGATGTTAGGGTTGTTTAATAAAATTGGGAATTGACTAGTTGATCAGCGTTGACTTGCCTAACAGCGGTGTTGGGTGCCATTGCAACCTAGAATGGAATTTGGGTCGTGACACCCCTACTATATAGAGGGGGTTAGATGCTTCATAACACACATTGTAACACACATTCCAAGGTAATATATTATTATTTTTCTCTGTCATTAGCTTTTATCTTGTTCGTCAGTGCTAGTCATTGTGTGCCCGGATCGAGGGGGAAGATTTCACTAAGGCTGAAACTATCCTACATGTGTGGTTCAAATTTATTTTTATCTTTAGTTGTTCAATCCAATCAAGTTTATTGCTTTGTGTCAAATTAATCCGCGTATCCTTAAAACCACTTCCAAATTCAATTGTTATCCAATTTTGAGGGTAATCGGTTTGGCGCCCACCGTGGGGGATAAGGATAATAATGGCTATTTGATTCAAACTTCTATGGCACACCTTATTTTATACTTGTTCTTTGGAGTGCCCTTGATTTCAGATTAATGTTTGAAATGTCGAACTCCCAGCCTGCCCCTTTAAACGTGGATGCTGAGTCCGGCAACCACGACAAGAACAACAATGTAGTGTGCGATAATGAGGTGCTCTCCGTCAACCTCAACGGAGTTCCAGTTGCGTACCTGATCAATGCTAGCTCACATGTGGCCATCAATGCAAATTTGCCTACCAATCCTAAGAACAGTATACGAAGAGATGTCCGATCGGTTGCACAAAATATGCATGGCGGCGAAGATGATAGGATCAACTTGCGGGTGATTTTCGAAATGTTAAGGGCTCAACAGGCAGCAATATCCCAATCCAGAACCAAAAACGCGTCCTGAGAAGAATTGAGCCCGAGCCGTCCTGAGAAGTCATCCGCAGAGGATAGGCCGAATGAAAGTGAATTGTTTATCGTGAAAATGGTAATAACAATTAGATTTTATTTTGTGGTTCTTAAAATATGTGATCTATTTTTATGCTAGTTGTTAGGAAATGGATGTAAGTGAAGGATTAGAAGATAAGACAAGAGCTTGTAGATGGCGCAATAATCGAACCAAATGGCTAGAAATCGGGGTCTCGGGCCTACGTATTTTGAACCTCGAGGTCGAGTTGGGTGCCCAGTTAAGGGTAGTCGATAGAGGATTAACAGTTATGATAATTTCGATGGCGGCTATTTATGACCAATATGAGTTATGAATGAAGAACAATAAATAGAACGCAATAAATGTAAGTAATAAATATAAGTAGTGAGATCAAGAGAATATGTTAAGCAGAGATAATGTTCTTGTATATTCAATACTGTGTATCAGATGTTCTGTGTCTTCTACAAAGTGACAAGGATCCCCTTTATATACGAAAGGGAATCCCAACATAGTACAAATGTATTTATTACAAGGATATGTAGCTGGTACTACCATTTAATGTCACGGTACGGGCTCACGCTAGCCTAATAGACCTAGGTCAACTTTAATCACGTGCTTTGGAAACTTCCCCGTTGTCCATCATAGCCTTTGATTTGTACTGCTTCGGGGTCAATCGTTGAAAACCCTCAGGGGCGAACTCCGAGCTAAACTTCGAGCCTTCCGGGGTGGACTCTACGAGGCGCCCTAACGATCATAAAATTGAGCCCTCTAATTTTACTGTATATAGATAGTCCCCACATTTCTTAGATTAAAATGATAAGAAACTATTTTGACATCAATCTCCTCGAGCCTCTTATGGTGATGTCATGCTTGTGATATCAGCTTTTGTGGTAACTGAGACATCCCATCGTTACGTCTTTCCTAGTAACAATTATTGTGGCACCGGTTTACTTTCTCAAGGTGATAGTATCACCGCCAATCCTCTCCCAACATGCATTGATTGCGCCTGTCGATGCGTTTCCCAAAGACATTGATTGCGCCATCGGTTACGCTACCACCTTTTCTATAAATGGAAACTTTCTTGAACCAAAACTTCATTCAATCTTTCTTCAACAGCCTTTTACTGCTTCCTTCTATTCGTCCTCATCCAGCTCTATTTCTCATGTTTGAAGCCCGTGGCCTTAAGGTCACACGGCAGTGTTCTCATCAGTTATGCCATGTCCCACTCCCAGAGCTTTCCCCTACTGAGTGGGACTGCACTGATTTTTTGTTGTTGTTGTTGGCCCGAGATAATAAGAGAGAAATATCAAATTATCTTCCCATTAAAGGACATGCGGACTATGAACTTCTACTCATCTCTCTTAACTACCCGGTGTGACACTTTACTCCTTTTGCTTTTCGTGGAGTAAGGTTGTGCCATCTACTAACTATTGTATCCTGCACCGGTGCATCGTCTCAATAAGTGGCTTCACAATAATAGTGCTGGCGAGACCCATACTCACCAAATTTTTCACCTAGCTACTACTTCATCCCTCTCCGCTTCTTCATCTTTTTCTGCTTCTTTCCCATATTTTTTTGCTTTTTCTTCATTGTTTTTTGCTTCTTCCTCATCTTTTTCTGCTTCTTCTTCTTCTTTGAAGACGCCATTTGGAAGATCGAGATAAGGCCCCTGAGGAAATGGTTCTAGAAGATACTGCCGCCGATGACGCACCCCCGAGAATAGATTAGACTCTTAGCTATTATTATTTTTTTGCTTCTTTGTTTATATGTAAGGAGCCCTCATGGGAATTTGTAATTACGTGTAAGGACCCTCCATGGGCTTTTGTAATCACGGTTTATTAATACAAAGATGTTTATTCAATATGTCTTTGATTTATGCTGGATTTCTTTTTATCCGTGTTTGTGAAGAACATGAGCACATAACTCTACTGATTGGTCCTAACACCGGGCCCGGGCATAGGTATTCCCTCGGTTCTTGATCGGTCAATATGAATTTCCCTAAAAACTATTGCCGTTTCTCAGACCCTGTCTGGGTCGACTTGGTTCAGACTTAGGCTGCTGAAACTGGCGACTTTGAATCGAGTGAGAATGGGCCTCTATTTTTAGAACAAACTTAGCCCCTTTTAGACCCCGCTAGTAGTCCTCGAGGGAGAATTTGCTCAAATTCCTGAGAATAAAGATAGCCCCAGGACTTTCACAGACAGTCCCCGAGTGAGATATAGCTCAAGTTTGGGTGGCGTAAAAAACTTGATTTGAACTTAGAGTGAAGGTAGCCCTAAGGCTTCAATCTCGAGTGAGAACTGGCTCGAGCTCATGTAGCTCGAGGGCAAAGGAATCGAGTGAGTGGCCCACACTTGTAATAGTAGGAATCCTCGAGATAGGGTACCACCTCGAGGTTAGGTTTATATGAACAACTCCTTAGAGCTTATTTTTCGTTATGACAGAGACCCTCGAGATCAAGCACCATCTCGAGGCTCATAGTGGTATTAATGGCTACTTATAGCTTTCACTCATGGAAGCAAAAATCCTCAAGATCGAGTACCATCTCGAGGCTTGTAATGATATCAATGGCTCCTTAGAGCCTTCAGTCATGGAAGCAGAAATCCTCGAGATCAGGTACCATCTCGAGGCTAGGTTGATGCAGGGATCTTTGATCCCCAAAACGTCATATGGCAGCGTTAACTATATGACATGGTTATGAGACGACCGAGGCGATCCCACTGGTACATCTCACCAAAGCGATAAAGGCTTAGTCAGTACTTTTTAATTGGTATCTGAGGCAAGCGGACAATTACCGCTTTCTCTATATATATAGGTTTGTCTTCCTTCATTTGAGGATTCTGTTATCCCGAGTATCTATCCTCCTTCACGGATTTCTCCTTTCATGTATTAGGTCTTTCACCATTTTAACTTTGAAGCCCTCACTCAAATTCCCTCTTTAATTCTCTGATTTAATCATTGTTATGGCTGCTATGCCGGGATCCGTTCAGCAAGGAGAAGGAAGTTCCGCGTCTAGCTCCCGCCTGATTGGTGGTGCGCCACTGGTGCCATGCGAGCCAACCCCGGGAAATTTTGTTTTGAGGGGGGATTTTTCATCAGAAAAACCTCCCAACGTTTAAGGTCATTGGGAGTATGCTTCATAATTTATTTCGTTAATAGGAGAGGGGCACCTTGAATTAGTGAGGAAAGATTGTGGATGGGGAGAAAAGGTAGTATTATAGGTACCTTCCCCGGAAGAGAGCATCATTGATTATGTCGAGGGTTTTTTGAATGTATACACGTATCCCTTTATGTTGGGTCCCCTTGATAGGGTTGTGCTCGACTTCTATTAAAAGTATCGGGTTACCTTGGCACGTGTTCATCCATCATTTTGGAGGATAGTATTGATGATGAGATTCTTTGCGGAGGAAGCGGGGCTTGAGTTCACCCTTAGCTATCTCATCAGATTGTACCGGCCTTTTCACCACCGAGGCCTGCTAACCTTGCGATGCCGATCCACCATGCCCTTTATTTTCGATGATGAAGAAGATGGGGATCGAGGATGGATGAGCCGATTCGTCTGAGTACGGACAATTGACCTTATTCCCGCAAATTTCTACAGTTTACCGAGGAATGGAATTTTACACGTAAGTGGTACACTTTTGCCTTCGTTGTTTTGTTTATGGCGGAGGCGGTAAATGCGCCCTTCTTTCCCTTTCTGTAGCAATTCCATGGATTCCATACGAGGTCCCTGACCTGACGGATTGGGCTTAGAAGTTGGCGACCAACTCTACTTATGATGAGCGTAAGTGGCAAGACTTGTGTAAGGGTAGATGGAAGGCAAACCACCACGGTACGTGCTATGTGATTTGCTCTCTCTTTTGAAAGACACTTTCTTTTTATGCGTACTAACTCCGTAGGCATTGGGGAGTTCTTCGAGGAGAGATCGTGCCCTCTCGGAGAAGGATCGTCAACTTTAGGACTGAGGAATGACAATAATAAGCAAAAGAGGCATTTGCAGGACGACGGTGCTTGTAGAAAGACAAGTCTAGTTCAGGGTCTCAGAGAGGATGTATCAGCCTAGCTTGCAGCGCCTGAGATCTCTAGCGTTAGAAAAACGGTCCCTCCTCTGTTGTCATCTTCTTTTCTCGTCGAAGGTACCTCGAGGAGCGATGGTTCTTTGCCGTTGACTTTTTCTCCCATCGAAGGTACTTCGAGGGATGTCAAAGCCAGGGGCCGCATATATCGGGTGACCGTATACCAACCAGGAGCAATTCTGCTAGGATTCATGGAGCAGGGCTAGTAGATGTGTGCTCAACTTTTGAGGAAGCTCAACGGCTCTAATCTGTGGTGAGTTTTTGCCTATCGTATTGGTTTTAAAGTTTTTGCAATTTTTACTCTCTTATCAAATTTCTCTTTCATAGGCTTTTAACAAGCTCAAGTCTGAGCTGCTTCGCCGTGAGGCCAGGATACAAAAAGTCGTGGATGGGAAGAAATCCCTTAGGCTTCTTTGAGATGAAAGGGAAGACGAGTTTGCACACTTTTTCTGTATGAGGCGAGTCAAAGTCTGAACAATAAAAGCTACCTCAGGAGCCGGTAATTTTTGTTCCAAGGGAGTACGTGCTTCTTCTTCTATATTTTGAGGCTAATGTTTTGTTTACTTCAGTTGCAGAAAAAGACGGAAGACCTGTAAAGCCTTTGGGTTGAAGTCTGTCAAGCCATGTGTGAGTGCGATGAGCTAGAGGCTCAGATGGATGCCCATATCGCAGCCAAGAAGAATACTTTGGCTAAGGTTTCTGCTCTCGAGATACATTTTTGGAATGCCCGTGAAAATAGGTCGGTTCAGACAAGCAAGATTGCAAGTCTCGAGTCTGATCTTTTGAATATGAAGGCCGAGGTCGTGGACGCTCGGGCTAAAGTTGAAGAGATTTGGGCTAAGTCCGACAAAAAAGAGGTCATCTACTTAAAAGACGCTATTAATGCTCGAGCTAAATTGAGCGGTGCTTTCGATTGGGAGAGTAGAAGCAATGAGTATGCCCGGTGTAAATCTCGGAGGGAAACCCTCGAAGAGATTCATGCTAGGGGCTTTGATCTCTTGGAGGAGATAGCGCAGACCAAGGCGGATGAATACAATGCGAAGTTCCTTTTGTCTGATGCCGAGGATAATGAGAAAAAGGCCGACGGGCCATAGTCCCCGAGGGGGACGTAGACTAGACCTTTTCTTTTTGATTCATTGCACAGTGTTCTTAGAGAACTTTTGCAAATGTAACCTTTGCATAGTTTCATATGTGTGTATATGAAGAAACCTTTCGGTTTTCTCCTTCCATGGATTTCTATTTGCTTGTGTATACCCTTCTTTGTTTTTGAGTTTTGACGTTTTATCAATGATTAGGCAGGAAAATTGGCCATTAAGAAAAAACCTTTAGGTTTATAGTTCGGCCCTGGGGCTCATTAGGCTGGCTCATAGGCTCTTATGCATTTGCCTTCAAGCATATTTAGTTAACTGTTTCGGGCTTAGTCTCCGAGTCGGATTTTGACTCGAGCTCATTATCCCTCAAGTTTTTAAGCAGGATCTTAGGCTTTTATGCGTAGGGTTGGTACGACCTCTTAACATGGGTTGGCGACAGTGGCTCTTGCGCGTAGGGTCGGTACGATCTCTTAATATGGGTTGGCGACAGCGGCTCTTACGTATAGGGTCGGTATGACCTCTTTAGGCTTTGTTTTCCCTCATTAAAGATTTTGAAATTTTTGTGTTTTCCCGACTCTTCGATGGCTTGATAAGAGCCTCGATTGTGAGTCATTTTGTAGCGATGAACGAGCACCTCAAGAGGTTTTGCTTGGTGGATGTATGTTTTGAAGCCTATATTTTGGAGCTGACATAGGCGAAGCTCTTTTTCTTATGTCCATGGTAGCCTTTTAAACCAGTTCTTTTCGAAGTACTTTCGAAGTAATTGAAGGCCAGTGATTTTATAGTGACAATCGGGCATCCCCGAGTCGCGTTAGTTTGGTTGAAGCTTTATGACCGTGGTCATTTATGTTTGGCCGCAGCCTTTTAGTTCCTGAATGAAGTAGTTTTGGTGTCTATATCGAGGGTATGCCTTTTTAAGGGTTTTACAAGTTCGAATATATAGCCCTAACTTTTAAGGTCGGGATAATGCCTTTTTGTAAGGTCTTATAATTTTTACATACCTTTTGAGGTCATACAATTTTGGTTACTTGGTACAAGTATGGTTCATGCCTTGCTTGAGGTCTTACAGTCTTTGGTGTTGCCTTATAAAGGTCTTACGGGGTCGAGGTTGCCCATATGGGGTCTTATGGCCTCGGGTTTTGATAAGTCGATGGGATGGTAATTGGTGGTAGTCCCCGAGATATTGAAAGTTTTCCTAGCTCTAGAGCCATTGTAGACTTGACGTTGCCTCATTGAGGGCTTACAAGTTTGAAGCTTTCATCTCGAGGGTTATACGGTTTTGAGCTTTTGACGCCAGTCCCCGAGTGTTCGGGACGTTTTTGGGTTCTGGAGCCGTTTTTGTGAAAAATACCGAACTTCTTTGAAACGCAAAATGCTTTGATGGCGGGAAGGTATTATTTGATTGCTTGGTACAAGTATACACGTTTTTGCTGTCAAGGGCTCGATTATTCTATACGGATACTATTCGTTTGACCATCTGGCCCGGTACATCATTTTCCTATCGAGACCCTGTTTAGCACATCTTGGCTTCTACGAGGAGGTGACCTTCCATAGGGATGCCCCCCAACATTCGAGGTTGATAGAAGAGAAGCCTTGAATACTTGTTGAGTCTTCCTTAGGTAGCATGTGGATGTTGCCTCATTAAAAACCTTGCTGGTAAAACCCTTTTCAGGATAATAACACGGTCGAAGGAAAAGAGTGCAACATATGCTTTGAAACCTTAAGGTGTTCGAGCTGGATAGTGCTTCGACTGTCCTGGTCGGACACCTGCACGAAGGTTAGTGTAAGATGTAAACAAAAAAGAGGAATGGCCATACCTTAGTGGCGACGGTGCTTTGAGCCTCGATATGCTCCTAACGTTCACTTAGGGGACACAGTGCGATCCTTTGTTTGTTTTATTCGGGTGTAGCTGAGGATGTGCCTCGTGAGCACTATTTTACTGTTTGCTTATCCTTTTACTCCTTTGATGTCGAAGACGTTGATGCCGGTGCCATATCGTGCACCGTAAACATCTCCTTGGTTGCATGTTGTTCCCCATATATAATTTTTTATTTCGTCTTTCATAGGAAATTTCATCATTTGATGCAGGGTTGACGGTACTGCTCTCATGCAGTATATATATGGCCTCCCAAGCAAGGCGTTGTACCTTATGTCTCCTTTGATGACATGAAACTTGGAATTTTGCGTTGTTCCAGCCACGTTGACCGTGAGGGTGATTTCCCCTTTGGTTGTCTCGCTCGCCATATTGATTTCGTTGAGGACTCGAGAGGCGGGCACGATCTGGTCGATCAGTCCGAGCTGCCCCACGACCCTTGACTTGATAATGTAGGCCGAGCTACCTGGATCCACAAGTACATGTTTAATTTGAAATGTACACAAGAAAAGAAATTACCAATGCATCATTGAGGCTAAGACAGGGTCTCGATGTCCTCGTTGCTAAATGTGAGAGCTTCCTCGGGTATGTAACCTCGAGTCTGCTTTTCCCTTGTAATGGATATTTTTTTTCTTCTAATAGTAGGTTCCTGTGGAACATTGATTCCTCCCATGATCACGTTGATGACATGTTGCGGCTTATCTGTTTCATTCTTCCTATTTTCCTCTCTTTTCCGGAACTGATTTTTGGCTCGGTCGCTGAGGAACTCTCCGAGGTGTCCTTTGCTGAGTAGTCAGGCCACTTCTTCCTGGAGTTGTCTGCAGTCTTCGGTCCTATGACCGTGTGTGCCATGGAATTCGCACACCTAAGTTATGGTTCCTTTGTGATGGATCTGATTGTATGGGCCTTGGCCACATAGCATTTCTGATTTTACCAATGGCAGATATGATGTCCGACACGTCAACGCCGAAGTTGTATTCTGACAGGCGTGGTGCCTCCGTCGGCCCTGCGTGCCTATTGAATTCACTCTGCTCACGAGTCCCCGAGGGTTCTGACCTCGGTCTGTTCTTCGATCATTTTGGGGTATGTTACGCCTCGGGGCGTTTCTCCTGTCTTCAGTGTATAGTTGGTACCTTTCATTGTTTGGATGTGGCTCCTTTGCTAGAAGTGTGCTTGGGTATACCGAGCCCGAGGGGGCTCCTATTTGGTCATCCTCGACCCTGATATTCGATTGGTATCGGTTGTGAACATCCGACCAAGTCACGATGGGGTACTCAACCAAATTCCTTTTTAGCTGTTTCAAAGCCACCGAACTTCATTCATTCAGACCTTGGGTGAAGGCCTGCACTGCCCAGTCACCAGAGACAGGTGGTAACTCCATCCGCTCCATTTGAAAGCGAGATACAAATTCTCGCAGCATTTCGTTTTCCCTTTGTTTAATTTTGAAGACGTCAGATTTCCTTGTAGCCACCTTTATGGTATCGGCATGCGCCTTTATGAAAGAATGTGCTAGCATGGAATATGAGTCTATTGAATTTGGATCTAGGTTATGATACCACATCATGGACCCTTTCAAAAGTGTCTCCCCGAATTTCTTCAACAAGACATATTCGATCTCGTCGTCCTTCAGGTGATATCCCTTTACGGCACAGGTGTAAGTTGTGACGTGCTCGTTGGGGTCCGAGGTCCCATTGTATTTTGGGAGATTAGGCATTCTGAATTTCTTCGGGATGTGTTTCTGAGCCGCACTTGATAGGAACAGCTTTTGTACAAATTTCTTTGAATCAACACCCTTCAAGATCGTTGGTTCGCCCGGGATCTGGTCGACCCTTAAATTGTAGGTTTCCACCTTTTTGTCGTTGGCTTATATCATCTTTTCACTTGATTCAATCCTCTTCATGACATCCTCAAGCATCTTTATAATAGAGGGACCGATTGCTGACCCGTTGATACTCGACCTTTCTGGTGCCTGTTTGGTCTGAGGGGCTGTTCCTGGGGCCACTGTACTTAGGGTTTTTTGGTGGCTCTGTAGCTGAGCGATTGCCAGCTGTTGTGCCTGTAACATCTCAAAAATAACGTGAAGGCTAACCTCTTGTTCTTCCCGAGCTGGGGTTTTCTGGACTTCTTGTTGACCTCCTTGGTGTATGCTCCTGTTAGTATGGGAGCTTATATCAATATGTTGGGCATTGCGTGAGACCACATCCGCGGGAATTGGTTCTGGTGCATCCTCAAGGTTTCGTGGTGGTGCACCAATACGTGGAACAACTACATCGTTTTCTCCATGGTCGTCCAAATCGTTGTTTTCGTGTGCATTCACTTAGTTAGACATTCTAACCGGAAATCAAAGATTCTTGGACAAGAAAAAGGGTGAAAGTTAACTTGCGTTATGTGTTAAACCAACAAGAAAACAATTACTATTATTTTTAGCCCCACGGTGGGTGCCAAACTATTTACCGTGAAAATGGTAATAATAATTAGATTTGATTTTATGGTTCTAAAAATATGTGATCTATTTTTATGCTAGTTGTTAGGCATGGATGCTAAGTGAAGGATTAGAATATGAGAAAAGAGCTTGTAAATAGTACAATAATCGAACCGAATGGCTGGAAATCGGGGTCTCGGGCCTACGTATTCTGGACCTCGAGGTCGATTAGGTGCCCGGCTAAGGGTAGTCGATAGAGGATTAACGGTTATGATAAATTCAATGGCAGCTCTTTATGACCAATAATGATCAATGAATGAAGAACAATAAATAGAACAAAATAAATGTAAGCAATAAATATAAGTAGTGAGATCAAGAGAATATGTTAAGCAGAGAGAATGTTCTTGTATATTCAATATTGTGTATCAGATGTTCTGTGTCTTTTACAAAGTGACATGGATCCCCTTTATATATGAGAAGGAATCCCAACATAGTACAAACACATTTTTACAAGGATATGTAGCTGGTACTGCCATTTAATGCCACGGTACGGGCTCACGCTAGCCTAATAGACCTAGGTGAGCTCTAGGGTCGATCAAATACCAGGAGCACCGTTGATATTAAAAGTCCTAGATTCCGAAAGTTTTGTTCAAAAACCTTTCCCTCTGAGTACAACCTCGAAGCTGATCCCTAAAAAGTTCTACATGCCCGAGATTCATAAATACAATGGAACAACCGACCCAAATAAGCATGTGACCTCCTACACATGCGCCATCAAAGAGAACGACTTGGAGGATGATGGGATCGAGTCTGTCCTGCTGAAAACATTTGGGGAGCTATGATATGGTATCACAACTTACCTCCTAATTCTATTGACTCGTTTACTATGCTTGCAAATTCCATCGTGAAAGCATACGCCGGGCTATCAAGGTCGAAAGCAGGAAGTCAGAACTTTTTAAAGTAAAACAGAGGGACAATGATATGCTCAGAGAATTCTTGTCCCGATTTCAAATGGAATGGATGGACCTGCCTCCGATCGCGGACGATTGGGCCATTCATGCTTTCACCCAAGGACTCAATGCTCGAAGCTCGTTGGCTTCACATCAGTTGAAAATAAATCTAGCAGAGTATCCGGTTGTTACTTGGACCGACGTGCATCATCGGTACCAATAAAAAATCAGGGTCGAAGATGACAAACTTGGGCCCCTTCTAGGTCCGTTTATCATGTCAAAGTTGTTGACAGGGTCAAAAGAGACATTGATCGTGAACCAAGATCAAACAGAGATCATTATCAACCATACAACAGGGACCAAAGAGGTAATGGGTCTGGGTGAAACCCTATGAGAAATGAGAGGAGGAGTGATTGTGGTCAAAACAACTGGGGACTCATGAGCAAAAAGTGTTTCAACAGGCTCATCGGGACCAAGGAAGTGCCAAGATTATTGGAATAAAACATTAACATCGACGCTACTTCCATCGTATCTACCATCGGACACTTCAAAGACACCAAATGCCCTCAACCTCTACAGTCTAATCCAGCCCAAAGGGCTCCTAATCTAATGTGCAAATATCATGGCACTCATGGCCACATAACAGAGAATTGTCGACAATTGAGAGAGGAAGTAGCCCGGCTATTCAATAACGGGCATCTCCAAGAGTTCCTAAGCGATCTAGCCAAGAATCATTTCAGGAATAGAGATGCTAATAAATAGGTCGAGCAGGAAGAACCTCAGCACGTCACTAACATGATCATCGGTGGGGTCGACATTCCCAAGGGCCGATGTTAAAGCTCTCCAAAGTATCCATCCCAAGGGAAAAATGAACCTGGGATTATATGCCCGAAGGAACCTTATCTTTCAACGCAAAGATGCAGAAGGGATCATGAATCCCCACAATGATGCACTGGTAATATTTGTACCCATAAATAAATCTCGAGTTAAGCGCATGTTAATTAATCCTGGTAGCTCGGCCAACATCATCAGATCGAGGGTTGGGGAACAACTCGGTCTACAAGATCAAATCGTGCTTGCAGTTGGAGTTCTATGCGGATTCAACATGGCATGTGAAACCACCAAAGGGGAGATAACATTACCGGTGAACTCCACCGGGACCATCCAGGAAGCCAAGTTCTATATAATCGAAGGCGATATGCGGTACAACGCTCTGTCTGGGAGGATATGGATCCCCAGCATGAGGGCAATACCCTCGACCCTGCACCAAGTGTTGAAATTTGCATTACCAAGAAGGATTAAAACAATCTACGGAGAAAAACCAGCCACGAAGGAAATGTTCGCAGTCGAAGAGGTGATCCCGATATTTGCACTAACAACAACAAAAGTTTGGGTTCGGTTGCCAATGAAGATGCCAAATAGTAATTACCAATACCAACCCGGACCCAATCGGAGAAACAAATAGTGATGAAGACGAGGACTACGGGGTCCCCAGGTCCTTCAAGCGATGCCACCAAGTCAACAGTCGAGGAACTGGAGCAAGTCATACTAATCGAGCATTTCCCCAATCATAAGGTATACTTAGGCACGAGGTTAAGTCCCGAGCTCAGGAAAAACTCATTCAATTCCTTATAGCTAACGTGGATTATTTTGCTTGGTCCCACCTTGATATGACAAGGATTTCCCTCGAAAATAACCACTCACAAGCTGAGGCTGGACCCGAAGTTTCATCCAATCAAATTGAAAAATGAGGCCTTAGTCCGAAGTCAACCATGCATTCATCAAAGATGAGGTATCTAAACTCCTTAAAATAGGGCCGATTTGGGAGGTTAAATACCCGGATTTGTTAGTAAACATAGTGGTAGTCCCTAACAAAGGGAATAAATTAATAATATGCATGTATTATAAAGATTTGAATAAGGCATGCCTTAAGACTCTTTCCCTTTGCCCAGCATCGATCACATATTCAATGCAACGGCCGACCACGAGATCTTTATTTTACTCCATGCCTATTCCGGGTACAACCAAATTTGGATAGACCTGTGCGATTAGGAAAAAACACCCTTCATCACTAAGTACGGTACCTGCTGCTATAACGTAATGCCATTCGAACTAAAAAATGCCGGTGCTACTTACCAACGACTAGTAAATCGGATGTTCGAAGAACAAATAGGAAAATCAATGGAGGTTTACATTGATGACATGTTAGTTAAGTCCCTGCAAGCAGAGGACCACTTAAAACATTTGCAGGAAACCTTCAACATATTGAAGAAATAAAATATGAAGATGAACCCGGAGACATACGCGTTCAGAGTCGGGTCCGGGAAATTTCTCGAATTTATGGTGTCCAACCGGGGGCTCGAGACCAACCCCGATAAGATCAAGGCCATTGAAGACATCACTATTATGGACAACGTTAAAGTCATTCAAAGGATACTCGGTCGTGTAGCCACCTTAGGTCGATTAATCTCAAGGTCCTCTGACAAGAGCCATCGGTTTTTTTCACTATTGAAGAAAAAGAATAACTTCTCGTGGGCCCCGAAGTTCCAACAAGCCTTGGATGAACTCAAACGTTGCCTCTCAAGCCCGCCCTTACTTTACACTTTGAAGGCAGACGAACAACTATACCTATACCTGGCAATATCCGAGGTGGCGATAAGTGGAGTCCTGGTCCAGGAAGAAGAAGATACGCAATTTCCTATCTATTATGTTAGCAAAACTCTAGGTGAGGCCGAAAGTAGGTATCCTTCCCTGGAAAAATTGGGAAACGCTTTGCTAAGTGCCTCTTGGAAACTAAAACCATACTTTCAATGCACCCTATATGTGTTGTAACTAGTTACCCATTGAGGAACATAATGCACAAACCCGAACTCTTGGGGTGACTAGCAAAATGGGCCATGGAAATCAGCTGGTACAATATCGAATATCGACCCCAGACCGTCATCAAATCTCCGATTTTTTTTCGGCCCTAATACCTGAGGTCGAAAGAGAATTGTTATTGAACTTGGGGACTTACTCTGGAATCTGGACCCTCTTTACGAATGTTCCTCGAACACAAAGGGGTCCAGACTTGGCATAGAGTTGAAGCTACCACCGGGTAGTGTAGTTAGACAATCTATTGGAATTATAAAATTGACTAACAACGATGTCGAGCATGAGGCCATGATTGCAGGTCTTGAACTAGCCAAAAGCTTAGGGGTAGAGGTGATCGCAGCTATTTGCAACTCTCTCCTTGTGGTGAACCAATTTAATGGAATGTTCGAAGTCAAGGAGGAATGAATGTAGAGATACCTGGATAAGCTATAGGTAACGTTACATCGGTTCAAGGATTGGACCCTACAACATGTGCTTCGCGATCAAAACAACGAGGCCAATGCTCTCGCTAAATTGGGATCATCGGTCGACGATGATGAAGTAAGTTACGCCGAGATAAACTCAACAAGACTAACTTCGAACTGGAGAAACAAGTATATAGAGTATTTGAAGACTGAATAACTGCCCTCCGATCCTAAGGAATCGAGGGCTCTGCGCACGAAGGCGGCCTGTTAAGCTTGTCCAAAGACGGTACCCTGTTCCAAAAAATGTTTGATGGTCCACTCGCAATATGTCTAGGACCGAGATACCTCGAGTATGTTCTAAGGAAAGTCCATGAAGGCACATGCAGAAATCATTCGGGTACTAAATCACTAATTCAGAAAATAATCAGAGCCAGCTACTACTGGATCAACATGGAAAATGATGCGAATGAGTTTGTACGAAGATGCGACGGATATAAAAGGCATGCTCTGATGATTCACCAGCCCGGGGAGCTGCTGCATTCAATCTTATCACCCTTTTCGTTCATGAAATGAGGGATGAACATCGATGGCCCCCTTCCATGGGCACCCGGTAAGGCTCAATTTATATTGTTTATGACTGATTATTTTTCTACATCGGTGGAAGCCCAGGCGTTTGAGAAAGTCATGGTGAAGGGGGTCATTGATTTCATCTGGGACCACATAATATGCCGTTTCGGGATGCCGACCGAAATCATGTGCGACAATGGGAAGCAGTTCGTCGGCAGCAAAGTGAGCAAATTCTTCGAAGACCATAAGATCAAAAGGATCCTATCGATAATCTATCACCCTAGTAGAAACGGGCAAGCGGAGTCCACAAACAAAACCATACTCCAAAACCTCAAAAAGTGGCTGACCGATGCCAAAGGAAAATGGAAAGAAATCTTGCCCGAAGTCCTATGGGCATATCGAACGATCTCGAAATCAAGTACCGGGGCCACCCCATTCTCGTTAGTTTACGGGCCGAGGCCCTAATAATGGTTGAAGTAGGAGAACCAAGTCTCAGGTTCCGATATGTGACCAAAGAGTCAAACAACGAGGCCATGAATATGGCTTGGGACTATTATATGAAAGGTGTGAGGCCGCCCTCGTCCGGTTGGCCGCCCAAAAGCAACGGATCGAAAGATATTATAATAAAAGAGCCAACCTTCTACACTTAAATTTCTGGTACTTGGTGTTATGGAAAGTCACATTAAGCACTCAGAACCCGAACAAAGGGAAACTGGGGCCGAACTGGTAAGGTCCATATAAAATTATCGAGATCACTGAAAAAAGATCATACAAACTCGGAACAATGAACGGTGAGAGGCTAGCAAACAATTGGAACGTAACCCACCTAAAATGATACTACTGCTAAGGTACGATCCCATTTATTTCTTTTATTTACATGTTAGACTAACATTTGCAGGTGATATTCAAAAAATGATGCAACTTTTAGTCTTGAAAACACGCGTTGCACTCATTTTCTCTTGAACCTGTTTTGTCCCAAATGGGTTTTCCGGCAAGGTTTTTAACGAGTCAATAATGTATCGTGCTAACTTAGTCTTGAAGACCGGCCATGAACTGGTGCCATGTTCACATCAAAAGTATTCGAGGTTCGTATATGATCAACCTTGAATACTGGGGGGCATCACCCTCAGATAATGATTTTAGCAAGGAAAGAAACTTTATGCTCGAACAGTCTAGAGTCGGTCGATAGGATTAACTGTAAGGGTCAAATGGTCAAATGAACCGTGTCCACATAGACCACCCGAGCCTCGATACAAAGCTTGTACACATGTGTAACCTTGTATATTATGCACAGAAATAAAATAAAGTTTCTACCTTGCGGATAAATATTTTGTCCCTTAAAATTTTTTGTTCATTTCTTTCTTACATTTGGTCCCCTAAAAACATCGAGCCCAAGGGCCACTTCACTCTAGGACTGTCTTCCAAAGCAGGATCGGATGGCATAAGACATCGAGGCCTATGGGCACAAAGCCTATCAGGCAGTGCCCGAACTTTAAAGGCTACGACCATCCCTATTACGGAATGGTTGTCTTGTGTAAGCTCGGATGATTTGAGGTAACAAACCCATTGGGCAATACCTGAACTAAAAAGACTACGTCCTCGTAGAACAACTCAGAGACGTCCGAGACCCGTAACCAAAACATAAGGCCTTCAAAATTTCTAAATCATTTCAAAAGTCTACCCTCAACAAATTATAATCTAAAATATTCTAAGTACTTTGGGGAAAGCTTCCAGTCGTACCGGCCCCCACGAGTCTTAAGCAAAATAGTATCTGGAACGAGGACTATTCAGACCTCCGAACAAAACCTAATTATTACATGCTAAGGCATTCAATATCTTTGCATTCGTAAAGAAAAAACAAAAAAGCTTGAAATTTGCTGAAGGAAAAAAGCCTTGCATATATATATATATATATTAAAATATTTTTACAGAGGCCAAACCACATCAACAAATATTTTTACAAAGGCCAAATGGCCTTGACAAAAACAAATTTACACAAAAAAGCAAAAACATCTGCAAGGGATCTAAGCAGCTTGATCCTCACCGGAACCCGCGTCATCACTAGGACCAACAAAGTCTTCTTCATCCTCGAGGTATTTCAACTTCTTGGCCTCGTCCTTGAGCCTCTTAGCACTTTTGATCTCGCCCGTTATATCAAAACACCGAGCATGAATCTCCTCGAGGGCCTCCCTTGGGACTATCGCTTCTCATACTCAACAATGTCTTTCAAGCGGTCTTAGGATGCCTCAGCATCGGCTCTATACTGGGCCACCATCTCATCATCATCGACCTAAGTCATTTCAGCCACCGACTTGGCCGCTTTAAGCTCTTTGGCAATGGTCTCCCGATCAGTGGCAACCGAGCTCAGTTGAGACTTAAGCTCTTCAATTTCTGGGATCGTGCCTTAGCCTTCTCCCTCATAGCTTGAAGTTGAGCCTCTGGAAAGGCCAATTGCACTCGAGCAGTATCCTTTTCCGAGGCCAAGCGGTCCATTTTGCCTTTCCACTCTTTGTCCTCGACCTTGATTACATCCATCTCAGCCCGAATCTGGTCAATCCAATTAATCTTTAGTTGGACCTGTTTGTTCTGACTATTAGTCACAGTGTCTCTCATCATCACTAATTTTAAAGATATTTACCTGTTCTACCAGGTCGGTGTGTTCTTTCTGAACCATGCCCAAAGAGGCTCGAAGGCTCTTAGACTTTCATTCATGTTGCTCGCTAAGAAGTTTGTACATGTCTCTCTTCTCAGTGAGCTCTTTAACTTTGGCCTCGAATTGGCTCAGCTCATCTCAATACTAGAGAATGGTCTCGTAGTGAAGCACAGAGGCATGCAAATATGAGAAGATATATTAAGACTACCAATAATCAAAGCTGAAAAGTGAAAAGGATTGGTAGCACCTTACCCAGTTCAATGCCTGTTGTGCTTCATTGAACATACATGGGGAATCCACCTTGTTCATTTTTTCCTAGTCTTCTTTGGTTATCAGACATCGAAGGTAACTAGCTAAGCCAACAGGGGTGGAAAGAACCTGGACATCCTCTAGAATGGTGATGATAATTGACCGCTTCCGGCCAGGATCCACACTCAGGGCAGGGAACTGGTTGACCAGTCTTAGGTTCGATTTAGACCCACCTATCCCCGAGGATGGACTTTTCCTCGGTACTTCTAAGTCAAATAATCCGGTGGCATCCTCCGTCGCGGGATCGTCTGCTTCATGGACCCCCTCATTCGATCGCTCCTTCGTCGATTGAGATTTTTCAAACATCGATTTTGTGAACGAAGGAGATCCTGTTATGTAAATGACACCGGGCAGGGAAGAACTGGCGTCTTGAGGGTTCTTCACCCTCAGTGCTGCATTGGCCTGTTGAACTTGAGAAGAATTGGCCTCCGCTGTTTCCCCCTCGGCTGCCACTCGTTCCTTGGAGACTGATGGCTCTTGGGTCACTAAAATTTCTTCCTTCTCATGCTCGTCCCTAAGTCGTAAGAGTGAGTCTGAGTCAAGCACTCGGGAGCTGGAGGTTTCTTTTGACTTGTGAACTAGCCTCCTTCTCGATTTCTTTTTCTACGAGCTCGAGGAGCTCGGAGCCCTCCTCCTTTTCCTTCTGTACGGCCTGCCCTGGAGCAGGAGCCTCGACATACAAGTCCTCGCCACCGACTATAAGCCTAAGCTCGGCATCCTTAGGCAATCCTGCAAAAAGGAAGTAAAGGAAATAAGGACTTAACGTTAAAAGGATAAATCTAACACAACCTACTCTAGAAAGAATTATTACCAAGGGAACGGGCCTCCCACCAACCCTTCGAGAGTTTGCACCATGAGCGCTCGGAGTAGGGCATCTGTGAAATAATAACCTCGACCTACTCTTTGTGTCAAGGGATAATATTTGGGAACCCGAGCAACGGCTGCACCACCACGAGTACCAGGGAGGAAAAGAGAAGTAAACATAAAATTAAACATTCAAAGGAAAGATCTACTTACGTGATGTATTCCACCTCTCGCAAAATAGCCCACATTCAGCCGAAATCAAGTCTGAAGTCCTCACTCGGATAAAATAGCCTTGCCAGCCTCGATCACGGTTTTCATTGATACTTGAGAATGGGGCTTTACTAGCTCGGCTTACGAGCTTTATCCTCCCCTCGGAATATTCTGGGAATGTACAAATGAAGTAGGATCCATAGTGAACCATTAGGAGTCAATTTTGCTCACAAAAATTCGAAGAAGGATCACAATCCTCCACATTGAAGGATGAATCTGACTGAGGCGTACCTGGTATCTCTTATAGTTGTCTATGATGACTGGGTCCACTGGTCCCGATGTGAAGGGATAAGTTTAAATACTCCGATATCCTTCGACATGTGTGGTAATGGCCTCCTCGGGATCGGGAACCACTATGTGTTTATCGGCCCAAATGCAGTCTTTCCGGACCATAGGGAGGACCTCTTTGGTGATCGAGCAGATGTATCTCAAGACCTCCTCACACCGACCCTGTATAGAGGAAGGCTTTTCTACCTTGAAATCGTCATTGACCGAGCATCCCTCGGGGATGAACATTTTCAAGGGTAGTTTAGATACTGGTTCATCAACGGCCACGCCCGGAGCAGTCTCTTTGACCTTAGTGGCTGGCCTCAAAATAGAAGGAGTTTCTTTCTGGGGAACGGGTTAGGAAGTCTTTGCCATTCTTTTAGAAAGTAAAAATGGAGGAGGATCAAGAAAATATGAAGTAAGAAAGGAAGTTGAAGGATTAGACTTGTTGGATTGAGAAGAAGATGGGTAAATAATTCATCGCAAAATACCTTGAGTATCGGGTGTAAAAGTGCTAAAGAATATTGTAATTCCACGGGTACGAGGGTAGAAGGTTTGGTGTAAAGTGAAAATGAACAAAGGAAGGAATATTTATAGGAGTCAGGCGACATTTCATGTCTAGGGACGACCAACAAGCGACTGACATGCATTTAATGCCATTATGATGTGACTGACGAGACCTTTCGCATTTTTGTTGTTTCTGATACAATGTATCGAAGAAGGAATCGGGAAGCTCATGTCATTTCTCATCAACTTATTGTCTGAGAAACGAGGGGACTATCTGTATACGGGTAAAATCGAGATCATGGTGTACCCTGGCCTCCAACAAGATAAGCCAGGCTCTAGACATGATGACGAGGGGCCAACATCGAGGCAAAAGTCTTGTCGATCCGGAATCCGGGGGCATGATGCCTGCCCCCAAGAATATTGGGGTCATAGTTTCGAATTGGTTTTAACCTTGAACGACTTCGAGGAATGTTATTGGACAATCAAGCATAGCCAACGGAAGGCCGAAATATCCGTGACCGTCCGGATATCACGGCGGGGATCTCAACACGTATCGATAAGGAGCCCATAATCAGTAAACTTTTATATAGTTGTAACTAAAGTAGGACTCCCCTACTATATAAAAGGGGGTCTGTTGTTTCATAACACACGTTATAACACGCATTACAAGGCAATATATTATTATTTTCTCTATCATTAGCTTTTATCTTGTTCACCAGTGCTGGTCACAGTGCGCCCGAATCGAGGAGGAAGATTTCACTAAGTCTGAAACTATCCTACGCATGTGGTTCAAATTAATTTTTTATCTTTACTTCTTCAATCTAATCCAATTTATTGATTTATATTAAATTAATTTGTGTATCCTTAAAACTACTTACAAATTAATTGTTATCCGATTTTGAGGGTAAAAAGGAATAATAGTCTTTTTGGGAATCGCTTTCTAGACCATAAATTGAGAAATAATTCGATTATACATAACTCAAAAAAAAAAATTAAAACTTTAATACAATCCCAAAAAGAACCATTAAGTTTACGAACAATAAATTAAAATCCTAAATTAGAAAGTACGTCTTAAGCGAGATTACATGGATTGGATATATTAGAAATTTTTGTAAAACATTATTAGAAGAATTTTTTTATAAAACTTATTAATAACTCTGCATATAAAAAAGCTAAAAAAATGAACTTCAAACGAAACAATATATGAAGTTCTTTTTTTTCTAACAAAAAGCTTAAGGCCTGTCATTGATATTTTGCTTTAGGCCTCACAATGGATTAAAGTCGCATGTGACCTCATAATATTACTTTTATACAACTAGAGAAACTACGCATGAGTTTACTTATGGGAAACTACCAACTATGTCCATTTATAAGTAGCCCATTACAAAAATTGGCCAATTCATAAAATATACTAATATTAGCCAATTAGCTATTTGTAGCAAAAAAATGTCAAATTTTTGATTTTTTTAGTGGTGTTATTAGAATAGATTGGGTATATCTTAAAGAGCTTGAATCTCAATTTTGAGATGATTTGGTGAAGCTTTGAGGTGGTTTGAATTAAAAATTCGAAGTAAAAACTGAACATGAAAAAATTTATATGTGTATCACACTGTGTAACATTTGTGTATTACACATGTATCATATTTGTGTCAATTGTGTATCACATGTATACTTGTGTGTGAGATACATGCGTGATACATGTGTCGCAGAAGAATTTTTTTAACTCGATTTAATTATAAATTTTGATACAAACTTAGTCCAAATCACCTCCAATCATACCCAAATTTTGTATACTGACTAATCTATAAATTTCAACTATACCTATTAAAAAAGTTCCATTTTTGCTTAGATTTTTGGAGTATCGTATTTTTTTTGTATTTCATCACCTTATTTGCTACCTCATCCATGCAATTTCCTTTCCGTCTTGCATCTAATGTTGACTTAAAAATATGGAAGGTGATTTTTGCATGTGATACTTTGAGAGAAAGAATCTTATTTATTTTGTTTTTCAATTTTTATATGTGATTGACTAGTTTTGGTAAGTCTATGACTAATGGCTAGAGATTGGTAAGTGGAGACTTATTTGGGACATTTTGTTTAACCAAAAAATAGGTATTTCGGTCAAAGCCTATTTTAGAAGTACTCGGACTACTTATAACCAAGAAACTCAATATTCTCACAATGAAAGGAAAATAAATTAGAATATGAAATAACAAAATAATCAATAGAAAACAAAAGAAAGTAATTATATTCCAATAATAACCAAAACGTATTTGTACAAATGATATCTCTTTCCCTTTTATAGGAATCTATAAGTACAACGTGTTTTCCCCTTTTATGACCGAATCATTATGAGCATTAATGATATTAATGAGACGTTATAATTGGTATCGTAACTGTTCATGAAGATTTTGTAACGTTTGAGATCATTCATGCTCATTAATTGATGATTCATGAATCTTTTCTTTTTACTGTCTCGATTCATTCCGCCGGTATCTCTTCATGTAACCATTCCAAAACTTGAACGACCATATCTTCTCCTCTCATTGGTGATTTGCTCGTATCTATTATGACTCGTGCCTCTTTTAATACATCTCTCCAGCTGTCGCTTTCTCAATGATCCGCGTGTCTTGTCATATCAACCACTCATATAAATCCACGTGTAATATTTATGTTTACCAATACAGATAGCCCCCCCCCTGCACCCTCACTTGCCGAATATTCTACAAATGAATATTTGGGAAGTGGTATGTATTTATGGTGGCAATATTTGTCGTTGTTTCCCATGTATCATTACGTCTTCTCTAGAGCCAACACGTCATCTATCACTTCCATTTAATGCATGTGCCACATGACCTTCATTAATTGGGTCTGCGACTCTTCAGCGATTTCTAAGGCTTTTTTACTCCTGCATCAGTCATGATGTGATTGTTTCATTATGATGTTTCCATCATGACCCCCATTACATGACATTTGCTTCTTTATATAAATACCTCATTTTCCTTTGTTTTTACGAAAAACTTTCTACAGTGTTGTTTGCTCTCTATAGTTCTCATTTTTCATCACGTATTTCTTTCTCTTACAACTATGTCTTCTTCAAATCCTGATCCTCGTAAAGTTGTTATAGTGGATGAACTTTCCCCTTTTTCTGCTCCTACCAGATGTAGAAGATGTGGTAGGTTACGCAGTTTAGGATCTGTTTCTATCCGTAGTTCTTGTTCTCATCCTATTACTACTCCCCCGTCATCTTATAGAACTAGGGCTTCTTCTTCTCACAGATCTTCTACTAGAAGTAGGGATTCTAATGAACCACTTCGTGAACCCACTGTTGATAAGATTATTCCCGCCGAACTTTCCTTCTTTACCGATTGAGAATCTATTAGAAATCAAGTTACTTCCATGACGTCTCATGATCGTGTTGATGTTTACCCTTCCCAGATTATTGAGGGTTTTGATTTCTCTTGTGCGAAGAGACTGTTATTGAAAATATGATTTCCCCATTTTAGTCCCTAATGCAAATCAAAGGATCACTTCATTCAAATTTGGTTATTCTCTTGTGTATACATATCTTTTTACGTTTGGCTTTAGACCACCTATTGACTCTATCATCATAGAGTTTTGTCATTTTTTCAACGTTTGTGTAGGACAGGTTGGTCCTATTGTATGGAGGGTCGTGGCATGCCTTCGATACTTGTCAAACTTGGTTGCTTTACCCTTCACCTTTTATCATCTGATTCATCTTTATTCTCCCAAGTTATTTCGTTCTGGGGTGTTTACTCTCGTGTCTAAGAGTAAGAAGGTGTTGGGGAGCCCTGAAGATGACTAGGGACTCTAGTCTATTTTATGATGCTTTTTGCTTGAGAATAGATTAAAAGTGTGTACAAGTATTCCCAAAAGCTATTATTGTGCTTGTTTGCAGTGCTTGGTAAAAAAATAGACAAGAAAGTCAAAATCAGCTCAAAAAGGAGTGAAGCCTACACAAGTCAAAGCTGAGTCAACTGAGCGCTACAACGGAAAATCAACCGCGGACACGGAGGACCCACCGCTGAGGCAGTCATGATGTCGCGGTCCGCGGTGGCAAGGTTCAAACAGATGCATTTTCTGGGATTGCAAGTTACCGCAGCCCGCAGTTATTTTATGCGGCCGCAGTGCCTCTACTGTGACAGCGGTCCTTTTATCGCGGTCACCGGATGAGAGATTCAGTGAGCCAAAATTGAAGCTAAGACTAGAAGACCGCAGACCTAGGTTGATTTTATGCGGCCGCGGTAGCATCACCGCTCCAACGGTCAATTTTTCGTTGCCTGCAGTACCTCTGTCAGGGGCATTTTTGTTCGAAGAATTTAGCTGTGTATAAATACTTCTTTTTCAGATTTTTAGGTCATCTTATCTTTAGTGAGCACATGAAACTGCTATTTTTGCTTTTTAGAGTAATTTGAGATCTTGTTTAACAATTAATCTTAGACTTTTATATTGTATTTAATTTTTATGGCTTATTATTCATCTCAATCTATGATTTCTTCTTCAATTATGAGTAGCTAAACTCATTAGCTAGGATTGTGGCTCAACCCTAGTTTGGATATTTAATGGGTCTTCTATTTTAGGGCTTAGATGCTTTTGGGTGATTAATATTTGACCTGATTTATATTTTTTATGTTGAATTGGTGGTTGAAAATACTAGTTTGAAGAATCTTGACAAGGTGTTGGCATGGTGTGAAGAGAGTAATCTTGTGCTTAACTGGGAAAAATGCCACTTTATGGTGGAGGAGGGCATTGTCCTCGGCCGTAAGATCTCAAAGAACGACATAGAGGTGGAGAAGGCTAAAATTGAAGTGATCACAAAGCTTCCTCCTCCTACTTCAGTCAAGGGGTTTAGGAGTTTTCTTGGGCATGCGGGGTTCTACCGAAGATTCATCAAAGACTTTTCTAAGGTAGTGAATCCTTTGTGCAAGTTATTGGAAAAAGATGCCAAGTTCTTGTTTAATGAGGAATGTATGAAAGCTTTTGAAATTCTCAAGTAGAAATTGACAACCACTCCCATTATTACCGAACCAAATTGGAGCTTACCTTTTGAGCTCATGTGTGACGCAAGCGATATTGTGGTAGGAGCTGTTTTGGGTCAAAGAGTGAATAAGATGTTTCACCTGGTGTATTATGCAAGCAAAACAATGAATGATGCTCAAGTGAATTACATAGTGACGGAAAAAGAGTTGTTAGCAATTATGTTCGCAATGCAGAAGTTTAGGCCTTATCTCATGGGTGCCAAGGTGATAGTTCTTACCGACCATGCATCACTCCACTACTTGATGACAAAGAAGGATTCCAAGGCGAGGTTGATGAGATGGGTTTTATTGCTTCAAGAGTTTGACCTCGAGATTATGGATTGGAAAGGGTGTGAAAGCCAAATGGCAGACCACTTGTCCCTCTTGGAGGAGGATGGGAGGCCTTGTGATGGATTCAAAATTAATGATTCATTCCCTGATGGGCAACTCCTCTCTGTATCTGTGAATAGCATGCCTCGGTTAGAGGATGTTGCCAACTTTCTTATGACTGGTATTGTTCTGTGTGAGCTCTCTTCTAACCAAAAGAAGAAGCTTAAATAGGATAGCTTGGATTACTACAGGGATGAGACCTACTTTCTCAAAATTTGTAATGATGGTGTGATCCGAAGATGTGTTACGGAATAGGAGCAAATGAGTATTCTGGATGCTTGTCATTCCTCTCCCTACGGTGGTCATCATGGTAGGGCGAGGACAGCTTCAAAGGTGCTTAGTTGTAGTTTTTATTGGCCTACATTGTACAAGGATGCTGGTGAGCTTGTGAAGAGATGTAATGAGTGTCAAAGAGCAGGTGGAATTTCAAAGAAGGATGAGATGCCTCTCACCACTATTCTTGAGGTTGACATATTTGATGTATGGGGCATTGACTTCATGGGACCTTTCGTAAGTTCATGTGGCAACACGTACATTCTGGTGGCTATTGATTATGTTTCAAAGTGGGTTGAGGCCGTGACTTTATCCAACAATGAGGCCTGGAGTATTGTGGCTTTTCTCAAGAAGAGTATCTTTACTCGATTTGGAACTCCTAGAGCAATCATCAGTAATGGAGGGTCTCATTTCTTTAATAAGGCATTTGACACTTTGCTTGTAAAGTATGGTGTCAATCACAAGGTTTCTACCTATTGACACCCAATTTTGTCCATCCTTACTCCATATTATACTAATGAGCTACTATTTTACTTAAGAGTCTTAATAATATTTATAGCATTTTTTATGTATTATTACAAGTTATAGAACTTTTTATTATTATTATTATTATTATTATTATTATTATTATTATTATTATTATTAGTAGTAGTAGTAGTAGTAGTAGTAGTATTGTTATTATTATTTTCAATATTGGTTTAATTGCTTAACATAGGATAGTTATTTTCCTAGCCCAAAGTCCTTTTGAAATCCACCAGGCCAGTCATGGGATTTGTTTTTTTAGCAAAAATGATTCATTTCGTAAAACACACCCCTTTCGTCCAAAATCATCAGCCAACTTTGTTGCCGGCACATATTCCCCTTTTCTCGTTCATCATTTCTTTATTTTTAGCCACTTCAATGATTTTTTCTTCTTTCCCTTTTCTATGTTATTTTGTTTTCTTGATTATTTCTCCTATCAAAGTCCTAAGGAAATATTTATTTACCTTGATTTGGAACCGAAATGTTAGCTTTATTTTAGAGATGCTTGAGGATTCTCATACTCTTCTTCCCATTTCCGCATCCGTAGATTCGAACTTATCAGTGAATGTTGATAGGTTTGAGGTAGGCGTTTCATTTGCTACTGATTGGATTATAATTTTGGAAGTTCAATTATATATGTCTCTCTCATGATTTTCGGTTCAATTACATATGAGTAAGTATTTAGTCCTTTTCTATTAAAATAGGCACCAACGACTCTTCTTCCCTATTTTAATACTCCAATCTCGCCCCAATCCTTGAGTTCCTTGTTGACAGAAATTTTCTTTTTATAAATCTTTCTTTATTTGATACGGGAGTTTTATAATTATTTTCCATTATAGTGACACGACTTAAGTTTAATTCACTACTATAAATACCACTAATACTATACATTGAGGGGGGGGCTTCAGAATTACTTATTTACAACCATTATAACATTCTTATTAAGATTCGTTATACGAGTGACTTTTTCTATTCTTGCTTTGACGGTTGTAAGTCGAGGCAAAGTTTGTTGCTTTTCATTCCTCTCGGCATTCGGATTCATTCTTGTTGTTATTGTTCAAGTTCATCTTTACGATTATTAGGTTTATTCTACTGTTGAACTCTATACATGGGCTATTTATTTGGATTTATAGTTTTCTTATTTCGGTACTTCACGAACTGGTTAGTTTTCATGAACAACGCATTATGATTCTTTCGTGTGCTAGTTGTTGTTAGAATAGACTATTAATCTTCTTTAATCTTTGTCCCTTTTTACTTTCTTTTGTGAGTTATTCACTTGGTTATGCTGAATGCCGTGCGGCATTCCTTTGAAATGCATACCAGGTTGAAGCCCAGGTACGTCTCTTAACCTCTGTATGTGCATAATTTGGTGTGCTTAAACATGTTACCTTCCATAAGCGATTAATCTTTAATTTTCTAGGAGCATATCTATAGGATATTAATCTTTAGATATCATGACAATTTGCAATCAATAATCTGCAATGTTTGAAGCCCTGTTATAGTTATCCTTTGTTTTGGTTGAATGATTAAAGAACCTTAGTTAATTGCTAGAGATCCTGCCTTTAGGAATCAATGGCAAATGAAGTCGACAATCTGTTTGTGGAAAAATCTATCTAGATCTATGTTCCTAATGTGCTCTTATATGCGTGATTGGCAAATGGCCTGAATTGTATCTTAGAGACCATGCAACTGAGGGTAATAAGATGGAGACCTTGTTTCTATCCAAGATATATATATTTCCTTGTAGTCTGTAAAGATATATGAACTACTTTGTAATAGTGAAGAGAGACTACTTGGGATGGGGATATTGTGTGCTAAATGCTTATTTGAAGGTTTTACTTATATGATTAGAATCTAACAGCTAGTTATTGCATATAAGTAATATAAAGTTATATTTCTTTGCAAATCTTTATGACTTATGAGTATTACTCAATGGTCAAACTTACAAAAGGTTTGACATATTATTGGTAACTAATAAAAGAGCTAAGGTATTCTAGATTTGTTGAAAGTTAGTACATAATTGGTTTTTGTCTATTTGAAATTATTCTAGTATTAAAATTACTTTGTTAACATTTGATTCCATTCTAAAGTCATCTGCAACTATTTGTATTTCGTTTTAAACTCATTTCATTTTCCATAAGCATGTTTAAAATCTGGAGCTTTCTTTTATGTTGGTTTTTAGAAAAAAATTGAGGTTAGCTTTGCAAATGTTTTGGCGGTCCGACCTTATCATTTAGTTAAGTTTTTCTTTATCAGTATACTTGTCGCATTTGTCTTTATAATTTTTTAATGAGTAATATTTTACTTGTGACATATTGGTCATTGAAAGATAGGAGTTGCCTTCCCAGATAATCAGCCGTCCTTACTATTTTAAAAAACTCTTTTAAAATACTTGTTTTTCAGTTAAATTTGCTTATCTTGAGTATTATATCAAATTGCTTAGTTTATTTTAAGAGCTCATATAACTGTTCATTTCACTAATTATTTAATTAATTCGGAGGCCAGCATGAGCCCTTACTTGCCTTATGTATTATTTGTTTAAGTCCTAATATGCTCCCTCTTATGTGACGCTAATAAGAATAGAAACAGAAAATTGAGATTTTCTACGTCTAGAACCAACCCTTTAGAATAGTATCCAAAGCCTCCTGGACTATTGGAAGGGACAGGTAGTCTTAAATTAAGACGCGATTTAGAATTAAATAGTGTGCTCTTAAGTTAACAACTTAAAGATAGTAATAAGGGTATCAGACATTATACATAAATTGCCCGAATAGCTATTGCACTTTTGGCTATAAAAGTCTTAGCAGACTTTGGACGGGAGTTGATCCATCAGGATTAAAAATTAAGGTCCCCCTTTAATGTAATTAAGTAGGCTTTTATACTATACAATTCTTACATTTTTTTCATGACCGGTTTTAATTAATCGCTTTTAAATTGGTGTATATACTTGACCATTTAGGATTAATTCACAACTTAGCAATCTACATCCTAGTTTAATTCAATAATTCCACATAGTGTAAATTCGGCCGGGAACCATAGTTGTGGACCTCGAAGAGTGCCTAACACCTTCTCTTTGAGGTAATTTGAGCTCTTACCGGATCTTTGGTGACACAACTAGTTAAATCAGAGTTATCTGCAAATTGGTGCCCTAACACACCTTAAAATCGTTAGGTGGCGACTCTTCTCTTTTAATACCCATTTAAAAGAGTTGTCAACGTCGAAACCCGATTTCGCGAGAAAAACGGGTCGCGACAGCATGGCGACTCTGCTGGGGATTTTATGCTTTTACCATTTCAGATTATTTTGTGAATTTGTACCCCCCCTCCCCCATGTGCAATTACCTGTTTAAATTTCTTTAAGCATTTAATCTCCTTTTCAACTGCAAAACTGACATGTCTTCTTTCCTTTATTGCCGCTTTAAATTATGAAACTGTTGTATTTATCGCTTTCTTAACGTGCAAATATATTCCAACGTGCTTTTAATTATTGCGTAATCATGCTCAACATCATACTCCACTCGTGCCAAACAAATACTATAGCAATGCTTTTAATGAGTGGTTGCGCTCTTTCATATTATTACCCCCTAAATTTGGAAAGGCATATTTGCGGTAAAACTAGTCGATCAGCGGTGCAGTCGACAGTTTCGTGCCTTCCCCCTTGAGTTGTCCACTCAAGGGTGCCAGTCTAAAACCCCATAGAAACCTTAGTCTATTTGAATTGTGCATGCATAATGGTCAAACCTAGCCGAGTCAATTATGTCGTCCGCATAATGATCCTTTAAGATAGCCTTGTCCAAAAGTCTACCGGGTTTCCATAAACCCAAATGGATGTCGTCACGTTTTGTGCATTTATTTGGAGAACTAAATGTTTCGTGCTAATTATTGATGTTAAGTAGTAGAGTCTGGTGGGGGTAAGGGCCTAACCATATTTGTCTTGCAGAAATATGAGGCACGAAGTCCCCAGATTCGGTATGGTCGCCAACATCCACCCAAGATTGCTAAGTTGGTGGAAAGATCTACATTCTAATGATCAAACCATCATCCGAAAATACTTGGCAGACCTACCATTCCTCCTGGAGGTCCAACCTAACAACAAGATCATACAAGCTGCTACTCTGTTCTAGGATTGTGAAAGGGCTGTGTTTCGCTTTGGGGATATTGAAATGATGCCTTTGCTGGAGGAAATAGGAGGGTTGGCCGATTTAGTATGGGAAACTCCGGGTTTGCTAATGCTTGAGAACCGCAAAGGTAGAGGTTTCCTCAAAATGATGGGTTTGAAGAAGAATACAGAATTGACATGCCTGAAGGAATCATACATTCCTTTCGACTATTTTATGAAAGGTACGGTCAAAACAAATCCTACTGCACCTACCCTGATGAGTTTTCCATCACATCCTTGGGGCACATCCATCGAAGAGTTTTCATCTTCATGTTTTGTTTCCTGGAGCTGATTGTGTTTCCAATGAAGAAAGGGAGAATCCATACCAGACTGGCTATGGTAACTGAGACCCTAATGGAAGGGATTGGTGGGCAGCCATTCAACATCGTGCCCATGATCATTGCAGACATATACCGAGCCTTGGAGAAGTGTCAACGAGGAGAAAAACACTTCGAAGGCTATAATTTATTACTTCAACTCTAGCTCATAGAACACCTCTAATAGGGTGAATACCGACAAGAGATTCCATGAAGGGACTGGGATGATCACATCATTTTTCATCATCCAAAGCGAATGAATTTACATCCCCGATATGATCGCCCAGCCGGAGAATGCTAAAGAATGGGTCGAGCTATTTGAAAATCTGACTAAAGAACAGGTTCAATGGATGTTCGAGTGGTTTCCAACCGAGGAGTTCATCACTCCATCCAGAGATGCACCTTTCCTGATACTGATCGGTCTAAGAGGAACATATCCCTACGTCCCTCTTCTAGTTATGAGGCAGGCCGGTAGGAAGCAAATCATACCCAGGGCCGACAAGATGAGCCATTTCAAAGCTGATTTCCAAAATGATGATGGTCCCTACAAGTGCCAAGCGCAGCATATGTGGCATTGTAAGATCGTAATGGGGAAGACACCATCGAGCCAGACAGATATCATGCTGGTTGTACTCCCTACTATTCAGACTGGTTGGAAGATAATCATGATGGTCTGGGATAGCTTGGGTTTGTTCAAGGTCACAGAATCATAGATGAAAAGGCCAAGGCACAAGTCAAATACAACCAGTTGCGCAAAAGGATCCGCGAATGCGAGAGCGAACACCGCGAGATACAAGAGTCCAACCAAAAGTTGATTGAGGAATGGAAGGATATGGCTGTCAGCGCCAACAAAAGGCTAGGATATTTGGAGTGAGGCATAGTAGAACTGGAGAGGAAATTTCTCAAAAAGATCGAAGATTGTCAAAATGATGAAGGAAACGAAGGCGGACATCTAGCTAGAGCATACCTGTTGCTGGGACTTCGCGAGTTGGGGAAGTTGTTCGATGGAGCCAAGGATTCCGAATCTGGGGAAGGTCCTTCTGGGGCCAAGTAGATAGGAATTTATATTTTAACTTTATAAAATGTAATAAGGCCAATGGCCATTAGTGACTTTTTATTTCCTGTTTGTTTAGTGTCAGTTTGGGATTCGTCTTATTTTTATCAGTAAAATGAGGCATTTAGCATTCTAAGTTCTCCAAATTAATTTGTCGCTAGGCCTACCTCGGGCATAAAGAGGTTCCCAGATTAGGACACGTTTTATATTCCGCACTATGTGTTTAAATATTGCAACACTTTTTATGTTCCGCACTAACTTGATTACCTTTTGTTTTATTATTCCCCTCCCCAAAGGTTAGTTCGTATACTCTGGCATCATCATCTTACTCTACGAGATCCAGGGGCCCTCCACCCACTCCTCCTCTTAGTCCTGTCAGAAACAAGAACAAAAGCAAGATGGAAGATCTGAACAACATCAGGAAGGAGAATCCAACTGAATGGGTAGAGGCTACTAATGGCCATGGTACTCAGGTTCCTCAAGAGAATGTATCCCAACTTGAATAAAAGCTGCTGAAATTCAAAGAAGAGCTTGATCAGGTTCGGAATTTGGCAAACTTGTCATTTTCTCTAAGCACCCCAGATATCAATTTCCCCAACACTCAAAACCCTACACCTCCGCAGAATATCCCAAAGCAATAGAATTGTCCCGCTCCTCACCATCACACTATTCCACCAAAAACCCAATGCAACACCTGCCATATCCCAAACAACACTCCAATACTCATCCCAAAATCTCAAAACCCCACAAATGACCATTTCCACACCCACATACCAGGCCACCATAACACCCCCATCTACGTGGAGACCATGCCACACTCCATCCAACCTATCTCAAGCACACTTGAGTCTGATGAAAATGTTATGCTTATCAGAAACCTGGCTAAGGAACTTAAGAAACTGACCAGCCGGATTCAAGGTGTTGAAGGAATCAATGGAATTGAGGGGCTGAACTATGAGGATCTTTGCATACAGCCCGATGTCAAACTGCCCGAAGGGTACAAACCTCCTAAGTTCGAAATGTTTGATGGTACGAGTGATCCGAGGGTCCATCCGAGGACATACTGTGACAAGATGGTTGGATTAGGGAAAGATGAGAGAATTCGCATGAAGCTGTTCATGATGATTTTGAAGGGAGATGCATTTTCTTGGTACATCAGCCAAGATCCAAAGAAGTGGTCAAGCTGGGTAGGCATGGCGTCCGACTTTATGGACAGGTTCAGGTTTAATACTGAGAATGCGCTAGACATGTTCTATATTCAGAATCTAAAGATGAAGCCTACAGAAACATTTCGCGAGTATGCTACTCGCTGGAAGTCTGAAGCTGCCAAGGTCAGACCTGCCTTAGAGGAGAAATAGATGAACAAATTCTTTGTCCGGGATCAAGACCCACAGTACTATGAGCGGCTAATGATGATTGAGAACCGAAAATCCTCCGACATTATCAAATTGTGTGAAAGGATTGAAGAAGGAATCAAAAACGGTATGGTTACAAACTTCGAGGCCTTGCAAGCTACAAATAAGGCTTTATAGTCCGGTGGTGTGTCCAAGAAAAGGGACGTGGGGGCCATAACGGTTGCACAAAGGACCAAATCTCCCATCAAATACCAAACTTACCCAACACCTCCACTCACATACCAGCCAACCCCAAATTACTAAGCACCCCCACCTTCATACCAAGCTCCACCACCAACTTATCAGTCACCTCCACCTCCCATATATCAACCTACTTCACACAGATACTCCCAACCCACTCATGTTTACCAAACCTATAATGCTCAACCATCCCACTATCAATCACATCTTGCATGCCAGAACGTCCCTATACCTCGACCTAATTTTGATCGCAGACCTCCAAAACAATATACACCCACTGCTGAACCCATCGACCAGTTGTATGAGAGACTCAAAGATACTGGTTATGTCACCCCCATCCCTGCTGCAACCCCTAAGAACCCTTCTCAATGGGTTAACCCAGACAAATCCTATGCATACCACTCCGGCATGAAAGGGCACACCATCGATGAGTTTCGTTCCTTGAAAGATAAGATTCAGTCTTTGAATGACAACAAGATTATTGTGGAAAAGGAACCCCCTCCAAATGTCCGCAACAACCCTCTGCCAGACCATAAGGGTGGAGGTATCTACATGATTGAAATAGAGGATGATTGGGATCCCGAGGGATCGATCGGTTTGATCGTAGAAGGTGATGACCCAAAGAAACCAATGATTACTCTCAATCCAATCATAGTCCAGATCCAACCGTCTGAGGATGCTGAGGTGAACTTGTCTGTACCACTTGAATTAGAAACAACGTCATCCGCAAAAACACCAGCACCAATTGAGGTTGAATTCATATCTCCGCCAAATGCACCCGTACCATTTGAGGTTGCAGTTTTACCACCCAAGGCACATGCTCCGTTCGGAGTGAAGATAGCCATGCCGATCTCGGTGGCAATGTCGACCATGACACCATTCCATATCAAGGCTGTACCCTAGAATTATACAGCCGAGGCAAGGAGGAAAGGAAAGGTCATGTTCAAAAACACTGTTGCAGCACAGGGTATGACAAGGACTGGTACAGTCTATACCCTTGAACATGTAGCTGAGTCAAGCAAGCAGGCCTCCAATCTGCCACCCCTCATTGAGATAGGTCCGGACAATCTTTGGAGAAAGATACAGGCAAAGGAATACTCGGTCATCTACCAGTTGAACAAGACACCAGCACAAATCTCCATTCTTGCTTTGCTACAAAATTCTGAGGCACACAAGAATGCTCTGTTAAAGGTGCTAAGTAAAGCATACATGCCAAGTAACATCACTGGTGAGGAAATGGCTAATATGGCAGGACAAGTGTTGGAGAACCATAAGATCAATTTTCATGAGGATGAGCTGCCATCTGAAGGGCTGGGGCACAACAAAGCACTGCACATCACCGTGCAATGTGAGGGCTATATCATCACCAGATTCCTGATCGATGGAGGTTCCAGTCTCAACATTTGTCCGCTGGTAACACTCAAGAAGCTGGGTGAAGGACTGCATGAGATAAAGGAAGGAGCAATCAATGTGAAAGTCTTTGATAGTTCTCAGAGGTCCACCATTGGTGAGATTGTCCTATGCTTAAAAATTAGGACCAACATGGTTCAATGTCGACTTCCAGGTGATAGATGTGCCAACATCTTACAACTTACTGTTAGGACGACCATGGATTCTTGTTGATGGGAATGTAGCATCGACACTACATCAGGCAGTAAAATTCGAATGGAATCACTAGAAAGTGATCATTCACGGCGATGGTAGCAACCCTATATACAGTTGCAAGACCATTCCGTCGATCGAAGGAAGAACAAAGCTAGGTAGAGAGACTTACCACCACATTGAACGGGTAAATTATGTCGACAAAGACAAATGGTGGGATAACAAAATTGAGAGTATACTGAATTGGAGTGGGTACGAACCTGGCAAGGGACTCGGAAAAGATCTCCAAGGAATCACTAAGCCCATAAAACTCAAGAAACATGGCACTACTTTCGGTCTGGGATATGATTACACCTGGAAAGAATTCAACAACAAGTCGCCACCATGGCGGGATCCTTAATATCCATTGGAGCAGCCAATAATGCGTTTGGAGCAGACTTTCCAATAGGCCTACATTGTTTATGGGTCAGATGAAGAAGAAGCCCTGGCAGCGGTGAAGAACTTGTTCCTAGAAGACAATGACATGGACTGTTGTGTTGTTATTGAGGAGTAGGGGAGGCAGGCCCTTCCATACAGGCTGTGAGCAGAGGGGCATGCCTCAAAAATTGGACCATCAGGACAACCAAAGCCCGATAATCCTCGGGGTAGCAAGGCTAAAACAAACATCATTTACTGTTTTATTTACTAAATGATTTTCTTTTCACATTTTCAATTCTTGCAATAAGATCTTCAATGTTCAAAACAATTATGCAATTTATCAAAGCATTTTCACTTTTCTTATGAATCAATACTTATTATCGTTTTCTCTCATTACTTTACTTATACATCATTACTATTACTTCTCTTGATAAATCAATGACTATGACATACAATAAGACAACGCAACAAATGGACATTGATTCAGAGGAGGATGACATACCTGACGAAATTGTTAGAGAAGTTTAGAACTTTGAGAACAGACCTAAATCCAACCTAGACGAGACCAAAATTGTTAACCTGGGTGATGCAAAAAATGTCAAGGAAACACGAATCAACATTCACCTATCGCCATCAAAAAAGAAAGAATACATAGATTTTCTAAAAGAATATAAGGACATATTCGCCTGGTCGTATGATGACGTGACTGTCCTGAGTACGTCTATTGTGGCTCACAAACTGCAAATCAATCTGACGTGTCCACCGGTAAAGCAAAAGCTCAGAAAGTTCAAGCCTGATATGAGTTCGAAAATCAAGGAAGAAGTCACCAAACAGGTCAAAGCTAAGGTTCTCAGGGTAGTAGAATACCCAACATGGTTAGCCAACATTGTTCCAATGCCAAAGAAGGATGGGAAGGTCAGAGTCTGTGTCCACTATCGGGATCTCAACCTGGCAAGTCCGAAAGACGACTTCCCTTTGCCAAAAATACACATCCTGATTGACAATTGTGCCAAGTATGAGTTGCAGTCATTCGTAGATTGCTTTGCTAGTTACCATCAGATCTGGATGGATGAAGAAGATGTTGAGAAAACGACATTCATCATGTTGTGGGGAATGTACTGTTATAAGATGATGTCGTTCGGCCTAAAGAATGCAGGGCCATGACTACCATTTTCCATGATATGATACACAAGGAGATACAGGTATATGTAGATGATGTTATCATCAAGTCCAGGAAGGCCACTGACCACATGGAAGATCTGAGAAAGTTTTTCAGTAGATTGCGGAGGTACAACCTAAAACTGAACCCCGCGAAGTGCACATTTGGGGTTCATACTGGGAAATTGCTTGGGTTTATTGTGAGTCGCCGAGGAATAGAACTTGATCGGTCGAAAGTCAAAGCTATTCAAGAACTACCACTGCCGAAGAACAAGAAGGATGTGATGAGTTTTTTGGGGAGACTTAACTACATTAGCCCGTTCATAGAACAATCTACAGTTATTTGTGAGCCAATCTTTAAGATGTTGAAGAAGGACGTCGCTACCAAATGGACCAACGACTACCAAAAGGCCTTCGATAGAATCAAGGAGTACCTGTCAACACCACCAGTTTTGGTCCCGCCCAAGCCAGGTAGACCATTATTACTCTACCTTACAGTATTGAATGGAGCTTTCGGTTGTGTTCTGGGGCAGCATGATGAAACGGGAAGAAAGGAGCAGGCCATTTATTACCTCAGTAAGAAGTTCACCCCGTACGAGGCCCGGTATTCTGTATTAGAGCGCACCTATTGTGCTTTGACTTGGGTAGCCCAAAAGTTGAGACATTACTTCTGTGCATATACTACATATCTCATATCAATGATGGATTCTTTTAAGTACATCTTTCAGAAGCCCATGCCCTCTAGCAAGCTAGCCAAGTGGCAAATCCTGTTGAGTGAGTTTGACATTGTCTATGTAACTCAGAAAGCAATCAAGGGATAGGCACTAGCAGATCACCTTGCTGAAAATCCCGTGTACGGAGAATACGAACCCCTGAAAACGTTTTCCTGATGAAAAGGTATCATTCATAGGAGATGACATTGCAGAATCCTATGACGGTTGGAGAATGTTTTTCAATGGAGCAGCAAATTTCAAAGGAGAAGGCATAGGAGCAGTCCTAGTATCTAAAGCCGGACAACATTATCCGGTGTCTGCCAAGCTCAGGTTCCTCTACACCAACAACATGGCCGAATATGAAGCCTGCATCTTAGGGCTTAAAATGGCCATTGATATGAACATTCAAGAGTTGCTAGTGATTGGAGATTCAGATTTACTTATGCATCAGGTATGAGAAGAATGGGCAACCAAGAACTCCAAGATACTCCTGTATCTGCATCATATACAGGAATTAAGAAAGATGTTCAAGAAGACAGAATTCTAGCATGTTCACAGAGTCCAGAATGAGTCCGCCGATGCATTGCCTACCCTATCATCTATGATATAGCATCCAGACAAAAATTTCATCGATTCCACTCCAGTAAAGATCCATGATCAGCCAGCTTATTGTGCCCATGTTAAAGAAGAAGCAGACAAAAAGCCTTGGTTTCATGATATCCAAGAATATTTTGCAAAAAGAGAGTACCCAGAGCTTGCAAATCCTACTCAGAAACGCACACTTCAGAGATTGTCTAACAACTTCTTTCACAATGGAGGAATCTTGTATAGGAGGACTCCTGATTTGGGGTTATTAAGCTGTGTCGACTCAAAGGAAGCATCCAGGCTACTAGAGGAATTTCATGTTGGGACCTGCGGTCCACATATGAACGACTTTGTCTTAGCGAAGAAGATACTTTGGGCTGGTTACTTTTGGATGACTATGGAGACGGACTGCATCCAGTATGTCCGAAAATGCCACCGCTGTAAGATACATGCAGACATGATAAAGGTACCTCCAAATGAGCTCAATGAAACGAGCTCACCATGGCCGTTCTTCGCTTGGGGAATGGATGTTATTGGACCAATCGAGCGTGTCGCTTCCAATGGGCACATGTTTATCCTAGTAGCAACCAACTATTTTACCAAATGGGTCGAAGCAGCATCTTACATAGCAATAACTAAGAATGTCGTGGCAGACTTTGTCCGCGACTGCATTGTTTGTCGATTCGGGATTCCGAAGTCGATCACTACTGATAATGGCTCCAACCTCAATAGTGACTTGATGAAAGCTATGTGTGAAACCTTCAAAATCAGACATAAGAATTCCACAGCCGATAAATGGAGCTGTAGAGGCCGCCAACAAGAACATCAAGAAGATATTGAGGAAAATGATAGAGAAGCATAAATAGTGGCACGAGAAGTTATCATTTGCCTTATTGGGATATCGCACCACAGTCCGTACATCAACCGGGGCAACCCCATATATGCTAGTTTATGGTACAGAGGCAGATATTCCCGCCGAGGTAGAAATTCCTTCCCTAAGGATCATACAATAAGCCGAGCTCGATGATGCAAAATAGGTAAAAATTCGTTATGAACAACTAGCCCTCATAGACAGAAAGAGAATGAATGCAGTCTATCATGGTCAGCTCTATCAGAACAGAATGTCCAGAACCTTAAACAAAAGAGTCAAGCCAAGATAGTACATACCGGTGAAGCTGGTGTTAAAGAAAATTTTCCCGCATCAAGATGAAGCCAAGGGGAAGTTCTCTCCTAACTGGCAGGGTCCATACATGGTTCACCAGGTTCTAACAAAAGGAGCCCTCATACTTATAGAAATGGACGGAAAAGTCTGGCCAAAGCCGATCAATTCAGATGCAGTCAAACGTTAATATGTGTAATCCTTATGCTTTCCTTATATGATGCAAATTGAACTATGCCTGACCTGATTCTTGTTTAAGAGGGGATACGTAGGCATCCATATGGGTTCAGTCACAACGCAATAAAAATTCATTTCCCCCTGCAATTGGAAACTGGGGCAGAATTTTGGGGACCCTCAAAATTCCGAAGTAACTTCAGCCGATCGCCACGCGTGCAGCAGCCAGAAACGTCAGCCCATAAAACTGGGGAAGAATTCGGTAGCTGGAGAGGTTGCAATGTCCCAAGCTACGTCGCAGTCATTGGTTCATCTAAAAAGCTAATTTAATTATACACTTATATCAAATTTTTTACGAAATTATGCATGTTTATTACTAAAACTGCTTTGTTTAGCAACGGTACCCCAATAATATAGACGGTATCGCCAGATCAAAGTCGAGCAGGTCAAGCAAAGCCAGCGGGGATACGAACTAACCTCCCCCTTTACCAAACTCACGATTTTTCTTTGGATGCAGGCACTAGGATTGCAAAGTTATTCATAATACTGCACGCCTACGGAACAAACATTGCTCAAAGATGCGACTCTCCAAACCGTTACACTTGCAAACATTTGCTATCAGCATACACCGGTGATGCCCTGTATGTCACAATGCTCCCAGTAATCACAACACTGCAATCTGCTATCGGCTAAGAAAGCTCTACTATCAATTGTTATTTTATTTCTTGCCTAAGGCTACCATTCTGCCTTCCGAGGTTAAGCTCTACCTCCATCTGCATTTGCATTGCATAAGGCTACTATTCTGCCTTCCGAGACTAAACACTGTCTCCATTTGCATCTGCATTCTTGCATAAGGATACTATTATGTCTTCCAATCTGCATAAGGCTACTATTCGGCCTTCCAATCTGCATAAGGCTACCTTTTTCCTTCCGAGACTAAACACTGTCTCCATTTGCATCTGCATTCTTGCATAAGGCTACCATTTCTGCCTTCCATGACTAAACACTGTCTCCAATTCTATCTACATTCTTGCATTGCACAAGGATACTATTCTGCCTTCCGAGACTAAACGCTATCTCCATCCGCATTTTTGCATAAGGCTACTATTCTGCCTTCCGAGACTAAACGCTATCTCCCTCTGCATCTTTGCATAAGGCTACCATTTTGCCTTCCGAGGTTAAACTCTACCTCTATCTACATTCGAATCTTTGCATAAGGCTATCATTCTGCATTCCGACGCTAAGCTCTACCTCCAATACGTTTCAAAACTAAGCACTATCTCAAGCACTATTTATTTCTCTTTTCTTACGGGCTAAGCTCTGCCCTTCAATTTGCAAGACTAAGCTTTGTCTTGTCTGCATTTTGCTACTACATCTCATGGGCTAAAATATCGGCTCATACTGCATCTCATGGACTGAAATATCACCAAATTATCCAAAGGCGTCATCGTTCGGAGGCACCATCTTCGTAGCCTGAGAACACCATATCATGGCCTCAGGATCCCTTTCAATCTTTTGCATATCATTGTTCAAAGGCATCATGGTTCGGAGGCACCATCCTCATAGCCGGAGAGCATCATTTCATGGCATGCGAATCCTTTATCATACGCTTCATGGCCCAGGACATCATGGTCTAAGGACGTCATCCTAACTGTCCAAATTCAACATTCATGGTCCGACGGGAATTTGCATCATGTTTAAATTTATGCGCGATATACGCTTGTATTGTTTCTAATTGTAGGTAAACCGGCGAGCAACAGCTACCCCAGCTGGAGCAATTCCTCTCCAGTTTCGGCCATATCAAACCTAACCATTTCCGTAAACTGTTCACTCACTGACCCTAGATATTACATTCGTGCTTGAAACTGTGTTTATCAACATACTCCGCCGGTGGATCATGAACTACAAACTGCTTGATTCCTATAACACCAGGGATGTGTAGGCAGCTCAGAAAGCCAGGGTGCGTCCTGAACCTCTTCAAACCGTTTCGCTCTGTCAAAATTGGCCATCATATCTTTACCCGACATCTCTTTCATCCTTCCCGGGTAAAGAGGGGTAGCTGTTGATACCCAATTTTTTCCTAGATATTTTTAATATGCAAAATAACTTCAAAATAGCATATATATATATATATATATATATATATATATATATATATATATATGCATATATAAGCATTTCCAAATGTTTTATTATTTTTTCCATAACTTTTAAAGGTTTTTAAATCAATTTATTTCCCTCCTATATCCATAAAAATACAATAATTATTTCCAAAATTATTACTTTTGGTAATTCATCTATTGGATTTTTATATTTATGCTAAATATAGCTAATGTAATTTTTGCCTATTTTTACAAATTTATTTAGTATTTTTTAATCTAAATTGCATATAATTGCAATATTAGCCCTTTTAAGATTTAATTGTGTTTTATATTCATAAAATTAAGTCCTATATTTTTAAATTGTTAATTTTATGTTATAAATCATTTTAATGCTTTCAATCTATTTTCAAAAATTAATTTACTATTTTTTATAATTTAAAAAGGGGAAAATGGCTATTTAAATAATAGCCCAATTGCTTTTCAATTTTAGCCTAATTGTAACTCCAAATTAAACCCAATTTCCCCAGCCCAATTCCAATTCAAACCCGACCCCTAACCCAATTTAACCAGTCCAACCCGAATCCCTTACCTACCTTTTGTAATCCAAGTCGTTGATCATTCAGATCAACGACCAATATTCACCCTTTCCATTTTTAACCCTGAAAGACCCCTAAACCTAATTCATTTTCCACCACCCACCGCCTCTAACTACCTTCCCTCTCAATTCTCTCTACAACCTCACATGAACCCTACCCGTTGCCATCTATTTTCACCCTAATACACTTCAATCACTGCCTAATCCATGACCTCTCATGGCGATTTGAGATGTGTATCGACCTCCTATGGCTCCTGGGTGATTGTTCCCGTGATTTTATGTCCAGATCTCGAAGAGATCTGGTCCAGTCCTTGCTCAACTTCCATTCATGGCCTTTCTCCGGCCATCTCTGGTCTTTCTCCGGCCAACCATAGCCGTTCAAGTCAGATCTTTGACTGTTCTGGATAGATCGGTAACTTTCAGAGTCTTTCTCACTTTTTCAGGGTTTTCTGAAACCCTAAGCTTTAAGATCTTTCAATTGTCTTTCAGATCTATCTTAGATTTGTGCTTACTATGAATTTCTTAAATGTTTTTCTCAAAGATTCTCCAATTTTCTTTCAAAGTGACTCTTCATTTTTTCAACGATAAGGGTTTTCCTTTAAGTTTTTAAAAGTTCTCTTCTCTGATTTTGATGTTGTTTATGATTTTGTTATGTTTAAAATGATTTTCTCCCGTTGTTTTTCTACCTATTTCATCCTATTGAAAACCCTAGGTCTTTTGGTCTTGTCCGAGTTCTGAAACTGACCTTGTTTGTTTGAATGTGTATTTGTTAGATTATGTTCTTTGATTCTCTTTTCTTTGTGTGACTTATCTGGTTCTGGTTTCTTATCATATCTTAAACTCGACTACTGTTGTCAAAACCCTAATTTCTTAAAAAAGGTTTTCCTCACTTGTTACTGTGAGACCTTTACTTGTTTCTGATTCTCTTACCTGTTACTATGTTCTTCTTCACTGTTGATTCTAAGCGACTACTTGACCTACTTGACTACTGTGCTTCGAATACTTTTCTTACTGCTCAACCCTAGCTTACCCCTACTGCTATTGTATATTTTTGTTTCTTCTTTTGTCAACATGTTTGACTCTACATGCCTGTTCATTCCTTGCTATTTATATATTGAGGTGCAGAATCTTGACCCTTTCTTGATTGATCCTGATTCCCTCAATATTGAGACTGATTGCAAAAGTTTTCTTATGAACCCTAATTTTACTCGTTTATTTGAATTTATTGATTCCCCTCCTTTAATTACTATAGTGTTTTACCTTGCTGAATTTTTTCCCAAAAATCAAGCCTATTTTGAACTTAGACTTGATTATTTACTTCATATTTTTACTGCCCCTTATATAGCAATAATCAATCTGTCTCCAAACGGATTTCTTTCATTAATTAAAACTTGTTAGTATCCGTTAAGCAGTAATTCCTTAATTAAAGGGAATCAATCACTTGTGTTAATTGATTCTGATTGTGATTATTTCCATGTTTGTGTTAAGACTTCACTCGTTTTCAAAACTATAAATACCTACCCTCTCTTCTTTCAAAACATACGAACAATTTGAGTTCAGAACACACACTTACACTCAAACGTTCTCTTTTTTCTCTACGGTAAAACTTGTGTTGCTACTTTGTCTAGCCGGCTGAAAGCCAAGGCTAGACTGTGGAATCTTGCTTACTTTCTTTCTGCTATTTGCTTCTCTACTGGTATGTCCTAGTTAATCTTTATAGTCTCAACAACAACATGCTCCTTTGATTGTTCCAACTTCTTTCATTCTTGTCTATTCCTGCTTATGTTTCTGCAGTTAAGTTATATTACTAGCATGTTGTAATATGTCCCATCCCCTTTAGATTAATGCTTCCCTATGCGTGTACTCTGTCAGTCATTTGTTATGTATTTGCTGACTTATGAATTCCAAACCCCCATATCCCCTTTATGTGTTTGTATCCTCTAGCTGGTTTGTGGGCATGCCAGCATCAGCTATTCTTGTGCATGACCAAATCTGACCCCTTCTAGGGTCATATGTTGCATACAATATATTCCCAAAACCCCTTGACCCATTTGTGTAACTACTGATTCTGTGTAGTTTGAGTTTTACTACTACTGTTTTCAAACCACCCTTACCACTTACTATTTTCAACCCATTTTTTAATAAATCTCTTCGAACTATGTTCTGCACTTCCACTATATTCTTAGAACCTAGGTTTTGCCCCTCTTGTGTGAGCCTTGCCTTGGGACTCTTGAGATCCCTCTGAACTTGGACACATAAGGGCTGGCCCTTCCACAATGCACTCATTTTTGTCTGATTATGCAAACCTGGGTATAAGCACTGCCCGGGGTCCCTTGAGACCCTTAGGGAACTTTGACACAACTCCAGGTATGAGAAAGGCTTTGAAACCACAAATGGCATTTGAGGTGGTTTATTCCATATCTCATAGAGGAAGTCAGAATCAGGCTTCCTATGGTTGTAACTTCTTATTTTACACTTTTTCTGATGCTATTCAGTATTTGGTCTATAATAATTTGTAAAAAATATTGGGGTTGTCTAGTGAAAGGGAAGGGGTGATTATGCATGTTTTAGCTATTAGAAGGGTAGATAACATGCCTATAGGACGTATTTTGATATGATCTGTTAGAGAACATGCCTATATGACGTATTTCGATATGATCTATTAGAGAACATGCCTATAGGATCCGCTCTATTTTTAATGAAGTCTTGCATGCTTTGTTTTCACATGAATAGAAACCATGCCTATAGGATCTAAACGGTTCTAATAGAGATCATGCCTATAGGATCTAAATGGTTCTGATAGAACTCATGACTATAGGAACTTCACTTTGATCAAACAAATCCTGCCTACTCCACTGTATGTTCAATTACATACCATGCCTATAAGACCAAATCAACCTTTAATACTTAGAGATCATGCCTATAGGATCTAAAATCACCTTAGTTAAAATCAGTTTGATTCATGCCTGTCTGAATCGGATTAAATAGCTCACTCTTTTTCATGTTAATTAATATGGTTTAGAAAGTATGCCTATAGGATCCAAATCGCTTGTTTAAAATTAACCACTTCTCTACTGCATTCCAAATCAGTAATAAACATCATGCGCATAGGACATCACTATTATGCTTAGGCAAGCCTTAGGTAATAATAATATTAAAACTGAACTCGCCTTTGACTAATTAGCACTTCTACAACCAGTAGGCAGGCCTGATTCGGACTTTTTATCTGAGTTATATAATAAATTTAGTCTGCTTAAACAATTTAAACACCCTGCTTTAGTGTTTTAAATTCATACCCCAATTGCGTTTAAGTCATGTTGTTTATATGCATTGTCTGCGGAGGTGTATATGAGCCTTTTAATTGTTTGCATGTTTCCCCTTTAAATGCAGTCCTACATGTTTTGTATGTCGCCTTATCTTTTTTACCTTTTAAAACCTACGAGTCATCCTAAAACCCTCCCTCTTATAGTAATAGTAGTCCTAATATTCTCCGGGACTAATAGGAATTGGGCGGGTAATAGCATGCAATAGAGGTCGAGACCAATCCGCGCTCTAATACCTTAACGAGGTGGGAAGGGTAGATATGGATATGATGATGGGTGCAGTAATACCACATGTATACCCTCTTTTGAGGTGTGTCATACTAGTATTGCATCTAGGTGATCCATATTATAAACAAACCTATGACCCCCATCCCCTTTTATATTCTCAAGTATATTTTAACTCTCCTTTTCAGAATCCGTCTTTTAATAATTGTTTCCAAACTCTTATGTGTTTAAACTTAAATTCCTTACTATTTGAGCCTATACTTGTCTATTTGCTAATTGTACAAATTCACATCTGACTAGGAACCACACTGGTGGATCATGAGGGGTGCCTAACACCTTCCCCTATCTCTGGTTATCAAACAAACTCAGAAATGAACCCTATAGGTGTCCTAATGCACCTTAAATCATTAGGTGGCGACTCTTCAAATGCTAACCCAGTTCCCAAAAGGAATGAGTTGTCCCATTCCCAAAAATGTCATAAACCTGATTTTCGGATGTGAGGAAGGAAAAAGGGGATGTGACAATACCCTTTAACATCCTCAAGCTAGTGGGCAAGTTGAGGTTTCCAACAGGGAGATCAAGAGTATATTGTCAAAAACGGTTAATGCAAAAAGGACAGACTAGTCAAAGAAACTAGATGATGATTTGTGGCCTACAGGACTGCTTACAAGACTCCGGTTGGTATGTCTCTGCACCGGTTGATGTTTGGGAAAGCTTGCCATCTCCCAGTTGAGTTAGAGCACAAGGCCATGTGGGCCTTGAGAAAGTTGAATCTTGAATGGGATGTTGCAGCAAATCTTCGGGTAGAGCAACTCAATGAGCTTGATGAGTTCTGCTTTCATGCCTATTCTAGCTCGTCTTTGTATAAGGACAAGATGAAGTACTTACATGACAAGTATGCTTGTGGCAAGGAGTTCAAAGTGGGTGATTTGGTTCTCTTGTTCAACTTCCCGTTATGACTGTTTCTGAGCAAGCTTAAGTCAAAATGGAGTGGACCTTTTGAGGTAGTTCTTGTGACTCTGTTTGGTGCTCTTGATTTGAAAAACAAAAATGGTGAAATCTTCAGAGTTAATGGACAAAGATTCAAGCATTATCTTGGCAAGTTTGATGACAGACACATGGTGGCAATGATCCATCTCCAGTGATTGATGGTGAAATCCCAGGCACTTCTTGGGATGCAACTCATGTGTTTTTCTTCTTTCTTTTTTTTGTTTTCTTCTCAGTGCATGATTTATTTTAGGACTAAGTGGTTGTGAGATGTGTGGGGGGATGTTTGATGTAGTGCAGGACTAAGCTAGAAAAATTTGACACTCTCTGAAGATTGGACTGTTGTCGCGCTCCATTTTTCGCGGTCGCGGTGGCCTTACCGCGGAGGCCGAAGTTGATCGCGGTCAGCGGTGCTAAAAAGTCCAAAACGGGGGTTCTCTGAAGTTTCAACCGCTGCCATGGTGCTTTTTCGCAGTCAGCGGTGGTCTCAAAATTGCAGCACTTCATCTCTACACTAGTGCGGACCGCGGTTTTTTATCGCGGCCGCGCTAGGTAAGTTTAGTGGTTCCCCCAGGTTTTGTCTATTAATAGGCGGTCAAAAGGCCTTTTACCCTTTTCGCACATTTCACTCTCACACTAAATTCTCTACTGGTCATCCACGCATCCAAACCCTAAGTTGCACAAACACAAAACTTAGACTGTATTTTTTACCAATCATCTCACATCTAGTAATTCCACTCATTTCTTAGTCTTTAATTTTGTAATTATTTACTTTTAATTGATAGTTATTACTTCTTCTTCCTTTTTCTTTTAATTTTGACTTAGGGTTACGTAGTAGTAACTAGATTAGGTTTTGAAATACTTAGAATTGGTTAATGACTACCTAGTGGAGTTTTAAACTGTAGAAAGATTGCTAAAATGCATGATTAACTGAAACCCTAGGTTGCTGAGCCCTGATTTGACTTCCACGGCCACAGTCATATGTTTTATCTAAGGTTTTTAAGTATTGATAACCGCGGTCAATGGTGGCAAACTCCACTGACAGCGGTGCCTCTCCGCGGCCGCGATGGATTTTCCGCGGTCCATGATGCTCAAGTTCAGAGAGGTTTAAACGAAGGTCCACGGTCGCGGTTGATTTTTTGCGGACAGCGGTGCAACTACCATGGCCACGGTTGATTTTTCGCGGACAGCGGTGCAACTACCGCGTCCACTCTACTTTTTTCGCGATCCGCAATACTATTAAATCTGAGAGTGGGTAGTCTGCGTCCCATACCTCTGCGGCCGCGATGCATTTTCTGCGGTCCGTGGTGCAGCCTTCACGGTCGCACTCCTTTTTCTGCGGTCTGCAAACTTTTTTTCATTATACTATGAATTGTTCTGTTGTTTTCTTCACTGCTTCTTCTAGCAACTAACAATGTGCTATGGATTATGTTTGCAGACAATGGTTAAATCTAGAGGCGGCGGTGAGAAACAAAAGGGTAGAGTAGAGTCCTCTCGGGGTTGGGGACGAGGGCAGATTAAATTGACCCCAGCAGTTCGGAAATCAATTGGGGAAATGAGAAAAAACATCAAAGGTGTAGATAGAGCTGCTTCCCATTCTGAGGTGCCCTCCCGGGAGGCCTTAGTGTTTGATTCTGTGCAAGCTTATGTACCCGACTTTCCGGTATGACATAGATTGAGAGATGAACCTACACCTACAGCCTCTCCTACTACTCGTGCTTCTGTTCAGATTTCTTCTGAGTCCTCTGATGGCTCAGCAGAGAGCAGTGATAGTTCATCTTTAACCTCACCTACACCTTCGTCACCTAGAGAGGATGTAGATGCTGAGGTGCCGAATGAAAAGGGAGGGTGTGTGAGCCAAATCGGGGGTGTGGAAAGGATTAGAAACCCTGAAGTGTGGCAAAGAAGGTTTGTTAGTGAGCTGGCATATCACTAGTTCCGAGAGTGGTGGCCTCTAAGGTCACTTATTCATGAGCGCCAGTTCATAGAGTGAGATCTTCTGCCTCACAACTCCAACGTGAAGCAACATTTCAATTTCCGAGTGGGATGGGATTACTTCACTAGTAGGGTGTCGGATGCAAACGAGCACTTATTCAAAGAGTTCTACGCTAATGCATCCCACATCAAGAAGGATACAAAAGTGACTAAGGTGCGAAACCTGAAAGTAAAGTTTGATGGGAAACCAATAAATGAATACATGGGCTTCAATGATGAAGATGAGACATTTTACTTGGAGAAGGTGGCGATGGATGAGGATTCTCGCCTCTGGTTGGCATCATACCTGGCTCTCTTGGATACCACCCAACATGGTTGATATCAGGAGTTCCTATCTTGAGGAACACCATAAACTTTGAGGCGAAGGGTTGGGAGACTTTTGTATACAGCAGGATAGACCCCACTACCCATGAAAACACATTACCGGTCTCCCGAGCGATATTAGTGGCAGCTGTTATGGCGGGTTTCCCGATCAATCTCGGGAATGTTATGTCTAGGGTAATTATCAGAGTGGTAAATGTGGGTGATAGATCATACCCTTTCCCGAACATCCTTACCATGTACTTGAAAAATCAGGAGGTGGAGAAAAGAAACTTTGATGTGAAGGTAAAACCCAAAATGCCCTTTTCATGGTACAACCTCTAGGGTCCAGACAAACCCAAATCCAAGGTATCCAAGGGCAAAGCTACTACTCTCACTAGCCACTCTGAAGAGCCAGTAGTGGTAGTCACTACTTCTCAGCCTCCCACTGCCATACCAGATCCTGCCTCTGGACCATCTACCTCCCTACATCCAGAAATTCCATCCTCCCCAGCATACCCATTGACTGCCCACCGATTGAGCCAAACACTCTCTAGTATCAACAATTGGATGCAAACAACAACTTCTAAGCTATCTGTGCTATTCAGTTCGGTGGCAGCCCAATCAATTCCCCCACAGCCACATATACCAGCTTCAGTAAAAGAGTCTCTCAAGGAGTTTCTGGACAACCAGAAGAAGCTCCTAGAGAACCAAAAGATTATCATGGATGCCCTTGTAGATCAAGGAAAAACACTTCAGGAGCTTAGCAAGTACACAAAGAAGCTGAAGAAGACTCGGGCCTCGAAGGGGTCGGTTAAGGAATTGAGGGGAGAGGTGGAGAAGATGAAGGCAATTGATCACCTACCATTGGAGCTACTATTGCAAGACCAGCCTCCAACAACTCAGACAGAGCAGGACCAGGAGTAGGAGATTGAGAGAGGACCCAAGAGGAGGAGAATAGTGCCCAGGCTCGATGATGTAAAGATTCAGCTGGAGGACCCTAAGGGAGGTGCCTCTAGCCAGCCATAGGCCCCAGAGCAGACAGAGGATCCAGGGACCCAGCCACAGGACCCCAATGCAGACGGAGGATCCATAGGGAGTTTTTTTTACTCTCTACCTTTCTTTTTGAGCTTATTTTTTGTTAGTCAGCATTGAGGACAATGCTAGCTTTCATTTGAGGGGGTGACCCTACTTTGATTAATTGGTAGTTGGTTTGTAATTATGAAACTATTTTCTTTCTTTATGCTCAATTTTCACTTTTGGTATGAATCTAACTATACCTTTTATTTTACTTTTCGTTATTTTCCAGTCTTTATATATATGTAAAGTTACTTTCTCATTTATATATTCATTCCCTCTTATGTATGTTCTTCTAAACCCCCTATTATATATATTTAGTTTACTTTCCGCATTTTTATTCATAGCTTCTTTTGCAATATTCCTTAATAGTATAGCTTCTTATTTCATTTAGTAGCTTCTTTGTCGGTTCGTAGCTTCTTATTTTACAATTTTATGTGATCAATAAGCCTTTGGTTTTCTTAATGGCACGGTTCTTTCCAAAGGTGGAGTTTGTGTGAACCCGCTGGTTCTTCCCGATGATAGATGGCATGATAACCTTCTTAAGGGTTTGAGTATATTTTTATTTTTCTTTTTATGTAAATAGTAGTTAGTAAGCAATGGTGCCTCATGCAAAGCTTCACTTGGGCCTAACGCATTTACCTTTGACCTTATGGTTAAAAACAAATTGACGTAAAGGATGGTGATAGTTATGACCTTGAGACTCTTGTGTTGGATAAACAATCATCGAGTGGTTTCTTGGAACCATTGTGTTACTCAAATCTTAGCTAGGTTGTTGTTGGCCCCCGACTCTGTTTCTTTAGTAATCCTATAGCTTGTGTAGTGGGGTATTGATTTACAAGTCCAAGTCCTGTGCCAATGAGTCTAGAACTTGCTCTGAATGTTTTGTCTAGGCGAAATCCTAAGTGAAGCTCGACTTGACAAGGGATTATAGGTTCTTCTTGATCCTAATTGAGACTTGAAAACATCCATAGCCTACCAATGATAATATCCCTAGTCAACCTCATTGAGCCTTAGCCCTTATTCTTTCAATAACCATGATACAAACCTTTATCCGTTCTATAATGATCCTCTCTTGGCACCCTATCTTTCCTTAGCACAAGTCAAAAGTATAAGTTTGGGGGGACAGACGAGGAATGCAAAAGTAATAAAAGGTACAAAATGATGAAAAGGAAAGGCAAAGAAAAAGAAAGAAAAGCGAAAAATTAAAGAAGAAATGAAGGGATTCCACGAAAGCAAAATATGAAAGGCATGGAAAGATTAGAAAGGAGAAAAAGAATTGAAATGAACAAGAAAGAGTGGCAGTGTGTCTCTCTAGCCCCTAAAGAAGAAGTAAATGACTTAGAAAGTCAAGAAAATGTGTGCCAAAATGAAACAAATGAAATCCTTAAGGGAAGATGAAACCTTCTTAATGTGAGATATTGATTTGTAAGTCCAAGTCTCATGCCAATAAGTCTAGAACATGCCCTAAATGTTTGTCTAGGCGAAATCCTAAGTGAAGCTCGACTTGAGAAGTGATTATAGGATCTCCTTGATCCTAATTGAGACTTGAAAACATCAATAGCCTACCAATGATGATATCCCTAGTCAACCCCAGCATAGCCCTTATTCTTTCAATAACCAAGATACAAGCCTTTACCCATTCTAGAATGATCCTCTATTGGTACCCTATCTTTTCTTAGCACAGGCAAAAGTATATGTTTGGGGGGAGAGACGAGGAATGCAAAAGTGATAAAAGGTACAAAATAAAGAAAAAGAAAGGCAAAAAGAAAAAAAATGAAAGAAAAGCCAAAAGTTCAAAAAACAAAATGAACAATGTAGAAGAAATGAAGGAATTCAATAAAATCAAAAGAAGAAAGGCATGGAAGGATTGGAAAGGAGAAAAGGGATTAAAATGAACAAGAAAGAGTGACAGTATGTCTCTCTAGACCCCAAAGAAGAAGTAAATGACTCAAAGAGTCAAGAAAATGTGTGCCAAAATGAAGCAAATGAAGTGCTTAAGGGAAGATGAAACCTTCTTAGACCAATATATCCTACCCTGAACCAAAAACTTTCATTACACTCCCACAAAAGCCTATATGATCTTGAGTTGGGTGAGCTTACATTAGTGGTGACTTACATAAGGGACAAGTTTATGGTACTTAGATCCGGACTTGTGACCTTCCTACTAAGAGAGATGAGTGTGTTTTCCACAATCCTCGTTCTGGGTGATACAATCTCAAAGTGAGGTTTGCTTATGGAGAGTTGAAGAGTATGAGTTTGGATTCCACAACGACCAATATAACAGAAAGAGTTTCCTTGATGAGTTGAGTCAACTCTTGATGCTTTTGTGTCGCACTATAGCCATGGTGCTAAAAAGATTATGTATTGTTGATAATGCATTTGAGTTGAGGGTAATTGTTAGTCCCAATTAAATCTTGATGAGGTTACTTTAGAACAACTGAATTTTCCTTTATTTTATGTTAAGGAGGTGGGAATTACTTTGTTTGCTTGAGGATAAACAAAAGATTAAGTTTGGGGGAGTTGATAACAAGGGACTCTAGTCTATTTTATGCTCTTTTTTGCTTGAGTTTAGATAAAAAGTGTGTACAAGTATTCCCAAAAGCTAACTTATTGTGCTTGTTTGCAGTGTTAGGTCAAAAAGAGACAAGAAAGTCAAAATCAGCTAAAAGAAGAGTGAAGTCTGCACAAGTCAAAGCTGAGTCAACTGAGCGCTAGCGGAAAATCAATCGCGGACGCGGAGGACCCACCGCTGAGGTGGTCATGATCTAGAGGTCCGCGGTGGCAAGGTTCAGAGAGATGAATTTTCTGGGATTGAAAGTTACTGCGACCCGCGGTGATTTTATGTGGCCGCGGTGCCTCTACCAAGACAAAGGTCCTTCTATCGCGGTCAGCGGAGGAGAGATTCAGAGAGCCAAATTGAAGCTAAGACTAGAAGACCACAGACCATGGTTGATTTTATGCAGCCGTGGTAGCATCACCGCTGCATCGTTCCATTTTCCGCTATCAGTGGTACCTCCGTCAGGGGCATTTTTGTTTGAAAAATTTAGCTGTGTATAGATACTCCTTTTCCAGATTTTTAGGTCATCTTATCTTTAGTAAGCACGTGAAAATGCCGTTTTTACTTTTTAGAGTAATTTTAGAGTTTGTCTAACAATTAATCTTAGACTTTTATCTTGTAATTAATTTTTATGGGTTATTCTTCATCTCAATCTATGATTTCTTCTTCAATTATGAGTAGCTTAACCCATTAGCTAGGGTTGTGGCTCAACCCTAGTGTGGGTATTTAATGGGTCTTTTATTTTAGGGCTTTGATGCTTATGGGTGATTGATATTTGGCCTGATTTATGCCTTTTATGTTGAATAGGTGGTTGCGAACCCTAATTTGTGCCTTTTTGAATTAGGCTTTTCTTGAGAAAGAGAGCTTGAGTCTAGGAAATTCAGGCCAACAAGGAATTGGGGTGTATTCAAGAGATTGATAGTCCCAATTAAAGGGTTAAACCTAGAGATAGTAATACCCGATTTGAGCCAACTTTGCTTGCACAAATTGAACACCCAATTGGGCTTGAGAAAACCAATTAGGGCAAAGTCACTCAAACTACCAAGAGGTATAGAGTGAGTTGCTTCGTGCATTGGCTATATCTCGATCTAAACTATAACATTATTGCCCTAAGTTTTAGATCTCGTTAGATACTCACCTAGGAGTAAGTCACTTCCCTAATGCCTTTTTACCTATTTAGAAAGCCCTACAAAAACATCTACTTAGCTTAATTTCGTACATCATTAGTATAAAATTAGAAATAGAAAACAAACAACAAAATGATTGGAAGTGCAATCAAGAACATTACACATTGCAAGATTAGATAGGAATCCAGTTCCAAACAATATATTAACTCCTCGTGGATTCGATCCCGACCTTTTCGGGTAAAAGCTACATCGACCGCTCTTGACACTCTATAGTTTTGTAGGGTCGGCTCCGATCAGTATCCCCGATTTTTTGCTTCTCCCACAAGTGGGTTAGTGGGAGAGGAGAACATTCCTTTCCCAGAAAAGTGGAACTTTTCATGTAAGTTTCTTTTCATATTATATATTTCTCTTCTTTGTTTTATGTGAAGAATCTGCAATCTCATAACTATTTTTTTTCTATTTCAGCAACCATGGAAGTTGTTGAAGAAGTCCAAGATTTCTGTGGTTGGGTTAAAAAATTGTTAACCGTTGCTCCTATGGAAGAAAGGTCCTGGAAATTCCTTTCTAATAGGTTTGGATGGAAAGTGAAGACTCATGGTATCTTTCTCTTCCACTTTCTACCTTGCCTTTGTACTTACTTTGGCACTTATTAACCCTTTTCTTTACTAGGGTTTCCCATTCAGGGTGTGAGTGCCACATCGATTTCTACTTTGAGAATCTCTCTGTCAATGGCTAAAGAGATAATCTTGAGCTCTTCATCAAAAAGAAAAGCGGAAAGAGCGCATAGTTCTGAGAGTGAAGAGGAGTGGTATGAAGGTTCGTTGGTTCATAAGCCTCGATCTAGGAGACGTGTCGTTTTAGCTGAGGAAACTACTCCTTCGCCTAGTTTTGTTCCCACACACGAATCTGAATGTGCTACCTTAGTGAGTTCTAATAATGAGATGCCTGCTGCATCCCATGGCTCTACTGAACAACTCTTTTCTCGTGGGTTTGATGAAGATTTCGGATTTGTTTATGAGAAAACACCTCTTGCTTCTTTTACCGTGTCTGTTCCAACTGATCCTTAGTTCCCCGCACCAGTTGCTACTGCCAAATATCCGCCCGTGTCTATTTTGACTCCCTCGACTGTTGCTACTATTATAACTTCTCATGCTGAAGTTGGTTTCTCGAGTAGGGCAATGAAAAAATTTACCATCGAGGTTCCTGAGGATGGTAATCTTTTGAAGAAATTTGGCCAAGCTAATGTATGGATGAAACCATTGATTAGCCTAGTTAAGAAGTCAAAATTAGAGAGCCATAGTTCTTTAACATGGATGAATGATATCGCATATTAATCTTTAAAGGTATAAGCCTTAGCTTTTTATTTTGCATGTGATTTCCTTTTCATTGGTATCACATTTTTCTTTTCTTTGTGTAGATCAACCTCTTTGGCACGAAGATGATGAAGAGGATCGTACACATAGAACAGTTAATGAACAATTATCACATCGAGGCAGACAAATGGAAAGAGCAGTTCGATGGCCTTCAAATTGAAAAAGAAACCTTAGAGGAAGAAAAGTGTACCTTGGAGCAACGGGTGAAAGTAATGGCAGCAGAGTGGCAGTTGAGAAAGCCCCATCTTATTAGGCGGGCAAAGTTTAAAACCTTATCGAGTCTTCAGTTGCTGAGAAACTTTCTAAAGCGACTGAAGAAATTAGAGGTCTAAAGGAACTACTAAATCAGAAAGAAGTTTACGCTGGGGAGCTTGTTCAAACGCTCAGCCTAGCTCAAGAAGATCTTTGAGTGTCTTCTAACAGAGGTCAATTTTTAGAGATTTCACTTGCCCCCTTTCATGCTTCTTATGATGCTTCATTGAATGAGAAGGAAGATCTAGGAAGTGAGATTGAGCAGTGGGAAAGAGATTATGAAGCCCTTGAAAATAAGGCCGTTGTTGAAGTTAATTGGGCTTTCTAGAACACACGCCACGACACTTTAATGGAGGCAAGTCGTGAAGGCTTTGACTTAGCTGCTGAGATTGCAAAGATTAAAGAAACTATTGAGAAAACCCAACAATATTAGATCTTTTCTTCACTTGCGGTTGCCATTCCCGAGGGTGATGATGTTACTCCTGGTGAAGCTGTTGTTCAATCTCCTTCCGCTCAAGTTGTTCCTCCTGCTTCTGATGATGCCATTCTTCATCCTACTGGTTCATATTCTCCCCCCATAGTGAAAGTTTGAAAAGTTTGAAGTGTTGTTTCGTTTTTATTGGTGGAATGTTTGGAAGTTGACCCCTGGTCCTATTTGGGGGTTTAGTAATGTTTGAAAAGTTTTACCCCTAGTCTGTTTTGGGGTTTTAGTATCAAGTAATTAGGTTGGAACTAAGTTTTATACATTAGTTATAACCAATTTTATAATATTACTAAACTTTTGTCCAACTCTTATAATACATTTGCTTTGAGTTTCTGTTCTACTCTCTTAGTGGTTTACCCTTCTCTTATGTTTATAAGTTTGGGCTTTATTTTCTGCCTATTTTAATGTTTGAGTTTTTGTTTTACCCTTTGTTATTTAACTTTGCATTAAAAATGCTTCAATGCTTTGTGACTTTTTTGAATAGGCAAGAATTATAAAAGAGGGCCCTTTTATATACAACACCTAATGAAGAAGACGTCTCAACTTCATATTGGTGTAAACATATAAAATAACAAGTAGGAGCATACATATTTCTTAGAATAACTTTGAAGAAGTTTAGTATTCTTGAACTTTCAAACTATATACTTTACATGTATTCAAATAAGATTTACAACTCTTTCATAACTTTTTTCTTTTTACCAGATTTTACAAGATTTAGGGGTATATATCTTGAAACCCACGACTAAATATTTCTTTTAACCTAGATACTCATAAGATTTTGTAATTTACATCTGCGAGTGTATACTTCATCATAGGTTTTTGAATTAGGCTTGAATTTTTGCCTCTTAATTTGCTCGCTCTTAACTTCGATTTGTTGGGTAGATTGCCTCATACTTGAGTTGAATTCTAACTTTTCTAGTCTTCTTCGTGTCACGACCCAAGCCGATGGGCCGCGACGGATGCCTGAGTCCTACATATCAAACATCCTAAAGCATACGTCTAGGATATGAACCTGTATAACATCTTTTGAATTACGAAGATAACTTACATGAAGGAAACCTGCAACAAGGCATATGTGCATATATCAGCAGAATACACGGGGAGAGCTGGCAAGGCTGCTATAGGACCCTATACACCCAATAACTAAAAGCTGACAAGGCCACATATATATCAACTAGACATACTATCTACGACATCTAACAGAAATATAACTGTACAAAGACGGGACTGAGCCACGTCATACCCATATATATATATATATATATATATATATATATATATATATATACAAACGTATCGTACCAACATCAAAAGCAACTCCGGATCAAATGGACATGCCAACTCTCGCTGATCAGGGATACTAAGAAGGGGGACCATCAGCTTGCCTACCTGCACCTGCGGGGATGAAATGCAGGCCCCGTGAAATAGGGCGTCAGTACGAAAATGTACTGAGTATGTAAGGCATGAAAATTTGTACGTAAAAGACCTAGATGAAACATGGAATATAGAAACACATCTTTAAATCTAAATAACTTTGTAAATTTTAAAACGTTTATAACGTCATGCACATGTGTATAAATGTCGTGTTATAAATGGTTATGGATGTACAAAATATCATCAAGCCACTGAGGCATCCCATCATATCGTCTCGGCCATGTGGGCACATCATCAACATATACTAGTTGATCAGGTAGTGGTGCGTATATAACGCCGTAACCTCTTCCCATATCCTATATACATATACATACATATATACGCGTATATAACGCCGTCTGAGTCATATTTCAGCCACTGTGGGCAATATCATCATCATATACCAGCTTATCAGGTGGTGGTGCGTATATAACATCGTAGCCTTTTTTCCCGTATCCCATATAAATATAATATACATATATACACGTATATAACGCCATCTGTTCATGGGTCAATGCATATGTATAAATGAGTGAAATGCATGAAAAATATGTAATAATCTCAATATTCCTTTTGGATAAACTTTTTCGACTACGTATTATTGTAAGACCCATGAACATAAGATAATAATAATTTTCATGGGGAATCAAGAATATAGAAACCCCTACTATTTCTATGAACATCGTAATTTATGGAAGTTAGGTGTTTGCTCGTTTCATTATAATTTGGACCATGCCAAAAGAAAGAAGAGAGGGCCTTAACATACCCGTTGAACGAATCTGCTTCTGCAAAATTTGAACAAAATTACACTTGAATTCCTTGATATCCTGAACGTATTTGTTCTTCTTTGAAAATTTTGAACAAAAGAATGGACATAAAACTTGTTCCTACATTTCTTGGTTCGAATTTGTAAGAAGAAACCGTTTCTGATTCTTGAAGTAAAGAAACCTTTTTGAATTCTTTTGGTTTCAGTGTTCTTAGAATTTAATCTTTAAGTCATAAGCAATGTTTTGTTGCAAGGTTAAGCTTTTAAAATGAAATTGAATTGAAGTTTGAATTTTAGAAAGCAAAGCAACGTTCTGTTGCTAAACTTCAAAATGAAGGTGAAATGGGAAAGACTTGGATAGAGTCCTGGAAAGAATGGAAGGAACTTGTTATTTCTTTGACACCTAATCAAGGAACGACTTAATCATTTCTTGATATTGTGGCTAGTTGCCACGTGGGATGGGGTGGGATATTTAGTTTTTTATCCACTTATTAGTTAACTAGGTAATGTCCAGTTACCCGGTAATTAACCAATTATTCGCATAATTTAAAAATTACTCTAAATTATTTAAAATTCTACTTATTTTTAATATACTTTATATATATTTTACATATTATACAATCGTGGTCATATGGTACCTTGCATAGTACTAATTCATAATAATCGACTATTATCGCTCGACCTATATTTTATTTCCAAATTGGCCACTTAAACGAAACTCGATTTATTTAATCCGTGTACCCCTTTGTCTTTCATAACACTTATTTATCACTTGTTATAAATAATGTTAATACATTAACATCTAAATGAGCTCATCCCCAAGTCTATGTCAATTAACTGAAGATGAAACTTTTAACGTATGAAAACGTGAGATATAACATCCTTTCCCCCTTGGAAACATTCGTCATCGAATGTTTAACTCTCCATAATTTATATAACCTTGGTAGAGTCGCCTTTGTAACAACGTTACTACCAACTCTTCTTGTAGAAACCCAGTAATTTAGTGCCACGTAGGACCACAATCATTAACAACGACGATGGCCGCACACAACCAATAACAATAGCTAGCACAAGAATTCATACACACACCTTGAGGTTATGACGTCTCAGTCGGACCCTTCTCTGGAGGAGGAAATAAGTAGGGATATCTAGACTTCATGTCTTCCTCGGCCTTCGAAGTCATTGTTGTTCCTCCAAAGTACTTTCACGGAGGTTACCTTCTTATTCTGTAGTTTGCGGATTCGTTAGTCTTGAATGGCAACTGGAATTTCCTCATATGACAAGTCATCTGTAATCTATACATCATCCATGGGCACTACTGGGGTAGGATCGCCAATGTACTTTCGTAAAATAGATACATGAAAAATCAGATGGACAGACTCCAACTTCGAGGGCAATTTTAACTCATAAGCTACTTGGTCCACTTTCCGAATGATCCTATAAGACCTAATATACTGTGGGCTAAGTTTGCCTTTCTTGCCAAATCTCAGCACACCTTTAATAGGTGACACCTTTAAGAATACCTAGTCATCAACCCCGAACTCTAAATCTCGTCTCCGCACGTCAGAATATGACTTTTGACGACTCTGGGCTGGCAATAGTCGATCCCGGATAAGCTTTACTTTTTCTAAGTCCTGCTGAACTAGGTATGGCCTATGTAATTCAGATTCTTCAACATCAAACCACGCTATAGGCGACCTACACTTCCGTCCATAAAGAGCTTCGTATAGAGCCATCTGAATACTGGAATGGTAAATATTATTATATGCGAACTCAATAAGTGGCAGATGATTATCCCAGCTATCTTTGAAGTCTATTACACAAGCTCATAGCATATGCTCCAGTGTTTGAATAGTACGCTCAGCCTGTCCGTCTGTCTGGGGATGTAATATTGTACTAAGACTTACTTGAGTCCCCGATCCTTTTTGGAAGGACCTCCAGAAGTTAGCTATAAATTGAGCTCCTCTATCCGAGATAATAGATACAGGGACACAATGAAGGAATACTATCTCCTTAATATAAAGTCTTGCATAATCCTCTAAGGAATATATAGTTCTAATGGGCAGAAAATGAGCTGACTTAGTAAGCCTATAAACAATCACCCATATAGAATCGAACTTACGCTGGGTACGAGGTAAGCCTACGATGAAGTCCATATTGATTATTTCCCATTTCCAAGTCGGAATCTCCATAACTTGCAATAATCTGCCTGGTTTTTTTATGCTCAATCTTAACCTGCTGACAGTTATGATACTGAGCAACAAATTATGCTATATCCTTTTTCATTACATCCCACCAATATACTTCTCTGATGTCATGATACATCTTTGTCGCTCCTAGATTGATAGAGTAACGAGAATAGAGAGTTTCTTCCATAACCTGTCGACGCAACCCCGCAACAGTAGGCGCACACAATCATCTTCTATATCTGAGGACACCATCTTGTGTATTTCCAAACGGTGTCTTCTCCTTCTGAAGGGTGGTGTCCTTATAATGAACTAACACAGGATCCTCGTACTGGCATTCTTTTACTTCAGTTACTAATGAAGAGGTTGCCGTATTCTGAAGAGTAATTCCAATGTCACCTGAGTCCAGTATTCGAACTCCAAGACTAGCTAGCTGATGAACCTCATGGTCTATTCCACTCTTTTCTAGCTGTAAATATGACAGGCTAGCCTTAGATCTATGGATGAGGGCATCGGCTACTATGTTCGCCTTCCCTAGATGGTATAAAATATCAACGTCATAGTGTTTATGTAGCTCCAACCATCTCCTTTGACGAAGATTAAATTCCTTTTGCTTGAAAATATACTGGAGGCTCTTATGATCTGTATAGATATCAACATGAACGCCATATAAGTAGTGCCTCCACATCTTTAGTGCATAAATTATCGTAGCTAACTCTAAATCGTGGGTCGGGTAGTTCTTCTTATGCTTTCTTAGTTGTCTAGAAGCATAAGCCACAACCTTACCATGCTGCATCAGCACACAACCCAGCCCAATGCCTGAAGCGTCACAATAGATAACATAACCATCGGTTCCCTCTGGAAGCGTTAGAACCGGTGCTGACGTTAATCTGTTCTTTAAGGCTTGGAAAACTCCATTCGTGAGCATCGGTCCATTGAAACCTAGTTCCCTTCTGATTTAACTTACATGGTTATCTTAATCTTGTACAATTCCAGAAATTCCCCTATTTGGAGGCCTAAACTTCATCTTTTATCCCTCACAATTTCTCCCTTATCCCACTATTAGGGCAATATTTCATCTATTCTAAATGTTACTAGTCTTAGACTCCTTTGAGTTCATTCGGGGTATACTGAGCCTTCTATAACTTAGAGAAACCAGCAACTCTCTTATGAACTTATTCCCAAGGACTTATCCATTCTTCTTACCTTTTTACTCATCTTTTCTTATCATTCCCCCGTCTTCCTAGAACCGTGTCGCTATACCATACTTTAGCTTGCGACCTACACATATTTATTTATATTTATTCGCAACCTTTCATCAACCAAGTTGGACCATATATTTACTTATGTTATTCCGGAACATCAAGCAAGACACCACATACCACTTTGGTCAAAGGTGCTTAGAAGAGAAGAAAATTTCGTTACAAGTTTCTTGTAATAACCTGCTAAAAGAAGCTATAAACCTTCATCGGTGTTGTGGTTCTAGGCAAAGTCTTCACTGCCTCAGTCTCTTGTGTATCCATTTGAATGTCTTTACCGGAAATAATATGCCCAAGAAAAGCTACGGAGTTTAATCCGAGTTCAAAGTTAGAAAATTTTGCATACAACTTCCCTTTTTGTAGAACTCTAAGCACAGTATGCAGATGATGTGCATGCTCAACCTCTTAACGAGAATATACCAATACATCATCAATAAATACAATTACGAACAGATCTAAAAAAAGTCCTGAACACACGATTCATTAAATCCATGAATACTGCTAGGGCATTGGTCATACCGAACGACATAACCCCAAACTTAAAGTGCCCATATCTAGTCCTGAATGTAGTCTTCGGAACATCTTCATCCTTAACCTTTACTTGATGGTACCCAGACCTCAAGTCTATCTTTGAAAAACACTTGTCACCTTGTAACTGATCAAATAGATCATCAATTCTCGGGAGCGAGTACTTATTCTTTATCGTCACCTTATTCAGTATCCTATAATGAATACACATTCGTAAGGAACCTTCTTTATTTCTTACAAACAACACAAGTGTTCCCCATGGTGACGTACTAGGTCTGATAAAACCTTTTTCAAACAAGTCACTTAGTTGTTCCTTTAACTTTTTCTGCTCTGCAGGGGCCATTCTATAGGGGGAATAGATATTGGATGAGTATCTGATAGTAGGTCGATGGCAAACTCAATTTCTCGCTCTGGCGGAAGACTCGGAAGCTCATCGGGGAAAACATCGGGAAACTCATTCACCACAGGGATGGACTGAATGCTTGGTGACTCTACTTCCACACCCTGAACCCAAACTAAGTTAGAAATACATCCCTTTTTGATCACCTTCCTTGTCTTGAGATAGGAGATAAATTTACCTCTTGGTGATACCGTATTACCTTCCCATTCTAAAATAGGCTCTCCTGGGGATAGAAATTAAACCATCCTTGACCTATATTTGCTGTTAGTATAACAAAAGGCCAACCAATCCATACCCATTATAATATCAAGTTCTACCCATTCAAACACCACGTACCTATCCTTATTTATTATCAAATCTATCACGGTCCATTACGGCGACACCCATATATATAAGTAACAGTGTTAAGACTTAACTCGAATAACTAATTTAGAAAAAGGTTTATGTACATAGGGGTCGACTAAGTCGTAGACATATCATACCGAAGAAAATATACGGGATACTGTCTGCAAAACCTCTAAGTAGGCATAACCATAATATATTCAAATCGGGATGGGGTTCCCTACATCCTCATAAAACAACCAAACACATTTAAAACCCTGACTTGTAATATTCCAAGAAGAGGTGGAACTCACCAACCAAAAATTGACACTTGGAGGAAGTCTATAGTAGAGGGTCCTTGCCTCGTCCTATATAAGAACCTTGATCGGACACACTTCGAAGCGGAATCTTCATATCCTTATCAGTTACCTTCCTCCTCTTGGCCCGACTACTATCTCCTTCCTCTGTGTATCCCATAACATACACCAATGAACATTGATTGACAGACTCCCAAGACTGTGGACTATCCAGAACCTCTAAAGAGCTGGTGTCCTCAAATACCTTGACATAGTTTTGAGCCTGAGGGAATCCTGGTTGTGCCAATCCATGCACTACTCCCCTCATACTCTGATCAACGGCTAGTGAAACTAAGGGCCTTGGTGAGGTCCGAACTCCTCATACCTCATCTACTGCCGGAGTGGTCGAAACAGCTCGAACGGATGACTCATATGGATCCTCGGATAGATCCTCCTCAATAGAACCCATGATCTCTGATAGGTCTGAATCCATAGTATAACTTATCTCTCTTTCTAACACCTTCATATCCTTTTGACCCGTGCTGGCGGCTGTATTCTTCGGAGGCATCACTAAAAATATAACACATCGTTAGGAACACGAATGCTTATATTGCACGATCTAAGATAAGAAGAGCGGATAACATCCTATATGTCCTGTAGCCTCCTGTCTATAAGTATAGTTCACAACACACCCATAAACAAGACTATACTATACATGGTCTGTAGACAATCCTAGGACAGAACTGCTCTGATACCACTTTTGTTACTACCCAAACCGATGGGCCCGACGGGTGTCTGAGTCCTATTTGTCAAACATCCCTAAGCATAAGTCTAGGATATGAACCTGTATAACATCTTCTGAATTACGAAGATAACATACATGAAGTAAACCTGCCAACAAAGCATATGTACGTATATCTGCAAAATACAGGGGGTGAGCCGGCAAGGCTGCTATAGGCCACTATACACCCAATAACAGAAAGCCGACAAGGCCACATACATCCGAACTAGACATACTGTCTACAGACCTCTAACATAAATATAACTGTATAAAGATGGGATTGAGCCACGTCATACCCATATATATATATATTTATACAAACGTATCATACCAACATCAAAAGCAGCTCTGGATCAAATAGAGCATGCCAACTCTCACTGATTAGGGATCCTAAGAATTGGGACCGTCAGCTTACCTACCTACACCTGCAGGCATGAAACGCCGGCCCCGTGAAATAGGGAGTCAGTACGAAAAATGTACCGAGTATGTAAGGCATGAAAATTTGTATGTAAAAGACCTAGATGAGACATGGAATATAGAAACACATCTTTAAATCTGAATAATTTTGTAAATCTTAAAACGTTTATAATGTTATGCACAGGCGTATAAATGTCATGTCATGCATGGGTATGGGTGTACATAATATCATCAAGCCACTGAGGGCATCCCATCATATCGTCTCAGCCACTGTGGGCACATCATCAACATATACCAGTTGTTCAGGTGGTGGTGCGCATATAACACCATAACCTCTTCCCATATCGCATATACATATAGGTACATATATACGCGTATATAACGCAGTCTGAGTCATATTTCAACCACTGTGGGCTACATCATCATCATATACCAGCTGATCAGGTGGTGGTGTGTATATAATGTCGTAACCTTTTTTCCCGTATCCCATATACATATATACGCATATATAACGCCATATGGTCATGGGTCAATGCACATGTATAAATGAATGAAAAATACGTAATAATCTCAATATTCCTTCCGGATAAACTTTTCCGACTGCGTATTATTCTTAGACCCATGAACAAAAGATAATAATAATTTTCATGGGGAATCAAGAATATAGACACCCCTACTATTTCTATGAATAGAGTAATTTATGAAAACGGTATGTTTGCTCGTTTCTTCAGTATAATTTGGACCATGCCAAAAGAAAGAAGAGAGGGCCTTAACATACCCGTTCCCTGCATTATTTGAACGAATCTGCTTCTGCTAAATATGAACAAAATTAAACCTGAATTCCTTTAAATCCTGAATGTATTTGTTCTGCTTTGAACATTTTGAACTGAAGAATGGACATAAAACTTGTTCCAACGTTTCTTGGTTTCAAATTGTATGAAGAAAGCGTTTCTGATTCTTGAAGTAAAAGAAACCTTTTTTGAATTCTTTTGGTTTCAATGTTCTTAGGATTTAATCTTTAAGTCAGAAGCAATGTTCTGTTGCAAGGTTAAGCTTTTAAAATGAAATTGAATTGATGTTTGAATTTTAGAAAGCAAAGCAACATTCTGTTGCTTAACTTCAAAATGAAGGTGAAATGGGAAAGACTTGGATAAAGTCTTGGAAAGAATGGAAGGAACTTGTTATTCCTTTGACACCTGATTAGGGAATGACTTAGTCATTTTTTTATATTGTGGCTAGTTTCCACGTGAGGTGGGGGTGGGATATTTAGTTTTTTATCCACTTATTAGTTAACTATGTAATGTCATGTTACCCGGTAATTAATTAATTATCCGCATAATTTAAAAATTGCTTCAAATTACTTAAAATTCTACTTATTTTTAATATACTTTATATATATATATATTATATTTATACTACTATGGTCATATGGTACCTTGCATGGCACTAGTTCATAATAATCGGGTATTATAGCTCAACCCGTATTTTTTTTCAAATTGGCTACTTTCAACGAAACTCATTTTCTTTAATCCGTGTACCCCTTTATCCTTCATAATACTTATTTATCGCTTTTTATAAATAACGTAAATACGTTAACGCCAAAATGAGCTCATCCCTGAGTCTACGTCAAAATCTCGAGCACTTGATTATTCCTTCCATGCGGTCCATTTCCTGAAAAGGAAAAATATACGGGACTCAGATGTATAATTTTAGATGATGATTGCTTAACCCTTTTTATTTTCATCAGAAAGGTTGTAATATAGACCGGGGATAATTTTGCATCTTGCGTGTCTTATAGGTCTAAGTTCATCATTTGATGTGGGCTAGCATATCTAAAATAGTTAGTATAATTAAAAATGAATAAATTTAAACCTTGAATAAACGATACCTGACCGGGGGTTTTCCCTTTTAGAAGCAACACTTCATCAAATGAACAATATTCCAATTTGATGGAAGTACTTTACCGTCCATTGTTTCTAACTCATATGCACCCTATCATGCAATACCTCAAATCTTGTAAGGTCCTTCCCAATTTCGGCTCAATTTTCCTACATTGGCTGCTTTCGTTGATTGAAAAACTTTTTGAGTATGAAGTACCCAATCTTGAAGTATCTGAGAGGAGCTTTCCGATTGTAATATCGAATAATGATTTGCTTCTGCGCTGCCATCCTTATCAAGGTTGTTTCTCTCTTTTCTTCAAGAAAATCAAGATTTATTCGCTTCTCGTCCTCATTTGACTCTTCGGTTGCTTGGGTATATATCGTACTAGGTTCACCTTTTTCAACTGGAATTAAGGCTTCAGCACCATACACAAGTGAGAGTAGTGTCTCTCATACCTATTTTTGCTATTGTTCGGTGAGCCCATAAGACTCCTGGTAACACTTCTGGCCACTTACCTTTTGACTCTTCTAATCTTTTCTTCAAGTTATTAATAATAACCTTATTTTTTGATTCATCTTGTTCATTAGACATAGGGTGATAAGGTGTCGAAGTTATCCTCTTAATCTGCCAACTCTGAAAGAATTTCATGATTTTTGTGCCTATGAATTGCGGGCCGTTATCACACACAATTTCTTTTGGAACTCCAAAACGGCATATGATGTTTTGCCAAATGAAGTCACTGACCTCTTTTTCCCGTACCTGTTTGAAGGTACTAGTAAAAATCATACCTTTCCTTTGGCTTGGGGTAACAGACCCACGATATCCATCCCCCACTTCATAAAAGGCCATGGTGCAATAATCAGATGTAATAACTCTGTTGAGCGATGCATATTGTTACCATATCTTTGACATTTGTCACATTTGGCCACAAAGCTTTCTGCCTCTTCTTCCATTTCTAGCAAATAATATCCTTCTCTAATTAGAGTTTTTACCAAGGATCTTCCTTCTGCGTGATTTTCACAGTGTCCTTCATGTCCTTATCTCATCATATACTCTATTTGAGAAGGTCCGAGACACCTTGCTAAAGGTCCACCGAACAGTTTTTGATATAAGTTGCCTCGATCCAAAAAATAATGGGCAGCTTTTCATTGAACAGCCTGAGCCTTTTTCTTATTTTAAGGTAGAATCCCGTACTACAAAAAATTAACGATCTTGTTTCTCCAATCCTAGGTTAAATTATTGAAATTTATCTCGTTTTATCTTGATCGACTGCTGAATGAAACAAATGTATTACGGAAGAATTTTCTTCATTTGTCACTTCTGCCGAGGATGCAAGATTGGCCAACGCATCTGCTTCGACATTTTCTTCCCTGGGTATTTGTACAATTTTCCGTGATTGGAAATGCCTGATCAAATCTCGTGCCTTTTACAAATATTGTTGCATCCTCGTCTCTCTAGCTATATAAGTCCCCTATATTTGATTAACTACAAGCTACGAGTCACATTAAATTATCACCTGCTCTATTCCGAGCTCTCGTGCCTATTCTAGACCTGCAATTATAGCTTCATATTCTGCTTCATTGTTAGTAATGAGATGGAACTTTATGGCTTGCCTTATAGTTTTTCCCGAAGGTGGGATTAGAATAATGCCTTAACCCGCTCCTTTAACATTTGAGGAGCCATCAGTAAATAAGGTCCAACTACCTAGATTAGACCCGTTAAATGCCTGTAGTTCCTTTTTTGCTTCTGTTTCCATCCCTGGTCTTAAGTCTGCCACGAAATCTACTAAAACCTGTGATTTTATCGCAGTTCTAGGTTGATATGTGATATCATAATCACTTAGTTCTATAGACCACTTGGCTAATCTACCTGATAATTCCAGCTTATGCAATATATTTTGTAAGGGGTAAACGATTATTATAGAGATATGATGACATTGAAAATAATGCCTTAATTTTCTAGATATCATTATTAGTGCTAAAGAAAGTTTTTCTAAATGAGGATATCGAGTTTCAGCATCCAATAAGGACTTGCTAACATAATAAATTGGAGATTCTTTACCTTTATCTTCTCGAACTAACACTGCACTCACCGCCATTTCTGACACAGCAAGGTAGATGAATAGCCTTTCTCTATCCTTTGGTTTAGACAGCAACGGTGGGTTTCACAAGTATGTTTTTAGATTTTTGGGTGCTTGTCAGCGTTCTTCAGTCCACTCAAATTGGATTTGCTTTTTCAACATTGAAAAGAACTTAAAGCTTTTCTCTGAAGATTTAGAAGTGAATCTTCCCAATGCTGCTATCCTACTTGTCAACCCCTGCACTTCTTTTTTGCTCGTAAGTATATCAAGTATTTATTCAATAGCTTTAATTTGTGCTGGATTTACTTCAATTCCTCGGTTAGAAACTAAGAAACCTAAGAACTTCCCTGAATACACGCCAAATGCACATTTTTTGGGATTTAACTTCATATTGAATTTGCGGGAGAATTTGAAAACTATCTGACAAATGTTGGATGTGATCCCCTGCTTGTGTTGACTTGACTAACATGTCATCAATTTAGACTTCCATGGTTTTTCCCAGATGTTCTTGAAACATCTTTGTTACTAACCTCTGGTACGTGGCCCCAACATTCTTTAGACCGAAAGACATGCCTTTATAAAAGTAAGTCCCCCCTGTCTGTAATAAAAGAAGTTTTTTTCTCATCTGAAGGATCCATTTTTATATGATTATATAATGAATAGGCATCTAAAAAACTCAAAACTCGTGCCCTCCCGGATAGAACTGATTTTTAAAAGCCTTTGTACTTCATCTTGAATCACCTGGTTTTTGAAGGACCCTTGCTTCCTTTTCTTCTGTTTGATAGGTGGATACATTGGATCTTCATTCAGTTTACGGGTCATCACCTCCGGTGGTATACGTGTCATATCTGAATGTGACCAAACAAAGCAATCTGCGTTTGCTTTTAGAAATTCAATTAAACTAACTTTCAATTCTGGGCTCAGGTTAGTTTCGATGTAAACTTTTCTGTCCGGCCAATGTATAAACAGCACCACTGCTTCGGGTTCCTCAATTGTTGTTTTGATGTTTTTGTTCTCTTCTGGCTCTTGAACAGTATCCGACCTTGAGTCTTTATCCGTTTGTCCATCTTCAGTTGAGGTTTTAGTTGTTAAACCCTCAACTGAATTCTGTATTTGCTAATTTTTATCTGCAACATCATTTTGTGTGCTTGAATCTGCCACTGAATTGTTACTTCTAGAAGCCTGTTGATCACCACAGATTTCCCTAATTCCCTATTAAGAAGGGGACTTAATAATCTAATGTAAAGTATATGGAACAACATCCATCTCATGAATCCAACGTCAGCCAAGGATCATATTATATGCCATGTCTATATCTATTACATGAAATTTTGTATCTTTGATTACTCCTTCCGCGAATGTGGTGACTATTATCTCCCCTTTTGTAACAACTCTTGAATTGTAAAATCAAGATAAGGTACGTGCTTTGGGTAACAATTTTTTCATCAGCTTGCATCTCGTTTACCACTCTTATAAGAATGATATTTACAGAGCTACCTGGATCAATCCAAATTTGTTTCACTTTAGTATTATATACAAGTAAAGATATTACCAGTGCATCATTGTGTGGGATCAACACACCATCTACATCTGCATCATCAAATGTTATACTGTCTTCTTCCAAAACTTGGTGTACTCATTTTTTGTGGGTGACTATAATTTTTTACACCTTTTTTGCAGTCGTATATGTCACACCATTGATCTCCTCCCCTCTGCTTATGACATTAGCCATTCTTTTTGGTGATGGAGGTTTCGGTGGCTACTGTCTATTCTTCATATATACTTGCTTACCCTTCTCACTAAACAAATCGGTTAAGTAACCTTGTTTTAACAAGTGGTCTACTTCACCTTGTAACAATCTGCACTCTGCTGTTTTATGACCGTAATCATTATGAAACTCGCACCAGAAATCTGGTTTTCTTCTGTTGGGGTTCGATCTCATTTCTTTTGGCCACCATACCTTGTCTCCCATGCTTCTTAAAACAGCTACCAATTCAGATATGCTAACATTGAAACTGTAACCGCCAATCTTTGCTTTTGTACTTTTGTCGTTGTCCCATGTGTCTCGCTCCTTTCAAAACTTGGATGAAGAACCCTCGTCTCTATCCCTTGACCTGGAACCATACATTGGGTTCTTCTATTTAGATCTGAATCCCTTCCTGCTGGTCCCATGTAAGGCTCGTACCTGTTCTTATTGGACCTTTTTTTAGTTTCTGATCGCCTTGAACTTACTCTATCATCTCCCCGTGATTGAGTGATAGTATCTTCTTCTATCCACAGCTTCATGCTATACCTGTTGAATACATCATTCCATGTTGTTGAAGGGAATTCTCGTAAGCTTTCTTTGAGTTTCCTTGTGGCTTCTGAGCTTTTCTTATTTAGGTTACTTGCAAATGCCATAGCCGCCAATTATCAAGTACACGTGGTAATATCATCCTTTCATGCTGGAATCTATCCACGAATTCCCTGAGTAGCTCCATATCTCCTTGTTTTATTTTGAAGATGTCTTCCATCCTCTTTTCGACTTTTTGAGCTCCCGAGTGTGCTTTTATAAATGAGTCTGCAAGCTCAGTAAAAGAATCAATATAATTTTCAGGTAAAAGATAATACCATGTTAGTGCTCCCTTTGGGAGTGTTTCACCAAATTTTTTGACCATCACTGATTCAATCTCTTGCTTGGTCAGGTTGTTGCCTTTCACGCAAGTCATAAATGCATTTACATGATCTCGTGGGTCGGTTGTCCCATCATACTTCGTGATATCGGGCATCTTTAACTTTTTTTGAATCGGCAAGGGAGAGGCACTTGGCTTCCAAGATTGTAGAGAATATTTATCAATATCCACTCCTTTAATTACGGGTGGAACACTAGGTATATACTCTATGAGATTGTTCTGCTCCGAGATCTGCTTCTGCAAAGTTAGTACGAAGCTTTGTAAATTTGAATTAATTGGGATACATGACCTTCCATCACGGGATTAACTCGGAGTTCCTTCACTGCCAGAATTGTCGAGTCTTGAGCATGGATTATCTATGGTTGCCGTGTTGTTTGGAGGTGGAGTTGGTGGTACAATTGGTAATCCGCTAACGAAAACTTGAAGAGCATTGTTCACGTGTTTTGCAATTAGTTGCTTCAATGCATCATGAACAATTTGATCTTCCCCTTATTGGTTATTCACATGTGACGTTGATCTGTCAGTTGAGTTTTCTCGGGAGTGTCGAGGAGAATTTTTGGGTGAAGGGATTGGAGAGTCATTCTCTTGTTGAAGGGATTGGAGTATCATTCTCTTGTTGATTCTGTTGGTTCAACTGGTCTTGCTAGTTTTGTTGGTTGTTGTCGTTAGCGGTCGACATGATTTTTTGATAGAAAAATAAATTTGGAATTTGAAAGGATTATCAGATTCCGGCAATGGAACCAATTTGTTTAACCAAAAAATAGGTATTCGGTCAAAGCCTATTTTTAGAAGTACTAGGGCTACTGATAATCAAGAAACTCAATATTCTCACAGTGATTGGAAAAGAAATTAGAATATGAAACAACAAAGTAATCAATAGAAAGAAAAAGAAAGTAATTGTATTCCAATTGTAAGGCCCCGTGAAATTCCTACCTAGAACCCCGAATCCCGTGGTGCCAATTTAGGATCATGCGTTAGAGATGCGTAAAGCTCGCCGTGGTTCGGACCTTTTTGGAATGATCTATGCTATAAAAAGTCAAGAAATAATGTTTTCCAGAAAATGTGATTCTGTGGTCGAGAATGCGGTCGCATATCAGGTATGCGGACCGCATAATCACCGCAAAGTGAGTCAGTGTGTTGATAAAATTTGAGGTCAAGTATGCAGTCAAGTATGTGATCGCATAACCGATATGTGGACCGCATAGTCATCGCACATTTCCCTTGGGGATTTTGTGAGGGGCAGTTCTGTGGTGCATTATGCGACCGCAGAACAGGTATGCGATCTGCATTTTTGCCGAATACCCAGGCAGCGTGTTCAGATTTTGGGAGCACTTTTGCGGTCCATTATGCGGGCCGGATTTCCACTTTGCGATCGCAAATGCGATCGCAGACCTGACTCGGGGCTCCAATTTTCTAAACTTTAAACCCGACCCTTTATCGATATATTCGGTATTATAGCTCATTTTGAGCATATTTCTTGATGCTTTTAGAGAGAGAGAGAGGGTCTTAGAGAGGGAAGTGCTTCCCACAAATTACTCCATTAAACCTTGCCAAATCTTTGAAGATAATCAAGTGAGGGCACCTAAATATTCATCCCAAGAGGTAAGGCTTCATTACCTCAGCTCTTATTCCTATGCATAGCAATAAGGGATCACTAGTGAAGTAATTCATGGGTATAAGAATAAATTTCTTGCATGCATATCACACCATAGAATATTGGGAGGTAGTGAACTAAAATGAAAGCAATTGGGGTATAAAATGATAGAAACGTCTCTCAAAAGGGCCTGAGATCACAATGCACCTTTAGTGTTTGATAGTATGCTCAAAACAAGCCAGAATCTCAATCTCGTCTCTAATTCTCGATTTAATTTGTAATTCTTATACAATAGACCGAAGTGCTAAAAGTTCCAGAATTTTGTAAGGAATAAGGAAAGCTTTAATGAGGTATGTATGGCTAAAACCCCGTCTTTTAGAAATTGAGCTTCATCGGTGTTTGTGGGCATGGCAAGATTAAAGTTGAATTGTTGCATCGCTTATTGTTTTACATGAGTTGGTATTGTAACCCTATGTGTGTGAAAAATGTGTCCCAACATAATCAACATGCTATCTTGACAACTTGAAAAGGGCAAAGGTATGAATTATGTATTGGAAATGTTTAGACCTTAAATTGAGATTTACAGCTGAATATATTGTGCTATCTACGTGAAATCTTATTTATTTTACAATTTAAATTGCTCTTGTGTGTACCTACTGTCCAAACTAGCAAAGCGAATATTGAAAATTGGGAACGATGTAAACTGCGGCCTAGTGCCAAAAATGATTTGATAAGTCATGCCCCAAGTGCCTATGAAATGATATATGAGAAATGAATTGATTTATGAGAAGGGAACAATGCCTTGATGAGGCGACTTAGCCGATCAGGTTGAAATCGGACTCCACTCAAGATAGCGGTGGTATTGGAAAGGTATTGTGAATGAATTCCGGGAAAGGAAAATGAGATTGTGATTGAAGTATATGTCTCAAATGAGGCAACCTAGCCGATCGGGTCGAGATCGGACTCCGCTCAAGATAGCGCTGGTATTGTGAACAAATAATGAATAGTGTGAAATGCCCCAAACTAAAAGCTATGGGAAAATGATGTGAAAGTTGTATGATTCTTTTATTTGATAATGTGGTGATCGTTTAAAGTTTTGAGTTATACTTATGATTTCTTATTCTTGTGTGAAAGTTCTTTCTAATTTGATGATGTTTAGTTATACATACTAGTGCTATTCGATTGCACTAACGTCTCCTTTGCCAAGGGCGCTACATTTTTTTTAAATGAATGTAGGTGGCTCCATAGCGGATAGTGCCGATTGTGTGTAGCGGAGCATCCTCTTTTCAAACTCTTGGTGAGCCCCTTTCTCCTTCAAGGGGTTTTGTGACATGCCTTTTGTTATAGATGTCTTTTTTGAGGTATAGTCGGGGCCTTGTCGCCGGCGCTGTTATCGCTGTCTTGGGTATCCTTAGAGGCTCCGTACACATATGTGTGGGTTATGTACGGGCATTGGATGGGTCTACGAACTATGATGTAATTCAAATTCTCGTTTTGCTAAAGTGTAATTGTGTGTAATCTTGGGAACTTAATTACGGATTAATGTTGTGATTTAAAATGAACTAACTTTGTAGAATGCACTATCTTTCCTTGTCTAAGCAAATGAATGAAAGCATGACTTCCTTATTCGTATCGAGTTGGTTAGGAAGTGTTTGATAAGCTTTGCTCAGTTAGATTTACTCGATTGAGCGCCGGTCGCGCCTCCCGAGGTTGGGGCGTGACACCAATAACAATCAGAACGTGTCTGTACAAATGATATCTCTTTCCCTTTTATAGAAATCTATAAGTACAACATCTTTTCCCCTTTTGTGATTGAATCATTATGAGCATTAATGATATTAATGAGACGTTATAATTAGTATCGTAACTGTTCATGAATATTCTGTAACGTTTGAGATCATTCACGCTCATTAATTGATGATTCATGAATATTTTTTTTTTACTGTCTTGATTCACTATGCCGGTACATCTTCATGTAACCGTTCCTAAACTTGAACGACCATATCTTCTCCTCTCGTGGGTGATTTGCTCGTATTTATTATGGCTCGTGCCTCTTTTAATGCTTCTCTCCAGTTGTCGCTTTCTCAGTGATCCACGTGTTTTGTCATATCAGCCACTCATATAAATTCACGTGTAATATTTAATTTTAGCAATACACATTTGTGTACGTTTTCCTTTACTTATTCTTAAAACATAATTAAGATAGAATAGAACGACACGAGGCAAAATCAGACGATTTTGACAAATAGCCATTTTACGCATGCTGATTGAGAATCAACCATATTTTGAAATTAATTAAAAATAAACCACTTTTGTAGGAAGTAAATAGTATTTGAATAATAATATCCATTTACATATCAAACGGACAAAAGCGCTTCCTCTTTCCATTAAAAGCTTTTCCTTCCTTTTCGTCCTCGAAAGCCTAAAAGTTCAATTTTTTGCAATTCATAATTTCAAGACAATGTCTTGTAGACATAATGATATTGTCCCTATTTTAAACATGTATTTCTCCCTATTTTATAATCACTTGGTGTATTTTTAAGTGATAACATGCCCCAAGTTATGTCATTAGAGGAATTATCACTCGAGTTATCCTTTTTACCAATTGATGGTAACGGTTGTTTTTCCTTAAAATGATATAGTTGAATTTGTAACGTGGTTAATAGACAAGCGAATTGATTTGATCTAAAAATAATAAAGAAATAGAACAAAAAACAAGATTAAAGACTGGAATTAAAGAAGATAACGAGCCTGGCTATGAACTTGGTCTTTCCGAGAGCAAAAATGAAAGAAATGATAAAACTATTAGATTGAGCGTAAAATAGTGAAGTACAGTTTTGTGGAGAATATTTTTCATATCGTACAATGATTGTTAATCCTCCTATTTATAGTTTTGTTAAGGGAGACAAGATCCCCAAATCAAGCTTCTTCTTGAATGAGAATAAATGCGTCATTGATAGGTGCATAACGGCTGACTTTGAATGCAAATATTCTCTGTAACAGTTGCTCATTGAATGCTATCCTATGTCATACCTTTGAACCTCTATTATCAGCTATGCTTCATTCGTTATACATCTTATACCAGTTACATACTTTACACCCGGTGCTAGTTATCTTCTGAATAACCTTTTGTATGTCTTTGATTCCGCGTGTCACCTTGCTGTTTTGCCACATGTTATCAACCAATTTTACCCCGTAGAGATAATCTCACTACTTTTTGGTGATGCAACTTAGTGTTACCGGGAAGTAGATGAGTATTCCTTTCTTGGGGGAAAGTTCCTGAATATCCTCTGACATTTGAAGGGACACACGTCTTCAGTTTTACTTCTTTACTTTTACTACTCTCACAATCATTCTCTTTCTTTGAATTTCTTTAGAGCTTTTTTACAACATTCAATTTTCTCAGTAAGAACATCTTTACCGACTTTTTACTACCATGTCTTCTTCAACTGCTTCCTTCGAAAATACTGGTCTTTTGTTCGGTAGAGGCCCAAAGAAAACAAGGCCAGGGAGGTTTTATGTTGAGTCTGATCCTCCAACTGTTAACACCATCATACCACACCATATTAGCACCGCATCCGATCTTCAAGAACAAACTGCATCTGTAACCTCTCAAAGCCGCAGTTTTTGTCCAGTTCATAGATACCCCCCCCCTCCATTTGTTCTTCTATTATTCCTTATGTGAAGGAGAACTGCAACTGCCCTAACATCAAATTCTCTCCCCAGATATGTGTTTACCCTTAAAATCGGATAACAATTAAACTTATAAGTGATTTTAAGGATACGTAATTTCATCTAGCACCAGTTGATAAATACGATGATTGATAATAGAAATTAACAGTAAAGTGAAGCAAACCACTATTGAAATGCAATTCAGATCTCAAGCTAGACGGGCCCTCGAACCGACTGAGCTAGAGTTATGGAATGTGAAATAAACTGATGAACAAGAGAGCATAAGAGAGAAAACGTACTCCCTCCGTTTCATATAGATGAGGTAGTTTGACTCAGCACAGAGTTTAAGAAAAAAAAGACTTTTGAAACTTATGGTCGTAAAAGCTTAAGGGGTAAAAGGTTTGTGGGGCCATGATATTTGCGTGGCTATAAAAGTTTCTCAATAAGGGTAAATGGGTAAAATGAAGAGTTTAACATTGAATTATTTCCAAATTTAGAAATGTGCCATTTATTTTGGAACAGACTAAAAAGGAAAGTACCTAATCTAATATGAAATGGAGGGAGTATTGTACTGCTTTGATAAGCGAGAATAAGATCATTATAAATTATTAGAACCCCCCTTTACATAGTAGAGGAATTCGACTTATGGTACAATTCTAATTATGGATGGAAATACCATGATTAGCTAAATAATCGTTCTTGATTTGATCCGTTATGAGATTTCTGCCATGATCCTCGACCAATCATGATATCTCGCCTTTCCATTACTATGTTATCTTCAGCCTTGCTCGATGTCTATCCTGCTTGGTCTCGATCCCGATAGGTACTTCGAATCCTGAACTCAGTACCTTATCCTCATGTCTCGGTCTGATATACTATGGGGCCAATCCTCGATCCATCTTCTTGGCCTCCGTTAATCAGTAAAATTCGGTGGGCCTAATTTTATCCGTATATAGATAGTCCCCTCATTTCTTGGAGTGTAATGAGAAGAAACGAATTAAGTCTTCAAATTTTCCCTTGATTTTCCATGACGTTGGTGATGAGCCCGACCGTGATCTCAGCGACTAGTGGGCACTGAAACATCCTGTCGGTTCGTATGTCGAGGAATTTAATCCCTATCTGTTGTTGTCGGCCACTAACGGTTTTGAGCCATCATCTTCAACCTATAAATGTATCTTCCTTCTTTTGCCGAAACATTACTTTAAATATTCATATTCCCAAGCATTTTTTGTTGGTTTTCCCCAAAAATACCAAATATCCAATCTCTGTTCTTCCTTGTTCACAAGAACAAAAAGGCCAAAACATCTAAAATTGTTTTGTAGAAAGAAAAAGCTTCTCTTCTTAGCCGGTCGGTGAGCAACCTACGGCGGAGCCACGCCCTGAAGAACTCTTTGCTCCATCATTCTTCCTTGACTATGACTTCAAGGTTTAAAAGACCCCCTCGGTTCAGAGCCGATGCGAGCCAATGTCGAGGTACATAGGCACAATCATCGAATGGCCTCCTAGATCAAGTTAAAAAGGATTGAAACTGGGTAAACAAGCACGTGGTGGTGTCCTCGCCTGAGGAGTCAATCACTACGTATGGAGGGGTTTCTAATTGTTTACACCTACAATTTCACAACGGTCCCCATGCACCCGGTAATCGTGGACTTCTGCAAGAAGTGCAAGGTGACCTTCGGCCAAATTCACCCCTCCTTCTAGAGGATAGTGATATTGCTCCGCTTCTTTATGATCTAAGTTGACGAGCATCCTTTTACCCGCGACCACCTTATACGCTTATATAGCCCCGACTTTACTGAGGAGGTCTAATAAAGCTTCAACGTCGGGCCTTCAAGGCAGCTTTCTCGAGCATAGACGAGGACAAGGACTGGGGTTGGATGGGCTGATTTGTCCGAGTAAAGACCTCGGACCTGATCCCAGCCGAAAGTATGCCATTTCTGGAGAAATGGAATATGAGACGTAAGTAAAAACTCCATTTTTATCTTATGCTTATTACCTTCACTTTTTCATTCTTTCTTATCGGTGTTTTATTTGGTGTAGCCCATCTCGAGAACTGGGTCAGGAGCCTAGTGTCAAAGTCGACACACGCTGGGTGCGCATGGCGTGAGTTGGTGAAGGGTCGATGGGAGGCCCAAAACCACGGTAAGTTTTTGCATGTCTCGACAATTTTGTTCGTTGTCCGAATTTTTCCTTGAAATTACTTGTCTTTCTTTTGCAGGTCTTGGGAAGGATGTGCCAATGAGGCCCCCATCAGGCAATGAACAAAAACCTTCCCCCGACCGTCTACTCCGGACCAGAAAAAGGACCAGAAAAGGAGAAAACCTTCGAGTTCTATGAAGTTGGATGAGCAAAAGCCAAAGAAGAGGCGAACCCGCAAGTGAAATATCATCCCTCTAACAATGGACTCAGTCCTTAGGCTATGAGATGAGCCTGAAGAGGCGAAGAAGAAGAAAATGAAGATGATTCCGGGCTGGTGGCCCGAGCATAAACTAGCACCAGGGCTCAGAAAGCTTCGGAGCCAATGGTAGTTGATACTGCTCAAGATAGGCTTGATGAGGTCGAGGAGGAGACTTTGCCCCAAGTCCCCGAGCTTGAAGGAAACGAAGATGTTTTACCTCGGGGCAAAGAAGTCGTAGAAGAGGTGACAATTGTCGGCACTGAAATCGAGCTCGAGACTCACCAGGACGGAGGCAGTGCCTCAAAGGACCCACTCGGGGCAATAGAGATCGGGGATTCCTCCTTGTTTCCTTCAGTCCCCGATTCGATGAAATGTGATGTTCAGGACGCGGAGGCATGTCACGGGGAAGGAGCCTATGAAGAGGAAGATCTTTTCCATGGTTTATTTATTGGGTAGAAGATGTCACCGGTCTGAGTGACTTGGAGGTTTCAAAAAAGAGCTGGGGTGAGGTTTCCTCAAGTTTTAAATTGACCTGCCAATTTTGGCCCCAAGTGTCAATCCCGGGTGCAAGCGGATTATTGTGATAATGGTCCCGTAGGATGCCCAGGTTCTTGTTGCCTCCGTAGGGGTGGCCAGCTACCTCCGGTGTTTGGTCACAAAGGAAGATCGACCCTAGATGGATGATGTGGGAGATCCTTGTCTTTTAAACGAATCCTAACAGACTTTAAACCGGGTAATCACTAATTCTTCTATCCATTTTCGTACTTAGGTTTTTCTCCCTTAGTATAAATTTCCCCTTCTATGTTTGCATTCTTCGGTGCTTCATCACGAAGCTTTCAGCCAATTTTGAGGGGACTTGAGCCCTTATGAGGCCAAGATTCGAGGGTTGACTGAGGCAAAAGATGCCTTAAAACTTCTCAGTGAGCAAAAGGAAGGGGAAGCTCAAGGCCTCTGTGCTGATCTAGAAATGGCTCAGAAAGAGTACACTAAACTTATGGAGCAGGTAAGAAGAATTTTTGAAGTTAGTGATTGCGATGTCCAACAAAAACTCGACGTGATTGTGCAGCTTCGTAAGGAAGTTGAAGCTGTAAGACCGAGGCCGAAGGATGGAAGAAGAACATGTATCGCTTGCCCTCAGAAAAGGAGGCTGCTCGAGCTCAGTTATCCTCGTCTGAAAACCAACATCGAGTCATGAAAGAGAAGAACTTGGGAAAAGCCAAGAAAATTGAGGAGCTCCAGGATCGGTTGGTCATGGAACTTGAAGCGGCCAAATCTAAGATTGAGACGGTCAAGGCCGATGCTGAGGCAATCGTGGCCGTCTACCGGTCTGACGTCGAAGCCGCTCAAGCTTGAGCAAAGGAAGTTGCCGATGCTGCTCAAGTTCGAGCATATTGGGTTGTCTAGCATGCCAAGTGCCAGTGTCGAAGGGAGACTCTCAAGAAGATCCACACTCGTAGTTTCGATCTCACTACCGAGATCTAAAATGCTAAAGAGCTTGAAGTTGAAGCCAAAACATTGGTCTTTTCTAATGATGATGATTTTGGGAGCATGAGTGGTTCCGAGAGCGGATAAGACCCTGATGGTGAAGATATTACTCCATGAGAAGATTATGTACTTAGGATCTTATTTGGATTTATTGCATAGAATTCTGATTAAGCCATGTTGCCCTTGTAAATAACTTTTGACATATATAAAGATCTTTCTTTCTATATTGTCTTGTGAAATTTCATTTTGCTTCTACCTTATTAAATTTGTGCTTCATTATATGAATTTGTTATTCATAGGTTCGAGGTTTAGGCATTTCGACCGAAACTAAACTAGTAGAGATTTGCGATCGAGTGAGTCTTTGCTCGGACTCGAAAATAGGTAACCCTTAGGTTTTATTTGAACGATGACGATCTTTTGAACTCATAGAAAAATATAGCCCTTAGGCTTTTGTATTTGGCCAACATGGCCTTTGTATAAAGAATGTTTATGGCCTTTTCCCCCTTTTTCGGCTTGAAAAGTTTTTGTCATTTATATTTGTAAAATCTGTAATGCCTTCGCATGGAATATAGGACTATTCAAGATTTCGAACAATTTTATACTCATTAGAGTTCTCAAGGCTTGATATTATCGAAGCCCTTTATAATTTTGCCGAGGGTAGCCCTTTTAACCGGTTTATGAAAATATTCGAAGACCTATTTTAGTACGGCATTCGGACGTCTCCGACCCGTGTTAATTTGGCCATAGCATTTTTATTTGGGATTTACTTCTTACGCTTATTTTCCCATATCACTTCGAGCTTTCTTGAAATGTCAGTCCCCAAGTGGGGTGGTCGTGGCCTGTATAAATCGAGGGTCTCCTTTAAGGTCTTATGATCTCGAAGTTTAAATAATTCGATCTCATTTGTTTTTCGGATGGCAGTCCCCGAGCATGGGGTTAGTTGTTCGAACTTCCATTATGATCGGCCCTTAAGCCTGTTTACACAATAGGTCAAGATTATGAAATTGTAAAGTAGGAAATTTTCTAAGGCATAAGATATTGGCAAGGGAAAATACTTCTTTCAATAGATGATTATACTTGCGTACATATTTGATGTTAGGGCTCGAGTAACCTATATGGGCACAGTTCATTCGACCATTTGACCCTTACAAAATTTACCTATCGAGACCCCGCTGTGACGAAGTAATTTCCTTGCAACAAAGTTGACATTCGAGGGTAATGCCCCCCAGTATTCAAGGTTGATTTTAATGAAGCCTCGAATACTGTTAAATTGTTCCAAGTTAGCACGATCAATGGTTTCCACGTTAAGGGAAAAAGAGTGCAGCGCGTGCTTTCAAACCTAAAGACTTCATATTGAAGAGTCCATCTCTTCCTCGATCGAACACCTGCAATTGGTTAGTTTAGAATATAAATGAAAATGGAGAAGGTCATACCTTAACAGTAGTATCGCTTTATAAGTGATACATTGAAATTGTTTGGTAATTGCTCGTTGTTCGTCGTTTTGAGTTTGTAGGATCCCTTTCCGATGATATCAAGGACCTGATATGGTCCCTTCCAATTTGGACCTAGTTTTCCTTCATTCGGGTTTCGAGTGTTGAGGGTGACTTTTCTTAGCACCAAGTCCCCAGTTTTAAAGTGTCGAAGATCTGGTCTTCAGTTGTAGTACCTTTCAATCCACTATTTTTGTGCGACCAATCGAACGAGGGAGGCCTCGTGTCTTTCATCCAACAATTCTAGGCTCGTATTAATGGCCTCGTTATTCGATCATTCTATTTCATATCGAAACCTAAGGCTAGGTTCCCCGACCTCGATCGGGATAAGAGCTTCGGCACCATAGACCAAAGAGAACAGTGTTTCTCCCGTACTCGATTTTGATGTCGTGAGGTACACCCAAAGGACCTCCAGCAATATTTCTCTCCATTTACCCTTAGCGTCAGTCAATATTGTCTTAAGATTTATAATGATGGTTTTGTTGGTCGATTTGGCTTGTCCATTCCCGCTGGGATGGTGTGGCGTTGATCGAATCCTTTTCATATTGTGATCCTCGAGAAATTTGGTCACTTTTCTGACAATTAATTGCTTTCTGTGGTCATACACAATCTCGGAAGACATCCCGAATCGACATATAATGTGGTCCCAAATAAAATATATGACTTCTTTTTCTTTGACTTTTTCGAAAGCCTGTGCTTCAACCTACTTAGAAAAATAATCAGTAATAAATAAAATAAACTGAGCTTTACCTGGGGCCGATGGTACAGGGCCGACAATATCCATTCCCCATTTCATGAATGGCCATAGGGATAAGATCGAGTGGAGCTGCTCCCTAGGCCGGTGAATTATAGGCGCATACCTTTGACATTTATCGCACTTTTGAATAACTCTTTTGTATCCTTTTCCATATTAGCCCAATAGTACCCTACGTAGTCGGTGTCTCCTGGTCCTAAACATATCGCTAATGGCCCATCGAACATCCTCCGGAATAGCGTTCCATCCTCAACCAAAGCGAATCAGGCTGCTTTAGTTCGTATAGCCCTTGACTCCTTCGGATTTGATGGGAGTTTCCTATTCTTTAGATATTCAATGTACTTGTTTATCCAATCCCAAGTCAAACTTGCAGAGTTTATTTCGGCATGGCCTTCTTCGATTACTGATCTCGAGAGTTGTACGATAGTCCCCGAGTTATATTCGTCATCTTCGACCGACGACCCCAATTTTGTATGTATTGTAAGGTTCACTCTTTAAATCGATGTAAAGTTACCTGTAGCTTGTCCAAGTACCTCTACATTCGATCTTCTCGGGCTTCCAAAGTTTTGTTGACTTGGTTTACCACAAGTGGCGAATCACATTTAGCGTCGATGACCTCTGCTCCCAAACTTTTAGCTAGCTTGAGACCTACAATAATGGCCCCATAGTCGGCCTCATTGTTAGTTAACTTTGAAGTTTTGATAGATTGTCTAATTATGTTACCTGTGGGCGGCTTCAAAATGATGCCAGCCTGGACTCTTTCATGTTCGAAGTGCCATCCGTAAGGACGGTCCATAGCCCCGATGATGTTCTCGATTTTAGTAATAGTTTCTTTTCGACCTCGGGCACGAGGGCTGGCATGGAAACCATAAAGTTTGCCAAGATTTGGGACTTGATGGTCATTCAGGGTTGATACTCGATATCATACCTGCTGAGCTAGACGACCCATTTGGCCAGTTGACCCGAAAGTTTGGGTTTGTGCAAAATGTTGCGAAAGGGATCGGTGGTTACAACACAAATCGGGAGACATTAGAAATTTGGTTTTAATTTCCTAGAGGCGCTTATTAAAGCAAGCGCTAATTTTTCTAAATGTGGGTATCAAATCTCGGCCTTACCTAAGGTCCGACAAATATAGTAACTAGGGAATTGCGTATCATGATCTTCTCGAAATAGGACCCCACTTACCACTATTTCTGAGACCGCTAAGTATAAGTAGAGTTGCTCGTCTACTTTCAGGGTGTGAAGCAGTGGCGGGCTTGACAGGTATCATTTTAATTCTTCTATGGCTTGTTGGAATTCCGGGGTCCATGAAAAATTGCTCTTCTTCTTAAGTAGAGTGAAGAATCGGTGACTTCTATCTGAGTGCCTCGACATGAATCGCCCTAGGGCTGCTATGCGGCCCGTTAACCTTTGCACGACCTTGACATTATCCACGATCGTGATATCTTCACTAGCTTAATTTTATCGGGGTTTATCTCAATCCCCCCATTTGACACCATGAAGCCTTGGAATTTGCCCGAGAAGACCCTGAACGCACACTTCTCCGGTTTGAGTTTCATGTTGTACTTTCTTAGTATGTTAAAGGTCTCCTGCAAATGTTTCAAATGTTCCTCTGCTTGCAAGGACTTAACTAACATGTCATCAATAAAAACTTCCATTGATTTTCCTATTTGTTCTTCAAACATTCGATTTACTAGGCGTTGATAAGTTGCACCAGCATTTTTTAGTCTGAGCGGCATTATGTTATAGCAATAGGTGTCGTATTTAGTGATAAACGAAGTCTTTTCCTGATCCTCTGGGTTTATCTGTATTTCACTGTACTCGGAATAGGCATCGAGAAAACTGAGCATCTTGTGGTTGGCCATGTCATCGATCATGCGATTGATATTCGACAAAGGAAAAGAATCCTTAGGGTAGGCCTTGTTCAGGTCCTTATAGTCTACGCACATCCTAAGTTTATTTCCCTTCTTAGGGACTACCACTATGTTTGCTAACCATTCGGGATATTTTACTTCCCAAATGGACCCTTTTTTGAGAAGTTTGGTTACCTCGTCCTTGATGAAGGCCTGATTAACCTCGGACTGGGGCCTCCTCTTTTGCTTTACTGGACGAAACTTCAGGTCCAAGCTTAGTTGATGGGTAGTGATCTCTGGTGGGATACCTGCCATATCGAGATGGGACCAAGCAAAACAATCCATGTTATCTAAAGGAATTTAATAAGTTTTTCCCTAAGCTCAGGAGTTAACCTCGTTCCCAAGTATATCTTTCGATCAGGCAGATGCTCGATCAATATGATTTCTTCCAGCATCATCGGGGATTATGAAGGTTCGAGGTATCATAAAATCATTGTCCTCGTAAGTTCCCTGCTCCTCCGATTGGGTCGAGGCTGGTAATTGTGGTAGCTATTTGGCTTCTTGTAACTTTGAATACGATCCATTTTTTGATGAAAGCGTCGATACCGGTATCACTTCGTGGATTGAAAACATCTCCTTGGCGGTAGGTTGTTCCCCATACAATATTTTAATTCCTTCCGATGTTGGGAACTTTAGAACTTGGTGAAGGGTCGAGGGTACTACCCTCATGTTATAGATTCAAGGCCTTTTGAGCACTGCATTGTAGCTTATGTCACCCTCGATCACATGGAACTTTTTTTCCTGGATGGTCCCTGGCACATTTACTGGTAAAAAATAATTTCACCTTTGGTGGTTTCACTTGCCATGTCGAAGTCGTTAAGTAATCGGGCTGGGGGAACAATTTGATCTTGTAGGCTAAGTTGCTCTATGGCCCTTGATCGAATAATGTTAGCCGAGCTACCTAGATCAATGAACACACGTTTAAATTAAATATTTTCATAAGGACAGATATACCAATGTGTCGTTGTGAGGTTGTTCGATCCCTTCTGCATCTTCGCTAGTGAAAGACAAGGTCTCTTCTAGTAAGTAGTTTCGAGTCCATTATTCTCTTGTTATTGTCATCTTGGTGCGCATTTGAATACCGGTCCTTGAGGAATATCGACCCCTCCGAAGATCATGTGAATCACGTGCTATGGCTCTTCTTGCTCGTTCTATATGTTTGAATCTCTATTTTTGAAGTGGTTCTTGGCCCGATTACTTAAGTATTCTCGAAGGTGCCCCTTGTTGAACAATTGGGCTACTTCCTCCCTTACTTGTCTGCAATCTTCTATTTTATGGCCATGGGTGCCACTATACTTGCATATTTGGTTTGGGTTTCTCTGGTTCGGATCGGTCTACAAAGGTCAAGGCCACCTGGTATCTTTGATATGCCTAATGACTGATACTATGGCGGAAACATCAATGCTGAAGTTATATTTTGACAATCCGGGTGCTTCTTTGGACCCTACATCCCCATCGAAACCACTCTTGCTCATGAACCCTCTGGAGTTTTGTCCCAGGTCATTCTTTCTATCATTCTGAACGGGGTTGTGTCTAGGCCCGTTATTTCTCCAATCTCCCCCGTATGGCTGATATCGATCTTTGTTCGATCGTGGTTCCTGGTCGACATCCCTTTTAACTCTATCCACGGGCCTGTTGGGATAAATCAAACCAATTGGAGCCCCCAGTTGATCATCCTTGACCCTAATCTTTGACTGATATCAATTATTTACATCGGCCCAGGTGACGGCTGGATATTCGATCAAATTCTTCTTTAATTATTGTGAAGCTATGGAACTCCATTTGTTGAGACATTTAGTGAAAGCTTGAACATCCCAACCGTCAGTGACCAGTGGCATATCCATCCATTCCATTTGGAATCGAGATACGAATTCCTTGAGCATCTCGTTGTCTTTTTTGTCTTACCTTGAATAGGTCCGACTTCCTTGTAGCAACCTTAATGGCTCTAGCGTGTGCCTTTACAAAAGAATTTGCAAAGATAGAAAACGAGTCAATAGAGTTAGGTGGTAACTTATGGTTCCATATCATAGCACCCTTTGATAGAGTCTCCCCGAACTTCTTCAGCAATACAGACTCAATCTTGTCATCTTCCAAGTCATTTCCCTTTATGGCTCACGTGTATGAGGTGATGTGCTCATTTGGATATTTTGTCCCATTATACTTCGGGATCTCGAGCATATAGAACTTCTTGGGGGTTGTCTTCTATGCCGCACTGGGGGGGGGGGGAAGAAGGCTTCTGTACAAACTTTTTGGAGTCTTGTCCTTTCAATATCGGTGGTGCCCCGGGGATTCGGTCGACCCTGGAGTTATAAGTTTCCACTTTCTTATCGTTTTCCTCAATCTTCTTTTCCCCTATCTCGATTCTATTTGTAACTTCCTCGAGCATCTTTATGATAGAAGGATTAGTTTATGACTCTCCTACATTTGATCTTTTGGCACCGATTCGGCTCTATGAACAACTTCTTGTGATGGCTTGAGCTCGATCCTGCTTGGTGCCCAATTCTGATTTTGAAGTTGTACTATTGTAGCTTGTTGAGTCTGCATCATTTCGAATATCATTCAATAGGCAAATCCCGTTTTCTTCACCGCTCTTTAAGTTCTGATCGGCTGTTCGGGCATCTCTGCAGATACTTTTTTCAGGATTGATACCCAAATTTCCATTAATGGCGATATGGGAGCTGACATCAATTGGGTCCACGACGAGAGCTCCATCGGGGTTGACTGGAGGTACTCCATTTCCTGGGGCGGCTATGCTTCGTTCTCACCATGAAGACCAAGGCTATTGTCTGTGTGTGTGGGCGCTACTTCAGAGTTTGACATGTTGATCCTGGAATCAAAGGCACTTCAAAGAACAAGCAGAAAATAGTGTGTGTTATGAAAATTGTACTAGGCAATCACTATTTTCCTTAACCCCACGATGGGTGCCAAACTGTCTACCCTTAAAATTGGATAACAATTAAACTTATAAGTGATTTTAAGGATACGTAATTTCACCTAGCACCAGTTGGCAAATACGATGATTGATAATAAAAGTAACAGTAAATGAAGCAAACGAGTATTGGAATGCAATTCAGCCCTTGAGCTAGATGGGACCTCGAACCGACTGAGAATAGAGTTATGGAATGTGAAATAAACTGATGAATAAGAGGGCATAATAGAGAGTATTGCATTGCTTTGATATGCGAGAATAAGATCATTACAAATGATTAGAACCCCCCTCCTTTATAGTAGAAGAATTCCACTTATGGTACAATTCTACAGAAAAAAATCCCATGATTAACTAAACAACCATTCTCGATTTTCACCATGATCCTTGACCTGTCACGGATATCTCGCTTTTCCATTATTATGCTATCTTTGGTATTTCTCAATGTCTATCCTTCTTGGTCTCGATCATTACTGGTCTCGATCCCGACAGGTACTTCGAATCCCAAACTTAGTACCTTATCCTCATGTCTCAGTCTGATATACTATGGGGCCGATCCTTGATCCACCCCCTGGTATCAGTTAATCAGTAAAATCGGGTGGGCCCGATTTTAAACATATACAGTATGGTAGAGTGAGTTACCTACTCCAAAGAGGGGTTTATGTATGTCTATGCATATCTCTTTACTTTGGGTCCCTTCTCCTTGGGGTCGAGTGAAGGACTTGACTAAATAATTTTGGAATTTTGCCACTGGTACTAGTTCTGCTTAGCACAAGTAGGCCCATCCATATGGCGGATGGTGGCCTTCCTTCGTAAATTATGCATTGAAACCGGAGAAACTATGACTCTTACACTTACGATGAACCTTTACTCTCCTGTGATTTTTCGTGGGAAGTATAAAACTTCAGCAAGTAGGGTCACCGCGCCTTACTCACTAGTGTAAAAGTTGAAATCAATCGTTGATGGATGGTGGAATGGTACGCCATTATTGCTACCAGGGACATTATCCTGGCTACCACTCCAGCTTTCCCCGATTCGTGGAATCTTTTTCGTAAGTCTTAAGATATTTGTTTCCTTTATTCGTAAAAAATAATTTCTTGTTTTGCTGAATTTCACTTTTTTGGCTTCCTTTGTTTTAGCTTCCTGTTGGGAACCACCACGGGTTCACGATCTTGATCGATGGGTTCAAAACATTCTGGATATTACGACTCGGGAAACCCATCGGTGGAAAGAAATGACTCCCAAATACGGGTGGAGAGCTAAGAACCATGTGAATAAAATTCTTCTCTTTTTTTTTATCTCAGCAATTTACTTAATCATCTTTTTACTTGTGTAGGGCTCCCGAAGGGTTCCATCATCTGCCCCGAAGTCGATGCCCTAGATGACCCTGAGGAGGCCAGAAGGGTATTGCAAAATGCCCTTGACCGAAGTAGAGCTCGTAGATCTTCCCAAGCCTCGGATGAAGGTGCATCCTCTTGGAGCCGCCAACCCAAGCACAAGCAACTGAAGACGAGATATTCCTCCTTGGCTAGGGCTCAATAGAAGAGAATAAAGAAAATGCCTAACATGCCGGCCACAGTGGTCATCGATGACGAAGGGGAAGTCAGCGAGTCGGCTCAACCGGATGCTCAATCGGGGAGCTTTAAAATCCACCAGCAGAAGAAGTTCAGGCACTCTGGGCCGAAATGAACCTGGTTGAGAATGATGATTCTTGCTTCCCGGCCCTATTGGTGTCTCCGATGCAAGGAGTTTTATCCCTGAGCTTCTTCTGCCCTCAACTTCTGACCAGGCAACAACCCTCATTCCTTCTTCCGCAACTGCTTCTTCTCCTTCCACGCTGACAACTTCTTACCAATTGATGCTAACTTCTCCATCGCCACTAGCACGAACTGCATCTCCTCCAATGACATCAGCTGAACAAGAAGGGGGTGCTTCTTCTCCCTAGTTGCCTAACAACGAGAACTTGGTGAACATTTACACTACACCTTCTCAAGATCCCCAAGGAAAGAGAAGCACTACTTTTTAAGCTTTGAAGGAGTGCCATGTCCTATCCAAATGGGTGGAGCTCGCCAATTAAATGACGCTGGTGTCTTCAGTGAAAGATTGGAAAAAGATGGGCTCCTTTTCTGGGGAGTGCCTGATAAATAATAGGATGCACTGTTCGGCGCATGTATCATCCTAAATTCCTTCTATTTTCTTTTCTCTTTATATGTTGCAGTGATAACCTTTAACATTTTTTAGGACAACCTCCTTGCTTTTGAGGGTCTGCAAAGCTTGATCCTAGATAAGCAAGGACATGCTTCCGAACTAGATCAACTTTTGGCTGAAAGGAATCAACTTCTCCCGCTTCTTTGGGTACTGGATGCAAAAGTTGTAGAAATGGACGAGCTTCAGGCGCAAATATAGAAAACCGAGCAAGACAAAATAGCTCACAGCCAAGAGGCTTCCCAACTGCATGAAGACCTTAGAGAGGCCAAGGCTAAGTGGGTCGAATTTTAGGATGTTGTAACTGTTATTGCCTAGCGCGAGTCTGCCTTCGAGGAGCAAATTAATAATTTGAAGGCCAACTTATGCTCTAAAACTGAGTAGGCCAGTGCTACTGAGGATAAGATGTCCAAATTGGAAGAGAGGCTTAAGAGGGTCGTGGAGCAAAACCGGTTTCACTAAACTACCAATGAGGAGTTTGATTCGTGGCTCAGTGCAGTGAAGGCTGAAAGAGAAGAGCTCCAGGCCGAAGTTGATAAGCTCTGAGCAAAACTCCAGGATCAAGAATATTCCCTCATCTTCGCGAAAACCTATTCCAAGTACCATATGAAGAGGAAGATTTTAGAGGAAGCCAAAGTTGCTGATATTGACAATTTTATTGCCAAAGCCTAGGAACTAGAGTTAAATGCTTGTGAGAATCTTCCTGCTTGGCTTGCTACAACTGACTCCTCGAATACTAGTTATGATTATTTGGGAATATAAGGGGAGACCGAAGAAGAAAAAGGCCCTGAACCGGTAGGGGAACAACCTCCTTCCACCAAGGAGAATGAAGATTCTTCTGTCTATTCGGGTTCTGATGGCAAAATGTAACGACCAGGCCAGTCATTTTGAGTGTATTTGCCTCTATACCCTATTTATTTCATTTTCTATGTTATAATGTGGTTACATGACTTGCCGGGATGTTTGGTTTTGGTTTCGGATGAGTTTCGGAGTGGAAAGGGACACATCCTCCCTGTTCTGGATGTTTAAGTTGTAGGAGTTGACCATAATTTGAATTGTGTGAAGACGAATCCATAATGGAGTTTTGGCGATTCCAATAGCTCTATATGGTGATTTCGGTCTAAGGACTGTGTCCATACGTTGATTTGGAGGTCCGTTGGTCGTTTCAGTGGTTAATTGGCAAAGGTTGGAAAGTTGGAAGATTTTGGAAAGTTTGACCGGGAGTAGAATTTTTCATATCGGGCTCGGATCCCAATTTCAAAAGTTTGAATATGTCCGTAATGTCATTTAGGTCTTGTCAGTAAAATTTAGGGTTAATCAAAGTTGTTTTGGTATGAATCAGCATTGGTTTCAGAATTAGGAAGTTCATAGATTCTAGGCTTGAATTGATGTGCAATTCGTAATTTTAGTGTTGTTTGATGTGATTTGACGCTTAGAGCATGTTCTTAGGATGTTTTTGTACTTGTTGGTATGCTTGGTTGAGGTCTCGGAGGCCTCAGGGGTGATTCAGACCATCTTCGGCGCATTTCAGATTATTGAAGAATAGCGAAAGTTGCTGGCTTTCTAAGGTCTGGTTTCCTTCAATGCGATTGTGAGGTTTGGCATGTGATCACGAAGGGATTTTTGGGTGACTGATGGTTTTACTCTACGCGTTCGCATACAGGGAGATGCGATCGCGGAAAGTTGGTTTCTAGTGCATCGCGAACACGTGGTGGGGGTCGCATTTGTGTAAAGGAGTTTGGGGTTAGATGGTACACGCTCTTGTTCACTGCGATCGCGTGAGGATAACTACGACCGTGTAGTTTTGTTAAAGCAGTGCTTCCTGATCGCATGACATATATCGCATTCGCATATAAGCATTTTTTGCTGTTGGTAATTTTGGTCTTGTGATCGCGAAGGAATTCCCGCGATTGCGTAGTGTAAATAACTAGTCAGCAGACTTAAGTTTCAAAATCGAGGGTTTATTTCATAATTCACAATTTGGACTTATAGTGCTCGGTTTGAGGAAAAATTTCGAGAGATTTTTAGAGGGATTGTTGAAGTAAAAGTTCTTAACTCGTGTTTGATTAAATTCCACTAATCTATCATTGATTTCATCATGTAATTAGGGATTTTGGTGGAATATTTGGGAAAAAGGTATAGATGTTCTTAGACTAAATTTTTGAGTTTTGGAAGGCAAAATGAGGCCGGATTTGAATAATTCTTGTATGGTTGGTCTCGATCGAATGGGTGTTCGGATTTTATAATTTTGGTCGAGTTTCGAGATGCAGGCCCCGGTCGACTTTTTGGGGCAATTTTTCAGTTCTCTGCTAAGATCATAATTTCATTATTTAAATTAGTTTCCAATAGTTATATTTAGAGTAATAAAATTATTTTGGCTAGATTTGGACCGTTCAGAGTTGGAATCGAGGGAAATGCCTTCTAGTTGATTGATTTAGCGTGCTTTGAGATAAGTGACTTTTCTAACCTTGTGTGGGGGTAATTCCCCTTAGGATTTGGTATTGTTGTGATAATTGTAATATGTGAAAGCCGTCTACACAAGGTGACAAGTGCGTACACGAGCTAAATGTGAAATTCCCGATTTTTAGTTATGTAGTTTCCTTTCATGCTTTAATTGAGTTGCTTTAACATGTTGTAGTCATCGTACCTAGTCAAATTTCACATGTCCACTTGTCTTATCACTTATTTGCAACATGTACTACATGTTTAGTTTAATTACTTGTTTTTCTTAAATTTCGTATTCATTATTTAACTGTGGGATTCTTTACTTAAAATTTGCTATCCTTGAAATACCTTGTTGTGTTGAGATTGGTGTTGAATTGCAAAGGCCGTTGTTTCTATTGAGGCAAAGTGTGATTTGTGAAATATTATTTTATTGAGTTGTTGTGGTGTGGCATTTATGTTATTGTTGAGGTGATTGTTTGGGTTGTTTGCACGAGGTTTATGTCGTGTTGTTTTTACTATTTCCACGAGGTTTCTGCCGTATCATTGTGATCATTGAAATGCATGCAATGGTAGAAGGTCTAGGTGTTGAAAATCATGTGGTGAGATAACGTGGGCTTGATATGCGTGGCTAGTAGGTGAACTACTAGAAGCCATGCGTTGTGATAAGGTAGGTTTAAACGTGGGGTGCTATTTCGGGAAAATGAATTTAAAACTAAATATAAAAGCACCCGCGGTGATATATGGAAATATTGTAAGTTATTTTTTTAATGATTTGGGACTACGAGTCGGTACCTCGGGAGTGAATTGTTGATTTTCTCTACTTACTATATTGTTTTGATGTTATTTCCTTAACATGTAAAATCCTTGTTTTCCTTTCGTGTTGTGTTAACTTCCTTAATTTCATGTTGCTAATTTTCGATATAATTCTTTAGCATTTCCCTTCTCTATCATTTTCATTATATCATTATATCTCCTATCTTGTTTCTTATTATCTCTAGTAGGGCCTTGACCTGACTTCATCACTACTCTACCGAGAATAGGAATTGATGTCCTATATCATTATATCTCCTATCTTGTTTCTTATTATCATTTTCCTTTCTTATTTCTTTACATCTTTATAAGAATTGATGTATATGAGTGTTCAACACTGTATCTAGAGATCGTGACTTGTATTTACACCGGGTTTTGGGAGATGTAAATGTTGAGTTGCATATTTTAGTCATATAGTTGTTGATGTTTTTGAGATTTAAATTGTTTTTTAGTTATTTAACATGTTTGTTAGGCTTACCTAATCTTAGAGACTAAGTGACATCACGACATCCTACGTAGGGGATTTAGGGTCATGATAAGTTGGTATCAAAGCCCTAGGTTCATAGGTGTTATGAGTCACAAGCAGGTCTAGTAGAGTCTCGCGGATTGGTACAGAGACGTCTATACTTATCTTCGGAAGGCTATCGAACTGTTAGGAAAAATCTTCACTTCTTTGATTCCTTATCGTGCGAAATGTTTGACTTCATATTATGAAATTTTTGTCTTTCTGTTCTCTCACAGATGGTGAGGACACGTATAGCTGGATCAGATGACCAAACACTCGTGCCCCCAGCGGTATTCCGACCACTCCTAGGCATTAGGTTCCCTATTATGCACCACCATTGTCTAGTGCACCTCCTACACGGGGTACTTTCAGTGTTCAGTTTAGCCAATCAGACCCGAGCCAACCATATCATCCACATCCTCCGAGAGCCCGTGTTGAGTGTGTTGACACTCATTATATGGTGAGGGATTGCCCCAGACTCAGGAAGGGTGCACCTCCACAGACTACTCAGGCTCCGCGTGTTCCACCGGGTCCTCAGTCCAGCTACCACCCACTTGCACAACTAGCTCGAGGTGGAGGTCGAGCGGTCAGATGTCCCCCTAGAGGGGGAGGCCATGCCTTATGCTCTTCCTACTAGGACGGAGGTAGTTGCATCGGACTCTATCATCACAGGGATTGTTCCGACCTGTCATAGAGATGCATCAGTATTATTTGATCAGGCTCTGCTTATTCATATGTTTTATCTTATTTTGCTCTGTATTTGGACGTATCCCTTGATTCTTTGAGTTCTTATGTTTATGTGTCCACACTACTAGGAAATTCCCTTGTTGTTGACCGTGTATATCAGTCGTTTTTGGTTGTTGTTAGTGGTTTTGAGACCAGAGTTGATCTATTGTTGCTTAGTATGGTAGATTTTAATGTTATTTTTGGCATGGAATGGTTGTCTCCCTATCATGCTATCCTTGATTGTCACGCCAAGATAGTGACGTTATATATGCTAGGTCTGCCGATTTTAGAGTGGAGAGGTACTTCAGATTATGTTCCTAGTAGGGTTATTTTGTTTCCAAAAGCTCAGCGGATGGTTGAGAATGAGTGTGATGCGTATCTAGCATATGTGAGAGATATCAGTATGGATACTCCTACCGTGGATTCAGTTCCGGTAGTGATGGATTATCTAGATGTATTTCTGGCCGACAGGGATATCAACTTTGGTATTTATTTGTTACCGGACACTTAGCCTGTCTCTATTCCCCCATATCATATGGCCCCACTAGAGTTGAAGGCGTTAAAAGAGAACTTAAAAGAGTTGCTTGATAAGGGCTTCATTCGGCCCAGTGTGTCGCCTTAGTGCACTCCAATCAACAAGGATGGTTCTATGCACATGTGTATTGATTATCATTGGTTTAACAACATTATAGTGAAGAACATGTATCTATTGCAACGTATTGATGACCTATCTGAACAACTATAGGGTGTTAGAGTGTTCTCTAAGATCGACTTATATTCAGTCTATCATCAGTTGAAGATTCGGGAGCCAGATATCCCGAAGACTAACTTCAGGACTTGATATGGCCATTACGAGTTTCTTGTGATGTCTTTTGGGATGACCAACGCCCCAGTAACATTCATGTACTTGATGACCAGTGTATTTCAGCCCTATCTTGACTCATTCGTCATGGTGTTTATTGATGACATCCTGGTGTACTCCTAGAGCCGGGAGGATCATGAGCAGAACTTGAGGACCGTGCTCCAGATCTTGAGAGAAAAGAAGTTATATGAAAAAATTTCAAAGTATGAATTTCTGGCTTGATTCGGTGGATCCAAGTGAGAGGATCAAGGTGGATCAAAGTGAGAAAAGAAGTCATGTAGTGTCAAGTGAGAGGATCAATGTGGATCCAAAGAAGGTTGAAGCAATGCAGAGTTATCCCAGACCGTCTTCAGATGCAGAGATCCAAAGTTTTCTTTGTTTTGAGGGCTATTACCGTCGATTTATAGAGGGTTTCTCTTCTATTGCAGCACCTATGACTAGATTGATGCAGAAGGGTAATCTGTTCAGTTGTACTGAGGGTGTGAGAAGAGCTTTCAAAAGGTCAAGATAGCTTTGACTACAGCCCCAATGTTGGCGTTGCTTCAGGTTTGGGGTCTTATACTGTGTACTGTGATGTGTCGCATATTGGTCTCGACATGATGTTGATTCAAGAAGGTGGGGTGATTGCCTACACGTCTTGACATCTGAAGGTGCATGAGAAGAACTATCATGTCCACGACCTTGAGCTAGTAGCTATTGTTCATGCCTTAATGATCTGGCGACACTATTTGTACGGTGTCCCTTATGAGATCTACACCGATCACCGGAGTATGCAACATCTGTTCAAACAGAAGGTTCTTAATTTTCATCACCAGAGGTGGTTAGAGTTGCTTAAGGACTATAATATCACCATATTATATCATCCCTGTAAGGACAATGTGGTGGCTGATACCTTGAGTTGTAGGGCGAAGAGTTTGGGCAGTTTAGCGTATCTACCAACAGTGGAGAGGCCATTAGAATTAGAAGTTCAGGCATTGGCCAACCAGTTTGTTATATTGAATGTTTTTGAGCTTGGGTCGAGTTTGAGCATGTTGTACTCTGATCCATTCTGTTATGTCTGCAATACTACGTTGATATAACATCCTGCAGTATTATATTATGATGATGTTACGCTGCGCAGTACCAAATTACGACGATCTCACACCCTGTAGTATTGTACGATATTAGAATACCCCCATAAGATGAATCACATCGAGATACTATGAACTACGATTATGGAAATCACTTCAAATATTCCTCGATGCAACGTAAGCCCTAGTGGCAAGGTATTGCAAAAGAAGTTTCAAGTTATCAGTGGTATATCGTAGATTAATATTGAGGCAACCATAATGGGTGGACAAAAGTCACAATGTATGAGCTGAGATTAGGTCGTCTGTTTCAAGATGAATAGTAGTAGGGGCATTAAAGGACTGAGATTTATACATATGGGATAAGCAACAAGAGTGAGCTAGAATGTGGTAGTAGACCTCCCCTTCGATAAATCGAAGTAAGAGTTATGTTATAGTATGACCTACCTGGATGCAGTAAAAATCATGCAGATAGATAACGTGGTTTATGAAATAAGATGTACCAATATTCGCAAGTTCTACGAAGTACCGAGCGAAGAACTTCAGTACACCTATAGGAACCCAGAGAGGTATCTTATTAAGCCTTGTATATTTTACAAAGTAAAGTCTAGAGATTCGCTAAAACTTGAAGGAAAAGGAAAGAAAAGTCGCATAGGCACACTTACAAGGTCAGAATCATAGAGGCCGCATGATAGGAGGTAGCAATAGTTACGAGATTGGAAGGAAGTCGATCACAAGTCATGGCATGGGAAAGAGGCCTAAAGGGGGTAATGCCCTGGCCTTTGGATTTATTCAAAGAACATTTGCCTAAATGAAAAGGAAAATATTACAGTATTCGCAAGAGCTATGTATTATGAAAATGATAAGTGCATCGGCCAACATTCGAGGATGGATATTCCAAAGGGGGAAATGATGCTATGCCCCGCAATATTACGTCGATATTATGTCCTACAATATTATATTACGATGATGTTACACTTCGCAGTACCAAATTACGACGATGTCGCACCTTGTAGTATTGTACGTTGAATTTGTCGTAAGATAATTGACATCAGTCCAAGTAAAAGATTATTTGGAGATTATAAGGATAATACTATTTTAGATGTGATGAGTAAATTTATGAAGGTGAAAGGGGAATAAAGTCAAAGAAAATGAATTTTCGTCAAAATTTGGCATTTTGGGATAAAATATGGCCCGAGCGAAAATACCCAGTATTTATGGACTAGTGCCATAGAAGGTACTACATGACCATTATAGTAAGGTGTATAAGGTATGTGAAAAGTGAGTAGTATTTTAAGAAAGTGGGAATAATTCTAAATTATACGGGTAATTGGTTTATTACCGGGTAACGGGATATTATCAAATTAATTGGGGATATATTGGATAAGATTAACCCCAAAACGTGGCAAAAAGCCACAATAGAAAGAGAATGACTCTTACTAGTTTTATGATTAGGTGGCAAAAAGCCACAATAGTAAGAGAATGACTCTTACTAGTTTTATAATTAGGAGGCAAAAAGGCACAATATTTCACTTTAATATATTCAATACCACTACAAAGAGATAACATATGGTCCAAAATGTGAAAGCTCATAACGTGAACGCTCTCTTAAATAATTCAATGTCCAAAACGTGAAAGCTCTCTTAAATACTACAATGTTCAAAACATGAAATTCTCTTAAATACTACAATGTCCAAACGTGAAATGCTAATTCAAAGAAAGCTCAGTACATTCTTTCTCAAGAATATCATACGGATTTTCCCTACTTCGACCCGCCGTTACATGTTTTCGCAATAGAGAATTGGTTCAGTTATGTTAAGGTTTTCTCTTCTTTCTTTTAGCATGACCCATACGACACAAATGAAACGTGCAAATGCACAATTTCCATACATGACTCTATTCATAGAAATATTAGAGATGCTTATGTTCTTGATTCCCCATGTATCATATTATTCTATCATTTGTTCATGGGTCTCAGAAAAATACGTAAGATGAAAAACTTTACTTCATGATATTATTCAAAGTCATAATGGTCTAATGACACTCCAAGAGATTTTATTGGCGTACTTTTCATGCATTGCATTCATATACATTGGCCCATGACTATATGGCATTATATATGCGTATATATGTATATATCTATATGTATATGGGATATGGGAAAAGGTTACAACGTTATATACGAACCACCACCTGATCAGCTGGTATACGTTCATGATTTGCCCACAGTGGCCGAGATGATATGATGGGATGCCATCAAAGGCTTGATGATGTTATGAACACATGTACCTATGCACAACATGACATTCATACGCATATGCATGATACTATAAGTATTTTATGATTTAAGGAGTTATCCAGACTTACAGGTTGATTAATTTTTCTTTATGTTTCTTCCATGTCTGTTATGTATTTATTTATGTGCCTTACATACTCGGTACATTATTCATATTGATGTATCTTTTTGCCCAGGGATGTTGCATTTCATGCCTGCAGGTCCCGATGGACAGGCCGAGAGCCCTCCTAGTAGGCTATCAGCTCAGCAGAAGATGTTGGTGCGCTCCATTTGCTTCAGAGTTGTTTGAATGGTTAGTATGATTTAGACAAGTATTGTTTGGTATGGGGGGACTTTGTTCCGAACTTTTTAAAAATTATGTATTCTTAGAGGCTTGTAGACATATGTCATGTACATAAATGATTTTATGGCCTTGTCAGCCCATGTTAAGTACACGAGTGGCTATTTTGGTCTTATAGGCCCGTACTTCATATGTATAAATTTTTATTCCCTCATGATTTGCTCCAGTTCATTTACCTATGATAGAATAATATGAAAGATACGTTACGTTGGCACTCGGTTGAGTAAGGTACCAAGTGCCCATCGCGGCCCATCGGTTTGGGTCGTGACAAAAGTGGTATCAGAGCAGTTCTATCCTAGGGAGTCTACAAGCCGTGTCTAGTAAAGTCTTGTTTATGGGTGTGTAATGCACCACACTTATAAGCAGGAGGCTACAGGGAATTTAGGATTGTCACTCTTTCTTCTTACTCTAGATCGTGTGGTAGAGCTCACATATAAGAATTCAAATTTCGATATTCTATTTTATTCATAATAAGATGATACCTACAGCCGGAAAGATGGTTGTAAAGAGAGATAGCTATGGAAGAGTTGAGTCAGAGGAATTCGATTTTGTATAATGCCTATGATAAGTAAATGTGAGGTCTTTAGCGGATCATGTGTGTACTGAAAGGTGTAAGCTTCCTGATAAGAAACCTTAAGGCAAGAATGTCTATCCACCTTTATGGTGAATGACAATAAGAGATTAAGAAGATAAATATAAGTTTTAACAAGAAAAAGAAGCAAAATGAAGAATGGTACGAGGTACCCAGTTAATGAAGGTTAACGGTGGTTATAATTTAGGCATGGGAACATAAGCTTTTTGAGTTATATTTAACAGTAACAAGAGGTATGTACAATTGGTCACACTAATTTCAGTTATGCCCTATGAGGGCGAACATGTATAGTTAAGAGAAGGAGAGGATATCAAGATCCAACTGGGGTTAGGGTAACCCAAATTGGTGAATGGATTGCTTGTATTAGTTGACATTGCTGAAGGATATTGCAAATGTGCTAATAGATCTTCTTGTGAGACACCCAACTGGTGCACTTTAGAATATTAAAATTTGATATGAATACTAACATGATTAAAAAAAATTTAGATGATAGGCACTTAAAGCCTGGAAGGGATAAATATTACCTTAATGTGACTCCCATCCCTAGTAGAGTGAGGACGTTGAGCAACCCAAAGAGCCGATGAATGAAGCAAGGAGAGCTAAAAGTGAAAGAATGTTGTGTTGAAGTTTTCACAAGAAAAGGGATATACAAAAATATTAGCAGAGTAATGAGAAGAGAGATAAGGAAGCATTATGAATAAGGTATGATACATGGATAACGATGGTAGGAAAAAAAGAAGAAGAAATGTCAGTATCACAAAGTCTAGTCAAGTGAATGAAGAGACGAGAGGTGACAGGCCTTAGGACAACAAAAGAGTATATGCCATAAAGTCATATCCTCATCTCAAGGAATAAGTTTGTGACTCTAACGTGATTACCAAAAGGGAAAATTAAACCCCAGAATAACAGAAATCAGTATGGGCTGGTGAACAAGATAAACTAAACATAAATTAGGAACTGAGTGATTTGATGGTCGGCATCAAGAGAATTTCATATTACTTTCTGGCGATAATAGGATGGATAACAGAAGAAGATTCATTAGAAATTTAGAGAATGATCATTCAGGAAGATGCGTCCCTACAGTAAGCAATGCGAGCAAAGTTAAGCTTAAACGACTGTATGTGCCAGTTACACAAAAGGTCACCATCGCAATTGAGGAATTTTGTTATCCTTGGTACAAAAGGATTTCCATAAGTAAGTAAGGGTCATCGATTATGTGAAAAACGCCAAAGATGAAGAGGAAAAACATCTATAGGCAGGTTGTCACAGCTCCAAGTCTTAGTACTCGCCTAAAGGAAGAATATGGAATGATAAAGGAAGAATGCGATAAAAATGAGAAAGGGATAAGATTGCACTTATCCAAATGTTACAGATATGCTATGATTCCAGGACGTTAAATAAGAACGAAGTCAAAAAAAAAGAGGAAGTAAGGGTTCCTGCCGGGATATTATTGATAGATAAGGAGCCAACACGTGAGGTAATTTAAGACAAGGAAATAACCCAAGAAAGATTACATAGAATATGGATATGAAAATGGGCTGATGAGTAATTAGTAGTTGATTCAGGAAGAGCCTAGTCATGACTAGACAAGAAGTTACAGACAAATCAGTAGATCATGCAAGATAAATATAGTAAACCTCAACATGGAGAATTCAGCCTCGCAGTAATGTCATTATAATACTCGAGATATATTCAAATAGGATTCGGGGTAGTTAAAAGTACCGTATGGGTATTACGGGGATAAAAGAAAGTGTCATGGGAAAGACAGTCAACATGCAGTTCAGAAGCAACCCTACAAGCACAAGGGCACGGAGATAAGCAACTATGGATAATTATAGGCAAGGAAGGACATCAAAAGGTCCGTAATAAGCTCACAACTTCACGAGGGTCAAGGGTTCTCCCTAAGTACTAAAACGAATGACTAGCTGAGGAAATAAGGAAGAAGGCTTCAACTTAAGCACAATGACCTAAAGTGGAAATGGTCGTGTAACAACAGTCTCACAACAACATTGTAAGCGCTCCAAAGGAAAGTGGCACCTACCGTGGTTAATGAATGGGAAGTAAAATTAAAAGTAATATTTGAGATCATAGGAGTTGCACGAAAACTTTCGCATGTGTGGGCACTAAGATGAGCTAAGTATGGACGCAACAAGGGGGCAGAAAGACCAGGAAAAGTAATAGCTTACATTCAAAGAAAGATAAAATGAAACAAAAGAGATTATTCGATCAATGATCCAAAGTTGGTTACATTATTAACGCACTTAAGGGTTCAGAGTTTTATACATGCAACATATATAGCCGTAGAAGATTCTGATATATGCTAAAAGAAAGAATTGAGCTTAGATCATAAACGAAAGATTAAATAGTTAAAGGATTGTATCATGCATATTCCTCAGTGCCAATGAAAGGCTAAACAGAATAAATAATACCAAGAACCACAAATCGGAAGATAGCTTAAGCCGACATAACGGCAGATCAGAAGGAGGAAACTAAAGAGTTACACCACCCAAGTAAATCAGAAGTTTGATCATTGGACCCAAAAAAATAGAAATATCGTGATCAAGAACATTGCAAGATCTCCCTTAAAATCAGAGATACAAGAGAGATAGTACAACAACCATAGTTTATAACGACTCTATGATAAAACTGATTAAAAAAAAGCAACAGCTTGATAAGAAATCAATATGAAGCTCCCACCAGATTGTAGTATTATAATAGAGCTTCAGGCTGTAGTGTGAATCATACCTATGTGGAAGGGAGGTTATGAAAGAGATAGAAGATGTGATGCAAGATTTTAAGGTAAGTAAGGTAAAGGTGAACAACGTACGAGATACTCAAATGTAGAAGATTGTGAATAGTCCATACTTTAGATAGAAGGCCAGAAGCACTGAGACTAAATACCAAGGAATAATAGCAGCATCATTAGTGGCATACCTTCCAGCCTATGGTTTCTAAATACTGAAAGGTCTAGTCGAAGAGTAAAAGAAGAGTTAAAAGCGATGCGATGTATTGCGTGATGTTCAAAAAAGCATAAGGTAATCGAGCGGAAGCTAAAGTATGATAGAGCAACAAGGTTTTAGAAAGACAAGAGTAAGGATAAGAAGAAGGCAAGTGTGAAGGTGACGAAAATAGATAAGTCCTCAGGATTAAGCCCATGAAAACAATAAGAGCTGGCGGCCTAAATAAACTCAAAGGAGTCTAAGACTAGTAGCATTTAGAAGAGATAGAATACTGACCTGGTAGTGAAATAAAGGTGTGATTGCAATAGATAAAGGATGACGTTTAGGTTTTCGATTGAATAGTGATTTGAAGAAAAAAAGGGAGAAGGAGAAAATATTTGGCAGACGACACGAGATTAGAATACCCCCATAAGGTGAATCACATCGAGATACTATGATCTATAATTATGGAAATCACTTCAAATATTCTTCGATGCAACGTAAGCCCTAGTGGAAATGTATTACATAAGAAGTTTCAAGTTACCAGTGGTATATTGTAGATCAATATTGAGGCAAACAATAATGGGTGGACAAAAATCACAAAGTATGAGCTGAGATTAGGTCGTCAGTTTTAAGATGAATAGTAGCAGGGGTCACTAAAAGACTGGGATTTATACATATGGGATAAGCAACAAGAGAACTGGATTTTGGTAGCAGACCTCCACTGCGATAAATCGAAGTAAGAGTTATGGTATAGTATGACCTACCTAGATGCAGTAAAAACCATGTAAATAGATAACGTGGTTTATGAAATAAGATGTAGCAATATTCGCAAGTTCTACAAAGTACCGAGCGAATAACTTCAGTACACCTATAGATGCCCAGAGATGTATCTTATTAACCCTTGTATATGTTTACAAAGTAAGGCCTAGAGATTCACTAAAACTTGAAGGAAAAGGAGAGAAAAGTCGCATCGGCATATTTACAAGGTCGGTATCGTAGAGGATGCATGATAGGAGGTAGAAACAGTTACGAGATTGGAAGGAAGTCGATCACAAGACATGGCATGGGAGAGAGGCCTAAAGGCGGAAATGCCCCAGCATTTGCATTTATTCAAAGAACATTTGCCTAAATGAAAAAGAAATTATTAAAGTATTCACAAGAGCTATGTGTTATGAAAATGATAAGTGCATCAACCAACATTCGAGGATGAATGTTCCAAAGGGGTAAATGATGTTATGACCTGCAATATTACGTCAATATTATGTCCTGTAGAATTATATTACGATGATGTTATGCTTCGCAGTACCAAATTACGACGATGTCGCACCCTATATTATTGTACGTTGAATTTGTCGTAAGGTAATTGACATCATTCCAAGTAAAAGATTATTTGGATATTATAAGGATTATACTATTTCACAAGCGATGAGTAAATTTGTGAAGGTGAAAGGGGAAGCAAGTCAAAAAAATGAATTTTCGTTAAAATTTGGCATTTTGGGATAAATATGGCCCAAGCTAAAATACCCGATGTTTATGGACTAGTGCCATAGAAGATACCACATGACCATGATAGTATGTTGTATAAGGTAGGTAAAAAGTGAGTAGTATTTTAAGAAAGTGGGAATAATTCTCAATTATACAGGTAATTGGTCTATTACAGTTAACGGGACATTACCTAATTAATTGGGTATATATTGGAGATGATTAACTCTAAAACGTGGCAAAAAGATACAATAGTAAGAGAATGACTCTTACTAGTTTTATGATTAGGTGGAAAAAAGCCACAATAGTAAGAGAATGACTCTTATTAGTTTTATAATTAGGTGGCAAAAATCTACAATATTTCACTTTAATATTTTCAATACCATTAGAAAGAGATGACCAATGGTCCAAAATGTGAAATCTCAGAACGTGAAAGTTCTCTTAAATAATACAATGTCCAAAACGTGAAAGCTCTCTTAAATACTACAATGTCCAAAACATGATATTCTCTTAATACTACAATGTCCAAACATTAAATGCTAATTCAGACAAAGCCTGGTACAATCTTTCTCTAGAATATCATACGGATTTTTCCCTACTTCGATCTTCCGTAAAGTGTTTTCGCAAAAGAGAATCGGTTTTTTGGCATGACCCATACGTCACAAACAAATTGTGCAAATGCACAATTTCTATACATGACTCTATTCATAGAAATATTCGAGATGCTTATGTTCTTGGTTTCCCATGTGTTATATTATTCTATCATCTACTCATGAGTCTCCGAAAAATACGTAAGTTGAAAAGGTTTACTTCATGATATTATTCAAAGGCATAATTGTCTTATGACACTCCAAAAGATTTTATTGACGTACTTTTTATGCATTGCATTCATATACATTGACCCATGACCAGATGGCATTATATACACATATATATGTATATATCTATATATATATGGGATATGGGAAAAGGTTACGGCGTTATATACGCACCACCACCTGATCAGCTGATATACGTTCATGATTTGCCCACAGTGGCCGAGATGATATGATGGGATGTCCTCAGAGGCTTGATGATGTTATGAACACATGTACCTATGCACAACATGACATTTATATGCATATGCATGACACTATAAGTATTTTATGGTTTATGGAGTTATCCAGACTTACAAGTTGAGTCATTTACTCTATGTTTCTTCCATGTCTGTTATGTACTTATTTATGTGCCTTATATATTGGGTACATTATTCGTACTGACGTCCCATTTTTTCTGGGGATGTTGCATTTCATGCCCGCAAGTCCCGATAGACAGGTCGAGAGCCCTCCAAGTAGGCTATCAGCTCAGTGGAAGATGTTGCTTGATTGGTTAGTATGATTTAGATAGATATTGTTTGGTATGGCGGGACTCTATTCCGACCCTTATAAAAATTTTGTATTCTAAGAGGCTTGTAGACAGATTTCATGTATGTAAAATATTGTATGACCTTGTTGGCCTATATTCAGTACACGAGTGGCTATTTTGCTCTTATAGGCCCGTACTTCATATGTATAAGTTTGTATTCCATCATACATTACTCCGGTTCATTTACCTATGATAGAATAATATGAAATATACGTTACGTTGGTACTCGGTTGAGTAAGGTACCAGGTGTCCGTTGCGGCCCATCGGTTTGGGTCATGACACATTCCCTTAGTATAATTGGCCGTCTACATCAGTTTCTCTGTAGCAAGAAACCCTATTGAACCCCCTCTGATAGGTGATTGGGAAGGAAAAATGTTAGAAAAAATCCCTTTGGCCTGCGTGGTTTCTCGGTATTCTCTTCATAATCGTATAAGAGAGCGTCAATATGACGAAGCCCATATGCTTGTTCATAAGGACACGGTTCAACACGATGATGCTAGGGAGGTCAATATTGGAGATGACGATGCATTGCAGATGCAGGGCAGGCTATGTGTGCACAATATAGATGGTTTGCGTGAGTTTATTCTATAGGAGGCTCATAGTTCGTGGTATTTCATTCATACATTGTGGAGTATATAGCTCGGTGCCTAAACTGTTAATAAGTGAAGTTTGAGCATAATTGGCCAGGTGGATTACTTCAGAAGCTAGAGACTTCAGAGTGGAAATAGGATTATATTACTATGGATTTCGTTGTTGGGCTCCCACGGACCAGAGGAAGTTCGATACAGTCTGGATGATTGTGGAAAGGTTGACCAAGTCATCTCATTTCTATCACGACTCAAACCGATGTGTCGCGACGGGTGCCTGAGTCCTACCTGTCAAACATCCCTAAGCATGTGTCTAGGATATGAACTTGTATAACATCTGTTGAATTACAAAGGAAACACACATGAAGGAAACCTTCCAACAAGGCATATGTATGTATACATGCACAATACAGTGGGCTAGCCAGCAAGGCTGCAATAGACAACTATACATCCAATAACTAGAAGTCGAAAAGGCCACATACAACTCAACTAGACATACTGTCTGTAGACCTCTAATGGAAACATATCTATACAAAGACTGGACTGAGCCATGTCATACCCATATATATATATATATACAAAAGTGTCGTACCAAAATCAAAGAGTCTCCGAATCAAGAGGAACACGCCAACTCTTGCTGATCAGGGATCCTAAGGAGAGGGATCGTCAGCTTGCCTACCTGCACCTGCGGGCATGAAACGCAGGCCCCGTGAAATAGGGCGTCAGTACGGAAAAATGTACTGAGTATATAAGGCATGAAAATTAGTACGTAAAAGACATAGATGGAATATGGAATACCGAAATACATCTTTAAATCTGAATAACTTTGTAAATTCTGAAACGTTTATAATGTCATACACGTGTGTATAAATGTTGTGCCATGCATAGGTATTGTCACTCCCCGAACCTGGGCCCGGATGTAACACGACACTCGGTGCCTAACTACATGTGACCGAGCGAACCAACTGGCTAGCTGAATCAACATGTGGTATCATAACATACTGAATGCAGAAGATAAACTAACACATGCTGATATACCAAAAATCTGGATGATATAAATCAAAATGCGAAAATAATAATACAATTCTGAAACATATTTGTAACAAACATAGCTTAATATGAAAGCCTGTGAATCTGTTTAACTGTTACTCTAGTCTATTAATCCTCTATTTGAGTACTGAAAATACTGACTGTATGTGAATACTGAAGACTGTAGCAATGAAAATGCCCTGAAAGAACTAGGGATCACCAAATAGCTGGTACGAGAATCCTAGCGCTCTGAATCATCAACCTGTAAATCATTACCTGCATCACGAGATGCAGGCCTCGGGTAAAAGGGACGTCAGTACATTTGAATTGTACTGGTATGTAAAATATTTGAACAAAATAACTGTCAACACTGAAACTAAAACTGAACTGCTAGTTGATAAACTGATAACTGAAAAAGGAAGTAACGATGTGAATACTCTCTCTTCTGAATGATGAACAACCTGTTTATCTGAACATTAAACTGCGGCCTCAGGCCCAATATGTATATATATATATATGTGCACAACTGCGGCCTCGGGCCCAAGTATACGTATACATAACTGCGACCTCAGGTCCAAAATGCATAAAGCATAAACTGCGGCCTCAGGCCCAAATGCAGGAGTTCAACATTAAGGAATTTAAATCAGGAACTGAGAATCATACTGTAATATGTGATACTGAAATAATGAGCCATACCGACTTACATGGTATTGGTATAGTGAATAGGATTAAACTGAGATGAGTATTCATAATAAGTTGATTTGTCATAACTGAAACTCATAGAATATCGAATGATTATGAAACTATGTCATCTAGAGAACATAAGTTCTACTAATATTCATGGAACCAAGGCATAATTACTTTATGAGGAAACTAGTAATGTTCATGATGAATGGGACGTAGGGAGAATCATAGATATTCCCAAACGTAAAGAGTTAGCCTTACATACCTCAATTTGCCCCTTAGTGATACTACAATGATCCACACTACTAAGAACCTTCAATCTACAACAACAACATCCAATGGAACCCAATATTAGTAATAAATTCCATAACTTATGCCATTTAGGCATATTATCAAACACCTTGTAGGCATAGATATTTACACCTCATAACTATAGTGTTGGTTCATCCAACTATCACCATTAACCAACAATTCATTCCACCATCATTCCTAACAAATTTATAACTTCCAACAACATATGTATGACCATCCATTCACACCCAACCAACAAATCCTATCAAATAATCACCTTTAAATCCCTACCATGGTCATGCATTTAAATTGGGAATTTATGACTTCCAATCACCATACCATAAGTTGTAATACTTGATTCATACTCATAATTCCATAATAACACCATATATGTAAGTCTAAGGGTGTAGGATTACCTCTTGTAGACCAAATCTTGAAAGACAACTTTTCGGGTGTTCTTGAGATTTTGAAAAAATCCTATGAAACCCAATCAAAATCATGTTGTAACTAGTGATTGAGAAGTGAAATCACCATAACACACTTAAAAACTCACCTTAGGTGTGCAATTGGATGCCTTGGTCGAGTTGGGGGTGTAGAGGAAGCCCTAAGCTTGAGAAATGACTTAATTTCTCTTATTTCCGGTCTTTAACATATTTAAAACCTTTCAGACGCGCGAGCTCGCGAGCCTGTTTGCGTGCGGGAGGCAGAATACTCAGCAAAAACGTGCGACTTCGCACGCGACTTCGCGCTCCTGTTCGCGCTAGTGACACCTGCCCAGTAAAATGGTCATAACTTTCTGTATGCACCTCCAAATGACGAACGATTATTTACGTTCGAAACTAGACTCAAAGGGATTTAATTTGATAGGTTGTGCATCACACAACTCATTGTATCCAGGTAAATATGCTCGCCCAAAGTGAGGTCTTGTGCATACTCATTTGCAAATTTTCTGCTATAATGAAAATTTTCAACTTGGCTTGGACTTAAGCCTCTCCTTAGACCCCAAATCACCTATAATATGCCTCGTACACTTATTATCATAACCACTCAATTACCATCACGCTAATACTCGTTTAATGCATCCACAACCGATTCAAATTACGGGGTGTTACATTATCTCCCCCTTGGGATCATTCGTCCTCGAATGATGGTCCTGGCCGCAATTACAGCTATCTATGGTCATTAAATGGGTGTTATGGAGATATGAGAATACTGAAATATTATGAATACATGATTACTGACCTGTTGAGATACTGAATTGAATTGCATTGACTAAATATTGATCTGCCATGAATACATGAATACTGAACTAATATGGATATCTAAATATTGAACTGGCAAGAATATTTGAGAATTGAACTAACATCAATATCAAAGTACTAAGCTAGCATGAATATCTAAGTATTGGACTAACATGAGTAGCTGATTATTGAACGAACTTGAATATCTGAGTATTGAACTGACATAAGTATCTGAGTACTGAACTGACATGAGTTTTGAGTGCTGGAAACTTGAATGTTATAACGTTACACGTAAAATACTGGTTGTACCACCACTAATTCTGGTGGCAACTCCAACTCATAAGCTAATTGACCGATACTTTGCAAGATTCTATATGGCCCAATATAGTAGGGACTATGCTTTCCCTTCTTCTCAAATCTCATAATGCCTTTTATAGGCGAAACTTTAAAAAACACCCAATCATCAACTTGAAACTCTAGGTCTCTATGCTGCACGCTCGAGTAGGACATTTTGGTGGCTCTGAGTTTTCTTCAAATGCTCTTGAATCAACTTAACTTTCTCTATAGTCTGATAGACCAAATAAGGTCCTAATAACTCCACTTCTCCAACTTCGAACCAACCAATTGGTGATCTACACCTTCCCCCACACATAGCTTCGTACAGTGCCATCTTGATACTAGAATGGTAGGTTATTATCAGCAAGGCCAATAAGAGGTATGTGATCATCCCAATTACTTTTAACATCAAAGAAATATCCTCAATTGTTTGAACAATGCGCTTTGCCTAGCCATTTTTTTTTGAGGATGAAAAACATGTGCCTAATCATTTCTGAAAGAACTTCTAAAAGTTCATTTTAAATTGAGCACCACAGCCCCAAATGACAGACCACGGAGTCCCATGTAATTAGACGATTTCCTGAATGTATAACTTGGTATAATCTTCTGTTGAATCTGTAGTCTTTACTGGCAAGAAATGTGCTGACTTGGTAAGTCGATTTACAATCATCCAATCAAATCATGCTTTTAAAATGAGAAAGATAATCCCGTTTATAAATTTCATATTTACCATCTCCACACAAAATATGTGTATTCTGTGATAAAACACTAGGCTTTCTGCTGCTCGACTTTCACTTGCTGACAATTAAGACAATTGGCCGCAAATGTGCAACGTTCTTTTTCATGTAGTTCATCTAATCAATCTCCTTGGTCATGATGCATATTTGGGGGACCTGGATGGAAATAATACCAGGAATTATATGCTTCTAACATGATCTTCCCTTTTTAAGTCCATCTATGTACGGAACACACAATCTTGGTACCTCAAAGTACCATCATCTCCCCCTTATTCGAAAGCCATCATCTTATACTTTTGAATCTCCTCTTTCAGCTACAACAAGTAGGGATCGTCAAACTATTTCTCCTTCACTTCGCCTACTAAGGGGGGACAAGTCATATTCTAGACAACAACTCTGTCATCTTTTAGAGTCCGAAGTCGAACTCCTATCTTGGCTGGTGAACTTCTTTTACCAAAGTTCTCTTATCTACAGCAATCATGAGTTATACTTCCCACACTTTATCTCCTTAAGAACTTCCTGAAAACACTTATAGAATTGTTGTGAGCTAAGTCTTTAACCAGTACTCCGAAGACTAGAGTCTCGTGCAATGGCACTACCCCCGTGATACATAACTGGGCATGATTCTATAGCTTTCTGTGATCATTTTATCATCAATAACTAAACTAGGTGATCATTCTACTCACTTTGTTTTTCTTACACTTGCTAGACATAATCCGTGTGGTAATTATACAATTTTCCCTCATTACCGAATTGATTTTCTTTTTCATATCCCATGCTACTATTCGAGTTTCAGATCTCCAACTGGACTTATTGAAAATTTTCACACCACCCCTTAGACCACAGGTTTTATACTTGTGGATCCTTCTCATTTTGCTGGGATCCAAATAACTTTCCTTATTTTCTGCAATTCTTTGCACTCTACGACAATGCCGACTCATATTCCAACTTACTTCTGAGAAATCTTTCTTACTAGGAAAAATTAATTTATTCACTTAACATAAAGCTAATGTATTCACAACTATCATATACAATCTTAATAATTTAACTCTGCTCACACTGTCAATCCTGGAGAAACCACATTACGATAATTCCTAAAGGCTATTCTTCTATAGTTTGTGCCCTCACTGCTAGCTAATATTTTTTTCCCATTGCTACTGTACTTCGAGTTTAACTTAAACTCTTTGGGTTCTATCACACATTCGGTATTTCAAACTGTCATCCACTCACTAGAGTTAACCTGGCTAAGTGAATCAAATTGTACCCCTACTAGCTCTACTGAAAGTGGTAATTAACTGTATCAACTCAAAACTTACTTACTCTTCTTTTACTAACCACCTGATAGCATCATATTTTCTTCTCCTGTTTTGAATAACTAAAGTAAAGCATAAGGTTACTCCAAAATTCCCTCATCATCTGACCATATTTTTTTTGTCGCACACTATCATTCTTTTTGAACTATGTACATGGATCACACTTAGGGAAATTCATCTGTCTTAAACAAAATTAGAATGTGTAACCCCAAACTTTCTATATAATTTAAAATCATATCATGCTATAAACATCCAGGGTAATCATTTAGTCACGTAACCTAAGGGGGAATTGCCATATCTTTTATCTTACACCAATAACTGCTTCTTATAGTAACTTACTAACGTGGTACTTCTAGTTCTGATTTGAATAAATATGAACAACTTAAAATCATTCCCTGAAATTCACTATTGGCTGCTCTTAGTTCTCATTGCATACATCATATCTTCTAGTCATTTGCATGAGTTGTATGAAATCACATCTGACTCCTAGGTATTTTACCCTTAGGCTCTTTTCTATCAAAAACTATAGTGACCAATGTTGGGGTCTGACATCCAAACTATCATCATCCAACTTGTGGCTCCATTTTCAAGAATTAAAAGAAATTGTTATCTGAGGTAAAACGCATAGGAATACACTACTATGCACAAACTTATCCTTCAAAGTATACCATCATCTGATAAATCACTTCTTGCACCATCCGGTGAGTCTCAGTCTTAATCCAGACCTAAAGTATGCAAAGGTTTCGCTATAATCACTATTACTTACATTTTCTTTTAGCATCCATATGCATCACCGTATACTCACAAGTCTCCAAAAATTTCGATACACTGAAAATTGGATATTTGGTAAACATATAACTGAATACTGGAGTACTGAATAACCATAAACTTGCTAACTAAGAAATTACTAAAAGACTGTATAACTGGTAACTAAGGTATACTGATAACCATAAGACACGATAACTGCTTTTGTACTTTCAAATAAGGTTATGCTCTAATCTGTAACACTATCCATTGCATCCCATTTTTTTACATCCTCTAAAGTCTCGTATTTACCAACCTGTACCCCATAATTATACTTCAATGGGAAATTATCCTCTCTAGGAATTTAGATTTCTCCTACGCGTCGCTTGGGCATCCAATACATTTGAAATTTGATAGGAAGAAAAGGTTATCTATTGCTCTAAGATTCATGGCACGATCTAGAGAAGAAAGAAATGAGACAATCCTGGATGTCTTGGTAGTTAACCGTTTATATGAGTGGCCGACACACACATTTAAAGGAAACTCCACTAGACACGGCTTCATAGACTCCCTAGGACACTTGAACATAGGGCTCTGATACCAAGCTTTGTCACGTCCTGAACCTAGGCCTGGACGTAACACGGCACTCGGTGCTTGACTACATGTGACTGAGCGAACCAACTGGCTAGCTGAATCAACATGTGGTATCATAACATACTGAATGCGGAAGATAAACTAACACATGATGATATACCGAAAGTCTGGATGATATAAATCAAAATGCGAAAATACTAATACAATTATGAAACATATTTGTAACCAACATAGCTTAATATGAAAGCCTGTGACTTTGTCTAACTGTTACTCTAGTCTATGAAGCCTCTATTTGAGTACTGAAAACACTGACTGTATGTTAATACTGAAGACTGTAGCAATGATAATGCCCTGAAAGAACTAGGGATCACCAAATAGCTGGTACGAGAATCCTAGCGCTCTAAATCATCAACCTGTAAATCATTAACTGTATCGCGAGATGCAGGCCCCGGGCAAAAGGGACGTCAGTACATTTGAATTGTACTAGTATGTAAAATAGCTGAACAAAAGAACTGTCAACACTGAAACTGAAACAGAACTGCTAGCTGATAAACTGATAACTAAACAAGGAAGTTAGGATGTGAATACTCCCTCTTCTGAATGATGAACAACCTGTTTATCTGAACATTAAACTGCGGCCTCAGGCCCAATATGTATATATATATATATATGCACAACTGCGGCCTCGGGCCCAAGTATAACTATACATAACTGCGACCTCAGGTCCAAAATGCATAAAGCATAAACTGCAGCCTCAGGCCCAAATGCAGGTGTTCAACATTCAGGAATTTAAATCAGGAACTGAGAATCATACTGTAATATGTGATACTAAAATAATGAGCCATACCGACTTACATGATACTGGTATAGTGAATAGGATTAAACTGAGATGAGTATTCATAATAAGTTGATTTGTCATAGCTGAAACTCATAGAATATCGAATGATTATGAAACTATGTCATCTAGAGAATATAAGTTCTACTTCTATTCATGGAACCAAGGCATAATTACTTTCTGAGGAAACTAGTAATGTTCATGATGAATGGGACGTAGGGAGAATCATAGATATTCCCAAACGTAAAGAGTTAGCCTTACATACCTCAATTTGCCCCTTAGTGATACTACAATGATCCACACTACTAAGAACCTTCAATCTACAACAACAACATCCAATGGAACCCAATATTAGTAATAAATTCCATAACTTATGCCATTTAGGCATATTATCAAACACCTTGTAGGCATAGATATTTACACCTCATAACTATAGTGTTGGTTCATCCAACTATCACCATTAACCAACAATTCATTCCACCATCATTCCTAACAAATTTATAACTTCCAACAACATATGTATGACCATCCATTCACACCCAACCAACAAATCCTATCAAATAATCACCTTTAAATCCCTACCATGGTCATGCATTTAAATTGGGAATTTATGACTTCCAATCACCATACCATAAGTTGTAATACTTGATTCATACTCATAATTCCATAATAACACCATATATGTAAGTCTAAGGGTGTAGGATTACCTCTTGTAGACCAAATCTTGAAAGACAACTTTTGGGGTGTTCTTGAGATTTTGAAGAAATCCTATGAAACCCAATCAAAATCATGTTGTAACTAGTGATTGAGAAGTGAAATCACCATGATAACACACTTAAAAACTCACCTTAGGTGTGCAATTGGATGCCTTGGTCGAGTTGGGGGTGTAGAGGAAGCCCTAAGCTTGAGAAATCACTCAATTTCTCTTATTTCCGGTTTTTAAGATATTTAAAACCTTCTAGACGTGCGAGCTCGCACGCCTATTCACGCGCGGGAGGCAGAATACTCAGCAAAAATGCGCGACTTCGCGCTCCTATTCGCGCTAGTGACACCTGCCAAGTAAAATTGTCATAACTTTCTATATACACCTCCAAATGATGAACGGTTTGTTGCGTTAAAACTAGACTCAAAGGACTTTAAATTTATAGGTTATTCATCATACAACTCATTATATCTAGGTAGATATGCTCGCCCAAAGTGAGGTCTTGTGCATACTCATTTGCAAATTTTCTGCTATAATGAAAATTTTCAACTTGGCTTGGACATAAGCTTCTCCTTAGAACCCAAATCACCTATAATATGCCTCGTACACTTATTATCATAACCACTCAATTAGCATCACGCTAATACTCGTTTAATGCATCCACAACCGATTCAAATTACGGGGTGTTACAGGTATGGGTGTACATAATATCATCAAGCCACTAGGGGCATCCTATCATATGGTCTCGGCCACTGTGAGCACATCATCAGCATATACCAGCTGATCTGGTGGTGGTGCATATATAATGCCATAACGTTTTTCCATATCCCATATACATATATTTACATATATACGCGTATATAATGCCATCTGATCATGGGTCAATGCACATGACTGAAATACATGAAACAAATAGATAATAATCTCAATATTCCTTCCGGATAAACTTTTCAAACTGCTTAAAATTCTGAGTCCTATGAACAGAAGATAACAATAATTCTCATGGGGAATCAAGAATATAGACACCCCTACTATTTCTATGAATAGATTAATTTATGGAAACTGTATGTTTGCTCGTTTCTTCAGTATAATTTGGACCATGCCAAAAGAAAGAAGGAAAGGTCTTGACATACCTGTTCCTTGAGTTATTTGATTGAAGTGAAGCTTCTACATCCTTGAAATATGTTGGAACGAGAGAATGAAGCTTCTGCTTCTGAATTTGAACGAAACTTTGCTATGGATTTGAATGTTGGACAAAATGATTCTGTTTCTAATGTCTTTGGTTTGAAACCAAATACAGAATGTGGTTTCATGAATTGCTTACTAAGTCTCCTAAAAATGATCACAAGTCTTATTTGCTAAGACTTAAATGTAAGCCATGTCTTAGTCATATTCATAATTAGCCATCTAGAAACAGTGACTACTCAGTCATTTCCAATGTTGTGGATTCTTGCCATGTGGGATGGTGGTGGGATATTAATTTATTTTATCCACTTATTAGTTAATTGGGTAATGTCCTGTTACCCGGTAATTAGTCAATTACCCGCATAATTTGAAAATTACCACAAATTACTTAAAATTCTATTTATTTTTAAAATACTTCATATATACTTTATATATTATACTACCATGGTCACATGTTACCTTGCATGGTACTAGTTCATAATTAGCAGGTATTATCGCTTAACCCATATTTTATTCCAAATTGTCCACTTTCAACGAAACTCGTTTTCTTTAATCTGCGTACCTCCTTATCCTTCATAAAACTTATTTATCGCTGGTTATAAATAGTGTAAGTATGTCAACGTCAAGATTATCTCATCCCTGAGTCTACATCGGTTAACTAAAAATGAAATTTTAACGTACGAAAGCGCGAGATGTAACATCCTTCCCCCCTTAGAAACATTCATCCTCGAATGTTCAACTCCCCGTGATCTGTATAACTACGGTAAGGTCGTCTCTATATCAACACAACTACCAACTCTCCCCGTAAAAGCTTAATAACCCAATGACACACATGACCATAATTATGAATAACGACAATGGCCTCACATGATCAACATTAATAACCAACACAAGAATTTATACACGTACCTTATGATTATGACGTCTCAGTCGGATCCTTCTCTTAAGGAGGAAATAAGTAGAAATATCTAGACTTCATGTCTTCCTCGGCCTCCTAAGTCACATCTTCCACATTATTGTTTCTTTAAAGTACTTTCAGTGAAGCTACGTCTTTAGTTTTCGATCTCTGAATATGTCTGTCTAGTATAGCAATAGGACTTTCTTCATATGATGGCTACTCTGTGAACTGAATGTCGTCGACTAACACAATTTTGGAAGGATCTCTGATACATTTACGGATCATAGACACATGAAAGACTGGATGTACAGACTCCAAGTCCAAAGACAAGTCTAACTTTTATGCTAGGTGGATTGCTTTGCGTATGATCATCTATGGTCCCATGTACCGAGGACTAAGTTTTCCTTTCTTTTTGAACCTCATGACAACTTTCATTGGTGATACCTTTTTGGAATACCCAATTGTCCACTTGAAATTATGAGTCTCGACGTCAATTATCCGCATAAGCCTTCTGACGCCTTTGCGCTGCCAATAGCCTTTCCTATATAAGCTTAATTCTCTCGATTGCCTGTTGTACCAATTCTGGTCCTACTAACGTAGTTTCCCTAACATCAAACCACCCTATAGGCGACCTACACTTCCATCCATAAAGATCTTCGTATGTAGCCATCTGATTACTGGAATGGTAACTATTATTATATGCGAACTCAATAAGCGGTAGATGATCATCTCATCTACCATTAAAGTCTATTACACAAGCTCGTAACATATCCTCCAGTGTTTGAATAGTGTGATCAACCTGTCCATCTGTCTGGGGATGAAATGTTGTGCTAAGACTTACTTGAATCCCCAATCCCTTTTGGAAGGACCTCCAAAAGTTAGCTGTAAATTGAGCTCCACTATTCGAGATAATAGATAGAGGGACACCATGTAGTCGTACTATCTCCTTGATATAAAGCCTCGCAAAACCCTTTGAGGAATATGTAGTTCTAACGGGCAGAAAATGGGCTGACTTTGTAAGCCTATCCACAATCACCCATATTGGAATTTAACTTACACTAGTTACGAGGTAAACCTATGATGAAGTCCATATTGATTACTTCCCATTTCCAAGTCGGAATCTCCATAGCTTGCAATAACCCACCGAGTTTTTCATGCTCAATTTTAACCTGCTGATAGTTAGGACACTTAGCAACAAACTCTGCTACATCTTTTTTCATTCCGTCCGACCAATATACTTCCCTAATATCATGATACATCTTTATCGCTCCTAAATGGATAGAATAACGAGAATAGTGAGTTTCTCACATAACCTGCCGACTCAGCCCTGCAACATTAGGAACACATAATCTCCCTTGATATTTGAGGAACCCATCTTCTATATTTTCAAACGGTGTCTTCTCCTTCTGAAGAGTGGTATCCCTATAATGAACTAGCACAGGATCCTCGTACTGGCGTTCCTTTACTTGAGTTACTAAAGAGGATGTTACCGTATCTTGAAGAATAATTCCAATGTCACCTAAGTCCAGTAACCGAACTCCAAGACTAGCTAGCTAATGAATATCATGGGTTATTCACCTCATTTTGGTCATAAATACGACAGGCTACCCATAGATCTACTGTTGAGGGCATCAGCTACTACGTTCGCCTTCCCCGGATGGTATAAAATATCAACGTCATAGTCTTTAAGTAGCTCCAACCATCTATTTTGACGTAGATTCAATTCCTTTGCTTGAAGATGTACTGGAGACTCTTATGATCCATATAGATATCAACATGAATGCCATACAAGTAGTGCCTCCACATTTTTAGTGTATGAATCACCGCAACTAACTCTAAATCGTGGGTCAGGTCGTTCTTCTCATGGTTTCTTAGTTGTATAGAAGCATATGTCACAACCTTACCATGCTACATCAGCACACAACCCAATCCAATGCCTGAAGCATCACAATAGATAAAGTAACCATCGGTCCTTTCTGGAAGTGTTAGATTCAGTGCTGAAGTTAATCTGTCCTTTAAGGCATGGAAAACTCCATTCGCAAGCATCGGTCCACTGAAACCTAGTTACCTTTTGAGTTAACTTACATGGTTTTCCTGATCTTGTACAATTCGGGAAATTCCTCTCTTCAGAGGCCCAAACATCATCTTTTATCCGTCACAATTGCGCCCTTATCCCACTATCAGGGCAACATTTCATCTATTTTAAACGTTACTAGTCTTAGACTCCTTTGAGTTCATTCTGGCTATACTGAGCCTTCTATAACTTAGAGAAACCATCAACTCTCTTATGAACTTATTCCCAAGGACTTATCCATTCTTGTTACCTTTTTACTCATCTTTTCTTATCATTCCTCATGCCTTCCAAGAACCTTGCCGCTCTACCATACTTTAGCTTGCAACCTACACATATCTATTTATACTTATTCTCAACCTTTATTCAACCTGATTGCACCATAGATTTCCTTATGTTATTCTAGAACATCAAGCAAGAAACCACATACCACTTTGGTCAAAGGTGCTTAGAAGAGAGAAAAATTTCGTTACAAGTTTCTTGTAATAACCTGCCAAACGGAGAAGCTACGAACCTTCATCGGTGTTGTGGGTCTAGGAAAAGTTTTCACTACCTCAGTCTCTTGTGTATCCACTTGAGTGTCTTTACCCAAAATAATATGCCCAAGGAAAGCTATAGAGTTCAACTAGAATTCATATTTGGAAAATTTTGCATACAACTTCCCTTTTTGTGGAACTTTGAGCACAATACGCAGATGATCTACATGCTCAGCCTCTGAACGAGAATATACCAATATATCGTCAATAAATACAATTACGAACAGATCTAAAAAGGGGCCTGAACACATGGTTCATCAAATCCATGAATACTGTTGGGGCATTGGTCAGACCGAACGACATAATACAAAACTCTCAAAGTGCCCACATATAGTCTTGAATGTTGTCTTCGGAATATCTTCATCCTTAACCCTTACTTGATAGTACCCGGACCTCAAGTCTATCTTTGAGAAATACTTGGCACCATGCAACTGATCAAATAAATTATCAATTCTCAGGAGCGGGGACTTATTCTTGATCGTCACCTTATTCAGCTGCCTATAATCAATACACATTCATAAGGAACCATCTTTATTTCTTACAAACAAAATAGGTGCTCCCCACGGTGATGTACTAGGTCTGATAAAACCTTTTTTAAGCAAGTCCCTTAGTTGTTCCTTTAATTCTTACAACCCTTCAGGGGCCATTCTATAGGGGGAATATATATATTGGATGAGTATTTGGTAGTAGGTCAATGACAAACTCAATTTCTCGCTTTGGCAGAAGACCCGGAAGCTCATCAGGAAACTTATTATCTACAGGAAGGGACTGAATGGTTGGTAATTCTAATTCCACATCCCAAACCTGAACTAAGTGATAAATATAGTCCTTTATGATCATCTTCCTTGCCTTGAGATAGGAGATAAATTTACCTTTTGGCGATGCGGTATTACCTTTCCATTCTAAAATAGGCTCTCCTAGAAGCTAAAATCAAACCATCTTTGATCTACACTTGATGTTAACATAACAAAAGGTCAATCAATTTACACCTATTATAATATCAACTCCTACCGAACTGAACATCACGTATCTTATCCTTGTTTATTGTTAAATCTGTCACTGGCCATTTCGGGTCACATCCATATATATAAGTAACAATATTAAAACATAATTTGCATAAATAATTTACAAAAAGGTTTATATACATAGGGGTCGACTAGGCTGTAGACATGTCATACCCAAAACTATATACAGGATAATGTTTGCAAAACCTCTAAGTAGGCATAACCATAATATATAAAAGTCGGGACGGGGCTCCCTACGTCCTCATAAAACAACCTAACAAATTTAGAACCCTGACTTGGTAATATTCCAAGAAGAGGTGGAACTCATCAACCAAAAACTAACACTTGGAGGAAGTCTATTGTAGAGGGTCCTTGCCTCATCCTATATTAGAACCTCGATTGGACACACTTCAAAGCGGAATCTTCATGTTCTTATTAGTTACCTTCCTCCTCTTGGCCCGGCTACTATCTTCTTCCTCTGCGTATCCCATAACATACACTGATTAAACTTGATTGACGGACTCCCAAGACTGTGGACTATCTGGAACCTCAGAAGAGCTGGTGTCCTCAAATACCTTGACATAGTTTTGAGCCAGAGGGAATCCCGGCTGTACCAATCCATGCACTACTCCACTCATACCCTAATCAACAGGCTATGAAACTAAGGGCCTTGGTGAGTTCGGAACTCCTCTCACCCCATCTACTTCCGGAGTGGTCAAAACAGCTTGAATGGATGACTCATATGGATCCTCAGGTGGATCCTCCTCAATATAACCCAAGATCTTCGATGGGTCTGATTCCATAGTATAACTTATCTCTCGTTCTAACACCTTTGTATACTTCTGACCCATGCTAGCGGTTGTAGTCTTCGGAGGCATCGCTGAAAACGTAACACATCGTTAGGAACATGAATGATTATATCGCACGATCTAAGATAAGAAAAGAGGATAATATCCTATATGTCTCGTAGCCTCCTATCTATATATGTGTGGTGCACAACACACCCATAAACAAGACTCTATTATACACAACCCTAGGACAGAACTGCTCTGATACCACTTTTGTCACGACCCAAATCGATGGGTCGCGAAAGGTGCTTGAGTCCTACCTATCAAACACCCCTAAGCATGCATCTAGGATATGAACCTGTATAACATCTCTTGAATTACGTAGGTAACATACATGAAGGAAACCTGCCAACAAGGCATGTGTACGTATACATATAGAATACAGTGGGCGAGCCAACAAGGCTGCAATAGATAACTATACATCCAATAACTAAAAGACAACAAGGCCACACACAACTCAACTAGACATACTGTCTACAAACCTCTAATGGAAACATAGCTGTACAAAGACGGGACAGAGCCAAAATCAAAGTAGCTCCAGATCAAGTGGAGCATGCCAAGTCTCGCTGATCAGGGATCCTAAGGTGGGGGACCGTCACCTTGCCTACCTGCACCTGCATGCATGAAACACAAGCCCCCTTAAATAGGGTGTTAGTACGAAAAATGAACTGAGTATGTAAGGTATGAAAATTAGTACGTAAAAGACATCGATAAAACATAGAATACAAAAACAAATCTTTAAATCTGAATAAATTTGTAAATTCCGAAACGTTTATAATGCCATGAATGTGCGTATAAATGTTGTGCCATGCATATGTATGGGTGTACATAATATCATCAAGCCACTGAGGGCATACCATCATATCGTCTTGGCCACTGTGGGCACATCATCAACATATACTAGTTGATCAGGTGGTGGTGCGTATATAACACCATAACCTTTTCCTATATCCCATATACGTATATATACATATATACGCGTATATAATGCCATATGGTCATGGGTCAATGCTCATGAGTGAAGTGCATGAAAAAAATACGTAATAATCTCAATATTCCTTCCGGATATACTCTTCCAACTACGTATTATTCTGAGACCTATGAACATAAGATAACAACAATTCTCATTGGGAATCAAGAATATAGACACCCCTACTATTTCTATGAATAGAGTAATTTATGAAAACTGTGTGTTTTCTCGTTTCTTTAGTATAATTTGGACCATGCCAAAAGAAACAAGGGAGGGCCTTAACATACCTGTTCCTTGAATTATTTGATCAAAGTGAAGCTTCTACTTCCGTGAAATATGTTGGAACGAGAGAATACAGCTTCTGCTTTTGAATTTGAACGAATCATTGCTACGAATTTGAATGTTGGACAAAATGATTTTGTTTCTAATGTCTTTGGTTTGAAACCAAATACAGAATGTGGTTTCATGAATTGCTTACTAAGTCTCCTAAAAATTATCACAAGTCTTATTTTCTAAGACTTAAATGTAAGTCATGTCTTAGTCATATTCATAATTAGCCGTCTGGCAACAGTGACTACTTAGTCGTTTCCAATTTTGTGGCTTATTGACACGTGGTGTGGAGGTAGGATATTAATTTTTTTATCCACTTGTTAGTTAACTGGTTAATGTCCTGTTACCCGGTAATTAATCAATTACCCGCACAATTTAAAAATTACCACAAATTACTTAAAATTCTATTTATTTTTAAATTACTTCATATATACTTTATATATTATACTATCGTGGTCATATGGTACCTTGCATGGTACTAGTTCATAATTTTCGGGTATTATCGATCGACCCATATATTATTCCAGATTGTCCACTTTCAATGAAACTCTTTTTCTTTAATCCCCATACCCCTTTATCCTTCATAGCACTTATTTATCGCTTGTTATAAATAGCGTAAGTACATTAACATCAAGATGATATCATCCCCGAGTCTACGTCGGTTAACTAAAAATGAAATTTTAATCTACGAAAATGCGAGATGTAACAATTCCATTCCAGTGGTGACTACTTATTCTTCAGAGCAGCTAGCTTAGGTTTATATTTGCAAGATTGTCAGGCTTCATGGCATGCTGGTATCTATCATCTCTGATCGAGGTACATAGTTTACATCGTGGTTCTGGAGGGCCATTCAGCATGAGTTAGGCACGCGGGTGGATTTGAGTACAACATTTACTCTCAGACAGACAGACAGACCGAACACACTATTCAGATATTAGAGGATATGCTTCGTGCATGTGTGATGGAGTTTGGGGGTTCTTGGGATTAGTTCTTTCCACTTGCAGAGTTTGCCTACAATAACAGCTACCAGTCGAGCATTCAGATGGCCCTGTATGAGGCTTTGTATGGTAGATGGTATCGGTCTTCGATGGGTTGGTTTGACCTGGATGAGGCTAGGCTATTAGGTACAAACTTGGTTTAGGATTCTTTGGAAAAGGTTAAATTAACTCAGAATCGATTCCGTACAGCCCAATCCAGATAGATGAGTTCTGCGGATCGGAACGTTAGTGACATTCATTGTTGGGGAGCGTGTCTTGCTCCGGGATTCACCCATGAAGGGTGTTATGAGGCTCGTAAGGAATGGAAAGTTGATCCCTAAGTATATCTGACTTTTTGAGATTCTTGAGAGGATTGGAGAAGTGGTCTACAGACTTGCACTTCCACCTAGTCTAGCTGCAGTTCATCTAGTGTTCCATGTTTCTATTATTCAGAAGTATCATGGTGATCCGTCTCATGTGTTAGACTTCAGGTCAGTCCAGTTGGACAAGGATTTGTCTTATGTTGAGGAGTCGGTGGCCATTTTGGACAAGCAAGTTCAAAAGTTGAGGTCGAAGAATATTGCTTCAGTAAAGGTTCAGTGGAGGGTCATCCAGTCAAGGAGGCAACTTGGGAGACCGAGCATAATATGCGTAGCTGTTATCCTAATCTTTTCACCACATTAGGTATGTCTCTACACTCGTTCTAAGACGAACATTGGTTTTAAAAGGGCGAGGATGTAACGACCCGGTCGGTCGTTTTGAGTGTATTAGCCATGAACCCCTATTTATTTCCTTCTCTGTGTTATAATACGGTTATGTGGTTAGGAGTTTTGGTTTTGGTTTTGGGTGAATTTCGGAGTGTAATGGGACACATAGTCCCTAAATTGAAAGTTTAAGTCGTAGGAGTTGACCATTGTTTGACTTGTGTGAAGACAACTCCGGAATGCTGTTTTGACAATCCAATAGCTATGTATGGTGATTTTGATCTTGGGAGCGTGTTTGAACATTGATTTGGAGGTCCTTAGGCCGTTTCAGCATTAATTGGCGAAAGTTAGAAAGTTGGAAGATTTTGGAAAGTTTGATCGGGAGTGGAATTTTTGATATCGATGTTGGACCCCTATTTCGGATGTTTGAATAGGTCTGTAATGTCATTCAAAACTTTTGTGCAAAATTTGGGGTTAATTGGATTTTTTTTTGCATGAATCTGCGTTGGTTTCAAAATTCGGAAGTTCATAGGTTATTAGGCTTGAGTTTATGCGCGATTCATGATTTTAATGGTGTTTTATGTTATTAGACGCTTCTAGCATGTTCATAGGGTTTTTTAGTACTTGTTGGTATGCTTGGTTGAGGTCCCACGGGCCTCTGAGGTGATTCAGACCATGTTCGGCGCATTTTTGATAACTGAACAATAGTTGAAGTTGCTGGTTTTTCTTAGGTCTGGTTTCTTTCAACGCGATCACAAGGTTTGGCACGCGACCGAAGAGGGATTTTTAGTGAACTGGTGATTTTACTCTACGCGTTTGTATATACAGAGACACGATCGCGGAAGGTTGGTTGCCAATGCATCGCAAATGCGTGGTGGGGGTCACGTTCGCGTAGAGGAGTTTGGGGCCGCTGGTCCATGGTCTTGTTCACTGCGATCGCATAGCTTCGATAAAGGAGTACTCCACGATCGCATGGAGCAAATCGCCTTCGAGTATAAGTTTTTTGAGCTGTTGGTAATTTTATTCTTCGTGATCGCGAAGAAATTTCTGCGATCACATAGAGTAAATAACTTGGAAGCAGACTTAAGTTTCATAATCGAGGGTTTATTTCATAATTCAAAATTTAGACTTAGAGAGGTCGGTTTGAGGCGAAATGTTTAGGGATTTTCCGAAGGATTGTTGAAGTAAGAGTTTTTAAGTCATTTTTTTTATTTATTAAATTCCGCTAATCTATCATTGATTTTATCATGTAATTAGTGATTTGGATAAAAAAATTGGGGAAAAAGTGTAGAAGTTTTTAGACTAAATTTTTGAGTTTTGACAGGCGAAATGAGGTTGGATTTGAATAATTCTTGTATGGTTGGACTCGACATCAAATGAGTGTTCGGATTTTATAATTTTTGTTGGGTTCTGAGATGCAGGCCCGGGTTTTGGGGCGATATTTCAATTCTTGGTTAAGATCATAATTTCATTATTTAAATTAGTTTCCTATAGTTATATTTTTAGTATGAAATATTTTTGGTTAGATTCGAACCGTTCAGAGTTAGAAAATCGAGGGAAAGGCCTTCTATTTGATTGATTTAGTATGGTTTGAGGTAAGTGATCTAATCTTGTGTGGAGGAAATTCCCCTTATGATTTGGTATTGTGGTTATAATTATGATATGTGAAATCCGTGTACACAAGGTGACGAGTGAGTACATGGGCTAAATGTGAAATTCCCCAATTTTAGCTATGTAGTTTACTTTCATGATTTAACTGAGTTGCTTTAACATTTTGTAGTCACCGTACCTAGTCAAATTTCACATGTCTACTTGTCTTATCTTTATTTGTAACTTGCACTACATGTTTAGTTGAAGTACTTATTTTTCTTAAATTCCGTATTCATTATTTAACTATGGGATTCTTTACTTGAACTTTGCTATACTTGAAATACCTTGTTGTTGAGTTAGGTGTTGAATTGCAAAGGCCATGGTTTCTGTTGAGTCAAAGTGTAAGTTCTTGTGTTTTGGAATTTGTGTTATTGTTGAGATGATTGTTTAGGTTGTTTGCACGAGGTTTCTGCCGTGCTATTTTTACTATTTGCATGAGGTTTCTATCGTGTAGTTGTGATTATTGAAATACATGTGGTGGTATAAGGTCTGGGTGTTGAATTGCATGCGGTGAGATAAGGTAGGCTTGATACGCGTGGCTAATAGGGGAACTACTCGAGGCCATGCTGTAACAACCCAACTGATCATTTTGCTTTCTAGAACATCGTTCCTCTAAATGAGACTTCCCATACTTGCATTTACTAATTTATGACTTGCGGGAATGGTTGGTTTGGGTTTTGGAAGAGTTTGGGTTGAAATCGAAACACTTGGTTCCTTAAGGTTGGCTTAAAAAGCCAAGATTGACTTCGGTCAACATTTTGAGTAAACAACATAGGAATTAGGATTTTACGGTTCTAATAGATTCGTATAATGATTTTGGACTTGGGCGTATATTTGGATCGGGGTTTGGATGACCCGGAAGCGTTTTGGCGCCTAATAGTGAAAATGGGTTCTTGAAGGTTTTAGAAGTGTTTACCATGAAAATGGTAATTATAATTAAATTTGATTTTGTCGTTCTAAAAATATGTGATCTATTTTATGCTAGTTATTAGGAAATGGATGCTAAGTAAAAGATTAGAAGTCAAGATTATAGCTTGAAAACGATGTGATAGTCAAACCAAACGGCTAGAGATCTGGGCCTCGAGCTTGCATGTATGGGGCCTCTAGGTCGAGTCTGGTGGCCGTCTTAGGGCAATCGAGGGAGGATTAACAGTTATGCGAGCTACAATGATGGCTCTTTATGATCAATGATAAGTAATAAATGATGAACAATAAATAGAACGCAATGAATATAAGCAATAAATGGAAGTAATGAGATCAAAGGAATATGTTAGAGGGCAGAGAGAATGTTCTTGTATGTCTAGTATTGAATATTAGATCTCCCTACAAAATGACAAGGATCCCCTTTATATATGAGGGAGAACCCCAACATAGTGCAAATGCATTTATTACAAAGTAAGATAGCTAGCACATCTACCTAGTAATCTAGTGCAGACTGGTACTATTGCTTTATGTGACGCCAGTTCGGACCACGTGCCTAGGGAACTTCCCACTTACCCCCGATAGCCACTGACTCATGTTGCGTCGAGGTCGAGTGTGAAGAGCCTTCGAGGTCAAATCCTCTAGCTGCATCCTTGGATCTTCGGGGCCTTTTTGAGGCTAAGAGAGAGGCACAATGATTATTAAATTGGTCGTCCTGATTTCGCTTGTATACAGATAGTCCCCGAGTTTCTAAGAATGAAATGATAAGAAACGACCTTGAATCCATACCCTTCTGGTACTTCTGTAACGACGACAGTCACATCTTGCCAAATGATTGACACGATAAAATAAGGTACCAAAAGGTCGCGTACATACAACCCTTAAAAGCCTTCGTACTGATTACAGTGGCTGGCTATCCTTTGGCCTCCTTTAATGTGCGTGTTGGGCCTCTATAAATACCTCTTCTCTCGTTCTTTATTGTTCACTGCACCACCAAGCCCTCAAGAAAATTCCTTCTACCTTCACTTTTGTTCTTTCTTTGAAAAGCAATTTCCTTTTCTCCTCTGAAATCTTTTAAGAATGGCGAAAACTTCTGCCTCGGCTTCTCAGGAGAATGCAACCTCCTCCTCTTTGCTTTCATCTACAGGCAAAGTAGCAACGCCTCCTCGTATTGGGGAATGCATTCAAGGATTTTTTGCAATGGCTTCCAATTTTAAGGTCGAGAAACCTTCTTTGAAGCCGTGGTGTCGTGAGCCTGTGTCTCAATATATTAGCTTAATAACAGACATCGAAAGGGTGAGGACTGATTGCCACTGGGGGGATGCAGTGCTTGTGGAGGTCCCTTCTTGGGAGGACGATATAACGACATACAAAGCCGATTTTCTTAGTGTGTATACTTACCCATTTACCTTTGGGCCGGTGGGGCCATCCTTGCCTCCGATAGACCCCATGATTCTCGACTTCTGCCAACGGTATCGATTGACCCTCAGCCAAATTCACCCTTCATTCTGGTGCATTATATACATGATTAGGTATTATATGAACATGATTAGGGAGATGCCCTTTACCCTCGATCACCTGGTTAGGATATACAACCCTTGTCTCTTCCATAAGGGCCTGATAAAGCTCTACTGCCGAGCTTTGAGGGCCCATTTTGCTTATATCAACGAAGTTGGGAACGGAGGGTGGATGAGCTTTTTTGTCCGAGTTAAAACTTCGGACCTGATCCCGATGGAAAGAATGTCGTTCCCTGAAAGGTGGAACATGGAATGTAAGTAGATACGTTATCTAGCATCTCATTGCTTCTTTTTAGGTACATCATTCCACTCGCTAATTTCTTCTGCTGATGCAGCCATAACAGTTTACCCTACCGTGGTTATGGACCTCTCGGGCTAGGTCGGCCGGCTGGACTCAATTTGCCTATACGCTGAGCGAGTGTGGTGCGACGTGTCCCAAGCTCGATGAGAAGCCAAGGATCATGGTGAGCCTTTACTCCTACTGCAGTCGTACCTTTTAATCAGTATTGCTACTGTTAGTGTCCTTACTCCCTGTGCTTACCTCTTGCACTCGTGTAGGTCCCCTTGATGAAGGAAACATCGCCCGGTGAAGAGGATACTTCGAGACCTGATGAAGGGAAGAAAAGACAAAGGGAATTGTCGAATAAGCCTTCGGAATCCAAGAAGACCAAGGTGGAAGAAATTAAGGCCAACCCAACATCCTTAAATCCAGAAACAACCGGAAATCCCCAAGCTGAAGGCGAGGGGGAAAATACATTCTTGATAGCGTCCAAGGGAGAGGAAAACCCGGTTGACCCTTACGTCATAGAGATGGTCGCTCTCGAGCTGGATCTCGGTGTCGTCGTGGTCCAACTTTGGGTTGGAGAGGCCACTGAGGAAGTATTGGGTGTTCTCCCCAAGCCGGCTGATAGCCTTAATATCCTTCGAGCTGAGACGTATTTCGTAGGCGGTTCAGAGGAACCTAGTTTTGAAGTCCCGTAGGGACAAGAGATGTCCCCGATTGACCCTGTTAGTGTTGTTGTCGTGAGTGATTCCCCTCAATGAACGACCTTACCTCCTAAGAGAACAAAAGATTCCCATAATGAAGATCCTTCCGATGTAGAGGTGCCCATCGGAGGCAGAGATGTGTTTAAAAGGCTGTTAGCCGCTCCCGAGTGAATTCCTGAGCTTGATGCTTCACTCGTATTCAGCAAGATAAACAAGCTTTGTGAGCAGGTAGTTTTTGTAAATCCTGCATGTCGTCCTGATCATTGTATTTCTAACTTGTCTTTTTAATGGCTTCAGATCAATGCCTTTATAATCAAACCATTGTCCGGTTTCAGGCTGAGGTGACCCATCATGAGCGTGAGAAGACTCATCTTGTTGAACAGGTTACCTAGTTTCCGTTTGCTATTATCTGAATGTTTGCCAGATCCTAGCATTTTGACATCTTTGATCTAATTCGTACATGTTTACCGTGAAATTGGTAACAACAATTAAATTTATAAATGGGAGTCTAAAAATACGTGATCTATTTTTATGTTAGTTGTTAGTGCCATTGACGCTAAAAGTATGAATTTTAATGGGGGGATACAAGCTAAAACGGGGCAGTAATCAAACTAGGAGACTTGCTGCCCAAGCTTCGGACTAGTCGATGGGGGAGCCACGGGATCGATATCCGGCTCGATCTCGAGGTACCAGGGGTGTTCGGGAATGGGATAATAGTTAAGGTATGATCAAACAAGGCTTTTTATTGCCAATATCAAGCAATAAATGAAGAACAATTATGAACCTAATAAATGCTAAGAGTGGCCTCGAGCTAGTAAGAACGAGAAAGTTAGAGAGAAGAATGAGAGAGAGATATTATTGATCTTTTGGAGAGTAGTTGGAGCAACATCAGCCTTTATCAAAGTAGGGTGGGTTCCCCTTATATACGAGGGTAATCCACTTGTAGTACAACATACATTAATTGTAATGTATGGAGATGGGACAGCTAGACGTGATGCTTCGACATAGGCCGTGGATAGGCCGGCTCTGTCAGACTGAGCCGCGTGCCTTGGGAGTTCCCCCCCTTTTTCTCTAGCCTCGGTCTTTGTCTTCTTTGAGTCGGGCCTCAGCGATCCTCGGGGGAGGGGATTCGGTCGCAACTCCATGTCCTTGGGGTCTCGAGGTATTCTTTCGAAGTGGCTTGATAGCGCGAAATTATGTCCTCTTATTTCACCACATACAAATAGTCTCTGTGTTTCCTAGAATGAAGCGATGGGAAATGATTTTTACACCTAACTGCACGAGCTTCTCACGGTGATGTCATACCAATGAGGGTGCGGTGCGTCTGCCGACCAATCTTCTAAAGCCTCGATGACCGTGTCATTACCCCTATAAATGGGGGTGTTTTGGTGTTGTTTTTCTATCCAAGTACCTTCCTTAGCTCATTTGCCCATTTCTCCTTATCATCTTCCTCTATCCTTGAACATCATGTTTGGGCCTCAAGGCCATTTCGCAGAGCTCCCGTAGTTGTGTTGTGGCCTCTTGCTGGAGCTTCCCTTTGTCGAGAACGACCATGCCATCCTGTTGCTATTGTGGTTGCTATTACGTCTGATATTGCTGTTGTCATTGGCCCGAGATGATGACATACGGGGGTCAACTTTCCTTGCTCGCAAAAAGCTCTTTGGATTATATACACTGCTTACCTTCATACCCCGGCTCGGCGTGGTGCTCTGCCGCAAGTTGGTAGCTTGCACAACTAGATGTTCTAAGAAGTGGACTCTAAGTAGCCGTGCAAGCGAGACCGAGGCTCGCTCGGTCCGCTATCTCTCCGAAGTTCTCTTGGCCAGCGAAGGTCCTCGACCTTCGGAGATCTATGGCATTTTTTCATCCCTCCATGCTTCTTGCCCTATCCTTTGGGGATATCAGTGTGGAAGGCCGGGATAAGGCTTCTGGGGATATGTGTCCGGAGGCGCCCATTGCAGGAGGCAGACCATCAAAGGTAGACCAGTCTCTAGGCTTTTACCACTACTGTGCACCCTTTTCTTTCTTCCTTTATGCGTAAGAACGCCTTGCGGGCTTTTGTAATAGTATGTAGGACCCTTTGAGGGTTGTTGTACATGAATATATATATGAATATAAAAATACTTCCTTGATTTCTGCTCTTGATATTTGCCTTATCACTGTATGTTCTTGTGTGCTTCGAGTCTTTTGAATGTTTTCCTTTGTTGTTGACCGCTGATATCTAACTCCGATGCGAGCATTCTTTCTGATCTTCTATCGATTGGCATGGCTTGTTTTCGAGCACATTATCGTACCTTAGATCAAATGTGGATTGGTCAGATGGGTTCGAGCTGCCGGGCCCTTCGAGTTGCATGGAGATAGTACGCTGGGTTTTGAAATTTTTGAGAGCGGTATCCTGAGCGATGGTCAGCTTCGAGTACCTGGGAGTCTACTTTGAATTTGATGTAGATAGCCTTTTAAAGCGTAATGGATAGACTTCCGTTGAGGGATTGCCTATATTTAGACTATGCCTTGAGTCCTCCTAGATCCTTCATGATCGGAACTTTGGGTGCTTACTTTTCTCTTATATTAAGGAAAACCACGAGATCGGGTACCGCCTCGAGTTCTATGATGGCGTTGAAGGCTTTCCGAAGCCTGACATCTTTTTTGGCGGAGATCCTCGAGGTTGGGCACTACCTCGAGACCGGAGATGACATAGTTGACTCCTTGAAGGCTAACTTCTTGTTAATTGATGTCTCTATGGTCGGGTACCACCCCAGGATTTGCACCGAGACCGTTGGCCTTCCGGAGCTTACTCCGGATAGGCGAATCGTTGTTGTTTCCCACATATATGTGGGGCGGCTTCTTCTTCTTTGAAAGATCTCATTATTTTAGATAGCTATCCTTCCGCCTTGGCATAAGGTCCTTCGATTTTCAGGTGCAAAAAGAGATGGCGCACGTCCCTGCTTTAGTCTGTCAATTCTACCAAAACCATGGCAGCTACTTCGGGGCCGACCCGGCAAGGAGGGGAGGGTTTCACTCCTAGTGTTCAGGATACGCAGGAGTGCACTCTAAAGACTATGTATTCGATAAGAGAGGAATATCTGGAGATGGTGAGGAGATACTAGGGATGGGGCGAAGGGATAGTGTTGTAGGTGCTTACCGCAGATAATAGTATTACGGACTCTGCTGATGGATTCTTGAACGTATAATTGTACCCTTAAGCATTAGGCCCCCTTGATAGGGTCGTGCTTGACTTCTGCCTAAAGTACCATGTTACTTTGGTGTAGATACATCCGTCATTTGGGCTTGAATTCATGCTTAGCCACCTCGTTAGGCTGTACCGGCCCTTTCGTTATCTAGGCCTGATAACCTTGCGGTGTCGTTCATCTACAACCTTTGCTGTTGATGATGATGAAGATGAGCATTATCCCCGGGGAGCTCATGCCATTTCCTAAGGGATGGAATTATGCGCGTAATTTGGGTGCCTCGTGCTTTCTTAGATTTTCTTATAGCAGAAACCTGCCGAGTAATTGTGTTTTCTCCTCTCCTACAACAACTTCATGGACGCCAGGCGAAGTACCCGATCTGCCCAGCTGGGTCCGGAGGTTGGCAACCCATTCAACTTGCGAGGAGTGTAGGTGGCGAGCTGTGTCCCGTGCTAGATGGGAAGCGAAATATCAAGGTATGCGCGTATGCTGCTTTCACCTTGGTCTTCGTATATGACATTTTCCTCTTTCTTTTGTACCGGCTTTGGCGTTGCAGGTATCGGGCGGTTCCTTGGGGCGAGGTTGTGCTCCTCTGGAGAAGCGAAGGAGTCATCAGTCTCCGAGCAGAGGGACAATGGCAATAAACGGGATTTGCACCTGCAGTGCAGTTGAGCTTTTAATGGGGCTAAACGGGCCCGTGTCTTCGAGGAAAGGACATTGCCCGAGCCTGCTATTCCCGGAGTGTTTGGTTCCAGAACGGTAGTTCCTCCGAGTGAATATGCTTCGCCCGAGGTTGTTTCTTCCGGGGCCAAAGGGGCAGGACCAACAAGAGTGTGCTCCGCCTTCGAGGAAGTCCGCCGGCTTCATTTCATGGTGAGTTTCGGCGCAATCCTTCTGTTTTTTGCATCTTCCTTTATTTATCGAGTTTTTCTTTTGCAGGCCTTTGATAGGCTCAGGTCTGAGTTACTCCGTCATGGGGCTATGATTTAGAAAGCCCTGGATCTGGTCGAGTCCCTTAGGCTCCTTAGCGAGGAGAAGGAGGCTGAGTTGATGCATTGGCGATATGAGATATATCAGAGCTCGAATTACGAGAGTTATTTGATGGAACAGGTAACCTTTTGTAGTACGTGTTTCGCTCTTTTGACCCTTAAGGTTAATCATTTTTCCTATTTCGTTGCAGATCCCGGAGAGAGGTACTTGAAGAGATCGGCGCTAAAAGCTTCGTTCTCTCAGAGGAGTTGGCTCAAGCAAGGATGGACGAGCATGATGCTCGGTCACTTCTTGCTGACGTTATAGAGAGTAAATATGGGCCTGATAGGCTGTATCCTTCTAGAGCGGAGCGTAGATTTTTCCGATTTTCCATTTTGTATTTGACATTCACAGAGCATGTTTGTAGATAGAGGGCGCACTGTTTGCGTATGTAAATAAGAGAAAACTTGAAGCTTTACCTCTTTTGAATCTCTTTCTACATTAATTTCGACCAGGCGGGCTGATTTCGGTGTCTGGCGTGAGCCCTGTGGATCCGGAGCTCACTAGACAGGCCCGAAGGCTCTTAAGTGCAATTTTTAACGCAAGTAGGCGTTAGGGCCTTTGTGCCTTGCGCCGTTATTTAGGTCTAGTCTCCGAGATAAGCTTTGACTCGAGCTTACCTGACCTTCAATCTCCTGCGCCTGCACAGGCGGATGATGATGGTTCTTATTCGTTGCCCTTGAGCATTTGTATTTTAACTATTTTTGGTTCAGTCTCCGAGTCGTGTTGCGACTCGAGCTTTAATTGACCCTCATGTTTTTTCTGTGCCTGCATGGATGGATGACGATGGCTCTTAAGCCTTGGGTCATAGGGACATTTTAAGTGTGTAGACCTGAGGCTTATTTGGCTAGTGACAATGGCACTTACGCTGTACCCTTAGGCATGTGTAGTTAACTATTTTGGATCTGGTCTCTGAATTGGGCTACGACTCGAGCTCATTTTAATCCTCAACTTTTCAATTTTCGAGCTGGCAATAGTTGCTCTTACGCTGTTTGGTCATTACGGCCTTTTAGTATGCGGACCATAAGCTCGTTTGGCTGGCGACAATGCCTCTTATTCTTTTTATCCATGGGCATATTATTGGATTTGTTTTCCTCTCGTTAAGGTCTTTTTGAAATAATTTTTCCTGACCCGTCGTCGGTTCGGGAAGAACCTCGATTTCAAGTCGTTAGCGCCGATGTTCGACTACCTTGGAAGGGTTTTAACTCGTAGGCTGTGTAGCTCAAAGCCTTGTGATTTGGAGCTGGCATGGTCGAAGCTCGTTTTCCTGTTGAGGAAAGCCTATTTTAACCGGTTCATTTCAAAGTAATGGCCTGCAATTTTGTTAGCAACGGTCGGGCGTCCCCGAGTCGCATTAATTTGGCGGGAGCAGCCATTTTGATCGTAGTAATATGTGTTTAGCCGGAGCCATTTTTGATCCCGAGTGATAGTTTAGGCATCTACACCGAGGGTATGCCCTTTCGGGATTCTTACAAATGCGACGTATAGCCTAAGCTTCGGGATTGAGTTTTATGCCTGTAGTAAAGTCTTACAAAATTTTCATGCATGTTGAGGTCTTACAGTTTGTCATGCCTGTTGAGGTCTTACAGTTTTTGTTGCTATGTAAAATAGATCTGGTTATACCGAGTTTGCCCGCTCAGGGTCTTGCGGCCTCGGTTTTTCCAGTGTACGGCGATTGACGACAGACTCCAAGTCATCGAATTTTCTTAGGCTAGAGGGTCGTTATTTTGTGATCTCGGAGTTGCCTTGTTTGGGCCTTATGAGCCCGGAATTCTAACCCTGGGGTTGTGCGGGTGCCAAATTGTTGACGCTAAGTCTCCGAGTATTTCGGGACGTATTTTGTGGAGGTACCTCTATCGTGAGCATGCTGAAACTTCCTTTTTTGGAGCACGAGATGCTAAAAGATATTCTTTTATTGCTTGGTGTAAAAACATGTTGTTTCGTTGTTGTGAGCTCGGCCTGTGCTGGCGCGGCTCCTTGGACCGTTTGGTCCGGTACGTGATTCCATATTGAAACTCAGTCTGCTATTCCTCGGCCCTTCCGAGCGGACGACTCTTTCAAAGTGGGGGGGGGGGTGCCTTTCATTGTTTGATTGCAAAAGAAGTCCTGCGATCTTGTCGGTTCCTCCTTAGGGGGTACGTTACTTTGCTGAGGAACTTACCGGCGAGACCCTCTTCGGGGCAGTAGTCCAGCCGAGGGGAAAGAGTGCGATGGGCTCCGTCGAGGCCTTGGGATCATCGGGTAGAGTTAGCACTTTCGAACCCCTGGCTGGGTATCTGTATACATGTAGGTGAAAAATAACGATGGAAGGAGGTAGTATTTCTTTAACGCGGGAAGTGCAGGCGATGTTCCGAGGTTTGATATGCTTCTTCTGTTTCGGGGTGAGGACTCTAGTACAGCCCTCCGCCGTGTCTAACCAGGCCTGGTCAAAGATGTGGTTCGCTTAGCCTTTGGCTCTTTCGAGAGCGAAGATACTGGTGCCGGCAATGCGTTATGTGATGTGGACTTTCCCCTTGCTGCGTGTCGTTCCCCGTAGATGGTTTCAATCTCGTCCTTCGTTGAAGGTTTCATTTTTTGGCGAAAAAGGGGAAAGTATTGTTTTCATGCAGCGTGTCTACGGCCGTCTGAATAAGGTGTCCGCGCCTTCCACCTCCTTTGATGATATGTAACTCGGCGTACTGGTTTACCAGTCATGTTGTACTGAGAGAATGGTTTTTCTCCTTGACGTAGCGATCGCCATTTGGAATTTGCCAAGTATTCTAGAGGTGGTCATTGTTTTGACCCGGCGGTCTGAACAGCCCTATCATCCTTGGCCCGACAACATTGATCAAGCTACCTGAATTCATGAGCACATGTTTTATTTAAAATGGATCAAATGAGGAAGAAGGTTACCAATGCGTAAGTGTGAGGTCGAGACAAGGTCTCGGTGTCTTTTTTGCTGAATGTAAGTGCGTCCTCAGGAATGTATCCCCAGATCCGCTTTTCCCTTATGATGAGCATTTTTACTCTCCCTTTCATGGGTCCTCCGAGGGTGTTGCTACTCCACTATCGTGGCAATACGTCGCAGCTCATTTTCTTTGATCTTCCTGGCTGCCTTCCTTACTCGGAACTGAACTCGAGCCTGATCGCTCAACAGTTCTCGACGGTGATTTTCATTGAGTAGCACGGCTGCTTTCCTCCTAAGCTGGTGGCCATTTTTGAATCCGCGGTCACGCGCGTTATACAGTTCACACAACAAGTTGTGATTCCCTTGAGAGGGATTCTGCTGAATTGGTCTTAGCCATTTGACCTCCCTAGTTTCGCTTACGGTGAATTGGATGTTTGGTATAACGATATTAAATTGTACTTTGATGGGTGAGGCGCCCTTGCCGTCCATGCATCCCCATTGAATCTGTCTCTATTAACGATTCCTCGAGGATAGTGTCCTTGATCCATTCTCTGATCGTTGCGAGGTGGATTGCGTCTTGGGGCATTCCTCCTATATGTGACGCATGGGAGGTCAACCCTCTGTTTGGCAATGGTTTCTTTACCAGGAGCCTTCTTGGGTATACTGAGCCCGAGGAGACTCCCGGATGGTCATCCACGACCCTGATTTGCGATTGATGCCGGGTACAGGTTTCTAACCAGATCTTGGCTGGGTACCCGATCAAGCTTTGTTTGAACTGCCCTGAAATCGTCGGGCTTGGTTTGTTTAGGCTTTGGGTGAAGGCCTATATTGCCTGATCATCTTAGACCAGGGGTAATCCCATTCGCTCCATCAGGGAATAAGGTGCGAATCCCGTAGCATTTCATTCTCCCTTTGTTCGGCCCTAGATGTGTCGGGCTCTCTCGTCGTTGCTTTGATGGCATCGGCGTGTGCCTTTACGAAGGAATCTGCCAGTATGGTAAATGGGTTTATGCGTTTGGGCTCTAGGTTATGATGCCTCATCATGGACCTTTTCGAGGGTGTTTCCCCAAACCTCTTCAATAAGACAGACTTGATCTCATCATCTTTTGGGTCATTGCCTTTCTCCGCGCACGCATAAGCAGTAATGTGTTTGTTGGGATCTGATGTCCCGTTGTACTTAGGGAGTTCTGGCATTCTGAATCTCTTTGAAATGGGTTTCGGGGCTGCTTCTTCTATGAAAAACCATTGCACTAACTTCCTCGAATCTACACCTTTCAGGACCGGGGGCGAACCCGAGATTTGGTCGACCATAGAGTTGTAGGTCTCGACCTTTTCATTGTTAGCTGCTATCAATTTCTCACCTGATTTGATCCTTTTGGTGAGGTCCTCTAGCATTTTTACTATTGCAGGGTCAGCTACCGATCCATTATTGCTTGACCTCTCTGGTACCCGTACGGCTGGGGAAGCTGATTCTGGCGCTGCTGTGCTGGGAGTCTTCGGATGGCTTTGTAACTGAGTGATGGCCAATTGTTGTGCCTGCAACATTTCAAACATAACATAAAGACTAACTTCTTGTTCTTCCATCGATCTGCTACGCATCTTGCGAACCCGCGTCTGCTGGAATCGGCCGAGGTGTGTCATCGGGGTTCTGCGGTGGCGCGCCTATGACTGGAACAGCCATACCATTTTTTCCATGATTTTCGAGATAGTTGTTCTCAACCCTGTTTACCGAGCCAGACATTTTGACCTGAAATCAAGAGATCTTGGACAAGAAAAAGTGTGAAGGATAACTTGTGTTTGTGTAATGAAACTAGCAAGAAAATAATATCTATTATTTTTAGCCCCACTGTGGGTGCCAAACTGTTTACGGTGAAAATGGTAACAACAATTAAATTTGTAAATGGGATTCTAAAAATACGTGATCTATTTTTATGCTAGTTGTTATAGAAGTTGACGCTAAAAGTATGAAGTTTAACGGGGAGATACAAGCTAAAACGGGGCAGTAATCAAACCAGGAGACTTGCTGCCCGAGCTTCGGACTGGTCGATGGAGGAGCCTTGGGGTCGATATCAAGCTCGATCTCGAGGTATTGGGGGTGTTCGGGAATGGGATAATAGTTAAGGTATGATTAAACAAGGCTCTTTATGGAAAAAATATCAAGCAATAAATAAAGAACATGTATGAAACAAATAAATGCTAAGAGTGGCCTCGAGCTAGTAAGAACGAGCAAGTTAGAGAGAAGAATGAGAGAGAGATATTATTGATCTTTTGGAGAGTAGTTGGAGCAACGTCCGCCATTTATAAAGTAGGGTGGGTTCCCCTTATATACGAGGGGAATCCGGTTATAGTCCAACATACATTAATTGTAAAGTATGGAGAAGGGATGACTAGACGTGACGCTTCGATATAGGCCCTGGATAGGCCGGCTCTGTCAGACTGAGCCGCGTGCCTTGGGACTTCCCCCCTTTTTCTCTAGCCTTAGTCTTCGTCTTATTTGAGTCGGTCCTCGGCGATCCCTGAGGGAGGGGACTCGGTCACAACTCCACGTCCTTGGGGTCTCGAGGTATTCTTCCGAAGTTGCTTGATAGTGAGAAATTAAGTCCTCTGATTTTGCCGCACGCAGTACAGTTTGAGAAGAAAGGTGCCCTACTGAGGGAGGAGCTCCGAGCCAAACACTCCGAAGTTCTTGAACTCAAACGTCACGTGAGAGAGATAAATTCTGAGAGGGATGCTGTCTAGGAAAAGATTGCCTTAGTCGAGCACCAACTTCATGACGCAAGGGCGGATATTGACAAGTATAGAGGTCTCCATTCTGAGTTAGTTGTTGCACTATCCAGGATAAAAACTGAAGCGGAGGCGCTTATATCTTTGCACAAAGAGAATGCCATTGTAATAAACACTCTATCCAGAAGAGTGCTTGAGGAGGCTGAATTGAAATTGACTAGAGCCGTGAAGCATGCTCGGTTAGAATCTCGGAGGCGGACTCTCGAGGATATACACGTGGGGGCTATAAATTTGTCTTCCAAGATCGAGAGGGTGAAGATCCTAGAGAAGAAAGTTGCTGCCCGGTTTGATTCTGGAGTTACGTCAGGTAGTGGATTAGGAGATTATGAGAATGAAGGCGGAATCCCCAGAGGGGAAGAGGTCGTTGAAGGTCCTGAGGCCGTAGCCGGAACCGTTGGGGCACAACCTCTGGTGGAGCCATCAAAGATGTAGGCTCGATGATAGATTAGGGTTAAAGGCCTTGGAAACGTACCTCTGTAAGCAATATGTATAAAAGGTTTTTGTTTTTTGTCACTTCTTTTCTCCTTTGCCTTTTGGGAATAATGTGTGATGTTTTTTGATAATCGATCCGGGATTTTAAACCTTGGGTTAGATCCTTGGGTTTTTGCTATTGTTGAGCGACTCATAACGGTCGAAGGTCGAACGTTCGGGGCCTAGTCCCTATGTCGGGACCTCGGCGCGGGTTTACCGACCCTTAGGTCTAAAAGCCGGCCCTGGCTCTTATACGCTGGGTAGGTGCAACCTTCAATTTTAGTGCTAGCGACAATGGCTCTCACGCGTTGGGTCAGTGCGACCTTCAATTTTAGTGCTGGCGACAATGGCTCTTACGCGTTGGGTCCTTAGGATTTTTCAGTTAATTGTTTTGGGCTCAATCTCCGAGTCGAGTTTCGATTCGAGGTTATTGGCCTTAAAGTTATTAAATTTAGAGTTGGCCCTTAGGCTCTTATGCTTTAGGTTGGTACAACCTTTCATACGGGCTGGCGGTAGTGGCTCTTATGCATTAGGTCCGTGCAACCTTCGATTTTAGTGATGACGACAGTGGCTCTTATTAGGTCGATACGACCTTTCATATGGGTTGGCGGTAGTGGCTCTTATGCATTAGGTCAGTACGACCTTTTATAGGCTTTGTTTTTCCTTATTATGGACTTTTTGAGATTGTATTTTCCTGACTCTTCGACGATTCGATAAAAACTTCAATTGTGAGTCGTTATGTGGCGATGATCGAGCTCATTTGGAGGTTTTGCTCGGTGGCTAAGTGTTTCGAAGCCTATAGTTTGGAGCTGACATGGTCGAATCTCTTTTGCCTATGTTGAGGGTAGTCTGTTTAACCGGTTCTTTCGAAGTATTTTAGAAGTAATTTGAAGGACTGTGATTTTATAGCGACGATCGAGCATCCCCGAGTCATATTAGTTTGGCTGGCACAGCCTTGTGACCGTAGTCATTTGTGTTTGACCGGAGCCTTTCAGTCCCCGAGTGAAGTAGTTTCGGCATCTATATTGAGGGTGTGCCTTTTTAGGGGTTTTACAAGTTCGATATATAGCCTTAACTTTTAGATCGGGATTATTCCCTTCGTAAGGTCTTATAAGTTTTTGCATGCCTTTGAGGTCTTACAGTTTTGGTTACTTGGTACAAGTATGATTCATGCCTTGCTTGAGGTATTATAGATATTGTTGTTGCTTTTTATAGGTCTTACGAGACCGAGATTTCCCACATCAGGTCTTACGGCGTCGGATTCTTGATAAGTCGATGGGTGTGGCCATTGGCGGCAGTCCCCGAGTCATCGAAAGTTTTTTGGCTCAGGAGCCATTCCTTGTAAACTTGGTATTGCCTTATCGAGGGCTTACAAGTTCGAAGTTATACCTTCAACTTTAAGGTCGGGATAATGCTCTTTTGTAACGTCTTATAATTTTTACATGCCTTTGAGGTCTTATAGTTTTGGTTACTTGGTACAAGTATGGTTCATGCCTTGCTTGAGGTCTTACAGTTTTGGTGTTGCCTTATAGAGGTCTTATGGGATCGAGGTTGCCCGTATGGTGTCTTATGGCCTCGGCAGTCCCCGGGGCATTGGATGTTTTATTGGTCCTGGAACCATTTTTGTAGACTTGGCGTTGCCTCATCGAGGGCTTACAATTTTAAAGATTCTGACCAGGGTGTCATATGGTTTCGAGTTTTTGACGCCAGTCCCTGAGTTTTCAGGACGTTCTTGGCTTCTGGAGCCGTTTTTGTAACCTTAATATTGCCTCATTGAGGGCTTAAAAGTTCAAAGCTTCCCACCCGCGGTCATGCTACTTCGAGCTTGTGATGACAGTCCCTGAGTGTTCGGGACATTTTCTGGCTCTGGGCCCGTTTTTGTAAAAAACACCGAACTCCTTTTAATTGCATTGGCTGAGGGGAAAGTATTCTTCGATTTACTTTGTACAAGTATACACGTTTTTATTGTTGAGGGCTCGGTTATTCTATACGGACACGGTTTGTTCGACCATTTGGCTCGGTACGTCACTTTCCTATCGAGACCCTATTTAGCACATCTTGGTTTCTCCGAGGAGGTAACCTTCCGTAGGGATGCCCCCCAGTTATAATACATTTCGATCCTTTGTTTTTGGGCTGCCATTCTGACCAATGAGGCTTCTCGCTTTTCATCTAATAGTTTGAGGGTCGTAGTCATGGCCTCGTTGTTCGAGCTCTCAGTAGTGTGTCGGAATCTGGCGCTTGGCTCTCCAACCTCCACAGTATCAAAGCCTCAGCACCATATACTGGAGAGAAAGGTGTTTCCCCTGTGCTTGATTTTGGAGTTGTTCAGTATGCCCATAACACTTCGGGCAATATTTCCCTTAGCACATTCTAACTTGTTTTTTTAAGTTTTGGATGATGGTTTTGTTTGTAGACTTGGCCTGACCGTTTGCCCACGGGTGGTAGGGCGTCGATAGGATTCTCTTGATTTTGTGATCCTCGAGGAACTGTGTTACTTTACCTCTGATGAAATGCCTCCCATTATCGTAGGTTATCTCGGAATGAATCCCGAATCGGCATATAATGTGGTCCCAGATGAAGTCAATGACTTATTTTTCTCTTATCTTTTTGAAGGCCTGCGCTTCCACCTATTTTGAGAAATAGTCAGTCATAAATAAAATAAATTTAGCTTTACCTGGTGCCGTTGGTAGAGGTCTGACGATGTCCATTCCCCATTTCATGAACGACCGCGGTGATAAGACCGAATGTAGCTGTTCACCGGGTTGGTGAATCATAGAGGCAAATATCTGGCACTTGTCGCACTTTCGGACGAATTCCTTAGTATCTTTTTCCATGTTGTCCCAGTAGTAGCCTACCCTGATCACCTTTCGAACTAAGGATTAGGCGCTAGAGTGGTTTCCGCAGGTACCCTCGTTAATTTCTCGGACTACATAATGTGTGTCTCCCGGCCCCAGACATACTTCTAGGGGGCCATCGAAGGTTCTTCTGTACAGAGTCCTATTTTCTTCGAGCGAGAACCGGGCTGCTTTGGTTCGCAGGGCCCTCTATTCCTTTGGATCTGTGGGTAGCTTCCCATCTTTCAAATAGTCAATATATTTATTTCTCAAGTCCCATGTTAGGCTGGTGGAATTAATCTCGGAATGACCTTCCTCGACCATTGATTTGGATAGTTGAACAACAGCCCCGAGGAGTAGGTCATCTTCTTCAACAGATGATCCCAGGTTTGCGAGGGCATCAGCCTCGCTGTTCTGTTCTCGACGTATATGGACCAGGGTACATTATTTGAAATGGCGTAATGTGACTTGGATTTTGTCCAAGTATCTTTGCATACTGTCTTCTCGGACCTCGAAGCTCCCATTTACTTGATTTACTACCAGGAGTGAATTGCATTTTGTTTCGACGATCTCAGCCCCTAGTCTTTTGACCGATTCCAGACCTTCAATCATAGCCTCATACTACACTTTGTTGTTAGTCAATCTTGCAATTTTTATAGACTGCCTGATTATGCCACCCGTAGGTGGCTTCAAGACTATACCGAGCCCGCATCCTCTCACTTTCGAGGCGCCGTCAATGAATAGGGTCCACACCCCGGAAAATGTTCCTATTTTTAGTAAAAGTTCCTTTTCTACCTCGGGCACGAGGGAGGGCGAGAAGTCAGCCACGATGTCCGCCAGAATTTGGGACATGATAGCCGTTCGGGGTTAATACTCAATATCATACCCCCCGAGTTCGATGGCCCATTTGGCCAATCGGCCCGATAGTTCAGGCATATGCAATACTCTTCAAAGAAGGTACATTGTTAAAACGTAAATACGGTGGCATTGAAAATAAGGTTTCAATTTTTGCGATGCGCTTATTAACGCAAGAGCTAATTTTTCTAGGTACGGACACCTGGTATCGGCATCCCCAGTGTCTGACTTACATAATAAATAGAGAATTGCGTACCTTGCTTTTCTCGAACTAGCACACCGCTCACCGCTATCTCGGATATGGCCAGGTATAAATACAATGTTTCATCATCTTTTGGTGTGAGGAGCAAAGGCGGACTAGTCAGATATCGCTTCAATTCCTCCAAGGCGTGTTGGCATTCTGGAATCCATTCGAAGTTGCTTTTCTTTTTGACCTCTATCTGATGACCTTGATATGAATCTACCTAGAGCCGTTATCCGCCCTGTCAGCCAATGCACGACCTTTACATTATTTATCACCATGATTTTTTTGATGGCGTTGATTTTGCCGAGGTTGATCTCGATCCCCCTATTCGACACCATAAAGACTAAGAATTTGCCCGAACCCACCCCAAAGGCACATTTCTCGGGATGAAGCTTCATGTTGTAACTTCTAAGGATGTCGAATGTTTCCTACAAATGAGTTAGATGGTCCTCTGTGCGCAAGGACTTTACTAGCATGCCACTAATATAAACTTCCATTGATTTCCTATTTGATGCTCAAACATTTTATTAACTAGACGTTGGTACGTCGCCCCTACATTTTTTAGCCCGAAGGGCATTACATTGTAACAGTAGGTACCATACTTTGTGATGAACGAAGTCTTTTCCCTATCCATGGGGTTAATCTGAATTTGATTACACCCTGAGTAGGCGTCGAGAAAAGTGAGGGTCTCGTGGCCGGTCGTGGCATCTATCAGACGATTGATTTTAGGCAATGGGAACGAAGCCTTGGGGCACGCCTTATTTAAGTCTTTATAATGTACACACATTCTTAACTTATTTTCCTTTTTGGGCTCTACCACTACATTGCCCAGCCATTTTGGGTACTTTTACCTCTCTAATGGACCCTATTTTAAGGAGTTTTGTTACTTCGTCCTTGATGAATATGTGCTTTACTTCAGATTGGCGCCTTCATTTTTGCTTCACCGGTTTGAATCTAGGGTCGACCTTAGTCGATGGGTGGTTATTTCCGGCGGAAGTCCTGTCATATCTAAGTGGGACCAAGAAAAATAGTCGATGTTATTAATATGGAATTGAATGAATTTTTTCCTGAGTTTCGGGGTTAATCCCGTTCCTAGGTGTACCTTCCGATCTGAGAGATATTCTACCAAAGTAGCTTCCTCCAGTTCTTCAACTGTCGAGTTCGTTGCATCCAACTCTTCGGAGGCAAGGAAAATTTAAGGAGCGAGGAAATCTTCTTCATCACCCTCGTGGGTCTGTACGCTTCCCGACTCATTCGAGGATAAGTGTATAGGATTCAACGCCTCCCAGTGAACCGCGAACATTTCTTTTGCTACATGTTGCTCTCCATATACGGTTGTTATACCGTCATTTGTTGGAAATTTCATCATCTTGTGTATAGTTGACGGTACTACCCTCATGCTGTGTATCCACGGCCTGCCAAGCAATGCATTGTACCACATGTCACCGCTAATGATATGGAACTTGGTTTTCTGAACTGTACCAGACATGTCAACTGGGAGCGCGATCTCCCCTTTCATTACTTCACCGGACATGTTGAAACCATGGAGGACCCGGGAGGTGGGTATGATCTGATCGAGCAACCCAAGCTGTTCTACTACCTTTGACCTCATTACATTGGCCGAGCTACCTAAATCCTCGAGTACATGTTTTATTCGAATGTTACTTAAAAGAAATAAAATTACCAGTGCGTCGTTATGTGGTTGCGTCAAGGTCTCGAAATCCTCCTCGCTGAATGCAAGCGTGACTTAGGTCACGCGGCCTCGTACTGGCCCTTCTATTGCAGCGGATATTTTTGTATGTTTGATCACGGTTCCTTAGCGAATGTCGGTCCCCTCGATGATCATATGAACGACATGCTGAGGAATCTCTCTTTTTGCCTAGGTCGGATTTTTTTGAGTTTCCCACTGAATCCCTCGGTGTGTGCTCTTGTTAGTATGAGGACCGGCATTAACATATTGGGCATTGTATGAGGTCTTCCCTTCGAGAATCAGTTTCGGTGCACTTTTAGGGTTTTGCGGTGGCACACCTATACCTGGAGTAATCATATTGCCATTTCCATAGTCTTTGAGGATGTTATTTTCAAGTACATTTACTGGTTTAGGCATCTTGACCTGAAGTCAAAGATCTTGGACAATAAAAAGTGTGAAAGGTAATATACTTTGTGCAGCAAACCAGCAAGAAAATAATGACTATTATTTTTACCAAACTGTTTACCGTGAAAATGGTAATTACAAATAAATTTGATTTTGTGGTTATAAAAATACATGATCAATTTTTATGCTAGTTGTTAGGCAATAGATGCTAAGTAAAATATTAGAAAGAAAGATTATAGCTTAAAAACGATGTGATAGTCAAACCAAACAGCTGGAGATTTGGGCCTCGAGCTGGAGTGTATGTGGCCTCGAGGTCGAGTCTGGTGGCCGCCTTAGGGCAATCGAGGGAGGATTAACAGTTATGACAGCTACAATGATGGCTCTTTAAGATCAATGATAAGTAATAAATAATAAACAATAAATAGAACACAATGGTTATAAGCGATAAATGGAAGTAATGAGATCAAGGGAATATGTTAGAAAGCAGAGAGAATATTCTTGCACAAGTATTGAATATCAGATCTCCCTACAAAATGACAAGGATCCCCTTTATATAGAGGGAGAACCCCAACTTAGTACAAATGCATTTATTACAAAGTAAGATAGCTAGCACAGCTACATAGTACTCTGGTGCAGATTGGTACTATTCTTGCAGGTGATGCCAGTTCGGACCACATGCCTAGGGAACTTCTCTCTTACCCTCGATAACTACTGACTCATGATCCGCCGAGGTCGAGTGTGAAGAGCCTTCTAGGTCAAAGCCTTGAGTCGCGTCTCTGGATCTTCGGGGCCTTTTTGAGGCTAAGGGAGAGACACAATGATTGAGAAATCGGTCCTCCCGATTTTTCCCGTATACAAGAACTACTTTTGAATTTTGGTTGGAGCAGGTTTTTGTGATATCGAGGTCCAAGCAAAATTCCGATGCTAGGGATAGTTCTGTAATGTTATTGAAGACTTTCACGCAAAATTTGTGTCATTCCGAGTAGTATAAGTATGTTTCAGCGCATTGGAAGTAAATTGAAGAAGTTGAAGTTCTTAAGTTTGATTCAATTAGTTTTAGATCATGATTTTTAGTTTGAATGTTGTTGCGAGCAGTTCGAGAGTTTGAGTGAGTCTGTTTTATGATTCAAAACTTGTTGTACGTTCGGGCGTGGCCCTAAGGGCCCCGATCATCAATCGGATAAGGCCCAGACCAAGTTGAAGGTTTGGAGCAACAGCTGAAGCTCCAGCTGCTATCATAACCTTTGGATGCGGCCCAAGGAGGGTATCCCAGCTTCTGCAGATGCGACACCCTTTTTGCAGAAACGAGATTGAAGAAGAGGGAGCCCGTCCGTAGAAGCGACACCAGCCGACCCAGCTTATTCCGCAGAAGCGAGACCGCATATGCGACCAACGCACCCCATGCGTTAATCGTTGGGGCAGTGCACTTCATTTAATACGGGAGTTAGGTATTTTTCTCCCATTCTTTATACACCTGGGCGATTGGAGAGCTCTCAAAGAGGGGATTTCTACCTAGATTTTGGAGGTAGGTAATTCGTACCAAATGTGAGTTAAATACCTAGATTATGGGTAGATTAACATGTAAAAATTAGTGAAAATCAAGGGTTTAGAGTAAAACCTAGGTTTTGATAAAAAAAGAGATTTGGCCACGAAATTTGTTACTAAACATATTAAAAATTATATATTATGTTCCTAAGGTTATGGGTAACGACTTTCTTCGAAAATTTCGAAAATCTGAGCATGTGGGTCGGGGGGTGAATATTAGGAATCTTGCAATTTTGGTTGGGTAATCACTTTAATAGTGGAAATATGATCTTTTGAGCATAAATTATTTAGTTTATGTAATGTTTGATTAGTTTCAAGTCGTTTGGCATCGAAATTGGAGGTTTGGGCGCATTCTTCAATTGGGAAGTAGGCTTTGTGATGAAATAAGTCTCTTTTCTAACCTTGTAAGAGGAAAATTTTCCCATAGGTAAACTTAATTAATATGTGATTATTTGTGGGGGCGACGTACACACGAAGTGACGAAAGTCCGCATGTAGCTACTATTCCTATTATGTTCGGGTAGTTTTAGGTTTACACCATGCTTTGTGGACACCGTTATTTTATTATACGTTCTAATTGTAACAAATAGAATTAAGTTGAGTATTTATAAGGATTTAAAAGGCTTCAAGTTGAATCATCTTCATTTTTAAAAAGAATCAAAAAAGGGTTATGATTTACATGGTAAAATTATAATTGATCGCGTCGCACGTATGATCCGCGGGCAGGGTAATTCCTTAAATTTATATTTGGCCGTGTCGCAGGTATAATTTGCGAGCGTGGTGAATACATGCATCTATGGTTCATTCCGTTTGACCCTCGACAGTGCACAGTTTAACTTTATGTTGTATCGGGCCGAACATCCTCGGTGGTATTTGTGTGTAATAGTAGAACACGAGCCCTTATAATTTGTATAATTTATTGCTTGAAAGGTCACTTGTTTTAAATAGAGATATTCCTTTGGATCCTTAAATTAGATGGAAGGATATTCCTCTTGTTTTGAGCATATTGCTATCTCCATACATTATGTTTGATTTGGAATTTGATATTATTATATTGTTGGCCTTAGTAAGTGTCAGAGTCGACCCCTCATCACAACTTCTTCGAGGTTAGACGAGATACTTACTAAGTAAATATTTTTATGTTTTCTTGCTATACTTCTGTACGCGATTGTACATGATTTGAGGCAGGTGCATTAAGTCACTATTCTGGTGTGTAGATCTGATTCCGCTTTCGAGACTTCACAGTGACCTACCTTCTGAGCCGTCCTACAACAACTGGAGTCTTCATTATATTATATTATATTTTCTTTCTATTTCCTTTCAGACAGTAAACTAGTATTCTTTTGTATATCTTACTAGATGCCCACATACTTGTGACACCATATCTTGGCACACACGTTAGTAAACTTATGATTTTGGATTTGTTTACGTGATTTCAATTTTTACTTATTTGTTTCCGCTTAATTGTGTTTCATTTGGAGATTCCTAAAACTTTTAATAAATGGGAAAATAATATTCACTTCGTAACTTATTTAAAACGAAAAACCACTAGATTGATTAGTGTTGGCTTGCCTAATAACGGCGTTGGGCGCCATCACGACCTAAAATGGAAATTGGGTCGTGTCAACATGGTATTAGAGCACTAGGTTCACGTAGGTCTCACACGTTATGGGCATGGCCTAATAGAGTCTTGTGGATCGGTGCGGAGACGTCTGTACTTATCTTCGAGAGGCTATAGGGTGTTAGGAAACTACTATTTTTTATCTCCTATCATGCAGTTGATGGTATACTATGTTCCTTTCTCTTATTCTCTTGCAGATAGTGAGAACGCGCACAGTAGATGATCCAAACTGGGGAGGAGCTGCTCCCCCCCCCCATTGCTAGAGGCCAATGTAGAGGCCGGGGGAGGGCACCGACCCTAGGTAGGGGATGAGGATGTCCTAGAGTTGCCCCGCTAGCACTACTAGCGGATCCAGTACAGGATCCCATCATTGAGGAGCAGGGTGGGGTGCCCGTAGCAGAGCCTGCCCCGATAGATTTCATGACAGCATCAGGCTTTCAGGAGGTCAAGGACCATATGCTGTGGTTCATGGATTCTATGACCCAGGATGGTTTATTTCCAGCAGACCCAGCCACATCTCAGGTGGGAGGAGGAGCACAGACCCCTACTGCTCAGACTCCTAGGCATGCGGGTGTAGTATATCAAACCCCGGGTACACTACACATGGCCGCAGTGCAGCTATTTACAACGGTTGTACCCAAGCCTAGACCAGCTGCGACCGGCGAGCCGCATAAGCTTTTTGGTAGATGGACCAGTGTACACCCTCTTGTCTTCGAAGGTGTGAGACATGAGGATCCCCAGGACTTCATTGGTAGGTGCAAGGACAGACTGCACAACATGAGGATATTAGAGTCGCATAGGGGTGGATTTTACTACTTTTCAGTTGGAGGCCAGGGCCCGCAGATGGTGACAGTCTTATCTACTCGTCAGCCCAGTGGGTTCTCCTCCCATGACTTGGGACCAACTTACACGACTTTTCTTGGATAGCTATATTCCACCCTCCCAATGGGAAGACTTGCGGTGTTAGTTTGAGCATTTCGAGCAGGGTCAAATATCTGTGACCGATTATTAGGCAAGATTTTCTAAGTTCTCTTGCTATGCATTTATGATACTTTATATGGATGCAAAGAGAGTGAGGAGATTTGTTACCAGGTTGCACCCCAGTATTCGGGCTAGCATGGCCAGAGAGATTGAGATGGGTACTGATTATCTGTTAGTGGTAGAGATTTCTCAAAGGATTGAGGGCTACCGCTAGAGGGGTATAAAGCAGATGCAGCAGGACAAGAGGACCCGATTCTCTAGAGAGATTAGAGATACCCCCGCTAGGGGCAAAGGTCAGTTCGGGAGGGGTCATCCTAGCAGGCCCACGTATCTAGTGCCACCACCTCCTCGAGGTGCTCTGGTACGACCCTACATCAGTTCCATGCTAGAGAGTTCTTATCGCCCACCAGCTCATCAGGGTTTTTGAAGTGCCTATTTCAGTGCCATGCTAGAGAGTTCATACCGCCCACCAGCCATTCAAGGTTCTTCTAGTGGGTAATTAGGCCATAAAGATCAAACTTCAATACAACAATCTATGGTGTCGAGAGGTTGTTATGAGTATGCAGATCCCAGTCACATGAATAGGACTTGTCCTAGACTTTGGGGCAAGGCAATATATCAGGGTCATCAGCCCATGATTGTAGCACTAGCCATCCGACCACCCAATAGTAGGGGACAAGCTGATAGGGGTCGTCCTAGAGGTGGAGGCCCTGATAGGGGGAGGTCAACTAGTTATTGCTTAGTCGGGTTGAGGCCAACCAGCCGGTGCTCTAGCCAGATTCTATGCTTTTCCAGCCATACCAGACGCGGTGGCCATAGATGCCGTGATCACATGTATTATTTCCGTCTATGGTAGGGAAAAAAGGGTCTAACTATTCATATGTATCATCTATGTTTGCTCATTTCCGGGATATTTCTATTGAGTCATTGGGTACTCCTATTTATGTGTCCACTCTTGTGGGCCATTCAGTGGTTGTGGATCGGATCTATCTGTCATGTGTGGTCACGTTTTGTTGTTAAGAGACTAGAGCGGACCTTCTGTTACTTGATATGACTGACTTTGAGGTCATACTAGGCATGGACTAGTTATCCCTATATCACACCATCCGTGATTGCCATGTCAAGACTATTACCTTACCGATGCCAGAGTTGCCAAGATTAGAGTGGAAAGGTTCCTCCGTTAGTACAGCGAGTCAGGTCATCTCTTTTCTGAAGGCTCAACATATGGTTGAGAAGGGTTGTGTGGCTTATCTAGCATATGTTCGGGACATCACTGTAGATTCTTCGATGATTGATTTAGTGCTAGTTGTCCAGGAGTTCGCCGATGTGTTTCCTTCTAACCTTCCAGGCATGCCACCAGATTGTGTTATTGATTTCTGTATTGATTTGGGTCCAGGTACCCAGCCTATATCTATCCCAACTTATCATATAGCTCTGAAAGTGTTGAAGGAGTTGAAGGAGCAGCTTGAGGAGTTGTTAGAAAAGGTGTTTGTCAGACCGAGTGTGTCACCTTGGGGTACACCTGTGTTATTTATAAAGAAGAAAGATGGAACTCTGTGGATGTGCATTGATTATCTCCAGTTGAACAAAGTTATAATCAAGAACAAGTACTGGTTGTTGCGTATTAATGGTTTATTTGATCAGTTGCAGGATGCTAGGGTGTTTTCTAAGATCGAATTGAGATCAGGTTACCATCATTTGAAGATTTGGGACTTATATGTTTCGAAAATTGCCTTTCGTACTAGATATGGCCATTATGAGTTTTTAGTGATGTCCTTCGGCTTGACTAATGCCCCAACAACATTTATGGATTGGATGAATCGAGTGTCCAGGCCTTATAATGATTCCTTTGTTATCGTCTTCATTGTTGACATCTTGATTTACTCACGTAGCTTGGGCGAGCACGAAAAACATTTGACAGTGGTGCTTTAGACTGCGAGAAGAGAAGCTATATGCTAAGTTCTCTAAATGTGAGTTTTGTCTAGAGTCTGTGGCATTCCTGGGGCATGTTCTGTCAGGACAGGGTATTAAGGTGGATCCCAAGAAGATTAAGGTAGTTCAAAGTTGTCCTCGTCCCACTTTGGTGACTAAGATCAGAATTGTCCTAGGGTTAGCAGGTAATTATCTCCGATTTGTACAAGACGTTTCCTCCATTGCAGCACCTCTGACTAGATTGACCCAAAAGGGTGCTCTGTTCCGTTGGTCCGATGATTGTGAGGCAAGCCTTCGGAAGCTTAAAACAACTTTGACTACAACACGGTTCTAGTGTTGCTTTCCGGTTCGGGGATGTATATCGTGTACAGTGATGCTTTACGCATTGGCTTGGGGTGTGTGTTGATGTAGCAAGGGCTATTTATTGCATATGATTCACGTCAACTAAATATTCTTGAGAAGAATTACCCTATGCATGATCTAGAGTTAGCCGCGATTGTTCATGCTCTTATGATCTATAGGCATTATCTTTATGTGGTGTCATGTCAGGTTTACACCGATCATCACAGCTTATAGCATTTGTTCAAGCAAAGGGAGCTCAATTTGAGTCAGCGCAGATGGCTTGAGTTACTGAAGGATTATGACATCACCATTCTTTATCATCCGAGCAAGGAAAATGTGGTCGCGGATGCCTTAAGCAGGAAGGCAGAGAGTATGGGTAGCTTGACATTCATTTCAGCAGAGGAGAGGCCACTAGCTTTGGACATTCAACCCTTGGCTAAGAGACTTGTGAGGTTGGATATTTCGGAGCCCGGCTAAGTTCTTATATGTGTTGTTGCCTAGTCTTCACTATTGGGGAAGATCAAGGCTCGGCATTTTGATGATCCGCACTTGGCAGTTCTCAGAGAGACAGTACAACAGGGTAGTGCCAAGGAGGATTCTATTGGCAAGGATGGTGTTCTGCGACTCCAGGGTCATCTATGTTTTCCTAACATCGATAGCCTGAGGGAGAGGATTCTAGAGGAGGCACACAATTCTCAGTATTTTATTCACCCTGGTGTAACGAAGATGTATTGTGACCTGAGATAGCATTATTGGTGGTAGCGGATGAACAAAGACACAGTGTAGTATGTAGCTAGGTGCCTAATTGCCAGCAGGTTAAGTATGAGCACCAGAGACCAGGTGGTCTACTTCAGTAGATGACTATACATGAGTGGAAATGGGAGCGCATTACTATGGACTTCGTAGTTGGGTTGCAGCGGACCTTGTAGAAGTTTGATGCAATTTTGGTCATTATCCATAGGTTGACTAAGACGACACACTTCATTCCGGTGGTGACTACCTATACTTTAGAGAAGTTAGCCCAGATTTATATTTGAGCAATAGTTCGGTTGCAAGGTGTGCCTCTTTCCATCATATCAAATAGAGGTCCTCAGTTCACATCGCATTTCTAGAGAGCTATACAGTGTGAGTTGGGAACCCGTGTAGAGCTCAACACTGCGTTTTACCCATAGGCTGACAGGCAATCAGAGCGGACAGTTCAGATATTTGAGGACATGCTCAAAGCATGTGTGATCAACTTTGGAGGGTAGTGGGATCAACTCTTGCCTTTTGCTGAATTTGCTTACAACAGTAGTTATCAATCCAGCATCGAGATTGCTCCATTTGAGGCTTTATATGGTTGGCGATGTCGTTCTCCCATCGAATGGTTTGAGCCCGTCAAGGCTATGTTATATGGTACTAACTTGGTGAAGGATGCCTTGGAAAATGTGAAGTTGATTTAGGAGCGGCTTCGCATGGCACTGTCCAGACAGAAGAGTTATGCGGATCAGAAGGCGCATGATGTATCATTTATGGTAGGCGAGAAGGTTCTCTTAAAAGTCTCGCTGATAAAAGGTATTATGAGGTTCAGGAAGAATTGCAAGTTGAGCCCCGGGTTTTTTTGGCCCATTGGAGTTGTTGAGGCGAGTTGGGGACGTTTCTTATAAGATTGCTTTACCTCCCAGCCTATCAGGAGTTCATCCGGTTTTTCATGTGTCTATGCTCCAAAGGTACCACGCCGACTTGTTGCACGTGTTAGACTTCAGCACTATTCAGTTAGATGAGAACCTAGGTTATGAGGAGGAGCCAGTTGCCATTGTTAATAGATAGGATCGCCAGTTGAGATCATGGAGAATTTCCACGGTAAAAGTTCAGCGAAGGTTCCAACCAGTTGAAGAGGCAACCTACGAGTGCGAGGAGGACATGCGGAGTAAATATACACAGTTATTCAGCACCTCATGCAAGAATCTAAATCCATTCAAGGACGAACGTTTGTTTAAGAGGGGGAGAATGTATTGACCCGACCGGTCATTTTGTTTTCTGGAACCCCGTTCCCCTAAATGACACTTCCCGCACTTGCTTTTACTGATTTATGACTTGCGGGGATGGTTGGTTTGGGTTTTGTAAGAGTTTGGGTTGAAATCGGAACACTTGATTCCTTAAGGTTGGTTAAAAGTCCATGTTTGACTTCGGTCAACATTTTGAGTAAACGACCTCAGAATCGGGATTTGACGATTCCAATAAGTTTGTATGGTGATTTCGGACTTAGCCGTAGGTTCGGATCGGGATTTGGATGACCCGGGAGCATTTTGCCTCCTAATAGTGAAAGTTAGTTCTTGAAGGTTTTAGAAGTTCATTTAAATTTGGTTTGAAGCCTATTTTGGTGATATCGAGGCCCAAACGGAATTCCGAGGCTAGGAATAGTTTTGTAATGTCATTTAAGACTTTCACGCAAAATTTGGTATCATTCCAAATAGTATAGGTACGTTTCGGTGCATTGGAAGTAAATTGAAGAACTTGAAGTTCTTAAGTTTGATTCAATTGGTTGTAGGGTGTCATTATTTATTTTAATATTGTTGCGGGCGTTACGAGAGTTTGAGCGAGTCCGTTTTATGATTCTGAATTTGTTAGTACGTTCGGGCATGGCCCCGGGGTGCCCAAGTGTCAATTGGACGAGGCCCGAACCATGTTCAAAGTTTGGAGCAAGAGCTAAAGCTCCAGCTGCTGTCATAATCGCACCTGCGGTCGGTCAATCGTAGGCGCGAGCTCGCAGGTGCATGCCAGGCCTCGCAAATGTGGCCCAAGGATGGTAGCCCAGCTTTCGTAGATGCGGCGCCCTTTCTGCATAAGTGGGACTGCAGAAGCGGGAGCCCGTCCGCAGAAGCGACCCCAGCCGGCCCAGCCAACTCCATAGAAGCGGACCCTCATCCGCAGAAGTGGGACCACAGATGCGGCCAACGCACCGTAGGTGCAAAAACCGCTGTGATAGTGCACTTCATTTAATATGGGAGTTATGTATTTTTTTCCCATTATTTACACACTTGGGCGATTGGAGGGCTCTCAAAGAGGGGATTTCGACCTAGATTTTAGAGGTAAGTAATTCCTACCAAATGTGAGTTAAATATCTAGATTATGGGTAGATTAACATATAAAAATTAGTGTAAATCAAGGGTTTAGAGGAAAAGCTATGTTTTGATAAAAACGAGATTTGACCATGAAATTTGTTATGAAACTTAGTAAAAATCATATATTATGTTCCTAAGATTATGGGTAACGACTTCCTTCTAAAGTTTCCGAAATTCGAGCATGCAGGTCGGGGGTGACTTTTAGTAATCTTGCAATTTGGGTTGGGTAATCACTTTAATAGTGGAATATGAACTTTTGAGCATTAATTGATTAGTTTATGTAATGTTTGATCAGTTTCGAGTCATTTTACATCGAATTTGGAGGTTTGGGCGCATTCTTGATTTGGGAAGTAGGCGTAGAGACGAGGTAAGTCTCTTTTTTAACGTTGTACGAGAGAAATTTCCCCATAGGTGAACTTAATTAATATGCGATTATTTGTGGGCGCTACGTACACACGAAGTGACTAGGGTCCGTACGTAGCTACTATTCATGTTATGTCCGGGTAGTTTGAGGTTTACACCATGCGTTGTGGACACCGTTATTTGATTATACATGCTAATTGTAACAAATGGAATTAAGTTGAGGGTTTCTAAGGATTTAAAAGGATTCAAGTTGAATCGTCTTCATTTTTAAAAAGAATCAAGAATGCGATATGAATTAAATGATAAAATTATATTTGACTGCATTGCACATATGATCCACGTGCAGGGTAATTCCTTAAATTTATATTTGACCGCATCACACGTATGATTCGCGAGCGGGGTGAATACATGCATCTATGGTTCACGCCGTTCGACCCTCGGCAGTGCACAATTCACCTTTATGTTGGATCAGACCGAACGTCCTCGGTGGTATGTGTGTGTAATAATAGAACTGGAGCCCTTATAATTTGTATAATTTGCTGCTTGAAAGGTCACTTATTTTAAATGAAGAAAGTGCTTTAGATTCTTACAAATGATGGAAGGGTCTTCCAGTTATTTTTTTTGTTTTGAGCTTATTGTTATCTCCATACATTATGATTGATTTGAAATTTTATATTATTATATTGTTGGCCTTAGTAAGTGTCGGAGTCGACCCCCCGTCACTACTTCTTCGAGGTTAGATGAGATATTTTCTGAGTACATATTTTAATGTACTCACGATAAACTTCTGTACTTGATTGTTGTTTACCGTGAAAATGGTAATAACAATTAAATTTTTTTTATGAGACTCTAAAAATATGTGATCTATTTTATTTCTAGTTTGTTAAGCAGTTGATGCTAAGTATATGAAATTTAGAGACGAAATAAAGTAAAGGAGAGAACTATAATTAAACCGATAGGCTGGTTACTTAGGACCAAGGTCTTGTTGATTATGGACCTCGAGGTCGATCCCGAGGCTCGACCACGAGCTGCTGAGGGTAATCGGATATGACTAACAGTTATTAGATAATTAGAGAGGGATCTTTATGGCCAATGATAAGCAATAAATGATGAACGAATATGGGGATAATAAATAAAAGAAGAAATATTAAGAGAGTATGTGAGAGAGCAAAATAGAGAGTTCTTGTATATTTTGGTGTGTAGTAGCTGAAGTGACCAACCCTTACAAAGTAATAGGGATTCCCCTTGTATAGGAGGGGAATCCTTTCATAGTACAACCAGCAATAATTACAAGGGTACAGAGACGTGACAACTAGATGATCCCCCTGATTTGTGTCTTAGAGTAACTCTCTAGGCTACATCAGTCCTAGCCACGTGCCTTGGGAACTCCCCGATTCCGCCGTGGCCGTGTTATCATAAGAACGAGTGTCGACGAACCTCAGGGAAGGAGTCTCGATCGTAGCCTTGGGACTTCGAGACGGTCTTCCGAGGTGCTTTGATAATGAGAAATTGTACCCTTCGATTTCACCGTATACAGATAGTCCCCGCATTTCTTAGAGAGGTGTTATAAGAAACGATTTTGACACCCAACTCTTCGGACTTCCCGCAACGATGTCACGCTGACGATATCATACTTATGATGTAAGTCTCCACGATAACCGGTACATCCAATGGACTTGTCTTTTCAGTGTCATTCAATGTGCTGTTGATTCCTATTTCAAGGCAACCGTATCGCCATCGATCCAGTTTCCAATGGCTCATTGATTGCGCTTGTCGATATGTCTTCTAAGTCATTGATGGCATTGCAAGCCATATCATCATCCCCTATAAATGGGTCCTTTCCATGCTAACTTTTTATTCAAGTATTTCTCAACATCTTTTTATTCCTTTCTTTTCATTCTCATTATTTCTCTTATTGCTACCTGCCATGCCTGGGGTTTATGACCTTAAAATCTTACGGCGGCGTTCATAATAGACGTGCCATGGCCCTTCACCTGGGCTTTGCTGTGTCGAGCGAGATTACACTACCTCGTTGTTGTTGTTATTGTTACAGTTGTCACTGTTGTTGTCATTAGACTGAGGCGACGAGACAAAGGGGGTCGACCTTTTCCGACTTGGGTGAATATTTGGACTATACACCTCTGCTCGGAAGAGTATTCGGATTATACACCGCTGCTCACTCTCCTACCCTGGCCCAGTGCTGCACTTCATCCCTAGGGTCTTTTCCCAAGGGATAAAATGGCGCACCGGCCGTTAAGCTCGCATGACACGATGTCCCGAAAGGCTGACCCCGAGCGGCTGGTAGAGCTGAGGCTCGCCGAATCTTTAACCTTTGGCTTCGGCGGGCTATGTTTCTTTTTTCTGCCTTTTCCTTATCACCTTCCCCTTCTTTGCCTTTCCACTTTCCTCTTCTTCATCTTCGCCCTCGTAGATATTGCTCTGTGGGATCGAGCTGGGAACCTAGAGGAGGTGGCGGTCGAAGGTGTCACTATAGAGGATGCATACTCGAGGGGGTGGAGCTCGGAGATGCTGATACTGGAGATGAACCTTCGAGAGTAGATTAGGTCCTGGGTTTTTACTATGTGTGTACCCTCTCTCTTCTTTACTTCTGTGTAAGAACCCCTTGTGGGATTTTGTAATCATATGTATGGACCCTTCGTGGGCTTTTGTAATTGAATGTTTCATGAATACAAAGATATTTTCTACAATTTGTCTTCGATGCTTGTTGCATTCTTTTATGTCTGTGGAAACTCTGAAGGCATAGCTTCATCTGTTGTTGCCAATACCAAACTCGGGTGCGAGTATTCTTTCTGGCCTTTTGGCCGATAAATATGGCCTTGCGCGGAACCCTTTGCGATCCCTTGGATCGAACCTGAATCGGGCCAATGAATTTGGGTCACCGGGACCTTGACTCCGAGTAGAATGAAAGTGACATTTTGGGCCTTGAAACCATGATTTATTACTTAAACTCTATGGTAACCTTTGAGCAGAAATTTGATCGGAGGCCTGTGGACAAGGACTATATTTGATCTCTCAAGGGTAGTCCCCGAGCGGAGGTTCGTTCAAATTCTAACCACCTAGAAGCTCGCTCTAGGCTTAGTGTAAATAGCCTTAGGGTGATGTAGATAGATCTCGAAAGAGGGTTTGTCCGATGTCGGACGGTACCTTGGGGCCAAGCCCATATGGGTGGAGTTTAAATGCTTATTTCCTTGGAGCCTGAGTCCCTCTAGACAAAAAACCCCCGAGGTCGAGTATCACCTCGGGTCTCGTAATGATGCCATTGGCTTCCCTGAGCCTAAACTTCCCTTTGATGGAGATCCTCGAGGTCGGGTACCACCTCGGGACTAGAGAAGGTGTTATTGGCTTCTTGGAGCCTAACCTTGTTCTGATAGAGGTCCTCGAGGTCGGGTACCAGCTCGGGACTGGAGAAGGTGTTATCAGCTTCTTGGAGCCTAACCTTGTTCTGATGGAGGTCCTCGAGGTTAGGTACCACCTCGGGACTGGAGAAGGCATTATCGGCTTCTCGGAGCCAAACCTTTTCCTGATAGAGGTCCTCGAGGTCAGGTACCACTTTAGGATAGGAGAAGGTGTTATTGGATTCTTAGAGCCTAACCTTGTTCTGAAGGAGGTCCTTGAGGTCAGGTACCACCTCGGTACTAGAGAAGGCGTTATCGGCCTATTGGAGCCTAACCTTGTTCTGATGGAGGTCCTCGAGGTCGGGTACCACCTCGGGACTGGGGAAGGTGTTATTGGCTTCTTGGAGCCTAACCTTGTTCTAATGGAGGTCCTCGAGGTCGGGTATCACCTCGGGACTGGAGAAGGCGTTTTTGGCTTCTTGGAGCCTAACCTTTTTCTAATGGAGTTCCTCGAGGTCGTGTACCACCTCGGGACTGGAGAAGGTGTTATCGGCTTCTTCAAGCCTAACCTTGTTCTGATGGAGGTCCTTAAGGTCAAGTACCACCTCGGGACTGGAGAAGGCGTTATTGGTTTCTTGGAGCCTAACCTTATTCTGATGGAGGTCCTTGAGGTCGGGTACCACCTCCGGACTAGAGAAGGTGTTATTGGCTTCTTGGAGACTAACCTTATTCTAATGGAGGTCCTCAAGGTCGGGTACCACCTCGGGACTGGAAAAGGCGGTACCGGTTAGTGTTCTTAACCGGCGTTGAGGCAGATGAATCATCACCATTTTTCCATATGTAAATAGTGTTGTTTCTGCTTTTTCAGGGGTTACATCATTTTAATCATTTGCCCTTCTTTTTATGTGTTAGCCTTTTGGCACTCCAGCACTAACGCATCTGCATATTCCTGCCTTTTAGTTCTCTAATTTTGTCACCGCCACAACCGATATGTCGAGGCTTGTTAGACGAGGAGAGGAGAGCTTTGCCTCTGGTCTTTAGGATCAACGAGAGTACTCCTTGAAGACCACTTCATTGATAGGGGAAGAGCATCTTGAGTTAGTGAGAAAAGACCACGGATGGGGGGAGAAAGTTATGTTACAGGCATTTTCCCCGGGTGAAGGCTCACAGATCTTGCCGATGGATTCTTGAATGTGTACACATATCCTTTCACATTGGGCCCCCTTGATAGGGTTGTGCTCGACTTATGCGTAGAATATCGGGTTACCTTGGCGCTGATCCATCCGTCTTATGGCGAACAGTGCTAATGATGAGATTTTTCATGGAGAAAGCGGGGCTTGAATTTACTCTTAGTCATCTCATCAGGCTGTACTGGCCCTTCCACCATCGAGGCCTGCTGACCTTACGATGCCGATCAACCACACCCTTTGTTGTTGATGATGAGGAAGACGAAGATCGGGGGTGGATAAGTCGCTTCGTCCGGGTGCGGACCGCTGACATTATCCCTTTGGAGCTCATGCCATTCCCCGAGGAATGGAATTATACTCGTAAGTGGTGTATCTCGTGCTTTCTCAATATTGCCCATAGCGAGAACTGGTTTCGTAACCGTGCCTTTCCTTCTTATCCTGCAGCGGTTTCATGGGCACCGGGCGACGTTCCTAATCTGCCAGATAGGGTCTGAGAATTGGCGATCCATTTGACCTGTGATGAGCGCAAGTGGCGAGCTTTGTCCCAGGGCATATGGGAAGCAAATTGCCATGGTGAGTTTTGTGCTATTCCTTCCTTTCCCTTTTTTTATATGGAGAAGCATATCCACCTTTACGCGCATTAATGTTACTGTTGTAGGCATTGGAGAGCCTTTCGAGATGAGTCCGTGCTCCTTCGGAGAGGGGGAAGGGTTGCCACTCTTGGGCTGAAGAGCGGTAACAATGAACGAGAGGTGCTTTCTCAGGTCGATGGCACTCAATGTAAGGTGAAGCGGGACCGTGGATTCGGAGCGGAAGCATCATCTGAGCCTATCATGTCCATGGCTCCTGGTTCTAGAAAGAGGGCTTCTCCGTTGCTGTCACCTTCTTTTTCCGTTGATAGCATTTCGAGAGATATCAAAAATCTGGGGTCGCATATATCGAGCAACCATGCTTTGACTGGAGTAGGCTCTTTTAGGGCCGAAGGGATTGGATTGGCAAGCGTGCGTTCGGCCTTCGAGGAAGCCCATCGGCTTCACTTTGCAGTGAGTTTCGGCACAAGTTTTACATGTTTTGCACCTTCCCTTGCTTATTGAGTCTTCTTTTGCAAGCATTCGACAAACTTAAGTCCGGGATGCTTCATTGTGAAGCCAAGCTACAGAAAGTTCTAGATAAGGAGAGATCCCTGAGGCTCCTTTAGGACGAAAAGGAAGTCGAGCTGGTACACTTGCAGTATGAGGTGGGTCGGAGCCTTAATTACGAGAACCACCAGAATAAGCAGGTAGTTTTCTGTCCTGAGTGAGTGTGCATTACACCTCCTAGTTCTCGGGGATAATACTAAGTTTACTTCAACTGCAGAAAAAGACGGAGGACCTGGAGCGCCTTCAAGATGATGTTGGTCAGGCCAGGCATGGGCATAATGAATTGAAACCTCAGGTGGAGGCTCAGGCTTTAGAGGGGAAGGATGCTCTAGCCAAAGTTCCTGCTTTTGAAGCTCAACTTTGCATAGCTCGTGACAATTCTTTGGTTCAGACAGAAATGATTGCAAAGCTTGAGTCCGAGCTTTCGAAAGTTAGGCTGAGATCATTGATGCCCGGGCAGAAGCCACAATAAGCTGAACTAAGGCTAACTAGGAGATGAAGATCTACTCGAAGGATGCTCCCGAGGTGAGAAGGATCCTCGACCGCGAAGGGAGGATCGAAGAATATGCTCGTTTCAAGTCTCGAATAAAGACTCTCGAGGAGATCCGTGATAGGGGTTTCGCCCTCCTAGAAGAATTGGTGCTAGCAAGGGCAGATGAACGTGATGCTCGGTTAATTTTAACCGATGCCGAGGAAAGCGAGGATGAGACCGGCATGTTTGTAGATGGAGGTTGCATTTCTTGCATGTATATGAAAGAAACCCTTGCGGCTTTACTCCTTTCGTATCTTTTTCTATCTTGATTTTGACCAGGTGAGTTGTTTTTTGCGTTGGTAGGAATCCTCGGAGTAATGATGTGGCCGCAAGGATCCTTGGACTAGCCCATAGGCTCTTACGTATTTTTGCTCTTAGGAATACTTAGGCCCCCTGTTTTTGGCTCAATCCCCGAGTCGAGCATCGACTCGAGATTATTTGACCTTTGAATGGCCGAATTTTAGGCTGGTGATAGCGACTCTTACACTTTTGGTCGTGTGACTTTTTAGTGTACGTGAGCTGGCGACAATGGCTCTTATGCCTTGGGCCGATGCGGCCTTTCAATGTAAGCTGGCGACGATGGCTCTCATGATTTGGGTCAAAGCGACCTTTTAATATAAGCTGGCGACAATGCTCTCACGCTTTGGGTCGAAGCGACCTTTCAATGTAAGCTGGCGATAATGGCTCCCACGCTTTGGATGGAAGTGACCTTTTAATTTAAGCTGGAGACAATGGATCTTAAGCTTTTCCCTTAGGCATGTATAGTTAACTATTTTGGGTTCGGTATCCGAATCGGGTTACGACTCGAGCTCATTTTGACCCTCAAGTTTTCAAATTTTAAGCGGGCGACAGTGGCTCTTATGATTTTGATCGATGTGACCTTTTAGTGTGTGTGGCCCTGAGGCTCATTAGGCTGGCAACAATGGCTCTTACGTGATTGGTCGATGCGACCTTTTGTGTAGGCTTTATTTTCCTTTCGTTAAGGACTTTTGAAGTAATTTTTTCCTGAATCATCATCGTTTCGGGAAGAACCTCAATTTCAAGTAACTTTCAGCGATGTTCGAGCACCTCGGGAGGTTTGGATTGGAGGATGAGTAGCTCGAAGCCTGTGTTTTGGAGCTGACATGGTCGAAGCTCATTTGCCTATGCCGAGGGTAGCCTGTTTAACCAGTTTTTTCCAAAGTAGATTAGGAGTAATTTAAGGCATGTGTGGGCTGGCGACAATGTCTCTTATGCCTTGTAGCGACGGTCGGGCGTCCCCGAGTCGCGTTAGTTCAGCTGGTACAGCCGTGTGACCTGAGTCACTTGTGTTTGGCCGGAGCATTTGAGTCCCGAGTGAAGTATTTTCGGCATCTATATCGAGGGTATGCCTTTTTAGGGGTCTTACAAGTTCGATATATAGCCGGAACTTTAATATCGGGTCTATACCTTTAGTAAGGTCTTACAAGTTGTTCATGTCATTGAGGTCTTACATATTTTTCATGTCGTTGAGGTATTACAGGTTTTTTCATGCCGTTGAGGTCTTACAGGTTTTTCATGTCGTTGAGGTCTTACATTCTTTTCATGTCGTTGAGGTCTTATAGATATTTCATGTCGTTGAGGTCTTATAGATTTTTCATATCGTTAAGGTCTTACAGGTTTTTCATGTCGTTGAGGTCTTACAGATATGGTTGCTTCCTTAGGTAGGTCATATGTGACCGAGTGTGCCCTCTTGGGGTCTTAGGATCTCGGGTTTTGATAAGTTAATGGAGGTGGCGCTTGATGGTAGTCCCCAAGTCGTTGAAGGTTTCCTGACTCGGGAGCCATTATTCGAAAACTTTGTATTTCCTCGTCGAGGACTTATGATTTTGGAGATCCTGACCCAGAGGTCGTGCATTCTTAGAGATACCGAGCTAGTCCCCGAGTGTCAGAGCACCTTTGGCCTTAGAGATGTTTCGCGATTGTTGCCTCACCTGAGGGCTTGAGATTTTGGAGTACTGACCCAGAGGTCATTCAGGCGTTGAATTGTAGACGCCAGTCCCCGAGTGTTCGGGATGTTTTCGGCGGAAGAGTTGTTTATGCGAAGGTTCTGAGCCTCTTTTGGAGCATGAGATGTTTTGATAACAAATATTTTTCAATTATTTTGTACAAGTGTACACGTTTTCGCCGTCTGGGACTCGACTATATGGACACAGTTCGTTCGACCGTTTGGTCCGGTATATCACTTTCCTTTAGGGACCCGATTCGGTGTCTCTTGACTTTTCCGAGCGGATGGCCTTCGGGGGGAAATGCCCCCCAGTGTTCGAGGTTGATTGCAAAAGAAGCCTCAAACATTTTTTGGGTCTCCCTTAGGTAGCATGCAGATGTTGCTTATTAAAAACCTTGCCAGTAAAACCCTTTTCGAGATAAAAAGTCGGTTGAAGGAAAAGAGTGCAACGGATGCTGTGAAACCTTAAGATCTTCGAGCTGGACTAACGCCCTGACTGCTTCAGTCGGGTTCCTGCATAAGGGTTAGTCTGAAATACGAAATTAAAAGGGATATGGTTATACCTTAGTGTAAGATGTGCCAGCGACGTTTCGAGGACTGATGCGTCCTAGTTACTCGAGATTTGACGCAGTACGGTCCTTTACTTTGTTCGATCGGGTTTGATCGAAAGTGTGGCTTGATTACCTTTTGAATCTTTTGCGAGCAGAGTTACTGATGTCGGTGCCACATCGTGCACCGCGAACATCTCCCTTGCCGCACACTGTTCCCCGTAGATGGTTTTGATCCCATCCTTTGTTAGGATTTCATCATTTGGTGTAGCATGGAAGGTACTGCTCTCATGTAGTGTATCCACGGCCGTCCGAATAAGGTGTTGTACCTCATATCTCCTTAGATGACATGGAATTTGGCGTTTTGGGTCGTGCCAACCACGGTGTCTGGGAGGGTGATTAATCCTTTCGTTGTTTCACTTGCAATGTTGAATTCGTTCAGGACCGGAGTGGCGGGCACGAATTGGTCGATCAGTCTGAGCTGCTCTACCACTCTCGACCTGATAATGTTGGCCGAGCTACCTGGATCCACGAGCACACGTTTTATTTGAAAAGAATTCACAAGTAAAGACATTACGAGTTTGTCATTATGAGGTTGAGACAAGGTCTCGGTGTCCTCTTCGCTGAATGTGAGGTCATCTTTAGGAATATATTTCTGGGTTCGCTTTTCTCTGGTGATAGATATTTTTGTCCTTTTCATTATGAGTTCCTGCTGGGCATCGACGCCTCCTATGATCATATGGATGACATGTTGCGGCTCATTTGCTTCGTTCTTCTTGGCCACCTCTCTTTCTTGGAACTGATTTTGTCTCGGTCGCTAAGGAGTTCCCGGAGATGACCTTTGCTAAGTAGTCGAGCTACCTCTTCCCGGAGTTGGTGGCAATCCTCGATCCTGTGGCCATGCGTGTTGTAAAACTCACACACTAAGTTATGATTCCTTTGTTAAGGATTTGATTGTATAGGCTTAGGCCACTTGGTATCTCTAATTTTACTGATGGAGAACACGATGTCTGATACATTGACATTGAAGTTGTATTCTGATAAGTGAAGTGCATATGTTGGCCTTGCGTTCCTATCGAATCTGGCTCTGTTGATGAGTCCCCGAGGATCTTGTCCTCGGTCTATCCTTCGATCATTGTGAGGTAGGTTGCGCCTTGGGGCATTCCTCCTGTCTTCAATTTATGCAGATATATTTCTTTGTATGGTTTTGGCTCCTTTGCTAGGAGCCTACTTGGGTATACTGAGCACGAGGGGGCTCCCAACTGGTCATCTTCGGCCCTGATTTTTGACTGGTACCGGTTCTGGACGTCCGACCAGGTCACAACTGGATACTCGATCAAATTCTATTTCAACTATTTTGAAGCCACCCAGCTTCATTCATTCAGACCTTGAGTGAAAGCCTGTACTGCCCAGTCATCGGAGACTGGCGGCAGCTCCATCCGTTCCATTTTGGAAGCGGGATACGAACTCTCGTAGCATTTCATTCTCTCTCTGCTTGATTTTTGACACGCCTGATTTCCTCGTTGCTACATGGATGGCACCGACATGTGCTTTTACGAAGGAGTCTGCTAGCATGGCAAATGAATCTATGGAGTTGGGAGCTAGGTTGTGGTAACACATCATGTCCCCCCTTCAAGAGTGTTTCTCCGAACTTCTTTAGTAAGACGGACTCGATCTCGTCGTTCTTTATGTCGTTTCCCTTCACTGCCCAAGTGTAGGAAGTAACGTGTTCGTTGGGGTCTGAGGTCCCGTTGTACTTTAGGAGTTCTGGCATTCTGAATTTCTTTAGAATGGGTTTCGGGGCCGCTTCCTCGGGGAATGGCCTTTGTATGAACTTCTTCGAATCCACACCTTTCAGGACCAGGGGAGCGCCCGGGATTTGGTAGACCCTGGAGTTGTAAGTTTTGACCTTTTTGTCGTTGGCTTCTATCATCTTCTCGCCCGACTCGATCCTCCTGGTGAGGTCCTCGAGCATTTTTACGATGGCGGGATCGATCATCGACCTGTTATTGCTTGATCTCTCTTGTACCTGTTTAGCTGGGGGAGCTGTCCCCGGTGCTACCGTGTTGGGAGTTTTCTGGTGACTTTGCAACTGAGCAATATCTAGCTGTTGTGCCTGCAACATTTCAAAAATAACATGAAGGCTAACCTCATGTTCCTCTCTAATTGGTGTTTCCCGTGCTTCTTGTTGGTCCCCTTGGTGCACCCTCCTGTCAGTGTGGGAGCTTACGTCGATGCGCTGGGTGTCGTGTGAGACCATGTCCATGGGGCCTGGATATGGTGCATTCCTAGGGTTTTGTTGTGGCACAACAACGTCTAGAACAACCACGCCATTTTCCCCATGGTCCTCAAGATTGTTGTTTTCATCTCCGTTTATCGAGTTAGACATTTTGACCTGAAATCGAAGATCTTGGACAAGAAAAAGCGTGAAAGATAACTTGCGTTATGTAGTAAAACCAGCAAGAAAATAATCACTATTATTTTTAGCCCCACGGTGGGCGCCAAACTGTTTACCGTGAAAATGGTAATAACAATTAAATTTATTGATGAGACTCTAAAAATGCGTGATCTATTTTAATGTTAGTTTGTTAAGCAGTTGATGCTAAGTATATGAGATTAAGAGACAAAATAAAGTAAAGGAGACAACTATAATCAAACAGATAGGTCGGTTACTTGGGACCTGAGCTTGATGATTATGGACCTCGAGGTTGATCCCGAGGCTCGGTCACGAGCTATTGAGGGTAATTGGATATGACTAATAGTTATGAGGTAATTAGAGAGGGCTCTTTATGGCCAATGAAAAGCAATAAATGATGAACAAACATGGGGATAATAAATAGAAGCAGTAATTTCAAGAGAGTATGTGAGAGAGCAAAATAGAGAGTTCTTGTATATTTTCGCGTGCAATAGCTGAAGTGACCAACCCTTACAAAGAAATAGGAATCTCCTTTATATAGGAGGGGAATCCCTTCATAGTACAAAAAGCATTAATTAAGGGTACAGAGACGTGACAACTAGATGACCCCCTGATTCGGGTCTTAGAGTAGCTCTCTAGGCTTCATCATTCCTAGCCACGTGCCTTGAGAACTCCCCATTTCTGTCGTGTCCAAGTTATCACAAGATCGAGTGACGACGAACCTCGAGAAAGGAGTCTCGATCATATCCTCGTAGCCTCGTGACTTTGAGACGGTCATCCGAGGTGCTTTGATAAAAAGAAATTGGACCCTCTGAGTTCACCATATACAATTGTATAGGATTTGAGGCACGTGCATCTTGTTACCATTTTGGCATGTAGATCGAATTCCCCTTTCAAGACATCACGTTGAGCTGCCTTCTGAGTCGTCCTGCAGCAGCTGGAGACTTCTTTATATTATATTTTCTGTTTATTTCCTTTTAGACAGTAGACTAGTATTCTTTTGTATATCCTACTTGATGCCCACATACCTGTGACACCAGATCTTGGCACACACGCTAGTAGACTTATGATTTTGGATTTGCTTATGTGATTTCAATTTTCACTTATTTGCTTCTGCTTAATTGTGTTTCATTTGCATATTCCTAAACCTTTTAATAAATAAGAAAATAATATTCACTTAGTAACTTATTTAAAATGGAAAACCACTAGATTAATTAGTGTTGGCTTGCCTAACAACGGTGTTGGCCGTTCACAACCTGAAATGGAAATTGGGTTTTGACACATGCGGTGTGATAAGTTGGGCTAAAATGCAAGGGGCTATTTCGGGAAAATGATTTTTAAAACTAAATATAAAGGCCCCCGCGGTGATATAAGGAGAGATTGTGAGTTATTTTGTTTTTAATGATTTGGTACTACGAGGTGGTATCTCGAGAGTGCCATATTGATCTTCTCTACTTGCTGTATTGTTTGGTTGATGTTTCCTTAACATGTCAAATACTTTGTTTCCTTTTGTGCTGTGTTAACTTTCTTAATTTCGTGTTGTTACTTTTCTGTAAATTCTTTATTGTTTCACTTCTTTGTCATTTTCATTTTATCATTATATCTCATGTCTTGTGTCTTATTATCTACAGTAGGGCCTTGACCTAACCTCGTCACTACTCTATCAAGGTTAGGCTTAGTACTTACTAGGTACCGTTGTGGTGTACTCATGCTACGCTTCTGCACTTACTCGTCACTACCCTTTTATCCCGTTCTTTTCTTATTCCTTTACATCTTTATAGATTGTTATGTATAGGAGTGTTCAGTACTATATCTAGAGCTTGTGACTTTTATTTACACATGATTTTGGAAGATGTACATGTTGAGTTGCGGATTTTATTCATATAGTTGTTGATGTTTTTGTGATTTAAATTATTATTTAGTTATTCCCGCGTGTTTGTTAGGCTTGCCTAGTCTTAGCGACTAGGTGCCATCACGACAACCTACGGAGGGGATTTGGGGTCGTGACACTAAGAATAATGTATAATTTCCCCTTATCTTTTGTAACTATGCCAATACTTTTTAATGCGTTTGGCACTTTAATCAATAAAAGAACTATTGCGTAAGTATTGTGCAAAAGTATCCTTTCTACGTTTAATTGTTAAAGCTCCGGGTATATTTCTTCATCCGTTAACTTTTGATTCCGGGCATAACCACTTCCAGATTCTATCCTTTACTATGAGTGTTTCATAAGAGTGGGCCCTTATGTTTACGGTGCTCTTGAAGATGCATCTCCTGCTCATTCCGGCACAAGCATTTGAAGTTTTTGTTAACTTTCAAATGATAAAAAAATTAACTTATCATTTGGACAAGAAAGAAAATAAAAATAAAAGGACCTTGTTTTATCCCTTTATCTTCAAAAGTACGTAGGCATTCACTATCATAGTAAATAAAATTACCAATACATGTGGCTATCTTGTACAACTTATTTCTACGAGGCTGATGATGTAGTCCCCGTTCCTGATAAGATATTGATCCCAGTTCTGACAATCCCCAATTTTTGTGGCACTCTTGGTGCCGTTTCATGTATTAATTCCCTTAGTGATCGAATGGTAAATACGAGTATTTGAACAATAGAAGTCTTGTATTCATCAAAGGCTTTTCCTTTGTTCTATATCTTCGTGTCGTCGGTGGATATAACTTGTGAATGGTTAAATAATCTCTTCATATTTTGGGAGGCAACGCTTGCCATCGATCCAAAGATTATTTAACCATCTGCAAGTTGTTTACCACACGAGCTCATAGTCTTCGATATCCATCGATGTGAGAATTTTAGTGCCTTGATACTTAAAGGTCTTGCTTTTGCCGATTATCCTCCCCTTATAGTATGATTTATGTTGTTGCCTCCTTTAAAACCTTGCCAGATAAATCTGATCGGGACAAAAACTGGTCGAAGGAAAAATGAGTGCAACACATATTTTTCAGTACCGACAGGAATCTTCAACAATAATACCTTTTGAGGTGAGTCACATTCTAATTGCTGGGCAATTTCACCCTATCTCGATTTTCTACTTCGTATGATCATTTACCGGTGATAGCTGAAACTCGGTAAGGACCTTCCCACGCTGGTACCTGTTTTCTAGCGTTGACTTTTCGAGTGCTCTAAGTAACTTTTCTCAAAATCAAAACTCTCACTTTGAAATAGTGGAGATTCTCCCTGTGAGTATAATATCTTTCCATCATTTGCTTTTGGGCCACCATCCTCACGCATTCCAGGTCCCGGCATTCTTCAAGAAAGTCTAGCTTTACCAGTAACGCTTCATTATTCACTTTTTGGTTTGCTTGGGAAAATTCTCAAAGTCGGCTTCCCCACTTCCACCAGTAATAGAGCCTCCGAGCCGTATACAAGAGAAAAGGGAGTTCCTCCCATACTTGACTTCGTCGTGGTCCATTATGCCCACAACAACTCTGGTAGCTCATTTGGCCACTTGCCCTTAGCATCTTCCAATTTCCTTTTAAGATTTTTGATGATTATCTTATTGGTCGACTCTGTCTACTTGATAGCACTCGAATGGTATGTTAAAGAATTAATTCACTTGATCATTAACCATTCACAAAATTTAGTGACTTTTGAACCCTTGAGCTGCAGCCCGGTGTCAGAAGCAATCTTCTTCGGTATTCCAAATCATCAAATTATGTGGTACCATGTTAAGTTAACCACTTCGCATTCTCTGACCTTTTAGTAAGGACCTGTTTCAACCCATTTAGTGAAGTAATCATTAAAACTAAAAGGAATCTTACCTTCTCAGGCTCTGTGGTAAGGGACCAACTATGTCCATCTCCCATTTCATAAATGGCCATGGGGACACCAAAAGTTTTGATGGTTTGTGCACTAAATGCGCATGACGTTGACATTTATCATAGTTTTGTAAGAATGTCTTTGCGTCCTGTTCCATTCGGGGCCAATAATAGCATGCCCTAATCAACTTTAGAATTGACGAGTCTGCATCAGAATGATTTTTGCAAACTCCTTCATGCACCTCCCTCATTACTTAGTTCTCCTACGAGGCCCCTAGACACTGAGCCAGTGGTCCTTAGAATTATCTCATGTATAACTTCCCATCTACAAGGCAGTATCGAGCTACTTTATTCCACAGTGCCCGCGATGCCTTTGAGTGTTCGGGTAACTTGCCATGCCTGAGATATTTAATGATCTCGTTCCTTCAATCCCAAGTTAACTTGGCTGAATTTACTTTGCAGAAGTCGTCCACATCCAATACCAAATGCATCAATTGGACGACCGCACCAGAATCTGAGCTTTTTATCTCTGTAGATGACCCCAAATTAGCCAATACGTATGCTTCTACATTTTCTTCCCTCGGAATGTGGACGATTGACCATTATCTTAATCGTGCAAGTAATGCTTGAACCTTGTTGAAGTATTGTTGCATCCGCTCTTCCTTTGCATCAAAAATCCCATAAACTTGGTTGACCACCATCTAGGAGCCACATTTTACCTCAATGAGCTCAGAACCTAGTCCCCGAGCTAGTTCTAGTCCTGCAACCAAAGTCTCATACTCAGCTTCATTTTTAATTAATGGTACAGTTCTGATGGCCCGTCTTAGAATATCCCTTGAGGGAGTGATTAAAAATAGCCCGAAACCAGACCCTTTTACATTGGAGGCTCTATCCAGAAATAAGGTCCAAACTCCCGATGGCATTCATGACAACAACACTACTTCCTTAGCAGCCAAATGCATTAACCCCCTGCCAAAGTCGGCCAAAACTTGTGACTTGATTGCAGTCTTGGGTTGAAACTCAATGTCGAATTCGCTAACATTGTCTGCCAATTTAGCCAAACGGCCCAACAACTCAGGCTTATGAAGGACATTCCTAAAGGGAAAGGTTGTCACAAAATCCATTAGGTGACATTGAAAATAAGGCCTAAGATTTTGAGAGGCACTTACGAGAGCTAAGGCAAACTTTTCAACGTGCAGATATTGTGTCTGTGTCTCTGCTTCTAATAGTATTTTACTAACGTAATAAATAAGAAATTGCGTACCTTCATCTTCTCGGACCAGAACGACACTTACCGCTACTTCTGAGACCACTAAATAATTAGCAGTTGTTCAACTTCCCCCCATTTAAACAGTACTGGAGGACCAGATAGGTACCTTTTAGGTCCTTCAACGTCTGCTGCCATTCTGGAGTCCACACAAAGTCATTATTCTTTTTCAAAAGAGAAAAGAAGTGGTGGCACTTCTTCGAAGACCTTAAGATGAACCTGCTTAGATCAGCCAACCTGCCGATTAGTCTTTGCACTTCTTTCCCGCTTGTTAGCTGATTTGGGATGTCCTCGATGGATTTGATTTTGTTGGGGTTTACTTCGATCCCTCTTTGTGACCCTAGAAACCCCAAGAATTTTCCGTAGCTGACCCCGAATGAAACATTTCTCGGGGTTGAGTTTCATGTTGTACTTTCTTAGGATGTTGAAAGTTTTGTGGAGATGCTTCAGATGATCTCCCGCAATTTAAATACTTAACTTGCATGTGATATATATATACTTCCATCATTTTTCCAATATACTTTTCAGACATCTTATAATGAGCATCTGATAAGTGACTCTTGCATTCTGAAGCCCAAAAGGCATCACATTATAACAATATGTCCCGAAATTTGTGATGAAAGAAGTTTCTTCTTGATCTTCTAGGTTAATCCTAATCTGATTATACCTGGGGTAAGCAACAAGAAAATCATCAACTCGTGCACGACTGTCACATCAATCATTTGATCAATGTTTGGCAATGGGAAAGAGTCTTTAGGACACACAATATTCAAATCTTTATAGTCTAGGCACATTTTAAATTTGTTATTCTTTTTTGGTACTACAACTATGTTGGCTAACCATTCCAGATATATACCTCCCAAATTGAACTGATATTGGGTAGTTGGGTTATTTTGTCTTACTAATGGGATGTTCAGATCCAAGCTAAGTTTGTGGACTGCTACCTCTAATGGAATTCCTGTTATATCCGAATCTAACCCTGAAAAGTAGTTAATGTTATCTTTAAGAAAATTTATAAATTCTAACCTGATCTCGGGACTTAAACCATGTCCCCAAAAAAATCTTTCTTTCCAAGAATTCCTCAAACAGGGCCACCTGTTCGAGCTCCTCAGCGGTTGACTTGCTTGCATCCATTTCTTCTGGTACTTAGAAGGTCCTTGGTACCTGATAGGATTCTGATGTCTCCTCGCCTTTATCATTTTCAATCGAGAAGGGATAAAGCACTAGTTCCTGTAATTGCTATTTGTTGATTTCTTTTATTTTGATGTTGGTTGGTATCCTTATATCTATCTGATCTCCTCATATGTCGGAAACTTCAACAATTGATGAAATGTTAAAGGCACATCCTTCATCTCGTGTATCCACGGCCTTCCGAGGATTCATTTTAACCCATATCGCTATCTACCACTTCGAATAAAGTGGTCTTCGCTACTCTTTTGGCATATGTGGGATCGAAAAATCTCTCCTGGAGTTCTCACACTTGTCAAATTAAAGCTATCAAGAATCTTTGTCACCGGAATGATGTTCCCGGTTAACTTCACTTGCTCCAGAACTCTCCATTGTATGATATTGGCTGAGCTTCCTGGATCAACAAAAGCACACTTGTTTTTTAAATCTAAAAGATTGAGAGAGATTACCAAAGCATCGTTGTGTGGTAGAAGAAGTCTGCCAGTGTGCTCCTCGTGAAGGTGATGTCATCTTCCAATACTTTTCAGAGTCTATTTTTATGAGTCATCGATATCATCATTTTCTTCGCTACTGAAAAAGTTAGCCCATTGACTTCATTTCCTCCGAATACCATGTTAATGTTCATCGAAGGCGATCTTACTGATGTTTTCGTTGGCTCCACATTATGCCAGATCCGACCATAATTATTTTTGGCGTGGTCACTTAAAAACTCTCTAAGATGGTCATTCATCAGTAATGTTGCCACCTCTTTGCAAAGATATTGATAGTCCTTGATTCTATGGTCGTGGGTCCCATGGAACTCACACCACAAACTAGGATCCCTTTGGTTAGGATCCGATTGAATTGGTTTTGGGAACCCTTCTTCTTTAATATTCCTCATCGCCATCACAAATTCTACCAAGCTAATTTTAAAGTTATAATCGGATAATTTGGGATATGTGAAATGTCATGACCGGGAATATCTTTCTCTCGTAATGACCTATTATTCTATCCATGATCCTTCCTTCTGCGGAACCTAGCCTATCCCATAATTGAAACCCTTTAATGTTACACCCATCAGTCTTCTCGTATGTTAAAAAACAACCTCTGGAATACCTTCGACCTGCATCAAAGTCATTTTTAAACCTATTCCGATTTTTATCGCGACCCGGTCCTTTGGATGACCCTAAAGAACCTGATTGGTCGTCTTCTATGCTTATCTTCGATTTGCAACGATTGGGGACATCTGCTCATGTTGTTGCCTGAAACTCAAGCAAGCTCTACTCAATTTTTGGGAGGTATCGGAACTTAATGGATCGAGACCCTTCGTAAATGCCTCTGCTTCCCATTCATCCAGAACCACTGGTAGTAACATTCTTTATTTCTAGAATATAATTACAAATTCCTGTAACAATTCAGATTCTCCTTGCGAAATTTTGAATATGTTCGCCTTTTTGGTCTAAACCTTTTTTTTCCTCCGGCGTGGGCATTAATGAACGAATCTGCAAGCATCTCAAAAGAATCGATCGAATGCTCAGGTAAGAGAGAATACCATGTCAAGGACCCTTTCATGAGGGTTTTGCCAATCATCTTTAATAGAACTGACTCGATATCATATTGAGCCAAATCATTTCCTTTCACCGTCCTAGTGTAGGTTGTGATGTGCTCTTGCGGATCAGAAGTCTCATAGTATTTTGGTATGTCCGGCATCTTGAATTTTTTTGGAATTAACTCTGGTGCTGCACTTGGCTTAATGGAAACTGCATGTACTCTTTTGAATTCGAACTCTTTAACACTGGTGGCGCGCCCGGGATCTTATCTATCCGAGCATGAAACTCCTTCACATTCTGATCCATTACTCGTTCATCTCTCTCATGAATCGCATGATCTTTGTTTTGAAAGGATCGCTCCGATTTTTATTCTCAGATACACTTCCGGTCCCTCTGGCTTCGTCAAAATTGACTTTTTTCCTTGCGGTATTGTTATTGGATTCCTGAGCCGTTTGATTTGCAGGAACACTGGGAGGAATCAAGCCCCTTCCTTACAAGTTATTGGAAGCACCTAACAGTTCTTGTTTTAACTCTGTCATCAACTGATCTTGCCTTGAGAGGTGATCCATGATTGCTCTTTATTTTTCTCTTATGAGTTTGACCATCTTTACAACATGTCCATCCTCTGCATCATCGGGAGTTGGGTCCCATAAGTGCCCAGGGAATTGACATTCACAAACCGAGATTGTTACATCTCCTTCGTTATGGGTCTCGTTGATGGAATCACCATGCTGGATACTTCTTTCTGTAAATCATGTGTTCCTGCTTTGTGAGTGTTTTTGACTTTATTATCTGCCATATCTGGATTTTACTAAGGAAAGAACCAACGCTTGTTAGTAATAAACAAATGGATCAAAGCAATTACGTAGCTATCTATGTCTGGCGCCAAACTGTTTACACGTAAAATAGTATAGTCGAATTTATAACGTAGTTTATAGACAGGCGAACTAATTTGACCCAAAAATAATAAAGAAATAGAACAAAAAGTAAGATTAATGATGTGAATTAAAGAATATAATGAGCATGGCTCTGAACTCGATCTTTCCGAAAGCAGAAATGAAAGCAATGATAAAGTGATGATAAAACTATTAGATTGAGCGTAAAATAGTGAAGTAAAATTTTGTAGGCATAATATTTTTCACGTCCTATAATGATTGTAAACCTCCCATTTATAGCTCCACTGATGGAGACAAGATCCCCAAATTAAGTTTTTTCTTAAATGAAAATAAATGCATCATTGATGGGTGCTTAACAACTATCTTTGAATACAAATATTATCTGTAACAACTTTTTATTGAATGCAATCCGATGTCAAACCTTTGAACCTCTATTATCGCTTATGCTTCCTTCGGAATACATCTTGTACCGGTTACATAGTTTACACCTAGTGCCAGTTATCTTCTAATTCATCTTTTTTATGTCTTCGATTCCATGTGTCATCTTTTTGTTTAGCCACTCATTATCAGTAAATTTTACTCCAAACAACTGTACTACCACGATAATTTTGTGGGTGGTATCTAACAAAAAAATATGATAATTTTATTTTAATGACCCGATCGGTCGATTTGAGCTCTAGCACGTCGTTCACTAGTTTGAGGCCATAAGCAGCTTTATTTCAGGTATTATGACTTGTACGCACTATCAGAATTGAATTCCGAGAAGATCGAAGTTGATTTCAAGAGAGAATTCTCATTTCGGAAGTTTTAAGTTGAAAGAATTGACTAAGATTAGATTTTTGAGCAAACGACCTCGGAATTAGGATTCGAAGGTTTCAGAAGGTTTGTATGATGATTTTGGACTTGGACGTACGTCTGGATCTGGTTTTGGAAGACCCGGGAATGGTTCGGCACCTATTGTGGAAGTTAGCATTTTTTGAAGAATTTCATAAATTTGGGTTGAAGTGCATTTCATTATCTTCGATGTCTGTTTGGTATTCTGAGTCTAGGAATAGCTCTGTATGGCGATTCTTGTGCTGGGAGCGTGGTCGGAAGTGAATTTAGTCGTCCGTGGGTCATTTAGGAGTCATTTGACTAAAGTTGAAAATTTGGAGGTTTTTGAGAAGTTTGACCGGAAGTGGCCTTTTTTATATCGGAGTTGGATTTCGATTCCGGGAGTTGTAGTAGGTTCATAATGTTGAATATGACTTGCATGCAAAATTTGAGGTCAATCGGATGAGATTTGATAGATTTAGACATCGAACGTAGAAGTTTAAAGTTCTAAAGTTCTTTAAACTTGAATTGTAGTGTGATTCATGGTTTTAGCATGATTGATGTGATTAGAGGCTTCAAGAAACTCCATGTCGTGTTATGGGACTAAGTCGTGTGATTGAACAAGGTCCCGGGGCATGATAACTAGGGATTCTAGTCTGTTTTATGCTCCTTTTTGCTTGAGATTTGGACTAAAATGTGTTCAAGTATTCCCCAAAAACTAACTTGTTGTGCTTGTTTGCAGTGTTTGGTCAAAAAGGGACAAGGATATCATAACTAGCTCAAAAAAGGATGAAACCTGCACAAGTTCAAAACCAAGTCAAAGACGCGCTACAACGGAAAATCCACCGCGGACGCAAAAGACCCACCGCAACGTCAATCTTTTTATCGTGGTCCGTAGTGGCAAGGATTAAGAGAGTTGTCATTTTTGGAATTCAAGTTGTCGCGGTCCGCGAGGATTTTATGCGACAGCAGTGCCTTCATTGTGATAGTGGTCAGTTTACCGTGGTCCGCGGAGAAGGAGTTCAGAGAACCTGCAGTTGAGCCAAATATTGAAGACCGCAATCCGCAATGGATTTTGTGCGGCCGCAGTAGCCTCACCGCTACAACGGTCCTTTTCTGCTGTCAGCGGAACCTCCGTCAGGGGCCATTTTTTTCCGTAAAATTTAGCTGTGTATAAATACTTTCTTTTAATACTTTTAGGTCATCTTACGTTAGCTGAGCACGTGAAATATTGTATTTGTCTATTTTGAGTAATTTTGTAGCTTACTTAGCAATTAATCTTAGTCTCTTATCTTGTCATTACAATTTATGGATTATTCTTCATCTCAATCTATGATTGCTTCTTCAATAATGAGTAGCTAAACCCATTAGCTAGGGATGTGGCTCAACCCTAGTGTGGGTATCGAATGGGTCCTTTATTTTAGGGCTTAGATGTTTATGGGTGATTGTTATTTGGCCTGATTTATGCTTTCTATGTTGAATTAGTGGTTGCATACACTAATTTGTGCCTTTTTGACTTAGGCTCTTCTTGAGAAAGAGAGACTAAGTCTAGGAATTTCAGGCCAACAGAGAATTGCGGTGTATTCAATAGATTGATAGCCCCAATTAAAGGGTTAAAGCTAGAGATCGTAATACCCAACATGAGCCAACATTGACTGCACAAATTGAACATACAATTGGGCTTGAGAAAGCCAATTAGGGCAAGGCACTCTTACTACCGATATGTATAGAGTGAGTAGCTTCGTGCATTGGCTATATGACGATCCCAACTATAACATTATTTTCCTAAGTTCTAGATCTCGTTAGATACTCACCTAGGAGTAAGTCACTTCCCTAGTGCCTCTTTACCCATTTAGAAAACCCTACAAACATATCTACTTAGCTTAATTTCGCAAATCACTAGTATAAAATTAGAAATAACAAACAAACAAAAATGATTGGAAATGTAATTAAGAGCACTACACACTGCTAGATTAGATAGAAATCCAACTCCAAACATTGTATTAGCTCCCTGTGGATTCGATCCCGACCTTCTCGGGTAAAAGCTACATCGACCGCTCTTGCCACTCTGTAGTGGTGTCGGGTTTGACCCGATCACTTTTTGGTGTCGTTGCTGGGGAGTTAACGATTTTGGCTATCTATCTAAATAGTTTTATGTATTGTTTCGCTTTCCTTTTGTGATAAAATTTGTGTGTATAGCCAATTCAGGTAAAAAATGGCAAACAATAAAATTGACCCTCTTGGAAATGCTCTTCTAGGGGAGGAGGAAGATGACAATATTGATGATGAGGTACTTATAGTGCCTCAAGATCGAAGGAGAGGCCGCCAGGCCAATGATAATGTTCCAGACCCTCCTCTTCCACCTCCAAGAGCGGCTCCTCGGGTGCTTCGAAATGAAGGATATGCTAGTGCAATTGTCCTACCACGAATTCGTGCGGGCAATTTCCAAATTACAAATGTGATATTGACTTTGCTGGAGCAACGAGGGTATTTCATAGGTTCTCCCTATCAGAATGCTTACAACCATGATAAAGGCTTCGTGGATACCTGTTGGGGAAGTAGGCAAACAAATGTGTCATAGGATGCACTTCGGTTGAGATTGTTCCCTTTTTAACTTTGAGGGAAAGCTTTGGACTAGCTTGAAAGGCTTCCCAACCATTCCATTACTACTTAGGATGAGTTGGAGGACAAGTTTGTAGCAAAGTTTTTCTCGCCTCGGTATATGGTGACTTTGAGAGATGAGATTTTGGCCTTAAAACAAGAACCTAATGAACCACTTCATGAGATTTGGGAGAGATATCGGACAATGGTGAAAGAATTAATCAACACGACCAACAATGACATGACCGAAGCAATGATTCAACAGACATTCTACCATGGCATTAACACGACCAATCAGTGTGTAGTGAACTAGCTAGCAGGGGGAAATTTTATGAACACATCCTATGATCAAGTATGTGAGATATTGGATGAGATGGCATATACTTCCTCAGCTTGGCAAAGTTGAGACAATGTGACACAGAGTGACCCCACTGTCATCCACTTGCACAAAGAGCTCCATGATCATGGCCAGGCAATAGCAGAGTTAACTACCACAATGAACCAGCTAGTGAAATCTCAATTGCAATAAGTTCAAGCTCTTAGACAAGTAAATTCTATGGAAGGTGTCAACATGTTGGTCAATAAAAGGAAACAAAGAGGTCAACAAGGTCAAGGTAGTCCGGATCAATATGACCAAGGTAGTGGTGGTTTCAATCAAGATGAGGGCTATGATGAGCAAAATGAAGAAATGCAATATGTGAACAATTACCAAGGACACAGGGGCAATGCTCCTAACCAACAACAACAGTGGAGATCCCAAGGAAATATAGGGAATCAAAACCAACAAGGCAATAGCAACTGGGGGAACAACAATCAAAATTGGGGCAACCAGAAAAATCAGGGTAACTAGAGTGGCAACAACAACAATTGGGGAGGAAACAACAACCAAGGTGGTTGGAACAATAGCAATTAAAGGAATCGGGGGCAAGGCTTTCAAAGGCATTCGATGTATCAACAACCAAACAACCCACCTCCATTTTCGTCCCAAGGTCCTAGCTCGTCAAACAATGAGATAGGAAGGATCGAGATGATGTTTGAACAAATGATGAAGAAGAACGCCGACTCTGATGCCCAGTTGGCATCCCACAATACTTCAATCCAGAATTTGGAGGTTCAACTTGGCCAGATTTCACAGTCTTTGAATACTCGCCCTAAGGGGGCTCTACCTAATGATACGGTAGTAAAAATGAAGGGTGGGAACAACACCGAGCAAGGAAATTGTGGTCGAGGTGGTGATGTGAATACCTCTAAACAAAAGGAAATTGTGAGTAATGAGATTCAAGTGCAAGATGATGATCTTTAGTTGATGAGCAAGTGAGAGAAGACAATGTGAATACGTAAGTGAGGATTCATGTTCATGATGATTAGGTGGAGACCCAAGATGACGTAAACCCATCTTGGGAACACGTAATAGACATACCGGAAATGGTAGTGCCCAAGGCTAAGGTTCCCTTGCCAAGGCCTCCTCCACCTTACCCTCAAAGGATTGTGAAGCAAAAGAATGAGAACCAATTTAGAAAATTTATTGACATGAAGAAGAGCTTATCAATCAATGTTCCTTTGGTGGAAGCTCTTGAGCAAATGCCGGGCTACGCCAAGTTCATGAAAGTCTTGGTGACTAAAAAGAGATCCATGGACTGTGAAACCGTAAAAAAGACTCACCAAGTAAGTGCAATTGTGCACTCGATGGGTCCAAAGCTTGAAGATCTCCGACGCTTTCACCATCCCGTGTACCATTGAGAGAGCGGATTTTGTAGAGGCATTGTGCGATTTGGGTTCAAGTACCAATTTGATGCCTTAATCCGTGTTCAAAACTTTGGGTATTGGGAAATCGAGGGCTACTTCAATGAGGTTGCAAATGGCGGATAGAACTATGAAGACGCCGCTTGGTATTGTAGTGATGTTCTTGTCTAGGTGGACAAGTTCATTTTGCCCACTGATTTTGTGATCTTGGATTGTGAGGTAGATTTTGAGGTTCCGATCATATTGGAAAGACCTTTCCTTGAAACTGGGATGGCATTAGTTGATGTGGAAGCAGGGGAACTCACCTTCTGGGTGGGTGATGAAAAAGTGGTCTTTCATGTGTGTAAGTCAATGAAGCAGTCCAGCAGTACTGAAGTGTGCCCTTTAGTGGATCTTGTCACAGTAGTGATAGTTGATAATACTAGTGCAATGATCAATATGGAGGACCCTTTAGAAGCAATATTGTCGAACTTTGATGTAAATGAGGATGAATACCGGGTGGAGCGTGTCAATGCTTTAGATGGAATAGGCTCTTACTCTTATAATCCTCAGAAGCTCTCTTTGGATCTTGAGAAAGGAAGACCACCAACAAAGCCCTCAATCAAGGAACCTCCCATGTTGGAGTTGAAGCTGTTGCCTCTACACCTCAGGTATGAATTCTTAGGCCCTAGTTCAACTTTGCCAGTTATTCTTTCCTCTTGTCTTACTAACATGCAGGTAGATGCCATATTGGTGGTGCTCCAAAAATGGAAGAAGGAAATTGGATGGACTTTAGCTGATATCGCGGGGATAAGCCCCACCTTTTGCATGCATAAAATTATTCTTGAGGATGATGCCAAGCCCTCCGTGGAACATCAGAGGAGGTTTAATGAGGCTATACAAGAAGTTGTGAAAAAGGAGGTGATCAAGTGGTTGGATGCAAGGGTTGTGTACCCCATCTCAGATAGTTCTTGGACTTCGCCGGTGCAATGTGTGCCGAAGAAAGGTGGTATGACTGTGGTTACCACTATGCAAAATGAGTTGATTCCCACCAGGACTGTCACCATATGGAGGGTGTGTATGGACTGCTGCAAGCTGAATAAAGTGACACGCAATGATCACTTTCTATTGACTTTTCTTGACAAGATGCTAGATAGACTTGGTAGATGTGCCTTCTATTGTTTCTTGGATGGGTACTCTGGGTACAACCAAATTTTGATTGCTTCGGAAGATCAGGAGAAAGCAACATTCACGTGTCTGTATGGTACCTTTGCCATTTCTAAGATGCCATTTGGGTTGTGTAATACATAGGCTACATTCAAGCGGTGTATGATGGCCATATTTACCGACATGGTGGAGAACATTTTGGAGGTGTTCATGGACGAATTCAGTGTTGTGGGTGACTCGTTTGATTAATGTTTGAAGAATCAGGACAAGGTGTTGTCCCGGTGCGAAGAGACCAATCTTGTGCTTAACTGGGAAAATGCTATTTTATGGTCGAGGAAGGCATTGTCCTCGGCCATAAGATCTTAAAGCACGGCATAGAGGTGGACAAGGCTAAAATTGAAGTGATCTCAAAGCTTCCTCCTCCTACTTCAGTCAAGGGGGTTAGATGTTTTCTTAGGCATGCAGGTTTCTATCGAAGCTTCATCAAAGACTTGTCTAAGGTAGTGAATCCCATGTGCAAGTTATTGGAAAAAGATGCCAAGTTCGTGTTCAATGAAGAATGTATGAAAGCTTTTGAACTTCTCAAGTACAAATTGACAACCACTCCCATTATTACCGCACCTAATTGGAGTTTACCTTTTGAGCTCATGTGTGACGCAAGCAATGTTTTTTGGGTCAAAAAGTGAATAAGATGTTTCACCCGGTGAATTATGCAAGCAAAACAATGAATGATGCTCAAGTGAATTACACGGTGATGGAAAAAGAGTTGTTGGATATTGTGTTCGCAATGGAGAAGTTTAGGCCTTATCTCATGGGTGCCAAGGTGATAGTTCATACCGACGATGCCGAACTCCGCTACTTGATAACGAAGAAGGATTCTACAGCTCGGTTGATGAGATGGGTCTTATTGCTTTAAGAGTTTGATTTGGATATTGTGGACCGGAAAGGGTGTGAAAACCAAGTGGCGGACCACTTGTCCTGCTTGGAGGAGGAGGGAAGGCCCCGTGATGGCCTCGAGATTAATGATTCATTTCCTGATGAGCAACTCCTCTCTGTGTCTGTGAATAGTATGCCTTGGTTTGCGGATGTTGCCAATTTCCTTGTAATCGGTATTGTTCTGTATAATCTCTCTTCTAACCAAAGGAAGAAGATTAAACGGGAGAGCTTGGACTACTACTGGGATGAGCCGTACTTGTTTAAAATCTATAATGATGGTGTGATCTAGATATGTGTTCCGGAGGAGGAGCAATTGAGTATTTTGGATGCTTGTCATTCCTTTCCCTATGTTGGTCATCAGTGTGTGGTGATGATAGCTTCAAAGGTGTTAATTTGTGGTTTTTATTGACCCACATTGTACAAGGATGCAAGTGAACTAGTGAAGAAATGTGATGAATGTCAAAGAGCGGGTGGAATTTCAAAGAAGGATGAGATGCCCCTCACCACTATTCTCGAGGATAACATATTTGATATTTGGGGCATTGATTTCATGGGTCATTTTGTAAGCTCTTGTGGCAACACGTACATTCTTGTGGCCGTTGATTATATTTCAAAGTGGGTTGAGGTCGTGGCTTTACCCAATAACGAGGCCCGGAGTATTGTGTCCTTTCTCAAAAAGAGTATCTTTACTTGGTTTGGCACTCCTAGAGAAATCATTAGTGATTGAGGGTCTCATTTTTGCAATAAGGCATTTGACATTTTGCTTGCAAAGTATGGTGTCAATCACAAGGTTTCTACCCATACCATCCTCAAGCTAGTGGGCAAGTTGATGTCTCCAACCGGGAGATCAAGAGTATATTATCAAAGACGGTCAATGCAAATAGGACCGATTGGTCAAAGAAATTGGATGATGCTCTTTGGGCTTATAGGATTGCTTACAAGACTTTGATTGATATGTCTCCGCACCAGTTGGTGTTTGGGAAATCTTGCCATCTACCTGTCGAGTTAGAGCATAATGCCATGTGGGCTTTGAGAAAGTTAAAAGTTGAATGGGATGTGGCTGCAAATCTTCGGGTGGAGCAACTTAATGATCTTGATGAGTCCTAGTTTCATGCCTACTGCAGTTCGTCCTTGTATAAGGACAAGCTGAAGTACCCTCATGACAAGTATTCTCGTGGCAAGGAGTTCAAAGTGGGCGATTTGGTTCTCTTGTTCAATTTTCGGTTATGACTGTTTCCGGGTAAGCTTAAATTAAAAATGGATTTGACCTTTTGAGGTGGTGCTTGTGACTCCCTTTGGTGCTATTGATTTGAATAATAATAATGGTGAGATCTCCAGAGGTAATGGGCACAAAGTCAAGCACTATCTTGGGAAGTTTGATGATAGCCACGTGGTGGCACTGATCCATCTCAAGTGATTGATTGTAACCTGCGTCGTACCGCGACGTTAAATTAGGCGCTTCTTGGGAGGAAGCCCATGTGTTTTTCTTTGATTTTCTTCTTAGTGTAGGATTTGCTTTTGAACTAACTGGTTGAGAGATGTGTATAGGGATGTTTGATGCAGTGCAGGACTAATCTGGAAAAATTTGACACTCTCTAATGTTTGGACCGCTGTCGCGCTCGATTTTTCAAGGTCGCGATGGCCTTGCCGTGGAGGCGGAAATTGTTCGCGGTCAGCAATGATAAAAGGTCCAAAATGGAGGCTCTCTGAAGTTTCAACTTCTGCCGTGGTGCATTTTTCACGGTCAGTGATGGCTTATTGCTGTCGCGAAGCATTTTTCGCGGTCCGCGATGGTCTCAATGCAACAGCCCTTCTAAGTTTCATACTACGACTGCGGTGGGTAAGAATAAGTATGTCCCAAGGCCTGTCAATAAATAGAACTTCAGGGCCCCCATTTACACTTTTTGCCCTTTGCACTCTCAATCAACATAAACTACTGTTCACTCATACCCTAGCTTGCAAAAACACTAGAACTGAGTTGAATTTATTTCACATTTCACATCTGGTAATTCCAATCAACCCTAAGTCTTTAATTTTGTTCTTATTTTCTTTTTAATTGATAGTTATTACTTCTTCTTCTTTTTTTTTTGCTTTCAATTTTGACTTAGGATTCAATAGTGACTTAGGGTTCCATAGTTATTACTTTTTTAATTAGTCAGAAATGGTTATTAACTACCTAGTGGATTGATAATGTATTGATTAATGCTAAATGCATGAAAAATTTGAAACCCTAGGTGTTGAGCCCAAATTTGACCTTCGCGGTCTACGGTAGTTTTTCCGTGGTCCGCGGTCATCTATCTTTTGTGAGATTTTTTAATTATTGATAACCGCGGTTAGCAGTGGCATTTTCCGTTGACAGCGGTGCCTCTCTGTGGCCGCGATAGTTTTTCTGCGATCCGCGATGATAAAGTTCTGAGAGGTTCATCTGAGGGACTGCGGTCCACGGTTGATTTTTCGCGGTCCGCAGTGCACATACCGCGGCCGTGCTCCATTTATTGCGGTCTGCGGTGCTATTTAATCAGAGAGTGGGTAGTCTGAATCTCACCTCTCTGCGACCGCGGTTGATTTTTCACGGTCCGCGATGTAGCCTTTGCGGCCGCAATGCATTTTTCTGCACTGCTTCTTCTAGTCTTTTCACTAACAAGTTTCAACTAATTATACTTGCAGACAATGGTTAAATATAGAGGAAGTGCTGACAAACAAAAGGGTAGAGCAGAGTCCTCCTGGGGTAGAGGGAGAGGCATGATTAAATTGACCCCGACAATTCGAAAGCAATTGGGGAAAGCAGAAAAATCATCAGAGTTGCAGATAGAGTTGCTCTCCATTTTGAGGGAAGTGAGTACTTGCCCTCCCGGGAGGCATCAGAGTCTGATTCAGTGCTAGAATATGTTCCAGACTTTCTGAGGAGACTTAGGTTGAGAGATGAGCCCATACCTCCAGCTCCCCCTACTGTTCGTGCTTCAGTTCATATTTCTTCTGAGTCGTTTGAGGGCTCAACAAAGAGCAGTGATAGTTCAGCTTCAACCTCACCTGCACCTTCTTCACCTATAAAGGATGTAGATGTTGGGGTACCGGATAAAGAGGGAGGGGTGTGCCCCAACTCGGGGGTGTGGAAAGAACTAAAAACCCTGAGGTATGGCAAAAGCGGTTTGTGAGTGAGCTAGCTTATCATAAGTTCCGGGAATGGTGGCCTCTAAGGTCGCTTATTCATGAGTGCCAGTTCATAGAGAGGGATCTCCTGCCACACAACCCCAACGTGAAACAACAATTTAATGAATGAGTAGGGTGGGATTATTTCACCAGCAGGGTGTCAGAAGCAAACAAGCACTTAGCCAAAGAGTTCTACGCCAATGCTTCCCACATCAAAACGGATACCAAAGTGACTAAAGTGCAGAACATGAAAGTGAAGTTTGATGGGAAGACAATAAATGATTACCTGGGCTTTAATGAGGAATATGAAGCATTGTACTTGGAGGAGTTGGACTTGATGAGGCAGCCCGTCTATGGTTGGCATCATATCTGGCTATCCCGGGCACCACCCCAGCATGGTTGACAACATGGGTTCCTATCTTGAGGAAAACCCTAAACTTTGAGGTGAAGGGGTGGGGCCAAGACCATACGGGTGGAGTTCAAATGCTTACTTCCTTGGAGCCTGATTCCCTTTTGACAAAAATTCCCCGAAGTTGAATATCTTCTTTGGCGAAGGCATCATCGACTGTATAGAGCCTAGCCTTGTCTTGATGGAGGTCCTCGAGGTCGGGTACCACCTCGGGACTGGTGATGTGCTATTGGCTTCTTCGAGCCTAACCTCGTTCTGATGGAGGTCCTCAAGGTCGGGTATTGCCTCGAGACTGGAGAGGGTGTTCTCAGTTAGTGTTCCTAACCGGTTTTGAGGCAGGAGAAATGTCACCATTTTTTCCACGCATAAATAGGAATGTTTCTACCTTTTTAGGGATTACCCCGTTTTAAGCAGTTGTCTTTCTCTTTCTACACCAGCCCTTTTGCACTCCAGCACTAACGTGTCTGCACATATCCTAGCTTTTTTAGTTCTTTAATTTTGTGACCGCCACAGCGGCTATGTCGGGGTTTGTTCGACAGGGAGGGGAGAGCTCTGCCTCTAGTCCTCAGGACCATCGAGGTCTACTGACTTTGCGGTGTCGATCGACTACGCCCTTCGTTGTTGTTGTCAAGGAAAATGTCGATCGGGTATGGGTGAGTCGCTTCGTTCGGGTGCGGACCGCTGACATTATACCCGAGGAGCTCATACCATTTACTGAGGAATGAAGCTATACTCGTAAATGGTGCATCTCGTGCTTTATCAGTTCTATCTATGGCAAAAGCCCGTTTCGTAATCGTGCGTTTCTTTCTTCCTTTACAGTGGTTTCATGGGCACCGGGCGACGTTCATGATCTGTCGGACTGGGTCCGAGAATTGGCGATCCATTCGACCTGTAAGGAACGCAAGTGGTGAGCTTTGTCCGAGGGCAGGTGGGAAGAAAAATATCATGGTGAGTGTTGTGATATCCCTTCCTTGCTATCACCTTCCTTTTCCATTGACGGTATTTCTAGAGACATTAGAGACCCGGGATCGTATACACCGAGTGACTGTGCTTCGGCTGGAGCAGTTTTATTCAGGGCCTAAAGGAATGGATTGGCAGGTGCGCATTCGCCTTCGAGGAAGCCTAGCGGCTTCACTTTGCGGTGAGTTTTGGCACAGGTTTTTCGAGCTATGCGCCCCCTTTGCTTACTGAGTTTTCTTTTGCAGGCATCCGACAAGCTCGAGTCCGGGCTGTTTCTTTGTGAAGCAAGACTTATGGAAATCCCTATATAAGGAGAGGCCCTTGAAGCTCCTTTATGATGAAAAAGAGGTAGAGTTGGTGCAATTTGTAGCGTGAGGCAAGCCAGAACTTACACTGCGAAAACCACCTGAAGGAGCAGGTAGATTTATCAGATGAATGTGCATTCCTCTTTCTCCGGGGGTTGGCACTTAGTTTATATCAGTTGTAGTAAACGACGGAGACCCTAGAATTCCTTGAAGGTGAAGTTTGCTGGGCCAGGTGTGAGCGTGATGAGTTGAAAGCTTGGGCGGAGGCTCAGGCTTTAGGGGTGATGAATGTTACAGCCAAAGTTCCTACTTTTGAAGCTCAAGTTTTCCTAGCTCGCAACAGTGCTTTGTCTCAGACAGAAATGTTTGAAGAGCTCGAGTCCGACCTTTCAAAAGTCGGGGCTGAGGTCGTTAATGCCCGAGCAGAAGCTGCAATGAGCCGGACTAAGACTGACCAGGAGATGGCGATCTATTCAAAGGATGTTGCCGATGCTCAAGCCGAGCTGAAAAGGATCCTCGGTCACGAAGGGAGGATTGAAGAATATGCTTGTTGCAAGTCTTGAATAAACACGTTTGAGGAGACCGTTGATAGGGGTTTCTCCCTCCTAGAGGAGTTGGCGCTAGCAAAGGCGGGTGAGTGTGATGCTCATTCACTCCTATTTGACACCGAGGACAAAGAAGATGAGGTTGATAGGTCGGAGCCCTCGGGGGTGGGACGTAGGCTTTTCCATTCTGTATGTGATATCTTCGACGGTTTTGTAGATAGAGAGTGCATTTTTTCACGTATGTAAATAAAAGAAAACTTGAGGCTTTATTTCTTCTGTACCCCCTTGTGCTTCGCTTCTGACTAGGTGGACTGATTTCAAAGTTAGTGAGAATCCGTAGATTCGTAATATGGCTCTAGGGCTCATTAGGCAGGCCCGAGGGCTTTTACGCGCTCAGTTGGTGCGACCTTTTTAGTGTAAGCTCACATTAGAGCTCTTATGCTTTTGCTTACCTATTTTGGGTTTAGTCTCCGAGTTGGGCTTTGACTCGAGCTCATTCGACCCTCAAGATTTTGTATTTGTGTAGGCTGGTGACAACGACTCTTATGACTTGGATCGAAGCGACCTTTTATATGCACAGCCCTGAGGCTCATTAAGTTGGAGACAACAGCTCTTACGTTTTACCCTTAGGCATGTATAGTTAACTATTTTGGGTCCGGTCTCTGAATCGGGTTATGACTCATGCTCATTTTGACCGTCAAGCTTTCAAATTTTAAGCTGGCGACAGTGGCTCTTATACTTTTGGTCATTGAGACCTTTCAATGTGTGGCCTTGAGGCTCGTTAGGCTGGCGACAATGGCTCTTACACTTTGCCCTTAGGCATATATAGGCTTTGTTTTCCTCTTGTTAAGGACTTTTGAAATGATTTTGCCTGACCTGTTATCGGTTCGGGAAGACCCTCGATTTCAAGTAATTTACTGCGATGTTCGAGCACCTTGGAAGGTTTAGCTTGTAGGTTGAGTAGCTCGAAGCCTTGTGAATTGGAGGTGACATGGTAGAAGCTCTTTTACCTGTCGAGGGTAGCCTGTTTAACTGGTTCTTTTCGAAATAGATTCGATGTAATGGCCTATGATTTTTTAGCGACGGTCAGGAGTCCCCGAGTCACGTTAATTCGGCAGATACAGTTGTATGACCGTAGTCATTTGTGTTTTTCCAAAACCATTTTTGGTCCCGAGTGTAGTAGTTTGGGTGTCTATATCGAGGGTATACCTTTTTAGGGGTCTTAAAAATTCGATATATAGCCTAAACTTCGAGATCAAGTGTATTCCTATAGAAAGGTCTTACAAAATTTTCATGTCGTTGAGGTCTTACAGTTTTTTCATGCCATTGAGGTCTTACAGTTTTTTCATGCCATTGAGGTCTTGCAGTTTTTTCATGTTGTTGAGGTCTTACAGGATTTTCATGTCGTTGAGGTCTTACAGTTTTTTCATGCCATTGAGGTCTTGAGGTCTTACAGTTTTTTTATGTCATTGAGGTCTTACCGTTTTTTCATGTTGTCTAATTCATACAGTTTTTTCATGCCGTTGAGGTCTTACAAGATTTTCATGTCGTTGAGGTCTTACAATTTTTTCATACCGTTGAGATCTTACAGTTTTTTCTTGCCTTAAAGGTCTTACAGGACTGAGTCTGCCTGCTCGGGGTCTTATGGCCTCGTGTTTTGATGAGTCAATGGAGGTGGCATTTTGATGGCAGTCCCTGAGTCGTCGAGAGTTTCCTTACTCGGGAGCCATTTTTTGTAAACTTCACATTACCTTGTCGGGGGCTTTCGATTTTGGAGATCCTGACCCTGAGGTCGTGCGCTATTCTTTTGAGATTTTGATGCTAGTCCCCGAGTGCTCGAGGTGCTTTTGGCGTTGGAGATGCTTAGCAGTTTCCGCGTTGCCTTGCCTGAGGGCTTACAATTTTGGAGTCCCGGCCCGGAGGTCGTTCAAATGTTGAATCGTCGACACCAGTCCCCAAGTATTCGGGACGTTTGCAGTGGAGGAACTGTTTTTACGAAGGTGCCGAGTCTCTTTTGGAGAGCGAGATACCTTGACAAGAGATGTTCTCTGATTATTTGATACAAGTGTACATGTATTCGTCGTCGGGGCCCCGACTATATGGACATTGTTCGTTTAACCGTTTGGCCTGGTACATTACTTTCCTATATGGACCCCGTTCGGCATTTTTTTGTTTTTGTCGAGTGGGAGGCTTCCGGGGGGAATGCCATCTAGTGTTCAGGGTTGATTGCAAAAGAAGCCTCGAACATTTGTTGAGTTTCCCTTAGGTAGCATGCAGATGTTGCCTCGTTAAAAACCTTGCTGGTAAAACCCTTTTTTGGGAAAAAAACTCGGTCGAAGGAAAAGAGTGCAACGGATGCTTTAAAACCATAAGGTCTTCGAGCTGGGTTAGCGTTCTGACCACTTCGGTTGGGCTTTTGCATAAAGGTTAGTCTGATATACGAAATGAAAAGGGAGATGGTCATACCTTAACGTGAGACGCGCCGGAGATGTTTTGAGAACCGATATGTTCCAATCACTTCAAGATGAGGACGGGGTACGGTCCTTTATTTTTGTTTTAATCGTGCTTGATCGAGGGTGTGGCTCGATTACCTTTCGGCTCTTTTGCAGGTGGAGGTGCGAGCGTCGGTGCCATGTCGTGCACTGCGAACATTTCCCTCGCGACATGTTGTTCTTCGTAGACGGTTTTAATTCCGTTCTTTGTTGGGAACATCATCATTTAGTGAAGGGTGGATGATACCGCTCTCATGCAGTGTATCCACGACCCTCTGAAGAAGGCGTTATACCCCATGTCTCCTTCAATGACATGGAATTTTGCGTTTTGGGTCGTGTTGGCCACGGTGACCGGGAAGATGATTTCTCCTTTCATTGTTTCACTTGCCGTGTTGAATCCATTGAGGACCAGATTGGCGGTCATGATTTGGTCGAGCAGTCCGAGCTGCTCTATCACCCTCGACCTGATAATGTTGGCCGAGCTACCAGGATCCACGAGTACACGTTTTATTGGAAGAAATTTACAAGGACAGAGATTACAATGCGTCATTGTGAGGTTGAGACAAGGTCTCAGTGTCCTCTTCATTGAATGTGAGGGAGTCCTTGGGAATATATCCTCGGGTCCGCTTTTCTCTATTGATGGATATTTTTGTCCTTCTTATTACAAGTTTATGTGGGGCATCGATGCCTCCCATAATCATGTGGATGACATGTTGTGGCTCGTTTTCCTTGTTTTCCTTGGTCATCTCTCTTTCCCGAAACTGATTTTTGGCTCGGTCGCTAAGGAATTCCTAGAGATGCCCTTTGCTAAGTAGTCGGGCTACCTCTTCTTGGAGTTGGTGGCAATCCTTGGTTCTGTAGCCATCTGTATTGTCAAAATCACACACTAAGTTGTGATTCATTTGTGAGGGATCCGATTGTATAGGTCTGGGCCACTTGGCATCCCTAATTTTACCGACGGAGAACACGATGTCTGATATATCGACGTTGAAGTTGTATTCCGACAAATGAGGTACACACGTTGGCCCTCTGTTCCTATCGAATCTGGCTCTATTGATAAGTCCTCGAGGATCCTATCCTCGATCCATTATTTGATCGTTGCTAGGTAGGTTGTGCCTCATGGCATTCCTCCTATCTTCGATGTACGACTAATATCTTTCTTTGCTTGGTTTCGGTTTTTCCAGGAGTCTTCTTAGGTATACGGAGCCCGAGGGGACTCCCAAATGGTCATCCTCTTGATTTTTGACTGGTACCAGTTGTGGACGTCCGACCAGGTCACAGCTGGATACTTGATCAAATTCTGTTTTAGCTATTTTGAAGCCACCAAGCTTCGTTCGTTCAGACCTTGAGTGAAAGACTGCACTTCCTAGTCGTCAGAGACTGGCGGTAGATCCATCCGTTCCATTTGAAAACGAGACAGAAATTCACGTAGCATCTCGTTCTCCCTTTGTTTAATTTTGAAAACGTCGGACTTCCTCGTCGCTACTTTAATGGTATCGGCATGTGCCTTTACAAAGGAGTTTGATAGTATCGCGAATGAATCTATGGAGTTTAAAGCCAGGTTGTGATACCATATCATGGCCCCCTTCGAGAGTGTTTCCCTAAACCTTTTTAGCAATACAGACTCGATCTTATCATTCTTTATATCGTTGCCCTTTACCACGCAAGTGTAGGTGGTAACGTGTTCATTGGGGTTTGAGGTCCCATTGTACTTTGGGAGTTCTGGCATTTTGAACTTCTTTGGAATGGGTTTTGGGGCCTTTTCGTCGGGGAACGACCTTTGTATGAATTTCTTCGAATCCACACCCTTCAGGACTGGGGATGCACCCAGGATCTGGTCGACCCTAGAATTGTAGGTCTCGACCTTCTTATCAATGGCTGCTATCATTTTCTTGCCCGATTCGATCCTTTTGTGAGGTCTTTGAGCATTTTCACAATGGCAGGGTCAGCTATCGATCTGCTGTTGCTCAATCTCTCAAGTATCTATTCGGCTGGGGGAGCAGTCCCCGATGCTACCGTGTTGGGAGTCTTCGGGTGGCTTTGCAGCTGAGCGATAGCCAACTGTTGTGTCTGCAACATTTCAACAATAACATGAATACTAACTTCCCGTTCTTCACGAGCTAGTGTATTTTGGGCTTCCTGTTCGTCGCCATGTTGTATGCTCATGTCGGTGTGCTAGGTTTCGTCAACCTGTTGTGCGTCTTGCGAACCTACGTTCGTTGGAGTCGGTCTAGGCGCGTTGTCGGGGTTTTGTGGTGGCGCGCCAATAATTGGAACGCCACACCATTTTCTCCGTGGTTTTCAAGGTTGTCGTTCTCAACCCTGTTCACTTAGTAAGACATTTTAACCTGAAATCGAAGATCTTGGACAAGAAAAAGTGTGAAAGATAACTTGCGTTGTGTAACGAAACCAGCAAGAAAATAATCACTATTATTTTTAGCCCCACGGTGGGCGCCAAACTGTTTACCATGAAAATGATAATAACAATTAAATTTGTTGATGGGACTCTAAAAATACGTGATCTATTTTATGCTAGTTGTTAAAGCAGTTGATGCTAGATATGTGAAGATAGAATATGAAATGCGAGCTAAAATAGAGTTATAATCAAACCAAGGGGTTAGCTGTCTGGGCCTCGAATTAACCGATGAAGGGCCTCGAGGTCGATGCCTGGGCTCGAGCTCGAGCTATTGGGGATAATCGGGAAGGGGTTAACAGTTAGGATATAATTAAACAAAAGAGGCTTTTTATGGCCAATAACAAGCAATAAACATGGTTAACAAAGTGCCAAGGATTCCCCTTATATAGGAGGGGAAATCCCAACATAGTACAAGATACATTAATGATAAAGAAAGCGGGATGGGACAGCAGACTTGCTTCATGATGCAAGCACAGACCAGCTTTTAAACTAGCCTAATAGACTCAAACGTCCCCGATTGTATTTTTTGGAAACTCCCCATGCCCATTAGGGTCTCGACCAACACTATCCCTAGGCGGGTATCGATAGATCTTGAGGGGGGGATTCAGTCTGTGGTCTCGAACCTCCGAGGTGACTTCCCGGAATGCCTTATTAATGAAAAATTGGTTCCCCGATTTTACTATATACAAGGGTTCCCGATCAATATCGGGAATGTCATGTCTAGGGTGATCACTAGGGTGGTCAATGAGGGAGACAGATCATACCCCTTCCCGAACATCCTTACAATGTATTTGGAAGACCAGGAGGTGGAGAAAAGAAACTTTGATGTGAAGGTGAAACCCAAGATGCCCTTTTCATTGTACAACCTCAAGGCTGAGGACAACCCCATAGCCAAAGAATCCAAGGGCAAAGCCAATACTTCTATTGGCCAATCTAAAGAGCCAGTAGTAGTAGTCACTTCTTCTCATCCTCCCACTACCATACCAGATCCTGCCTCCAGACCATCTACTTCCACCCCTCCAGATATTCCATCCTTCTCAGCATACCCATTGACTACCCACAGATTGAGCCAAACACTCTCCAGTATCAACACCTGGATATAGGCAGCAACTTCTAAGTTGTCTGTACTCTTTAGTTAAGTGGCAGCACAGTCACTGCCCCCACAGCCACAAGTGCCAGCTTCGGTAGAGGAGACTCTCATGGAGCTTCTGGACAACAAGAAGAAGCTCCTTAATAACCAAAAGTTGATAATGAATGCTCTTGCTGAACAAGGGAATACACTTAAGGAGCCGAGAAAATACACAAAGAAGCTAAAGAGGATGAGGGCCTCGAAGGAGATGGTTAGGGAATTGAGGGGAGAAGTGGAGAAGATAAAGGCAGCTGACCATTTGCCTTTGGAGCTACTATTGCATGATCAGCCTCCAGCAGCTCAAACAGAGCAGGTTCCGGAGCAGGAGATTGAGAGAGCTCCAAAGATAAGGAGTGTGATCCCCTAGGTAGATGATGTTGAGATTGAGTTGGCACAGATGGAGGGTCCTGCTTCTGGCTAGCCACAAGCCCCCAGGACAGCTGATCTAGGTGCCCTGCCACAGGATCCCGTGCTACCACAGGACCTCATGCAGGCCGAGGATCCATAGGGAGTTTTTTTTCATTCTCTATATTTCTTTTTGAGCTTATTTTTGATTAGTTAGCATTGAGGACAATGCTAGCTTTCATTTCAGGGGGTGGCCCTACTTTGATTTTTGATTTGGTAGTTGGATTGTAATTATGACATTTCTTTTTTTATGCTTATTTTTAACTTTTGGTATATATATAACTTTACCTTTTATTTTACATTTCATTATTGTTTTGGTCTGTATATAAAGTTACTCTCATGTACATATTCATTCCTTCTTATGTATATTCATATAAACCCCCTTTTGTACATATTCAGTTTACTTTCCGCATTTTACTCCATATCTTCTTTTGCAATTTCCTTAATAGTATAGCTTCTTATTTCATTTAATAGCTTCTTTTCGGTTCGTAGCTTCTTATTTTTCAAGTTTCAATGATGAATAAGCCTTTGGTTTTCTTAATTCCACGATTATTTCCAAAGGTGGAGTTTGTGTGAACTGGGTGCCTCTTCCCAATGATGGATGGCATGACAACCTTCTTAAGGGTTTGAGTTTGTTTTTCTTTTTGTTTTTGTGCAAATAGAATTTAGTAAGCAATGGTGCCTCAGGCAAAGCTTCACTTGGGCCTAATACATTTACCTTTGACCTTATGGTTAAAAACAAATTGTTGTGTATAGGATGGTGATAGTTGTGACCTTGATACTTTTGTGTTGGCTAAACATTCATCGAGTGATTTCTTGGAACCATTTGTTTTGCTCAAATATTAGATAAGGTTGTTGTGGGCCCCCGACTTTGTTTCTTTAGCAATCCTATAGCTTGTGTAGTGGGGTATTCATTTACATGTCCAAGTCCTGTGCCAATGAGTCTAGAACTTGCCCTGAATGTTTGTCTAGGCGAAATCCTAAGTGAAGCTCGACTTGAGAAGTGATTATAGGTTCTTCTTGATCCTAATTGAGACTTGAAAACATCCATAGCCTATCAATGATAATATCCCTAGTCAACCTCGTTGAGCCTTAACCCTTATTCTTTCAATAACCATGATACAAACCTTTATCCGTTCTATAATGATCCTCTCGTGGCACCCTATCTTTCCTTGGCACAAGGAAAAAGTATAAGTTTGGGGGGACAGACGAGGAATGCCAAAGTAATAAAAGGTACAAAATGATAAAAAGGAAAGGCAAATAAAAAGAAAGAAAAGCGAAAAATTCAAAAAGAAACCTAGAAGAAATGAAGGGATTCAACGAAAGCAAAATATGAAAGGCATGGAAAGATTAGAAAGGAGAAAAAGAATTGAAATGAACAAGAAAGAGTGACAGTGTGCCTCTCTAGCCCCTAAAGAAGAAGTAAATGACTTAGAAAGTCAAGAAAATGTGTGCCAAAATGAAACAAATGAAATCCTTAAGGGAAGATGAAACCTTCTTAGACCAATATATCCCACCCTGAACCAAAAGCCTTCATTACATTCCCATAATAGCCCTATATGATCTTGAGTTGAGTGAGCTTACATTAGTGGTGACTCACATAAGGGGTAATCTTATGGTACATAGAGCCGGACTTGTGACCTTACTTTGAGAGAGATGAGTGTGTTTTCTACAATACTCATTCTGAGTGCTACAATCTAAAAGTGAGGTTTGCTTATGGAGAGTTCAGGAGTATGAGTTTGGGTTCAACAGCGACCATTGTAACAAAAAGAGTTTCCTTGATGAGTTGAGTCAACTCTTGATGCTTTTGTGTCACACTATAGCCATGGTGCTAAAAGGTTGTGTATTGTTGATAATGCATTTGAGTTGAGGGTAATTGTTAGTCCCAATTTATTCTTGATGAGGTTATTTTAGGATAGCTGAAATTTTCTTTTCTTTTATCGTGAGGAGGTGGGAATTACTTTGTTTGCTTGAGGAAAAGTAAAAGCTTAAGTTTGGAGGAGTTGGTAACCAGGGAGTCTAGTCTATTTTATGCTCCTTTTTGCTTGGGTTTTGGACTAAAATGTGTACAAGTATTCCCCAAAAGCTAACTTGTTGTGCTTGTTTGCAGTGTTTGGTCAAAAAGGGACAAGGATGTCATACCCAGCTCAAAAAAGGAGTGACACCTGCACAAGTTCAAAACCAAGTCAAAGCAACGCTACAACGGAAAGTCCATCGCAGACGCAGAAGACCCACTACGACTGTAGTACTTTTATCGCGGTCCGCGGTGGAAAGGATTCAGAGAGTTGTCATTTTTGGAATTCAAGTTACCGAGGTCTGCGGTAATTTTATGTGGTCAAGGTGCCTCCACCGCGACAACGGTCAGTTTACCGCGGTCTGCGAAGAAGGATTTCAGAGAACCTGCTGTTGAGCCAAATATTGAAGACCTCGGTCCGCATTGGATTTTATGCGGCCGCGGTAGCCTCACCGTTGTAGCGGTCTATTTTCCGCTGTCAGCGGTACCTCCGTCAGGGGCCTTTTTTTTGGAAAATTTAGCTGTGTATAAATACTTTATTTTCATATTTTTAGGTCATCTTACGTTAACTAGGTATGTGAAATGTCGTATTTGTCTATTTTGAGTAATTTTGTAGCTTACTTAGCAATTAATCTTAGTCTCTTATCTTGTAAATACAATTTATAGATTATTCTTCATCTTAATCTATGATTTCTTCTTCAATTATGAGTATCTAAACTCATTAGCTAGGGTTGTGGCTCAACCCTAGTATGGGTATCTAATGAGTCTTTCATTTTAGTGTTGTGCACGGTGATATCGGAGGACCGATTTCTGATTGACAAAATTGCTTCAGTAGGCCACCTCGGAGGCTCGGGACCTAAAGGCGATCATTTCCCCCAAGATCTGTCGATACCCGGCCGAGGATAATATCGACCTAGACCCCGACGAACATGAGAAGCTTCCGAAGAATGCATCCAGGGTCGACTGAGTCTATTTGAGCGGCTCGACATCGGCCCACGCAAACATCATGAAGCTAGTTAGCTGTCCCATCCCATTTTCCTTTATCACTCATTGTATCTTGTACTAAATTAGGGATCCGCCCTCTTATAAAAGGGGGAGTCATTAACACTCTGTAAGGCAGATCTCCAAATACTCTACACAATATCAATAATATCTCTCTCTCTTTCTTCTCTCTAACTTACTCGCCCGAGGCCACTTTAGTATTTATTACTTTCTTACTTGTTCTTCATTTATTGCTCGGTATTGGCCATAAAGATCCTTGTTTGATCATATTTTAACTGTTTCCCCATTCCGACTACCCTGATAGCTCTAACTCAAGCCAGCTATCGACTTCGAGGTCCTTCATCCATCAGTCCGATTCTTGGGCTGCAAGAATCTCGGTTTGATTACTGCCCCACTTTAGCTTGTATTTCTTCATTAAACTTCATACTCTCAGCATCAACTGCTCTAACAACTAGCATAAAAATAGATCACGTATTTTTAGAATCCCATTTACAAATTTAATTGTTGTTACCATTTTCATGGTAAACAGTTTGGCGTCCACCGTGGGGCTAAAAATAATAGTGATTATTTTCTTGCTGGTTTCATTCCACAAATGTAAGTTATCTTTCACACTTTTTTTTGTCCAAGATCTTTTGATTTTAGTTCAAAATGTCTGGCTCGATAAACAGAGTCGAGAATGACAACCACGAACACCACAGGGAAAACGGCGTGGCTATTCCGGCTACTAGAACGCAACCACAAAATCCTGATAACATACCTAGGCCGATTCTACCGGACATAGATTTGCAGGACACACAACAGGTCGACGAAACCTCACACACCGACAAAAGCATACGGCATAGTGACCGACAGGAAGCCTAAAAAACCCAACCCGGGAAGAACAGGAAGTTACTCTTCATGTTATTTTTGAAATGTTGCAGGCATAACAGTTGGCCATCGCTCAGTTACAAAGGCATCCGAAGACTCCTAGCACAGCAGCACCGGAAATAACTCCCCCCGCCGAATAAGTACCCGAGAGATCAAGCAATAACGGATCGGTAGCCAACCCCGCCATAGTAAAGATGCTTGAGGACCTCACCAAAAGGATCGAATCGGGTGAGAAAATGATAGCAGCCAACGATAAAAAGGTCGTGACCTACAACTCTAGGGTCAATCAAATCCAAGGTGCACCCCAGGTCCTCAAGCTGCAACATGTCGTCCACATGATCATGGAGGGCGCCAATGCCCCCCAAGAACCCGTAATGAGAAGAACAAAAATATCCATTATTAGAAAAAAGCGGACTCGGGGATATATCTTCGAATACGCCCTCACATTCAGTGAAGAGGACACCGAGACCTTGTCTCAACCCCACAACAATGCCCTGGTAATCTCCTTCCTTGTAAATTCTTTTTAGATAAAATGTGTACTTGTGGATCCAGTTAGCTTAGCCAATATTATCAGGTCAAGGGTAATAGAACGGCTCGGAAAGCTCAACCAAACTGTGCCCCCCACTCGGGTCCTCAATGGAATCAACATGGCAAACCAAATGACGAAAAGAGAAATCATCCTCCCGGTTACCGTGGACGGCACGACCAAAGACACCTTATTCAGACGATCATGGATACACTGCATGAGAGTAGTGCCATCCACTCTCCACCAGATGATAAAATTCCCAACAAAGGACAGAATTAAAACCATCTATGAGGAACAACATGCGGCACTGGAAATGTTCGCAATACACGATGTGGTACCAACGCTCGTACCTCTGCCCCTAAGTAAAAAGGGAGAATCGGGCCTCACCCTCGATCGAACTTGACAGACCGAAGTAGAAATCCATAACGGAATTTTCACCTCATGCAATTATAACGAATCAATCTCGAGGCATTGCCAGCATATCTCAGTTCAAGGTATGACCGTTTCCTTTTTTGTTTTGAATTCAGAACTAACCCTTATGCAGGCCCCGACCGGTGCTGTCGTAATGCTAGCATTGCCTGAAGACCTCAAGGCTCTAAGAACACACCCATTGCACTTTTTTCCTTCGACTGAGTTTTTGTCCCAAAAGAAGGGTTTTACCACAAGGCTTTTAACGAGGCAACGTCTGTGAGTTGCCTAAGGGAAACTCCGCAAATGCTCAAATCTTCTCTTGTAGACAACTTTTGAATGATGAGGGGCATTCCCCTAGAAAGCCACCCGCTCGAAAGGGTTTTGAAACACCAAACGGGGTTCTTGTAGGGAAGCAATATACTAGTCCAAACGATCGAAAGAACCATGCCCATATAGTCAGGCTCCCGTCGGCAAATATGTGTACTATCGTACCAAGCAATCAAAGAATATCTTTTGTCAAATACACCTTCACGAAGTAAGATAACAATTCTTTTGCCAAAAATGTCCCGAACACTCGGGGACTGATGCCATCAATTCACAACTCAAACGTCCTCCGGGTCGAAACTCCAAAATCATAAAACCATAGGTAAGGCAACGCGGAAATCGCCCAGCATCACCAACATCAGGGGTACCTTGAGTATTCAGAGATCGTCGCCAGTCGCCACACGCTTGAAAATCTGAGGACATAAAACCCCGAGCAAGCAAACTCGGTTTAGCAAAGATCTATTCAACACAACAACATATAGTTACAACCATAGATCAAAGGGCGTTTGTCACCAAAAGCACCTCGTACTCCAAAAAGAAAGTTCAGCATGCTTGCGGCAAGGGTCCCTCCACCAAATGCGTCCCGAAATACTCTGAGACTTCGTGTCAACAATTTGGCACCCGCACGACCCCAAGGTCGGAACTCCGGGATCATAAGGCCCCAACAAGGCAACTCCGAGCTCATGGATAACGGCCTTCGAGTCTAAACAAACTCTATGACTCGGAGACTGTCGTCAATCGCCATAAACTGGAAAACCCAAAACTGTAAGATCCCGAGAGGGCAGACTCGATATAACCAGATCTATTCTACATAACAACAGAAACTGTAAGACCTCAACTGGCATGACAAACAATAAGACCTCAATAGGCATGGAAAATTGTAAGACCTCAAAAGGCATGACAAACTATAAGACCTCAACGGGCATGCAAATATTTTAAGACCTTACTACAGGCATAAAACTCAATCCCGAAGTTTATGCTATACGTCGCATTTGTAAGAATCCCTAAAGGGCATAGCCTCGGTGTAGAAGCCTAAACTATCACTCGGGATCAAAAATGTCTTCGGCCAAATACATATGACTATAGTCAAAATGGCTGCTCCAGCAAATTAGTCCGACTCGGGGATGCCCGACTGTCGCTAACAAAATCGCAGGTCATTACTTTGAATATACTTCGAAAAGAACAGGTTAAAACAGACTTCCCTTAACAGGCAAACGAGCTTTGACCATGTCAACTCCAAATCACAAAGCTTCGAGCTACTCAACCTACGAGCTAAAAACCTTTCGAGGTGCTCGAACATCGCCGCTAATGACTTGAAATCGAGGTTCTTCCGAACTAACGACGGGTCAGGCAAAATCATTTCAAAAAGACCTTAATCAGAGGAAAACAAAGCCTGCAAAATGCCCATGGGCAAAAGCATAAGAGCCATTGTCGCCAGCCAAATGAGCCTCCTGGACACACACTAAAAGGTTTCAACGACCAAATAGCATAAGAGCCACTACCGCTAGCTTGAAAATTGAAAACTTGAGGATTAAAATGAGCTTGACTCGTAACCCGATTCGGAGACCGAATCCAAAATAGTCAAGTACAAATGCCTAAGGGCACAACGTAAGTGCCATTTTTTCCAGTCAAACAAGCCTCCGGAGCACACACTTAAAAGGTCGCTTTGACCTGAAGCGTAAGAGCCATCATCATTCGCACATGCAGGCATGAAAAAACTTGAGGGTCAATTAAAGCTCGAGTCGCAACATGACTCGGAGACTGGACCCAAAATAGTTGAAACAAAATGCCCAAGGGCAAGGTATAAGAACAATCATCATCCGCCCATGCAGGCATAGGAGATTGAAGGTCAAGTAAGCTCTAGTCAAGTCTTGACTCGGAGACTAGGCCCAAAACATCTGGGCAAAGCACAAAGGCCCTAACGTCTACTCGCGTCAAAAATTGCACTTAAGATCCTCCGGGCCTGCCTAATTAGCTCCGGACCCATGGGGCTCCCACCAAACACCGAAACCAGCCTGCCTAGTCGAAAGCAATGCAGAAAGAGATACAAAAGAGATAAAGCTTCATGTTTTCTCTTATTTACATACACAAAAGGCGTGCTCTCCATCTACAAACATGCTTTGAAAATATCAAATACAAAATGGAAAAGTGGCAAAATCTACGCTTCACTCCAAAAGGCCACAGCCTGCCAGCCCCAGATTCACTCTCCGTGGCGTCAGCAAGAAGTGACCAAGCATCGCGCTCATCCGCCCTTGCTCGAGCCAACTCCTACGAGAGAACGAAGCCCCTAGCGTCGATCTCCTCGAGTACCTCTTTTTGGGATCTGCAATGAACATATTCCTCGATCCTCTTCTCACGATCGAGGGCCCACTTCGACTCGTCTTGGGCATCAATAGCGTCCTTCACATGGATCGCCATTTCCTGACCTTCGATAGATCAGACTCGAGTTTCGCGAACATATCTGCTTGAACTGTAGCATTGTCACGAGCCAAGCAGAGTTGGGCCTCTGCTCTAAAGCTTGAGCCTGCACCTAAGCCCTCAGTTCATCGCAAGCATTCCTGACTCGGTCAGCTTCACCCTTAAGGTACTCTAAAGCCTCCGTCACTTTCTTCAACTAAAATAGGAAAAAGAATTAACCTTAAGGGTCAAAAAAAGCGAAGCGCGTACTACAAAAGGATATCTTCTCCATCAAATAGCTCTCGTAATTTGAGCTCCGATACTCCTCATATTGCCGGTGCATCAACTCAACCTCCTTCTCCTCGCTAAGGAGCCTAAGGGACTCACCCTCATCCAGAGCTCTCCGAAGCCCAGCCCCATGACAAAGTAGCTCAGACCTTAGCCTATCAAAGGCCTGCAAAATAAAAATTTGATAAGGAAGGAAGACGCGAAATATAGAAGGACTGCGCCAAAACTCACCATGAAGTGAAGCCGGCGGACTTCCTCGAAGGGGAAGCACACTCCTATTGGACCTGCCCCTTCGGCCCCGGAAGAACCAACCTCGGTTGAAGCACGATCACTCAGAGGAACCACCGCTCCGGAATAAAAACTTCAAGAACAGTAGGCTCGGACGATGTTCCCTCGCTGGAGATGCGGACCCATCTAGGCCTGCTAAAAAGCTCCATCACACTACGAGTGCATGTCTCGTTTATCGCCATCGTCCCTTGGCTTGGAGGCCTACAACTCCTACATCTCTCCAAAGGAGCACAACCTATCCCCTGGGGGACCATCCGGCACCTACAAATGCCCGTATAAACATGACCGAAGAAGGAAGACATAGTTACTGAGTTTGCCCACGCCATAGGCGGAGCTGGCAAGGCGTAGGGCATGCCACCCAAAGGATATTGCTCCATCTTCCAAACAAATAATACAGACTCCTAAGGTATAATACCTACAGTCAGCACCCGATCAGAGCGACTCGTTCATGCCCAATCTCTGTCATCCCCGGCAACAGCAATTAAGGGCGTGATCAACCGGCACCATGGAATCACCAAACCCCAATGGTCCCAAAAACCGGAGGGGGAGCTTCTTCCCCCCCCTCCCCGGTCAGATTAATCCCATCATGCCCGCCATAGCAGTTGCAAAGTTGAAAGACTAAAAGGCAGATAGACGTGCAGGCGTGTTGATACAAGAAACATGGCGCGGAAAATGGCAATTGCATGAGATAGTAAAATATCTGGGAGGGCGGGAACAACCTCATATCATACGTTGGAGGAGAGGCGACGATTCGAAGGTAACCAAAGATTCTAACAAATAGCACCATCCCCAGCCTCGAGGAAATACCTCCGTCATAGTAAGGCGGCGTTCAAGACAGCCGACAACGCCTACACCAACATAAGGATGGCATCCAACGTCGAAGATCTCCGTCAAGGGAATCTAGCCTATGAAGAAATAAGTATTTTTGACATCACCCGTGAGAACCGGGCTTCGGGTGCTGTCCAGAATGGTCCGAGAACGAGCAAGCCTCCGCTCAAGGGCTGCTTTCAGAAAAACACCAACATCCCCCATCCGCGGGTCACCGAGCAAATATCTCCTCAAAAGTCATTATGAGGCCCGAAAACACTATCCTCACTTTCACGCGAAGTCCGGGTCCCGATGGCCCGAGGTTATTGGCCTTATACGGGTTCGATCCTAGGAACTACAAAAATCCCCACGCGAGGCCATTTTCCATCAACTGAAGGCAAGAATGAATTTTCACATCCGGGTTCAGTGTTAGCAACGACAAGACAGGATCGTGCATTCAGAGTTGTCGCGAACATAATGAAATACAGCAAGTATCAAAGCAGGAGGAAAGGAAATATATTTGTATTCATAAAAACGTTCGCTTACAACGGCCCTCGGGGGGTCCTTACATATGATTACAAAAGCCCGCAAGGGGATCCTTACACATAAATATAGACATTTGAAGATATGCATACAACAAGAGCCTATGAATCTAGCCTATTTCCAAATGCGACATCTACGACATCATCTCCCCAGGCGTATGACCTTAAAGACAATATCTTCCAAGTCCAATCCCATCGGAGACCTCATCCCGATCCTTCCGGAATGGCATCTTCAAAAGAAAGGATATAGAAGAGGAAAGCAAGGGAGAAGAGCAAAATGATGAATGAGAGTCCGAAGAAGAAAAAAAGTGGTTGGATGAAACTTTTGGCTTGTACGAACTCCGCCAGTACTGCCACTATAAAGCCACTTCTTGAGACGCTACCTCGGCCCTGGGGGCAACAGCCAGTAGAGACTATCGCCATACCCCCCTGGAATCTAAAGGGGGTGTAACACGCCAAGCCGAGGAAGGAGGGTGAGCAGCGGTATATAATCCGAGCCCCCTCTAGAGCAGCGGTGCATAATCCAAGTATCTCCCAAGGTCGTAGGAAATCGGTCCCCTACTTCATCGCCCCGAGCCAACGAAGACAGCAACAACAGCAACAGCAACAACAACAACAACAACATCAACAACAACAACAACACAACAGCATAACCTCCTCCAACCGAAGAAAGATCAAGAATTCGGCCATGACACACATGACGTAAGATGTTTAGACTATGGGCCTCAAACACAAGAGACGGCAACGACTAAAAATGGTAAGAAAGGAGGAAAGGATAGGTATCAAAGGAAGCTTAGAGGAAAAACTGATTACAAGAAGCCCATTCATAGGGGGAGGGAAAAGTAACCGACGGTGCCATTACCGCCCTCAAAAAGTGTAACAGCAGGCGCAATCAATGTGTTCATGGGAGCTGAATCGACGAAAATAATATGACCCCGAAGAACGAGGAGCCACGACACATCGGATGATCCTGAAGAAGCAAAAGGGTGAAACGCCTCGGCACTTATAAAAAGGGGTTGTGCCATCAGCACAATGTCGTTACGGGAGACCGTAAAGTAGGGTGTCAAAATCATTTCTTATCGCTTCCCTCTAAGAAACGCGGAGACTATCTGTGCACGGTGAAATCGGAGGACCAATTTCTCATTGACAAAATTGGATCAGTAGGCTACCTCGGAGGCTCAGGACCTCGAGCCGGTCATTTCCCTCAAGATCTGTCAATACCCGGCTGAGGATAACATCGACCTAAACCCCGACGAACACGGGAAGCTTCCAAAGAATGCATCCGGGGTAGACTGAGTCTATTTGAGCGGCTCGACATCTCCCCACGCAAACGTCATAAAGCTAGTTAGTTGTCCCATCCCATTTTCCTTTATCACTCAACGTATATTGTACTAAGTTGGGGCTTCCCCTCTTATAAAAGGGGAGTCATTAACACTCTGTAAGGTAGAGCTCCAAATACTCTACACAATATCAATAATATCTCTCTCTCTTCTCTCTAACTTACTCGACCGAGGCCACTTTAGCATTTGTTGCTTTCTTACTTGTTCTTCATTTATTGCTCGGTATTGGCCATAAAGAGCCTTGCTTGATCATATTTTAATTGTTGCCCCATTCTCGGCTACCCCAATAGCTCGAGCTCGAGCCAGATATCGACTTTGAGGTCCTTCATCGACCAGTCCGAGGCTCGGGCTGCAAGCATCTCGGTTTGATTACTGGCCCATTTTAGCTTGTATTTCTTCATTAAAATTCATACTCTCAGCATCAACTACTCTAACAACTAGCATAAAAATAGATCACGTATTTTTAGAATCTCATTTACAAATTTAATATTTGTTACCATTTTTACGGTAAACAAGGGCTTAGATGTTTATGGGTGATTGTTAATTGGCCTGATTTATTCTTTCTATGTTGAATTAGTGGTTGCAAACACTAATTTGTTCCTTTTTGACTTAGGATCTTCTTGAGAAAGAGAGACTAAGTCTAGGAATTTCAGGCCAACAAAGAATTGGGGTGTATTCAAGAGATTGATAAACCCAATTAAAGGGTTAAACCTAGATATAGTAATACCCGACTTGAACCAACATTGCTTACACAAAATGAACACCCAATTGGGCTTGGGAAAGCCAATTAGGGAAAGATCACTCTTACTACCGAGAGGTGTAGAGTGAGTAGCTTCGTGCGTTGGCTATATCACGATCCTAAGTATAACATTATTGCCCTAAGTTCTAGATCATGTTAGATACTCACCTAGGAGTAAGTCACTTCCCTAGTGCTTCTTTACCCACTTAGAAAACCCTACAAACATATCTACTTAGCTTAATTTCGCACATCGTTAGTATAAAATTAAAAGTAACAAACAAACAAGAATGATTGGAAGTGTAATTAATAGCACTACACACTGCTAGATTAGATAGGAATCCAACTCCAAACATTGTATTAGCTCCTTGTGGATTCGATCCCGACCTTCTCAGGTAAAAGCTGCATCAACCGCTCTTGCCACTCTGTAGTGGTGTAGGTTTGGACCCGATCAGGGCCTTGAATTTGTTTCAGGTATGCGGGAGGAGTTGGAAGCACACCAGATTTTTTGGTGTTCCTGGCACCAGTTGTAGTTCTCGCAAATGCGAGAAATTGTTCGCAAATATGAATCTTGCATTTTTTTACGAGGCTTCGCATTTGCGATGAAGCCCGACCCAGGTAGTGTTCACATTTGCTACACTTTGGCCATATTTGTGATCCCAGCAGACATCGCATTTGCAACTCTGTGGTCGTATTTACAATCCCAACAACTGACCCTAGGCCTCACATTTGTGAATCTTTTGTCGCATTTGCGAACCTGGTGTCGCAAATGCGACATTAGAGGGTTGTGTCCAGCTCTTTTAATGCCGGATTTAGGCCATTATTTCATTTCACCTCATCCTCTTTGGCAATATTTGGAGCTTTTGGAAGAGGGTTTTCACCTAGCACTTTGAGGTAAATAATTCCTACACAACATGAGTTAAATACATAGATTATGGGTAGATTAACATGTAAAAATTAGGAAAATCAATGGTTTAGGTGAGAACCTAGGGTTTTGACAAAAATGAGATTTAACCACGAAATGTTTTTGTAGAATCTAGTAAAAATCATATATTATTGATTCTTGGGTTATGGGTAACAACTTTCTTCAAGAATTTCTGGAATCCGAGCACGTGGGACTGGGGATAAATTTTATTAACCTTGCATTTAGTGTTGGGAAATTGGTTCAATAATTAGAATATGAACTTTAGAGCATGTATTGACTAGTTCTTACCCCATTTGAATAGTTTTGGATCATTAGGCTCTGATTTGGAGGTTTGAGCGCGTTCTTGAATTGGGAAATAGGCTTCAGAGCGAGGTGAGTCTCCTTTATAACCTTGTAAAAGGGAATTATCTCCATAGGTGAATTAATTGGTTATGTGCTTCTAATTTTTGGGGCTACGTACGCACGAGGTGACGAGAGTCCGTGCGTAGCTACTATTATACCTATGTCCTGGTAGTTTTAGGCTTACATCATGCCTAGATTGATATCATTGCTAATTTGTGTTATTATTATCTTGAGAAGAAACAAGTTTAGGGTTGTGTAATAATTGTGGAAAGGAATTTGAATTGAAAAAAATCTAAGATTTTTAGGAATTTCCATGATACTTCGTATTTTCGAAAGAATCGAGAAATATTATAATGACTTAAGAAATCTATGTGTAACCGCATCGCATGTGCATTTTGCGAGCTGGGAAAATCTCATTACAAGATTCACATTGTATTGTTCTTATTTTGAAAGGAAACTAAGATAAAGATTTTGAACTATTTTATAAATTATATTTGACCGCGTCGCACATATGATTCGCGAGCGGGGTATTCCCTTCTACTACACTTATGGGATCGGGTCGTTCGTCTCAGCAGGATTTATGTACCACACTCTCATGGGAGCAGGTCGTTCGCCTCGGCAGGTTAATAGATGCATTTATGGTTTGCGTTGTTCGACCCTCGGCAGTGCACAATTTACTTTTATGCTAGATCAGGTCGTATGCCTCGGCATTTCCTATATATGTACATCATCCTTATGGAATTCGTGCGTAATATTTGGCTAGAAGCCGGTGTACCTTAGGGTTTTTCCCTGATTTGATTTATGACAACCTCTTGATGATATCCACCATATCTATATATGTGCTCCAATTACGAAGGGAACTTGCTAGCTGAAAACTTGAGTAAAATAAAGAAAAAGGAGGATGTTACTATGTATTATATACAAGCTTATTTCATATAATTACCCTGTTTCATACTTATTCACTTCTTTATTATAATGATATTATTGGACTGTTAGTAAGTGTCAAAGTCAACCTCTCGTCACTACTTCTTCGAGGTTAGGCGAGATACTTATTGAGTACACGTTGTTTTGTACTCATGCTACACTTGTTGTGCATTTTTTGTTGCACAGGCACATGTACTCTAGTGGCTTGATGGACGTAGAAACATGGATGATACAGAGACTTAGGTGAGCTGCATCTCCCAAGATAACCCGCAGCCAGCAGAGTCTCTTTCAGTGTATTATATTTACTTTCTGTCCAAGTTTGTATTTCGGACAACTATTGTACTTTATTAGATATCTTAGTAATTGCTCATGCACTTGTGACACTGGGTTTTGGGATGATTTCGGGATTATTCAGTAAATAAATTTTGTAAAGACATCATTATTTATTCAGTGAAATTTATTATTCATTGTTTCATGTTTAGCGGAAATGATTTCGAAAATATTAAAACGAGAATTTACTAATTAAATGGTGTTGTTTTGCCTGACAGTGTAGTCTGGCGCCATACGATCCTTCATGGATTTTGGGTCGTGACAACATGGTATTAGAGCACTAGGTTCCCCTAGGTCTCACGAGTCATGAGCGAGTCTAGTAGAGTCTTGCGGATCGGTACGAGGCATCTGTACTTATCTTCGAGAGACTACAAGGTTGTTAGAAGCACTTCCCTTCTTGATTCCTTATCGTGCAGTTTGATTCCTTTGAGGCTTATGCCTTTACTTCTTTCCTACTCAACCTATGCTGTGAGACCCCATGTGTTTTTATCTCTCTTCTCATACGTAATATACGTAACGTGGTGTAGTTATAGTAGGTATATATGAATGGGTATAGCACATTGGGATAATAATACTGAAACTGTGTAGTAATATCAAGGAACTAAACTAAAGCTTTAGGTCAAAAGAATCCCTTAAACAATGGTTCGTGGTTAATGAAATGGCTCGGGTAGCACCCCGCGCGTTCGGAAGGTTTAAGTTAACTGGCACTTGTGGGATAAGACTAAGAATGTCTAATATGCTAATAATAATGTGTTATAAGATATTATAATATCATACTAGTCACATGTTAAGTTTTTGATTCAAGCAAGTTGCGAAATAAAGGTCGGCAAAAGTTATCGTAAATTTCTCTAATAAATTTTCTAAACTTTGGGTCAAATGTATCAGACCATTTCTCCAAATATATAAAGATTTTTGGGACCCACAACCTACCTAATCGAAGGTCTACCAGTCTAGTTCGCAACCAAAAAAACCTCACATCAAACCAACATCGGAGTAAAAGGTTATGACTTTTTTAACACGGACTGTCCGGGCTGAAACCGGGTCGCGAACCGGGTCGGGTCAAACAAGTGGTATAAGTCGGCAAATTCGACTTTTACGACCTCAAAAAATTTCATTTTAGTCCCAAAACATTTATCAAGCTGAAGAGAAGGTTCCATGGTATTCTTGAGTGATGAAGGTGCGTTTTTAACGATTTCTATCATTAAAGTTTGCCCCAGTGCCTAGAAATGCAATCTCTACGCTTTACAATCATTTCCCCTTCTATTAGGTGTGTTTGGAGCTATTCTTGGAAGATAGGAATTTGTTGTTCTTGCTGGTTCTTCTAGATTTATAATTGGTTTTCCAAAGTAATCATCTTGGGACTCTTTTATGATCGTTTTTACAAAGTTCTACGGATATTTCGTCAAGTTAGGGTCATATGGCAAATCTGCCGATTTAAACTCAATTATGAACTATTTATAGGTGCGTATAAGCTGCATATATATAGTGTTTGCGAAGCCTAGAACGTAAGGAACAACTTTAGTGAAGGAACTACAGGCATTTAGACGTTCGTTGGAAAGGTATGTTAAGGCTAAGCTCTGTCCTTCCTTTTAGCACGAATTCTGGGAAATTCCTAAGACGTCAAATGTGATATTTTACTATTCTATTGTTAGAAAGACCTTCTGTGAAAGGATTTGGGATCGTAGATAAAGTATTTTCACGATGCTATTAGGTTGATATTCCACTCATTTGGTTAAATAGGGTATTCTACATATATATATATATGTCATTTTGTCGGCTTTCTTAACCATATATCTATATATATGAATTCGTATTCTTCTTTGGGTTGTGTGACTAACACAATAAAGGCATTTAGTATTTGCGATCAGTCCTTCTTCCTTGTTAAAGTGTATTTTAAAATCTCTAAAGTGACATGTCAATTTCCAAAAATCTCAAATATAATTTTTATGTTTAAACTACTACAACACTTGATTTTTGAAATACTTTCTTTTACTAAATATCAAGAAATTAGGTATAAGGACTAAGTGAAGCACCTTAAGCTTTTTACAAACATCTTCAGAGTTAAGTTATCTTTCTAAAAGTCGATTTAAGTTTTCAAGGTTATTCAAAAAAATAGAAAAATAACATATAAGGTTCCACGAGACAATTGTATGCGATTCGAAGGTGATTATGAGAATATGAGAATAAGAGTACCAATGAGCCATGATTGGCTAAGTTCTTGTTATGGCCTATTATGTGTATTCAAAGTTCATATCATACATGGCATATTATGCATAGACTTCGAGCTATAATCGGAGGTAAGGGGCCTATTTGCCCGAAAAACTACATATACTGTACGGATGGCCATAGGTTGGCAATATGATACCAGTTAGCTACCGGGAGAGACATCCATCGCTAGCATTTGGTTAGGTATGTCATGCATTTGCATCATTATATATGTATTCACGACATATGATTACATGAGCATAGCATGCATATTTGATTACTATGAGGTAAGATGTCGGCCATGGAGGCTATTAGAGTTTCAGTGTCCGATGGTATCTCTATTACTTTTTTTTTACCTCAGCTATGTATGATTCTACTTTGTGCCTTACATACCAGTACATTTTTATTCGTACTGATGTCCCGTTGCCTGGGGATACTACATTTTGGTTACGTGCGTGCAGATCCAGGTAGGGACTCTGATCGACCCCTCTGCTAGGATTTTGGGGTTCAGCTGTGAGTTGGTAAGCACCACCTCTTCCTGGAGCTTTCATAGGATGGTTACGTTTGTTGTACGGTTTGGGCATAGTCAGGGTCTTGTCCCGATAGTGCTTATGACACTATTAGAGGATATTGGAGACACAGTATTGTGGGTTTCTTTTTGCAGCTTTCAGTCTCCAGCCCATAGGCTTGGCATGTATATATATGTGTGTAGGCATGTATGTCTCCAATTGCGGGCACATCGTCCATCTAGTAATTTATTATTTTGGCTCGTCTACCTTTGTTTATATGGCTTATTGTTATTCAGGTCATGACCTTAATGGTCCAGGCTTAGTATTTCAGATGTTGTGCTGCCTGATCTGTTGGGCCCCCAGTTTAGTTAGCTAGTATGTTTAGTAGCTAACTCGATCGAATACAATATCGAGTGTCAGTCGTGCCTCCCCTAGTTTGGGGCATGACAAACTTGGTATTAGAGCAGGTCGTATCCCAAGGAGTCCACAAACTGTGTCTAGTAGAGTCATGCTTATGGTGTGTTGTGTACCACACTTATAATCAGGAGGCTATGAAGCATTTACGAATGGTTATGTTTCGTTCAATTAGTAGATCGTGATATAGAGCGAAGTTATAAGAACATATGAAATCTAAATCGTGCTTTTTGTTTCTTATCTAACAGGCTACCTACGCTTAGGAGATGGCACAGCGAGAGATAGGTATGGATATGGGGGAAGGTACCAGTCGTTCCCTACCGGGTAAGAGGGATAGATTTTCCTTAGAGGCACATAGTGAGTCTCTAGTACCCCTAGTTTCAGCTTCCCCAGCACTTGTTGGAGCCTAGGGAGATGCAGTACCCATAGCCTCACCAGTTCTATTAGTACCTGAGCCAGCTAGAGACACAGGACCTCCAGCACCTGTTGTTCCCCCATCAGAGACTGGGGAGCAGGGGATGAGGGAGGAAGTTCAGTTGCTTACTAGGATGGATTCTCTTCATGAGCGACAACTAGAGTCGGGAGCAGATGCTCGGAGAGATCGGACAGGAAGCTCGACGGTACGAGAGTTTCTTCACTTGGCCCCTCCATTATTTACAGGATCTAGTTCCACTAAGGATCCCCAGGACATTATAGACCATATGTATAGAGTATTGAGGGTGATGCATGCCTCCGTCACCGAGGCTATGGAGTTGTCTTCGTTTCGACTGCGTGATGTAGTTGTCCTATGGTATGAGGCATGGGAGAGATCTAGAGGACCTGATTTTCCGCCAGCAGAGTGGGAGGACTTCTCTAAGGCTTTTTATCCCATTATTGCCATGGGAGGTTCGGGAGGCCCGTCTTGACTACTTTCTTAGCCTGAAGTAGGGGGATATGAGTGTGAGGGATTATAGCCATAAGTTTAATTCTTTGGTGAGGTATGCACTAGATATCGAACGTACCATGAGGGCTAGTGTTCATCATTATGTAGATGGTTTGGGGGATCATATGATTAGAGATTGTACGGTAGCATCCCTATCGGATGATGTAGATATTTCCTGCATACAGGCTTTCGCTCAAACTACAGAGGACCTTTCCCATTAGATTCTTGATACTTGCAGGGATAGGGAGCAGAGTAAGAGGGCTCGTACTATGGGGTCTTATAGGGAGCCATAGGGTGATTGTAGGCCCCCACTCCATCGATATCCACCTCGGTCAGCAGGTAGTTTCCCACCATAGATGTAGGGCCAGCGGTTTGATCATTATATTCAGTCAGGACCGGGGCAGAGCTCAGGCCAGCCCGAGGGCCGTCGACAGGAGCGTTCGGCACAAATGAGATAGCCTACTCCTCCATGTACTAAATACGATAAGCTAAACACCAGGCAGTGTAAACAGGGTTCGAGTGCATGTTATCATTGTGGGAAGACATGACATTTTATTAGCTGGTGCCCGGGGTTAGGCAAAGGTGCACCAGCTCAGCCTTTAGGATCCACAACAGCCTCTTCGCCCTCAATATGTGCTCCCCGACCAGGTCCACAGTCTACTTAGGGACATGGTAGGGGGAGAGGTGGAGGAGATATCTCAGGTTCTAGTGGTTGCCATAACCACTTTTATACACTCACAGGCCGACAGGATTCAGAGGCATCCCTAGATGTTGTCACAGGTATATTGACAATACATTCTCATGCCATTTATGCATTGATAGATCCCGGCTCTACATTTTCATATATTACTCCATTTATTGTTGGTAAGCTTGACATGTGATCTGAGTTGTTACCATAGTTAGTTGAGGTGTCTACGCGAGTTGGTGACTCTATTGTAGCTAATCATGTTTATTGAGGTTGTACAGTGTTAATTAATGACCATCCAACCTCTATTGATTTAGTTGAATTGGTTATGCTAGACTTAGATGTCATTATGGGTATGGATTGGTTGGCACCTTGTTATGCTAATATTGATTGTCGTGCAAAGTTGGTCCGATTTCATTTTCCTGGTGAGCCTGTCCTTGAATGGAAAGGTAATGCAGCCATGCCCAAGGGTAAGTTTATTTCATACCTTAGGGCTTGGAAGTTTATTGCTAAAGGTTGTATTTACCATCTAGTTAATATCATGGATATAGATAAGGAGACAGCGACTCTTCAGTCGGTTCCTATTGTGAATGAATTCCCGACGGTATTCCCTGACGAGCTTCCAGGAATTCCCCCCGAAAGGGAAATCAATTTCGCTATAGATTTGCTTCCTGATACGTAGCCTATATACATTCCTCCCTACAGAATGGCTCCTGTAGAGCTAAGGGAATTGAAGGAACAACTGAAGGACTTGCTCAATAAACGCTTTATTAGGCCAAGTACAACCCCATGGGGTGCTCCGGTGCTCTTTGCTCGAAAGAAAGATAGCTCATTGCGGATGTGTATTGACTACAGGCAACTAAATAAAGTCATTATCAAGAATCAGTATCCTCTTCCATGGATTGATGACTTGTTCGACCAGTTACAAGGTGCCAAATGCTTTTTGAAGATCGACTTGCGATCCGGTTATCATCGGGTACGAGTTGGGGATATTGAATCCCAAAAACAGCATTTAGGATGAGGTATGGCCATTTTGAATTCCTTGTCATGTCTTTCGGGCTTACAAATGCCCCAGCAGCCTTTATGGATCTTATGAACCATGTATTCAAACCATTCTTGGATGAATTTGTGATTGTGTTTATCGACGACATCCTAATATATTCACGATCGGAAGCCAAGCATGCAGACCACTTACGAGCAGTATTGCAGACTCTCCAGGACTACAAGTTATATGTTAAATTCTCTAAATGTTAATTTTGGCTAACTTTTGTAGGTTTTCTTGGTCATGTTATTACCGGCGATGGTATCAAGGTTGAAGGCCAAAAGATTGAAGTTGTGATGACTTGGCCGAGGCCCTTGAATCCGATAGAGGTTCATAGCTTTTTAGGTTTGGCAGGGTATTACCGAAGGTTTGTGGAGGGATTTTCCTCTATCTCTGCACCATTGACGAAACTGACACATAAGGGAGCTAAGTTTCAGTGGACTGAGGCATGTGAACAAAGTTTTCAGAGCTAAAGAAAAGGCTTATGACGTCACCTATCTTGACTCTTCCGGATGGCACCGAGGGTTATATTGTATATTGTGATGCCTCGAGAATTGACCTAGGTTGTGTTCTTATGCAGCATGGTAAAGTTATCTCGTACGCCTCTAGACAGTTGTAGAAACATGAACAGAACTATCCTACGCACGATCTTGAGTTAGCCGCAGTTGTCTTCGCCCTAAAGATTTGGCGGCATTATCTATATGGAGTTCATATTGATGTTTTCATCGAACACCAGAGCCTTCAGTATTTATTTAAACAGAGGCAGTTGAACCTATGACAAAGAAGATGGCTAGAATTACTAAAGGACTCTGATGTTGATATTTTATATCATCCCGGCAATGCTAATATTGTTGCTGATACGCTTAGCCGGAAGTCTAAGACATGTTGAAGCTGATAAGTTCAAGATGACTAAATATCTATGCCAGCTAGCTAGTTTGCAGGTTCATTTGGTAGATACTATATATGCTAGCTAGCTAGTTTGCAGGTGCATTTGGTAGACGTAGAGGGTGGACGCATCTCGTTCAGAAAATGACAAAATCTTCTTTTGTTACTAACGTGAAAGAGTGACAACACTAGGATCCTGAGCTTATAAAACTGAGGGAAAGTATTCTGCAGCAGCGACAACCTTTATTTGAGCTAACTGCAGATGGAGTCCTTAGATACTAGGCCCGCTTATGTGTACCAACAGTCGGAGAGCTCCGTGCCAAGATTCTTTTGGAGGACCATTATTCTAGATATGCAGTTCACCCCAGAGCGACAAAGATGTATCGGTACATTCGACAGATATATTGGTGGAATGGAATGAAAAAAGATATCGCGGAGATGGTAGCCCAATGTCCCAACTGCCAGCAAGTTAAAGCCGAACATCAGAGGCCTAGAGGCCTAACTCAGTATATTGAACTTCCATTATGGAAATGGGACATGATAAATATGGACTTCAACACTGGTTTGCCTCGCACTCCATGGAGGTATGATGCTATTTGGGTAATTATTGATTGGCTTACAAAATCTACTCATTTCCTACCAGTCAGGATGACATATTCAGCCGAGGATTATGCCAAGCTTTACATTCGAGAGATTGTTCTCCTTCATGGAGTGCCATTATCTTTATCTCTAATCGAGGGGATCAATTTACAACACATTCTTGGAAATCTTTTCAGAAGGGTCTAGGCAAGCAGGTAAATCTTAGCACCGCTTTTCATCTGCAAACTGAGGGACAGGTAGAGCGTACTATTCAGACAGTTGAGGATATGTTATGTGCCTGCGTGCTAGAATTTAAAGTAAGTTGGGATGACCATCTACCTCTTATTGAGTTTGCTTATAATAACAGCTTCAAAGCTAGTATTCAGATGGCTCCTTACGAAGCACTATACGGGCGGAAGTGTAGGTCGCTGATTGGTTGGTTCGAGGTTGGGGAAGCAGAGTTGCTACGTCCTAATTTAGTCTAGCAAACAATGGAAAAGGTAAAACTTATTAGAGACCGGATGCGTATAGCACAAAGTCGGCAGAAGTCTTATGAAGATTTTCGACGACGAGACTTAGAGTTTGATGTAGAAGATTAGGTTTTCCTGAAAGTATCACACTATGAAGGGCATCATGCGATTTGGAAAGAAGGGAAGCTCAGTCCCAGGTATGTTGGACTGTATAAGATTATTCGGAGGATTGGTAGGGTGGCGTACGAGCTTGATTTGCCTTCAGAATTGGAAGCAGTCCATCTTGTGTTTTATGTATCTATGTTACGGAAGTGCATTGGAGATCCTTCACGTTTTACGCCCATTGAGGATATTCACATTGCTGAAGACTTATCTTATGCAGAGGTACTAGTAGCTATTTTAGATCGGCGGGTAAGAATGTTTCGAACTAAAAAAGTGGCTTCAGTGAAAGTGTTATGGCGAAATAACAACATCGACGATATGACCTGGGAAGCTGAGGAGGAAATGAGGAAGAAGTACCCCCACCTATTTATGACTTAAGGTGAGTCGCATTTAAATAATTAGCAATTATTTCTTTACAACAACTTAATTGGATTTTAAATGACTTGAAAGTGCAATTTAAATTTCTTATTGTGAGATAGCTATAGGAAGCCTAGTAGTTGGAATCATCAGAATTTTATTTATGATTTGCAAATGTAACAAATATAGCCTCGCAAATAACGTATTTGCGGAAAAGAAATGAAACTAAGGAATTGACTTGACCCATTCGCGGACGAATGTTCTTAAGGGGGAGAGACTGTGAGACCCCATGTGTTTTTTTTCTCTCTTCTCTTACGTAATATACGTAACGTGGCGTGGTTATATTAGGTATATATGACTGGGTATAGCACATTGGGAGAATAAGACTGAAAATGTGTGGTAATATCAAGGAACTAAACTAAAGCTTTAGGTCAAAGGATTCCCTTAAACAAAGGTTCGTGGTTAAAGAAATGGCTCGGGTAGCACCCCGCGCGTTCGGAAGGTTAAATTAACTTGCACCTGTGGGATAAGACTAAGAGTGTCTAATATGCTAAGAATAATATGTTAGGAGGTATTATAATATCACACTGGTCACATGTTAAGTTTTGGAGTCTAGCAAGTTGTGAAATAAAGGTCGGCAAAAGTTATCGTAAATTTCTCTAATAAATTTTCTAAACTTTGGGTTAAATGTATCAGACCATTTCTCCCAATATATAAAGAGTTATGGGACCCACAACCTACCGAATCGAAGTTCTGCGAGTCTAGCTCGCAATCAAAAAAACCTCACATCAAACCGATAATGGAGTAAAAGTTATGACTGTTTTACCGCGGACTTTCCGGGCTAAAATCGGGGCGCGAACTGGGTCGGGTCAAACAAGTGGTATAAGTCGGAAAATTCGACTTTTAAGACCTCAAAACATTTTATTTTAGTCCCAAAACAGTGAGCAAGCTGAAGAGAAGGTTCCATGGTATTCTTCAGTGATTAATGTGTGTTTTTAACGATTTCTATCGTTAAAGTTTGCCCTCGTTCCTAGAAACGCAATCTCTACGCTTTGCAATCGTTTCCCCCTTCTATTAGGTGTGTTTGGAGCTATTCTTTAAAGATATGAATTTGTTGTTCTTTTTGGTTCTTCAGGATTTATACTTGGTTTGCCAAGGTAATCATCTTAAGACTCTTTTATGATAGTTTTTACAAAGTTCTACGTACCTTTCGTCAAGTTAGGTTCATATGGAAAATCTACCGATTTAAACTTAGTTATGAACTATTTATAGGTGTGTATAAGCTGCATATATAGGTGTTTGTGAAGCTTAGGACGTAAGGAATAACTTTCGTGAAGGAACTACGGGCATTCGGACGTTCGTTGGAAAGGTATATTAAGGCTATGCTCTGTCCTTCCTTTTAGCACGAATTCTGGGAAATTCCTAAGATGTCAAATGTGATATTTTACTATTCTACTGCTAGAATGACCTTCTGTGAAAAGCATTGGGATCATAGCTGAAGTATTTTCATGATTCTATTAGGTTGATATTCCACTCATTCGGTTAAATAGGGTTTTCGACATCTATATATGTCATTTTGTCGGCTTCCTTAGCTATATGTCTATATATATGAATTCTTATTCGTCTTTGGGTTGTGTGACTAAAAAAATAAAGGTATTTAGTATTTGCGATTAGTCCTTCTTCCTTGTTAAAGTGTATTTTAAAATCTCTAAAGTGACACGTCGATTTCCAAAAATCTCAAATATAATTTTTATATTTAAACTACTAAAACACTTGATTTTTGAAATAATTTCTTTTACTAAATATCAAGAAATCAGGTATAAAGACTAAGTGAAGCACTTTAATTTTTTTATGAACATCTTCAGAGTTAAGTTATCTTTCTAAAAGCCGAGTTAAGTTTTCAAGCTTATTCAAAAAAAAAACTTATAAGGTTCCACGAGACAATTGTATGCAATACGAAGGTGATTATGAGATTATGAGAATAAGAGTACCAATGAGCCAAGTCTTGCTAAGTTCTTGTTATGTCCTATTATGTGCATTCAAAGTTCATATCATACACGGCATATTATGCATGGACTTCGAGCTATAATCGGAGGTAAAGGGCCTATTTGCCCGAAACTATATATATTGTACAGATGGCCACATGTTGGCAATATGATATCGGTTAGCTACCGGGAGAGACCTTCATCGCTAGCATTTGGTTGGGTATGTCATGCATTTGCATCAATATATATGTCTTCACGACATACGATTACACGAGCATACCATGCATATTTGATTACTATAAGGTTGGATGTCGGCCATGGAGGCTACCAGAGTTTTAGTGTCAGATGGTATCTCTATTACTTTTTTTTACATCAGTTATGTATGATTCTACTTTTTGCCTTACATCCTAGTACATTTTTATTCGTACTGATGTCCCGTTGCCTGGGGACACTGCATTTTTGTTTCGCGCGTGCAGGTCCAGGTAGGGACTTTGATCGACCCCTCCGCTAGGATTTCGGGGTTCAGCTGTGAGTTGGTAAGCTCCACCTTTTCCTGGAGCTTTCATAGGATGGTTACTTTTGTTGTACAGTTTGGGTATAGTCGGGGCCTTGTCCCGAAAGTGCTTATGATACTCTTAGAGGCTATTGTGGACACAATATTCTGGGTTTCTTTTTGCAGCTTTCGGTCTCCAGCCCATAGGCTTGGCATGTATATATATGCGTGTAGGCATGTATGTCTCCAATTGCGACCTCGTTGGCCAGTTAGTACTTTAGATAGCTAGTATGTTTAGTGGCAAACTCGATCGAATACAGTATTTAGTGTCAGTCGTGCCTCCCCTAGTTTGGGGCGTGACATATGTGACGCGAAGCGATTAATATAATCAAGAATTGAGGAATTTGAATGGTACTGCAGATGTTGTGCGTTATTTTTCCTCCTGCGAGTTTGACTGGGCAGTGAAAGATGAGGAAGGGCATGTAGGAAACATCTTGTGGTGATTAAACTCCTAGAAGGCCAAGTGTGGAAAACAGGAGTTGAGCAGATACTTAAAGGAGTGAGTTTGACCAAAGTGAGAGAGTGGCCAAATAGCATATGGGTTCAGTGGTAGGGTAACTACTCATCTTTAGGAAAAGTTAGAGTGATTTGGGAATTTTAATGGACAATGATATGGTCCACGAGCTTAATTTGAAATATTGGATAGCATAACGGCGGGAGATTTGATATTACAGAAAGGAGTTACTTGATACGAAGAAGGCTGCAATAAAACTTTGAATTGGATGATATTGTCGCACATTTGATGATGTCCACAAGAAGTGAATGGACTAGTACAGTTGGTGAACGAGCACGGGCTCAGGGTGGGTTATTGATGCCGTAGTGATTGTACCCCGTGCAGCAACTTTGGAAGATGTTGGCATGTAATTTCCACAGGTGGGTTATCTCCAGTGAGTAGATCAGTGATCGCTTGGTTGGCGAAGCTTCTGCGAAGAATCCTACTGGTTATCCAGCAATAAGTCGAATATGTGAATGTCGCGAGAGATTCTAAATGTCCATAAAATGCAAACGGAATGATTTTGAGGAATTTGGCAGTTGATTGCGCAAGGTTATGTCAATGGTAGATAAAGAATCTTGGTCGGTTCCGGAGTTGTTTAATAGTAGATCCAAGATAAGTGGAAGAGTCCCACTGCCTAAGTTTAGGTTACATGGTTAACTACTTATGAGGTTTCTAGCTATCGACATAAGGGCAAGTTATTTCAGCTAAGGGAAAAGAATAAAAGTGGTAATTTGAGCAAATGGTTTGAGAGATGTGTGCCATAAATGGCCTTATCAATTATGTTCTGGCTTGGGGAAGGTTCAGGATTTATGCTTCGTTTAGATGCAAGTGCTTCATTGAGAGGGTGTTCATGTGCTAGAAGAGTCTTGGAGTGGATTATATTCAGGGCCAAGTCAGAGTGAGTGACTCTTAATAACACTTCTAGTGGATTCAAAAGTTATAGTGTGGTGCCTAATGATTTTGAGCCCATAAGTATGGTTAAGAATCGAGCTTCTGCAACAGATTATGAAAGGAGGCTTAGAGTGTTCTATGATATCTTTGGCTTGCAGTGTAACATTTGGGGGAAATGAGAGAAAATGAATTCAGATTCATTTAGAAATTTTCAGAATGGGTGTATCGGTTGAAGATGTGAATGTGCGTGCAAGAAGGGTATGAAACGGTTCATGGGTTTGGAGACAATGTGGTCTCGTAGAATGGGGTCACTCAAGATGAGAGCAGATTTGGGTTGGTAATGTGAGTAACATAGCTATTATTATATCTAAGGCAAAGTAAGGATGAATTAGAAGAAGTTAGATTGGTTAGCCATGGTTGAATTGGCATAATAGTGGCAGTGACCAGTTCATTCATCATGCTTAAGTCATGCATGCGATTTGTAGCGGTACGTGCGTGGCTCGATAGCCGCCGTAGTTAATTTTATTTGGAAGTATTCAAGTAATATGTCCTATTTTGTAGGCATATCTCGGAAGGATTATGGTGGTTTAGACCACTACTTGAGGATTTGAATGTTCTACGGGTTTGATAATTTACTCGCGTGTTGCTATGGTTCTCTTAGAATGAGTTAAGTAAAAAGCTTCCATGTGATGAAGTGTTTACCCTATTAGTGGTTCAGGAGTTATGATAAAATTCTTGTATTATCGCATATTGGCTTGTTAGGTGCAGTGAGCGGTATGAAATTTGAAAGTGAGGATCAAGGTTGCAGTTCAGTGGGTGACAAGGATGTCATGAGCTCGGATGAGCAGGAAAGGGATTGGAATGTTTATGGCAAGCTGGTATAGTCTTCAGTGTCACTTGAGATCAGTGTTTTGTGAAAGAGGCTTTCCAACCTGTTTATAGATTCTTCATTTGCTTTAGGCTGGTAGTATGGATGTGCACACTTGTTATCTGGTGCGGAAGGTCGTGGGAGCATGTGTCATGACCCGAATATCACACCATCGAACCATGATGGCGCCTAACATTGAACCCGCTAGGCAAGCCTACGTTACTGATTATTTTACCATTTTTACTTAATCTTTTAACAGTTTGCAAGCTAGTATAAGAACAACAGCGGAATAAAAATGCGGAAGAACGAAATCTAACAATTTTACCTAATACAAATATGAATCCATAGTAAAACTCAACCTAGAACTGGTGTCACAATGTCACGGACTGTCTAGTAAAGTCTGAGGGATCGGTACAGAGACGTATATACTTATCCCCCAGAGACTACAGAGTTTAGGAATGACTTTACATTTATTCTTCTCTATCATGCGATTTGGTTTCTCAATGCTAATTGAACTTCTACTTTGTTCTTTCACAGATGGCGAAAACACATGCTTCTTTATCTAGTGATCAGTAGCCCGAGTCCCCCAGTGCCGGCTCCTACAAGGGGCAGAGGACGAGGCTGAGGCCGGGGCAGAGGCAGGGCTATGCCCAAAGCAGTAGCACTAGTGGCGGAGCCTCAGGTAGAGTTTGAGGAGGAGGCTCCCGCCTAGACCGTTCCAGCAGGGCCAACTCAGGTCCCAGAGGGGTTTATCGCTACCCCAGTACTCCAGGATGCTCTGGCCCTTCTAGTGGGCCTTATTGAGAGTGTCTCCCAGGTAGGCTTACTTCTTGTAGCACCAGCCGTCTCTCAGGTTGGGGGAGGAGCACAGACTCCCGCTACTCACACTCCGGAGCAGATGGCTCCTCAGTTTCAGACTCCAGCAACTCAGCCAGTTGGGGTAGTTCAGTCAGGTGTTGTGGCTCAGACCGGTGATGGATCAGCTATGTCTGCTGATGTTTTATGGAGGTTGGACAGGTTCATCAAGCTCTTCACTCCTACCTATGGCAATACATCTTCAGAGGATCCCTATGACTATTTGGACAACTGTCATGAGGTTCTACGGAACATGGCGATAGTGGAGACCAATGAGGTCGACTTTGCTGCTTTTCGTCTATCATGTTCTGCCAAGACTTAGTAGAGAAATTATTGTTTGCCTAGACCAGCTGGGTCACCGGCTTTGACTTGGGACTAGTTCTCTCAGTTATTTCTGGAGATTTTTCTTCCGATCACTCAAAGGGAGGACTATTGGAGGCAGTTTGAGCATCTCCAGTAGGGTTCTATGATCGTTACTCAGTAAGAGACCAGATTTATTGCCTTGTCCCGTCATGCTCTTATTATACTTCCCACTGAGAGAGAGAGAGAGTGAGTAGATTTATTGAGGTACTAGCTCAGCCTATCAGATTGCAGATGGCTAAGGAGACAGGGAGCAACATTTCTTTCTAGGATGCAGCCAATGTGGCCAAACGAGTTGAGATAGTTCTATTACAGAGGAGTGGTTAGGGGTCTGACAAGAGGCCCCGTCATTCTAGCAGGTTCAGTGGTGCCTCATTTGGAGGCAAGGATTTTTTTGGTAGGGGTCATCTTCCCAGGCCGTTTCATTTAGCACTTCAGGCTTCTCACGGTGCTCCAAGTTGTTATGGTTCCTAGATGCAGTATTATAATTAGTTGCCTTACAGTGCACCACCAGCTCCTATCAGTGCGTCACCACTCCAGAGTTTTCAGGGTGGTTACTCAGGCCGCCAGGGTCAGTTTCAGGGTCAACAGTCCTAGCAGTCGAGGGCTTGTTATACTTGTGGCGATACGAGGCACATTGCTAGATTTTTCCTTCGAGCTTTGAGTAGTTATCAGCATCGGGGTTTTCGTGCTATGGTTCCAGCATCAGTTGGTCCACCGCCCGCTCAGCCAGCTAGAGGTAGGGGTCGAGGTGTTAGACGTGGAGGTCAGGTCGTTAGAGGTGGAGGTCAGGCCCTAACAGGTGGAGGTCCGGCAGCTAGAGGTGGAGGCCAGCTGGCAGGAGGCCATCCTTGAGATGTAGTTCAGAGTGGTGGGGCCCAGACGCGATGTTATGCTATTCCAGCTAGACTGATGGAGTTATTACAGCTACGGTTTCAGTTTGCAGTAGGAATGCTTCATTTCTATTTGACCTAGGATCTACATATTCCTATATGTCATCTTATTTCGCCCCTTATCTGGTTGTGCCTCGTGATTCTTTGAGTGCTCTTGTATATGTGTCTACACCAGTGGGTGATTTTATTGTGGTATATCGAGTCTATTGTTCATGTGTGGTTGTTATTGGGGTCTTGAGACTAGCGTAGATCTCATACTTCTCGATATGGTGGATTTCGATGTCATTTTGGGGATGGATTGGTTATCCATTTATCATGCTATCTTGGATTGTCATGCCAAGGCCATGACCTTAGCATTGCCTGGGTTGCCTCATTTCGAGTGGAGAGGGACTCCTGGCCATTCTACAAGCAGAGTTATCTCATATATAAAGGCTCGGCGTATGGTTGATAAGGGATGTTTGGCCTATTTGGTGTATGTTCGTGATTCTAGTGCTGAGGTTCCTTCTATGGATTTTGTGCCCGTTGTCCATGAGTTTCCAGAGGTATTTCCTGCAGACCTGCCGGGTATTCCACCCAATAGGTGTATTGACTTTTGCATTGATTTGGATCTGGGAACTCAGCCCATTTCTATTTCGCCATATCATATGGTCCCGCCAGAGTTGAAAGAATTGAAAGAATAGTTAAAGGATTTGCTTGATAAAGGCTTTATCAGGCCTAGTGTCTCGCCTTGAGGTGCGTCGGTGTTGTTTGTTATGAAGAAGGATGGATCGATGAGGATGTCCATAGATTATCGACAGTTTAACAAAGTCACCATCAAGAACAAGTATCCATTGTCGAGGATTGGTGATTTGTTCGATCAGCTTCAGGGTGCCAAGGTATTCTCGAATATTGATTTGACGTCTAGCTACCATCAGTTCAGGACTAGGGCATCCGATGTCCCTAAGACAACTTTTTGCACTCGGTACAGGCATTATGAGTTCTTAGTGATGTGATTTGGGTTGACAAATGCCCCAGCAGCTTTCATGGATTTGATGAACCTAGTGTTCAAGCCTTATTTGAATTCATTCATGATTTTCTTCATTGATGATATTTTGATCTATTCCCGCAGCGGGGAGGAGCATGAGCAGCATCGTCGAGTCATTATCCAGACTCTGAGGGACAGTCAGTTATATGCTAAGTTTTTGAAATGTGAGTTTTGGTTGAGTTCAGTTGCATTCTTGGGTCATGTTGTATCGACAAAGGTTATTTAGGTGGATCCTAAGAAGATTGCGACAGTCAGGGACTGGCATAGACCCACATCAGCCACAGAGATCCAGATTTTCTTGGGTTTGGTGGGCTATTAACATCGTTTTGTAGAGGGGTTTTCATCTATTGCATCCTCAATGACTAGGTTGACCTAGCAGGGTGAACAGTTCAGGTGGTCGGACGAGTGTGAGGTGAGATTTCAAAAGCTTAGGACAGCTTTGACTATGGCGATGGTATTGGTATTGCCTACAGGTTCAAGGTCATATACGGTATATTGTGATGTATATCGTATTGGACTTGGTGTGGTATTAATGCAGAATGGCAAGATTATTGCATATGCTTCACGACAGTTGAAGATCCACGAGAAGAATTATTCAGTTCATGATTTGGAGCTATGCCGACAGCAAGGTTTGTGATATGGCATTTAAGGTCGGAGAGTGAGTGTTGCTTCGGGTGTTTCCCATGAAGGGCGTGATGAGATTTGGGAAGAAGGGCAAGCTAAGCCCTAGGTTCATCGGGCCTTTTTAGATACTTGATAGAGTGGGAGAGGTGGCTTACAGACTTGCGTTGCCGCTGAGTTTATCAGTTGTGCATCTAGTGTTTCATGTGTCAATGCTTCAGAAGTATGGCGATCCATCTCATGTGTTAGACTTCAGTATTGTCCATTTGAAAAAGGACTTGACCTATGAGGAGGAGCCGGTGGCTATTCTAGACCGACACGTTCATTAGTTGAGATCGAAGAATTATCCTTTTGTCCGTGTTCAGTGGAGAGGTCAGCCTGCCAAGGCAGCTACATGGGAGTCCGAGTTCGATATACGAAGCCGACATCCAATATTTTCCCCGATAGGTACTTTTCTATGTACGTTCAAGGACGAATGGTTGCTTTAGAGGCGGAGAATGTGATGACCCAAAAGTCATCCCTTGTTTTGAAAGTCAAATCTATGTTCTGAGGCCTTAAAAACCTCCTTTTGTCTCACCTCGATTTGCGTGCATAGTCCGAGCGTATATTCGGAAAGCCTTTATGTGAAAATTTGAGAAAAATGCTAATTTTACATTTAAAAATGAATTTAAGTTGACTTCGATCAACATTTTGGGTAAACGGACCCAGACCCGTGATTTGACGCTCCCGGAGAGTCCGTAGAAAAATATAGGACTTGGGCGTATGCCCAGAATTGAACTTCGTGGTCCCAAGCCCGAGAAATAAATTTTTGAAAGAAATTATTTAACTGAAATTATAAGAGTTTTTTGGAAATTTAGAGATGTTTGAATTTGGTGGTATCATGCCCGTATTTTGGTTTCGGAGCCTGGTACAGGTTTAATATAGTATTAATGTTGTTCCTGTAAAATTTGGTAAGAAATGGAATTCATATGACGTGAATCGGACCCTCGGTTATGAAATGGACACTTTAAGAATTCTTGAGATTTTTCTTTGATTTGATGCTAAACTCATAGTTCTAAGTGTTATGTTGGCAATTTGGTCGCACGAGCAAGTCCGTATAATGTTTTTAGGTTTGTGTGCTATAACGACCCGACCAGTCATTTTGAGCTCTATTGTATTGTTCAGCAGTCTGAGGCCACGAGCAGCTTCATTTCAGGTATTATGACTCGTACACGTGGTCGGAATTGAATTTCGGGATGTTCAGAGTTGATATGGACAGAGAATTTTCATTTCGGAAGCCTTGAGTTGAAAGAATTAACCAAGATTGGATTTTTGAGTAAACGACCTCGGAATCGAGATCTGAAGGTCCTAGTGGGATTTTATAATGATTTCGGACTTGGGCATATGCCCGGATTGAATTTTGGATGACCCGGGAGTGTTTGGGTGCCTATTGTAGAAGCTACCACTTTGGAAGAAATTTCATAAGTTTGGGTTGAAGTGCATTTCAGTGTTATCGATGTCCGTTTGGGATTCCGATTCTGGGAATAGCTCCGTATGGTGATTCTAGAGTTGGGAGTGTGATCGGAAGTGAATTCGGAGGTCCGGAGGTCATTGTGAAGTCATTTGGCTAAAGATAGAATTTGAAGGTTTTTGAGAAGTTTGACCGGAAGTGGACTTTTTGATAATGGGGTCGGAATCCGATTCCAAAAGTTAGAGTAGGTCGGTAATGTCAAATATGACTTGTGTGCAAAATTTGAAGTCAATCGGACGTGATTTCTAGGTTTAAACATCGAAAGTAGAAGTTGGAAGTTCTAAAGTTCATAAAGCTTGGATTGGAGGCCAATTTGAGATTTTAGCATTGTTTTATATGATTTGAGGACTCGAGCAAGTTCGTAATGTGTTTTGGGACTGGTTGGTATGATTGGTTGGTGTCCCGGGGGCCTCGGATGGGTTCCGGGTGGTTAACAGATCAAAAATGGGATTTTTGAAAAGGGCTGAAGGTTGTTGCTTCTATCATAACCGCACCTGCAGTTGGCGGACCGCAGGTACGAGACCGCAGAAGCGGTCCTTGCATCACAGAAGTGGCCCAAGCAAGCCAGGCCAGGAACCAAAGAAGCGGCTCCCAAGCCGCAGATGCGGCTCCGCAAATGCGGCCCCTAAAACGCAGAAGCGGTCCTAGACTTTTCTCCCCATTTCGAAGATGCGGTCATCTTCTCGCAGATGCAGTCCCCTGACTGCATATGCGGATGTGCTGGAGGCAGTGAGTTCTTTTAAAAATCAGGAGATGGTCATTTTTCTCCCATTTTTTCATTTGGTATGGACGATTTTGGAGAGATTCAAGAGGGGATTTTCATCATCAACGATAAGGTAAGCTAGTCCCACCTATATTGAGTTAAATATATTGATTTTGTATGGATTTTAGCATGTAAAGGGGTAGAAATTTGGGGGGTTTGAGGAAGACCTAGAAAATTTATATTCTTAGAATTTGATCACGATTTTGGGTATGGAATTAAGAGAAAATCATATTTTTGAGTTCGTGAGTTCATGGGCAAAGTTTATCTTCAAAAAATTCGGAATCCGGGCATGTGGGCCTGAGGGCAATTTTATCAACTTTTCGATTGGGGTTATGAATTGCTATAAATTGGATTATTATGAGTACTTGAACATATATTAATGGATTTTTCATAATTATTGGCCAGTTTTAGAGCGTTGTGCATCAATTTAAGTCTTTGGAAGGGCGTGGAATGCCGGTTGTGGATCTTCGGAGCGAGGTTAGTCTCCTTTCTAACCTTGTAACAGGGAATTGTCCCCATAGGTGAGTTAATTGGTTATGTGCTTCTATTTGTGGGGGCTACGTATGCACGAGGTGACGAGAGTCCGTGCGTAGTTACTATTATGCTATTATCCGGGTAGTCTAGGACCCAAAAGCATGTTGTACTTGGGTTACTTGTAAACTTATTGACAACTTGAATTGCTTAAATCTCATCGAATTGGTAAATGAATTTCTAAAAGGATTAAAATTCAATTACTTAAATCATTAAAAGAGAATTGGCTTTTATTGTAATAAACTCTTAATTAGCTATTTGACTGTGTGTATCTATGTGTGCCCGCGTCGCATGTATGATTCGCGAACGGGGTATTTGTTTATTTATGTTGACCGCATCGCATGTATGATACACGAGCGGGGTAATAGATGCATCTATGGTTCGTGTCGTTCGACCCTCGGCAATGCACATTTTATATTTTTGTTGGATCGGGCCATACGACCTTGGCATGATATGCGCATGCTTGTATTGCTTGCTTGAGAATGTTATGCGATAATATTTGCCTTCCCTGGACAGATGTAGTTGATAAGCATAATTAAAAGTAAACTTTGGAAATTCGCACTTATTGAGATGTTGTTTACCTGCTATCTGGTTTTACGAGTTTATAATTGTTTTATAAAAATCCATGATTTCCTCACATTTTCACTATATTGTTATTGGACCACTAGTAAGTGTCAAAGTCGACCTCTCGTCTATACTTCTTCGAGATTAGATGGGATACTCATTGAGTACACGTTGTTTTCTACTCATACTACACTTTTGTGCACTTTTGTGCATTTTTGTTGCACATGTATATGTATCTCTAGTGGCCTACTGGGCGTAGCAGCATGGTTGATACGGAGACTTAGGTGAGCTGCACTTCTCGAGGCGACCCGCAGCCAGCAGAATCTCTTTCAGTTATCTGTTTTTATTTTCTGTCCAATATTGTATTCTGGACGGTTGTTGCATTTTATTTCCTTCTCAGTAGATTCTCATCCACTTGTGATATCGGGTTTTGCGATGATTATTGGGTATCTTGTATTTACTTTTAAACATTCTTTTATTTACATTGTAAAGATTGTCTTTTACTAGTAAAATTGAAGGAAAAATCATAGTTTTCAAAATTGTTAAAATGAGAACTTAATCAAGTAATTTGGTTGGCTTGCCTGACAATAGTGTTCGGCGCCATCACGACCCTTAGTGGATTTTGGGTCGTAACAACATGGTATCAGAGCACTAGGTTCCCTTAGGTCTCACGAGTCATGAGCAAGTTTATTAGAGTCTCGCAGATCGGTACGGAGACGTCTGTACTTATTTTCGGGAGGCTACAGGGCTGTTAGGAGTACTTCCCTTCTTGATTACTCATCGTGCGATTTGATTCTTTGAGGCTTAAACTCTTGTTTCCTTCCTACTCAATCTTACGTGACATAAACCGTGGTCAAATTGAGAATTTAAGGATTGTAATAGTGCTACGAATGTGGCGCGGGGTGTTTCTCCCTGCAGGGTTGTTTGAGCTAATATCGTCGCCTTGTGGAAGGATATTCTATTGTTTTAGCCCAGTAGCGGTGCTTCTGAGAGCTCTGAGGCTAGGCACAAGTTGCCATGATGCTTATGAACAATTGTTCCGCAGTATTGATAAGATGGTAGAATGTTTGTGTACTTGTCAGGGCAGTGAATGACTTGAATGGAGGTTTACTCAGTGCATGATCTAGAGGTTTGGTATTTTATTCCCGACAAGGGAAAAGTAATTGGCCTATGAATGTCCAGATTTGGATTAATGGAGTAACGAGACTTGGTATTTTCGAGCGTGGTGGAATTTTCACCTGCGATGTAGTGTCGTCGTCCTCGATTGTATGTGTTGAGTTCGAAGGTGTTATGGTCTTCTGCGATTCGCCTTTGGGGTATGATATTATTAAAAGATATGGGAGAAACGACTGTTAGATATCGCGGGGTGCAGTGGTTTAGATCGAACTAGTGTTTCTAATGTTTATGGCTCAAGAAAAATGATGTTTAGAAAGGTTTAAAGTTGGTAGCGATTGTGGGTTCAAGAGCTACGAAGATAGATTTTATTTAAGGCAACAACGAAGCAGTAAAGGATGAGGAAAGACATATGGGAAGTGTCAGGCGGTGGCTAAGATTTCAAGAAGGCTAAGTATAATAAGCAGAGGTCGAGTAGTTGATTAAAAGGATGAGTTCTGCCAAAGTGGTAGAGTGGCGGAGGTGTATATAGGAATTATGGTAGGATGACTACGAACCTTAAGGAGAGTTTCCAATGACTTGGGAACTTTAGAGATTAGTGATTGTTGCCTACGGAGTTAATTTGAATCATGAGCCATTACGCGGTGGAAGATTTGATATAACGGGAAGGAGTTGCATGAAATGAAGAAGGATACAACATTACTTTGAATTGGAAGGATGTTGCCACACATTTAATTGATGTCCACGAGGGTGAATGGACTTGTGCAGTCAGAGGGTGAGCTCGGACTCAGGATGAGTTATTAATGTCGTAGTGATTGTACCCCGTGCAGCAGTGTTGGAAGATGTCGGGTATTGATTTCCACAGGTGGGTTATTCCATGTGAGTAGGTTAGCAGTTGCGTGGTTGGCGAGGCTTCTGCGAAGGATTCTATTGGTTATTCAATGAAGATATTGGTCGTGCAAATGTGGTTGATGATTCAGAGTATAAAAAGGGGTTTTACAAAAAGATTTCGACAATTTTGGCGGTTGATTGCACAAGGTTATGTCTATAAGAGATTAAGAATCCTGGTGAATTCCAGAGTTATGTAATTGTGGCTTCGAACTAAGTGGGATAGTCCCACCGCCTATGATTGGGTTGCATGGTTAACTACTTGCGAGGTTCCCGGTTATTAGCATGTTGATGGGTTATTTCAGCTACGGGAAAAGACCATAAGTGGTAATTTGAGCAGAAAATTGTTAAAGGTGTGCTATGGTTGGCCTTGTTGGCTCATGTTCAGACTTGGGGGAAGGATTCAGGATTTGTGCTTTGTATAGATACGGGTTCCAAGGGAAGTGGTTCTGCTAGGTATTTCATCGAGAGGGTGTTCATGTGCTAGAAGATTCATGTAGTTGATTATATTCAGGGCCAAGTCAGAGCGGGTGGCTCTCAGCAATTGTCCTAGTGGATTCAAAGGGGTAAAGTGTGGAGCCTAATGATTTCGAGCCTATAGGTACGGTTAAGATTCAAGCTTTGTAGTAGCTTATGAGAAGAGGCCCAGAATGTTCTATGATGTTTTGACTTGTAGTGCAGCATTTGGGAGGAAAATGAGAAAAGACTTCAGATTCATAGTAAGATTATTAGAATGGGCATACCAGTTGAGGATGCGAATGTGCAGCTTTTGGGAAATATCAAACGGTTCGTGGGATTTGAGACAACATGGTATCGTGATTCAGGGTCACTCAGAATGAGTGCGGATGGAGTGTACTATGTGCTGAATGGTGTTATTATTATTTCTAAGGCAAACAAGGATAAATTGGAAGAAGATAGATTGGTTAGCCATAGTTAGGTTGGCATATTGGTGGTAGTGATCAGTTCCTTCGGCGTGGTCAAGATATGCAAGCGATTTATGGCGGTACGTATGAGGCTTGTCAGCCACCGTAATCAATGTTATTCAGAAGTATTCTACTGTTATGGTCTGTTATATGGAGGCGGATCCCGGAAGGGCTATGGTGGCTTAGACCACTACTTAGAGATTTGCATATCCTACGGTTATGAGAACTCACCTGTATATTGCTAGGGTCCTCCTGAAGTGAGTTAAGTGAAAAGTTTTATATGATGAAGTGTTAATCAAATAGTGGTTCCGAAGCTATGATGAAAAGCGTGTTCTATCGTATATTGGCATGTTGGGTGCAGTGAGTGGTATGGAATTTAAAGTGAAGATCAAGGTTGTAGTTCGGTGTTGTCAAGGATGTCACAAACTCGGATTAGCAGGGAAGGAGTTTTGATGTTTAAAGTAAGTTGGTATTATCTTCAACGTCACCTGTGATTGGGTTTTGTGAAAAAGGCCTTGCGTCCTGGTTAAGGATGCTAGATCGCCTTCAGCGTTAGTGCGGCCGGTAGTCTGGATGCACAGACCTTTTATTGTTACGAAAGGTTGTGGTAGCGTGCCCCATGGGAAGGTTGTAGAAGTGTGGCATGTAGTCACTTGATTGATTGAAGAAATTAAACCGAGTATGAAGATTGCAGTAATGTCGTTAAATTGAGAATTTGATGCCTGGAGGGCACTCAGTTTATTGTGTTGTGGACTGTGGGGGATCACTCCGGTTGTGATGGTTGTTCTTGTATGTTATGAGAAAAGGGAATTTAGTATGGACCTCTGAAAGATTATTAGCCTAGTTCGGCATGATCATAATCGTCTTAAGGTCGGTGAATGGATTTAAGTATGAATATTGGCCTTATATCAGGCCGGATGCTTTCATTTCAGCATAGTGCTCCTTATGTAAGAGTATTCAGATGTGGATATTGTTTCGTCGTTGGTTATTTTGTGTAATGCTATATTGTGCTGTGTGAGTTATTAACAGCTCGATGATTTTCTTATGTGTTGAGGTTCCGTGTAGAGATGATGTTATATGAGCAGGATGGCCCTCAAGATTCAGATCGTATATCGCACATCAGTTGTGCTTGAGTTTTGTAACCTATGGCACTATATGTTTCCCCAGAGATGGTATTATGCACTTAGTGTGCTTGTGACCGATATTTGGTATTTTGTTGTAATGAGCAATTTAGCTCGATGCATATCTCCTTATGTGAATTCAATGTGTGGATCGGATGGCACGCTACCATGGGTATGTTATTTGGATCGGGTGGCACGCCACAACAGTGTGATGTAGAGTATAGTTTTCTATGTGCTATTTTTGTATATGCCTTGCTTCCTATTTTCTGAGGAAAGTCTGAATTACTACGTGAGTTAGGTGGTACCTTCCAGAGTTCGTTTTCCTTTATATCATGTTCGAATTGGTAGCCTATCGGCATCTTGCGGCATCATATGAGGCTTTTGATCATGTCCGGGGTGGCTTATTGCCTGAGCAGTTCGTACTGGGTGAGACGAGATCATTGGATTTTGGATCAGTACAATCTGACTATATGAAGTATATTAAGGAGCTAAGACCGTTATGTGGTTCAGAATGAGGTGATGGTTCTTGTCGGGAGTATAGACCCAATGATTTATTGATTCAGCAGTTGGTTACGAATCTCTACACATCTCTTTCATCGTGGCGGTATTGTGAGAGTTAGTGCAAGACCTATGTATGTCATGAGGTGCAATGGGTGCATCAGAGTCATGGAATTTCGACTAAATTGATCAGAGAATTTTATTGTGGCCCTGTGGGTAAAGTGGTGCAAGTGTGAATTCAGCTAAGGTATGCAGTCATGTTCTGGTGCATCGTGTGGTAATTGATACGGTGTTTGTATGTTGGAAACAGGCCTAATGGGGAATTCCTGATGTTGGAATTGGGCTCTATGGCTTATTTGCTTAAGTCAAAAAGGATATTCTCAGGTTGTTCAAGCTAAAATGCCTATATGAGTGGTGATGGCACGGGTAGGTGCCCGAGGTGTTAAACAGTGATTTCGGGAAACCCAACGCAGTTCTTAGCACATTCGAGGATAAACGTATGTTTAAGTGGGAGAGAATGTAACGACCTGACCAGTCGTTTTGAGCTCTAGCGCGTCGTTCAACAGTCGGAGGCCACAAGCAGCTTCATTTCATGTATTATGACTCGTACGCGTGGTCGAAATTGAATTTCGGGAAGTTCAAAGTTGATTTGGAGAGAGAATACTCATTTCGAAAGCCTTGAGTTGAAATAATTGACCAAGATTGGATTTTTGAGTAAACGACCTTGGAATCGGGATCTGAAGGTCCCAGTAGGATTGTATGATGATTTCGGACTTGGGCGTATGCACGGATCGGGATTTGGATGACCCGGGAATATTTGGGCCCCTATGGTAGAAGCTAGCACTTTGGAAGAAATTTCATACGTTTGGGTTGAAGTGCATTTCAGTGTTATCGATGTCCATTTGGGATTCCGAGTCTAGGAATAGCTCCATATGGTAATTCTGCAGTTGGGAGCGCGATCGGAAGTGAATTTGGAGGTCCGCAGGTCATTGTGAAGTCATTTGGCTAAAGATAGATTTTGAAGGTTTTTGAGAAGTTTGACCGGAAGTGGACTTTTTGATATCGAGGTCAGAATCCAATTCTGAAACTTGCAGTAGGTCCGTAACATCAAATATGACTTGTGTGCAAAATTTGAAGTCAATCAGACGTGATTTGCTAGGTTTAAACATCGAAAGTAAAAGTTGGAAGTTCTAAAGTTCATAAGGCTTGGATTGGAGGTCGATTCAAGATTTTAGCGTTGTTTGATATGATATTAGGCCTCGAGCAAGTTCATAATGTGTTTTGGGACTGGTTGGTATGATTGGTTGGGGTCCCGGGAGCCTCGAGTGGATTCCGGGTGGTTAACGGATCGAAGATGGGATTTTTGAGAAGGGCTGAAGGTTGCTGCTTATGTCATAACCGCACCTGCAGTTGGTGGACCGCAGGTGCGAGAACGTAGAAGCGGTCCTTGCATCGCAGAAACGGCCTAAGCAAGCCTGGCCAGGAAGCGCAGAAGCGGCTCCCAACCTGCAGATGTGGCTCCGCAAATGCGGCCCCCAGACCGTAGAAGCGGTCCTAGCCTTCTCTCCCCATTTCGCAGATGCAGTCATTTCTCGCAGATGCGGGACCGCAGATGTGGTCCCCTAGCCGCAGATGCGGAAGTGCTAGAGGCAGAGAGTTCTTTTAAAAAATGGGAGATGGTCATTTTTCTCCCATTTTTTCATTTGGTATGGACGATTTTGGAGAGCTTCAAAAGGTGATTTTCATCATCAACGATAAGTTAAGCTAACCCCACCTACATTGAGTTAAATATATTGATTTTGTATGGATTTTAGCATGTAAAGGGGGTTGAGGAAGACCTAGAAAATTTATATTCTTGGAATTTGACCACGATTTTGAAAAAATCATATCTTTGAGTTCGTGTGTTCATGGGTAAAGTTTATCTGCAAAAAATTTTGAAATCTGGGCACGTGGGCCCGTAGGCAATTTTGTCAACTTTTCTATTGGGGTTAGGAATTGCTATAAATTGGATTATTATGAGTACTTGAACATACATTAATGGATTTTGCATAATTATTGGCTAGTTTTGGAGCGTTGTGCATCAATTTAAGTCTTCAGAAGGGCGTGGAATGTCGGTTATGGATATTCGGAGCGAGGTGAGTCTCCTTTCTAACCCTGTAAGAGGGAATTGTCCCCATAGGTGAGTTAATTGATTATGTGCTTCTATTTGTGGGGGCTACGTACGCACAAGGTGACGAGAGTCCGTGCGTAGCTACTATTATGCTATTGTCCGGGTAGTCTAAGGGCCAAAAGCATATTGTACTTGGATTACTTGTAAACTTATTGACAACTTGAATTGATTTAATCTCATTGAATTGTTAAATGAATTTTTAAAAGGATTAAACTTCAATTTCTTAAATCATTAAAAGAGAATTGGCTTTTATTGGAATAAACTCTTAATTGGTTGTTTGATTGTGTGTATCTATGTGTGCATGCGTCGCATGTATGATTCGCGAGCGGGGTCTTTGTTTATTTATGTTGACCGCGTCGCATGTATGATACGCGAGCGGGATAATAGATGCATCTATGGTTCGTGAGGTTCGACCCTCAGCAGTGCACATTTTACATTTCTGTAGGATCGGGCTGTACGACCTCGGCATGATATGCGCATGCTTGTATTGCTTGCCTGAAAATGTTATGCGATAATATTTGCCTTCCCTGGCCAGATATAGTTGATAAGCATAATGAAAAGTAAACTTTGGAAATCCGCACTTATTTGAGATGTTATTTATCTGCTATCTGGTTTTACAAGATTATAATGGTTTTATAAAAATCCATGATTTCCTCACATTTTCACTATATTGTTATTGGACCACTAGTAGGTGTCAAAGTCGACCTCTCGTCTATACTTCTTCGAGATTAGACGGGATACTCATTGAGTACACGTTGTTTTCGTACTCATACTACACTTCGATGCAATTTTGTTGCACAAGCATATGTATCTCTAGTGGCCTACTGGGCATAGCAACATGGTTGATACGTAGACTTAGGTGAGCTACACTTCTCGAGGCGCCCCGCAGAGTCTCTTTCAGTTATCTGTTTTTATTTTCTGTCCAATATTATATTACGGGCGGTTGTTGCATTTTATTTCCTTCTTAGTAAATGCTCATGCACTTGTGACACTGGGTTCTGGGATGATTATTGGGTATCTTGTATTTACTTCCAAACATTCTTTTATTTACATTGTAAAGATTGTCTTTTACTAGTAAAATTGAAGGAAAAGTCTTAGTTTTCAAAATTGTTAAAATGAGAACTTAATCAAGTAATTTGGTTGGATTGCCTAACAGTAGTGTCCGGTGCCATCACGACCTTTAGTAGATTTTGGGTCGTGACATGTGCATGTTTGGTTTGGAAGCCTAAGGGCTAGGGTGAGTTTCGGATAGGTTTCGGGATGTTTTGAACTTAAGGAATTCTACTGTTTTGCTGCTTTTGGATACTGATACGTTGTTCTTCGCATTCGCGATACAGGTCTCGCGAACGCAAAGTACAAGCTGGGTTGGGGAAGGTTTCCTTCTACGTGAATGCGAGGCATAGGTCGCGAACGCAGAGCGTTGGGGGCGTTACCCTTCGCGAACGCGACTTAGTTATCGCGAACTCGAAGGCCACTACGGCAGGGACCTAGGGGATGGGGAAATTACTCTACGCAAATACGGCGATTGGCTCACGAAGGTCGGGGGGAGGAACCTTTGTGAAAGCGTACAGTATCTCGCGAATGCGAAGGCTCTTCTAGCCAATGCTTCGCGAACGTGAAGAAGGTTTGTCCATCGATTAAAAACATAACAAAAATGGGATTTTTACCAAAATTTCGTATCTTCTTCCCTAGAATCAGACCTTGGGCAATATTTGAAGAGGGATTTCATCACCAAGTCATAGGTATGTGTTCTTAGGCTCCTTTCATTCATTTTCCATCAATACCCATTAGATTTCTAGGCCTAAATTTTGTTCTTTATGGGTAGAAATTAGGAATTTTAAGAGAATTGGGGATTTTACAAATTTGGGGATTTAAACCATGATTTGGGGTCGGATTCCGAAACTAATTACATATTTGGGATTGTGGGAGAATGGGTGAACGAGTTTTGGTTAGAACCTCGAGTTTTGACCAAGCGGGTCCGGGGTCAGTTTTTGACTTTTTGGAATAATGTTGGGGAAATCTATAATTTTTCATTTGAGTTGGTTTCTTTGGCCTCAATTAATTATAATAAGTTAATATTGGCTAGATACAATTGAATTGGAATTGGAATCAAAAGGGAAAGCGGTATTTGAGGCTTGAGTTTGGTCGTGGAATTCGAGGTAAGTGTTTGGTCTAACCTTAGCTTGAGGGAATATGTGTTGTATTTTATTTGCTATGTATTAGTGTCGAGTATGACATATATGTGAGGTGACGAGTATCTATACGTTGGTGTCAAGCATGCCCGTGAGTCTTTTATTAAGAATTGTTGTGATTTTACTATGTTTTGTTCACGCTTAAATTGATGATTAGCATTGTGGAACAAGACTTATGATAAATTCTAGGTAATTGACCATTGTCGAGTATTGGTTAAAGTTAAGGTTTATTTTGTGAAGTAATTGTTGAAACTAGATTGATTATAGCTGATTCCCTTGCCAGGATAATTTTGTTTCTATTAGTGACTCCCTTGCCGAGACGGTATTGTTTCTATTGATGTTTCTATTGTTGATTCTCTTGCCAGGATGTTATCATTGCATTTGTTTTTGGTGAGGAAGAGAGTTAATCACAAAGGGTGATGTCGTGCATGATATTGTGAGCGAGTGTTAATGCACGAAGGGTGATGTCGTGCCGATATTATGAGTGTTAATGCACGAAGGGGGATGCCGTGCCATATAAATGAAATTAAAAGCACGAAGGGTGATGTCGTGCCATGATTATGAGAGATTAAAAGCATGAAGGGTGATGTCGTGTTGTTTCTGTTGATTTTTATGGTGAGGACGAAAGTAAAAGCACAAAGTGTGATGTCGTGAACTTGTTTCCGTGTTATTGTTTCCGTTGCTTCAAGTTTGATATATACTTTGTCGCTTCACTTCATTATGTTCATAACCTGATATCCCACTCAGCATGTTTCCCTTTTCATGTCTTATTCTATTTCCTTCCCATTATTACTGTTTCTCGTATATGATTTAATTGCACAGGTTTATGTGGTTGTGACGTCCTAGCCTCGTCACTACTTCGCCGAGGTTAGGCTCGACACTTACTCGGGACATGGGGTCGGTTGTACTGATACTACACTCTACACTCTTTTGTGCAGATCTTGGTACTGGACCCTACAGACCGTAGTTCGAGGTTGCTGCCTTCAATCTATTGGAGACTCGAGGTAGCCTTGTAGGCGTCTGCAGGCCTTGGCGTCCCCTTCTATCATATTTCCATTCTTTTTTTACTTATTTCAGAGACATGTATATTTTCCTTGTTCAGACCACTGTTTATAGTATTGGTAGACAGTCCTTGACATTGTGACACTAGTTCTAAGTAGAGTTTTACTATGGATCGTATTTGTATTAAGTTAAATTGTTAGATTTCATTCTTCCGCACTTTTATTCCGCTGTTTTCTTATATTAAGTTGCAAACTGTTAAAAGATAAAGTAAAAAGGGTAAAATAATCAGTAACGTAGGCTTTCCTAGAAGGTTCAATGTTAGGTGCCATCACGATCCTGACGGTGGGAAATTCAGGACGTAACAGCATGTCTCACAGGGAGATTGTATGAGTGTGACATGTAGTCACTTAATTGATTGAGGATTTAAACCAAGTATGGAGATTTTGGTGCTATCGCTAATTGAGAATTTATGCCTGAAGGGCGCTCGGTTCATTAGGTTGTGGAATGTGGAAGGTTTTTCCGGATTGGACAGTTGTTCTTGTGTGTTGTGGGAAAAAGGGGGTTTTTATGGACCCATGAAAGATTATTGGCCTAGTTCGGTACAATCATAATTGGCTTGAGGTCTGTGAATGGATTTAAATAATAATATGGGCTCTATATCTGGTCGAATGTGTTCATTTCAGCATAGCGCTCCTTATGGAGGAGTATTCAGACGTTGTATGTTATTTCGTCATCGGCTATTTCTTGTGATGCTATATTGCGACGTGTGAGTTGTGAGACGACTTGCTAAATTTCTTATGCGTTGAGGTTCCACGTAGCGACGGTGTTATGTGAGCAGGATGGCTTTTTAGACTCAGATCATATAACATACCTCCATTGTGCTTGAGGTTTGTAGCATATGGCGTTATAAGTCTCTCCATGGATAGTATTTGTGCACTTAGCATGCTTATGGCCGATATCCGGTATTTTATAATAATGAGCAATTTAGCTCGGTGTGTATCTTCTTATGTGAAATTTTTTATATGTATATAGCAAAATAAACAACACGTCTAAAATAGCTGGTTTTGAAGAAGTTCAGAAATCCTAAGAACATGATATCTAGATGAATGTCACAAATACAGAATATGCAGTGTTCGTTTTAAGGGAAATGGCAGAATCCTAACTAGTTTGCCTACTAGTTTTATAGCCTGTGAAACTTCAGCAGTTCAAACACAATCAGAACACAGTTTTCAGTTTTTTACAAGGAGGTTAGTTACCTAAGGCTTTTCTAGGTGTGGGATTCTATACAATCACAGTTGCATGAGCTGTTTAAACAATTTGAGATTATTCAGCCTATAGACATGCTGGATCTAGGTGATACAGATTATAACAGGCGATTTATCAATTATATTTAGAGACATGATACCTATATGTGAGTTTGCTTTAAACCTTTTTATGGACAACTATTGATTTAATCGAAATAAATGCGGTTCAAACAGATGCAAACGGAGTTCCTAAGAACATGGTATCTAATGCATACAAGAATAACAGTTTTATTAAGATTATTTGATAGCAGGATGTTTATGTGACAGTACTTGCGAAAACCCAAGAATTGAGTGTGCAACATGCTGAAGCAGTAAACGTGAAGGCCCTAAAAAACAGGATATCTAATGTACAGGTTCAACATGGTTTAAATGCAAATAGACACGGCAATCCTAGAGCATGACTTCTAATGCAGATTTGCAGAATATAAACATATAGAATATTTTCTACCCAATTTTACCCACAGTATCATACAACTACCCTCATGTTTCACTAGTTACCCCAATATCTATTTACAAATAATTATTATAGAGAATTAAATAAATTACATAAATACAATATAGATTAAACTATAGGTAGCCTGATGTAGGCCCAAAGCAAACCTGGGTTATCAGGCCTTCAGTAGTCTCAAATGCCAAAGGTTTCATTGCCAAATTTGTGTCCAGGTATGTCAGAGTTCCCTAAGAACCTCAAGGATCCCGGGCAGTGCTCACACCCATACTTTCCTCAAATAAAGACTGATTATGTACAGTGTGGAAGAGCCAGCCCTGATATGCCAGAGTTCAGTGAGATCTCAAGGATCTCTAAGCAGTACACATAGTAGAGGGGCAGAACTTAACAACCTAAGAGTAAGTGAGCGTGCTTGATATAGTTTGAAAGACTTAGTGAAAACATTTTAGGAGTAAAGAAGGTTTTCTAGAATAGACCAGTTTTGAGAAAACAATGAAAGCCAGTTTTTAAAAGAATATTGATAGCATTTGAAAACAGTTCAGAAGAGAGCACATTAAGTAGACAGCCAGTCAGAAAGTTCAGATTCACAAGTACTATAGCAGGCAGGCTTGCACACAGGGGTGAAAGGGGATTGGGAACATATAGGAATCTCATTGAGGGTACATGAAAAGGGGCATGGAGGCACGTAGACAACATAGAACACTTAGGATCTTCCTATTCTTACTAAATTAACCAGGATAGTAGGCAATTAGGACATGGAGAAAAGATGTAGAAGATTGAATTAGACACACAAATAGGATGATGACATAGTTGAGGGATTAAACAATGAATTGCAAACAGGCAAGCATTAGATAACAGGTGAAGTGTAGACATGATAATTATACATTTGAACAGGGCAGAATTTAGGCATGCTAGATAAAGTAGTAGATAGGCTAATATAGTTAGACATGCTAATCACATATTGAATAGGATAATGCTAATCAAGACAGTGAACAAGAATAAGAATGGAACTTATAATTGATGAACTTAAGACAGTAATGAAACACATAGGGTTTATATTTAAAAAATAATTAAGGACATACCAACTAGAAAGAGAAAAACACAAAATGCAAAGTAGAGGTTTAGCAATATCTAGCCTTGGCTTACAGCCGGCTAGACTAATGAATACCACAAGTAGTAGAAAAGAACAGATAGCTTTTAGAGTGTATGTGCAGTGGTGAACTAATGTTCGTGTCCCAGGAGTGAGAATAAGGAAGAGTATATATAGTAGTCAAGAGCAAAAGAATAAGGTAAATGAGATCAATTACTCAGCAATTAAGGAAATCACTAAATCAAATCGCACGCCAAATTAGTGTAGTCTTCCCTTATTTAAGGGTAATTACCCAACGGTAAAGGGCAAGACGCTTTTAAGGAAAGAAAATCAAGTGAGCAATTAGAGGTAAATAGACAAAAGTTCAATTAAGGAAACAATTAGTGAAGAATCAGTAAATATCACAATTAATCAAATAAGGCAAGAAAACTAAATAAGGTCTCAAATAAAGGAAACAATCAAGAATCAACACATAGGCTTTAACAGAGCAAATCAGTGAATAAAAAAATTCAAAGCGGTACTGATTTAAGGGGGAAAAATATGGGTTTCCACATATATACAAGTAGGCCAAATAAAATTTCATAAACACACAGAAATTAGCCGAGAGATTGACTCAGAAATCCTAGTAGAGATGAACTAGGGTAAAAGTCACAAGATACTGAATTAGACTAAGGAGAAATCATGAAAGTCAAAGCACAGAATGAAATAATGCAACGAGTGACATAGAAAAACCCAGAAACGAAGCAAAAGTATAAGAAAATTGGGGCTTTAGCACAAATCGACTAGGGTCCAAACATGAATCAGTCAGTAACACTTAAGAACAATGATTAAACGCTCGAAAATCAGAAAAGCTTTGAGAAGGTGAGTTCAGTAAACCCTAGTTTTAGGAAAAATGGAGAATCAATTGAAAAACCATAATACTTTCGTGAAAACTTGTGAAATAGGTTTGATTCATCTCAGATCTGGACAGATCTGAGAAGGTCGAAGGATAACAATTATGGTTTTTTAGAAAAGCAATGGAGACGAGCATAGACTTAGGAAACCATGGATTTAAAATGAAAATGACAAAGATATTACTCAAGGTCGAGCCCAAATAGCCTTAAACAGGCAAAAACTCAAAGGTGTAAAGAATACTTGCCCTGGTCCCTTGAGAATCTCCTCAAGGATCTAGGAGATGGAGATACCATAGCAAGTAGGAGGACAATATAGGCCTGAGATGACGGAGAAACATCGTAGAGCGGAGGGCTAAGCCGGTGACGACGCCTGAAGATTAGGGTTTAGGTAAAGAGCATTTGAGAGAGGAGGGAACGGGAAATGGCGGGGCATGATGGAAAAATGATTTAGGTTAGGGGGATAATTTAGAGTTAAAAATGGTAAGAACAAATGTGGGCCGGTAATCTCAGAGATCAATGGCCAAGATTAGAGGGGTCTGGGTCGGGTTTAATTGCCTTTGGGCATGGGTGAATTGGGTTAGGGATTTGGGCTGGTTTTTGGGTCCGAAAATTAACATTTTTTAGGGGCTAGATTTTAAATACCCAATTAATTTAATAAAGTAATTTTATAAAATAATTTATAAATGATAAAAATGTGATTTGTGCATGAAAATACTTTAAAATACTTACTAAATATTGTAAAAATATGAAAATCCATTTTCTGTATAGATGATATAATTGTGCATATATATTGGCTATTGTTGCAAAAATATGCAATTCCAGCCTAAAAATGCAAATGTGATTGTAAAAAAGGAAATTAAAATATTTAAACATTATATGGGCATAAATGATGAATTTAGATAATTAAATCATCATAAAAATAATATGTTGAATAATTATTATATATTTGTATAAATAAAATGCAGAAATAAATTGATTTAAAGCCTTTAAAATTATAAAAAATTATAAAAATACTTGTGCATGTTTGTAAATGCGTATACAATATTTTGAAAGTATGTAGGCATATTTAAATATATGAAGGAAAAATTGGGTATCAACACGATATAAAAAGGGCCCTAATTATTTTGTAACCATATTACATTCACGCATATCAAAGCAATAGAATACTTTATAATTTATATTCGTGTTCATAAGTTTGCATCTTAACTATTTTGGGCATCGATCAGTTCGAGGGTACTTAAGCTCGAGGGCTGAATTACATTTCAATACTGGTTTGTTTCATCTCATTGTCAATATTTACTGCTAATTTCTACGTTTATCAATTGGTATTAGGTAAAATCATGTATCCTTAAAACCACATTATAAGTTTACTTGTTACCAAATTTTAGGGTAAACAGTTTGGCGCCCACAGTGGGGCTGAGGATAATAGTGATTGCCTAGTATTAATCCTCATAACACACACTACTTTATGCTTTTTCTCGTAAGTGTCTTTGATTTTAGGAATTGACATGTCAGCCTCTCAAGTAGTGTCCACTCACATAGACATCATGGCAAGAACGAGAACATAGATGCCCCAGGAAACGGAGTACCTCCAGTCAATCCCAATGGACCGCTGACCATAGATCTAGTCGACGTTAGTTCTCGTGTTGCCATTCATGTAAATTTAGGCGCCGACCCTGAAAATAGCGTTCGCAGAGAAGCCCAGGCGGCCGACCAGAACGCACAGAGAAGTGAAGAAGGTGGGATTAGCCTTCGAATGATATTTGAAATGTTAAAGACTCAGCAAGCTGGGATAGTGCAGCTCCAAAATTAGAATTGAGCACCAAGCAGAATTAAGCTTTCCCCTTCATATGAATTTATTTATAAGGTCGAACTTGTACCAGAGAAAAAGAACGATAAAAGATCGGGAACTGACCCCGTCATCATGAAGATGCTCGAGGAGCTCACTAAAACAATCAAATTGGGAGAAAAGAAAATCGAGGCAATTGACATAAAGATAGAAACATATAATTCACGGGTTGACCAAATACTGGGGCACCCCCGATTCTAAAAGGTGTGGATTCAAAGAAGTTTGTGCAGAAGCCTTTACCTCCAAGTGCGGCTCCGAAGCCCATTTCGAAGAAGTTCCGCATGCCAGAAATTCCCAAATACAATGGAACCACCAATCCTAATGAGCATGTCACTTCTTATGCATGCACAATAAAAGGAAATGACTCAAAAGATGATGAAATTGAATCTGTTCTATTGAAGAAGTTTGGAGAAACTTAATCAAAGGGGCGATTATATGGTATCACAATTTTCCTCACAATTCCATCGATTCCTTCGCCATGCTTGCTAATTTGTTCGTAAAGCCACCCGCCAGAGCAATAAAGGTCACGACTAGGAAGTTAGACCTCTTTAAAGTGAGACAAATGGATAATGAAATGCTAAGGTAATTTGCATCTCGGTTCCAGATGGAACGCATGGACCTACCCATAGTGACCGATGATTGGGCTATCCAAGACTTCGCTCAAGGTTTGAACGAGCGAAGTGCGATAGCGTCAGGACAACTAAAGTAGAATTTGATTGAATATCCAGCTGTGACCTGGGCCAATGCATATAATCGATACCAGTCAAAGATCAGGGTTGAGGATGACCTGCTGGGAGCCCTTTGGTTCTGTCTACCCAAATAGATCCGACGGCAGAGTTCAAAGGGACATCGATAAAGAGCCTCGGTCAAACAGAGATCGATATCAACCATATAGCATAGATTGTAAAAACAACAGACTGGTACATAATCCCATTTAAAATGATCGAAGGAATGATCGAGGACAAAACTCTTAAGGGCTCATGAGTAAGAGTGGCTTCGATAAACATGTTGATCCCAAAGAAGTGCCACAGTTATCGGAACACAACTTCAGCGTCGATGCATCGGGTATTGTATGAGCCATTGGACGAATCAAGGATACTAGGTGGCCCACACCCCTATAGACCGATCCAGCTCAAAGGAACCCTTATCAAATGTGCAAATACCATGGAACCCATGGTCACAGAACCGAAGACTGTAGACAATTAAGGGAGGAGGTAGCCCATTTGTTCAATGTGGGTCATCATTAAGAGTTACTAAGTGATCGAGCTAAGAATCACTTTAGAGATAGGGATGCAAAAAGGAAAAACGAACAGTAGGAACCACAACACGTGATTCATATGATCATTTGTAGGCTCGATGTTCCTTAAGTCCTGATATTTAAACGCACAAAGGTGACAATCACAAGGGAGAAACATACCCGAGACTACTTGCCAGAAGATACATTGTCTTTCAATGATGAGGATGCAAAAGGTATTGAATAGCCCCACAACGACGCGCTAGTAATATCTATACTTATGAATAAAATTCAAGCTAAATGTGTGTTGATTTATCCATATTGCTTAGCAAACATTATTCGATAAAGGGTCGTAGAGAAACTCGGCCTCCAGGATCAAATCGTGCATGCAGCTCGAGTACTCAACGGTTTTAACATGGCAAGTGAAACCACCAAAGGGGAAATCATTTTGCCAGCAAATGTGGTGGGGACTATCCAAGAAACAAAGTTTCATGTAATCGAAGGTGACATGCGATACAATGCTGCTCGGAAGACATTAGATTCATAATATGAGGGCAGTACCTTCAACGTTTTATCAATTCTTGAAATTCCAAATATAGGAAGGAATCAAAATGGTATATGGCGAACAACCCGCTGCCAAAGAGATGTTTGTAATTGATGAAATAGTACCAATATCGGCGCTTTAGTCAGTAAAAGGATTAGAGACAAAAGAAAATAGGAAGTCAAATAGCAACCACAGGCACCGACCTCGGCCCCATCGGAGGGGTGAGAGATCTTCGAGGATGAAGATTTTATGATACCTCGAACCTTTATGACACCCGATGATTATAATGCAACAAAGTCAACGGTCTAGGAGCTAGAACAAATCATATTGATCAAGCATCTTCTCGATCGAAAGGTATTCCTGGGCACGGGGCTAACTCCCGAGATCAGGAAAAAACTCGTTCAATTCCTTTTAAATAACATGGATTGTTTTGCTTGGTCTCACCTGGATATGATAGGAATCGCACCGGAGATCACAACACATCAATTGAGCCTAAACCCAAATTTCAGATCGATAAAACAAAAAAGAAGGCCCCATTCCGAGGTAAAACATGCATTCTTCAAGGACGAGGTAACCAAACTTATCTAAATAGGATCCATTCAAGAATATATCAATTGCATGATCGATGCCACGGCTGGACACGAGATCCTTAGTTTTCTCGGTGCTTACTCCGATATAATCAAATTCAGATGAATCTGGAGGATCAGGAAAAGACTGCATTCATTACTAAGTATGGCACCTATTGTTATAATTTAATGTCGTTTGGGCTAAAAAATGCTGGTGCTACTTACCAATGCCTAGTGAATCAAATATTTGAATAACGAATAGGTAAATCAATGGAGGTATATATTGACGATATGCTAGTTAAGTCCCTATGCGCAGAGGACAATTTAACACATTTGCATGATACTTTCAACATATTGAGAAAATACAACATGAAGCTCAATCCTGAGAAATGTGCATTCGGGGTTGTGTCTGGCATGTTCCTTGGCTTTAAGGTATCAAATTGGAGGATCGATATTAACCCCGATAAAATCAAGGCAATCGAAGACATCACGGCCGTGGACAGCATTAAGGCCGTACAAAGACTAACATGGACGATAGCTACCTTAGGCCAGTTTATCTCGAGGTCTTTAGATTGAAGTCACAGGTTCTTCTCACTGCTTAAAAAAAGAACAATTTTGCTTGGAACCCGAAATTCCAACAGGCTTTGGAAGAGTTAAAGTGGTATCTTTTGAGCCCACCATTGCTTTATACTCCGAAAGCGGACGAGCATCTCTACTTATATTTTGCAGTCTCGGAAGTTGCGGTAAGTAGTTTCCTAGTTCGAGAAGAGCAAGTTATGCAATTTACTATTTACTATGTTAGTCGAACTTTAGGTGAAGCCGAGACCCAGCACCCACACTTAGAAAAAATAGCGCTTTCTCTAATAAGCGCCTCTAGGATATTAAAACCATATTTTCAGTGCCACCCAATTTGTGTGGTGACCACTTATTCTCTTTGTAATATTCTTCACAAGCCCGAACACTGAGGACGATTGGCTAAATGGGTCATCGAAATCAGTGGCTATAATATCGATATCAACCCCGAATGGTCATCAAGTCTCAAATCTTAGTAGACTTCGTAGCCTACTTCACGCCGGCCCTCATACCCAAGGTCGAAAAAGAACTTTTGTCAATAACGGGTACATCTTCGGGTGTATGGACCCTTTTTATAGATGGCGCTTCAAATGTAAGGGGTCCGGGCTAGGCATCGTTTTGAAGATTCCCACATGCAATACAATTAGACAATCTATCAAAATGCCTAAGTTGACTAACAATGAGGCTGAGTATGAGGCCATGATTGCAGGTCTTGAGCTAGCTAAAAGCTTCGGAGCAGAGGTCATCGAGACCAAGTGTGACTCCCTACTTGTGGTTAACCAAGTCAACAGGACCTTCAAAGTTTGAGAAGAACGAATGCAGAGGTACTTGGACAAACTTCAGGGAACCCTACACCGGTTTAAAGAATAGACCCTACAGCATGTACCTCGAGAACAAAACTGTTTACCGTGAAAATGGTAATTACAATTAAAGTTGATTCTGTGGTTCTAAAAATACGTGATCTATTTTTATGCTAGTTGTTAGGCAATGGATGCTAAGTAAAAGATTAGAAATCAAGATTATATCTTGGAATCGATGTGATAGTCAAACCAAATAGCTGTAGATCTGGGCCTCGAGCTGGTGTAAAGGGGACCTCGAGGTCGAGTCTGGCGGCCGACTTAGGGAAATCGAAGGAGGATTAACCATTGTGAGAGCTGCGGTGTGGCTCTTTATGATCAATGATAAGCAAAAATGAATAACAATAAATAGAACACAATGAATATAAGCAATCAATGGAAATAATGAGATCAAGAGAGTATGTTAGAGAGTAGAGAGAATGTTTTTGTATATTTAATATTGGATATCAGATGTCCTGCAAAATGATAAGTATCCCCTTTATATATGAGGGGAAATCCCAACATAATACAAATGCATTTATTACAAAGATATGGGGATCATTCAGCCATTTAATGCCATGATACGGGTTTGGACTAGCCTACTACACTTTGTCAGCTCTATTTACGTGCCTTGGGAACTCCCCACTTTTTCACCATAATCGTTGGTCTATATTGCCCCGAGGTCGAGAGTCGATAGCCCTCGAGGGCTGAATCTTGACTAGAGTCTCAAACCTTTGAAACATGCTTACGAGGCATCATAATGACGGAAAATTGGACCCTCCGATTTTACCGCATACAGATACTCCTCACGTTTCTTAAAGTGAAAGTGATAAGAAACGACTCTCACACCAATCTCCTCGTGCCTCTTGTGACGATGTCACGTGAATGACATCAGCTTTTATGAAAGCTGAGATGTCCCATTGATGCACTTTTCCTAGGAACACTTATTACACCATCAGTTTATTTTTTCAAAGTAATAACGTTGCCGCTGATCTGTTTCTCAAATATACTGATTTCGCTTGATACGTTTTCCAAGGAGTATTGATTGCGCCTGTCGGTTGAACTACCCTTTGCCTATAAATGGAAGCTTTCTTGAATCAAAAATTCGCTTAATCATTCTTCACCATTTTTCAACTCCTTTCTTCTCATCGCCCTCATCCAATTCTATTTTTCATGTTTAACACCTATAGCCATAGGGTCATATGGCAACATTTTCATTGGCTACGCAACGGCCCTTTCTCAAAGCTATCTTTCTCCAAGCAGGATTGCACTAACTTCTTATTGTTGTTGTTGTTGCTACTGCTATCGTCTTTGGCTCGAGGCGATGAGATAGGGGCGTCGATTTCATCCGACTCAATAAGACATTTGCACTCTGCACTGCTGCTCCGGAGGATGTTCGAACTTTACACCGCTGCTCACCTCCCTACTCAGGCACTACCGGCCGCTAACTTGCAGGGCACAAAGTTCCAAGAGGTGGACTCAAAGTAGCCGTGCAGGTAAGGCCGACGCTCACCAAGTCTTCTATCGTGCCGTGATTTTCTTAGTCTGGTAAAAGCTTTTGTTCCTTGGCAGGCTACGGCTTTTTCTTCATCTTTTTCTGCTTCTTCTGCATCATTTTCATCTACTTCATCTTCTCCCTTGAAGATGTCAGTTTGGAAGATCGAGATGAGGCCCCCGAGGAGATGGTGCTCGAAGATATTGCCGCCGAGGATGCACCCCCGAGAATACATTAGACTTTTGGCTTTTATTATATATATATACCTTTTTTCTTCTTTGTTTCTGTGTAAGGACCCCTAATGGGCTTTTGTAATCATATGTAAGGACCCTTCGTGGGATTTTTCATGGTTTATTAATACGAGGATATTTCTTCGATCTATTTCTGATTTATGCTGAATTCCCTCTTTATTTACATTTGTGAAAAATCTGAGCATGTGACTCTATCGGTTGGCCCAAATATCGGATCAGGGCGTAGGTATTCCCTCAGTTCTGGGTTGGCCGATATGATTTTCCTTAAAGCACTTTGCCGTCTCTCGGACCAAGCCCGGATTAACCCGGTACAGACTTAGACAGCCAAAACCGGCGACATTGAATTGAGTGAAAATGAGCCCTCAATTTTTAGAACCAACTTAGCTCCATTTAGGTCCCGTTAGTAGTTATCAAGGGCGAATTTTCTCGAGTGCCTGGGAATAAAGATAGCCTTAGGACCTTCACGGAGAATCCCCGAGTGGGATTTAGCCTATGTTCGGGTGGCCTAAAAAACTTGACTTGAACTTAGCGTGAAGGTAGACCTAGGGCTTCATTATAAATTCTTGAGTGCGAACTGGCTCGAGCTCAGGTAGCTCGAGGGCTAAGGAATCAGGTAAATGACACGTATTCCCAATAGCAGAAACCCTCAAGGCAGGATGCCACCTCGAGATTGGGCTTATATATGAGTAGTTATTTTTACAGCTTAACTTTAATTTTGGAAGGGATCCTCGAGATCGGGCACTATCTCGAGACTCATAGTAATATTAAAAGCTCCTTAGAAGCTTTTCTTCTTTTTTGATAGAGGTCCTCGAGATCGGGTACCATCTCGAGGCCCGTAATGATATGGATGGCTCCTTAGATCCTTTCTTCGTTTTTGGTGGAGGTCCTCGAGGTCGGGTACCATCTCGAGGCCCGTAATGATATTGATGTCTCCTTAGAGCCTTTCTTCTTTTTGACGGAGGTCGTCGAGATCGGGTTCCATCTCAAGGACCATAATGATATTGATGGCTCCTTAGAGACTTTTTTTTTTGTGGAGGTCTTCGAGATCGGGTACCATCTCGAGGCCTGTAATGATATTAATGTCTCCTTAGATCCTTTCTTCTTTTTGACGGAGGTCCTCGAGATCGGGTACCATCTCAAGGACCATAATGATATTGATGGCTCCTTAGAGCCTTTTTTTGTGGAGGTCCTCGAGATCGGGTACCATCTCGAGGCCTGTAATGATATTGATGGATCCTTAAGGCCTTTCTTCCTTTTGATGGAAGTCCTCGAGATCGGGTACCATCTCTAGGCTTGGTTGATGTGGAGGTCACTGACCCCAAAATATCGTAGGGTGGCATCAAGTGTATGACATGGTTATGAAATGACCAAGGTGATCCCGCTGGCACATCTTCCCAAAGCGATAAAGGCTTTAACCAGTATTTTTAATCTGCCTTTGAGGCAGGAGGAGAGTCGCTGCTTTCTCCATATATATGGTTGTCTTCGCCCTTTTGAAGATTCCACTATTTTGAGTAGTTATCCCCATTTATAGAGTTCTTCTTTCCTGCATTAGGTCCTACACCATTTCAATTTTGGCGCCCTTGTCCAAATTCCTGCTCTGATTCCCTAGCTTTACCACAGTCATGGCTGCTACGTTAGGGTCCGCTCGGCAAGGAGGAGGGAGTCCCGCCTCTGGTTCCCGCCTAGTTGGTGGTGTGCTATTGGTGCTAGGCGAGTCATCCTCTGGGCATTTTGTTTGGAGGGGGTATCTTCCGTTAGAAAAATCTCCCAACGTTCGGGGTCATTGGGAGTATGCTTCTATGTTTATTTCTTTAATAGGAGAGGAGCACCTTGAGTCGGCAAGGAAGGATTGTGTATGGGAAAAAAGGTAGTATTGTGGGTACCTTCCCCGGAAGAGAGCAGTATGGACCATGCCGAGGGGTTTTTGAACGTGTACACATATCCTTTTACTCTGGGCCCCCTTGATAGGGTTGTGCTCGACTTTTGTAGAAAGTACCAGGTTGTCTTGGCGCAAGTTCACCCGTCATTTTGGCGGATAGTATTGATGATGAAGTTCTTTGTGGAGGAAGCATGTCTTGAATTCAGTCTTAGTTATCTCATCAGGTTGTACCAGCCTTTTCACTATCGAGGTCTGCTAACCTAGCAATGCCGATCCACCACGCCTTTTGCTGATAAATTTTGGCCACTATGTTTGCGCAGGCCTTGCCGATGGAGTGCAGATGATACAGCCTCCCAACAGCGAGGTGGAGACTTCGGAGCCTATTAAGGGCAAGAAGAGGAAGAATAAGGCGACTAATGATTCTCCTACGGCAAAGAAACCTAAATCACGTAGGCCTCGAGCTGCATCCAGGACCTCGGCTTCAGCTTCCGGAGCAAGTCCCAGTACTAGGGATAAAGTCAATGATGAGGACGAGTATCGTTTGGTACAAAGAATGAGATCGGGCATGGATGTCTCGCTGTTGTCCCGACCGGAGGACGCTGAATCGGGAACGGTCGATTCAGATCGATCTCATGTGATGGAGACCCTCAAAGAGGGTGCGAATGCAGTCCCTGAGCCCCTGATCGGATGTAGTACAATTCCCGCTGGGGAGACCGTTACTTCTAGTTCTAAAGGGTATGGGCCCAAAGCTTTTCGGGGGCAGGATTTGCCCCATAGTGACATCGATGCCCTGGGTGGTCTTAATTTGGGCCCTCAGTTATCGTCCGGGGAGTTAAGGGTGGCTCAGGACCCAAATGTTGCCAATGTGGGGGGTCCTCTCAAGGGGGGAGGTGCGCTTGGTAACTTCCTTGATGACGTTGACGATGCCAGCGAGGACATCGATCTCGATGCTCCTAGTGCTATCGAGGCAGCGGAGAAGTTCCAGCGGCAGGTGATAGCTGTTCATGTATACCTTTTTAGTCCCAAGCATTTTTTCTCATTTTTTAACTCTACTGTTTCATTGTAGTCTAAGGGGATGTATGATCACGCCTTCTCTGGACTTCAAGATGAGCTTTCATGATGTGGAAAGGAGCTCGAAAAGCTCACCTCAGGACTCAAGGAGTCGGAGGCCTCCTCTGCCCGAAAGGAGAAGGAGTTAAGCGATCTTGAAGCGACTTTAGAGGGAGTGCTCCGAGAAAAAGCTGATCTTGCTGAGCAGGTAACTTGTTATTCGTAAATCCGTTCATCGTTCTCATAATTCAATATTTATTGACTTATCTTTTACTTTGCATATCGGGTAGAAGAATATGGAGATCCTCGAGCTGAGGAAGCAAAACGAGGTAGTGATCTCGGAATTGGCATCGACCTAGGGTCTTCTCCAAAATACTCGAAAAGAGATTGTTGCACTATCTGCAGCAAAGTCCGAGGTCAAAGCAAAAGTCGCTACTTATCTGAAGGGCATCGCCACTGTGAATCAAATAGCCTAAAATATATCGGTGAAGGTTGAGCAAAAACCGATTCAGACTATCACTCACGCTAGTGAAAAGGCGAGGAGGCAAGCCTTAGAGGAAGTCAGTGCTAAAGGTGCCGATCTCTCAGTTGAGATCGAGGAGGCCCGAGAGTCGGAGGAAGAATTGACGCTCTTAGTCGCTTTGGACAAAGGTCTCAGAGATAGTTCAGAGGGTAGTGGCGATGAAGAGTAGGCCTGCATCACCTTTGTTTCTTTTCTCTTTTTGTGTATGTATTTCCGAGGAGACGGGCCTTGTAAAGACGCCCCTTGTAAATATACCTTATGGCAATGCAAGAAGATTTTTCTGCTCCAAATTATTGAATTCTTTATGTTCCAATGTTCATGCGTAGTTAGCCTTCGAATTTTGATCTTGGCTCTTCGGAGTCCATAATTGGAGTAATCGGGGCCCTCAAGATCGGGCACCATCCCGAGATTGGGTTGATAGATTCTTTAGAGCCGATCCGTGTAATGGAAGAAATCCTCAAGGTCTCAATATTTCCCGAGCACTGCATGACAATATTATTCATGCGACACGGTAGTGAGCCCCCCAGGGTGGTCCCACAAGTACACTTCCAAAAGGTGGTGCTGTTATGGTCAGTCCTAATTAGTCTTCTGGATAAGCGAACAGTCACCCCTTGCCTCTATATATGCATTCGCTCATTTGTCAACTAGAGATTCTGTTATTCTGGGTAATCATCCCTCTCATAGAACTTTTGTTCTTTGCACTAGTTCTCTCGTCATTTCAACTCAAAGCCTTCACCCAAATATTCATCCTCATCTTCCTATTTTACCGTAGCCATGGCTGCTACATCGACATCTGCCCATCAAGGAGAGGGGAGTTCTGCCTCTGTTCCATGTTCGGTCAGTGGTACATCGCCGGTATCCGGTGAGCGGGCTTCGAGGTGCTTTGTCTTGAGGTGAGACTTTACGTTGGAGAGACCTCCCAACGTTCAAGGGCATCGGGAGCATGCATCGAGGTTTATCTCCTCAATAAGGGAGGTACGCCTCAAGATGATTAGGAAATATTGCAGATGGGGAGAAGGAGTGGTACTACACGTACCTTCCCCGGAGGAGAGCATCATGACCTATCTCGAGGGGTTTTTGACTGTGTATACGTATCCGTTTATGCTGGGTACCCCCGACAGGGTCGTGATTAAATTCTGTAGGAGGTATTAGGTTACCCTGGCGCAGGCTCACCCATCCCTTTGGAAGATAGTGCCGATGATAAGGTACTTTGCGGATAAGGCCGGGCTCGAATTCACCCTTAGCCATCTCGTTAGGTTATATCGGCCTCTGCACTACCAGGGCTTGATTACTCTGCAGCGTCGATCCACTCGATCCCCTGCCATTAGCGACGAAGAGGACGAGGATCGAGGGTGGATGAGCCGGTTTGTTCGAGCTCGAATAGTCGATATTATCCCTGGAGAGTTTTAGCCATTTCCTAAGAAATGGAATTTCACATGTAAGTGGTATACTGGTATTTTTAACGCGTTGTCCATAATAGAGGCGGGCTTCGTAAACGTATCTTTTCATTTCATTCCTTTTTAGTGATTCCTTGGTTGCCAAACGAGGTCCCTGATCTGGTTGAATGGTTTCGTAAGCTGGCAGCTTACTCGACCTATTATGAGCGTAAATGGCAAGACCTATCCAAGGGGATATGGGAGGCAAAGCATAATGGTAGGTGTTTTACTGGCTTGTTCCCTCAGAAAGGCACTTTCTTTTTAGCGCATTAACTCTGTCGCCGCAGGTATTGGAGGTTTTTTCGAGATGAGGTCATGCCCTCTAGGGCAGAAAGAAATTTTGCCGACCTCGGGGTCAAGGATCGATAATAGTCAAAAAGAGTCCCCGAGGTGTGAGGATGCTCACGGCGGGGTGAGCCCTTCTCTTATGTTCAAAAGAGACGAGTCGACTGATCTTCCAGCTTCGAAGGCCTCTATTTTTAAAAGAACATTTCCTGTTCCCATCGAAGGTACTTCGAGTGGTAAGGGTCATGCAATACCTTCCTTCTCTCCTACCGAAGGCACTTCGGTGGAAGCTAAGCCATCGGATGTAGGCTCGACCTTTAGCGAGGCTCAGCGGCTTAGCTTTATGGTAAGCTTTGGTAGCCGGTATAGGCTTCTTTCAGTTTCGCGCCCTCCCTTTCTTATTAGTTTTCTTTTGCAGGCCTTTGACAAGCTTAAGTCTGAGTTGCTTTGCCGTAAGGCCAGACTACGGAAAGCTTTGGATAGGGAGAAATCCCTTAGGCTCCTTTGTATGAATAAGGAAGGTGAGCTGGCATACCTGCGGTGTGAGGCAGATCGAAGTCAGAACTACGAAAGCCGTCTCGAAAAATATGTAACCTGCAATTTGTGTCGATGTATGCTCCCCTTTCCACTTTTGAAGATTAATGTTTCGATATTTCAGTTGGAGAGCAAAACAAAGGAGCTGGAACGACTTTGGGGCAAAGTTGGCCAGGTCAAACGTGAGTTTAACGAGTTGAAGGCTCAGGTAGATGCCCAAGTTGCAATCAAGGAGGGTGCTTTGGATAATGCTTCTGCCCTTGAGGTGAAAATCCAGAACGCTTTTGAAAATGATTTTATCCGAGCGAACATGATCACAAGGCTCGAGTCTAAGCTTTTGAAGGTAAAGGCCGAGGTTGTGGATGCCCGAGATGTGGCTATAATGAGCCGCGCTAAGGCTGACCAAATAGTGGCAGTCTATTTGAAGGGCGCTGCTAATGCTAGAGCTGAGCTGAGGAAGACTCTTGATCGTGAGAGCAATAATAAAGAGTACGTGAGGTGTAAATCTCGGAGTGAAACCCTCGAGGAAATTCATGTTAGGGGCTTCGACCTTTCGGAAGAGATAAAGCAGACGAAGGTGGAAGAATATGATACTAAATTACTTTTATCCAATGCTGAGGATAACGAGGATGGGGCCGACGGGCCATAGTCCTTAAGGGGGACGTAGATTTCCTTTTCTGTTTCTGTATATAGTACTTTCAAAGTACGTTGTAAATGGAGCTTGTAATTTTTCACCCGTATGTATAAAGAGGAAACCTCGTGGTTTTGTTTCTCCTGTATTTCTTTTTTCCTTGATTTTTGCCAGATGAACTGGTCTTTGAGTTGAAAGGAATCCTTAGATTCATGGTATGGCCCTGGGGCTCATTAGGTTGGCCCGTAGGCTCTTACGCGCTTGGTCGATGCGACCTTTTAGTATAAGCCCGCGTTCGAGCTCTTATGCTTGTGCTCTTAGGCATATTTGGTCAACTGTTTTGGGTTTAGTCTCCGAGTCGGGTATCGACTCGAGCTCATTCGACCCTTAAGTTTTTGAATTTCAAGCTATCCCTCAGGCTCTTGCGCATTGGGTCGGTACGACCTTTTATGTGGGCTGGCGACAGTAGCTCTTACGCTTTGGGTCGATGCGACCTTTTATGTGGGCTGGCAATAATTGGATCTTAAGCTTTGGGTCGATGCAACTTTTTATATAGGCTGGCGATAGTGGCTCTTACGCTTTGGGTCGATGCGACCTTTTATAAAGGCTGGCGACAGTGGCTCTTATGCTTTGGGTCGATGCGACCTTTTATATAGGCTTTATTTTTCCCTCGATAAGGATTTTTTGAAATAATGTTTGCCTGACTCTTAGACGGTTTGATAAAAACCTCGATTGTGAGTTGTTACATGGAGATGATCAAGCACCTCGGGAGGTTTGGCTCGGTGGCTGAGTATCTCGAAACCTGTATTTAGGAGCTGACATGGTCGAAGCTCTTTTGCCTATGTCAAGGGTAGCCTCTTTAACCGGTTCTTTTTGAAGTATATTCAAAGTAATCGAAGGCCGGTGATTTTATAGCGACGGTGGGGTGTGCCCGAGTCGCGTTAGTTTGGTTGGTACAGCCTTGTGACCGTAGTCTTTTGTGTTTGGCCGGAGCCTTTCAGTTTCGAGTGAAGTAGTTTCAGCGTATATATCAAGTGCATGCCTTTTTAGGGGTCTTACAAGTTCGATATATAGCCTTAACTTTGAGATCGTGTTTATGACTTTAGTAAGGTCTTACAAGTTTTAAATGCCTTTGAGGTCTTACTGTTTTGGATACTTGGTACAAGTATGGTTCATGCCTTGCTTGAGATAATACAGATATTGTCACTTGGTACAAGTGTGGTTCATGCCTTACTTGAGGTCTTACAGATATTGTTGTTGCCTTATATAGGTCTTACAAGACCGAGACTGCCCGCATGTGGTCTTACGGCCTCGGGTTTTGATAAGTCGATGGAAATGGCAATTGACGGCAGTTCCCGAGTCGTCGAGGATTTCTCAGCTCGGGTGCCATTACTTGTAAATTTGGTATTGCCTCATTGAGGGCTTACGATTTCGGAGTTTCCGACCCGGAGATCATGTGGCCTTGAGTTTTCGACGCTAGTCCCTGGCTGTTCGGGACGTTTTTGGCTTCGGAGCTATTTTGTGATCTTGTTGTTGCCTCATTGAGGTCTTACAAGTTTGAAGCTCCAACCCAGGTGTTGTACTATTTCGAGTTGTTGACGCCAGTCCCTGAGTATTCAGGATGTTTTTGATAGAAGAGAAGTTTTGCAAAATATCGAGTTTCTTTTAAAGTGTGAAATGCTTTGATGGAAAGTATTCTTCGATTACTTGGTACAAGTATACATGTTTTTGCTGTCAGGGGGCTAGCTATTCTATACGGACACGGTTCGTTCGACCGTTTGGCCCGGTACATCATTTTCCTATCGAGACCCCATTTGGCGATTCTTGGCTTCTTTGAGTAGGTGACGTTCCGGGGTGATGCCCCCTAATATTCCAAGCCGATTGCAAAAGAAACCTTGAATTCTTGTTGAGTCTTCCTTAGGTAGCATATGGATGTTTCCTTGTTAAAACCTTTCCGGTAAAACCCTTTTTGGGATAAAAACCCAGTCGAAGGAGAAAAGTGCAACGCGTGCTTTTGAAACCTAAGGCCTTCAAGTTGGAGGGTGCTTTGTCCGTTTCGATCGCATACCTGCACTCAAGTTAGTGTAGAATGTAATTGAAAGAAAAAAGGAGATGGTCATACCTTAGTGTGTAGAATGTGCCGACGGTGTTTCGACCCCTGATATGTTTCAGTCGCTTGTGATGAGGACGCAGTACGATCCTCTGCTTTGTTCGTTCGGGTTCGGCCGAGAACATGCCTTGTGGCTGTTATTTCACTGTTTGTTTATCCTTCAGCCCCTTTGATAGTGGAGTATTGGTGTTTTGGGTTGTGCCAGCCGCATTGACTGGCATGGCGATTTTCTCTCTCGTTGTTTTGTTTGTCGTGTTGAGTCCGTTGAGGACTTCGAAAGGTGATTAAAATTTGTTCATGAAGTCCGAGCTGCTTTGTCACCTTCGATCTGATAATATTGGCCGAGCTACCTGGACCTACAAATACATGTTTAATTTGAAATGTGTTCATAAGAAAAGAAGTTACTAGTGTGCCATGATGGGGCTGGGATAGAGCCTCGAGTTCGCTTATCCGTGTCAAGGGATGTTTTTGTTCTCCTAGAAGAGGGTTCCTACTGGGCACCGACACCTCAAAAAATCGTATGGATTACGTGTTCCGGCTTATCTGCTTCACTCTTTTTGGTCGCCTCTCTTTCCCGGAACTGATTTTTGGCCTGGTCGCTGAGGAATTCCCGGAGGTGACCTTTGCTGAGTAATCTGGCCACTTCTTCCCGGAGTTCTCGGCAATCTTCGGTCATATGCTCGTGCATGTTGTAAAATTCTCATACTAAATTATGGTTCCTTTGTGAAGGGTCTGATTGTACAGGCCTTGGCCACCTGGTGTCTCTGATTTTACTGATGGCGAACACGATGTCTGATATGTCGACGTTGAAGTTGTATTCCGACAAGTGAGTTGCCTCTGTTTGCCTTGTGTACCTATCGAATCCAGCTCTATTGATGAGTCCCCAAGGGTTCTGGCCTCGATCCATCCTTCGATCATTGCGGGGTATGTTGCACCTCAGGGCGTTTCTCCTATCTTTGGTGTATGGCTGGTACCTTTCTTTGGATCGTTCGCCAGAAGCCTGCTTGGGTATACTAAGCCCGAGGGGGCTCCTAGTTGGTCATCTTTGACTGGTATCAGTTGTGGACCTCCGACTAGGTCACGGGTAGATACTCAACAAGATTTTGTTTCAGCTGCTTTGAAGCCACCGAGCTTCGTTCGTTCAAATCTTAAGTGAAGGCCTGCACCGCCCAGTCATCAGGAACCGGTGGTAGTTCCATTTTTTCTATTTGAAAGCGAGATACGAACTTTCGCAGTATCTCATTTTCCCTATACTTGTTTTTGAAGACGTCAAATATTTGTGTAGCTACTTTAATTGCACAGGTATGTGATTTTATGAAAGAATCTGCCAGCATGGAAAATGAGTCTATGGAGTTACGAACTAGGTTGTGATACTACATCATGGCCCCTGTCAAGATAGTTTCCCTAAACCTCTTTAGCAAGACGGACTCGATCTCGTCGTCCTTTATGTTGTTGCCCTTCACTACGCAAGTGTAGGCAGTGACGTGCTCGTTGGGGTCGGAGGTTCTGTTGTACTTAGGAAGGTCTGGCATTCTGAACTTCTTTGGAATGGGTTTCAGGGCCGCTTCCTGCGGGAACGGCTTCTGTACGAACTTCTTCGAATCCCCACCTTTCAGGATCGGGGGTGCGCCCGAAATTTGGTCGACCCTGGAGTTGTAGGTCTCGACCTTCTTGTCGTTGGATTCTATCTCCTTCTCGCCCGATTCGATCCTCCTTGTGAGGTCCTCAAGCATCTTTATGATGGTGTGGTTGGTTGCCGACTCGTTATTGCCTGATCTCTTCGGTACCTGCTCGCCTGGGGAAGCCATCCCCGGGGCTACCGTGCTGTGAGTTTTCTTGTGACTTTGCAGCTGAGCAATCGCCAACTGTTGTGCCTGCAACATTTCAAAAATAATGTGAAGGCTAACCTTCCGTTATTCCCTAGCTGGGGTTTTCTGGGCTTTTTGTTGGTCTCCTTGGTGCACGCTCATGTTAGTGTGGGATCTTACATCAACGTGTTGAGCATCGCGTGAGACCGCGTCCATAGGAATTGGTTCTGGTGCGTTCTTGGGGTTTCGTGGTGGTATACCAACACCTAGAACATCCACACCATTCTCTCCATGGTTCTCCAGTTTGTTGTTTACTGGGTCAGACATTTCAACCCGAAATCAAAGATCTTGGGCAAGAAAAAGTGTGAAAGATAATTTGCGTTGTGTAGCAAAACCAGCAAGAAAATAATCACTATTATTTTTAGACCCATGGTGGGCGCTAAACTGTTTACCGTGAAAATGGTAATAACAATTAAATTTAATTTTGTGGTTCTAAAAATATGTGATCATTATTTATTCTAGGTATTTGGGCAATAGATGTTAAGTGAGGGACTTGGAATCAAGATAAGATCTTAAAAACAAGATATTAACCAAATCGAACAGTTGTCAATCGGGGCCTCCAGCTTGCTTATTTGGGGCCTCGGGGTCGAGTCCAATGTCCACCGAGGGTGGTCGATGGAGACTAATAGTTATAATAAAATCAAAGACGGCTCTTTTATGGCCAATGATAAGCAATAAATGAAGAAAAATAAATAGAACACAATGAATGTAAGTGATAAATGCAAGTAAAGAGGTCGAGAGAATATGTTAGAGAGCAGAGAGAATGTTCTTGTGTATTTAGTATTGAGAAACACGAGGGCTGGTACAACCATTTACTGTCTTGATTCATTTTTGGACTAGTCCACTAGGCCTTGTCAGCTATATGCATGTGCCTTGGGAACTTCACCTTGATCCACCGAGACCGCTAATTTACATTGCCTTGAGGTCGGTTGTCATTTACGCTACCTTGAAGTCAACCACCGATAATCCTTAGAGTCGATTACTGAAAACCAGTGACATGCCTTGATGATCGTAAAATTGAACCGTCGATTTCTACCGTATATAGGATGTTCTATGGACCATTGGTAGTATGTTTGGGTCCGGGAGACACCGTCTACGTTCTACGAGAAATTCATGAGGGTAATTGCAGGAACCATTCCGGTACTGAATCACTGGTTCACAAAGTCATCAGAGCGGGATACTTATTGGGCCAATATGGAAAAGAATACTAAGGAACTTGTTCAAAAATGCAATAAGTGCCAAAGATTTGCACCGATGATCCACCAGCCCAGAGAGCAACTTCATTCAGTCCTATCCCCATGGCCGTTCATGAAATGGGGAATGGATATTGTTGGCCCTCTGCCATCAGCCCCAGGTAAAGCTAAATTCATTTTATTTATAACTGACTATTGTTTTAAATGGGTTGAAGCATAGTCTTTTGGGAAAGTCAGAGAAAACAAAGTTATAGACTTCATCTAGGATTATATCATATGCCAATTTGGGATACTTGCCGAGATAGTATGCGACAATGGAAAACAATTCATAGGCAGCAAAATAACAAAGATCCTCGAAGATCACAACTTAAAAAAGATATTGTCGACGCCGTATCATCCTAGTGGGAACGGACAGGCCGAATCAATAAACAAAACCATCATTCATAAATTGAAGAAGAGATTGAATGATGCTAAGGGAAAATGGAGAGAAATTTTGCCCGAAGTCCTTTGGGCATATCGAACAACGTCTAAATCTAGTACGGGGGCAACACCATTCTCCTTAGTATATGGCGCCGAAGCTCTGATCTTAGTCGAAGTCGGGGAACCTAGCGTCAAGTTTCGATACACAACAGAAGATTCAAATCACGAGGCTATGAAAACAAGCCTCAAATTGCTAGATGAAAAACGGGAAGCCGCCCTCGTTCGAATGGCCGCCCAGAAACAACAAATTGAAAGATATTACAATCGAAGAGCCAATCTTCAACACTTCAAAATTGGGGACTTAGTTTTGAGAAAGGTCACCATCAATACTCGAGATCCAAATGAGGGAAAGCTTGGTCCGAACTGGGAGGGACCATATCAGGTCCTCAACATCATCGGGAAAGGATCTTACAAACTTGGCACGACGAATGGTGAACAATTGCTGAATAATTGGAACATATCACTCCTCAAATGATATTATTGCTAAGGTATGACCTTCTCCTTTTTCTTTTGTATTTTATACTAACTTGTTGCAGGTGTTCGACTGAAGGCATCAAAATTCTCTCCAAAAATGAATTCCTTAGGTCTGAAAGCACGAGTTGCACTCTTTTTTCCTTCGACCGATTTTTATCCCAAATGGGTTTTTATGGCAAGGTTTTTACTGAGACAACCATTGTCCGTGCTAACTTAGAGAAATTCAATGGTATCGAGGCTACTTTACAATCAACCTCCAATACCGGGGGCATCACTCTCGGATGTTACGTTTTCAAAGGAAAATACTTCGTGTTGGCAGGGTCTCGATAGATAAATTTTGTAAAGGGACAAACGGTTAACTGAACCATGTCCATGTAGATTACTCAAGACCTAATCACAAAACATGTACACATGAATGATCTATTGAAAGAAGTATTTCTCCTTACCTGATGTTCCATGCCTTAGTGAAATTTCTACTTTACAATTTCATGCTAATGATCTATTGCGGAAACTTCCCGATGAACTGTCAAGGACTAGGAAGAAAGAAAGAAGATCAGGCAATAAGTAGTAATTGCAAATGTAATAATGACGAAGGGAGATAAGGCTTACCCAGCTCAGGAGTCATTGAGCCTCATCGAAGACACTCGATGCATCACCCAGGTCGGTAGCATCTTCGACTCCCGTGAACAAACCACGAAAAAGGTCCTCCCCTTCATAGGTCGTTCCCACGTTGGGGGTCTCCATGGCTTGGGCTTCCTGAATTTTCCCCTTGAAAAATGTGGGGAGGGGCAGAAAATTGCCAATATCTATTGCCCCAAGCAAATCACTTGGGGCGTTCTCTTCGTTTTGAAGGGCCTTCGGCCCCTTCAGGCACATTCGTCGATTGCTCATCACAAGTGGAGGCATCTTTAGCCTCCTATGACTTAGGGACTTTGCTCGAGCCATCTTCCGGGATCTCCTCAGTCCGAGGCTGAACCTCTTCGATCAACATCGGCTCAACAGCCTTTGGGGCATCGGCTCTCCTCTTCGTTCAAGCTACTAACTCGAAGCCAACATTTTCATCATTCTCTTCTTCCTTCCTTAGCTGTTGAGCTACATCAGCAGGCAGGACGACGGTGTCTTTTTTCAACTTGTGAGCCTTGCTCTTCTTAGGTTTTGGTGTATCGGAGGGTGAGACCCTTTTTCTTTTCTTTTCCTTTGACGGTTTTAGGACTGGGAGTGGAACCTCCTCCTCCTCGGATGGAGGCCTCATGACGACATCTTTCTCGAGGCTTGTATGAAAGGAAATCAAATAAGTATAAGAGGGAAACATTTTAAGGCCATCAGATAGGTAACGTTTTTGGCCTCCCATTGGCGACTTGTTAAATTGCGCCATGAGCGCTCAGCGTACGAGGAAGTCAAAGCTAGGTCCCGAACCTAGCTCTCGAGGTTCAGAATTACACCAGGCATCCAAGCGATCTCTATATCATAGAAAAGGATGTCAATGAGGAGAAGTGAAGGAAACAAAATAGTAAATAAAAGCTAAAGGAAGGATCAAACATATGCTCCATATTCCACTTCTCGGGAAATGACATCTTCTTGGCAGGAATTAGGTCGGATGTTTTTACTCGAACAAACCGACCCATCCACCCTCGATCCTTGTCCTTGTCTATGGTCGAGAAAAATACTTTGGTGTCCCGAAGCTGAAGATGTATCAACCCACCTCGAAAAAGACAGGGCCTGTATAGCCTGATGAGGTGGTCGAGGGTGAAAGGCGTCCCTTCTTTTTTGCTCACGAAAAATAGGAACAGAATGAAAATATGCCAAAAGGAAGGGTGGATCTAGCCTAGGGTTATTTGGTATTGGCAGTAGGAGTCGATGATGACGAGATCGACAAGGCCCAGGGGGAAAGGGTAAGTGTAAATGCTTAGAAACCTTTCACGTGGGTAGTGATATCTTTCTCGAGAGTCGGAATCATCACTTATTTCTTCTCCCAATGGTAGTCTTTCTTGACATGTTCAAGGTCACTCACAGTTCGAGCAGATGTATCACGACATTGGCTAACACCGTCCAGGGACAGAAGAAGTTTTCTCGACTTTGAAGTCAGAAGAAAGATCACACCCCACCTCGGGAACGCACTCCTCAAGGTGCGGCTCCACCGGTGTTTTATCGCCGGCCGGCAGCGATGAAGAGCCGCCCACTTTTTGTGAGACATTTTTAGACGTTTTGGCCATCTCTAGAAGTTGGAAGAAGAGAATGAGGTTTGGTGTTTTGAGGGAAGGTTGGTAACGAAGCATAGAGATTCTGCAGAGTGGAAAGGCTTAAAATATGAGAAGAGCTTTGAATATTTGTAGATGAACTTGAAGAACTCAAAGGAATTTTGAGGATTAGTACAAGAAAAATTCAAAGTAGAGGTTAAGTGATTGAGAAAAAGGCCTATTTAATGGATTCACGGTGACGGTTCAAAGGCACTAGTGGCCGACTGTCAACTGACGACCATTAATTATTTTGGGAACTGTACCAACGGGACGTTTCGGTCTTTTTCATCGCTTACATCACAGGGATGATGTCATGACAGATCAAGGTACAAAATCGAACACTCAATTCATGTCTTCACATTACATTCCAAGAAACGAGGGGACTATCTGTATACAGTTAAAACCGGGTCTACCCAATTGTACTGTTTGACCGAGACCAGGGAATTGCATCGAGATCCAGCCTCATGATGGACCATACCAAGGTATGAGGGTAAGACACCGAGTTCAAGGGCCGGGATACCTATCGAAGATGGAGGTTGTGGCGAGCAAGATTAAATGAGACGGACATTGAGCAAAGCAGAATAATAGAAAGGCATGATATCCGTGATAGCCGAGGATCATGGCGTAAATCTCGGAACAAATCAAGTCAAGGGCGGTTATTTAGTTAATCTTGGGATTGCTTCTGTAATTAGAATTGTATCATAACTAGGATTTCTATGCTATATAAATAGGGCCCTAATCATTTCGTAACCATCTTGCATTGATGCTTATCAAAGCAATACAATACTTTCTAACATATATTCTTGCTCATCAGTTTGCTTCTTAACTATTTTGGGCATCGATCAGTTCGAGGGCACTTAAGCTCGAGGGATGAATTACGTTACAATACGGATTTGTTTCATCTCATTGTTAATCTTTACTATTAGTTTCTACGTTTATCAATTGGTATTAGGTAAAATCGTTTGTCGTTAAAACCACATTATAAGTTTAAATGTTATCTGATATTTAGGGTAAACAAGTATATAAATTTTATAGGAGAAATTTGTAACTAAAACAACGTGCAGAAAGGAAGAAGAAAATGGTAATAGAGACAAGAGAAAGAAAATATAAGTGGTAGACTGGTCTCCTAATTTTATTTTTCGAAAGAAATAGAAGGAATGAAGAAGAGTAGATTTGAGTTTATTTAGGTTTGAGAGAGAAAGTAAAAAATTGAGTGGATGGTAGTGTGCAATGGAGGAGGAAGCCTTAACAGGTGGGTGAGGAAGAAGGCTCAGTTGTAGAGCAAAAAAAAAAGGCTATAAATCAGGGAAGGGGATACTTTCAGCTTGTTGGTAAGGATTCGATCCCCCACCTTGTTTTTCTTATTTTGCCTTCCGCTACTCCTACGTCATAAATTTTGTTTTACAAAAATAACTAAATCAGGTAAATAAATGGAAGTTGAGCCATTTTCTACTAAAAATCACCCTAATAAGAATTCTAGTAATGTCGACCATATTGTGTCTCTAGCCTTATTGAATTTGGGCTATTACATGCCTACACGGGTCAATAACACAATAACCTTAAAAAGAGTTGATTTTGAATTTTTAACCTTTGGGACAGGTCACACGATTAATGAGCAAAATGTTAAGATTAACAAGCTTTGCTCCGTGGGTAAATTTTTATCTTTGACCTTGAAAGTTTATCCATTGGTTAGGTGACATGCCCCAAAGGCGAAATGTTAAAAACCATCTCTTATGGTGTTCAATTGCTACTCTTTTTTGAGCCCACAACAAGCATTTAACGTGGACAACTTGAGGTGATAAATAGATAGGTTGGGTCGGATATGGATGGGTTGAAAATAGATAGTAAAAAACAGATAAATTAATCAACCCGACCCATATTTAATACGGACAAAAAATGGTTTAACCGGTGGATAATATAAATATTCATATTATCCATGGCTTCTTGAATATTATCACTTTTTGGAGAATTTTTACTATCCCAAACTTCAGAAACTCCCTATTTGACTTTTTACAAATGTAAAAGTTAAACCATTAGTTATCTTTGATTATCTATTTTTAAAGGGGCTTTTTTCACTTTTAGCCCGCTCTAGAAACTATTTATATTCTGTAGCAAAACAAGTATAAAGTTTATATAGTTTTCGTATATAACATACAGAGTGTATATATATAAGAAAAAAAATATTTTTTTAACAACCCTACCGGTCGTTTCACTTTCTAGAACCTCGTTCCCCCAAATAAGACCTCCTGTACTTGGTTTTACTTATTTATGACTTTTGGGGATGTATAGTTCGGAATTTGAAGAGTTTGGGTTGAAATCGGAACACTTGGTCCCTTAAGGATGGCTTAAAATGCCAAGTTTGACTTCGGTCAACATTGTTAGTAAACAACCTCATAATTGGATTTGACAGTTCCAATAGGTTTGTATGATAATTTTGGACATGGGAGTATGTTCGGATTGGAAGTTGGCAATTTGAGCAAATTCCATAAGTTTGGGTTAAAATGGAGTTTTACATTCCAGACATTAGTTTGGGATTCTGAACCTGGGAATATCTCCGTATGATGATTATGGACATAGAAGCACATCCGGAAGTACATTTGGAGGTCTATAGGTCGTTTAGGTTTCATTTGGCGAAAGTTAGAACTTGTAGTTTTTGGAAAGTATGACTGAGGATGGAGTTTTTTATATCGGCTTTGGATTTTAACTCTGGAAGTTGGAGTAAATCCGTAATGTCATTTAAGACTTGTACGCAAAATTTGGCGTAATTCTGAGTTGATTTGATAGGAATCGGACTCGCGGAAGTGTTTTAGAAGTTTTTAGAGTTCATGAGTAAATTCATGTGTTTTGGTGTCCAATTCATGGTTTTTGATGTTATTTTGATGTTCCGATCATGCAATCAAGTTCGTATGATGTTGTTAGACTTGTGTGAGTATTTGGCTTCGGGCGTGTGGGAGGAGTTGAAAACACACCAGATTTCTGGTGTTCTTGGCCACTAATGCAGATATTGCAAATGCGAGAGATTGTTGAACCTCGCTTTTGCGATGAGGTCTTCGTAATTGCGAAGAAGCCCAACCCAGTCAGTGTTCGCATTTTCGAAACATATGCCGCATTTGCAATCCCAGTAGAAGCCGCATTTGCGACTCTTTAGTCGCATTTGTGACCCATCAGCTGAAGCCTAGGCTTCGCATTTGCGAGGCTTTTGTCGCAATTGCAACCCTCACATTTGCGAACCAGGTGTCGCAAATGCGACATCAGAGGATTGTGTCCAGCTCTTTTAATGCTGGACTTAGGTCAGTTATTTCATTTCACTTCATCTCTTACGCGAATTTTGGAGCTCATGGAAGAAGGTTTTCACCTAGAACCTTGAGGTAAGTTATTTCTATACAACATGAGTTAAATACATAGATTATGAGTATATTAACATGTAAAAATTAGTGAAAATCAAGGGTTTAGATGAAAACCTAGGTTTTTGATAAAAATGAGATTTGACCACGAAATTGGGTATGGAACTTAGTAAAATTATATATTTATGTTGCTAAGGCTATGGGTAACAACTTTCTTTGAAACTTTCCGGAATTCGGGCACGTGGGTCCGAGGGTGAATTTTTGGAATCTTACTATTTGGGGTGGGTAATCACTTTAATAGTGAAGATATGGACTTTTGAGTAGAAAGTGATTAGTTTATGTAATGTTTGACTAGTTTCGAGTCGTTTAGCATCGAATTTGGAGGTTTGAGCGCATTCGTGAATTGGGAAGTAGGCTTTGAGACGAGGTAAGTCTCTTTTCTAACCTTGTAAGAAAGAATTAACCCCATAGGTGAATTAAATAAATGTTTGTACCTATTTGTGGGGGCTACCTACGTACGAGGTGACGAGAGTGCATACATAGCTACTATTATGCTATTGTCCGGGTAGCTTATGACCCGTATCATGATATCTTTGAAATTTTTGCGTCCTTACTTGCTAATATAATCACTTGAGTCATATTAGAAATTGATAAAAGAATTATAGAAGGTTATATTCACTTACTTTAAGATTTGTATGAGATACTTAACTGTAAATGAGAAATTTGTGTTTTCTTTAAAATAATTGTTATTTGTGGATCGGGCCGTGTGCCTCGGTAGTAAATAGATGCATCTATGGTTCCCGCCGTTCGACCCTCAGGCAGTGCACAGTACAATATTATGTTGGATGGGACCGTACGACGGCATAATTTGTGCATGATAATTATTTGTAACTCTCCATTATTTATACTGCTTAAATACCTTGAAATGTAAATTGTTAAATAATATGACTGAAGTTGAAATCATAATTGTGAAAGAAGAACTTATCACTTCTGTTATTGAGCTTTCAGTATTATTCATGATATCCATGCATAGTATAACTCTTTAATTATATTATTGACAACCAATAATAAGTGTCTAAGTCGACCTCTCGTCACTACTTCATTGACGTTAGAATGGATACTTATTGGGTATATGTTGTTTATGTACTTATACTACGCTTCTGTACTTAATTGTGCAGGATCTTAGGCAGGTGCATCTAGCTACCCTTCCGGCACGCGTAGATGACCCCCCTTCGAGACTTTACGGTGAGCTTTCTTCCGAGTCGTTCTGCAGTAGCTAGAGTCTTCCTTATGTTTTACTTTTCTATCTATTTCCTCTGAGACAGTAGGCTAGTAGTATTATTTTGTATATTCTACTAGATTGCCCACACACTTGTGACACCAGGTCCTGGAACACTCACTAGTAGACTTAGAACTTGGGTTTTCTTACATGATTGTGATTAGTACTTATTGTTTCCGCTTATTTATGTTTCACTTGAAAATTTCTAAATCTTGTTAGCAAATAAGCAAAAATTACTACTTAATGATTTAATTAAACGGGACACCACTAGTTGATCGGTATTGGCTTGCCTAACAACGGTGTTGGGCGTCATCACAGCCTATAATGAAATTGGATCATGACAATATGGTATCAGAGCAATAGGTTCACGTAGGTCTCATAAGTCATGGGCAGACCTAATAGAGTCTTGCGGATCGGTACGAAGATGTCTGTACTTATATTCGAGAGGCTATGGGATGTTAGGAAACTACTCTTTTTTATCTTCTATTGTGTTGTTGATAGCATACTAAATTCTCTCTCTTATTCTCTCATAGATGGTGAGAACGTGTGCAACACACGTTCCGGACCCGGGAGGAGCTACTACCCTCGATGCTAGAGGCCGGGGGAGAGTACTAGCCCGAGGTACGGGACGAGGACGTTCCAGAGTTGCCCCAGTTACACCACTAGTGGATCCAGTAGAGGATCCCATCATTGAGGAGTAGAGCGAGGTGCCCGCATCGGAGCCTGCCCTAGTAGATTTCATGACAGCACTTGGCTTTCAGTAGGTCATAGGTCGTATGCTTCGTTTCATGGATGCTATGACCCAGGCTACTTTATTTCCAACAGATCTAGCCACATCCTAAGCAGGAAGGGAAGCACAGACCTCTACTGCTCAGGCTCCTAGGCATACAGTTACACTGTATCAGAATCCGGATACACTACCCCCGGACGGGCCCAGCCAGTTGTAGCGGTTGCACTTGAGCCCAGACTAGCTGCAGACGGCAAACCGCATAAGCTATTGGATAGATGGACTATATTACACCCTCTATCTTCGGAGGCAAGCATCATGAGGACGTCCAGGACTTCATTGATAGGTGCAGGGACAGATTGCACAACATGAGCATATTGGAGTCTCATGGGGTGGACTTCACTACTTTCCAGATGGAGGGCAGGGCCCGTAGATGGTGGCAGTCTTATCTTCTTGGCAGACCAGTGGGTTCTCCTCCTATGACTTGGGGCCAATTCACACATCTTTCCTTGGATAGGTATATTCCACCCCCCCCCCCCCCGAGAGGGAAAAGTTGCAGTATTAGTTTGAGCAGCTTTAGCAGGGTCAGATGTCAGTGACCGATTATGAGGCGAGGTTTTTTGAGTTATCTCGCCATGCACTTATGATACTTCCTGCTGACATAAAGAGAGTGCAGAGGTTTGTTATGGGGTTGCACTCCGATATTAGGGCCAATATGGACCGAGAGGTTGAGATGGGGACTTCTTATCAGTTGGTAGTGGAGGTTGCTCAGAGTATTGAGGGCTACAGTCAGAGAGGTAGAGAGCAGATGCAGCAGGACAAGAGAACCTATTTCTCTAGAGAGTTCAGAAGTGCCCCGGCTAGGGGCAGAGGTCAGTTTGGGAATGGTCAGTCTAGCAAGCCCACATATTTAGCATCGCTACCTCCTTAGGGTGCTTTACCGCGACCCTACTTCAGTGCCATACCATAGAGTCCATCCAGGGTTCTTCCAGTGGATACTCAGGCCACCAGGGTTCTTCCAGCTCCTATTTTAGTGCCATGCTGAAGAGTTCATACCACCCACCAACTATTTAGGCTTCTTCTAGTGGGTCTACAGGCCATCAAAGTCAGACATCGGGGCACTAGATCACCTGCATGAGGGGATGTTTCAAGTGCGAAAATCTCAGTCACATGAGGAGATTCTACCCCAGGCTTTGGGGTAAGGCACTACAGTAGGGTAAGCAGCCCATGATTACAGCACCAGCAGTCCAGCTGCCAGAGGCGGGGGATGGCTAGTAGGGGTCATCCTAGAGGTGGAGGCCTGGTGGGGGAGGTGAGCCAGCTACTGTTCAGTCCGTGGAGGCCGACCAGCCGACGCTCCAGCCAAATTCTACACTTTTTTGGTAGACCAGATGCATTGGCCTCAGATGCCGTGATCACATATATTATTCTATCTATTGTAGGGATTCTTCGGTGTTATTTGATCCAGGATCTACCTATTCATATGTATCATCTCTGTTTGCTGATTTCCTGGATATTCCTTGTGAGTCCTTGGGTACTCCTGTTTGTGTGTCCACTCATGTGGGCGATTCTGTAGTTGTGGATCAGATCTATTGGTCTTGTGTGGTCACATTATGTGGTTACCAGACTAGAGCGGACCTTCTGTTACTTGATATGACCGACTTTGAGGTCATCATAGGTATGGACTGGTTATCCCTATATCATGCTATCCTTGATTGCCATGCCAAGACTGTTACTTTAGTGATGCCAGAGTTGCCGAGATTGGAGTTTTCCTCTGTTAGTACATCTAGTCGTGTTAAATCTTTTCTTAAGGCTCGACATATGTTTGAGAAGGGTTGTTTGTCTTATCTAAACTATGTTCGGGATACCACGGCAAAGTCTTCGACGATTGATTCAGTGCCAGTAGTCCGGGAATTTGCCGATGTGTTCCCTTATAACCTTCCAGGCATGCCACCAGATCGTGATATTGATTTTTGTATTGATTTGGCTTCAGGTACCCAGCCTATATCTATCCCACCGTACTGCATGGCTCCGAAAGAGTTGAAGGAGTTGAAAGAGCAGCCTGAGGAATTGTTAGCAAAGGGGTTTGTGAGACCAAGTGTATCACATTGGGGTGCACCAGTGTTATTTGTGAAGAAGAAAGATGGGACTATGCAGATGTGCATTGATTGCCGCTAGTAGAACAAAGTTACCATTAAGAACAAGTACCCGTTGTCGCACATTGATGATTTATTTGACCAGTTGCAGGGTGCTAGGGTTTTCTCTAAGATTAACTTGAGATCAAGGTATCATCAGCTGAAGATTTGGGACTCAGATGTCCTGAAGACTGCTTTCCGTAGTAGATATGGCCATTATGTGTTTCTAGTGATGTACTTCAGCTTAACTAATGCCCCATAGGTGTTCATGGATTTAATGAACAGAGTGTTTAGGCCTTATATTGATTCCTTTGTTCTTGTCTTCATTGATAACATCTTGATTTACTCACATAGCCTAGGGGAGCACGAGCAGCATTTGAGAGTGGTGCTTCAGACATTACGAGAATAGAAGCTATATGCTAAGTTCTCCAAGTATGAGTTTTGGCTAGAGTTTGTGGCATACCTCTGGCATGTTGTATCAGGAGAGGGTATTAAGGTAGATCCCAAGAAGATTAAGGAAGTTCAGAATTGGCCGCGTCCCACTTTGGTGACTGAGATTAGGAGTTTCCTAGGGTTGGCAGATTATTATCGCTGGTTTGTGTAGGGCTTTTCATCCATTGCAACACCTCTAACTCGATTAACCCAAAAGGGTGCTCCGTTCTGTTGTTCCGATGATTGTGAGGCGAGCTTTCAGAAGCTTAAGACATCTTGGACTACAACACCATTTTTAGTGTTGCCTTCTGGTTCGTGGATGTATACGGTGTATTGCGATGCTTTACGTGTTGGCTTGGGTTGGGTATTGATGCAGGAAGGGCGAGTTATTGCATATGCTTCGCATTAGCTAAAGATTCATGAGAAAAATTACATTGTGCATGACCTAGAGTTAGCCGCAATTGTTCATGCTCTTAAGATCTAGAGGCATTACCTTTATGGGGTGTCATGTGAGGCTTACACTGATCATTGGAGTTTACAGCATTTGTTCAAGTAAAGGGATCTCAATTTGAGGCAGCGTAGATGGCTTGAGTTAATGAAGGATTATGACATCACCATTCTCTATTATCCGGGCAAGAAAAATGTGGTCACGAATGCCTTAAGTAGGAAGTCAAAGAGTATGGGTAGCTTAGCATTCATTTTAGTAGAAGAGAGGCCACTAGCTTTGGACATTCAGTCCTTGGCTAACAGACTTGTGAGGTTGGATATTTCATAGCCTAGCCGAGTTCTTTCATGTATTGTTGTCCCAGTCTTCACTATTGGAGCAGATCAAGGCTCGACAGTTTGATGATCTGCACTTGGCAGTCCTTAGAGAGATGGTACTACAAGGTGGTTCCAAGAAGTCTTCTATTGGCGAGGATGGTGTTCTGCGACTCTAGGGTCATCTATGTGTTCCAAATGTCGATGGCTTGAGGGAGATGATTCTAGAGGAGGCACAGAATTCTCGGTATTTTATTCATCCAGGTGCTACAAAAATGTATCGTGACCTGAGATAGCATTATTAGTGGTGGCGGATGAAGAAAGACATAATGGAGTATGTAGCTAGGTGCCTAAATTACCAGCAAGTCAAGTATGAACACCAAAGGCCATGTGGCCTACTTCAGCTGATGACTATACCTGAGTGGAAATGGGAGCGCATCACTATGGACTTTGTAGTTGGGTTGCCATGGACATTGCGGAAGTTTGATGCAGTTTGGGTTATTATTGATAGGTTGACCATGTCGGTACACTTCATTCCAGTTGTGACTACATATACTTAAGAGAAGTTGGCCCAGATTTACATTCGGGAGAGTTCGGTTGCACGTTGTGCCTATTTCCATCATATAAGATAGAGGCCCTAAATTCACTTCACATTTCTGGAGAGCCGTACAGAGTGAGTTTGGGACCGAGTAGAGCACAACACAGAATTTCATCCACAGATCGACGGGCAGTCGGAGTGGACAATTCAGATATTGAAGCACATGCTTAGAGCATGTGTGATTAACTTTGGAGGGAAGTGGGATTAGTTCTTGCCTTTGGCTGAGTTTTCTTAAAACAACACTTAAAAGTCCAGCATCGAGATGGCTCCATTTGAGACTTTATATGGTCGACGATGTCGTTCTCCCATCAAATGGTTTGAGCCCGGCGAGGCTTAGTTATATGGTACTAACGTGGTGAAGGATGCCTTGAAAAAGGTAAAGTTGATCCAGGAGCAACTTCGCATAGCAGAGTCCAGAAAGAAGAGTTACGCGGATCAGAAGGCGCGTGATGTATCATTTATAATCAGCAAGAACGTTCTCTTGAAAAACTCGCCGATGAAGGGTGTTATCAGATTCGGGAAGAAGAGCAAGTTGAGCCCCAGGTTTATAGGCCCATTTAAGGTGTTGAGGCGAGTTGGGGAGGTCGCTTATGAGCTTGCTTTACCTCCCATCCTATCAGGAGTTCATCTGATTTTGCACGTGTCTATACTCCGGAGGTACCACGCCGACTTGTCACATGTATTACACTTCAGCACAATTTAGATAGATGAGAGACTGGGTTATTAGGAGGATCCAATTGCCATTGTTGCTAGATAGGATCGCAAGTTGAGACCCAAGAGGATTTCCGCAGTAAAAGTTCAATGGAGGGGCCAACCAGTCGAGGAGGTGACATGGGAGTCCGAGAAGGACATACGGAGGAGATATCCACACTTATTCAGCACTTCAGGTATGAATCTAAACCCATTCAAGGACAAACCTTTGTTTAAGAGATGGAGAATGTAACGACCCGACCGATCGTTCTCCTTTATAGAACCATGTTCCCCCAAATAATACCTCATGTAATTGCTTTTACTAATTTATGACTTTTGGGGTGGGTAGTTTGGAATTTGGAAGAGTTTGGGTTGAAATCGGAACACTTGGTCCCTTAAGGATGGCTTAAAAGGTCAAGTTTGAATTCAGTCAATATTTGGAGTAAACGGCTTTGGAATTGGGATTGGACGGTTCCATAAGTTTGTATGATGATTTTGGACTTGGGTGTATGTTCGGATTGGGTTTTGGATGAACCAGGGACGTTTCGGTGCCTAATAGTGGAAGTTGGCAATTTGAACAAATTCCATAATTTTGGGTTAAAATGGATTTTTACATTCTAGGCATTCGTTTGGGATTCCGAGCTTGGTAATAGATCCGTATGGTGATTCTGGACTTAAGAGCGCGCCTGAAAGTGGATTCGGAGGTCTGTAGGTTGTTTCGGAGTCATTTGGCAAAAGTTGTAACTTGAAGTTTTGGAAAGTTTAACCTAGGGTGGACTTTTTTATATCAGGTTTGAATTTCGGTTTTGGAAGTTGGAGTAGGTTTGTAATGTCATTTAAGACTTGCACGCAAAATTTGGCGCCATTCCGGGTTGATTTGATAGGAATCGGGACGCACAGAAGTGTTTTAGAAGTTTTCTAGATTTCATGAGTAAATTCACGCGTTTTGGTGTCCAATTGTTTTTGATGTTATTTCGGTATTCTGATCGCACGAGCAAGTTCGTATGATGTTGTTAGACTTGTGTGAGTATTTGGTGTGGAGCCCTGGAGGCTCGGGTGAGTTTCGGGCGTGTGGGAGGAGTTGAAAACATACCAGATTTCTGGTGTTCTTGGCTACTGTAGTAGATCTCACAAATGCGAACCTTGCATTTGCGATGAGGGCTTCGTAATTGCGAAGAAGCCCGACCCAGGCAGTGTTCGCATTTGCATCACTTATGCCGCATTTGCGATCCCAGCAGAAATCGTATTTGTGACTCTTTGGTCACATTTACGACCCAGTAGCTGAAGCCCAGGCTTTGCATTTGTGAGGTTTTTTTCGCAATTGCGACCCTCGCATTTGCCAACCTGGTGTCGCAAATGCGACATCAGAGGGCTGTGTCCAGCTCTTTTAATGCGGGACTTAGGTAATTTATTTCATTTCACTTCATCTCTTAGGTGAATTTTGGAGCTAATAGAAGAGGGTTTTCACCTAGAATCTTGAGATAAGTTATTTCTATACAACATCAGTTAAATACATAGATTATGGGTAGATTAACATGTAAAAACTAGTGAAAATCAAGGGTTTAAATTAAACTTAGATTTTTGATAAAAATAAGATTTGACCACGAAATTGGTTATGGAACTTAGTAAAAAATTATATATTTATGTTCCTTAGGCTATGGGTATCAACTTTCTTCAAAACTTTCCGGAATCCGGGCACGTGGGTCTGGGGGCGAATTTTAAGAATCTTGCTATTTGGGGTAGGTAATTACTTTAATAGTAAAGATATGAACTTTTGAGTATAAATTGATTAGTTTATGTAATGTTTGACTAGTTTTGAGTCATTTGGCAGCGAATTTGGAGGTTTGAGCGCATTCGTGAATTGGGAAGTAGGCTTTGAGACGAGGTAAGTCTCTGTTCTAACCTTGTAAGTGGGAATTAACTCCATACGTAGCTACCTATATACAAGGTGACGAGAGTCCATACGTAGCTACTATTATGTTATTGTCCGGGTAGTTTATGACTCGTATCATGCTATCTTTAAAATGTTTGTGTCCTTACTTGCTAATATAATCACTTGAATCATATTAGAAATTGATAAAAGAATTATAGAAGGTTATATTCACTTACTTTAAGATTTGTATGAGATACTTGTCTGTAAATGAGAAATTTGTGTTTTCTTAAAAATAATTATTATTTGTGGATCGGGCCGATCGCCTCGGTAGTAAATAGATGCATATATGGTTCGCACCGTTCGACCCTCCGGCAATACAAAATTCAATATTATATTGGATTGGACTATACGACCTCGGCATAATTTGTGCATGATAATTATTTGTAACTCTCCATGATTTATACTGCTTAAATACCTTTAAATGTAAACTGTTAATGATATGACTGAAGTTGAAATCATAATTGTGAAAGAAGAACTTATCACTTCCTATTATTGAGCTTTCAGTATTATTCATCATATCCATGCATAGTATAACTCTTTAATTATATTATTGATATCCCATAGTAAGTGTGTAAGTCGACCCCTCGTCACTACTTCTTCGAGTTAGACCGCATACTTACTAGTTACATGTTGTTTGTGTACTCATACTATGCTTTTGTACTTAATTGTACAAGATCTGAGGCATGTGCATCTATTTAGCTGTCCGGCACGCGTAGCTGACCCCCCCTTCGAGACTTCACGGTGAGCTGCCTTCCGAGTCGTTCTGCAGCAACTAGAGTCTTCCTTATGTTTCACTTTACCGTCTATTTCCTCTCAGATAGTAGGCTAGTAGTATTCTTTTGTATATTCTACAAGATTGCCCACATATTTGTGACATCAGGTCTTGGAACACTCACTAGTAGACTTAGATTTTGGGTTTGCTTATATGATTCTGATTAGTAGTTATTGCTTCTGCTTATTTATGTTTCACTTGAGAATTTCTAAATCTTTTTAATAAGAAAAAATTACTACTTAATGGTTTACTTAAACTGGAAACCACTAGTTGATCGGTATTGGCTTTCCTAACAATGGTGTTGGGCGCCATCACGGCCTATAATGGAATTGGGTCGTGATATTTTTTCGGCTATTATTTCGAGAGCGGCTATACAATATCATTCTCCCTTTTCTAAGTGGATAATATGGTTCTTATTTATATTTGACCCATTTTTAAAAAGTACACTATCCAACCCATTTTGAATGGATACTATGTATGGATTACTATTTTTTAATCTATTTTGCCACCTCTATGGACAACTAACAACTTCATTAGGCATGCCTATAAGCCCTTTCTTGAGAATTTTACCGTGTTGACCAGCTTATAAGCATTTTTTAGCTTATCTACGTGTTTGGTAAAATTAAAAGTACTTATAAGTCAAGTGCTTATAAGTCAAAAATAAGCCAAAAGCAATAAGAGCCTGTTTGAATTAGCTGAACGTACATAGCTGATAAGTTTGAAGTGCTGAAAAATATTTTTGAGTGCTGAAACTGATTTTTTTAAATAAGTATTTACGTATTTGGATAGACGTACTGAAACTGATAATAAACCGCTGATGTGTTTGGCATAAAAGTTTTGATAAGCTGTTCTTTTATTAAAATGACTAAAATATCCTTAAAAACTTTACAAAAGATTATGAATTAAAAAGTTTCTTTGTAATGAAAGGATGAACAACGAATATGGAATGAAGAAAAAGTGAGGAAATTTATGTCGGGAAAACTATTTTGTGAACTAAAAAATATTATTAAGGATAAACTAGTAAAAGCCTTGGTCAACTAAAAATGCTTATAAACTGAAAAGCCACCAACTTATGGCTTATGTGTGATGACCCAAAAGGCCATCACTTGTTTTAAAACGAAACTTCCGTATTTCAAAGCCTTGAAAACCTCATTTAGAGTCACCGCAATTTTCGTCCGCAGTCCGGCCGCTTAGCCGGAAAGCTTAAATACGATAATCTGTGAAAAATGAGAAGTTTTGATTATAAAATGAGCTAATTTGACTTCGGTCAACGTTTTGGGTAAACGGACCCGGTCTCATGATTTGGCGGTCCCAGAGGGTCCGTAGGAAAATATGGGACTCACGCGTATGCCCGGAATCAAATTCCGAGGTTCCGAGCCCGAGAAATGAATTTTCAAAGAAAATTATTTTCTGAAACTACTTAAAGAAATTTGAAATAAAATTTGATAAGAACATGATGGTATCGGGCCCGTATTTTGGTTTCGGTACCCGGTACAGGTCTTATATATGATTTAAGACATTTCTGTGGATTTTGGTGAAAAACGGATGTCATGTGACATGATTCAGACTTAAATTGCAAAATTTATGTTTAAAGAAGTTTAGAGAAAATTTCATCGATCTCGAGATTTAATTTGATGTTCATGAGGTTATTTTGATGATTTGATTACACGAGTAAGTCCATATGATGTTTTTGAGTAAGTATGACATTTGGTTTGGAGCCCCGAGGGCTCGGGTGAGTTTCGGGATGTTTTTACACTTAGGAAAAAAAATTGCAGATTCAGAGAAGTTGCAGGTCTCTGAAGCCAGGCTTCGCGGTCCGCGGTGGAAGCTTCGCTGCCGCGGTGGTGGCTCCGCGACCGCGGTGGGAATTATGTGGTCCGTGGTGAGCAAGGCCAAGCCTTCGCGGCCGCGCTCGATTTCTTAAGGTCCGCGGTGGAGCTCCGCGGCCGCAGTCCTTTTTATGCGATCCGCGGTGGTGCTTCACGACTGTAGTCCTTTTTATGCGGTCCGCGGAGAGGGCCTGAGAGGAGTATATTTAAACGGACTTTCCAGTTATTTTTCACTTTTAAAAACCCTAAAACATAAGAGGAGATTTTTCAAACAACCTTGCTTCTCCAAATCAATTATAAGTCATTTTTAACTAGTTTTCTTCAATCATTAACATCTTTTAACATGATTTCAACTTCAAATCAATGATTTTCATCGGAAAAATTGAGTGTTTTGGGTAGAACCTAGATTTTTCAAAAATTGGGGATTTGGACCTCGATTTGAGGTCAGATTTCAAAACAAATTACATATTTGGGCTCGTGGGGGAATGGGTAATCGGGTTTTGGTTCGAACCTTGGGTTTTGACCACGTGGGCCCGGGGCCGATTTTGACTTTTTGGGTAAAACTTTGGAAAACTCATTTTCATGCATTCAAATTGATTCATTTAGCGTTTATTGATGTAATTAAGTAATTAATGGCTAGATACGAGCGAATTGGCGGAGGAATCGAGGGGTAAAGCTATAATTGAAGCTTGAGTTGTGTTCGTGGCATCGAGCTAAGTGTTTGGTCTAACCTTGGCTTGAGGGATTAGGAGTTGTGTCCTATTTGCTATTTGTTTCTTGTCAAGTACGATGTATAGGCATGGTGACAACTATCTATGTGTTGGTGTCAAGCATGACCGTGAGTCTTATCTTGTGATTTTCATGATCTCGTTGTATTATTAATGCCTTGGTAAAGATTTCTATTTGTAGTGTAAAGTTGTGGAAAGAATCGTGACCTATGAATATTGAGGAGCGTTGGCTCTAATTGTATAACGAATTGTGAAAGAATAAGTGATAATTGAAACTCTAGAGCATTGGCTCGAGTGGTGAAGTGAATTGTGAAGTAATAGTGAGAAAGAGAAGAGGCCATTATATTACCCCTTGTCGGGCTATTGTTGAGTTGAGGTTCCCTTGCATTGTGTTCTTAATTGATAGTACGGACGTTTAGGTTGATGATTCTTCGTGTTAGGTGTTGTAACAAATTTGGGTATAGTTGGGTAGTTAGGTGTGGTAACAAGTTTAGTTATAGCTGAGGTAATTAGATGTTGAAACTAGTTGAGTATAGTTTAGTTATGGACGTTTCTTCCTTGCCGGGACGTATATACTTGTATTGTTGAGTTCCCTTGTCGGGATAGTGTAGTCTATAGTTCATCCCTAGCCGGGATGGGTAATTATAATTATTGTTCACTATATATGTGTATCGGGTTTCACGCCGCAACAGTTATATTTGTGGATCGGGTTGCACGGCGCAATAGTTATATTTGTGGATCGGGTTGCACGACGCAACAGATATTATATTGGATCAGGTTGCACGCCGCAACAGTTATATATGTGGATCGGGTTGCACGCCGCAACAGTTATATATGTGGATCGGGTTGCACGCCGCAACAGTTATATATGTGGATTGGGTTGCACACCGCAACAGATATTATATTGGATCGGGTTGCACGCCGCAACAGTTATATATGTGGATTGGGTTGCACGCCGCCCACAGTTATATATGTGGATTGGGTTGCACGCCGCAGCAGATATTATATTGGATTGGGTTGCATGCCGCAACAGTATTATTATCGTATTGATTGTAGACATCGAGTGTTCTTCCATACTTTATTAAGTTTCTGATAGAATTGATATGTTACCGCCGGAGCATGTTGCCTCATCCCTTTAAAACTGTTGTTACCTGTTTATATTTCTGTTGTATAATATATAACTACACAGGTTTATCTGGAGTCTGGTCCTAGCCTCGTCGCTACCTCGCCGGGGTTAGGCCAGACACTTACCAGCATATGGGATCGGTTGTGCTGATACTATACTCTTCACTCTATGCAGATACTGGAGCGGCACTTGATCAGCAGCAGTAGCTCGGGAGCCAGCCTTCAGTCCACCGAGACACCGAGGTAGCCTTGCAGGCGTCCGCAGGCCTGGCGTCTCCTCTATCTTATTCTATATTCTGTTATCTCACGTATTCGAGACAAACTGTGCTATATTTCTTTCAAACGGTTGTATTTAGTACTCTTAGTAGTCCGTGGATGTTGTGACACCAGGTTCTGGTTAGAGGCACGTGATGGTCTTTGAGACATTTTCGTTTTCTATTTATTTAAGACTTCCGTTAAATTTCATATTCCGCTGTTATTTAACGGTTTATTACCTTGTTATTATAATTGGTAAGAAGTTTTAAAATAAAGGAGTTAATGATTTCTAAGTTCATGGCTTGCCTAGCTTCTACGAGTAGGCGCCATCACGACTCCCGAGGGTGGGAAATTCGGGTCGTGACATTATGGCTGCTTTTAGCTTATGATCACTTAGCTTATAAGCAATTTGGGTGTTTAACAAATGTGTGGATAAGCCAAAAGGTGCTTATAAGCTAGCTTGACCAGCTTATAAGTTTAGCTGAACACCCTCTAAGTAGGTCCCTCAATTTATCAAAATTCAGCTTATAAACACTTTAGGTTTGATCAAAATATTTACTATTGTATCCCTAAAATACTTCTTTTAAAACAAAACTCTGCATACACGCTCTATAATTTCACTCTTTTCCAGTTCTTCAAAACCTAAATAGCCCGTGCTTCCATAATTCTCCAAACCAGATTTCCGTCGGCGATTTGAGGTAACAAATTTCACTTGTCTTCTGCATATTGTTATATCTATGTGACGTGTATTAACTGTTAGCCTCAAGTAAGAGATTCCCACTCTTAGTTTTATATTTTTACTATGGGATTTTAATTTTGGTAGAAAAAACCGTGCACTATGATCAGGATAGTAAAGAGTTGCAATTAGAATCAGAGAACTTGTTAATGGCTTATTAACTCTATAAAGTATCCGTTCTGTCCAAGAAAAAGAAAATTATGAAGTATTACAAATTAATTATTTACATGGAAAGAAGTCAACGCGTAGGAACAATATTGACTACATAATTACTTGTAAGAGTATCAACTTCAAATATATGATCTGTTGGATACTGCTTTAGCCCGTTGATTTGAGATCTGGTTAGTTTCTCTTTATTGGTGTTATTATTACTTCTGATACAACAACTGTACCGCAGCCTCAAAGAAGCAGATGGTATTCAATAGTGTGCATAGCAAAGATTAGATGTTTATAGATACTAAGAAGATATATACTAGTCGAATAACCAGTTTAAGAGACGAATCAGAGGAGTTCATCAAACACTCTTTGAGATTAAATTTGTGCATTTTACATATGTGTTAGTAACCCGGTATCTAATACATGCATAACATAAACATTTATAGACCCAAAAAAAAGGATAAAGAAAGTACTACTAATTGTAGAAGCTTAAGATAGTTGGTGTCTTTACAATATTGAATTTTATTTCTACTTCAAAATTATGTGACATACATAAAAAAAAAAAAAGACGTTCTTTTGAACTTTGATTATTTTAATTTGTGCATAAATATTATTATATGTGTAAGTTTATAACTAAATCTTGTAATCTCTTCAGATTTTTAACATTTCATTATGGCGGAAAATACTTTTGGATGACATAAAGCGATATATGACTCCATATATAAAGGGGATAATGTGAGATACCACCTTACAAAATTTAATAGAGGTGCGGCACGTCAATTGTGAGCACCAAATGGACATAAAGAAACGTTCAATTATATGTATTCTTCTTGTAGAAATATTGTAGAGTGGACCTTTGGGGTATGGAAAGAAAGGTGGTCTATTTTGTGTGATATGCATTTTTATCATATTGACACTCAAAAAGATATTGTATTGGCTACAATGGCGATTCACAATTGCATTAGAAAGAAATGCAAGGAGGACAATGCATTCCAAAAAGTTGAGAATGAGAGATGTGTGCCACTTGTTGATCGTGATGTTGGAAGATCCGCAAAAGTCAACGTTGCAAATGTCGAAAATTCGATAATCAAGAAGATAATAATATTTTGGATGGCAATTCGTGATCTAATTGCTCAAGATATTTATGACAGTTGAAAGTTTTAATTTTTTTTACCACAACAATACACATTAAGTGCTTGTTTCTTCTCACAAATACTTTATGCATTATGTAAGTTTTTTTTCTTCTTAACTTCTGTTAATTTATACTCCTTCTTTTCTAATTTATGACAGTATAATTATCACAATATAAATAATATTTATAAAAATGATATTATCTAATTATTTTTGTATTTAAAATGATATGTTAAATAAAATATTTTGTATTTGAAACTATCTAGAATCTAAAATTTTGAAAAAAATGATGCCTTTAGTAGTGTAAATAGTTATAAGGTCATTTAAGTCATTTTAACGGAAAAAGAGCTTATTAGCACTTTTTAATCAAACACTTCAGCTACTATTATCAATTTCAACACTTTTATCCAAACACATAACTACTTATTTATTAAATCAGCTTCGACACTTAGAAGTATTTTTCAATACCTAATGCTTATCAGCTACTTTAATCGGCTAATCAAAACGGGCTCTTGTTTTGAAATATTTTAAAGTCGCAATTTTTTTTAAAAAAAATTCTAGCAGCTTTACAAGCTTTAAACCTTACATTTTGAATTTGAGCGTTTGACCAAATTTATACCATATCCCTTAAAAATCTCCTATATCTCCCAAATCAGAAACAAATTTTCTTTTTTATTTTCTCTTTCCCCATCTCCCCATTCTTAACTATCACGGGAAAAAAAAACGAATTATCCCCATTCTTTTTGGAATGCAGGGCAATAAAACAGTTGTGGTCTCTCTAAGGAATCGATGCTAACAGTTGAAATGGTGTCTATAGTTGGTTGACACATATACGTGACCATAACACTACTTTTAAAAATGACATTATCACTTGGCAAGATTTATTTCCCTTTATTATGTGGACCATTTGGATTAACAGGAATAACAATTTATACAACAATTTTACACACATGGCTAGCCTCCACAGTGCTATTAATCTATCAGTAGAACTTCTAACAGAAAAGGAAAATGTTACAAAGGTAAAAATTCCAATAAGCATTAAGTGGAGTAAACCTCCTAGCGGCCATATTAAGCTCAATATTGATGGTTCATTCAAACAAGCCCTATCTCTTTGTGGATTTGGCGGAGTTTTCAGAGATAATAAAGCCCAATGGATAGTTGGCTCTCATGGGAACCTTCCAGGAATAACACGTCTTCAAGCAGAATTAATGTCCTTGAAAACTGGCCTCCAGATTGCCAAAAGACAAGGGTTCACAAAATTAGATGTGGAAACTGTAACGACCTGCCAGGTCGTTTTGCCTTCTAGAACCTCGTTCCCTTAAATAAAACTTCTCGTGCTTGCTTTAGCTAATTTTCGACTTGCGGGGATGGTTGGTTTGGGATTAGGAAGAGTTTGGAGTGAAATATGCCCATTTGATTCCTTAGAATTTTCTGAAAAAGACTAAGTTTGATTTTGGTCAATATTTTGAGCAAACGGATACAGATTCGTGATTTGACGGTCCCGGAGGGACCGTGAAAAAATATGGGACCTGGGCGTATGCCCGTAATCAAATTCCGAGGTCCCTAGCCCGAGGAATGAATTTTTTATTAGAAATTATTAATCTGAAGTTTTAAGGATTTAAAAAACGAATTAATGAATGATTTCATAGGTATCGGGCTCGTATGTTGGTTCTGATGCCCGGTAAAGGTCCGAAATATCTTTTAAGACTTGCCTGTAAAATTTGGAGTCAATCCGAGTAGTTTAAAGGCATTTTGGCCCATTAGAGGAAAATTAAGAACTTGAAGTTAAGCAGTTTGATTCATTTGGTTTTAGGGGGTGATTCCTAGATTTAGCGTTGTTTGGGGTGTTCCAAAGGTTTGAGAAGGTCCATCTCGTGATTTCAGACTTGTCGATATGTTCGGGCGGGGTCCGGCAGCCCCGAGCGTCAATCGGACGAGGCTCGAGTTAAGTGGAAATTTTTTAGAAGAGCTGAAGTTACTGCTTTTGTCATAACCGCACCTGCGGTTGGTGGACAACAGGTGCGAGACCGCAGAAGCGGTCCTTTCATCGCAAATGCGGCCTAGGGCAGGCCAGGCCAGGAAACGTAGAAGCGGCTCCGCAGATGCGTCCTCAAGATTGTAGAAGTAGTCCCAGCCATTTTAGCCCCTTTCGCAGATACGTTCCTCTTCTCACAGATGCGGGACTATGTTAAGTCCGGGTAGTCTAGGACCCAAAAGCATGCTCTGCGTGATATTCTTGTAGCTTGATGATAAATTCGGATTCGTATAAATTATTTTGATTAAGGTAAATGAGACTAGTGGAGGAACCTTATCCTGTTTGGTCTTTTAAAAGAGAATTTGGATATTCCTGTGAATAACTACCCCTCCTATATATATATATTATTGTCTGCTTGTTGATGAGCTTATTTATATTTGACGCGTCGCACGTGGGATTCGCGAGCGGGGTAATAGATGCATCTATGATTCGAGCCGTTCAACCCTTGGCAGTGCACACTTTACTTTTATGCTGGATCGGGCAGTACGTCCCTCGGTGTTATTTGCGCATGCTTTGCTTAGTATTTCTCGGTGGACTGAACTTCATATATGCCTTGAAAAATGTAAATGGATATCATGACATTATTTGGAAAAAGAATTGTTACTCATTGCCATAAAACGTTAACAAATTCTGCTATTTATGCTTATTATAAATTCTTCTCATATTATTTAACCCTAGTAAGTATCAAGTCGACCTCTCGTCTCTACTTCGAGATTAGACGGGATACTTACTGGGTACATATTGTTTATGTACTCATACTACACTTCTGTATTTAATTGTACAAGATCTGAGGCAGGTGTATCTGGCTATCAGTCTGGTGCGCATCCCTGAGCGGACTCGAGACTTCTACGGTGAGATGCTTCCCTCCCATGACGTTCAACAGCCTGAAGAAGTCCTTCTTATGCGTTTTTGCTGTCTATTCTGTTTCGAATAGTAGGATAGTGTGATTCTTTTGTATATTCTACTAGTTGCCTACAACTTGTGACACCAGGTCTTGGCATACACATTAGTAGACTGTATCATTTTGGGGTTGTATGATTATTATGATTTTATTAATCATTTCTGATTTTTATTTCAACTTAAAGAATTATTTCAACTATTTTTTGGTAAAGGTAAGTGAAAGTTTGTTTAGTATTTTTCCGCGTTGGCTTGCCCGGCAAGGGTGTTGGGCGCCATCACGGCCTATTACGGAAATGGGTCGTGACAGAATTTGACTCAACCGATGTTATTACTTGTTTGGATGATGGAATGGTAGTACTAAATGACATTATTCATGAGTGCAGGTTGTTAATGAGGCATGTGAAAGTTCAGGGAATACAACACACTTTTAGGGAGGCCAACAAACCGGCACACATGATGGCTATGAAGGCACTGAGTGGCAACAATGACAGGAATCTTAATATTATCTACTATGCCTCTCATTTTATGACCAATGTCTTAAAATTTGACTATGAAAGCTTGACTTATGTAGTTAAGTACGTTAACAAAGATGTTTGCTTTAGACTAGTACCTTTTGGAAACAAAAATGTCCTTAAAGACATGCTGTTGGTTTGTAATAGCCAAGTAGGTAATACCCTATCGGGCTGTATGAACAGTGTTAACTCTACTATTATGTGATATATATAATATGATCCCTGTTAGGAAAAAAAAAAACTAGCCAACTTTCACCATCGCTAAAGAAATTCTCCTATTCTTAACTATCACATAATTTTTTATATAACTAAAATATACATATAATAGTTTTACATATATTTTTTATATATAATATGTATAACTATTTTTGTAATGTATATATAATGTATACGTAGCTTACTATTTATCCACTAAAATATGTTATACATTATTTTATACTAATAATATTGCGAATTACTTTCATAATCACACATCTAATACATCAAAATACCAATATTATATTAGTACTATACCATGTATAATACTCGCAAAAACCTTCTGTAAAAATACATTCGAGATTTTAAAATATCTTTATTATATCAGTATTATAACTATACGATGTATATTTAATGTACAAATAAATTTTTGCAACAAAAAAAGAAAAGAAAAAAAGATGCGTTGATCAATTATTAGCACATATATTACTATACAAGATATAAACTAAAATATAAGATATATGTCTCAAATCAAATTATACATTTAATATACAAACGTATACATTAAGTTCTTTAGAGTATATAGATCATTCTTTTATATGTATTTTCTTTGTAAACAATCCTTTTTTTCTTTTGGTATCTAAAAGTATTTTTATTTACCAAGTAATAGTCATGTAGAAGCTAGAACACCTCTGCTATCACCTAGAGAATTAGCCTTCTAACTAGACAAAGAGAGTGTTTGGCTAAGCTTATAAGCTGGTCAAACTGTCTTATAAGCACTTTTTGATTTATCTATGCGTTTGGTAAAATTAAAAGTGTTTATAAGTTAAGTGCTTATAAGTCAAAAATAAGCCAAAAGCCTTAAGTTGGTCCCCCCAACTTATCAAATTTCAGCTTATAAGCATTTTAAGTTTGACCAAAATATTTACTATTTTATCCCTAAAATACTTCTTTTTAAAACAAAACTCTTTGTATACCCAGTTCTTCAGCTACTTATTATTAATTTCAGCACTTCTATCCAAACACGTAACTGCTTATTTTTAAATCAGCTTCAGCACTTAAAATTATTTTTCAGCATCTATTACTTATCAGCTATTCTACCTCAGCTAAGCCAAACAGGCTCAAAGATTTAGTTCGGGATAATAATTCACCTCTCTCAACTTACAAGCAATGCTTGGATTCATCTTCCATCTGCAGAACTATTACATATGTTAATAGATAAAGCAACTACAGTAGTTCTGTATATTATTAGATATGTTACAATATGGAAGAGGATATAATGGATGAGAATTACTTCTGTTACAATTTTGGAAAAAAAAGTATTTATGATAGAGAAATTAGGGAAGGATTCTTTTGGATTAGCATCAATTATCAAAGTGATTTTTGTAATCTGCTAGGGAATCTTAGGCTTTTGCTTCCACTGTCTCTGTATTGGTCAAAATTTATCTCTAAATTGTTTAACTCATGGTAGCATCAGTGAGGCATTCACAAGCCGCCATGTGTCGAAGTGGTTCAGGGATAAATGAAGGTTGCGGTTGAAGAGTCAGCAAGAATTAAGGTCGAGGAGTCATAAAAAATTGAGATCGAGGTCCAATGCCCTTGGCAGAGTTATAACGACTAATTTCAAGATGGGCTACTAAAGATAATATTCTAGTGAATATTCCCTGCACTTGTACTATTAGGATTTCTAGGAACATGTTTCCTATAAATAGGAAGAGACATAATAATAAGGGATATGAGATATTCATTTGTAAAGGACACATTGACTTTGTAAGAGAGAATCTGATCTTTTCGCATATATACAAAACCAATCTTTTTACCAAGATTCTTGTCCAGTATTCCCATGGGATCCAAGAACAACTCAAATATTCAAAGGCTTATCAACCATTCATCATTGTTAGAATGAGTAACTACTGATCTCATCCCTTTTCGGGTGAATCACACGATTTATTTTCCTAAATGTCATTTATTACTATTTAATGTCATATTTCATCTTTTTGAATCATTGAATATTACTATCATTGCTCATATTTACTGCCACCCGAACAGAAAATACTAATTATTTGGTTTTGACACACGTAGCTTATCTATTGGATATTATTTTTAACTAATATTAACTCTTCTTTGTATAAATCTAATTGGTTGAGCCAAAATCAATATTTTTTGGTCAAACAGTTTGGCGCCGTCTGTAGGAATTTCTTAGTTATATTTTTTAGTTTCTTTTAGATCTACAGCTAACATGAATCACTAACCTCACAAACCCCAAGATATTCCTCTTTCTTCGCACGTACAAAAACCTACATGGCAGGTAACCAAGGAGAGAGGACTAAAATAATCGGTGATTTCCCTAGAAATCTCATGAATGCTATCAACGAGTGCTGTGAAACACTAGGCGAGGACGTGATGCCCACTGCTAGGCGCGATAGGTCGCCTCCTCCCCGTTGTAGTATAACAAAACCTAATGGAAAAGAGCTTCCATGTCAAAAGAAGAGGGGACGCCACCACCTGTGAAAATGCTACTCGAAGCGTGGTTGACCGATACGCTAGTAAGCTTGCTCAACAAGCCCGATCCATGCACAACTAGAGAGACAACAAGAGCCTGCACAGTACAACGAGCAGACGAACAGAGCAATCGACCAGACCCTCCAACACTAGGTATAACTCACAATATTGCTAACAGTGCAGGTGATAGCACCCTCGCTGCTGTTCTAAGGAGGACGGAGGAAATGGAGGATGAAAATAAAGCACTCGGAGACCAAATAAATAATACCAAGAACGAGTCGACAAAATACCGAGCGCTCCTCAGCTTTTGCCAAAGAGGACGCCGACAGGTTTGTAGAGTAGTCGTACAACGAAGAATTAGCCATGCATGCCATACCAAAGACCTTCAAAATGCAGCCCTAGCTTAGGATATACGGCGAGATGACCAATCCCGAAGATCATATGACTCATTACGTCACCGCTGTGAAAGGAAACAACTTCACCAAGGAACAAATGTCCTCTATTTTGCTAAAAAAGTTTGGCGAAACCCTTACAGGAGGGGCATTAACATGTGTTTACCGTGAAAATGGTAACACCAAGTAAATTTATAAATGGGATTCTAAAAACACGTGATCTATTCTCGAGCTAGTTGTTTAGAGCAGCTAATGCTTAAGAATATGAAGTTTAACAATGAAATGCAAGCTAAGGACGGGGCGATAACCAAACATAAAGGCTTACTGTCCAGGCATGTTTTACTGATGGGATACGGGTTAAAATGGGGAGTTGAACGAACCGAGTGAACCTGCTGCTCGGGTGCAAGATCGGTTGATGGGGGCCTCAGGGCCAATGTTCGGATCGAGCTAGAGTTATCGAGGACAGTCGGGAATGGGATAACAGTTAGATTATGATCAAACAAAGCTTCTATATGGCCAATACCAAGCGATAAAATGAAGAACAAGTAAGAAAGCGATAAATATTAAGGTGGCCTCAGGCTAATGAGAACGGGCGAGTTTAAAAAGAAAAGAGAGAGAGAGAGAGAGAGATTGCATTTGTGGAGAAATGGAGCAACATCATCCCTTTACAAGGTAGTGCGAGTTCCCTTTATATAGGAGGGGAACTCGGCTATAGTACAACATGCGTTAATTGCTAAGTACGGAGATGGGACGGCTAGATGCGATGCTTCGGCATAGGCTTTGGATAGGCCGGCCCTGTCAGACTTCGTCGCGTACCTTGGGATTTTCCCCTTCTGTCCTGGCTTCGATCTCCTTCTTCTTTGAGTCAAGCCTCGATGAGCCTCGAGGGAAGGGACTCAGCCGTGGCTCCACGTCCTCGGGGTCTCGAGGCATCCCTTCGAAATGACTTGATAGCAAGAAAACAAGTGTTTTGATTTTTGCCGCATACAGATAGTCTCCGTGTTTCCTAGAACGAAGCGAGGGGAAATAATTCTGACACTTGATTCCTCGATCTCCCTACGACGACGTCACACTAATGATGCAACCTATGGTGCGAGCTTTTGTGGCAACCGGGACATTCCACAAATTTGTGTATTTCGACTTCATTCAATGCGCTACTGGTTCCCATTCTCCAAGGTGAATGTACCACCGTTGATTCGGTTTTTCAAGGATGCAGTAATTGCGTTCGCCGGTCAATCTTCCAAAGCCTCGATGACCGTTTCGTAACCCATATAAATAGGGGTGCTTTGGCGTTGTTTTTTCTATCCCAGTGCCTTCGTTGGCTTATTTGCCCATTCCTTCTTATCATCTTCTTCTATCCTTGAACATCATGCTTGGGGCTTATGGCCTCAAGGCCGTTAGGCGGAGCTTCCTTAGATTGTGTTGTGGTCCTTTGTCGGGGATTCCCTTTATCGAGCACAACCATGTTGTCATGTTGCTACTGTGGTCATTGACATGTTTGTCGTGGTTGTTGTTGTTGGCCCAAGATGGTGATGAACGGGGAATCGATTTCCCCCTTATGTATACAGCCGTTCGGACTATGCACTGCTGCTCACTCTTCTACTAGGGCCTGGCGTGGCACTTCATCCCTTGGGTTTTTTCTTTCCTAATGGATAAAATGGCACTACTGGCCGTCAAGGTTGGGGCCTGCCGAATCTTCAACCTTTAGCTTCGGCGGGTCATGTCTCTTTTCTTTGCCTCCTCTGCATCCCCTCATTTTCCTCTTCTTCATCTTCTACGGCAGGAATCCCCTGGGCGATTGAGCTTGGAACCTAGAGGGGGCGTCGAAGGAATCGCCCTCGATGATGTGTTCTCGAGGGGGCGGTGCTCGAGGATGCTGATACCGGAGATGGGTTTTCGAGGATGGACCGAGCTCTCGGGTTTCATCACATGTACATCCTTCAGTTCCTCCGTTTTAGGTGTAGAGAACCTCTGTAGTATTTTGTAATTGTATGTAAGAACCCCTCGAGGGTTATCGTACATGGATTTTTATGAATATGAATATACTTCATTGACTTCTACTTTCGATTCTTGCCTCATAGTTTCATGCTCTCGTGCCTTTCGAGGCCTTTTGAATGTCTTCCTTTATTGTCGACCGCTGATATATAACTCGAACGCGAGCTTCTTTCCGATCCTCTACTGATTGACATGGCTTCTTTCTGAGACCATCGTCGTATAGACATGGCTCTTTTTCGAGCCCATCGTCGTACATCGGACCAAGCCTGAATTGATCTAATAGGCTCGGGACGTCAGGCCCTCCGAGTTGCATGGAGATAATACGCCGAGTTTTGGAGCTTTCGAGAATGTTATCCTGAATGAAGGTCAACTTTGGGTACTTGGGGGTCCCTTTTGATCTTGATGCAGATAGCTTTTTAAAGCGTATAGGATAGACTTCTGTTGAGGAGTTGCCTCGGGCCTTCGTGGAGCCTTAGTGATCGGAGCTTCGCGTGGTTATTTCTCTTTTTAGAAAAGGAAACCATGAGACCGAGTACCGTCTTGAGTCGAATGATGACGTTGAAATCTTCCCGAAGCATGACTTCCTTTTGGCGGAGGTCCTCGAGGTCAGACACTGTCTCGAGACTGAAGACAATGCAGTTGACTCCTTGAGGCCTGACCTCTTATTGATGGATTCCCCTGGGGTCGGGTATCACCCCATCGATCTGTATCAAGGTTGTTGGCTTCCCAGGGCTCACTCCAGGTAGGCGAGTCGTCGCTGCTTCTTGCATATATGTGGGGCAACTTCGGCAGCTTCTAAAAACCTCACTATTTTAGATAGCTGCCCTTCCGCTTTGGCATAGGGTTTTTCATTTCTCCAGGCGCAAAAGGTGTTGGCGTGCGTTCTTGCTCTGATCTATCAATTTTACCATAGTCATAGAGACTATTTCAGGGCCGGCCCGGTAGGGAGTGGGGAGTGCTGCTCCCGGCGCTCAGGATCCGCGCGAGTTCGCTCTGAAGACCGTGTCATTGATAAGAGAGGAAGATTTTGAGATGGTGAGGAGATACTGCGGATTGATCGAGGAGATTGCGCTGCAGGTGCTTTCCCCGAATGAGAGTATTACAGAATCCGCTGATGGATTCTTGAGCGTATACCTATATCCTTCTTCATTTGGCCCGTTTGATAGGGTCGTGCTTGATTTTTGCTTGAAGTATCGGGTTACTTTGGTGTAGATACATCTCGTTTTGGCGAGTGGTGCTGATGATGAGGTTCTTTGCGGAGAGGGTTGGGCTTGAATTCATGTTTAGCCACCTCGTCAGGCAATACCGGCCCTTTCATCACCGAAGTATGCTAACCCTGAGGTGCCATTCGTCCACGCCCTTTGTTATCGATAATGAAGAAGATGGGGATCGAGAGTGGGCCAGTTGGTTCATCTGGGTCCGGACGGCCGACATTATCCCTCTGGAGCTTTTGCCATTTTCGAGGGATGGAATTATGCACGTGAGCGGAGCGTCTGGTGCTTTTTCAAGTTTTGCTTATAGCGAAAATCAATTGAGTAATCGTGTTTTTTCCCTTTTACAGCAACTTCATGGACGCCGAGCGAAGTTCTTGATCTGCCCGGCTGGGTCCAAAGGCTAGTGACCCATTCGACTTGCGATGAGCATAGGTGGGGAACGAAGTACCAAGGTATGCGCATATGCTGCCCTTGCCTTATCCTTCGTATATTTTAGGCAACATTTCTCCCTTTCTTTTGCATTGGCTTTTCCGTTTGCAGGTATCGGGCGGTTCTTTGGGATGAGGTAGTGCTCTTCCGAAGGGGGGAAAGAGGCGTCGGCCTCCGAGCTGAGGGACGATGGCGATAAATGGGATTGGTACCCACAGTGCGATGGAGCTTTCAGTGGTGCTAAATGAGCTCGTGCCTCCGAGGAGAGGGCATCGTCCGAGCCTGCTAATTCCGGAGTGTCCAATTCCCTAATGGCGGTTCCTCTAAGTGAATATGCTTTGTTTGAGATTGTTTCTCCTAGGGCCGAAGAGGTAGGCTCAACAGGAGTGTTCTCCGACTTCGAGGAAGTCTGTCGGTTTCACTTCATGGTGAGCTTAGGCGCAACTTTCCTATATTCCACATACTCCTCTCTTTATTGAGTTTTTCTTTTGTAAGCCTATGATAGGCTTAGATCTGAGTTGTTCCGTCAAGGAGCTAGGATTTGGAAAATTCTGGATGAGGGCGAGTCCTTTAGGCTCCTTAGCGAGGAGAAGGAGGTTGAGTTGCTGCATCGGCGATATGAGGTGTACCGGAGCTCGAACTACGAGAGCTATCTGATGGAGCATGTAACCTTTTGTAGCACGCGCTTCGCTCCTTTTAGACCTTAAGGTTAACCCTTTTTTTGTTGTATTAGATGCAGAAAAAGACGGAGGCCCTGGTCAGGTGCAAGCTCAAGCTTTAGAGGAGACAGGCGCTTTGGCCAAGATCCCTGCCTTCGAAGCCCAACTCCGCTTGGCCCGTGACAACGCAATAGTTCTAGCAGATATGATCGAGTAACTCGAGTCTGGTGTCTTGAAGATCAGGGCCGAGATAATCGATGCCCGGGCTGAAGCGACACTAAGCCGAACCAAGGTTGAACAGGAGATGGCGATTCGTATGAAGGATGTTGTTGATGCCCAGGCCGAGCTGAAGCGGGCCCTCGACCGGGAGAATAAGATCGAGGAATATGTTCGTTTGCAGATCCCGAAGAGAGCTACTCGAGGAGATCGATGCAAGGCCCTTTGTTCTCTCAGAGGAATTGGCTCAAGCAAGGGCTAACGAGCGTGACGGTCGGTCACTTCTTACTGGCGTCGCGAAGAGCGAATCCGGAAGGTTGTAGCCTTTTGGAGCAGAGTGTAGATTTCGCTGTTTTTGCGCTTTGTATTTGATACTTGTAGAGCATGTTTGTAGATAGAGAGGGCGCCTTTTTGCATATGTAAGATAAGAGGAAACTTGAAGCTTTATTTCTTCTTCATCCCTTTCTGTATTGATTTTAACCAGGTGGGTTGGCTTCCGTGTTTGGTGGGAGCCCCGTAGATCCGGAACTAATCAGGCAGGCCTTGGGGCTTTTAAGTGCGACCTTTGACGTGAGCAGGCGTTGGGGCCTCTATGCTTTGCCTAGCTGTTTAGGCTCAGTCTCCGAGTCAGGCCTTGACTCGAGCTTGCTTGACCTTCAGTCTTCTATGCCCGTGTGGGCGGATGGTGATTGTTCTCATTTCTTGCCCTTGGGCATTCGTTGTTTCTACTATTTTGGGTCCATCCTCCGAGTCGCGTTGCGATTCAAGCTTTAATTGACCTTTAAGTTCTTTCCTGCCTTCATGGGCGGACAACGGTGGCCTTTATTTCTCGCCCTCAGGTGTTTGTTGTTTCAACTATTTCGGGTCCAGTCTCCGAGTCGAGTTGCGATTCGAGCTTTAATTAAAATTTAAAGTTCTTTTGATTTTCAGACCGGCGATAGTGCCTCTTACGCTGTTTTGGTCATTGAGACCTTTTAAGATGTGTCTTGAAGGATTGCATAGTTAATTATTTTGGATGCGGTCTCCGAATCGGGTTACGATTCGAGCTCATTTTAATCCTCAAGTTGTCAATTTTCAAGCTGGCGACAATGGCTCTTACACTATTTGTTCGTAGAGACCTTTTAGTGTGCGGCCCGGAGGCTCGTTTGGCTGGCGACAATGGCTCTTACGCTATTTTGCCCATGGGTTTTTTGTAAGCTTTGTTTTCCGCTTGTTAAGGTCTTTTGAAATAATTTTGTCTGACCCGTCGTCGGTTCCGGAAGAACCTCGATTTCAAGTCGTTATCGGCGATGTTTGAGCACCTCGGAAGGTTTTTAACTCGTAGATCAATGCCTTGGGATTTGGAGCTGATGTGGTCGAAGCTCGTATTTGCCTATTGAGGGAAGCCTGTTTTAACTGGTTCTTTCCGAAGTATATTCGAAGTAGTGGCTTGTGATTTTGTTTAGCGACAGTCAGGAGTCCCCGAGTCGCACTATTTTGGTTGTATCAGCCGTTTTGACCGTAGTCATGTGCGTTTGGCTGGAGCCATTTTTGATCCTGAGTGATAGTTTAGGCGTCTTCATCGAGGGTATGCCCTTTCGGGATTCTTACAAATGCTACGTATAGCCTAAACTTTGGGATTTTCATGCCTGTTGAGGTCTTACAGTTTTTCATGCCTGTTGAGGTCTTACAGTTTTTGTTGTAATGTAGAATAGATCTGGTTACACCGAGTCTGCTCGCTAGAGGTCTTACAGTTTCGGGTTTTCCAGTGCATGGAGATTAGTGATAGTCTCCGAGTCATCGAGTTTATTTCAGCTCGAAGGTCGCTTTTTGTAAGCTCGGAGTTGCCTTGCAGGGGCTTTATGAGCCCGTAGTTCCAACCCTAGGGTCGTGTGGGTGCCAACTTGTTGACGTTAAGTCTCCGAGTATTTCGGGATGCATTGGGTTGAGGGGTACCTGCCGGGAGTATACGGCGATTTCCTTGTTTGGAGAACAAGATGCTGAAAGATATTCTTTTATTGCTTGGCATAAACACATATCATTCCATTGTTGTGAGCTCGGCCCACGCGGGCGCGGCTCCTCGGACCATTTGGTTCGGTACATAATTCCCTATTGAAACTCAGTCTGCCGTCCCCCGATCTTTTTGAGGGGATGGCGCCCATGAAAAAAGATCATCGCTCGTCGTTTGATTGTAGAAGAAGGCCTGTGACCATATTGGATCCTCCTCTGGGGGTACGTTGCTCCGCTAATAATCTTGCTGGCGAGACCCTCTTTGGGGCGGAAGTTCGATTGAGGGGAAAGAGCGCGGCGGCCCCTGTTAAGGCCTTGGGATCCCCGGGTGAAGTTAGAATTTCCAAATGTCTCGGTCGATTGTCTGCATACAGGTTAGTGAAAAAATAATCAAAGGAGTGAAGTAGCTCTTCCTTACCGCGGGATGTGTAGGCGACGTTTCGAGATTTGGTATATTCCCTTTGACCCTTTCGAGGGTGGAGGTATTGACGCCGGCGATGCGTCATATGGCGAGGAATCTCCCCTCGTCGCGTATTGCTCCCTGTTAACTATTTTAATCCCTCTCCTTTCGTGGGATTTCATCCTTTTGGTGAAGTGGGGTCGACGCTGTCTCCGGGCGGTGTGCCGGTGGACGTATGAATAAGACGTTCGTGCCTTGTGCCTTCTTTGATGGTACAGAGCTCGGCGTCCCAACCCGAGCTTAGACGAGCTGTATCAAAAGAATGGTCTTTGTGGTGATCGTCATTTGGAATTCGTCAAGGATTCGAGATGCGAGTGCAATTTGGTTCGTTAGTCCGAACTGCCCCATTAACTTTGGTCCGACATCGTTGGTATGCTTGATCGAACCACCAGAATTTATGAACACATGTTTTATTTAAAGTAGATCAAATGAGGGAGAGGATTACCAATGCGCCAGTGTGAGGCCAAGGCGAAGTCTCAGTGCCATTTTTTCTAAATGTAACGGCATCCTCCATGACATATCCCGCAGCAGTCTTTTCCTAGTAACGAGCGTTTTACTTTCCATTTTTATGAGTCCTTGGAGGGTGTTGCCGCTTCTCCGCTGTCGTGGAAATACGTCGTGGCTCATTTCCTTCGTTCTGCCTGGTTGCCTTCCTCCCTTGGGGCTAAATTCAAGCTTGATCGCTCGACAGTGCTCGGCGGCGATTTTTATTCAGTAGCACGGCTATTCTTCTCCTGAGCTGGTGACCATTTCTGACCCCATGGCCGCGCACGCTCTGCAGTTCCCGCGCTAAGTTGCGGTTCCTTTGAAGGGGTTTTGGTCGAATAGGCCTGAGTCGTTCGGCGTACCTGGTTTCGCTTATGGTGATCACGATGTTTGGTATAGCAATGCTAAAATCGTACTCTGCCAGGCGGGATCCCCCTGTCAGCCATGCCTCGTCGGATCTGGTTCTACTGAAGATTCTTCAACGATGTTGCCCTCGAGTTATTTCCTGATCGTTGCGAGGTAGGTTGCATCTTGTGGCAATCCTCCTATTCGCGTGCATGGGTGGTACCTCCACCCGTTTGGCATTAGTCTCTTTGACGGGAACCTGCTTGGGTACACCGAGCCCGAGAAGGCTTCCAAATGGTCGTCACGGCCCTAATTCGTGGCTGGTGCGGGGTACGGGCACCTAACCAGATCTTGGTTTGGTATTTGATCAAGTTTCATTTGAAATGCCCTGAAGTAGTCGGGCATGGTTCATTTAGGCTTCGGGCGATGGCCTGTGTTGCCCAGTCATCTGAAACCAGGGGCAATCTCGTTCATTCTATTAGGTAATGAGGCGCGACTTCCTGTGGCATTTCATTCTCTCTTATTCGGCCTCAGATGTGTCGGGCTCTCCCGTTGCTACTTCAATGGCATCGGCATGTGCCCCTACGGAGGAATCTGCTAGTACGGTAAGCGAGTTTATAAGGTTAGGCACTAGGCTATGGTGCCACATCATGGTTCATTTTGAGAGTGTTTTCCCGAACTTCTTCAACGAGACGGGCTCTAACTCATCATCTTGAAGGTCACTGCCTTTTCCCGCGCGCGTGTAAGCGGTGGTGCGCTCATTGAGATCTGAGGTCCTGTCGTACTTAGGGAGTTCCAGTGTTCTGAATTTCCGTGAAACGGGTCCCGGGACCGCTTCCTCGGGGGACAACTATTGTATGAACTTCCACAAACTTGACTCGATCCTCTTGGAGAGATCCCCAAGAATCTTCGTTATGGAAGGGTCTGTTACCGATCCGTTGTTACTCGATCTCTTCGGTATTCATTCGGCGTGGGGAGCTGTTTTCGGTACTACTGTGCTGGGATTCTTCGGGTGGCTCTGCAGCTGAGCGACAGCCAACTACTGTGCCTGCAACATTTCAAAAATATCGTGAATACTCACTTCCCGTGCTTCTCTAGCCAGGTTTTTTGGGCTTCATATCGGTCGATATGTTGTATGATCCCATCGGTGTGTGAGGCTTCGTCGACCTATTGCGCGCCTTGTAGACCCGCGTCCGCTGGAATCAACCCAAATGCGGTATCGGGATTCTACGGCATTGCGCCAACCACTGGAACGACCACACCGTTTCCGCCGTGATTTTTGAGGCTGTCGTTTTCGGCTCTGTTTACTGAGCCAGACATTTTGACCTGAAATCAAAGGATCTTGGAAAAGAAAAAGTGTGAAAGATAATGTGCGTTCGTGACCGGCAAGAAAATAATCACTATTATTTTTAGCCTCACGGTGGGCGCCAAACTGTTTACCGTGAAAATGGTAACAACAATTAAATTTGTAAATGGGATTCTAAAAATACGTGATCTATTCTCGAGTAGTTGTTTAAAGCAGTTGATGCTTAAGAATATGAAGTTTAACGATGAAATGCAAGCTAAGGACGGGGCGATAACCAAACCTAAAGGCTTACTATTCGAGCATGTTTTACTGAGGGGATACGGGTTAAAATGGGGAGTTGAACGAACCGAGAGAACCTGCTGTCCAGGTGCAAGATCGGTCGATGGGGGCCTCGGGGCCAATGTACAGATCGAACTCGAGGTATCGAGGACAATCGGGAATGGGATAACAGTTAGATTATGATCAAACAAAGGTTCTATATGGCCAATACCAAGCGATAAAATGAAGAACAAGTAAGAAAGAGATAAATATTAAGGTGGCCTTAGGACAATGAGAACGGGCGAGTTTAAAAAGGAGAGAGAGAGAGAGATTGCATTTGTGGAGAAATGGAGCAACATCATCCCTTTACAAGGTAGTGCGAGTTCCCTTTATATAGGAGGGGAACTCGGCTATAGTACACATTAATTGTTAAGTACGGAGATGGGACAGCTAGACGTGACGCTTCGGCATAGGCTCTGGTTAGGCCGGCCCTGTCAGACTTAGCTGTGTGCCTTGGGAGCTTCCCACTCTGTCGTGGCTTCGATCTCCGTCTTCTTTGAGTCGGGTCTCGACGAGCCCCGAGGGAGGGGACTCAGTCATGGCTCCACGTCCTTGGGGTCTCGAGGCATCCCTTCGAAATAACTTGATAGCAAGAAAACAAGTCTTCTGATTTTTGCCGCATACAACATGGTACTCACAGCTAGCAGGCCACTTCATAGAAACTTTAGAGGAAATGGCCGATAAGTTTGTAACGGATCATGCCGGAGCCAAAAAGGCCGAAACAAGAATAAATGACATATTCGCCATAAAGCAGTCCTTGGGAGAGGGACTAAAGGACTTCCTTGCTGATTCAACTAGGTGTGGATGACCCTGTTGAACGTGTACGAGGGCATGGCAGTTGCGGTTTTCCATAATGGGTCGAGTAGACATGGTTCAAGAGCAACTAGAAAACTGCTGAGCCGGTAAAATATCCTCCAACCTCTTGGGACGAGATCCACAATGCTTACTGTGTTGAAGTCCGAGGAGATGAGGACGACCTCAACGGACCAACCCATTAGTTCATCTGTCACAAGCCGAAAAAAGAATAAAGAGACAACATCAGGAGGGATCACCCGGTCTCACGACCCAACACGGAACAACACTAGCCATACGTTAGGGCCCTCGCCCCACCTTCCATCCGTTGTGAAAAAGGCCCATCTAGGTCAAATACGAGGACTCACCGGAACGAGAGAGGTAATTCCCCCTTATTATTTGCTCACAATTTTTGTTTATCACCTATAGAAATAGTCTATGCTCTGGAGAAACTCGGAACGAAGGTAAAGTGGCCACCAAAGATGAGGTCCAATCCAAGCACCAAAATATTCAATGCCCTCTGTGAGTTCCACCAAGAACGTGGGCACAAAACAGAAGTTTTTATAGCCCTCAGGCATGAAGTTGTAATCATGTTGCGGTAGGGACACCTAAAAGAGCTGCTAAGCGACAAGGGGAGGAATAACTTTGCTAGAGGACGTGAACACCAAGGTCTACCGAAGCCGCCATCACCAGCTCGTACTATCAACATGATCATCGGCGGTAGCGATGACGCCTCCATCAACGACATTAAATTCACCACCACTCACAAGTGCAAGCGATCTATCACCTGCGAACGATATGACAAACTCGAAGAAAGTATCATCTTCGACGAGTCAGATGCCAACGGTTTGATTTTCCCTCGCAATAATGGCCTCATCATTACTTGTATATTTTAGATAGTGATGTATCATGGTGGACGATGGAAGTGGGGCATGCATTATCCATCCTCGAGTCTTACCCAAATGAGGATAGAGGACAAGATAGTGTCGCACAACATCATGCTAATTGGTTTAAATAATGCAGTTGAGCAGAAATAGGGAGAAATTACACTCTTCATCCGGGACGGCATCATAATAATGGAGATGACATTCCACATCGTAGACCAGGGCACCATGTACAATGCTATAGTTGGATGACCATGAATACATCCCATGAGAGCCATCCCTTCCAGCCTATACCAAGCAATCAAATTCCCAATACACTGGGGGATATTCAGCATACGCGGGGAACAACTTACATCCTGGGAGTGCTACCGCATTGCCTTAGATGGCACAACAACCCAATTGAAAAAAGTAAGGAAAAAGAGGCATACAATTAATAGGGTCGAAGTTAACACAAGAAGAGACCAAGGACATCATCATGGATCCCAAAATGGTCGAGGCCGCAGACTCGACCATAAAGGACCTCGACCCCATTCAATTAGACCCTAATGACCATAGCATAAAGGCCTACATCAGCTGCAAACTCCAAGAACCAGACAAATTCAATTAATTCTTAATAACTAATGCAAATTTGTTTGCCTTCAGCTAGGCAGATATGTCGGGCATCCCCAGGAAGATCGTCGTGTACAAACTAAACAACGACCCATTCTACCCCTTAGTAAGGCTGGTTAGCCATAAATTTAAACCTGCCATCAATGATGTTGTCTGCGAAGAGGTAGAGAAACTATTGAAAAATGGCTCCATCAGGGAGTCGAAGTACCCCAAATAAATCGTCAACGTAGTGACAGTCAAAAAGAATAATAGGAAACGACGGATGTGCATGGATTTCATGGACTTGAACAAAGCATGTCCGAAGGATTCGTTCCCATTACCACACATCGACCAATTCATCAACACAATGGCTTGGCATGAGTTACTGAGTTTCTTGGACGAGTACTCAGTCTATAACCAGATACTTATGGAAAGAGAGGAGCAGGAGAAAACCACACTCATCACCCACCAAGTAACATATTATTAAAGGGTCATGCAATTCGGGCTGAAGAATGCGGGGGCTACATATCAAAGGTTGGTCACGAGGATATTCAAAGATCAGCTCGACAAGACCATGGAAGTATATATCGATGACATACTGGTCAAGTCCGTAAAGATAGATGATCATATCCACCATTTGAAGGAAGCTTTCGACATACTAAGGCGGAACAAAATGAAACTAAATCGGGAGAAATATGAGTTTGGCGTAGCCTCTAGGATGTTCTTGGGGTTTTTTGTATCACAATAGGGGATCGAGGTCAACCAGAACAAAATCAAAGCTATCGAAGGGATACCAAAGCTACTGACTACCAATAAGCAAGTCCAAAGTTTGACTGGTCGAATTGCCGCCTTAATGAGGTTCATCTCGCGGTCGTCTGACATATGTCACAAAGTTTTTGGTGTATTCAAAAAGGATAACTACCTTGAGTGGACACCCGAGTACGCACAAGCTCTACGAGAACTGATGGCATATCTGTCATCACCACCCCTACTCACAAAGCCCGAACTGGGGAACCTCTGCTTATCTGCCCGTTCGTCTCCGAAGTAGCAGTAAGTGCAGTCCTGATTTGAGAAAGCAAAGGTACACAATCTCCTATCTATCACATTAGAAAAACACTTGTCAACACCAAGACGAGGTAACCACACCTTGAGAAGCTGGCATTGGCACAAGTCATTGCTTCCCAAAAGCTTAGACCCTATTTTCAGTGCCACCCTGTCTAGGTCATTACCACCTTCCCCCTAATAGGCATTTTGCATAAACCCGAGCTATCGGAGAGGCTGGCCAAGTGGGCCTTCGAGCTAAGTGAGCACGATATCACATATCAGTCGTGAACAACAATAAAGTCGCAAATGCTCGCCGACTTTGTCGCAGGCTTCAGTACGAAGATAATGCCCGAAGTCGAGAAGGAAGCTGTCTAAGTTTCTCTCCAAATACAGGACCTCTTGGTCCTATATACCAACGACATATCCAATGCTTCCGGATCCGGACTAGGACTCGTGCTCGAGATCCATATAGGCGAAGTAATCCACCAGTCCATAAGATGCCCAGATATGACTAAGAAAAATGTCGCGCATGAGGTTGTAATTGCAGGATTGAGGCTAGCACTCAAGTACGGGGCGAAGTGGTTGAAACTCCGCTGTGACCCCAAGCTCGTAGTCAACCAAATTACAGGGACTTTCCAAATCAAATAACAAAGGTTGCAAAAATATCAGATAGATATCATTAAGCTACTGCCGGAATTCGATGAATGGCAGCTTAACTAGATCCCGTGTGCGCAGAATACTAAAATGGACGTCCTCACCAAATTGGTGGTAGCTACCAAAAGCATCACGACCAGGGATAAAAGTGTAGTCCACCTCCTCAACTCATCACTAGACCAAATCGAGGTAAGATTTGTAAGCATAACTTGGGATTGGCGCAATTGTATTATCGCCTATTTGCAGGATGTCACACTTCCAAAAGACAAAAAGGAAGCCAAGCAACTAAGAATGCAAGCAACCAAATATATTCTCCTCTATAGCGATATGTACAAGAGGATTTACAGCGAAACTTTGGCGAAATGCTTGGGTCCAAATCAAACCCAGTGCATCCTTGAAGAAATCCATGAAGGCCATTGTGGTGCTCACTCTGGCAATCGAGCACTCATAAGATGCCTCATATGGGCAGGATACTATTAGCCTACCATGAAAAAGGACGCCTCAGAATTTGCAAAGAAATACGAATAATGCCAGAAGTATGCTCCAATGATTCACCAAGCAGGTGAACGTCTCCACTCAATCACCTTTTCGTGGTCGTTCATCAAGTGGGGAATAGACATCGTGGGCCCCATCCCAGAAGGGCGAGGTAATGTATGATTCCTTTTGGTTTTATCTGATTATTTCTCTAAATGGGTGGAAGCAGGAGCATTTGCCCAAATACGCGAACAAGATGTAATCACCTTTATATGGAGAAACATCATTTGTCGATTCGGCCTACCTAAGGAAATCGGCTACGACAACGGGCCCCAGTTCACTGGAAAGAAAATCGTCGAATTCTTCGAAATGTGGCATATCAGGAGGATACTTTCGACCCCGTATCGCCCCAGCGGGTAACGAACAAGCAAAGTCCTCCAACAAGTCCATATTAAACATCATGAAGAAAAACTCAAAGAAGCTAAGGGACTGTGGTCGGAGATACTATCGGAAGTATTGTGGGCGTATAGAACTACTCCGAAGACGAGCACAGAAGAGATGCCCTACTCTTTAGTCTATGGTACTGAAGCAGTTATACCAGTTGAAGTCGGAGAACTCAACCTAAGGTACTCCCACCAAAGCAGTACTAGTAATGATGAGAGTATAAGGCAGTAACTCAATAAAATCGATGAATGACGAGATATGGTTTACATAAGTATGGTGTCACGACCCAAAAATCCCTCTGAAGGAGTCGTGATGGCACCTAGTCTCTAAACTAGGTAAGCCTAACATAAACTGAAATAACATTGATATTTACTAACTTTAAATTAAATTATTCAGAACAAATTAAAATTCCCAAATTGGTGGTACAAGTCACAAGCCTTTCTAAGAGTAGTTATACAAAATAAATACATCACTGCTCCAAAACAAAAGGAACAAATGAAAATAAGTACAAATGAAGGTGACTCCGAGGCCTGCGAACGCTGTAGTAGGTTTACCTTGAGTCTCCACCGCAACGACCCGCACAACTAATACCGATCAAATACCTGGATCTGTATACCAAAAATGTACAGAAGTGTAGTATGAGCACACCATAGCGGTGCCCAGTAAATATCAAGACTAACCTCGGTGGGGTATTGACGAGGAACAGTCAAGACACCTACAGGTCAAATGATACGAACAGGATATGATAATATAATATCAAGATAAAGATAACGAGGTAATATCAACAGCGGAAAGAATTCAAAATACAAACAGTAGGAACAATAAAGGGAGAGCATGGGTAGTAACGAACGATAACCAAGTAAATTAGATAACCAAGTTAAACAATACTAACATAATAGGAACAGAGACAAGTAAGAATATATTCAATTAAAGAAGTCAATGCCTACTCAATCAATCACATCATGTCTAATACACAATCCCGACCATCTAAATTCTCGGTTTCTCATATCATAATCTCAACTTTCGAGCCTTCAGCACAAATGGCACCTTGTGCCCCCATCTTTTACATCTCACTTTTAACAACGAAATTCACATGCTATACAATACATAATGTCCGTGCAATGAACTCAATATATCCAAGAAGTCATCTTTACCTAATATAAGTGAAATTACAATTTCTAAACTAATTAGGAAAGTCAGCGAGAAAAGATGAAGTTATTTCTTTTGAAAATAATTTGAGTAAAGAAAGTACCCCTTTTAATTTAAAATACAACATCGAATGGATTATTACCTTTAACATGAAAGTTAATAACTTAAAACATAGTAGAAATTCCTTTTTTGAGTAAAATACAACCTCAGACGGTTTAAGGGAATATCATTGAGAAATTAATTAAATTAAGGATGTAACAATTATTGATGTTTGAAGTATTGGAATGTGTGTGTGTGTATATATATATATACGGCGAGGTATTGAAAACACTATAGGTTCTACCACAAAGGATCACAGCGATAAAAGAATGCAAACAGTTTAAACACTTGGATTGATAACAACAAATAAACACGGCAACATAAAGTGCACGGCATCACCCTTATTGCTTTTACTCTCGTTCTCACCATAAGAATCAACATTCACTTTTAGTTTTTCTTATTGCGGCGTGCAAACCGATCCCAATCATATCATACTGTTGCGGCGTGCAACCCGATCCAAATCATATAATATTGTTGTGGCGTGTAACCCGATCCATATAATATTGTTGCGGCGTGCAACCCGATCCCAATATACTAATCAACACCGATCACAAAGAATTCCGACAAGGGAACAATAATATAACAACAATATCCCGGCCAGTGAAATAATATCATAAGCAATAACATCCCGGCAGGGGAAACAACAAGTACATGATAAGGGTCACGGAAATACCAAGAAGCATGATAACCTCAACAAAAGAACAAGACATAATAAGCACGTGATAACTACACCGGTAACCACAACAATTGGACGTGTAACCTATTTGCATAAAGGTATAGAGGAACTCACAATCAAGAAGTATCAAAACAATAAGGAAGGCAATCACTTCAATTAAGGAAATTAAGGGTCAATGTAACACGTACGAACTAGAGGAGAGCTAACAACGTCATATGGAGCATATAGAGGCAATTTAATCAATTAGGAAACCCAATCATAATGGAATACTTTCCACATAAGGACCTAAGAACCTAGAGGCAAATTTTCCACAAATAAGTCCGAGCACACACTCGTCACCTCGCATGCATGGACTACAATTAGCATAGAAGACTCAAATTCTAAGGGGAAGTCCCCCACACAAGGTTAGGCAAGATACTTACCTCAATCCTGCCAATTCAATACTCAATTTAGCTTTTTCTTTGCCAACTCATCAATGCTCGGCTCAATCTAGCCAAAAACGACTTGAATACATCTAACAATGCAAGATAAAATAATTCCAATTAACAAAACTATGATTCTTATACAATTTGCAAAAAGTCAACAAAATTCAACTGCCCGGGCCCGCACCTCGGAACCTGACAAATTTACAAAAATCGAATACCCATTCCGATACGAGTTCACCCATACAGAAATTATCCAATTCCGATACCATTTGGTCCTTCAAATCATCATTTTACATTTTTGAAAGATTTTATAATTTTTCCCAAATTTCATCCCAAATCACGAATCAAATGATGAATTCAATGATAGATTCATGTATTCTAGCCAAATCTGAGTTAGAATCACTTACCCCGATGAATTTCTTGAAAAACCTTCAAAGAATTGCCAAAATCCGAGCTATCTAGGTCAAAATATGAAATAAAACCCTAAATCTCGTATTTATAGTGCACCTCCTAGATTTCCATCACTGTTGACCGCAAAAAAACCACCGCTGACCGCGGTAAATCCACCGCTACCGCCGAGAATGTTGACTATAGTGACATACTTTAGAATTTTGCCAATAACTTTCTCTACAAATGTCCAAATTGTGATTTATTTACCATTATGGAAACTATACACGAAGGTCTACAACCTTTGTTTTTGAATCATCTCAAAATTCCTTGTAGATCAAAAGATATATGCTTCCGAAATTGGACCAACGAACCTGGAGAACATCTTGATGTGTGGCCGCACACGAAATTATGCAGTCCACAATGAGGTCCGCAAAATTTTAGTGCGGTCCGCACTCTCCTCTGTGGTTCGCATATATTTGGTGCGGTCCACACTCCCAAAAGTGCCAGAACCATCTCAGAGTATCGAAATGCCCGGACTCGCTCAAAATTCACCACGAAACACACCTGAGGCTCCCTGAACCTCAACCAAATGTACCAACACATCCCATAACATCGTACGAACCTAGACCCACTTTAAAATCACTTCAAACATCGCTAAAACCACAAATCACATGCCCAAACGCATGAAAATCACTATGAACTTCAAGAACCTCTAGAATTGCAATCAAGCGTCCGAACCATATCAAATCAACTCTAAACGACATTAAATTTTGCAGGCAAGTCCCAAATGACCTAACGGAGCTGTTCCAACTTTCGGAATTGCATTTCGATCTCGATAACATAAAAGTCAACTATGGGTCAAACCTCTCTATTTTCTAAACTTCAACTTTTCCAACTTTCACCAAAATGCCTCAAATTACCCTACGGGCCTCCAAACCCAAATTCGAACATACGCCCAAGTCCAAAATCACCATACGAAGCTACTGACATCATCCAAAACTCATTCCGGAGCCGTTTACTCAAAAGTCAAATTTCGGTCAAATTCTCTCCGCTTAAGCTTCCAGGACTATATTCCTTCTTTCCAATTCGACTCTGATTCATCTGAAAACTGAATCCAACCCTGCACACAAGTCGATATATATAATGTGAAGTTGCTCTTGATCTCAAACTGCCGAACCGGATGCAATTGTTCAAAATGACCAGTCGGGTCATTACATCATCCTCCACTTAAACATACGTTCATCCTCGAACGTGCCTGGAGTCGTTCCAAATCCATCGAACCACTGCATGAGCTCCTCATTCATACACCCGGGGGTGATTCCCCATCACCGAACGCATGTAGAACTAATAATTCCACTTAACTGAAGGTCTCATCTCCTCCTTAGTCCATAACCTTAGAACAGAACTCAAACCTCAACATCTGAAATTCATCATAGGACCTGAATTCTACATTATCACACTGAATACACCCGAACAAGCTGAATCGAGCCAAAAATTCCAACCTAGAATACAATCACATGCTGATCCACGCAGCTTAAATACTCGAAGAAATAACCTCTCACCACCATAGCCGCTCAAATAACACTCTGGATGCCGGCAATATACTTCACATTGAATACAACCTTGTTCCAGACTTCCATAACACTGCCTATGTTAAAGAAACATGAGGAAAATCATAGCCGCTCCTGAAGTCAACAAGTCAAAAAACTCTCTCGCCCGCCAATGGCCATTAACCAACTCTTAGCAGGAACAACCACATACTTCCAAACACTCCTCACCCCCAATTCCATAGTATAAACCTCAGGTCTAAAAACCTCATCTCAGCCAATACAAGCAACCCAACTAACAGTCATCATGGAACCACACGGATTGTCACACTATACAGTTGGTACACCAACCCAGCAATGGCTCAATTATGCAACACAAATAAAGGAAAGCAAAGTATAAGAATTTTCTAACAAGTACAACGTGTAACAACAAAAGTATAATAATTTTTTTTCATCAGCTCGTCCCACAGAGGGAAAACATGAGACCAGATAAACACAAGGAAAGGGTATCCTACATAACATCCGATGCGGTGTGCAGCCCGCTCCCAAATACTCATCAAGCTAGTATACCACATAATATCTGATATGGCGTGCAGCCCGCTCCCAAATACTCATCGAGTCAAAATGCTCGGGCTCACTGATCATATGAATACTGATATCAAGTACAACAAAGTGCACAAATATAACTATGGGAAAAAGTGAATAGAAGTAATAAGACATAAAAAACAAGTACAGTTGAGGTGCAATGAGCAAATTAACATCACGAGGGCTATCTCACTCGCATCGCCATAAGGCCTGACCAAAATTATGCACGCTTGGGGAATAATCACACAGTCTCACTGCCTAACACAGTATAAAAGAGAAGCACATAACATAGGCTATAGGCACCAATAATGTCCATTCTACCTGATAACATAACCAAAATGACAATCTCACAGGAGCACACAAGCTTAACCTGGTACAAGATACATATTCTCATTGAGCTTTCACATTGCCCCCAACCCAAATCCTGAGTATTTTCCAAATAGGTAAATATCCTTTCCAAAAAAATCCATAGTGACCTATCAATAATGCATGCTATTAATTATCACATTCTCAACATTTCTTTAAAATCCGCAAACAGGAAATAGTCCATATATGAGTTCATCTAGACCCAAACCTTAGGAATACCAAAATTTACATACCTGACTCAACTACGTAAATCAAATGGATAATCTCACTCATATCCTATCATTCTGCTGAGGCACCCATATAGGACTTCTGTCCGCGTAACAAAACATGAACATCGAAAGCCTCAAAACCTAGTAATCATCATGCTACTAGCCACGCACCCGCAAACCAAATCTCAAGGTCCTTTCCAAAAATACACATTCTCCACATATGATAGCCAACAAGGTCAACTCTCTATTAATTTCTGATACCTATTCAGGGAAAAGCTATAATGTACCACATATTCCCTATGCCCATAGCAGCCAGCAGAATCAAGCCATTGCCCAAACCATCGAGAACTCCCCGAGATCCACCCCCACGTAACTAAGCCATTAGGACCGTATCTCCCCAAATCAACCGAGTCACACAAACCTTCCAATACCAGAGTGTGTTGAAAGTATTTTCTATCAATAAATACTTATTTTTACCCATTTTTAAGCTTTGAAATTAATAACCTAACAATAGTATTATGTAATTACAAATATACTACTATTAAAATATTTTCAAAATACACCATAGAGGCTTTATAATTAATTTACGAATTACTTCTTAAATTTTTAATTAGATTACTATGTTGGTAATTCAAAAGTAGTGTTGTAACTTAGAAAAAAAAGCATTTTATAAATAATCAATTATAATGATTACTAGTATATTTGATTATTATAATTTCTGCTACATTTTATTGGAAATTTATTAAGTTTAATTAAATTGATTTTAAAGGGGTTAAAAGATAAAAAAGCTACAATTATAAATCTCTAATTAAACACAAGATGGCTATCTTTTAAATTTATTTTGGCCCAAATGGCAAGCCCAATCCGGAAAAACGCCCAGTCCAAAAGACCCTCTAATCCATTATGGCGATCCTGCGTCCCTTTTCCTAAACCAATCAGCGCTTGCCACGTCACCCTCCCTTAACACTCACAAAACAAACACGCATGCATCTGAACCGTCGGTCAATCTGATCAATAGCTCACATTTAATCTCCAATTTTCTTTTGATTTTTAAACACACGCCCCATAGATCTCATCTCTACCGTCCAAATCTCGTGATCTAATGGCCAACAAAATTTCTTTTAAAAAAACCTTAAATGCCCGTAATTTCAGGGCCGCTGATCACTAGATCCAACGTCCGAGATCCTATCTTTAACCTTAGAGATAACCCCTAATACCCCAAAACCTTAAAATCATTTCCTCTCGCACAACTGCCTCTCTTTCCCCGTCCTCTCTCTTTTCTCTCAACCTCACAAGCCACATCAATCACCAAACCTTGCACAAATTCATGCAAAGTCACGAATTCACCAGAGATTCATCTCCTTTTCCTTCCCTAGCCATGATTCTCGCTGAAATTTTCCTCTCTCGTCATCAGAAGTTTAAATCCCCCAAATCCAAACCCTAACCCCAATGATATAGAAGGAGATTAAATATGAAGACTACTTATGCAAATATTAATGGGCATGGTTGTTCTTTGATGTAGTGGTGGAATGGGAACTAGTGGAGGATACTGAGCAACAAGTGACTGTGAAAGTATTTCACCATGACTTTGGGCAGCACATGATGATTATATTTGTTTATGTTAAATGTTCAGCATTAGAGAGGTTGGAATTGTGGGATCATTTTTATTATTTACCAAGTGATATGGAGTTGCCATGGTTGGTAGGAGGGGATTTCAATGTAGTATTAAATAGAGATGAGAAGATTGGGAGATTACCATTAAATCCTCCTGAGTATGAGGACATTGCCTTTTGTATCAATTCATGTAGATTGTTTGATCAAGGTTACAAAGGGAGCCCTTTTATATGGTGGAATGGTAGACCTAATACAGAATGTATATTCAAGTGGTTGGATAGAATTTTGGTGAATTTGCCTATTCAAAACATGTTGCCAACCATTAAAGTGGAGCACCTTATTAGAATTGGATCAGATCATGCAACTTTTCTCATGACATATGGGGAGCAGACAACCAACTTTGTCAAGCCATTTAGGTTCTTGAATTTTTGGACCAAGCATGCTACCTTCATGGATGTGGTGAAGCAGAATTGGGAAGCTGACTTTGTTGGAGTTCCATTCTTAATGTTCAAGTACAAGCTTAAGAAAGTTAAGCAACTCTATCTAAATGGAGTAGGATACTTTTGGTGACATCTTCAAGCAGTTGGCTATTCTGGAAGACATTATTAGAATAAAGGAGATGTTGTTTGAGGGAGAGCCTACTATAGAGAATAGGATTGTTCTTCAGAAAGCTCAATCTTAATTAAAGAAGTATTTGAGCATAGAAAAGCAATATTTGAAGCAAACAGCTAGAATGACATGGTTTGCTGAGGGAGATAGGAACACGAGCTTCTTCCACAATCATGTCAATGGCAAGAGAAAGAAATTGCAATTGAAAAGTATTCAAACTTGTAATGGGATATGGATTGAAGAACAAGAGGAATTGGCTAATGCTGCAGTAGATTTCTATCAAAGGCAGTTCACTAATGAAGGGGACTCTACTGATTTTTCATTGCTTGATAATGTACTTACTATGGTTACTTTGGAGCAGAATCTGGAGCTTAGTAGATTCCCAACTCTTGAAGAAGTTAAAGTTGTTGTTTTTGAGCTTAGTGTGGAGAGTTCCAGTGGTCCTGATGGATTTGCTGGGCTATTTTATCAAACATGCTGGGAAGTAATTGGTTGTGACATTCATAATATGGTTCTTAACTTTTATGGAGGAGCTGCATTGCCTAAGTCTATCACACATACTAACCTAGTCTTGCTACCAAAGAAGACTAGAGTGGAGACCTTTTTTGACTTAAGGCCTATTATTTTGAGCAACTTCATTAATTAGGTCTTCTCTAGGGTGTTACATGATAGATTGAAGAGATTTTTGCCATCACTAATATCTCCAAACCAGTCTGGATTTGTGAAAGGGGGGACCATATTTGAGAATATTTTGCTTACACGAGAGATTGTTACCGACATAAGATTGAGAGGCAAACCTGAATATGTTTTCATTAAGCTAGATATGGCAAAGGCTTATGACAGGGTTTCATGAAAATACTTGTTACATGTGCTAAGGAGAATGACATTTTCAAAACATTTCATCACTATGATATGGAATTTGGTGTCAAACAATTAGTATTCAGTATTGATTATGGGCAATCCTCAGGGTTTTTCAAGTCTACAAGGGGAGTGAAGCAAGGAGATCCTCTATCTCCAGCTTTGATCATACTGCCAGCTGAGGTACTTTCCAGGCCACTGAATAAGCTCTTTGAAGACAAGTCATTTGTGGAATTTGGAATGCCTAAGTGGTTTGATCCTTTAAATCACAGGGTATATGCTAATGATACCATAATATTTGCATCTCCTCATCCTCCCTCTTTGAGCAAGATTATGGTAGTGTTGGGAAGCTATGAGAGGATATCAGGCCAGATGATCAACAAACCTAAGAGTTCCTATTACATGCATTTGAAGGTTGCTAATGGATTGTTTTAGGCAGTTGGAGCTATTACTGGATTTGCAACAGATAAATTCCCCTTTCACATACCTAGGTTGTCCTATTTTCTACACTAGAAGGACGAAGGAGTATTATGAGGATCTTATCAAGAAGGTGAAGGCTAAACTACACTCGTGGAAAGGGAAGCTACTGTCATTTGGTGGAAAAACAACACTCATCACTAGTGTGTTGCAAAGTATGCCAGTTCATATGTTATCAGTCCTTGATCCACCAAACAACATCCTGGAGCATCTACATAAGATTTTTCTAGGTTCTTTTGGAGCACAAAGGAAGAAGGGAGGAGCAGACATTAGATCTCTTGGCAGAATCTTTGCCTTCCCAAATAAGAAGGGGGTCTAGGTTTTAGGTCCTTACATGATGTCTCAAGGGCATTGTTTGCTAAGCTATGGTGGAGGTTTAGTACTACAAAATCTTTGTGGTCTAACTTCATGTGGAACAAGTATTGCAATAAGGAATTACCAACAGTGGTGCAGTTTAGGGAAGGATCTCATGTTTGGAGACTAATGTTGAATGCTAGGGAAGAAGTGGAACATGAGATCGTATGAGAATTGAAAAATGGAACAACTAATATATGGCATGAAAACTGGACTGGATTGGAAGCAGTATACCATGTACTGCCTGAAGACTTTCCATCAATAAAGATCTTCAGGAAATGGTAGAATTGAGGCAAGGGGAAGCATGGGATGATCAGTTGCTAGACCAAACTTTCAATGAAGAAATTTCTAAACATATTAGGTCCAATGTGCATTATTAAGGTATTGAGGAATATTGGGATAGACCACACTGGATGCCAACTCCCTCAGGCAAGTTCAATGTTAGCAGTGCTTGGAAAACATTAAGGCATAGGTCTGATCCTAATCAGGAGTTCAAGTTAATGTGGATAAAAGGTTTGCCATTCAAGATATTATTTTTCTTGTGGAGATTGTAGAGGCAAAAAATAGTCACTGATGATATGTGGAGGAGGCAAGGGCAAATGGTGATGTCTAGGTGTTGGTGTTGCCAATAGCATAACGAGGAGTCTATAGAGCACATATTTGTCACAAGTCCTACTACTTCTAAGGTGTTGAACTTGTTCATGGGAGCTGTTGGAATTACTGTGCCCTTGATTCAATTGAAACAATTTATAAGGCATTGGTGGTATGCTCAATGTTGTCCAAAGTTAAAGCCATTGTTTCAAGTAGTACCAGCTATCATCACTTGGGAGGTTTGGAAGAGAAGATATGCAGGAAAACATGGAGGTTCAGTGTCTGCAAATAGGGTGATTCATGAAGTTAATAGGACATTGCATCAATTGGCAAGGGTGAGGTATGTCTGGATGTCTAATATTTCATTGTTATGGCCAGACATGATTCAGTTTTTTGAATGCTATAAACCTATATTGATCACTAGAAGAGTAACATGGCAGCTTCCTTTTCATGGTTGGTACAATTGCAATACTAATGGAGAATCAAAAGGCAATCATAGTCCTAGTTCTTTAGGCTCTGTGTGATAAATGATGAAGGTGATGTGGTGTAAGCTAGGGTAGTAGACATGGTGGTGAAAACAAATGTTGTAGCTAAAGCTAAGGCTATCTTTCAAGGGTAGGAGTATTGTGTGGAGCATGAACTTCACCCTCTCATCTTGGAGACTGACTCATTGGTGATAAAGAAGGTAATAGAAGGGGAATGGGATCCTCCTTGGGTAATTGCACCAGAAGTGAAGAGAATTAAGGAGATGAAGGACAACTTCAATCTGATTTTTCAACGTGTGTTCAGAGAAGGCAACTTAGTGGCAGATTTTATAGCTAACATTATTTTTCTTTTGCAGGTACATCTGAGTTTCATTCATTCTCTAAACTGCCTAGTGCAGGGAGGAAGTTGATCAATTTATACAAGTCACAAACACCTAATCTTAGGGTTAGGATAGCCAAGAGAAAAGCACTTGATTAATGGCATCAAAAGGTTTGATAATGTGTTGACCTGCTTGTTTCACATTTGTGTTCATCTTCTATATGCTATTAGGGTATTTTTTTCCAGTGGTATTAGAATGTTTACATGCTCATTCTAGAGGTGCTCTAATAGTGTGTAGAGGCCCTAGCCTAAGTAGGTAAGGACAACACATTTCATGTTACAACTGGATTGTACAAATGTTAATTAAGAAGGTAAAAACATAGGTTGGATTTATTTCTATTGTCTTCATGGTAACTATAGCTGGTTGCAAGTGTTATTAAATATCAAAAGATGGGATCCAATGCCCTATTTGAGTTTTTTATATGCAGGTGTGTATGAGTGTGCTGCTAGGATATTATCCAGTGGTATTGGTGTGAGATCATGCCTAACCTGGAAATGTATTGGTAGTGCACACAGCATACACAAACTTCATGTTTTGGCCTACTGATTCCATGAGATTCTAGTGGAGTTTTAGTTCAACTCCACATGATTGGTATATGATGTTCAAAGTACATAAAGGTTTTCTAAAGGGTGTAGGGATTCAGAACACTAGGTATAGTAAGGCTACAACATCATTCAGTGGTATTGACATTTCATGTCCAACCTGGAGGTGTTTTAGCAATACTAACATTGGTCTATTAATGCATGACACTACACCCCTCATTGTCTTTGGCAGGAGTTTATTATCGTATACAGGTTCATTGTTGATTATGTTATTCACACTACATTCAAAGGGAGCAGCAGTGATTCCTAATCTGATCACTTATATGGAGGTTTGGTCATTTCAACTTGGGGATTTTTTTGGGAGGTTCACATTTGCCTTGTCCTATTGAACACAAAACTTGGCGCCTGTCGAGAGCTTTGGAGGTGCTACATTTAGGGTTTGCACTTGGCTAGTGGACACACACTTCTCCTCATATTTGGAATTGGCTTTGACAGCTCTTGTAATAATAGCATTTTATGTTCCATTAGCATTAGAGTTATCTTAGCAGGTTTGAGGTTTCTTTGGCCAAATTGTAAACATCGGATCTTTATTTTTGATTATTTATATATTAGCCACTAGGCAGCCTGCCTAATGGTATATTTGCTTGAGAAAAAAACCCCAATGATGAAACCTCATATCACCATCGATCATTCAAATTCATGGCATGCATGGTCTTTTGTTTTGCTCCTGTACTTCAAATCTTGTTATTCTTTCCATTTTCACCATTTGATTTCAAAAGCCCTAATCAAAGATGTCAGACCAAAAGGGTGAAACTTCTACTCACCAGATTTCTTCCTTCGTCTTTTCAAATCAAAGCAAGCCTGAGATGCTAGCTGGCTTCATCATTTATATTCGACACCCAGAGGTCAATTGCAATGACCTCTGGGTATTAGGATTCTGACCGATGGTCTCTTACGCTTTGATCACTTACGCTTCAACGGTCGGTCTCTCACTTTTCTCTTCTTAGGTAAAATTCATAATGATTTCCCCTCTGTCTCTCAAATTGTTTCACTCGATCTTGCTTGCATCACTTGACAATCATCACTCTCCACCACTGAGTTTGAATCTGTGAAACCCTAAGGCTTTAATGCCCACTATATAAAGGGTATTCAATGCTCTCACCAACCAGACCTAACAGACCAATAAGAACTAAAAACCCTAATACGAGTATCAAAAACTATTGAGATTTCAAAAACATAGGCACACACTCTCTCTCACTCTGATTAACTATCGTTTCACATTGTTTCTGAGTTCCTTCACTGCTCAAGATTTTGAAATTTTGGTTCTCATACGCCTAAGTTAATATCCTATTTGGTTTGCTACCAAAGAGGAGGTCAGTACACCTCCATCCTTTCTATTTAATTGTTTCGTTCAAAAATCATGAGTATGCTACTATGTTCCTGCTAAATGCTTCGTTTGTAATGTTTGTTTAGTGTATAATTATTTATTTTTGGTTCATAATGACTTATTGAGAATCTCTGATAAGTTGTTGTATTTATTATTGGTCAAGTAGTTGTATGACTTCAATCTCTGTTTTGAATAGCCTATATGATTAGATGCATAACTTGCCTTAATTTTTTCTCACATCTACCTAGACTTCAGATGATCCTACAATATTTTATTATTGTCTTCATGAATATCATGTTGTATTCTCCTGAGTTCTGTCACTCTGTATTTAGGTTCTGCAATAGTCTTCATGATTGACATGTTATACCCTTCTGAGTTCTGCTATCTTGTACTTAGGTCTTTTTGTTCATCATGCCATATTCTTTGAGTTTTTTTATGCTATATTTAGGGTTGTTGTTGAAGTATTCATGCCATGTCCTTTGAGTTCTATTATTCTAAACTTGCTTTGTTGTTAGATGATCCTAGCTAGAACAAACATGAAAGTTTATAGTGTGATTCTTTGTCATTTGGTTAAGGCTTGTGAAGTCTGAGTATTCAAAAAATATTTTCCTTCTTCATTTTTTGAATACTTAAGTGTTCAAAAAATATGGTGAACTTAAATCAACTGACAAAGAATTACACTATAACCAAATGACAAATATGTTCCTGTTGTTATATGTGCTTAGAAGTTTGACTTTTAAACCTGTTCAATATGTGCTTCACTCACTTAATATTAAAGTATATGGACCGTTTCTATGTTATTTTGTTAAGGAAAAGTGTGCTTCTATGGTAGGAAACGTCATAGTGGTGGGTTTGCTAAAGGGCCTCATGGTGATGACCCAAAGGTTCATTTTATGTTTTAGAACTCGATTTCGTATTCCGAGGCCTTAAAAATCTTTTTATCTCTCATCGATTTACGTGTGCAGTCCGGGCGTGATTCCGAAAAGCTTTTATGTGGAAAATTTATGAAATAACAATTTTTGGCCTAAAAAGTTAATTTTAGTTAACTTCGGTCAACGTTTCAGGTAAACGGACTCGAACCCATCTTTTGACAATCCCGGTGAGTCCGTAGTAAAATATGGGACCTGGGCATATGCCCGGAATCCAATTCCGAGGTCCCAAGCCTGAGAAATTAATTTTTGATGAAAATTTTAAGACTGAAAATCTAATGATTTATTGAATTTGATTAATGTTTGTTCCCGTTGGTATCGGGGCCGTATTTTAATTACGGAGCCCGGTACAACTTTAATATAACATTTATATCCTATATGTGAAATTTGGTGAGAAATGAGACTGATTTGACATGATTAGGACCTTTGGCTGAGAAAATATAAGTTTTAAGACTTTCTTGAAAATTTCATGTAATTTGGTGCTAAATTCGTAGTTCTAGATATTATTTTGGCGATTTGATGACGCGAGCAAGTCTGTATGATATTTTTAGACTTGTGTGCATGTTTGGTTTGGAGCCCCGAGGGCTCGAGTGAGTTTCGGATATGCTACAAGATGATTTGCACTTAGAAAATTTGGTGTGAGCTGATGCTTCTTGTGTACAGGTATTTTGTGCTTCGCGATCGCGAAGTGGAAGCTAGGATGGGGAGGGATTTTTTCTACGTGAACGCGAACGCGACCGGCCTTACGCGAACGAGTAGTGTACTGGAGGTGGGTTGGGAATGTCATGAATTGTTCTTTGCAAACGCGGTCCTAGGCCCACGAACGTGATGTTCAAGGGGGATAGATCATCACGAACACGGGCATCTCTTGGAAAACACGAAGGCCTTTCTAGCCGCTGATTATCGTGATCGCTACATATCTATCGTGAACGCGATCAAGACATATCCAGTGTTTTAAAACATACTTCAAAAATGGGAATGGTTCAAAATTTCATATCTCTTCTATTAAAACTCAACCTAGGGCGATTCTTGAAGAGGATTTCAACACCAAATCATAAGTTTGTGTTCTTAAACTCATTTCCTTCAATTTCCATAAACACCCATTAGATTTCTAGTCCTAAATCTTGTTCTTAAGGGTAGAAAATTAGAGATTTTGGGAGAATTGGGAATTTTGCAAATTTGGGAATTTAGACCTCGATTTGGGGTAGGATTCTGGAACTAATTACATATGTGGGCTTGTGGGTGAATAGGTGAATGGGTTTTTGTCCGAACCTCGAGTTTTGACCAAGCATGCCCGGGGTCGATTTTTGACTTTTTGGGGGAAATGTTGGGAAACTTGTAATTATGTATTGGAATTGATTTCTTTAGCGGTAATTGATGTTATTAAGTTAATTATGATTAGATACGAGTGGTTCGGAGGTGGAAACTAGAGGAAAAACAATAATTGAGTAGTGAGTGACATGTGGATTGAGGTAAGTGTTTGGTTAAACTTTGACTCGAGGGATTAGGGTTCCCCGACTTAATTGCTATGTGAAATTCCATGTGCGTTGCGTATAGGTGTGGTGACGAGTACCTATGCACCGCTAAATATTTTGTTTATACTGTTTCCTTCCCCGTTTCTAATATATTGTCTTCCTGTCTTAACTGCTACATGCTTATTGGTTCTTCCATGTTTAATTATTTCTTGTTAGATGTTGTTTTTCTTTATTGAAGGTATTAACTATTTTGTAGTTTCATTTTATTACATGATTGGTTTAAGTTGGTTTATCGGTGATTCATGGTACATTTTGGGTGGTCTTGCTGTATAGTATTAATTTAGTGAAGTTTCATAATTGTATAGCCTTTTGTTTGCTTTGGTTTGAGGCTCAAGTAGTATGGAGGGTTTCGAGCTGAATTGTGAAATTTCTATTCTTATTGTGTGATTGGTACAAATATGGTGGGATCAGGTTGCACGCCACAACAAGAGGAATAAGGGTGATATATTGAAGAGGAATAAGGGTGAAATGTGATTGTCTGGTGGGATCGGGTTGCACGCCGCAACATGTGGAATAAGGGTGATATATTGAGGAGTAATATTGGTGGATTGTTATTGTATGGTGGGATCGGATTGAACGCCGCAACATGAGGGATAAGGGTGGATTGATAAGAAGTAATAAGGGTGGATGTTTATACTGTTACTGATTATATGGTGGGATCAGGATGCACGCCGCATCAGTTTATTGTTATGTATCCTTCTTCTGCTGTGAACTTATTCTATAGTGTTGTATCTCACTTAAGGACTGGTTATAGCTGGCACTGATAAGATATTTGAAGTCCGTATTCATTTTTGTTGCAAGCTATTATTACACTTTGATCCATACTTCTTTTTTTTCGCTTTACCATATACCGCATGCAGGTTATATTGTAACTGCCTCACTGTAGCCTCATCACTACCTCATCGAGGTTAGGCTCGGCACTTACTAGTACATGAGATTGGTTGTACAGATACTACACTCTCCACTTTCTATGCAAATTTTGGAGCTAGTAGTGGCTTATCGAGAGGTCGGTTGCAGACATTTCATCTATGAAACCCAAGGCAGTCTTGCTGGCGTCCGCAGGTCCTGCGTCCCCTCCTAGGTTTCTACATTACTATTTTCTTTTCTTTTGGAACAGATGTCATTTCTTTCAGACCAATGTTTGTAGATATTCATAATAGGTTAGTGGATTGTGACACCAGTTTCTGGGTGATAGCAATTTTGGGATTGTTAATAGTATATAGATAGCAGGTATATTACTTACTTCCGCATTTATTTTAGTTTTATTTAGCTTTGTTAATAGTAATCTATGAAATGCAAAGGAAAAAAGTGAATAAAACCCTAACATTGGATTGCCTAGCGAGTGCGATGTTAGGCACCATCACGGTCCCGATGGTAGGAATTCCGGATCGTGACAAGTTGGTATCAGAACACTAGGTTGCCTAGGTCTCACAATTCACGAATAAGCTAGGTAGAGTCTGAGGGATCGGTACGGAGACGTCTATGCTTATCCCCAGAGGCTACAAAGTTTAGGAACAATTTCACCTTTTTTCTCTGTCATGCGATTTGATATCTCAATGCTAATTGAAATCTCTACTCTTGTTCCTTCGCATATGGCGAGAACATGTACCGCTTCTTCAACTGAGCAATAGCCAGGGCCCTTACTGGCAGCTCTTACGAGGGGCAAAGGACGAGGACGAGGCCGTGCCATGGGCCGAGGCAGAGGTAGGGCTCAGCCCAGAGCTCGAGTAGTAGCACCAGCAGTAGAGCCTCAACTAGAGTTTGATGAGGAGGCTCCAGCCCAGACTGTTCCAGCAGGGCCAACTCTGGTTCTAGAAGGGTTCATCGCTACCCCGATACTTCAGTATGCTTTGGTTTGTCTAGTGGGCCTTATGGAGAGTGTTGCTCAGGATGGCACATTTCCTGTAGCACCAGTCATCTCTCAGGCTAGGGGAGGAGCCCAGAATCCCCCTACCCACACTTCGGAGTAGATGGATCCTCAATTTTAGACTCTAGCAACTCAACCCATTGAGGTAGTTCCGCCGGTTGTTGCAGCATAGACCGGTGATGGATCAGCTGTGTCTTTTGAGGTTTTGTGGAGATTGGATAGGTTTACCAAGCTTTTTACCACTACCTATAGCGGTACATCTTCAGAGGATTCCTAGGATTATCTGGACAGTTGTCACGAGGTATTATGAAACATGGGGATAGTGGAGACCAATGGGGTCAACTTTGCTGCCTTTCGTCTGTCAGGTTCCGCCAAGAAATTGTGGAAGGATTTTTGTTTGGCCAGACCAGCTGGGTCGCCAGCTCTTACTTGGGACCAGTTCTCTCAGCTATTTGTGGAGAAGTATCTTTATATCACTTAGAGAGAAGACTATCTGAGGCAGTTCAAGCGCCTTTAGTAGGCTTCTAGGACTGTCACTCAGTACATGACTAGATTTGTTGATTTGGCCCGTCATGTTCTTCTTATACTTCCTACCGAGAGATTGAGGGTGAGGAGTTTTATTGAGGGACTTGCTCAGCCTATCATATTGCAGATGTCTAAGTAGACAGGAAGTGAGATTTCTTTCTAGGATGCAGCCAATGTGGCCAGACAAGTTGAGATGATTCTAGATCAGGGGAGTGGTGTGGGTTCTGACAAGAGGCCTCGTCACTCTGGTGGATTCAGTGGGGCCTCATTTGGAGGCTGGGGTACTTTTGGTAGGGGCCATCCTCCCAGGACATTTCATTCAGCATATTAGATATCCCCTGGAGCTTCATGGAGTCCTGGTCCTTATGTACCTCCTTCAGAGAAGCCATCTTATAGTGCACCACCAGCTCCTATCAGAACACCTCATCTTCAAAGTTATTATCGTGGTTAGTTGGCCTGTCAAGGTCAGTCTCATTTCCTTAATAGCAGTATCAGGATGGATGTTTCGAGTGGGGTGAGTATGGCCATATCCGGAGGACCTGTCCGAGATTGGTGGGTGTTCAATCACAGCATCAGGATTCTCGTGCCATGATTCTAATACTGCCTGCTCAGCCAGCTAGAGGTAGAGGTCAGGGAGCCAGAGATAGAAGTCAGGCCGATTTAGGTGGAGGTAAGGCCGTTAAAGGTGGAGGCCATGCCGCTAGGGGTGGAGGCCAGCCAGTAGGAGGCCGTCCCAGGGATATGGTTCTGAGTGGTGGGCCCCAGCCCCGATGTTATGCTTTCCCAGCCAGTCCTAAGGCTGAGTTATCCATTGTCGTTATCATAGGTACTATTTCAGTTTACAGTAGAGATGCTTCAGTTCTATTTGATCTAGGGTTTACATACTTCTATGTGTCATCTTATTTTGCTTCTTATTTGGTTGTGCCTCGTGATTCTTTAAGTGCTCCTGTGTAGGTATCCACACCGGTGGGGGATTCTATTTTTGTATATCGTGTATATCGTTCGTGTGTGGTTATTATTGGGGGTCTTGAGACTAGCGTAGATCTCCTACTTCTCGATATGATTGATTTCGATATTATTTTGGGGATGGATTGGCTGTCACCTTATCATGCTATATTGGACTATCATGCCAAGAATGTGACCTTAGCGTTGCCGGGGTTGCCTTGATTAAAATGGAGAGGGACTCCTGGTCGTTCTACCAGCAGGGTTATCTTTTATCTGAAGGCTCGGCGTATGGTCGAGAAGGGGTGTTTGGCTTATTTGGCTTATGTTCGTGATTCTAGTACGGAGGTTCCTTCCATGGATTTTGTACCAGTTGTTTGGGAGTTTCCTAAGGTATTTCCTGCAAACCTGTCGGGGATTCCACCCGACAAGGATATTGACTTTTGTATTGATCTAGTTCCGGGAACTCAGCCCATTTCTATTCTGACATACTGCATGGTCTTGCTAGAGTTGAAAGAATTGAAGGAAAACTGCAAGATTTGCTTGATAAGGGCTTTATTAAACCTAGTGTCTCGCCTGGGGGTGCGCTGGTGTTGTTTGTAAAAAAAAAGGATAGGTCGATGAGGATGTGCATAGACTATCGGTAGTTGAACAAAGTTACCATCAAGAACAAGTATCCATTATCGATGATTGATGACTTATTTGATCAGCTTCAGGGTGTCAAGCTATTTTCAAAGATCGATTTGAGGTCTGGTTACCATCAGTTGAGAATTAGGGTATCCGATGTCCCTAAGACCGCTTTTCGGACTCGTTACGTGCATTATGAGTTTCTAGTGATGTTATTTAGGTTGACAAAAGCCCCAACAACATTTATTGAATTATTGAATCGGGTGTTCAAGCCCTATCTGGATTCCTTTGTGATTGTTTTTATTGATGTTATCTAGATCTACTCCCGCAGCCAAAAGGAGCATGAGCAGCATCTTCAGATCGTTCTTCAGACTCTGAGAGACAACCAGTTCTATGTTAAGTTTTTGAAATGTGAGTTTTGGTTGAGTTCAGTTGCTTTCTTGGGTAACGTTGTATCAGTAGAGGGTATTCAGGTGGATTCTAAGAAGATTAAGGCCGCTTAGAATTGGCCTAGACCTACTTCAGACATAGAGATCCATAGTTTCTTGGGATTGGAGGGTTATTACCGTCGGTTTGTGGAGAGGTTTTCATCTATAACATCCCTGTTAACCAGGCTGACTCAGAAGGGTGCCCCATTCAGATGGTTAGACGAGTGTGAGGCAAGCTTTTAGAAGCTCAAGACAGCTTTGACTACGGCTCCAGTGTTGGTGTTACCCACGGGATCAGGGCCTTATACAATATATTGTGACGCATCTCGTATTGGTGCGGTATTGATGCGGGGTGGCAAGTTATTGCATATGCTCCGCGGCAGCTGAAGATTCACGAGAAGAATTATCCAGTTCATGACTTGGAGGCACTATCTATATGGCGTGTCATGTGGCAGTTTCCTATTCTTCGGAGAGGTTGGCAGAGATTTATATCCGTGAGATCATTCGTCTTCATGGTATGCCAGCGTCTATCATATCTAATCGAGGTACGCAGTATACCTCACACTTCTGGAGAGCAGTACAGTGTGAGTTGGGTACGCGGGTTGAGCTGAGCACAACATAATCCTCAGACGGACGGACAGTCCGAGCGTACTATTCAAATCTTGGAGGATATGCTCTGTGCCTGTGTTATTGACTTCGGAAGTTCTTGGGATTAGTTCTTGCCGTTAGTAGAGTTTGCCTACAACAACAACTATCAATCGAGCATTTAGATGGCTCCCCATGAGGCGTTGTATGGTAGACGGTGTCGATCACCGGTTGGATGGTTTGAGCTGGGGGAGGCTCGGTTATCGGGTACAGATTTAGTGTAGGATGCCTTGGATAAGGTTAAGATCATTCAGGATAGACTTCGTACAGCTCAGTCCAGGCAAAAGAGTTATGCCGACCGTAAGGTTTGTGACGTGGCATTCATGGTCGGAGAGATAGTGTTGCTTCGGGTGTCACCCATGAAGGGTGTGATGCGGTTTGGGAATAAGGGCAAGTTAAGCCCGAGGCTCATCGGGCCTTTTGAGATTCTTGATCGAGTGGGAGAGGTGACCTATAGACTTGTGTTGTCACCAGGTTTGCTAGCGGTACATCCAGTGTTTCATGTGTCCATGCTTCGTGTTACATCCGGTACATTAATAGTAGGATGAGTTGTAGTAATCCATATGAGTTTGAAGGGAATAAGACAATCCATGAGGTTATAGAGGACTCTAAATAAAATGCAAAAGAACACTGGAAATGAAATTTAAGAAATTGAATATAGAATTAAATACTTTACAACTATAGGTCATTCCAGATGTGCACATGATATGAGATAGATAGAAAAATATAGTGTAGAAGGCGAAGAAGAATTTTCTGTTAAAAAAAATCTGAGCTAATATAGTAGGGTGTCTCGGTCAATCCGTTTGCAAGTAAACATCAGCTTCATATTTGTGACTAATGTCTACGTAAAGATGATTAAAATTTTCAATACTAATATGTGCATGCTATTGCCATCTTCGGGGAGTCTTTACCTATCGAAGTGGGAGCAGTCAAATATGCAGAAATCTACATTACACTAGTGAGGTTAAGCCCGGGCTCAACAGCTATGAGTGAGCGATTTTGTCTAAAAATGTATCATAGTTTATTGTCTAAATATGTATCATAGTCTAATTGTTTCTCTATTGATTCCTAGTGGTAATACCATCTTGATACCGTTAAAAATTGTGTCAGTGTGGTATTTTCTTTTAAGTAAAGTATTTTAGCAAAAAATTTATAAGTATAGTTTTAGATAGTTATCATTATTACTATTTTCGGATATAGTAAATTATACTCATAATATAAGAAAGTTTATGAGATTTTCTTTATTGTAAAGATAGAAATTATTTTTTACAAGAAAAGAAGGTTATCTTTTTATAATTCTAAGAATTAAGCGTACGAAAAATTTATAATCTTTTTATGAGATTAAAATAAATTAAAAGTTGATAATATAAATAAATATATATATATATATATATATATATATATATATTTTTTTTTACATGGATGTTTTAAATAATAGTGTATGCATTTATTTTATATGGTACCACATGACCATGATATTAGGGTACATGAACTGTGTTAAAAGTGCATAGTATTTTAAGTAAGTTGAGATAATTCTTAATTATGTGAATAATTGATTAATTATTTATTTGAGTGTGAGTTAACAAATTAATTAGAAGTTTGTGGATAATTATTTAAATGATATTTTGGATAAACATTAGGAGACAACACCTCACGTGGGACTATAGGAATTTGGCAACAAATTGCCAACTAATATTGGGCTAAGGAGGTGGTGGCAGTGTGTAAAGACATTTGCACGTTTAAATTAAATCACTTTGTTAAAAATTGGACGGCACTGGATTTCATTTCTCTTAGCAACATTTTTCATTCTAAAAAACAATACTAATTCGTTGTGGATTTTGACATGCATCAAAGCTACAAATTTTTGACATCTCCAAAAGTTTCTTATTTTTTTTGTTAAAGAGTTGAAAGAACTCCTTCTGTCTATTTTTAGGTTTAAATGGTCTCTTAGAATCATGCTTTATATTTGCTAAGCTGGAGTTTAGTTTATGTGTTTTGACAAAAGGAGCTGAGTGTGTAGACATGCACAGGTTCCATTATATACATGCAATGTGTTAATGAGATGTCTAACCTACACAATAGCTTAATTGGCACAAAATCTCAGTTATGGTGTTAATATGCTGAAACATACAACTCTTCCTTACTAACTCCAATAGGTTGGTCGTGTGGCACATTCCTTATGGATAATAGATAGTTTTTTTTATGAGAATTTCAATTCATTTTTAAGTGGTTGAGAATTTATCAAGACTAAGAAGTTGACTGCTGAACTTGCCTGTGGAATATTTTTGTGTGTTGGTCTGTGCGCTTTTAACTGTTGCTTTAAATTGAGGTCAAACTGCAATCTTTCTAAGGAGTCGGTTGTTGAACTGCTAAAAAGGGGAATATTTGTTATATGCATAATCAGTTTGACATAATCATCTAGCCCATGTGAACTATCTCCATGAAATGTGATCATGGCTTCTAGGACTAATCGAGAGAAAGAAATAAGGATGAGGTTGAGCCTATACTTGTATACACCAATAATGAATGAGCTCTTTTATAGTATATTGGATGAGGTTGTGTTGATTAAGAAACTAGCAAATGAGCCAATGAAACCATAGAGAGATGCTGTATAGTGGGAGGGTCGCATGATTAGTAGAAGTGTAGTATAGTAAATATGCACTACAACTTTAGCTCCCACAAGAAGAATGAAGTAAAGTGAGATTAGACAAGTTGCGGTTCTAAAGGAGTACAGTGCAACCTTTTCCAAGAATATTATACGGATTTTTTTCCTACTCTAGATATGTTAAGGTTATCCCTTCTTTCTTTTGGCATGATTCAAATTATATAGAAGAAATGAGCAAATGCACAATTTTTATAAATGATTCTATTCATAGAAGTATTTAAGATGCCTATGTTTTTGAATTCCCATAAGTTTTATTATTCTATTGTTTGTTCATGGGTCTCAGAAAAATGCGTAAGTTGAAAAAAAATAGTTTATTTTACGATATTAGTCAGAGGTATAATGGTCTTATGACGTTCCGAAAAAATTTATTAACGTACTTTTCATGCATTGCACTCATTTACATGTGCATTTACCTATGACTCAGATGGCGTTATGGTTGAATGTTGACTGTTTCTATAATTTAAATATGGCTTCACCATGTTTAGCTATTCAACCTAGTATGTGCTGCTGATTTAAGACTGTTTAGTATGATGTTTCCCCTATTCTAAACCCCCTAATGTTACAGATAATCTGATAATGTTTGAGACTCATCTTGTCTTGTGAGGCCCTAATTTAGATTGAAGTCTTTGTATGTGTGGAAGTTTGGCATTAACCTTTGTTTATCCCTCATAGCTTTATATTTTGAATATTTTTTTGAAGTTATACTCTGTCATCTCTTACTCCTGTCATTTTGGATTGAATCCAGTATAGGAGAAGCCTTCTATTGTTACTAATTGAGTGCAATAACATGACTACACTATTGTCTGAATCATTACTAAGGATCTCAAATGATTCAAGTAATATTGAAGTGTAGGGACTGTTTCTATGTGTTTTTCCTATGTTATTCTGCTAAGAAAAAGTATGCTTCTGTGACAGGAAATGTCATAGTAGTGTGTTTGCACTAAAAGGGCCTCATTGGTATTCAAACCTATAGGGAAGAATTAGCTGTTAGTTCTTAAAGGTATTTGGGAGTAGAGTTTAACTCTTGGTTAGGGTGCTCTCCCCAGCACAAGCATTACCCAGGGCCTTGAGACCCTTGGGAACTTTGAAGTATCGGGGGATTCAAAGGGGCCATCATCCTTGAGTGGAATTCTCTCCTTGACCTTTAATTTAATTACTTTTATTACTCTCTTTGGGTTTGGTATTTAATGAAAACGAAAGGTATTCGATTTGGATCATTTTTAGACATAACCTTCACATTAGTACGAATTTTCTTAGCATTTAAATACCACCAGTGTTCTTTACTTTTATTCTTTGTCTTGTGAATTTCATATATGATTATGTATATAATCTTGTCATTCTAATGACCTTCTCTCCTTTTTGGATATGTACAATGATTTGGGCCTGCTGAGTCCAACCCTGCTATGATCCAAGAGTCTACCATCGCTCGTTTCTGTTACTGTTGGGCCTGCCTTTTAAGGCCCAAACCTCCCAGAGTCACATCTTTCCCTTGACTTATTTATTTATTGTTTTCGTTATTCTCCAGTTGCACTATGTCGTTATTCTTTGCTATGTTTTCTATTGTTTTATCTCATATATATATGACAATTATATATGAGATTTAATGTTTTATTTTATCTTTAGCTCAAATAAAATAACTTAGGAAAGCCTTAAATAATCCAGGATTAAAAGAAGCATTAGTTAGCTAATCCTACATCCGCTAGTCATGAAGTGTTATCAACTTATTATGCTTTGTTAATTCTTCTCCTAATGATTTTTGAAGTCCAAAGGTATAACAGAGGCAGCAGTCCCTCTTTCAAAAGGAAAAATCAGAACTGTCGTGATTTTAATCTTCCTAAAGGGAATCAACTATTTCGAAAAGATTAAAGTAATGTCGCCCCAAAAACAAAGGCTTTTAAACAAGTTTTCTATTTAAAACCAAGGTACATCTTAGGATCATTTTCATAATACTTTCACCACATTAGAATAATATGAACTTCTATGCTTTAGGAAACAAGTGCATTAACTTAGCTTCTTTTTAACACTTTCATAACAAACGTTTCATCTTTCAAAGTTCTTTTTTCAAGTTTATATATACTAACACTAATTTCCCTGAAGGCATTTCTTTAAATCTGTCTTCTTTAAACCATTCTCTTCTCTTATAGATATTATGTTATGGTAAGCTACACTCCTTATATACTAGTTAAAGCTTAGTACAAGTAATTAGTCCAAATCGAGCCTACGTCCTATGGAACTACCTTAGGTATATTTTAAGGGGTACCTAACACCTTCTTCTTAGAATAACAAGAGCCCTTACCCATAATCTAACTTGTTAGAAGACCAATAAAGAATATAACCTTTAGTAATTAAATAAGTACTCTAGTATACCTTTAAATATTAGGTGGCGACTCTCTTTCATCAACAACCTAGAAACCACAAGTTGAATCATATTTTGACTAGTGCAAAATAGGGTGCAACACCTATCGGCCCTGAGCCGCGATTAACAAAAGGTAATGTTCGACCCCGCTCGAACAACGCCTATCGGCCCTCGGCCGCGATCAACAAAAGGTTATGTTCGACCTCGCTCGAACAATGCCTATCGGCCCTCGGTCACGATTAATGAAAGGTAATGTTCGACCCCGCTCGAACAACACCTATCGGTCCTAGGACACGATCAACAAAAGGTAATGTTCGACCCCGCTCGAACAACACCTATCGGCCCTCGGGCACAATTAAATAAAGGTTATGTTCGACCTCGGCCATCGGCCGCGATTAATAAAAGGTAAAAATTCTTACCAAGTTCAAACAATACCTACCGGCCCTGGACCGAGATTAAAAGAATAAGTTGGACCAAGTTCGAACAACACCTACCTGCTCTCGACCACGTTATAAAGAAGCAAGAATTCGACCAAGTCCGAATAATACCTATCGACCCACAACCACGTTTTAATAAACATTGATATATACAAGGAAAACGACAAAAGTATGAAGGAACAAAACACGCAAAGTACATAAACAAACCACAACAAATAAGAATGGTGCAATTGAAAGCAAAAACCAACTCTGATATTAAACAAAGGCCTCTTACAAAGGCTATTGAAGATGCCAGCAAAAATAAACAAAAATAATAGAAAAAGCGGAAAAACTATTACTGGCCACTACCATCACGACCCACGACACCCTGATCGGCTTGACCTTCAACGCCCTCTCCATCTTCGCCGGAGGGTATATGGAATAATACCAAGCCTCGTCCGCAAGGCAGTCTACAGCATCCTTACCACCCTTATCTTCCTCACCAGGATAAGGCATAATCGGGTCATAGCCACAAGTAATTCGAGCCTCGTGAGCCTTGACCCGAGCATCCTCAATGTCTCTGGTAGGAACAGAACCCGCCACGTGCAACTTCCGAAGCACATCCAATCGGGCCTCGGCATGAATCCACTTTTCATACAACTCACAAGAACATTAGGGAAGCCATAAATCACGGATAAAGAAGGTCGTGCAAGTAGTTCGGAGTTCTCGGACTCCAAAGCAGTAACACGATCATAAAGATCAGAGGTCTCTTTCTCCAACTCCCCAATCCTTTCATCAAGCTGCTCTTCTTTAAGCCTCGCCGTCGACAAGTCATTTTCTCATTCAGAACGAAGAGTTATATTTTCCACTTCAAGGGACTCCGCCCTCCTCTGAGCTTCTGAGCAAGAAGACTCTGCCTTCTCTAGCTCCTCGTGCTTCTCGGCGACCTCACCACTAAGAGCCTCCACCTTGAATTGACATTTTTTGAGTTGGCCTCGCAGCAGGACCACTTGGGCTTGGAGATCACTGCATTGGGCTTCTACTCCCCTACTAAGCTCGAGATGCTCCTTTTTGCTCCTCAACGTCCCTTCCAGGACACTACATTTTTCCACAACCCGGATCAGCTCCTCGTCCCTCTCTTTCAAGTCCTCCCTTAGTTAACGCACATCACTGTCTTCGTGGAGCCGACACCGGAGCTCCCGATACTTTTCAAGACATTTAAAGCACTTGTCCTTCAACTCCACGTAAATACGTTTACGTTTCTTCTCCCGGCCGATCTCTAGAATAAACGTCTGCAAAATGAAGAAAAAAAATTAGAACTTACGAAAGAGAGCAAAACATAAGAAAAAAAAATAGACAATAGTTGTACTTACTTGGAGAGCAAGGCCAGCAATGTTACTCGACAGGGTGCCTTCTTCTATTGTCTCGAGGATCATACCCTTAATTTCAGAACAAAAAGGACCGAGTGAAGAAACTATTCCCTTGGAATTTACAAGAAAATTATGATCCATTGGGATCATAATAGTCAAGGAGCCCCCTTCCTACCTCACTTTGTGTTGAGTGAGTCCCTCATCGATCATCCTCAACTCGTCCATATCTATGTCAGAGTCAGATCCAATATCCTTTTCAGTGACGTCCTTCCCACTGTCATAGGTCGTAGAAGGGACGTCCACCGCGACCCCAGAAGACGAGGCCTCTTCTTACCTGGGAAGTTCTATATTGTCTTCATGCACCTCACCCTTGATTGTGTCCCCCGCAAGATGCATGCTCGCCTCCTCCAAGTATGGGGCCTCAAGACCTGCCTCAAGGCTTACTCCAATATGTACTGTGGTCGTCTCTCGAAGAACAAGGTCATTGTCCCCCAAATCGACGGCTACCTACCTCTCTCCCTCCCACACCCACGGCTCTCCTCTTACGAGGTATTAGACCACCGTCATCAGGAGAGATGTCATCCTCATCAACTAGTGAAAAGAGTTGTGGAGCAGAAGCCAGAGATGGAACAGAGATGGGTTTTCAGACTGCGGCAACTGAGCGTATGACTGGTAAGGAAGATGTAGTAGTCGCAATAGGGATAGAAGATGAAGGCGCAATAGTCGTCCTTCAGAAAGAGGGAACCGGTGCCCGGCTCCTCTGAGAAGATCCCCTGCTTGAAAGAAAGGCACAAAATCAAGATAGCAAAATAAATCCACATAGAACGGGAAGTGGGACGTCCACGATCAAAGAAAAAAATTACATGTCGAAGGAAGAGCGGGTTTGAATCTCTTGAAAATACCCAGCCAATCGCGGATTCCTATGATATAGGGGAGGAGTTGGTCGACCCAGTCAGAGATGTGAGCGGCCAAAGGAGGAGGCTGGCTATTGGCCGTAAAAGAGGAAAGTGAGAAATCAGAATTCAAAACCAAACAAATGCATAAAGAAACAAGGCACTCACGAGTGTAATTCCAAACATCAGGAAAGCTGTTGACATTGGCTACAACGTCCTCGGTTCTGACGAAGAAGAAGTTAAGCCAGAACTGACGATTGGTTTTGTCGTCCATCCACCACCAAATATTTAACTCCTCGGTGGTGAACGTTCAGCATCATTCCCCTATAGAAGCCAGGGGCGAATAGATGTACTAAGTGTCGAAGCGTCCGCTCGACCCTAAGTAGCTCAGCAAACTTAGTCAGCATCTTGATAACCTTGTAGACGTATGGTGCGACGTGAGCAGAATAGACGCTATTGTAATGGAAAAATTCTTCCACCAACGGAAAGAGGGGGAAAGAATAGCCGATGAGGAAGGGGTAGTCATAAGGAGCACAATACCCAGGGCAATGAATCTGTACCGTGTCCTCTTCGATCGGGATCAGCTCAACATGGTTTGGAAGGCCAAATTTGGCAAGGTTCCACCAATTCCTTAGGCGTCATCGTCGATTTAAGGAGTCCAGGTGTGGTGTCAGGTACTTTGGTAAGGTCAGACCAATAGTCAGGATTACGGGGGATTATTTCCTCCACCGACATGAAGGTTTCATCCTCAACAATGGCAGAAATGCTCGGGGAAACACCAGTGCCAAGGGAGCAACACAACTCCCTTCACCGGCATCAGAAGATACGGTTGATATGTTTCAAGGTATTGGAGAAAAAAAACATTCGGGAGAGAATGAAAATGGAATAGGTCAATGACAAAGAGAAAAGAGATTCGGAAAAGAAGAAAGAAGGAGAGAAGTTTGGTGATTCAAAGCGTTAGACGATTTAAACTTCAAAACCAGGTCCAAAGGTCCCTATTTATAGAAGTCATAGCATCGAAACCAAAACCAGCTCATCATGGTTGGCAGCAGAATTGAAGCGGCAGGTCTGATCAAAGGTCACACACAAAATGATGCTACGCATCAGAAATATACGTCATAATGACGCATGATGTCATGACGTCATCCTAACCCTTGGATAGGGTTACTCCAGAAAATCACCCAGGAAATTCAAAGCATTTGAAAGATGCGACTCACTGAGGGCCACATCACCCTTTCGCCGTAACAACCATAATCCATATAGTCCGCTTGATAGGATCGACCACTAACAACATAATCCGCTCATCAAACTCGCCCGCGAAGTCGACCTCTATAAGCGGAGGGACTAACTATATGAGTCAAAAGTTATCTCTAAAATGTTTAAGTCATGGTAGCATCAGTGAGGCATTTACAAGCCACCATGTGTCGAAGTGGTTCAAGGACAAATGAAGGTTGCGGTCAAAGAGTCAACAAGAATTAAGGTCAAGAAGTCATCAAAGGTTGAGTTCAAGGTCGAATGCCTTTGATAGAGTTATAACGGCTAGTTTCAAGATAGGACATTAAAGAGAATACTCTAGTGGATATTCTCTGCACTTATGCTATTAGGGTTTCTAGGTACATGTTCCCTATAAATAGAAAGAGACACAATGATAGGGGATGAGAGATATTCATTTGTAAAGAACACATTGACTTTGTAAGAGATAATCTGGTCTTATCTCATATATACAAAAACAACCTTTTTTACCAAGATTCTTGACCAGTATTTCCACCGGATCCAAGAACAACCCAAATATTCAAAGGCTTATCAATCATTCATTATTGTCAGATAGAATAACCACTTATCTCATCCCTTTTCGGGTGGTTCACACGCTTTTATTTACCTAAATGCCATTTATTTCTATTTATTACTATTTAACGCCATATTTCATCTTTTTGAATCATTGAATATTACTATCATTGCTCACATTTACTACCATCCGAATAGAATATACTAGTTATTTGGTCTTGATACACATAGCTTTATCTTTTGGATATTATTTTTAACTAAAATTAACTCTTCTTTGTATAAATCTATGTTGAGCCAAAATCGATATTTTTTGGTCAAACGGCCTGTAAATTCAAATTTTTGTATCATGATTCTATAATAAATTTTTTTAGATAGTGCACAATTATCCCCCCCCCCCCCGATTTCATTAGATTGTCAATCTATTTTGCCCTTCCAAGGGGGTGGGGGGAGGGAAGTGCATAGTTAGCCACTAATAATACATGTATTTACTTTTAAGCCACTATTTAAAATGTCTTTAGTCTTTAGTCATTGCTTTAATAAACTTTACCCGCCCGGACGAAAACACCCTTCTGCTCATAAAGTTCAGGACCAAGTGTCCTTAACTTTTGAACTTGCAACTCTAAGTTCAGGACTTCAGGATTACATGTCCTTAACTTTTGAACTTGGAACTCGAAGTTCAGGACCACCTGTCCTTAATTTATGTGCTTGTAACTCTAAGTTAAGGACTACTTGTCCTTAACTTTTGAACTTGTAAGTCTAAGTTCGGGACCTATTGTCCTTAACTTTTGAGCTTGTTAGTCTAAGTTCAGGACTTCAAGACCTATAACTTTTGAACTTGTAACTGTAAGTTTAGGACCAAGTGTCCTTAACTTTTGAGCTTGTTAGTCTAAGTTCAGGACCTATTGTCCTTAACTTTTGAGCTTGTTAGTCTAAGTTCAGGACTTCAAGACCTATTGTCCGTAACTTTTGAACTTGTAATTGTAAGTTCAGGACCTATTGTCCTTAACTTGTGAGCTTGTTAGTCTAAGTTCAGGACCAAGTGTCCTTAACTTTTGAACTTAAAACTCGAAGTTCAGGACCAAGTGTCCTTAACTTTTGAACTTGTAACTGTAAGTTCAGAATCCATAACGTAGCAGAAAATCAAACGTTATTTGTATCTTTTCATAAAATAATAATAATAATAATAATAATAATAATAATAATAATAATAATAATTACAATTTACATATAAGATTGATGTAAGATTCGACTTGGATGCAACATTGATAAGACAACTCTACATAACCTTTCTATTACTAGTCTGATGAAAATACATGTGACGACGATTTGTTTTCTAGAGAATGAAACCAAAATTCTCTTTGATTACTCTCAGATTCACAATACATGTTTATTCCCTAGTAAGCTTACATAAGGCGAATTCGAAATAGTCGCGTCATTCGACTTCAAATAACGGATGGTTAAACAAAAAAAGTAAAAGGTTAAATGCTAGAAAGGAACGAAATATTCTTTTAATAAATAAAGAACAACGTTCTAACATTGATATTCATTCGTAAGTCAAATATATGTTTGAATCAGAGTTACATCAAAAGGGAATTGATCGAGTACAACTATAAACGCAGGTGCAAATGTATTGGCCAATAGTGGCGCCAGAACTTGAGCAAAATCCATTCCTGTTGTATTTCTGAAAGCATTCCATTCCCATTCAATATAGTTCTTCTCCCTAACATGAAAGAGATAGAAGAAAGGGTAACACGGTCTTTTCATATTAGTTTTAATAGACTAGTGACTACTATTGCTAAGCATTAAAAATGCTAGATAAAAAGTAAATACCACTTTAAAATGTGGTTACCCCACACAATTTTTACCCTCCAAAGAGGGCTTAAGCCCAATTCAAATTTTAGACATTTCACATATTGTTGAAGTTTTGGCATCCATTAAGGTAAAGATAAATTATATGCCAAAACTAATATGGTAATTGCACCTTCATGAAGTCTATCAATTGAAAAACGATTATTGACGATTTTTACTATTTCATCAGGGTTTACTTGATTCAGAGATTAATTAAGCAAGGATTACTATAGATAGTCTAAACAATATATATGTAAGAATTGTTATACGATAAACGATAATGTAGCGGTTCATATTGCCTATTCCAGGGAATTTTTTACTTTAATAATCTTATCTAGATATTGATATGCACATATGCTTGCTCCACATTGTATCCCACATAAAACACCATATCAATTTCCCCATAAGTTAGGTTGGTATCAATAATGCAAAATTTAATATCGATAACCAAATGTTGCATTAGTTTTGCAGTTTTTTTTAAACTGAACGTTAAATTAGTCATTTGAAGATTACACACCAAATGTTGTATTAGATATGCAGAATTTTATTCCGAAATTATTTTTCTTCTATGACCAACTAAACAAACCGTGAGAGGTATTCTTTTTTTCACTTAAATGGCCCTATTCTGTCACACTTTATCTATTCCTTAGGTTTGGTCTAATTATAAGCATTTGAAAGTGCATAGCATAATTCAAAACACAATTTGGTAATTTCATCCACAAATTATAATGAACATGTCACCTAAATAAGACCTATTCTAAAAGGTTGAGAGTTGGGACCCGTGAATTATATGGTTTTATACATGTTTGACTTAATTTGCATGCTTGTTTGACACTATAGTTTATAACAATACGTGACCCATGAAATTAAATCTTCTTAATATGTGGACGTCTCCGAAAGGACCAAAACCACATGGTTAAAATAAAGTTGAAAAATAACTAACAAGTATTGTGGTGCGATGATTGTGATTTTGTTTACCTTAGTATTGTCACACCTCCTATTTACGGAGAAATGAGTTTTTCAAGTTTAAATAATATTTTTGAAATGAGATTTAGTTATTTTATTTTTAAAAGAGTCGTCACTTGGAATAATTTAATTTTGGTGTTCCAAGTTACCATTTATTTTAAATCTCAATTCAAGAAAATTTGACTCTATTTAAGCCTGTAAAACACAGAAGTCCGGGTAAGGAATTTTGTTAACCCGGGAGAAGGTGTTAGGCACTCCCCGATTTCGTAGTTTTACCACAGGCGCTTTACGATCACACTTGGCTTGATTATTTGTTAATTACATATTTTTAGAATTTATGTGCGTTTTTTACTTTTCACCGCTTTTTAATTACTTGATTATGGAGTTATGGAATTATCTTGAAACGAACCATGTGTGTGTGAATTCGTTTTATTTAGTATGCTAAAAAATATGTCACGCGTACGTGTACAAAATTAATAGCACTTTATTATTTATTAAGATTGTTTGGCTAAAGTCGCGCAAACGCGTATCTTGATTTATTTTTTGGATCATAACTATGTTATGCTGACATATACATAATTACGATAGTAAATTAAAACCACGCCTAAAGTATTCTACGAATATTCAAGGGTTGATTATTTTTCTATAGTTGGGACTGCATGTGAAGGTTTAAATATTATGGAACGATATGGATGGAGCATCGCGTTTAACTAACGAGCATTACCGAGATCAATTGCATTACTAAGTGATTAGAAAAGTTCATACTTTATTTGGAGAATTTATCATTTGGGCCTAAACTAAGAACTACTGTTTAAATGATTTTTATTGACAACAAAAGGATGAAACAGCCAAATGGTAATACATATTGGGATATGGTCTAGCAACCTAAACATGATGTTAAACAATTAAACTAAAGCAAAAGAAGTCTGACTCAAGCGTAAAAATTGCATGGCGCGCCGTATTTGGTCGCCCCCATTTAACCTATACCCATTTTTTAAAAATTTTTTAACTTGTACCTACTCTTTAAACAACTTCTGCCCTCTTTCTCCTCCTCCTCCTCCTCCTCCTCTTCTTCTTCTTCTTCTTCTTCTTCTTCTTCTTCTTCTTCTTCTTCTTCTTCTTTCTTCTTGTGCTGTTGGTACTACTATGAAACTTCAGCTCATGGGATAATTGCCATAAGCATATTTATTAGATTATTTAAAAATAAATTATAAATAATTACGTAAGTTAATAGACAATAATTTGTGAATATTTTCACGCAATTCCGTTCTTTTCACGTTTATTGTTTCCAAAATTTATAATTTAGATATTGTTGGCAATCTGATTATTTTATAGTAGTAATAAACTATGAAAGAATAAGGTGATTATTTATCTAGTATGTTAGAAAGCTTTTTCAAAAACTTCAGCTTATATAGTGCTGAAGTTTTTACAAATGAACTAAATAACTTCAGTATCTTCCGCTGAAGTTTTTGAAAAAGCTTTATGACAAAACTAATGAATCCAGGACAAAAAAAACTTAAGCTTATATAGTGCTGAAGTTTTTACAAATGAACTAAATAACTTCACCATCTTCTGCTGAAGTTTTTGAAAAAGCTTATCCAGGACAAAAAAACTTCAGCTTATTTAGTGCTGAAGTTTTTACAAATGAACAAAATAACTTCAGCATCTTCTGCTGAAGTTTTTATAAAAGCTTTATGACAAAACTAATGAATCCAGGACAAAAAAACTTCAGCTATTTTAGTGCATAAGTTTTATAAATAAACTAAATAACTTCAGCATCTTATCCAGGACAAAAAAACTTCAGCGTATTGCCTTTGCTACTTCAGGCCCGTCTACTAGAATGCTGAAGTTTTGCGTGATTGTCTTTGCTACTTCAGCCCCGTATGCTGAAGTTACGCGAAAAAGTGAGTACGCTTGCAATTTATTTTGCAAAGCGGGCACAAGTTAAAACGTGACCCAAAAACGGGTATAAACGCAAATCCCCGACTCAAGCCTGTTATACACGAAATGGGCTTGAAAGATATTAGTGGGTTTTCGTGCTTTGGGCTGGCCTAAAGTTACTTTCAAAGTCCACCTACTCTTATTTCATTCATAGGCTCAAGCTGAGCCCAAATAACACACTCAGCACTTTCAGAAATACATAGGCCCATTAGCCTATATTCAACTAACATGAATCTTAAATCCTATGTTTATGAACGTATCCACAAAAGAAATGTCATTACATGAATCATACATAAACAGGAATTTTAAAATCATAGAAGCAATTACATCAATAACTATTATTTTTAACAACAATCACTTTAGACCTGCCAAATCTGGGACGAATTACAAGAAATTGATTATAAACAGATTCCTAAATAAAAAAAATTTAACGAAGCATTCTCCTAATCGTTTTGCCTCCTTCTTTCAACGTTTCATTATTCATTTTTGGTCCTCCTTTGGGAAACTCCAGAATCAACTTCTCATGAACTTACAAAAGATAATTACATTTGCTGGGAACATAGAATCATCAAAGGATTACTAATTAAACGACTAACAATTAACAAATTGATACTAACGAGGTACATTTAAATCAACTGATTATTAACAATTTAGCATGACTGGAATGCATTTAGATCTAGTAGTCAACTAATCAAAGAACAAAAGCATAACATGAACAATAAGTCAAATCTCATCAGCAATTCAGCACTCCTCATTTAAGCAATAAATGCAAGTTCATAAGCATGTACCTAATGCCTGAATCAGAGGTTGAAGTGGCCAAATAAAGGCAAAGATAAAGGAGTGAATGTCACGACCCAAAATTCAACTAGCCGTGATGACACCTAACCTAACCCGCTAGGTAAGTCAATTAACAACTATCCAATTCCAATGAAATTAATAAAAATAATTAAATAGAGAAGTTAACTGAATCTTATACATTTCCCAAGAACTGGTAGTAAAAATCATGAGATTTTAAGAATAAAATTTACAAGTTGGTATGAAATAAACACATCATCTGTTCGAAATGTACATAAACAGATTTTTTATGAATCTAAAGCTACTATGAAAAAGAGGCAACTATAATTGGAACGCAGGTACGTCTTTAATTCTAGCTCCCATCGATCACAACAACATCATCATCCAACATCTGCACGCAAGGTACAGAAGTGTAGTATGAGTACAACCGACCCCATGTATTCAATAAGTAACAAACCTAACCTTAGGTTGAAAGTAGGGACGAGTTGGAACAAAGGTCAGACCCAACATGCAATAGCCAACAACAGTTCATAACCACGCAAAGCAAGAAATAAAGAAGTAGCTCAGAGATAGAAATGCTCATCTTTTTCATAGTTTCCCAAAAAATAGTTCCGTTCATCAAGTATATCAGTGAAAAAACCCAAATCCTTTACCGAAATCGTTAAAAATATGAGTAAGTTTGAAAACTTTAAATTTTTCCCAAAAGTTCTTTCTACAATAAATAAGATATTCATTTTCTTTCCAGATAGCAAGTGTGAAATACCTCTCTATGCCCATATATGTCACGACCCGGATTTCTCACCCTCGGGAGTCGTGATGGCGCCTATTAATGTTAGCTAGGCAAGCCAAACCTTTAATCTAATCACTTCATGAACCAATTGTTTCTTTTTAACAAATATAAGACGATAACGTGATAACAGCGGAAATTAAAATTTAAGCGGAAGACAACAATAAGATATATGAAGACTGCATCTATTACAAATACTTAAGCCTTAACCACCCAAAACCTAGTGTCACAGACTGTCTAAGATTTCTATATACAAAGTCTGAAGAAATAACAATATACTGTTTCTGAATAAAAGGAAAATGAAACAGGAAACAGGGACAGAGGGAGACGCCAGGGTCTGCGGACGCCTGCAGGTCTACCTTAAGTCTCCGGATGGACTGAAGGAAGCCTCCAAGCTACTGTCCAAAAGCTGCTCCGGGATCTGCACATAGTGTAGAGTGTAGTATCAGCACAACCGATCCCATGTGCTGGTAAGTGTCCAGCCTAACTCCGTCGAAGTAGTGACGAGGCTAGGACAAGACTACCAAATAAACTTGTGCAGTTCAAATATATATATATATACAGCAGAAAAGAAATACAGAAATAAACCAATAAAGATTGGAGGGGGGAACATGCTTCGAGGAATAACAGGTAAAACAGAATATCAAGAGAATTATAAAGGAATCAAAATCAACCACTAACAAGAATAAGGAAAACAAAGGCAGATTTCACTTTCTTTTCACATCTTGTTGAAGGTGTGCAACCCGATCCCATTTCCTGTATCTCGTGGCAGGCGTGGCACCCGCTCCCATTTCATGTATCTTGTGGCAAACATGCCACCCGCTCCCATTTCATTTATCTCGTGGTAGGCATACCACCGCTCCCATTCCATTATATCTTGTTGTAGGCATACCACCCGCTCCCATTTTATTATATCTTGTGGTAGGCGTACGACCCACTCCCAGTTACAAGCCAACAATAATCATAAGGAATCCCGGCAAGGGAACATAAGCAATATAACAACTTCCCAGCAAGGGAACAATGATATTTCAACAACATCCTGGCAAGGGAACAATACTATCAAAACAAACATCCCGACAAGTGAACATTAATATCAAACAAACATCCCGGCAAGGGAACAATGGTGATAATAACATATGAAGCGCAATAAACCACAACGGAGTCATAACAATTATAATACAAGACTCACGAACATGCTTGACAACAACGCCTAGATACTCATCACCATGCCTATACGTCGTACTCCACAATTAACATGTAGCAAATAAGACACAACTCCTAATCCCTGAAGCTAAGGTTAGACCAAACACTTACCTTAAAGCCACGAGCATAATCAAGCTTCAACTACTGCTTTACCCATTGGTTCCACTTCCAACTCGCTTGTATCTAGCCACAATTTACTTAATTACATCAATAAACGCTAAATGAATCAACCCCAATGCATGAAAATGAGTTTTTCTAAAGTTTTGCCCAAAAGTTAAAAATCGTCCCCGGGCCCACATGGTCAAAACCCGAGGTTCGAGCCAAAACCCGATTACACATTCCCCCACAAACCCAAATATATGATTTGTTTTGAAATCGGACCTCAAATCGAGGTCCAAATCCCCAATTTTTGAAAAACCTAGGTTCTATCCAAAATACCCAATTTCCCCCATGAAAAGCATTGATTTTGAGTTGAAATCATGTTAAAAGATGTTAATGATCGAAGAAAACGAGTTAGAAATCACTTACCAATGCTTTGGAGAAGAAAGGTTGTTTGAAAAATCGCCTCTTATGTTTTTGGGGTTTTGAAAAATGAAAAATAACTGAAAATCCCGTCTTAATATAACCCTCTCAGACCCCCTGTGCGGACCGCACAAAATCGAGTGCGTCCGCACAGCTCTCCCTGTGGACTGCGGTGATATGCTTTAGTGTTTTGGCCATAACTTTTTCTAAATATGTCCAAATTGTTATTTCTTTAGCTTTATGTAAACTAGACACGAAGGGCTACAAATTTCGATTTTGAATCATTTCAAAATTCCTTGTAGATCAAATGATATAGGCTACCGAAGTCGGACCAGTGAAATGTTTTTCACCGCGGACCGCACAGAATCTAGTGCAGCCGCAAAGCCCTCACAGCGGTCCGCACAAAATCCAGTGCGGCCGAACAGGCCCCTCAGTGGAAGCATTCCATTTTGTGCGGACCGCACTGGTTTGTTCAGAGGCCTTACACTTCTCTGAACCTGCAACAACTATGTTTTTAAGCCTAAGACATCCCGGAACCTACCCGAAACTCACCCGAGCCCTCGGAGCTCCAAACCAAGTGTGCATACTAACTCAAAGACATCATATGGACTACTTGTGCGATCACATCATCAAAATAACATGTAAAATCATGAATTAAATCTCAAAACTCAACATTTTCATCAAGAACTCTCAAAGTTCATAACTCTTCAACTGGAAGTCCAGCTCACGTCAAATAAACTCCGTTTTCACCAAATTTCACAGTTATCTTTCAAATACTATAACAAGTTTGTACCGGGCTCCGGAACCAAAATACGGGCCCGATAACAATGGTTTCAAACATTAATTCTTTTCCTCATTTCTTAGATAATTCAGTAAAACAATTTCTTTCAAAAATTGATTTCTAAGGCTTGGGACCTCAGAATTCATTTCCGGGCATACGCCCAAATCCCATATTTTACTGCGGACCTCCCGGGATAGTCGGAATATGGATCCAGGTCCGTTTTCTAAATATGTTGACCAAAGTCAACCATAATCAAATTTTTGACTCTAAAATTTCTATTTCTCATATTTTCACATAGAAGGCTTTCCGGATATAGGTCCGAACCATGCACGTAAATCAAGGTGGGGTAAAAAGGAGGTTTTTAGGCCTCGAAATACTGAATTCACTTGCAACACAAGTGATGACCTTTTGGGTCATCACATTCTCCACCTCAAAAACAATCGTTCGTCCTCGAACAGACATAAGAAAGAAGTACCTGAGTCGGGAAAAAAGATGGGGATAACGACTCTGCATATCAGACTCAAACTCCCAAGTCGATGCCTTGATGGGCTGACCTCTCCACTAAACCCGAACAGAAAGAAAACCTTTTGATCTCAACTGACGAACCTGCCGATCTAGAATAGCTACCGGCTCATCCTCATAAGACAAGTCCTTGTCCAATAGGATAGTGCAGAAATCTAACATGTGGGATGGATCGCCGTGATACTTCCGAAGCATGGACACATGAAACACTGGATGCACGGCCGATAAGCTCGGCGGCAATGCAAGTCTATAAGCCACCTCTCCCACTCGATCAAAAATCTCAAACGGGCCAATGAACCTAGGGATAAGCTTGCCCTTCTTCCCAAATCTCATCACGCCCTTCATATTTGACACTCGAAGCAATACCCGCTCACCAACCATGAATTCCAAATCACGAACCTTGCGGTCGGCATAACTCTTTTGCCTGGACTGAGCTGTACGAAGCCTATCCTGAATAATCCTGACCTTATCCAAGGCATCTTAAACCAGATCCCTACCCAACAACCGAGCCTCTCCCGTCTCAAACCATCCAACCCGAGACCGACACCGCCTACCATATAAAGCCTCACACGGAGCCATTTGAATACTCGACTAGTAGCTGTTGTTGTAGGCAAACTCTGCTAAAGGCAAACACTAATCCCACGAGCCTCCAAATTCAATGACACAAGCTTGGAGCATATCCTCCAAAATCTGAATGGCCCGCTCGGACTGCTCATCCGTTTGAGGATGAAATGCTGTGCTCAACTCAACCCGCGAACCCAATTCTCGCTGAACTGCCCTCCAGAAATGGGAGGTAAACTACGTACCTCGGTCCAAAATGATAGACGCGGGCACACCATGAAGGCAAACAATCTCCCAGATATAGATCTCAGCCAACCTCTCAGAAGATAGGAGACTACCACAGGAATGAAATATGCTGACTTGGTTAGCCTATCAACAATAACCCACACTGCATCGAAATTCCTCCGAGTTTGTGGGAGTCCAACAATGAAATCCATAGTTATCCGCTCCCACTTCCACTCGGGAAGCTAAATCCTCTGAAATAAACCACCGGGCCTCTAATGCTCGTACTTCACCTGCTGACAATTCAAACACCGAGCCACATATGCAACGATATCCTTCTTCATTCTCCGCCACTAATAATGCTGCCACAAATCCTGATACATCTTTGCGGGGCCCAGATGAATAGAGTACAGGGAACTGTGGGCCTCCTCCAAAATCAACTCTCGAAGCCCATCCACATTAGGCACACAAACTCGACCCTGCAATCTCAAAACTGCATCATCACCTAAGGTAACCTGCTTGGCACCTCCGTGTTACACTGTGTCTCTAAGGACACACAAATAGGGATCATCATACTATCGATCACAGATACGCTCCAATAAAGAAGAACAAGCGACCGTGCAAGCCAACACACGACTGGGCTCAGAAACATCCAACCTAACGAACTGATTGGCCAAAGCCAACACATCCAAAGCAAGCGGTCTCTCACTGACCAGAATATAAGCAAGACTGCCCATACTGGCTGACTTTCTACTCAAAGCATCGGCCACCACATTGGCCTATCCCGCATGATATAAGATGGTGATATCATAGTCCTTTAACAACTCCAACCACATTCTCTACCTCAAATTTAACTCCTTTTGCTTGAACAAATACTAAAGACTCTTGTGATCCGTGAACACCTCACATGCCACGCCATACAGACAATGCCTCTAAATCTTCAATGCGTGAACAATGGCTGCCAACTCCAAGCCATGAATGAGATAGTTCTTCTCATGAATCTTCAACTATCGCGAAACATAGGCAATGACCTTGCCACCCTGCATCAATACCTCACCAAGTCCAATACGAGATGCATAACAATAGACTGTATAAGGCCCCGAGCCTGTGGGCAAAACCAACACTGGTGCTGTAGTCAGAGCCGTCTTGAGCTTCTGGAAGCTCGCCTCACACTCATCCGACCATCTGAACTGGGCACCCTTCTGGGTCAACCTGGTCATTGGGGCTACGATAGATGAGAACCCCTTCACGAACCGACTATAGTAGCTTCCCAATCCCAAGAAACACCGAATCTCTGTAGCTGATGCTGGTCTAGGCCAGTTCTTGACTACCTCAATCTTCTTCGGATAAACCTGAATACCCTCTACTGATACAACATGACCCATGAATGCAATTGAACTCAACCAGAACTCACACTTTGAGAACTTAGCATATCACTAACTATCTCTCAAGGTTTGAAGAACCACTCTAAGATGCTGCTCGTGCTCCTCCCGGCTGCGGGAATAAATCAAAATATCATTAATGAAGACTATCACGAACGAATCCAAATAAGGCCTGAACACTCAGTTCATCAAATCCATAAAAGCTGCTGGGGCATTTGTCAACCCGAATGACATCGCCAAGAACTCAAAATGCTCGTACCGAGTGCAGAAAGCTATCTTACGGACATCGGATGCCCTAATCGTCAACTGATGGTATCCAGATCTGAAGTCAATCTTCGAAAATACCTTAGCACCCTGAAACTAGTCAAACAAATCATCAATCTTCGACAATGGATACTTATTCTTGATTGTAACCTTGTTTAACTGCGGGTAATCAATACACATTCTCATCGATCTGTCCTTCTTCTTAATAAATAACACCGGTACACCCTAAGGCGAAACACTCGGCCTAATGAAACCCTTCTCAAGCAAGTCTTGCAACTGCTCCTTCAACTCTTTTAAATCAGGCGGGGCCATATGATACGGCAGGATAGAAATGGGCTGAAAGCCTGGAGCCAAATCAATGCAAAAGTCAATATCCCTATCGGGTGGCATACCCGGCAGGTCTGAAGGAAATATTTTAGGAAACTCACGAACAACGGGCACAAAATCAATAGAAGGAACCTCAGCACTAGAATCACGAACATATGCCAAATAGGCCAAACACCCTTTCTCGACCATACGCCGAGCCTTCACATAAGAGATAACACTACGGGTAGAATGACTAGGAGTCCCTCTCCACTCTAAATGAGGTAAACTTGGTAAGGCTAAGGTCACAGTCTTGGCATGACAGTCCAAGATAGCGTGATAAGGTGATAACCAGTCCATCTCTAATATGACATCGAAATCGACCCTGTCCAGAAGAAGCAAATCTACACGAGTCTCAAGACCTCCATCCACAACTATACATGAACGATGGACTCAATCTACCACAATAGAATCACCCACCGGCGTATACATATAAACAAGATCTCTCAAAGAATCACTAGGCATGACCATATATGGTGCAAAATAAGAGGACACATACGAGTACATAGACCCTGGATCAAATAAGATTGAAGCATCTCTATCACAAACCAGAACTGTACTTGTAATAATTGCATCAAAAGCCTCATCCTCGGGCCCGACTGGAAGAGCATAACATCAGGGCTAAGCCCTACCACCCTGAACTACATCTCCAAGACGGTCTGCTGCTGGCTGGCCTCCACCTCTAGTAGCCTGAGCTCTACCTCTAATACCTCTACCTCCACCTCTAGCACCTCTACCCCCACCTCTAGCTGGTTGGGCAGGCTGTGGAACACCTAGTGCCTGAACCATGGCACGAAAACCCTGATGCTGAGAGCTACTCGGTGCTCGAGGGCAATACCTAGCAATGTGCCTTGTGTCGCCACAAGTAAAACAAGCCCTCAGCTGCTGGGGCTGACGACCCTAGAAACTCTGAAGCAGCGGTGCACTAATCGGAGCTAATGGTGCACTGTAGGACTGCTGATCAGAATACTGCATCTGAGAACCACAGCCACCTGAAGCACCGTGAGAAACCTGAAGTGCTGACTGGAAAGGCCTGGAAGGATGTCCCCTACCATATGAATCCCTACCTCTAAATGAGGTACTAGTGAATATACTTGAATGAAGAGGCCTCTTGTCCGACCCATGACCACCTCCATGTGACAGAACCATCTCAACTCTCCGGGCCACATTGGCCGCCTCCTGGAAAGATATCTTACTCCTAGTTTTCCTAGCCATCTGAAGACGAATCAGCTAAATAAGTCCATCAATGAACCTCCTCTCTCTCTCTCTCTCGGTGGGAAGTATGACAAGAGCATGACGAGGTAGGTCGATGAATCTGGTCTCATATTGGGTAACAATCATAAAACCCTACTGGAGACGCTCGAACTGCCTCCGATAGGCCTCTCTCTGGGTGATGGGGAGAAACTTCTCCAGAAATATCTGAGTAAACTGCTCCTAAGTCAAAGCTGGCGATCCGGCTGGTCTAGCCAAACAAAAATCCCTCCACCAAGTCTTGGCGAATCTAGACAAGAGAAAAGTGGCAAAATTGACCCCATTGGTCTCAACTATCCCCATGTTCCTGAGAACCTCGTAACAGTTGTCTAGATAATCATGGGGATCCTCACTAGATGCACCGGTGAAAGTAGTAGTGAAGAGCTTGGTGAGCCTATCCAACCTCCACAAAGCATCGGTAGACATAGCCGCTCCATCACCGGTTTGAGCTACCATATCCGGCTGAACTGCTCCAACTGGATGAACCGCTGGAGTCTGAATTTGGGGAGCTACCTACTCTGGAGTGCGAGTAGCAGGAGTCTGGGTTCCTCCTCCAGCATGAGAGACAGCTGGTGCTATAGGAAGCAAGCCTGCCCGGGTGACACCCTTCATAAGGCCCACTAGATGGACCGGGGGTAGCAATAAACCCCTCTGGGACCTAAGCTGGGCCCACCGGAATTGCTGGGGCCGAAACCTCATCATCAAAATCAACCTGAGGCTCCGTTGTAGGTGCTGCTGCTCTGGGCTGAGCTCTGCCCCTACCTCGGCCTCTAGCACGGCCTTGGCCTTGCCCTCTAGCACTGCCTCGGCCTCGCCCTCTGCCCCCTCATGGGAGCTGTTGCTAGGGGCTTGGGCTGCTAGTCAGTGGATGAGGAAGCGCGTGTTGTCGCCATCTGCAAAATAACAGAGTGGAAATTCAATTAGCATTAAGAAACCAAACCGCACGATAGAAAAGAATAAATGTGAAGTTTTTCCTAACTCTGTAGCCTCTGGAGGATAAATATAGATGTCTCTGTACCGATCCCTCAGACTCTACTAAGCTTGTCTGTGAACTGTGAGACCCATGTAACCTAGAGCTCTGATACCAACTTATCACGACCCGAATTTCCCACCCTCGGGAGTCGTGATGGCGCCTACTAATATGAGCTAGGCAAGCCAAACCTTTAATCTAATCACTTCATTAACCAATTATTTCTTTTTACCAAATATAAGACGATAATATGATAACAACAAAAATTAAAATTTAAGCGGAAGACAACAATAAGATATATGAAGACTGCATCTATTACAAATACTTAAGCCTTAACCACCAAAACCTGGTGTTCCATACATTCTAAGATTTCTACATGCAAAGTTTGAAGAAATAATAATAAACTGTTTCTGAATAAAAGGAAAATGAAACAGGAAATAGGGACAGAGGGAGACGTCAGGGCCTGCGGACGCCTGCAGGTCTACCTTGGGTTTCCGGATTGACTGAAGGAAGCCTCCAAGCTATTGTCCAAAAGCTGCTCCGAGATCTGCACATAGTGCAGAGTGTAGTATCACCACAACCGACCCCATGTGCTGGTAAGTGTCCAGCCTAACCCTGGTGAAGTAGTGACGAGACTAGGACCAGACTACCAAATAAACCTGTGCAGTTCAAATATATATATATATACAACAGAAAAGAAATAAACAAATAAACAAATAATGATAGGAGGGGGAAACATGCTTCGGGGAATAACAGGTAAAACAGAATGTCAAAAGAATTATAAAGGAATCAAAATCAACCACTAACAAGAATAAGGAAAATAAAGGAAGGTTTCACTTTCTTTTCATATCTTGTTGCAGGCGTGCAACCTGATCCCATTTCCTGCATCTCGTAATAGGCATGCCACCCGCTCCCATTTCATGTATCTCGTGGCAAACGTGCCACCCGCTCCCATTTTATTTATCTCATGGTAGACGTACCACCTGCTCCCATTTCATTTATCTCGTGGTAGGCGTACCACTCGCTCCCATTTCATTATATCTTGTGGTAGGTGTACCATCCGCTCCCATTTTATTATATCTTGTGGTAGGCGTACCACCCGCTCCCATTTTATTATATCTTGTGGTAGGCATACCACCCGCTCCTATTTCATTATATCTTGTGGTATCTTGTGGTAGGCGTACCACCCGCTCCCAGTTACAAGCCAACAATAATCATAAGGAATCCCGGCAAGGGAACAGGAGCAATATAACAACTTCCCGGCAAGGGAACAATGATATTTCAACAACATCCCGGCAAAGGAACAATACTATCAAAACAAACATCCCGACAAGGGAACATTAATATCAAACAAACATCCCGGCAAGGGAAAAATGGTGATAATAACATATGAAGCGCAATAAACCACAACGGAGTCATAACAATTTTAATACAAGACTCACGGGCATGCTTGACACCAACGTATAGATACTCGTCACCATGCCTCTACGTCGTACTCCACAATTAACATGTAGCAAATAAGACACAACTCCTAATCCCTCAAGCTAAGGTTAGACCAAACACTTACCTTAAAGCTACGACCACAATCAAGCTTCAACTACCGCTTTACCCCTTGGCACCACTTCCAACTCGCTTGTATCTAGCCACAATTTACTTAATGACATCAATAAACGCTAAATGAATCAACCCCAATGCATGAAAATGAGTTTTTCTAAAGTTTTGCCCAAAAGTTAAAAATCGTCCCCGGGCCCACATGGTCAAAACTCAAGGTTCGAACCAAAACCCTATTGTTCATTCCCCCACGAACCCAAATATATGATTTGTTTTGAAATCGAACCTTAAATCGAGGTCCAAATCTCTAATTTTTGAAAAACCTAGGTTCTACCCAAAACACCCAATTTCCTCCATAAAAATCATTGATTTTGAGTTGAAATCATGTTAAAAGATGTTAATGATCGAAGAAAACGAGTTTGAAATCACTTACCAATGTTTTGTAGAAGAAAGGTTGTTTGAAAAATCGCCTCTTATGTTTTTAAGGTTTTGAAAAATAAAAAATAACTGAAAATCCCGTCTTAATATACCCCTCTCAGACCCCCTGTGTGGACCGCACAAAATCGAGTGCGTCCGCACAGCTCTCCCTATGGACTGCAGTGATATGCTTTATAATTTTGGCCATAACTTTATTTACAGATGTCCAAATTGTGATTTCTTCAGCTTTGCGGAAACAAGACACGAAGTGCTACAACTTTTGTTTTTGAATCATCTCAAAATTCCCTGTAGATCAAAAGATATAGGCTTCCGAAGTTGGACTAGTGAAATGTTCTTCACCGCGGACCGCACAGAATCTAGTGCGGCCACAAAGCCGTCACCGCGGTCCGCACAAAATCTAGTGTGCCCGCACAGGCCCCTCCGCGGCAGCATTCCATTTTGTGTGGACCGCACTGATTTGTTCAGAGGCCTTACACTTCTCTGAACCTGCAACAACTATGTTTTTAAGCCTAAGACAACCTGGAACCTACCCGAGCCCTCAGAACTCCAAACCAAGTATGCATACTAACTCAAAGACATCATATGGACCTACTCGTGCGATCAATTCATCAAAATAACATGTAAAATCATGAATTAAACCTCAAAACTCAACATTTTCATCAAGAACTCTAAAAGTTCATAACTCTTCAACTAGAAGTCCAGCTCTTGTTAAATAAATTCCGTTTTCACCAAATTTCATAGTTATCTTTCAAATACCATAACAAGTTTGTACCGGGCTCCGGAACCAAAATAAGGGCCTGATAACAATGGTTTCAAGCATTAATTCTTTTCTTTATTTCTTAGATAATTCAATAAAATAATTTCTTTCAAAAATTAATTTCTAAGGCTTGGGACCTCGGAATTCATTTTCGGGCATACGCCCAAGTCCCATATTTTACAGTGGACCTCCCGGGATCGTCAGAACATGGATCCGAGTCTGTTTGCTAAAAATGTTGACCAAAGTCAACCATAATCAAATTTTTAACTCTAAAATTTCTATTTCTCATATTTTCATATAGAAGGCTTTCTGGATATAGGTCCAGACCATGCTCAAGGTGGGGTAAAAAGGAGGTTTATAGGCCTCGGAACACTGAATTCATTTTCAACAAGGTCATCACAATATACCAATATGTGCGAGAAGTCATGAATGACGTAATATCGTACATCATATGAAAAATGCATCTCTATGTCTGTACGTCATGTGTGCATGTCAATGCCATGTATCTCAAAGATGCACTCATGTACTCACACTCTCAGAGTACTCAATCTGACTGTCTCACACTTTCCACTCATCATGCTCAATCACCCAGTACTGTATATGGCCGATCCGGCCCAAGAAAGATCCATCTCGGAATATATACATCAACTGACCAACAATCACTCAGTATTGAGTAGGGCCAAATCCAGCATGTGGGGAAGATCCATCCCCAGGTATATAAATACTCCGAACAAGATCCATGTCCAGGGAAAATCCAACCCTCAATATAATCAACCGCGCTCATTGGGGGTGTGTACAGACTCCGTAGGGGCTCCTTCAGCTCAACCGCTATCATAAATCAGTATAATAGTTGCGGCGTGCTACCCGATCCCATATATGTAATCAATATAACATACTGCGGTATGCTGCCCGATCCCATAATATCACTCATACTCAGGCCCTCGACCTCACTCAGTCATCAATCTCTCCAGTTTCTCGGGCTCACAATGCCATGAAACTAGCCCAAAATGATGATATGATATGCCAATAAATGGTAACAGAGACTGAGATATGATATGCATATGTATACGTATGACTGAGTCTATAAAGCAATGAAAGCAGATAACTCAACAACAGAAATGACCTTAGTGCGCCCAACAGGATAAACATGTAGACTATACATGGTTTCTAATATGTGGAAATTTCATGGTTAAAGGTAAGATCAGGTAACTATGCAATACCGCAGAAATAACGGAGTCACAATTCACATGGTGCATGCCCACACGCCCGTCACCTAGCATGTGCATTAACTCAACACCAATCACATAGCACAAAATTCGGGGTTTTATTGTCACGACCCAAAATCCACTAAGGGTCATGATGGTGTCGGACACTACTGTCAGGCAAGCCAACACAAAAAAGTTAATCATATTCCAATTTTAGTGTTTATTGAAAATCATTTCTTTTATACATTAAACAATAAATAATAAAATTCACTAAATAAACAATGATGTCTATAACAAACTTAAATATTGAATAGCCCATAGTCATCCCAGAACCCGGCGTCACAAGTGCATGAGTAATTTCTAGGAAACAATATAATACAATAACTGTCCGGAATACAAATTGGACAGTTGCGGGTCGTCTTAAGGGGTGCAGCTCACCTAAGCCTCCGTATCAAATATACCACTGCGCCTGACTAGGCCACTAGTCGTACATGTGCATGTGCAACAAAATGCACAACAAGTGTAGTGTGAGTACAAAAATAACATGTATCCGGTAAGTATCCTGTCTAACCTTGAAGAAGTAGTAACGAGAGACATCGACACTTACTAGTGGTCCAATAGTAATATATTAATAATGTGAAAAATCATGGATTTTATAGGGAAGATGTAAACTAATTAATCCTGAAGCAGGTAGACTATTCCTTAATAATAATAGATTTCCAAAGATTCATATTTCATCATCTTTTTATCAATTTATCTTAGTCCAGGGAGGAAATATCAATTTTGTAAATCTCAAGCAAGCATCACAAACCTGCGCAAGTCATAGCCAAGGTCGTACGGCCTGATCCAACATAATAATAAAATGTGCACTGCCAGAGGGTCGAATGGCGCAAACCATAAATGCATCTATTACCCCGCTCGTGAATCATATGTGCGACGCGGTCAAATAAAAGTAATAGAGTCACCCCGCTCACGAATCACACATGCGACGTAGGTACCCATAGATACACACATTCAAACAGTCAATCAAGACTTTATCAGGAAACAACTACCCAAGAAATGATAATTTTCTCTTTTAACGGTCAAGAAAATGATGTTTAACTTTTAGAAATTCATTTTCCAGGTTCGATATGATTTAAGCATATTAAATTGACAATAAAGTTACAAGTACGGTAAGTAAGCATGCTTTTGGATCCTAGACTACCCGGACTTAAGCATTTTAGTATCTACGCACAGACTCTCGTCATCTCGTGCGTACGTAGCCCCCCACAAATAGAAGCACATATCCAATTATTTCACCTTTGGGGACAATTCCCTCTTACAACGTTAGAAAGAAGACTTACCTCACTCCAAAGTTCCATAACCGGTTCAAGCCCTTCCGATGACCCAAATCGATGCACAACGCTCCAAAACTAGCCAATAATTATGCAAAACCATTAATATATGCTCAAACACTCATTATAATCTAATTTATAACAAATTTCTAACCCCGATTGACAAGTGGATAAAAATCACCCTCGGGCCCACGTGCCTCGATTTCAAAATTTTTCGAAGATAAAGTTTACCCATAACCTCACGAACTCAAATATATAATTAACTCTCAATTTCATGTCCAAAATCGTTGTCGAAATCCAAGAATACCAAATTCCTAGGTTTTCCTCAAAATCCCAAATTTCTACTAATTTTCATACTTTAATCCGTATCTAAGTCATGTATTTAACTTGTAATGAGTGGGAACAACTTAGCTTGACATTGATGACAAAGAATGAGCTCCAAACTAGCTCCAAGACCAGCACTCATGGAGGGAATAAGGTGAAAATGAGTCAAACCCTCGTTATTAAAAGAATACACTGCGTCCAGCCTTTCCGCACCTGCGGTCACTTGACCGCTTCAGCGGTTCTGTAGGTGCGGTGCCACTACCACTTCTGCAGTCTTTCACCAGACCCCTCACTCCGCTTCTGCGCTTCCCCTTCCGCAGGTGCGGTACCGCTTCTGCGGCAAGATGACCGCATCTGCGGTCCAAGCATTTCCCTTCTCAACTGCATTTGCGCTCCTTTGGCCGCTTTTGCAGCTCCGCACCTGCGGCCAAGACCTCACAGGTGCATTTACACCAGATGACAGTAGGCTTCAGCTCTATCTCCCAACTCCCATCCGATTCGCTAACCACCTAGAATCAACTCGAGGCCCCCGGGACCCCGTCCAATCACACCAATTAATTCCAAAACACATTACGAACCTAGTCGTGCCTTCAAATTACATCAAACAATGTCAAAGCCATGAATCGCACTCCAATTCGAGCTTTATGAAATTTTGAACTTTAAACTTCTTCATTCGATGCCGAAACCTATCAAATCACGTCCGATTGACCTCAAATTTTGCACACAAGTCACATTCGACATTACGGACCTACTCCAACTTCCGGAATCGGAATCCGACCCCGATATCAAAAAGTCCACTTCCGGTCAAACTTCTAAAAAACCTTCAAATTTCTAACTTTAGCCAAATGACTCGAAAATGACCTACAGACCTCCGGATTTACTTACGATCGCGCTCCCAATACCAAAATCACCATACGCAGCTATTCCCAAACGCGAAATCCCAAACGGACATCGATAACATTGAAATGAACTTCAACCCAAATTTATGAGATTCTTCCGAAATGCTAACTTCCATAATAGGCACTGAAATGCTCTCGGGTCATCGATAACCAGATCCAGACATACGTCCAAATCCAAAATCATCATACGAACCTATTGGAACCTTCAAATTCTGATTCCGAGGTCGTTTGCTCAAAAATTCGATCTTAGCCAATTCTTTCAACTTAAAGCTTCTGAAATGAGAATTTCCTTTCCAAATCAACTTTGAGCTTCCTGAAATTCAATTCGGACCACGCGTAGAAGTCATAATACGTGAAGTGAAGCTGCTCATGGCCTCAAATTGCCAAACGACACGCTAGAGCTCAAAACGACCGATCGGGCCTCAAATTGCCAAACGACACGCTAGAGCTCAAAACGACCGATCGGGCCATTACATTCTCTCCCACTTAAACATACACCGTCCTCGAATGTGTTGAGAACTGCACTAAAGTTGTCCGAAATCACTGTTTAACACCTCATGCACCTACCCGTGTTACCACAGCTTAGTCGAGCACATTATCTCGATCAAATTTGAAGATATTCTCCTTTATTCAAACAAATAAGCTTATAACCCAATTCCAACACCCGAAATTCTCTGCCATGCCTGCTTCCAACCTACGAATGTCGTATCAATCACTACACGATGTACCAAAACATGACTGCATACCTTTGCTGAATTCTCACCATAAATAACATCATTCACGGACCATAATAACCTTCTCTTATCATAATAATCAACATTTCCTGAATCTTTTGCTCACAATGCACCTCATGACATATATAAATCTTGTCCAAAGTTTTGCAATACCGCCACAACAGAGGAGATGCATAGAAATTCATTACCAACTATCGAGTCAACATATCATTGAGTCTATACTACTGATAAGAACCATCACCTCATTCTAAACCAAATAATGGTATTTTCTCTTTGATATAATTCATATAATCCGATCGCACTGATCCTGGATCCAATAACCTTGCCTCACCGAGTATGAACTGCTCAGGCAATAAGCCACCCTAGACATGGCCAAAAGTTTCTTATGACGCCACAATGTGCCAATAGGCTACAAACGCGAACGTGGTACATAAGGAAAATGATCTCTGGAAGGGACTACTCAACTCGCAACTAATATGACCTTTCCCCAGAATATGGGAAACAAAACACACAAAGATTAGAATATAGAAAACTGTACTTAACATTATACTGTTGTGGCGTGCAACCCAATCCAAACAATAGCAGTTTGCTAAACTGAACCCGACACACAAAAATTTAGTTTGCTAATTTAGTTTAGTTCAGGGTCAACCTAGCTTATAGGACAATTAGCACTTTCATTCATGTTTTTGAATGCAACGTTCAATTAGCTTTTAGTTTGGTTTGATTCCATGTTAATCTAGGGTTTATTATGAATTAGTTTCATGTGTCAATTAAAGCATAATTGAATATGGTAGTTTAATTGCTTTAGATTAATTAGGGCTAATATTAGAAGTATAAACTATTTGTTTGCTCTATTCTTCTTTATGTTTCCATTTGTTGTCTAATTGATGAAAGCATGAATTAGATTAACTAGGTTTCTGTTATCAGTTCAATTTGGTTTTAGTGTCGTTTAGGGTTAATTAAATAAGAAATTCTTATTGATCAATTGGTTAGCTTTAAGATAGAATGAAATCAACATGTTTTGTTTCAGCATTAATTTGGTTTTTTGATGCTTTTCTGGTTTTATTTAGCTTGATTTGAAAATCAATGGAACCTTAGGGGTTCATTTGAATTTAAAAGAGTCTAGGATGAACCAGAAATAAGTAGTAACCTAAAGGGTAGAAAAGGGTTTTCTACTTAAGATGAAAATCAGAAATATACTAGAAAAGGGTACAGATGTCCCAGCTGTTAAAAAGATGGTGAAATAATAGGATAGTTGTGTCAAGGACTGTACTATTATTTCCTAAGATAAGGAATATGCTAAGAAGATACCTTCCCCATAGGCAGCCTATATATGGGCTCAATCATTCTGAAAAATACATATTTGGATAGACATTTTTAGCAACAATTTACTGCACAAAAATCACTCCTTCCTTTTCTGAAAAGTTTATGTTTCAGAAATTTTAGGAAAAAACTTTCTTCTTTGGTTCTATTGAAAGCTGAAAAATGACTTGAAGTAGGGCATTCTCTCTTGGTTTCTGTGGCTGAAATCTCTGAGTTTTCAAAGGATGAGTTTGGTTTTGCTTTGCTGGGCTGGTTACTGTTGATGTTGCTCCCTCTCTTTTTGGAAGTTCAGTATTATTCTAGTGACCTCTATTTGGTATCTTTTCTTGAATCATCTTTAGGTATGTAATCATGCTCTAACTATGAAATGAATCTATTTGTTCAAACCTGAAGTTCTTCATGAATATGTGTGTATGGCTGATGGCAATGTGTGTTTATTTCTGTCAAGTTTGTTTGGTATTTTTGTATACACGAAAAATGTTATTAAAAGTGGTATCGATAGCTTTGGTTCATAGTAAAACACTTAGTTGAGATTGTTGTATATGGTTGTCTTAAGTAATATTTTCTCTTCCTCCATCTGATTTCTTCACTTAAATACCTTTTCTCTGTTTTTTTCTTCTTAGTTGGCCATGAGCTATAACATGTTGGTTCAACCACTAGTTGGTTGGATCAGTCAGTTTAGAAACTCTAAGGTGGGATTTACAAGTTTCTTTAACAAAGGAAGATGAAGCTACTACGGACAAAGCCATGTTCAAAAGAGGCAGGGATCTTCTACTAGTATACAAATTTGTAATAGTTTAGCTCGAGATTTGGTTAGTAGATTAGTGTCGGATTATTTTGTCATTTAGAATATTTGTTTCAAAAAAGCAGTGTCATGAATTAACAGTAATACAAAACTCGTTTATTGGTGTAAAGGTTGTCATTCATACTGGGAGTTTTGTAATAATTGGACTGTCCAAGAGCTTCGTTAAACAAGTTCTATTTGTAAGTTGAAACTTACATTTCACATGCTGGGTTGCAATTAATGCATCTAACTGTGTGTTCTTGGTAAAATTTAAGGTGTAAATTTTGTAAACAACACTGATTTAAATTAAGATGTCCATTGTTTGATTTTTTTATTATTCTATCATGAGGAGAGATTTGAGTGTTTGGTTTGGGCTTGGCTAAGGTCCAGTCAAGGCAGCCTGGTGAAAGTCAGCTTGGGCTGCCTTTATCCGAGTTCACTCTTTGTCTTTGGGGATCGACTTCAGGCCCAAATGGCCTTGAGCTCTTGTTCCATTTCCTCAACATAATAAATGTTTTTCTTGTCTGGAATTGGGCTGGAATTGGCCCAACTAAAAACACGCCTTTGTTTTCTGATTGTGTGCTCCTATGAATAAGTAATTGTACATTTTAAGTTCAGCCATGTATAATTTATGTTTGCAAATCGTATGTATTATGATTAGCATTCAATTTTGTGATTGTGAATCTGAATCTCTTTAATTCGGAAAGAAAGTTCATTTGTAGTTCATGATTTATGCATATACCATGGCTAAAAATGCATAAGGTGGATAGGCCTAGCCGATGCCAATGCACAACTGGGCCCGCCTAAAATTTAAGCCCAACGTGGGCTATTTGTTTCCGGATCAGCGATTGTATTTTGAGGCCTCTAATTTTTGGGCAAAATAGTGAGCCCAAGTAAGGTTTTCAAATTGATTTTTCAATAGGCCACAACTGGCCTTGTTCAAAAATGATCAAAGGCCCAATGCTTGTTTCTTAAAACCCGTCCATAACTATTAGCTCCCGATAAGTTTATGTTGGCTTTCAAATAAGAATATCTTTAGGTGGTGTTAAATTAAATACCTTCTTTTAAAATTATTTGAGGTGTGCCATGCTAAATAAAACCCCTAAGCCCATGACCTTCATAAAACTAGTTAGCTCCTATAGAAAATTTGAGGTGTGCCATTTCTCATTAGATAACCCATGGCCCTCATATAATTAATTCAAACCTTTTTAAAATCGAGGTGTGCAATCAATAGAACTTTCCATGGCCCTCATAAACGTTGTTATTAATATTGAACCCTCGTAGTTGCTTTAGGTGTGTTCTTTAAATTGATTTTTAATTACTAAATTCGGGTGCACATTTCATGTGACCCAACTCCAACTCTCAACAATGTTAAATAGAACGTGTCGCGAACCGCGGGTGCATTTCATGTGGTGTGGTTCAAGGCATGTTTTAAATGACATTTAGTCTTCCTAAAAGCGGTTTAAATAATTAAAAGCGGTTAATAAGCTAAAAATGCACCATAGGCTAAAACATGTTATAAATCAGATAATAGGCCAATTTTAATAGTTTAAGCAACCGTGCTCGAACCACGGAACCCAGGAATGCCTAACACCTTCTCCCGGGTTAACAGAATTCTTTATCTAGAATTTCTGGTTCGCGGACTTTAAAAAATAAAAATTTCCTCGATTTGGGATTTTAAAATAAAATGGTGACTTGGCACACCAAATAAACTATCCCAAGTGGCGACTCTAAAAATAAATAAAATAATCCCATTTCGAATAATGTCACTTTAATTGGAAAAACTCCCTTATATACCCCCTCGAATGGTAAAAAGGGAGGTGTGACAGCTCTTGCGACTCTACTGGGGAATCAAACCCAGAACTTTTTTCAGGGTTTAAGAATTTGAGCTTAGAATAACTGTTATAGTTGGCTTGTTTTATCTGATTTTTACATGTTGAGCCTAATGTGCTAAATGCTGCTTTTACCGCTTTGATATTGTTTGGACTGTATATAAATTGCTACAAAACCGTCTTCTATCTGAGTCTTCTAAATCATCTAGGAAGTGTACACTTCATGTAACTTCTTTTCTGTTAGAGTCATATCCCAATTTTAGAACGAGGTTCGGACAGGTTGCAAAGCCGATGAAGCTTTTGTATTCCCGGTACGCTGCCCCCCCTCGGCTCTAGCTGTCCGCTCGGGTAAGCTAGGTCTAGAACAATACACCTAGGTTTTTAAACCTAGTATAACAAAGTCTCATGCCGGATCCCTAGTAGGAACGCTTGTTTGCATCACGTGCATTTGACTTTGGAGGCTCAATACAGGGGTTGGGTCTGTCTAGGACAAATGTACCCGAAATGAAAAGACCATCCTGATGCATTCTACTTGCTACTTGTGCATTTATTTGCTTCGTATTGCATGTTGACTAGCTTATGAATAATGGAGAAAAGTTGGGAAAGACAAAAATCAATTTGAGGGCTGAGAGAGATAATTACCTATTTTTGGAAAATCCGGTATCCAAAAAGTACCGAAACTTTGACGAAATTTTGAAAAAAAAGAAAGAAAATTTGTTTCAAGAAAATATATGGTATTATTTTTATTATGCCCGAACTACGCAAGTTTGATTCTCACCGGATGTGGGATACGTAGGCAACCCTTACTGGGTCCAACTCCATTTTTGCAAAAATAACCCAAAAAGAATAAAAAATTTATTGTTTTGTCATAAATAAGTTAAGTGATGTCATTCTTGTCTAAATAGCCAAAATGTCCCCAAAAGGGGGCCGAAAGGCTACTTTTGCAAGAACAACCACCTAAGGTTTCTTTTTCAAAATTTTGGTTGATTAGCAAACACAGCCTTAAAATCTTCTTTCCTGAAGTGCTGAAGGGTCGTATTTGCAAGGCCTGGTCTTTGTTTTGAAATGAAAAATTTTGAAAAATTGATAACTTCCTCTTGAGTCAAAATAAATCATGATCTTTTAACCAAATCACCCTAATAAATGTGCAGGATGAGCACAATTGAAAATGAACCCTTCACAAATTTTGAGGAAATCCCATTACAGATCCATATGTGGTGGAACGACTTAGGAAAAGTCAGCAGAGAGATTGTGGTAAAAGTTTTGGGCGGTCTTGTTGGACTTCTAAAAATCAAACCAAGGCTGGATGTGACTGAAGCTTTGATACCTTTCTAGGACTTGACGCATAATGTGTTTCACTTTTCTGATTTTGAGCTCATCCCCACGCTGGAGGAAATTGCGGGCTATGCCGGTCTTAGTGGGAATCTTAGAAGTCGGTACCCAGTGGCACCAAGAACAGTGACTCCTCACAAGTTTCTAGATCTGTTGAGCATCAGTCGGGAGGTTCAAGATGGAAATCTAGCCGAGGGATTTTGCACATTCCATTTCTTGTACTAGCGCTGTGGCAATCCCCACAGTTTTAACGCACCAAATACTGGCCTGATCCATTCGGGAAACAAGGATAAATGGGAGGCATGGCGGGGTTTGGCTTTTATAGTGGCATTTTTGGGTGTCATAATCTTCCCAATAAAAGATGGGAACATAGAATTGGTTCTTGTAGGAATGGTCGACATCATGATTAAAAAAGCTAATGGCACCCTTGTTCCAATGATCTTAGCGGAGATTTACCGAGCTTTAACCTTCTGTCGAGAAGGGGAAAGATTCTTCCAAGGTTGTAACCTGCTCCTACAACTTTGGATACAAGAAAATATTTGTCACCGCTTGGGGTACATGAACTACGGCATGACTGGTCGGAATTGCATTGAAGATTATGAAAACTGAGTGGTGGGTTGTGAATTTCCAGAAGGTACAGAGGCTTGGTTTGCGCATTTGAGTTTCTTAACTTCAGACAAAATTGAGTGGACCTTCGGTTGGCTCCCTGTCACTAAAGTCATTTGCATGTTAACCGAGGTGTGTTATCTTCTCTTAATGATTCTCTGGAGCATTCAGTCGTACGCTCCACACAGGGTGTTGCGCCAATTAGGCAGGTTCCAAACTATCCCATATGACGAAGATCTGAGCCGACAAGTCATCGAATTGGGTCCCAAAGCTGTATTCCCAGAAGGAAAAGTTCGTCAGATTTGGAATGAATGTATATTTCTAGAGCCAAAGACTCGGGTGCGGGATCTAGCTAAAGGCGAGTTAGACCCTAATTACATAACTTGGTTTGGTAAAAGGTTTCAAGTCCCTCAGGAGCCCGAACAACCTGCTAAAAGACCTCACGTCCAGCAATTCACTAATAATTCATGAGAGCAATGGGATTGGTTGGCGAAGGAGGCAAACTACAGGGCCAAGATAAGCAAATTGGAGGGACAAATCAGAGATCTCAAATTTGACAATAGTGTACAAGCTGCTGCCGATGAAGGGGAAAAGAAGAAACTGGCTCAAGAAAACAAAGCCCTTCGAGCCCAGATCCAAAAAATGAAAATAGTTGCTGAGAATCAGGAAAGAAGCCAAGCAGATGAAAGGCTCATAAGTGGTCTCAGAAGGAAAGTATCTGAGTATCAGGATGACTTAGAGAAATCTAAGGTTAATCTAGCAAGAGCCCGAGCACGGATGGCAAAGAACAAAGAGGGACGGGCGGAGTTTGTACGGCAGCTGAAAAGGAAATATGAGGGAACAGTCACAGAGTTGAAGAAAAAGCTAACTACCCTCGAAAATGAGATGGCCAAACAAGCTAAGAACTTTAAAGCAGAAAGGGAACATTGCTATGCATTAATGTCCCAGCTAGAGGAAGATATGCAACAACTGCAAAGTCAAAACAATCATGACACCCAGGTGCTAGAAGCTAGGTCTCAACAAATAGGGCATTTGCTCCAAGAAAAGGGTATCATCAGGGAGAGGGTTAGAGCAATTGCTGATTACATCGTCGTGAAGTGCCATGAATGTGAAGACATGACTAGAACCACTTTCTTTACTGTAGTAATGACCCTTGTTTTTTTAAATAATGAGCGAAGTGGAGTGTCTTCAAGGGGATCTTGCATGCAGGCCCGTGGCAAGACCGACTAATATCCCGCGGGCCCCTGGAGTAGAAGCACTTATGTACTCTTGATTTCCATTTTTGAGTCTGTAATTCAGTTTTTAGTTTTAAAATATGTTTCGAGTCTGTTTGTAGTTTTAAATTCCTAGAAAGAGTATGATGGAGTCTTTTGTAATAGAGAACATTGGAGTTTTATTAATGAAAATTGGAAAATCCCAAAAATTGTTTCTTTATTTTTCATATTCATTTCTTGAACTATGTGATGATCTGATTCACACGGCATCGTGATACGTAGGCTATCCTCATCGGATCCGGTCATGGTTTTTGTAAATAACTCAAATAAAAGAAAAGAGAGAGCCAAAGAAAAATCAAAAGAAAAGCGATAAAAGCAAGAAAAGAGAAAAAACAAGAAAAGGAAAGAGAGGAAAATAGGAATAAGAGGAGAAACATTAAAGAGCCAAGGTGGAAAGAAAATATGATCGGGGAGATAAACAAAAGTCGGGATGAGACATGCAATTATTGCAAAACATGTAGAAACACATTTAACTGTATAGGTGCATCACACCCCAATGTGCGATTCCCTACATGTTAATTGCTTCAAACTAACCGGTTTGTTGTCTACTATTGAGTATAGGTTCTGTTTTTAAGGTGGTTGGTTTGTGGTAACCTGGCTTCACACCTGTACTTCACAAGATCAAAAGGCAGTGTAGAAATGTCGTTAGAAGGTCTTCCACCAACAATTCATATCTCAGATGATAGCCCGCTATCGGTTATCTCAACCTCAGAGTCAGCGGTAGCTGAGGAGAATAGGGCACTGCGCCTCCGCATGCTAGAAATGTGGGACGCCTGGTCCAATGGTAGAGAACCGCCAAGTGCCATACCCAGTTTCACCGAGTTACTTCCGAGGGAAACTGGAAATTCCAATATTCCGATAAATTACCCGAATACCTCACTTGGATATCCCACCATCTCAGCTCATTTCACCAGAACACCTTCTGAGGTTCGCCCCCAAGTGGTTTCGGGAGTGGACTCCAACATATTTACCACACCACTAACCTCGGATGCGGTGCAACCCACTTTACCTAGGCCAAGCTTTGATCCATCATCCTTCACCTTCCAAGTACCATCTTTTCCACCAGAACCTACCCAGTTCACCACCAATTCTTACCCTCAACAACCCCGGTATGAGTTTACCGTGGGACAGGAGAAAACTACCAAGAACCCCGAGCAGGAGGAAATCACTCAGAAGATGGGGAGAATGCAACAGAGCCTTAAGAATATACAAGGTTTGAGCGGACAAAAGAGCGTATCTTATGCTGATCTATGTATGTTCCCGCATGTGCATTTGCCTTTGGGTTTCAAGACCCCAAAATTCGAAAAGTATGAAGGGCATGGGGATCCCATACACCTTAAGAGGTACTGCAATAAACTGAGAGGAGCAGGTGGAAAAGAGGAGCTTATTTTGGAGAGAGTTTAGTGAGCATTGCTTCCGAGTGGTACATGGATCAGGACATGTCTCGTTGGCACATTTGGGATGATCTGGCCTAAGATTTTGTCAGGTAGTTTCAGTATAACATAGACATAGCTCCCGACAGGAATTCTCTGTCGAATCTCAAGAAGAAGTCATCGAAAAGTTTCCGAGAATATGCTGTTAAATAGAGCGAACAAGCGGTCAGGATCAAGCCCCCGATGGATGAAAAAGAAATGGTGAGTATTTTTCTTCAAGCCCAAGAGACTGACTACTTTCAAAATATGATGTCTGCAATGGGGAAACCATTTGCTGAGGCCATCAAGATTGGTGAAATGGTCGACAATGATCTGAATACAGGGCTCATATTGAGCCAATCTTCCATAAGAGCTACATCCCAAGAAATTCAAGATGGGTCCGGAGGTGTAGCGAATAGAAAGAAGAAATAAGAGGTGGTAATGGCAGCCCCAAGTTTGAGAAACCTCGTTCACCCATAAGTTACTTCCCTCCAAGTACCCCATAACATTATTATCCCCATCAGGATGTGGCCTATGCTATGGCTCCTCAGCTGTACGCAGTAATGAACGCCCAGCCATACGCTCGGCCACAACAGCAGTTTAACCAAAATAGAGCTCCACCTCCTAGAAATAATCCTCCCAACCAAGCTTAGTATAATCCCTAACTTTTACAAAATATTTCCCTTACAATGCTCGTGTTCGAGAGACACCCAGGAGAACAAACTTCACGCCTATTGGTGAGTTATAACCTCGCCTTTTCCCTAAATTGGTCCAAATGGGTTTGCTACAACCTGTACCCCCGAATAGGCAAAATCCAGAGTCACCTTCTTACCGACCTGGCACCCAATGTGCCTACCATTCTGGGGTGGAAGGACATGATACTGAAGACTGTTGGACTCTAAAAAGGGCTGTTGAAAACCTCATAGAGCAGAAATGGATAGTGCTAAAGGATGAAGAAATTCCTAATGTGACCAACAACCCATTACCAGCTCACAACAACGGACCGGTCATTGGAATGATTTGTGATGATAAAGAGTTTGATCCTACCTTGAAAGCCATCATTGCAATCGCTAACGTTGAGAAAACGCTAAAGGCTGATTCAAAGAAAGAAAAGGGACAGAAGAAGAGTAAACCCACCCCTCAAAGCACAGAAAAGGTAGTGGAAACCAAAACTGAGGACGTACCATCGAAATATGCCATTCTTTATGTTCCTCGGGGTCACAGGAAAGAACAAATGACATTGACCCCTCCAAGAAGGTTGGAGCTGAACAAGGGATCTAAAATGTACGTGCCTAAATGGACCTATGTGGTACGGGGGCCGGTAATTTCACCAAGGCTGAATGAGCCCGTGGTTATTGGTCGCGCACTGCAGAGGCCCATAACAGACCCCACTATCATCCCGTGGAATTATAACAAAGTGGTAGTAACCTACAAAGGAAAAGTGGTCCTGGGAGAAGCAAATGAAACTAACCTAGCTGAGAAATACCTTAACGTGGGAGAAGTGAACAATGCCAAGCAGAAACGCTTCCCGATCAAAAGGCTAGTTAGTGCTGAAGAAGCAGAAGAGTTCTTCCGAAAGATGAAAACTGTGGACTGTGAGGTAATAGACCAACTTTGGAAGTCTCCTTCACAGGTTTCACTCCTGTCTCTGCTGGTGAGCTCAACCGAGCATCAGAAAGTGTTGATAAAAACCCTCAACGAAGCTTATGTTCCTATTGAAACCACTATTGAATAACTGGAGAGGATGGTGGAAAGATTCTTCGTAGTCAATCAAATTTCCTTTAGCAAGAATGATTTTCCCCCGAAAGGTGCCGCCCACAAAAAAGCCCTCCATCTAATAGTTAAATGTGAGGGGTACTATATGTAAAGAGTCATGATAGATGGCGGATCCGGAGTTGATATCTGCCCTCTCTCAACTTTGCAAAGAATGGAGATTGGGACTGAGAGAATCAGGCCTAACAATGTCTGTGTGCGTGCCTTTGATGGCATCAAGAGAGATACTATAGGAGAGATCAATTTGATTTTGACTATTGGTCCTGAGGATTTTGAGGTGACCTTTCAGGTCCTAGACATGGACACTTCCTATAATTTCCTCTTGGGAAGACCTTGGATTCACGCGGATAGGGCCGTACCTTCCACTCTCCATCCGATGGTGAAATTTGAATATGAAGATCAGGAGATTGTAGTCCATGGAGAGGACGAGCAGTCGATTTACTAGGACCCGTCAGTCCCATGCCTCGAATCTAGGGAAGGTAGTGAACATATAGTTTATCAAGCTTTCGAGGTGGTGGTCGCAGATCAATGTGAGGAGGGAAGCCCTTGTCCTCAGCCTTTTCTGTCAAATGCATCCATCATGGTCGCTACTGAAATGATCAAGCATGGTTATAAGCCTGGGAAGGGACTCGGGGCATTATTACAAGGCATTACAGAACCTATCACTTTACCTACCAGCAAGAAGTTTTTCGGTGTAGGTTTCATGCCATAAAAGCTGATGTGACATGGGCAGATGAACGAAAGAGCAATGGTTGGGTTTTACCTCAGTCGGTTCCACATCTCTACAAAACATTCATCAGGACCAAGTATAGTGAAGAAGAAGAAGATGAGGCCTTCACGGGCGAGGAAATTGAAGAAATCTGTGGGGCTATGAGGCAGATGTTGTATGAAACCACATGGTTCAGCCGGTAGAAGGCTCGAGCACCGCTGAGGTGCTATATATGGGGCCCAATGCCAAGTTGCGAAACTGGAAGGCTACTCCGTTCCCAGTCAGGCGGGAATCCCGGTAGTCCAGTCTTGCCACCTTTTCTATATCACGAGTTATTACAGGGTGTAACTCGGATGTTTTTTTTTAGTTTATTATCTTTAATTTCAATGTAAACCCTGTTATCTTTAAAATTCAATGAAATGAACTCAATATTTCATCGTTCATCTCTCTTTATTCCTTCTGATTCTTTGTTACTTTTTCTTATTTCTTCTTTCAATTCTAATAATGCGGCTTTAAATAATATGATATGCTTGCGGACTTTATGCCCAGATCCAAACACGCTGTCTAATTGTGAAATAATGAACCAAGAACCAGAATACAATGAAGAAGAGGCTTTTAGGGAAATAAACCGAGAATTGGAACAATTTGAGAATAAACCTAAGCCGAACTTAAATGAAACCGAGACGGTTAATTTGGGTAGTTCTAAAGAAGTCCAAGAAACCATGATAAGCATTCACACAGATGAAAGAACCAGGGACGCATTGATCCAACTTTTGTTTGAATTCAAAGATGTGTTTGCTTGGTCTTATGATGACATGCCAGGATTAAGTGTCGATTTGGTGGTCCATAATTGCCGACCTACCCCGATTATCCCCCTGTCCAGCAAAAACAAAGGAAATTCAAAACTGATATCAGTGATAAGATCAAAGAGGAGGTCACGAAACAGTTGAAGGCGTGGGTGATCCGAGTCGTCTGATACACCACATGGTTGGCTAATGTGGTTCCCATACCAAAGAAAGATGGGAAAACTCGAGTGTGTCTTGACTACCGAGATCTAAACAAAACAAGTTCCAAAGACAACTTCCCATTACCAAACATCCACATCCTTGCTGATAACTGTGCCAAACATAAGATACAATCTTTCGTGGATTGTTATGTAGGATATCATCAGGTGTTGATGGATAAAGATGATGCGGAAAAGACGGCCTTCACCACACCCTGGGGCACCTATTGCTACAGAGTCATGCCTTTTGGTTTGAAGAATGTCGGGGCAACTTATATGAGGGACATGACTACCATCTTTCATGACATGATGCACCAAGAAATCGAGGTGTATGTGGACAATGTGATCATCAAATCCAAAACACATGGCGACCATTTTCGGGACCTGAGAAAGTTCTTTGAGCGGCTACATAAGTATGATTTGAAGCTAAATCCGGCTAAATGTGCATTTGGGGTTCCGTCTGGCAAACTCTTGGGATTTATAGTCAGTCGGAGGGGCATCGAGCTAGACCCAACAAAGATAAAATCCATTCGAGATTTGCCTCCTCCAAGAACCAAGAAAGAGGTTATGAGCCTACTGGGAAGGTTGAACTACATCAGCCGGTTCATCGCTCAGTTGACATCTACATGTGAACCCATATTCAAGTTAATGAAGAAAGACGTGGCAACTAAATGGACAGATGAGTGTCAAGAAGCCTTTGACAAAATCAAAGAATATTTGTCGAACCTACCAGTCTTGGTCCCACCTGAACCGGGGAGGCCTTTGTTTTTGTACTTGACAGTCTTGGAAAAGTTTTTCGGCTGTGTCCTCGGGCAACACGATGCAACTGGGAAGAACGAGCATGAAATCTACTATTTGAGCAAAAAGTTCACATGTTATGAAGACAAATATACCCTGTTGGAAAGGACTTGTTGCGCCCTAACTTGGGTCGCTCAGAAGCTTAGGCATTACCTGTTGGCCTATACCACTTACCTCATCACTAGGATGGATCATTTAAAGTACATATTCCAAAAGCCGATGCCCACATGGAGGTTAACAAAATGGCAAATCCTACTAACTGAATTTGACATAGTCTATGTCACCCGCACGACAATAAAAGCCCAAGCTTTAGCGGATCACCTAGCTAAAAACCCTATGATGATGAATACCAGCCCTTGAGCACCTACTTCCCGGATGAAGAGGTAAATTCAATCGACGTAACATCAGAAGACACCAACACTTGGAAATGTTCTTCAATGGAGTTGTGAACGCAAAAGGTGTCGGGATTGGGGCAATTTTGATCTCACCCACTGGTTAACACTATCCATCCATAGCCAGGCTTCGGTTTTTCTGCACAAACAACATTGCCGAGTATGAAGCCTGCATTATGGGTATGAATATGGCAATCGACCAAGATGTTGAAGAACTATTGATCATGGAGGACTCAGACTTGATTATCCGACAAGCTCAGGGTGAATGGGAAACTCAGGATATCAAGCTTATTCCATACAGGCAACATGTGGAAGATCTTAGCAAGTGGTTCAAGTCAGTGGAGTTCAGGTACATCCCTCGTTTTCATAATGAACTGACCGATGCACTCGCTACTTTAGCCGTATCCAGGAAATCTCCACATTGACCCGTTGGAAATCCAAATCCGAGAAAGGCACGGTTACTGCAATACGGTTGAGGCTGAACCGGATGTTCAGCCATGGTATCATGATATCAAGAGATTTCTGAAAACTAAAGAATATCCCGATCAAGACAGTGGAGACCAAAAGAGAACCATTAGACGGCTTGCAAGCGGTTTCTTCTTGAGCGGTGAGGTCTTGTACAAAAGGACTCCGGATCTCAACTTTTTACGATGTGTTGACGCCGAAGAGGACGAAAGAATCATGTATGAAGTGCATGCAGGAATGTGTGGACCCCACATGAATGGCTACATTTTGGAAAATAAAATCCTTCCAGTGGGCTATTACTGGATGACTATGGAAAAAAATTGCTTCAGTTTTGTCTGAAAATGTCATCAGTGTCAGGTGCACGATGATCTGATTCATGCACCACCTACAGAACTGCATCCTATGTCAGCACCATGGCCATTCGTTTATTGGGGAATGGATGTTAATGGGCCAATCGAGCCAAAGGATTCAAATGGGCATAGATTTATATTGGTGGCCATCGACTACTTCACAAAGTGGGTTGAAGCCATTACTCTCAAAGTTGTCACTAAGAAAGTAGTGGTAGACTTCGTGCACTCCAATATCATCTGCCGTTTTGGTATTCCTGCAACTATCATTACGGATAACGCTGCAAACTTGAACAGTCATTTGATGAGGGAGATATGTGAACAATTCAAGATAGCGCATCGGAACTCTACCCTTACCGACCAAAAGCTAATGGTGCCATTGAAGAAGCAAACAAGAACATCAAGAAGATTCTGAGAAAGATGATCCAAAGTTCCAGGCAATGGAATGAAAAGTTACCATTTGCATTATTGGGATATCGCACAACTATGCGCACATCAGTCGGAGCAACCCCATACCTATTGGTTTATGGCACAGAAGCCGTGATACCCGTAGAAGTCGAAATCCCTTCTCTTCGGATCATTGTGGAAGCTAAAATTGAGGACAGTGAGTGGGTCAAAACCCGGCTAGAACAGTTAACCCTGATTGATGAAAAGCGAATGGCCACAGTCTTCCACGGGCAGTTGTATCAATAAAAAATGGCCCGTTCCTATAACAAGAAAGTGCGGCCTAGAAACTTTGAAGTGGGGCAACTCATTTTGAGGCGTATCCTCCCTCACCACCAGGAAGCAAAAGGAAAGTTCGCTCCTAACTGGAAGGGCCCATACATTATCAGAAAATTGCTACCAAAAGGGGCGTTATACCTGGGAGACAACGAAGGGAATGACCCCGAAACAACTGTACATGCAGACGCAGTCAAAAGGTATTATGTCTAGTCTTTCTGCAGAAACAACATTATCCGATTGGGATGACGAAGGCTTTCATTCTCGCTACCCCAAAATACTCCACTCCTTTGCTAACCCTTTGAGCCGGTTACCTTTCTTTCATTATCCTCTTTGGAACTTGAAAACGTTTGTAAAAAAAATCAAAATAAAAGAAAGGGAAAAAACAACACAACAAAATGTTTCCCTGAACAACGTTCGACTTGATTCCGAAAGTATACGTAGGCAGCCTCTCTCTGGGGTTCAGTTACACCAAAACAAAAATCCAATTTCCCCCAAAAGTGAAACTGGGGCAGATGTTATAATGGTTTGGCGATGATCCTGCCTGAACGGTTCCAAAGTTATAATTTGATCCAATTTGTTTTTACCAAAACCTTGTTCAAGTCCTTCCGATCAATCGATAAAAGATGTTCACAATCGGAGAACGCAGTTGTTTGGATCCAATGCAATCAGGATGAGAGAAATAAAATGAGAGAGTCTTATTGGTAAAAAATCCACGGGCACCATAAGACGATGGAGAGCAGAGAAATTTAAACGAGAGAGTCTTGTTAGTGAAAACTCATAAAAGAGCACTATAAGGTGACATTACGAAGAGAAATGAGAGAGGTCAATTGGAAAAAACCCACAAAGGGCGCCATTGATAGAAAAGAGGGAATTCCTTAAGATCATCGGCAGACAAGAATCCTAGCAATGTTCCTCGATTTTTGAGATATGGATTATGAAGGGTTTTTCCAAGATCGAATGGCTGCACAAATCGGGTTTCCAGTCCAAGAAGCATGTCATGTCTATTGAATTCTATATGCACACCATATAAGTCCTTCTTTCTCTCCCCCGAAATGGATGCTTCTCGTTAAATTTATTATCATGTCCTTTGTTTACTTTTCTTTGAGTTCCTTTCGGTCTAATCCCTCTTCAAAACTGATACAAAGAAAAAATAGCAAGAATGGTTTACAAGTTTCTGCTTAGCAAAATCAAAGTTCAGGAAAAGGCATTCAGCCTCAATGGGTGCATCTAGTCGGCCTTGACTGGCCATGATGGCCGATGATCCAGAGTCGAGAATGCTTGAAAAAGGAAAGATTCAAAGTCAAGTGCCCATAAGGGCGAAATGAAATAAAACCCCACGGGTTAACCGTTCTGGGAAAAGTCACGATACCTGGTTTTAGAAGAGAAATCAGTCTCAAGAAAACCAGCAAGCAGTAAAAGATCTCAGCAAAAGAGTTGGGTCGGGATCAAGTGATCAAAGAAATCAAGGCCACAAAACCAACCACCGTTTCAAATTGACAAATTGTTCTTTGATTTGAAAACAGGTGCAATCTAAGATAACCCCGCAAGAAGCAAGTGCAATAAAAGCAAGGTGCGCAGAGACCAAAATGGTACTGTAGCAGAAGTTAACCCAAAAAGGGAAGTCCCTTTCAAACCTTCACGCATTCTCTTGAATAAAGTATTAAAAGTGAAATGAAAAGAAGGAAGAAGAAAAATTCAAAAACCATGGTAGCCTAGGGTCTCCAATCTCTAGCTATGTTTTTCCAACATAGGGTCTCATTCTCTAATCACTGCCAGCATAACCTGGTGGTCTTTTCTAGTATAGGGTTCCACTCCCTAGTTAATCCCTGGCATAACTCAGGGACCTTTTTCTTTTCCGGCATAACCAGATGACTTTCCCGGCATAACCCGAGGACTTTTTTCTTTTCCAGCATAACTGTCATAACCCGTGGACCTCCCCGGCATAACCCGAGGACATTTTTCTTTCCCGGCATAACCCGTGGACCTCCCCGGCATAACCTGATGACCTTTTTCGGCATAACCCGTGGACATCCCCGGCATAACCCGAGGACCTTTTTCTTTCCCGACATAATCCGTGGACCTCCCCGGCATACCCCAAGGAAATTTGCTTTTCCGGCATAACCCGAGGACCTTTGCTTTTCCGGCATAACCCGATGACTTTCTTGGCATAACCCGTGGACCTCCCCGGTATAACGAGGACCTTTTTCTTTCCCGGAATAACCCGTCGACCTCCTCGACATAACCCGAGGACCTTTTTCTTTTCCGGTATAACCCGATGACGTTTCCCAGCATAACCCGTGGACCTCGCTGGCATAACCCGAGGACCTTTTCTTTTCTGGCATAACCCGAGGACCTTTTTATTTCCCAGCATAACCCGTGGAACTCCCCGACATAACCAGAGGACCTTTTATATTCCGGCATAACCCGATAACTTTCCCGACATAACCCGTGGACCTACCCGGCATAACCCGAGGACCTTTTTCTTTCCCGGCATATCCCGATGACTTTTCCGGCATAACTCGTGGACCTCCCCGGCATAACACGAGGACCTTTTTCTTTTACGGCATAACCCGGTGACCTTTCCTGGCATAACCCATGGACCTCCCCGGCATAACCTGAGGACCTTTTTCTTTTCCGGCGTAACCCGATGACCTTTCCCGGTATAACCCGAGGACCTCACCGGCATAACCCGAGGACCTTTTCTTTTTCGGCATAACCCGATGACTTTTCCAGTATAACCCGTGGACCTCCCTGGCATAACCAGTGGACCTCCCCGGCATAACCTGACGACCTTTTCCTTTTCCGGCATAACCCGGTCATCTTTCCAGCATAACCTGGCAATCTTTCCAATTTAGGGCACCAATCCCTAGTTGATTTCATTATAGATATAGGGTTCCACTCCCTAATCTCTTTCTCCCAAGGATACACAATCATGATTTTATTGCTTTCAATAAAGAAATAGTTTAGATTTTGTTACAATAACTCACGAAATTTTCCTACTGAAAACTGGGGCAGAAAAATTTCGTTCGTTTGTTTGCTTTGGTGCCCAAAATAGGTTTTCACCGTGAGGCACAAGGTTGAAATGACCAAAAAAAGAAGTCTTAACCCAAATAAAAGAAAAGGAAGAACAAGAAAAGAAGTGAACTCAAGTGCAGAAGCGGAGAAAAGATGCGGACTGCTCAAGATATGATTGAAGTCGTAGGCTTAGCATGTCCTGCCTTGTTCCAAAAAGCTGAAGAAGAATGAACCAGCGGTCGCAACTAACGAGCATCAAGATGCAGATCAGAGTCTGTAGGAAGAACCAGCCAAGACTCAAGATCAAGCTTAGGAGGTTTATAGATAGGAACCTGGTAACTCATAGTTGATAGGTTTTAGCTAGACTAGATTCTTATCTTTCATTTTGGTGTAATAAGGAGCTCAGCAAGCAGAAACAGCAGCAACAACAGTGAAATCACAGTTTCTCGGTAGTCCCAACTACCAAAACTTCCAAAACTACACTGACCTGATTCCTTTATAGCCAAGGATATGTAGGAAACCTCTGAAGCAAGGTTCGGTCAGGCCCTTTTCAAAAATGCTTCTCATGGAGTCTCAAACGGGCAAAAATCTCTCATAATTGCTCATTTTGTCTTTGCCCGAAAACCATTCGTGTTTCCGAGCAAAGAGGGCCTGCTGTGAGCATGTGATTTTTGCCCTATATAAATTACTCCTATAAAATTCCCAAAAAATAGGTCTTCTGTTAATTATTTGCCATTTTTAGGAATGTTTCTAGAATTTTTCTTAATTATTTGCATTTCTATGCATGTTTAATTTATTTAAATCATGAAAAATACCAAAAAATATCATGCATTACCTTTACGATTTGTTTTTATATTTTAATAATTAATCAAGAATTATTTGTTTTATAGAAATTTGAAAAATCACAAAAATAGCTCATTTTTACATTTTTTGTTTTTTAATTTTTACTTTATCGATTTGTCTCTTTTAATTTAGAATTAAGTGGTGTTTGTAATTTTTTTATAATTAGCTAATTTTTAATTTCATATTTTAGATAGTTTAGAATTTTTAATTATTAGGATTTTAAATTTAAAAAACGAGGAAAAAAGGAAAACAAAGGTTTAATTGAAAAGGGGGATTTTATTCAAATTTTGGCAATTTTTAAAAGCCAAACCCGTCCAAATTGCCCAAGAACCCAAGCCCAAACAATTGCCAAACTCGGTCCAACTCCCACAGTTCCCAAACGACGCTATTTCATTTTGATTTGATCTCAGCCGTTGGATTTTATCAATCCAACGGCCCGGAACTGAACGATTCCTCACAATATAAGTATCTCAACTGAGTCAACCCCCCCCCCAAACCAAAGATTCATTTCATTTTTGCTCTATATCACATCCTCACCAGTATAACCCCAGTTGCCCTCATTTTCTTCGCCTCGCCCACCGTAAACCACCACCAAAAATCGCGACACAGTGGTTCCGATGGTTCAATCGCCCCCAAAATGACACCATAAACTCCCCTTCACCTCTCCATTCCAAATCTCCACTCCTTTTTCTTCGAATCATCCCCGGTCTGTTTGAATCTTGAATCAAAAAATCCGGCCAAAATCCTAGTTATTCCAAACCTCACCAAACTCCATTTTCCCTCCTTGTCTTAGATCCCTGACCAGTTTTTCCAGAATTCTCGCCTAATTGTTTGAATTTTAGATCTAAGAGTCAAACCTAAAAACCCTAATCTTCCCCCAAATCGACCACAAAGCTCCTCTACTTCTCTTTTCCTTCAAAGTTAAGGCTCTCAGAAGTCTTTTATTTCATGGAGATCCAGTCAAAGCTATGCAAGGCCGGATCTCTTAAAGGAAAAGTCCTTTTTTGGTCAAGGCGAAGACGGACCTCTAAAGGCTTCTGTTGTTTGTTTCTTCCAGTCCCCATGGTAAGGCATCAGTCACTTTTACCCCTCCACTTCTTCTCTTCTTTCTTTTTTTTTCTTGCCAAGTCAGTAGTCTTCATAGTTTGATTTTCAGTTTGATTGTTCTCTGGACGTGTTTAGTTAGCAATTTTGTGCTAGGATGCATCAGTTTGTTCGTGTTGGTTTGTTTATTCAAAATTTTGTTTAGTTTGCTAATTTAGTTTAGTTCAGGGTCAACCTAGCATATAGGATAATTAGTAGTTTCATTCATGCTTTTGAATGCATCGTTCAATTAGCTTTTAGTGTGGTTTGATTCCATGTTAATCTAGGGTTTATTATGAATTGGTTTCATGTGTCAATTGAAACATGATTGAATATGGTAGTTTAATTGCTTTAGATTAATTTGGGCTAATATTAGAAGTATAAACTATTTGTTTGCCCTCTTCTTCTACATGTTTCCATTTGTTGTCTAATTGATGAAAGCATGAATTAGATTTACAAGGTTTCTGTTATCAGTTCAGTTTGGTTTTAGTGTCCTTTAGGGTTAATTAAATAAGCAATTCTTATTGATCAATTGGTTAGCTTTAAGATAGAATGAAATCAGCATGTTTTGTTTTAGCATTAATTTGGTTTTCTTGATGCTTTCTGGTTCTGTTTAGCTTTATTTGGAAATCAATGGAACCTTAGCGGTTCATTTGAATTTAAAAGCGTTTAGGATGAACCTGAAATAAGTAGTAACCTAAGGGGTAGAAAAGGGTTTTCTTCATAAGCTGAAAATCAGAAATATCCTAGAAAAAGGTATAGCTGTCCCAGCTGTTAAAAAGATGCTGAAATAATAGGACAGTTGTATCAAGGACTGTACTATTATTCCCTAAGATAAGGAATATGCTACAAAGATACCTTCCCCATAAGCAGCCAATATATGGGCTCAATCATTCTGAAAAATACAGATTTGGATAGACATTTTTAGCAACAATTTACTGCACAAAAATCACTCCTTCCTCTTCTAAAAAGTTTAAGTTTCAGAAATTTTAGGAAAAAACTTTCTTCTTTGGTTCTATTGAAAAATGAAAAATGACTTGAAGTAGGGCATTCTCTCTTGGTTTCTGTGGCTGAAATCTCCGAGTTTTCAAAGGCTGAGTTTGGTTTTGCTTTGCTGGGCTGGTTACTGTTGCTGTTGCTCCCTCTCTTTTTGGAAGTTCAGTATTATTCTAGTGACCTCTATTTGGTCTCTTTTCTTGAATCATCTTTAGGTATGTAATCATGCTCTAACTATGAAATGAATCTATTTGTTCAAACCTGAAGTTCTTCATGAATATGTGTGTATGGCTGAAGGGAATGTGTGTTTATTTCTGTCAAGTTTGTTTGGCATTTTTGTATGCACGAAAAATATTATTAAAGTGGTATCGATAGCTTTGGTTCATAGTAAAACACTTAGTTGAGATTGTTGTATATGGTTCTCTTAAGTAATATTTTCTCTTCATCCATCTGATTTCTTCACTTAAATACCTTTTTCTGTTCTTTTCTTCTTAGTTGGCCATGAGCTATAACCTGTTGGTTCAGCCACTAATTGGTTGGATCAGTCAGTTCAGAAGCTCTAAGGTGTGATTTACATGTTTCTTTAACAAAGGAAGATGAAGCTACTATGGACAAAGCCATATTCAAAAGAGGTAGGGATATTCTACTAGTATACAAGTTTGTAATAGTTTAGCTCGAGATTTGATTAGTAGATTACTGTCGGATTAGATTGTCATTTAGAATATTTGTTTCAATAAAGCAGTGGCATGAATTAACAGTAATACAAAACTCGTTTATTGGTGTAAAGGTTGTCACTCATACTGGGAGTTTTGTAATAATTGGACTGTCCAAGAGCTTGGTTAAACAAGTTCTATTTGTAAGTTCAAGCTTACATTTCACATGCTGGGTTGCAATTAATGCATCTAAGTGTGTGCTCTTGGTAAAATTTAAGGTGTAATTTTTGTAAACAGCACTGATTTAAATTAAGATGTCTCTTGTTTGATTTTTTTTATTATTCTATCATGAGGAGAATTTTGAGTGTTTGGTTTGGGCTTGGCGAAGGTCCAGTCAAGGCAGCCTGCTGAAAGTTAGCTTGGGCTGCCTTTATCCGATTTCACTCTTTGTCTTTGGGGCTCGACTTCAGGCCCAAATGGCCTTGAGCTCCTGTTCCATTTCCTCAGCATAATAAATGTTTCTCTTGTCTGGAATTGGGCTGGAATTGGCCCGACTAAAACCACACCTTTGTTTTCTCATTGTGTGCTCCTATGAATAAGTAATTATACATTTTAAGTTCAGCCATGTATAGTTTATGTTTGCAAATCGTATGTGTTATGATTACCGTTCAATTTTGCGACTGTGAATCTGAATCTCTTTAATTCGAAAAGAAAGTTCATTTGTAGTTCGTGATTTATGTGTATACCACGGCTAAAAATGCATAAGGTGGATAGGCTCAGCCGGTGCCAATGCGCAACTGGGCCCGACTAAAATTTAAGCCCAACGTGGGCTGCTTGTTTTCGGATCAGCGATTGTATTTTGAGGCCTCTAATTTCTGGGCTAAATAGTGAGCCCAAGTATAGTTTTCAAATTGATTTTCTCAATAGGCCACAGCTGGTGTGAACCGCGGGTGCATGTGACCCAACTCCAACTCTCAAATAGGCCACAGTTGATTTTTCATGTGACCCAACTCCAACTCTCAAAAATGTTAAATAGAATGTGTCGCGAACCGCGGGTGCATTTCATGTGGCGTGGTTAAAGGCATATTTTAAATGACATTGAGTCTTCCTAAAAGCGGTTTAAATAATTAAAAGCGGTTAAAAAGCTAAAAATGCACCATAGGCTAAAACATGTAATAAATCGGATAATAGGCAAATTTTAATAGTTTAAGCGACCGTGCTCGAACCACGGAATTCGGGAAAGCCTAACACCTTCTCCCGAGTTAACAGAATTCCTTATCTAGAATTTCTGGTTCGCGGACTTTAAAAAATAAAAATTTCCTCGATTTAGGATTTTAAAATAAACCCGTGACTTGGAACACCAAATAAACTATCCCAAGTGGCGACTCTGAAAAATACATAAAATAATCTCATTTCGAATAATGTTACTTTAATTGGATAAACTCTCTTATATACCTCTTCGGGTGGTAAAAAGGAGGTGTGTCAATCCACATACCTCAAGCCAATTCTAATTGCACCGTACTAGGCAAATAACCTTTCAAGGATCTATAAATAAGTTTTTCCTATAACTCACAAGAATAACCATCATAACCGGAGTAAGACTCCACAATCCACAACCCAATAAACAGAGTGCCCTTTAGGCATAAATTCTCAAATTGGCAATATTACCACAATCTTTATACTTGGTTTAAATCTCCAATCAGTCAAGCGACTACATGTCATACTTATACAATCTCCTCGTGAGACATGCTCCCACGATCTTCTGCACCAGATAACGAGTCTGCATATCCATACCACCGGACGCACTAACGCTGTAAAGCAAATCAAGAATCCATAACCAGGTTGCAAAGCCTCCTTCACAAAACACTGGTCTCAGGTGACGCTGAAGACAATACCAACTTACTTTAAACATTCGAATCCATTTCCATCTCATCCGAGCTCGTGACATCCTTGCCAATACCGAACCGCAACCTCGGTTCCTCACTTTCAATTTTCATACTGCTCACTGCACCTAACATACCAATATGTGACAGTATAAGAATTTCATCATGACTTCTGAACCACTAATAGGGTATACACTTCATCATACAGAAACCTTTTACCTAACTCATTCCAAGAGAACCATAGCAACACGCGAGTGAATTCTCATAACCATAGAACATGCAAATCCTCAAGTAGTGGTCTAAGCCACCATAACCCTTCCAGGATCCGCCCACACATAACAGGCCAAAATACTTGAATACTCCCAAAAAAATCAATTACGGTGGCCATCAAACCTCGTATGGATCGTCACAAATCACATACATAACTTATTCACGCTGAGGAAACTGATCACCGCCACCATTGTGCCAATTCAACCATGGCTAACCAATCTAACTCCTTATAATTCATCCTTAACTTGCCTTAGAGATAATAATGACTCCATTTAACCCATAACGAACTCAATCTGCATTCATCCCGAGTGGCCTTGTATCACGAGACCACACAATTTCAAATCCCACGAACCATCTCATACCTTCCTTGTGCGCACATTCACATCCTCAGCTGGTATGCCCATTCTGATAACTTCTCTACGAATCCAAAGTCATTTCCTCTCATTCTTCCAAATGCTACACTACAACTCGGAAATATCATAGAACATCTCAAGCCTCTTATCATAGTACACCACAAAAGCTCGATTCTTAACCATACCGTGGGCTTAAAATCTTTAGGCACCGCATTTTAACCTTTGAATTCACTAGGGACATTGTTGAGAGTCACCCACTCTGGCTTGGTCCCGAATATAATCACTTCAAGGCTCCGCTAGCACATGGACACCCATCTTCATGGAGCACCCGATTGAATCACTTCCTTATAAACCACCCCAGCACGGAACAGAAATCCTGAGTCTTCCCAAAGTCCGAACAAGAATCGATAAGGCCATTTATGGCACACATATCTCAAATCATTTGCTCAAATTACCACTTATATTCTTTTTCCTTAGCTAAAATATTTTGCCATTATACCGATAGCCAGAAACCTCACAAGTAGATAACCATGCAACCCAATCATAGGCGGTAGGACATTCCCACTTAGCTTAGAGCCACCTGTTACATTACTCTGGAACCTACCAAGATTCTTTCTTTATTATTGACATGATCTTACACATCCAACCCACCATATTCCTCGAAATCCTTCTGTTAGCATTTCATGAACACTCTGAATTTCAAGCAACATTCACATATTTGACTTCTTACTGGATAGCCAATAAAATCTTCCGTAGAAGCTTCACCAACCACGCAACCGTTGACCTGCTCACAGGAGATAACCCCCCGTGGAAATTACACTCCGACATCTTCCAACATCGTTGCACGGGGTACAATCACTATGACATCAAATAACCCATCCTGAGCCTGTGCTCATTCACCAACTGTACTAGTCCGTTCACTTCTTATGGATATCAACTAACTGTGCGACAATATCTTCCAATTCAAAGTCATATAGCATCCTTCTTCGTATCAAGCAACTACCTTTTTGTCGCATCCAATCCCCCGCCGTATAATAGCCAATATTTCAAATTAAGCCCGTCTACCCTATCACCGTCCACTAAAATTCCCAAATCACTCTAGTCTTTTCCTCAAGGGGTGTAGTTATCCTGCTACTGAACCCATATGCTACTCTACCACTATCCCACTTTGGTCAAACCCACTCCTTTAAGCAACTACTCAACCTTCGCTTCTTACACCTGGCCTTCTAGAAATTTAACCACCGCCTGACACTTCCCACATGTCCTTCCTCATCATTTGCTTGCCAGTTGTTGCCTTTGATCAATATCTATCTATGTAGCACTTGAACCAATAGACTGCTACTAACTTCAACCCTTCCCAAAGATCCTCCTTCTCGAGCCGTCAGCATTAGAAATACACATTCAATCCTGAACCACCACACCCTACGATCTCGTTACCCTATTAACCCAAACCTGAACATTTATAGTCCGATTGTCTTTCCTCCAGCGGAAATAAAATACCGAATCTCTTTATCGTGCTCTAAGTAAACCTCCTTTCAAGTCATTCACTGCCCTGACACATAGGCAAGCATCCTACCATCACATTAATTCTGTGCGATAACCGATCATAAGCATCATAGCAACCTGCGCATAGACTCAAGCTCTCAGAAGTGCAGCTACCAAGCTGAAATGCCATAATATCCTTCCGCAATGCGACGACAACAGCCCAACCAACTATGTCAGAAGAAACATCCTGCACCGCATCTGTAGTACCATTAAAATTCCTCAATTCCTGATTTATAATAAGTGTTTTGCATCAAATAAGATTGAGTAGGAAGGAAACAAGGGCATAAGCGTCAAAGGAATCAAATTGCACGATGAGGAATCAAGAAGGGAAGTGCTCCTAACAGCCCTATAGCCTCTCGAAGATAAGTACAGACGTCTCTGTACCGATCCACAAGACTCTACTAGACTCGCTAATGACTCGTGAGACTAAGGGAACCTAGGGCTCTGATACCATGTTGTCATGACCCAAAATCCACTAAGGGTCGTGATGGCGCTTGACACCACTGTCAGGCAAGCCAACACCAAGAAGTTAATAAAATTCCCATTTTAGTGTTTACTAAAAATCATTTCTTTTATACATTAAACAATAAATAATGAAAACCACTGAATAAACAATGATGTCTTTAACAAAATTAAATATTGAATAAGCCCATAGTCATCCGAGAACCCGGTGTCACAAGTGCATGGGCAATTTCTAGGAAACAATGTAATACAATAACCGTCCGGAATACAAATTGGATAGTAGAGAAAATACAATACAATACTCTGAAGGAGACTCTACCGGTTGCGGGTCATCTCGAGAGGTGCGACTCACCTAAGTCTCCGTATCAAACATGCCATTGTGCCTGACTAAGCCACTAGTCGTACATGTGCCTGTGCAACAAAAATGCACAGCAAGTGTAGTGTGAGTATAAAAATAACGTGTATCGAGTAAGTATCCTGTCTAACCTTGAAGAAGTAGTGACGAGAGATCGGACTGCGACACTTACTAGCGGTCCAATAGTAATATATTAATAATGTGAAAAATCATGAATTTTATAGGGTAGATGTAAACTAATTAATCCTGAAGCAGGTACACTATTCCTTCATAATAATAGATTTCCAAAGATTCATATTTCATCATCTTTTTATTAATTTATCTCAGTCTAGGAAGGCAATATCAATTTTGTAAATCTCAAGCAAGCATCACAAACCTGCGCAAGTCATAGCCGAGGTCGTACGATCTGATCCAATATAATAATAAAATGTGCACTGCTAGAGGGTCGAATAGCGCGAACCATAGATGCATCTATTACCCCGCTCGTGAATCATATGTGCGACGCGGTCAAATAAAAGTAATAGAGTTACCCCGCTCACAAATCATACATGCGACGCAGGTACCCATAGATACACACATTCAAATAGTCAATCAAGACTTCATCAGGAAACAACTACCCAAGAAATGATAATTTTCTCTTTTAACGGTCAAAAAAATGATTTTTAACTTTTAGAAATTCATTTGCCAGGTTCGATATGATTTAAGCATATTAATTTGACAATAAAGTTACAAGTACGACATGTAAGCATGCTTTTAGATCCTAGACTACCCGGACTTAAGCATTTTAGTAGCTACGCACAGACTCTTGTCAGCTCGTGCGTACGTAGCCCCCACAAATAGAAGCACATATCCAATTATTTCACCTTTGGGGACAATTCCCTCTTACAAGGTTAGAAAAGAGACTTACCTCACGCCGAAGTTCAATAACTGGCTTCCAAGCCCTTCCGATGACCCAAATCGACGCACAACGCTCCAAAACTAGCCAATAATTATGCAAAACCATTAATATATTCTCAAACACTCATCATAATCCAATTTATAACAAATTTCCAACTCTGATCGACAAGTCGATAAAAATCACTATTTGACCCACGTGCCCGGATTCTGAAATTTTTCGAAGATAAAGTTTACCAATAACCCCACGAACTCAAAAATATAATTTACTCTCAATTTCATGTCCAAAATCGTGGTCGAAATCCAAGAATACCAAATTCCTAGGTTTTCCTCAAAATCTCAAATTTCTACTAATTTCCATACTTTAATCCTTATCTAAATCATGTATTTAACTTGTAATGAGTGGGAACAACTTACCTTGACATTGGTAATGAAGAATGAGCTCCAAACTCGCTCAAGGACCTGCTCTCATGGAGGAAATGAGGTGAAAATGAGTCAAACCCTCATTTTTAAAAGAACACACTGCCTCCAGCCTTTTCGCACCTGCGGTCGCAGGTGCAACCCCACTACCGCTTCTGCGGTCTTTCACCAAGACCCTTACTCTGATTTTGCGCTTCCGCTTCTGCAGGTGTGGTCTCGCTTCTGTGGCATGATGACCGCATCTGCGGCACCAACATTTCTCTTCTCAACCGCATTTGCGCTCCTTTGGCCGCTTTTGAGGCTCCGCACCTGCGACCAAGACCTCGCAGTTACAACAGATGATAGCAGGCTTCAGCTCTATCTACCAACTCCAATCCGATCCGCTAACCACCCGAAATCCACTTGAGGCCCATGCGATCGCGTCCAATCACACCAATCAATTCTAAAACTCATTACAAACCTAGTCGAGCCTTCAAATCATATCAAATGACGCCAAAACCATGAAACACACTCCAATTTGAGCTTTATGAACTTTTGAACTTCATACTTCTTCATTCGATGCTAATACCTATCAAATCACGTCCGATTGACCTTAAATTTTGTACACAACTCACATTCGACATTACGGACCTACTCCAACTTCCGGAATCGGAATCCGACCCTCATATCTAAAAGTTCACTTCCGGTCAAACTTCTCAAAAACCTTCAAATTTCTAACTTTAGCCAAATGACTGCAAAATGACCTACGGACTTCCGAATTTACTTCCGATCATGCTCCCAATACCAGAATCACCATACTAAGCTATTCCCAGACTTGAAATCCCAAACAAACATCGATAACATTGAAATGCACTTCAATCCAAATTTATGAGATTATTCCAAAATGCTAACTTCCATAATAGGTGCCAAAACGTTCCAGGGTCATCCAAAACATGATTCGAACATACATCTAAGTCCAAAATCATCATACGAACCTATTGGAACCTTCAGATCCCAATTCCGAGGTCGTTTACTAAAAAATCCGATCTTAGCCAATTCTTTCAACTTAAAGCTTCGAAAATGAGAATTTCCTTTCTAAATCAACTCCGAGCTTCCCGAAATTCAATTCTGACCATGCGTACAAGTCATAATTCCTGAAGTGAAGCTGCTCATGGCCACAAACTACCAAACAACACGCTAGAGCTCAAAACGACCGTTCGGGTTGTTGCATTCATACCCTCATCACCAAGTTTTGAAGTGTTACCTACCTCGAACAAGCCAATTTTAATACCGAGCAAGCCAACCGATGCTCCAAAAATGCCATCTCGTGCGTACCGCCTCCGAATGGCTCAAAACTAGCCAAAAGCAACTCAAATACATCAAATAATGCCAAAGGAACCAAGCCCAATCAATAAAGGTCGAATCTTTAATCAAAAGCCCAAAATCGGCCAAAAATTCATAACTCGGGCCCGTGCCTCAAAACCGAACAAAACTCACAAAATTTGATAACACATTCAACTACGAGTCCAACCATACTAGTTTCACTCAAATCCGACTTCAAATCAATGTTCAAAACTCAAAAATTCATATTATGAAACTTTAGGCAAAAATCCTCCAATTTTCTCTTTGAATTCACAAACCAATTACCAAAAATGAAGATAGATTTAAGAAATATTAGAGAACACTTACACAAATTCACATGGTGAAAATCTCCTCATAAACTACCCAATTCCGAGCTCCCCAACTCAAAATATGTTAAATGAATAAAACCCTCGTTTTAACATCATTCTACCTCGTTTCTTGTGTCAAATAATCTCAAAACTCACTTTTGATGCATCCACTGGATTACTTGTAAACTTATAGTCAAGTCAAGCTCTTGAATCACTCTATTTGACCTTATATTGAAGGAGATATGTTGGTTTCATGGAAATAGTGCAGATTTTTAAATACGAAGTCAGTAGCAATTTTGTGATTAATCTGAAAAAATCTAACAACCCAATTCTTAATAAAATGACCATAAACTCCTTATACGATGTCCAAATTAGACGATTCTTTTTGCTATGGATCCGTAATTATGATATGGATCTAATGCTTCAATAAACAAAAAAAAAGGAGCTCATTTACTTAATGTAGTACCATTTATACTTGAAGAAACGATGTCGAAACATAAAAAACGAGCGCAACACAATCCAAACCTATCTAAAACTCACTCGCGTCCCTCGGGACCCCGTCCGAACATACCAACAAGTCCCATAAAATAACACTGACCTACTCGAGGCCTCAAATCACGCATAACAATATCGAAATAACGAATCACACCCCAAATCAAACTTAATGAACTTTTCCAACCATCAAATTCCAATTTTCGCCAATTAGTGCCGAATCCTTCTAGAAATATCCAATTGCAAATTTGGGCATAAGCCCGAGTCCAAAATTACCATCCGGACCTAACAGAACCATCAAAACTCCAATCCGAGATCAAATGCTAAAAAGTTCAACTTGGTCAGCTCCTCCAACTTAAAGCTTCAATCATGAAGTTCATTCTTCCAAATCAATTCCGAACAACCTGAAAACTAAAATTGACGATTCACATAAGTCATAATACATCATGTAGATATACTCATGCCCTCAAATTACCAAGCAAAGTGCAAATGCTCAAAACAACCAATCGGGTCATTACATCCTCGAACGTGCCAAGAGTCATCCCAAAGTCATCAAATCGTCGTGTAACCTATCCATTCACATATCCCGGGGTGATCCCATGTCACCCTATCCCATATAGGTCTGATAACCCAACATAACTTAAATTTCTTAATTCAACCTAGCTTATAAGTCTTAGAATTCAATTTCTAACATCCAAAATTTCTATAAAGTAAGAATCTTGCATCTAAAAACTGTATAAGTCTAAACAAACTACATTAAGCCATAATCATAACCCAAAACATAATCACATGATATACCTCATAACTCAAATACTCATAGCAATACTTCCTAATTACCGTAGCTGTTTAAAAATAAATTCGGTACTGGTAATAAACCTCATATCAAGCAAAACATCGACTCTAAAACCTTCGTATACTGCCGATAATGAAAGAAACACACAGAACTCATAACTATTCATCAAATCAACGTCTTGGAGCTCTATCTCCTTCGACAAGAACTACAACCAAATTATCGGTCGATCAGCAATATTATCCTTCCAAATATACCCCAATCAGATCCGATAGCACCCATTCTAGGTCTGATGACCTTATTTCATCCAACACAACCACTCCAATGACATGCCATATCAATACAATCTAAAGCCACAACCCGTGCAATCTGTGCGCCAATAAGAAACAATCCAAGTATACTCAAATATAGAAAATGAATCAAACGAGAGAATCGTCCCCAAGCTCAACAAGTACCACCATAACCGAAATGCTACAAACCCATCATACCTAGTAGAACCAAGACACACGAATCTAACACAAAGGATCATCTCCCGACATAACCCAGCTGCAATGTATGACCCCACCTGCAATGTATGACCCCACCCAAACACTGGTCCATATGAAATACCCCAGCCACCACGCGGAATTCGACATCAATTACCCAAAGTGCATTACCATAACCATGTAAAAGCAAATGATACAATGCCATACAAAACCCGAAAGAACATAACTAATACGCAATCAATCATGTAATACCCAAATACCCATCTCGTTCAAATTATGCTATAAAGCCCAAGTAGAACTGCACCATGTGTGCATATAACCAACGAATCACAACCCTCATAGCATAGAATAGTAACTCACAGATCATATCAAAACATGAATAAGCTCAACAACAACCGAATGGCACATAGCAGTATAGAGTCAACCAATCCGACCCAGTATAGAATACACATCCTAAATGGGCCTACTAATAGGCCCTAAATCAACTTTTGTCGTCCATAAATAGATAAATAAACCTCTGAAGGTCCACAATGACCTAACCAAAACACATACTATCATCTAGCTAGCTACAATCCACGAAACATTCTGCTCCTGAGAATTCCTAGTCTTCAAATCCATATAACACACGAATCACCATATCTGATCCCAACTACACTGACTGAATGTCTAACATATATCTCATACATGATCATACCGCGAGGAATACTTATATAATCCTTTCGTGCCATATAGAAAAATCTGAATATCAATAATCGATCAACAAGGCGAGTACCGCAATACCAATGAAGCATACGTAAGTCAAAACATAATGCGCCTTCCGAAATGCACACCCTTCTCAGGCAAAACCAAACAGTTATAGCATTCATCTAAAAATCAAAAACCGTTCATGTTGTCTATAAATTTATGACCTTCCCTTCAAAACTAAATTGTTACCTTGCACATGCAAACCTTAATCCCACACAACACATAACATCTATCATGCCATCACATGAAAAATACGAGAACCTCTTAATACACTCTGACTAACAAGTCCAATACATACCCGATTAGTCAGGAACCTTCCATTTGATCTCATCCAGGAGAAAATAATATGAAACTTGTTCCTCATGTCATTAGGAAATACCCATATCAAATCATGGTAGAAATTATTGAGAACTCTTTAGAATCCATTTGCACATAACCAAGTTATCAGAACTGAATCTCTCTAACTCAACCAAGCCATGAAGGTTTCCAAACCCAAGATTATTGCCACAAAATGCTTGTAGAGACTCACCTCACCATAAGTACGCAAAGAACTGATCATATCTATTACGGTGTTGATCCAATCTACTACTAAGCTGTCCTGTTTCTCCGAGTTCCTTCTGAATTGCCTTCAAATCGACACTTCTCCTTGCTAGAACACCACGATCCTTAACCAAGACTCACCCCACAAACTCTAGCATAGAACTACACTGCTTTAAGGCCCATAAATCGTTGAATTCTTCCTTAAGCACCCCAAAAGTACCACAATCGAGATACCTACTCTGAAGAGGCCATCTGTGAATCTAAAGTCGTTTCCTTCACCTTCCTGATATTGATATGTATAATCCATAAGGATATATAAATACCACGAGTCCCGACATCATCCAATGTAAATCTCAATTTCTAGCCATATGCAAATATTGAAATTTCCCAATTGCTACATATAAATCGTGAATCAATTCGAACCATTATCAAGAGTCTTCCACTCTGCTCAAATCTCAATTAAGCCGACTAAATGGACTGAACAACCTGTGCCCCATTAGCACACCAACACCCAAGGAAGTAACCGCACCTTAATGCAACTAAAACAACTCCTACTCCATGCACACTACATCCTTCACGAATAACCACTCGATCATTCCATGATTTCCATGTACCCATAGAGTGTAATACAACCCGTATCAAGAATTTCCTTTACTCGAGTCATCGTCGATCTCAACCTCTGCAAGTCATAATTAATTCACAAGTATTCATCAAATCGAAACTAATACAACACATCACCGTGCGATCAACTCGTCAATAGAAGACTCCCCCGCTTGGCTCAAAGCCAAGGAATAAAGCATCTGATAACTTACAATAACCATAACCCATTACTACCATAATACCGCAATGAGATTCAACTAAATCCTTCATAAGCTTATGTAACACAAACCATCTAATACTTCAAATTGTTTACAAATCTCGCATTCACCCTTGTAACAGTCAATCCAACTTCCACAAGCAATCCAAACTCAAATTGCAATACATATAATTCACTGGTAAAAAAGAACTCTCTACAAAACCACATAGGAATCACACAACCTCTGGACACCCCGTAGGAGATAACCCACATGTTTTGCCTCAAACTGACATCTCACTATACCCTTCTACAACTACAATTATTACTCAATCACTTAATCTTCCAGAGTCTGAACTCACAACAACACACGAAAATCTACTTCACTCCACAATTAAACAACATGAAAGATCCCTTAACACACCCATAAGTCGAGCCAATACGTCAAATCAAGACAGAAATCAAGCACCCAATAGTCTTTGTTACATCTCAACCAAAATCTTCTCGTCACATTCAATCCATCTGAACACTTCCTGCAATCACATTATGCTCACCATATAGCCATCCAACCTTTCATCGAGCCATAAATTCCACTAATAGGGACACTACCGGACTTATAAGTGAAAAATCATGTGCTCTCACAACCGAAACCCTCGCGCTCAAGCTATGGTCAAAACCCAGCCTCAAGTCTTCCAGACTATCCCACCATCTACACACCAAAATCACATCTCGCACCTCATCCATGAAATCACAAGCCGACAATGTAGAGCTGATACCGAGCACTCACATACGCATACGAATGTGTGGAAGGAATTCAAAGAGTTATGCTTCGAGTTGAATCAATACAACACGATAAGGAAAGTAAGATGGCAAGTATATCTTAAATGTCTTGTAGCCTCTCGAAGATAGGTATGGACGTCATCATACCGATCCACAAGACTGTACTAGACACTTGCTTATGACTTGTAGAACCTATGAACCTAGAGCTCTGATACCAAATTGTCACGACCCAAAATCTAACTAGTCGTGATGGCACCTAACCCAACCCTCTAGGTAAGCCAATTAACAACTATCCAATTTCAATGAAATTAATAAAAATAATTAAATAGAGAAGTTAACTGAATCTTATACATTTCCCAAGGACTGGTAGTACAAATCATAATTTTTTAAGATTAAAATCTATAAAGCTGGTATGAAATAAATACATCATATGTTCAAAATGTACATAAACATATTTTTTATGAATCTAAGGCTACTATGAACAAGAAGCAGCTACAATCAGAACGCAGGTACGTCTTTAATTCTAGCTCTCGTCGATCACAGCAATATCATCATTCAACATCTGCACGCAAGGTGCAAAAGTGTAGTATGAGTAGAACCAACCCCATGTACTCAATAAGTAACAAACCTAACATTTGGTTGAAAGTAGGGACGAACTGGAACAAAGATCGGGCCGAATATCCAATAGCCAACAACAGTTCATAACCACGCAAAGCAGGTAATAAAAGAAGTAACTCAGAAATAAAGTTGCTCAGCTTTTTCATAGTTTCCCGAAAATAGTTCCGCTTTTCAAGTATATCGGTGAAAACCCCAAATCCTTTACCGAAATCGTCGAAAATATGAGTAAGTTTGAAAAATGTAAATTTTTCCCAAAAATCCTTTCCACAATAAATAAAATATTTCATTTTCTTTCTAGATAAAAATATGAAATACCTCTCTATGACCATATATTAATATGTATGAGAAGTCATGAATGATGTGATACCGTACAACAAATGAAAAATACATCTCTATGCATGTACATCATGTGTGCATGTCAATGCCATGTATCTCAAAGATGAACTCATGTACTCACGCTGTCATAGTACTCAATCTCAGTGTCTCACACTTTCCACTCATCATGATCAATCACTCAGTACTGTATATGGCCGATCCGGCACAGGGAAAATCCATCCTGGAATATATAAATCAACTGAGCAACAATCACTCAGTATTGAGTAGGGCCAAATCCAGCTGTGGGGAAAATCCATCCCCAGGTATATAAATATTTCGGACAAAATCTATGTTCAGGGAAGATCCATCCCTCAATATAATCAACCAGACTCATTGGGGGTGTGTGCAGACTCCGGATGGGCTCCTTTAACCCAAGCGTTATCATAAATCAGTATAACCGCTGCGGCGTGCAGCCCGTACCCATATATGTAATCAATATAACATGTTGCGGCATACAGCCCGATCCTATAATATCACTCACACTCAGGCCCTCGGCCTCACTCAATCACCAATCTCTCCAGTCTTTCGGGCTCACAATGCCATAAAACTAGCCCAAAATGATGATATGATATGCCAATAAATGGTAACAGAGACTAAGATATGATATGCATATGAATACATATGACTGAGTATATAAAGCAATGAAAGCAGATAACTCAACAGCAGAAATGATCTCAGTGGGCCCCAATAGGATAAACATGTAGCTTAGACATGGTTTCTAATATGGATCATAGCTCAATAGCTCAAATGCGTAGAAATTTCATGATTAAAGGTAGATCAGGTAACTACACAATACCGCAGAAATAACGGAGTCACAATTCACACGGTGCACGTCCATGCTCCCGTCACCTAGCATGTGTGTTACCTCAATACCAATTACATAGCACATAATTCAGGATTTCATACCCTCAACACCAAGTTTAGAAGTGTTACTTATCTTGAACAAGCCAATTTCAATACTAAGCAAGCCAAGCGATTCTCCAAAAATGTTATCTCGTGCGTACCGTCCTCTGAACGGATCAAAACTATCCTAAAGCAAGTCAAATACATCAAATAATGCCAAGGGAACCAAACCCAATCAATAAAGGTCGAATCTTTAATCAAAAGCGCAAAATCGGCCATGTTACACCTCCTTTTTGCGCGCCCGCCCCGAAGGATTAAAAATGCTCGTAAATGCGCGGGGGGGGAGTTTTTCCAATTTAAGTGACAATATTCGAAATGGGATTATTTATTTAATTCAGAGTCGCCACTTGGGAAAGGTTTGGCTTTTGGTGTCCCAAGTCACCGGTTTATCTTGAATCCCAAATCGAGAAAATTTTCGGCTTTTCCAAATGAAGTCTGCGAACCAGAAATTCTAAGTAAGGAATTCTGTTGACCCGAGGGAAGGTGTTAGGCACCCTCGAATCCCGTGGTTCTAGCACGGTCGCTTGAATTGTTATAATGGCTAAATATCGGATTTAAATACATGTTGTGACTTATGTGCTTTTATTAAGTTTAAAACCGCTTTTATTATTATCATTTATTTTTATAGAATTGCAACGTCATGAAAATGCATCTCGAACCACGTCACAATCAATGCACCCGTAGTTGTTAACACATTTCGACTCCGTTGAGATTTGGATTCGGGTCACATCAATGTGCACCCGAGTTTAAGAAGGTTAAATTATTAAAGGTACGCCTAAAGCAACTAGCGTATTGTTATTTTAGGAAGAGGCCGTGAAGGTTCATTAAACGGCCTGTCCTAAATTTTAAATATTTATTATGGTTAGTTATTGAGGGCCCCGCAATTTGCATTTTTATTTGGCGAGGCTCGTCTCATTATTTTTTAGAAAAAGGATATCCTAAAGCGGCTACATTTCTGTTATATTTGTCTCTAAAATTAAAAGGGAAAGACCAAACTTACTTGTTTAAGCAACTACATACTAAATATCTACTATGTTTAACGAATCCGAATTTTGTTTGATTACCTAATTGGTTGTTTATGAGATGAGAATTACCTCATGCCTTGTCTTCAAGGAGTGAATGAGCTTTGTTAATTTGCTAAGGGGGATTGCAAGCAAACTAATAACACATACTAAATTTACATTAAACAACCCTCAAGTTTAAATTTTAAAATTAACTTATTTAGGCTTGATAAATGAAATCGGCTATTTATTAAGAAAACTGCTACTAATTGGATTCGAAAATGCCTATTAGTTTTCCTCAAAAGTCATCGCATTATTTCGAAACAATGAATCTATATTGAAGCCCATATCGAACCTATATAGGAACAAGTAATCTAACAAGAGGGTTGACATACATTATCACCCTGTTAACGTAACGCCGCATGAGAACTAGTTTGGGGTACACTTATCTTGAAATTAAATGGAACCGAATATAACAGATTTGACAATTCAAAAGTCTAAACAAGATACATAAAGTTGCTTACCACGATTCTATATTATACTGTCATAGCTAAATCGAAACCTAATAGTTATACACATTGAAAATACGTCTGATCTAACAAACAATATTATCTGATATGTCAATCAAGATGTGCATAATTCATACAGAGCAATCGTGGTTGGAACTAACTTAAACAAATACAAACCAAGCTACCATTCAACCTATTTTTTAACACAAGGATCGTAAAGTAAACATATGTTCATTTCTTTATTTCTGCTTCAAACTTCAAACTTTCAACAATCACATGGTTTCAGAAGTTGTGTACCTGGAAATATTCACAATTGAAGAAGAAGGGAGGTCAGCAGAGTAACAATGGCAACACCAAACAGCAACAGTAACAGTAACAACAGGTAACAAATAGAACAACTCCCAGTGCAAGATACAGTTAGAGCCGGTGGAAAAATGGCAGAAAAACAGCAATAACCAGTAGCATAGAAAACAAAGATCCAGACAATCCAATTCCAGGAGAAACAACCAATATAAACCCAACAATAGACTTAGCCGACAATTGAAAGAAGACAGAACTGATTGAATAGTTTGAACAAACTAAGAATCGAACAAACAACAGGAAGAAAAGAGTTTCTGATTTTTGTGATATCCCTCTCCCTATCACCTTTCTTTTCAAAATCCAATGTCAATCTTCAGTTTTGAAATTATACTTGAGTTATCAGAAAGAAATCTTTTCCAGTTTTTTCTGTTTTTTCAGAATTTCCAGTTCTCAAATATTCAGTCCCCTCTGTCTGTATCTATCCCTCTCAATGTGTATCTCCCCCATTTTATACGCCTAACATTAGGCTATTCCCCAGCCTGTTCGAACACCTCAGAAACTATTCCTTTTTAGCTATTTTTTCCACTCAAACTTTTAAAATTAGGAACCCCCATCATATTCCTTGACAGTCCCCTTTTAACATTTATTAAACTAAAACAGGCCATGGGCAGCAAGAATATAATCTGACAGCATGTGCTGTCAAACTATTTTAATCAAAAAGGGCATTTATGCACATGTTGTGCACAAGTGCACATGCCCTCCAATTCTGACTGCAACTAAACAAAACCAATCCCTTTATATTTCTGATTCAACTACATCAATTGTAAGTAGCTATAGTTGATTCTCAATTTGATTCAAACAATGTTCAACAAGACAAATCAAGCTGTTACCATTCAAACAGCTAAAACTATTTGACGACATGTATCGAATCGACTATACTAATTACAACATATACAATCAAAGCCAAGGATTAGAATCAAACAGTATCAACAAGGGGTCAGATTGCACTTGTCAATACAGAGGTTAACTTGGGGATTGATTACTCAAACAGTTTCAATTCAGTCAATTATGCAGTTTACATACACACACATTATCAGTGAATGAGGAAACATTTGATCAAATACAGAGGTCCAGGCAAGGTGTGCAAAAACAGTTGGTAAAATTCAAAACACAATTTGAACAAGACGTTTGGCCATACGAATAGACCTTTAACAAACACACGAACTGAAATACAGAAGAGAAAACAAACTTACCTTAAAATCTTTGAAAGAAAAATCAGAAAAATCAACTTGTGTTTGAACAGACCCTTCTCAAGGTTGAACGGACTTTAATCGAAGTGTTTCTCGAATGAGAAACACTTCGATTAAGGTCCATTTGACCCTAATCTCTGGGTTTAAACATGCACGGAACAGGCACGAGGAACCCTAGGGTTCAAAAAATCAGATCTGGGATTCGTGTTTCCCTGGTCAGATTTGGACCAAACCAAGTATGGTTTGGTCACGAGGGAGGTTCGGGACTGTCTGGTGCGAAGATGGGGTGGATCTGTGTGGATCGAGTTTTGCTCGAATCTTCAAATGAAGATTCGAGAAGGTGGGATGGGATTCGAGCTGAAAGGTTGGTGGATTCATGTTCAGGGTGTCAAGGTGGTCCTAGGGTGTTAAGGTGAAGGCCACCGGTGTTCATGCCGCCGGGATTAATGGTGAGGAATAAGGGGGCGGCTAGGGTTTCGTGGGGAAGGGGATGAGGACGAAGGCTGGGGTCTTGGATAGGGGGCAGGGTATGGTAGGAAGCTTATATATGGAATGGGTGGATTGATTTCAGCCGTTGGATGAGGCAAGATGGAAGGCCAGGATCCTTCAGTTAACGGGAAACGGTGTCATTTTTAGACTAAAGGGGGTTGGGTCGATCCGGGTGAAATGGGTTGGGTTTTGTTTATGGGTTATGAGGAAGTGACTTTGGCCGTTGATCAATCTGAGATCAACGGCCTAGATCAGACTAGGTCACTACGACGTCGTTTGGACGTTCTAGATGTCAGCTGGTGTGGACCGGGTACACATGGGGTTTTGGGTTTGATTTTGGGCCTCGAATTAAAATGAAAACAAGCCCAAACCGATTTCAACCCAATTCTGCACTCTCTTTTATTATATTTTTTATTTTAAAAACAAAACTTAAATAAATCAAAAATAGAAATTTATTAATTAAACACTTAATACAATTATTTGCACACATATATTAAAATATTTAAAGAAGGTACAATCAAACAAAACAACAATCACGGACAAAGATGCTTATTTATGATTTTTCTATTTAATAACCGGATTACGGTTCAAACTGCACATGACACACATTTTTTGGTATTTTGTTTCAATAATAATAAAAATGGACAAAAATCATAGATAATTAACAAAATGCCACGTGAAAGATCCGAAAATTGTAAAGCAAGACCGATCGCTATTATTTTTGTTTCTTTTGGAGCGATTGTCGCGTAAAACAAAAATCACGTGCACACAGCTGCCCCTCTTTGTTCGGAAACACGAAGGGTTTTCGTGCAAAGATAAAGTGAGCGGATATGAGCGATTTTTGCCTATGGACTACTCCGTGTGAAGCATGTTTTGAAAGATCTGACCGAATCTTTGCTTCAAAGATTTCCTACATATCCTGGGCTAAACAGGAATCAGGTCAATGTAGTTCGAGAAATTTTTGGCAGCTAGGACTACCATGGGATTGCAATGCTTGTTGTTACTGTTGTTGCTGTTGTCACCGTTGCTTTACTGACCGCCTTATTACAACCAAAGAAAAATTGAAACTGAACTAAATACTTATATGTATGTCAACTGCTAGTTACAAGATTCATATCTATGATTCTTTTGCGACTTGATCTTGAGTCTTAGCTGATTGTGCTTGGAGACTTCGATCCGAATCTTGATGCATGCGAGTTGTGGCGACTTGTTTAATCTCCGGGATACTCAGTGAGACGCGACTAGCAGAGTTCTGGACCTTAATCAAATCTTGGAGCGATCCGCCTTCCATTTTCTCCGGTATCTCGGGACATCTTCTTTTTGTCCTTTCCTTCTTAGATTCTGAGTTGAGACTCATCTCGTGGGTCGTTTTGATCCATGTGGCTCGAGGTTAGACCTGCGGGAAAAACAAACGAACGAAATTTTCTGCCACAGTTTCACTAGGAAAACTTCGTGAATTATTCGCCAGGAAGTTTATAAAATTGATGAAAGAGGATATGAATGCTCAGTTCAGGTTTGGAGCCCTAATACCGACTAGCTGGGGAGAAGTTCAGTTTTAGAGTTGAAACTCTAATACTGACCAACTGGGGAAAAGTTCAATTTAGGGTTTAAAACCCTAATGCTGACTGAATGGAAAAAGTTCAGTTTAGGGTTTAAAACCCTAACGCTGACTGAATGGAAAAAGTTCAGTTTAGGGTTTAAAACCCTAATGCTGACTGAAAGGAAAAAGTTCAGTTTAGGGTTTAAAACCCTAATGTTGACTGAAAGGAAAAAGTTCAGTTTAGGGTTTAAAACCCTAATGCTGACTGAAAGGAAAAGTTAAGTTTAGGGTTTAAAACCCTAATGCTGACTGAAAGGAAAAGTTCAGTTTAGGGTTTAAAACCCTAATGCTGACTGAAAGGAAAAGTTCAGTTTAGGGTTTAAAACCCTACTGCTGACTGAAAGGAAAAGTTCAGTTTAGGGTTTTAAAACCCTACTGCTGACTGAAAGGAAAAGTTTAGTTTAGGGTTTAAAACCCTAATGCTGACTAAAGGGAAAGAGTTCAGTTTAGGGTTTAAAACCCTAATGCTGACTGAAAGGAAAAGTTCAGTTTAGGGTTTAAAACCCTAATGCTGACTGAAAGGAAAGAGTTCAGTTTAGGGTTTAAAACCCTAATGCTGACTGAAAGGAAAAGTTCAGTTTAGGGTTTAAAACCCTAATGCTGACTGAAAGGAAAAAGTTCAGTTTAGGGTTTAAAACCCTAATGCTGACTAAAGGGAAAGAGTTCAGTTTAGGGTTTAAAACCCTAATGCTGACTGAAAGGAAAAGTTCAGTTTAGGGTTTAAAACCCTAATGCTGACTAAAGGGAAAGAGTTCAGTTTAGGGTTTAAAACCCTAATGCTGACTGAAAGGAAAAGTTCAGTTTAGGGTTTTAAAACCCTAATGCTGACTAAAGGGAAAGAGTTCAGTTTAGGGTTTAAAACCCTAATGCTGACTGAAAGGAAAATTTCAGTTTAGGGTTTTCAAACCCTAATGCTGACTAAAGGGAAAGAGTTCAGTTTAGGGTTTAAAACCCTAATGCTGACTGAAAGGAAAAGTCCAGTTTAGGGTTTAGAACCCTATGCTGACTAAAGGGAAATAGTTCAGTTTAGGGTTTAAAACCCTAATGCTGACTGAAAGGAAAAGTTCAGTTTAGGGTTTTAAAACCCTAATGCTGACTAAAGGGAAAGAGTTTAGTTTAGGGTTTAAAACCCTAATGCTGACTGAAAGGAAAAAGTTCAGTTTAGGGTTTAAAACCCTAATGCTGACTAAAGGGAAAGAGTTCAGTTTAGGGTTTAAAACCCTAATGCTGACTGAAAGGAAAAGTTCAGTTTAGGGTTTAAAACCCTATTGCTGACTGAAAGTAAAAAAAGTTCAGTTTAGGGTTTAAAACCCTAATGCTGACTAAAGGGAAAGAGTTCAGTTTAGTGTTTAAAACCCTAATGCTGACTGAAAGGAAAAGGTTCAGTTTAGGGTTTAAAACCCTAATGCTGACTAAAGGGAAAGAGTTCAGTTTAGGGTTTAAAACCCTAATGCTGACTGAAAGGAAAAGTTCAGTTTAGGGTTTAAAACCCTAATGCTGACTGAAAGGAAAAAGTTCAGTTTAGGATTTAAAACCCTAATGCTGACTAAAGGGAAAGAGTTCAGTTTAGGGTTTAAAACCTTAATGCTGACTGAAAGGAAAAAGTTCAGTTTAGGGTTTAAAACCCTAATGCTGACTAAAGGGAAAGAGTTCAGTTTAGGGTTTAAAAACCTAATGCTGACTGAAAGGAAAAGTTCAGTTTAGGGTTTAAAACCCTAATGCTGACTGAAAGGAAAAAGTTCAGTTTAGGGTTTAAAACCCTAATGCTGACTAAAGGGAAAGAGTTCAGTTTAGTGTTTAAAACCCTAATGCTGATTGAAAGGAAAAGTTTCAGTTTAGGGTTTAAAACCCTAATGCTGACTAAAGGGAAAGAGTTCAGTTTAGGGTTTAAAACCCTAATGCTGACTGAAAGCAAAAGTTCAGTTTAGGGTTTAAAACCCTAATGCTGACTGAAAGGAAAAAGTTCAGTTTAGGGTTTAAAATCCTAATGCTGACTGAAAGGAAAAGTTCAGTTTAGGGTTTAAAACCCTAATGCTGACTGAAAGGAAAAGTTCAGTTTAGGGTTTAAAACCCTAATGCTGACTGAAAGGAAAAAGTTCAGTTTAGGGTTTAAAACCCCTAATGCTGACTAAAGGGAAAGAGTTCAGTTTAGGGTTTAAAACCCTAATGCTGACTGAAAGGAAAAGTTCAGTTTAGGGTTTAAAACCCTAATGCTGACTGAAAGGAAAAGTTCAGTTTAGGGTTTAAAACTCTACTGCTGACTGAAAGGAAAAGTTCAGTTTAGGGTTTAAAACCATACTGCTGACTGAAAGGAAAAGTTCAGTTTAGGGTTTAAAACCCTAATGCTGACTAAAGGGAAAGAGTTCAGTTTAGAGTTTAAAACCCTAATGTTGACTGAAAGGAAAAGTTCAGTTTAGGGTTAAAACCCTAATGCTGACTAAAGGGAAAGAGTTCAGTTTAGGGTTTAAAACCCTAATGCTGACTGAAAGGAAAAGTTCAGTTTAGGGTTTAAAACCCTAATGCTGACTAAAGGGAAAGAGTTCAGTTTAGGGTTTAAAACCCTAATGCTGACTGAAAGGAAAAGTTCAGTTTAGGGTTTAAAACCCTAATGCTGACTAAAGGGAAAGAGTTCAGTTTAGGGTTTAAAACCCTAATGTTGACTGAAAGGAAAAGTTCAGTTTAGGGTTTTAAAACCCTAATGCTGACTAAAGGGAAAGAGTTCAGTTTAGGGTTTAAAACCCTAATGCTGACTGAAAGGAAAAGTTCAGTTTAGGGTTTTAAAACCCTAATGCTGACTAAAGGGAAAGTGTTCAGTTTAGGGTTTAAAACCCTAATGCTGACTGAAAGGAAAAGTTCAGTTTAGGGTTTTAAAACCCTAATGCTGACTAAAGGGAAAGAGTTCAGTTTAGGGTTTAAAACCCTAATGCTGACTGAAAGGAAAAAGTTCAGTTTAGGGTTTAAAACCCTAATGCTGACTGAAAGGAAAAAGTTCAGTTTAGGGTTTAAAACCCTAATGCTGACTGAAAGGAAAAAGTTCAGTTTAGGGTTTAAAACCCTAATGCTGACTAAAGGGAAAGAGTTCAGTTTAGGGTTTAAAACCCTAATGCTGACTGAAAGGAAAAGTTCAGTTTAGGGTTTAAAACCCTAATGCTGACTGAAAGGAAAAGTTCAGTTTAGGGTTTAAAACCCTACTGCTGACTGAAAGGAAAAGTTCAGTTTAGGGTTTAAAACCCTAATGCTGACTGAAAGGAAAAGTTTAGTTTAGGGTTTAAAACCCTAATGCTGACTAAAGGGAAAGAGTTCAGTTTAGGGTTTAAAACCCTAATGCTGACTGAAAGGAAAAGTTCAGTTTAGGGTTTAAAACCCTAATGCTGACTAAAGGGAAAGAGTTCAGTTTAGGGTTTAAAACCCTAATGCTGACTGAAAGGAAAAGTTCAGTTTAGGGTTTAAAACCCTAATGCTGACTGAAAGGAAAAAGTTCAGTTTAGGGTTTAAAACCCTAATGTTGACTAAAGGGAAAGAGTTCAGTTTAGGGTTTAAAACCCTAATGCTGACTGAAAGGAAAAGTTCAGTTTAGGGTTTAAAACCCTAATGCTGACTAAAGGGAAAGAGTTCAGTTTAGGGTTTAAAACCCTAATGCTGACTAAAGGGAAAGAGTTCAGTTTAGGGTTTAAACCCTAATGCTGACTGAAAGGAAAAGTTCAGTTTAGGGTTTTAAAACCCTAATGCTGACTAAAGGGAAAGTGTTCAGTTTAGGGTTTAAAACCCTAATGCTGACTGAAAGGAAAAGTTCAGTTTAGGGTTTAAAACCCTAATGCTGACTAAAGGGAAAGAGTTCAGTTTAGGGTTTAAAACCCTAATGCTGACTGAAAGGAAAAGTTCAGTTTAGGGTTTTAAAACCCTAATGCTGACTAAAGGGAAAGAGTTCAGTTTAGGGTTTAAAACCCTAATGCTGACTGAAAGGAAAAAGTTCAGTTTAGGGTTTAAAACCCTAATGCTGACTAAAGGGAAAGAGTTCAGTTTAGGGTTTAAAACCCTAATGCTGACTGAAAGGAAAAGTTCAGTTTAGGGTTTAAAACCCTAATGTTGACTGAAAGGAAAAGTTCAGTTTAGGGTTTTAAAACCCTAATGCTGACTAAAGGGAAAGAGTTCAGTTTAGGGTTTAAAACCTTAATGCTGACTGAAAGGAAAAAGTTCAGTTTAGGGTTTAAAACCCTAATGCTGACTAAAGGGAAAGAGTTCAGTTTAGGGTTTAAAAACCTAATGCTGACTGAAAGGAAAAGTTCAGTTTAGGGTTTAAAACCCTAATGCTGACTGAAAGGAAAAAGTTCAGTTTAGGGTTTAAAACCCTAATGCTGACTAAAGGGAAAGAGTTCAGTTTAGTGTTTAAAACCCTAATGCTGACTAAAGGGAAAGAGTTCAGTTTAGAGTTTAAAACCCTAATGTTGACTGAAAGGAAAAGTTCAGTTTAGGGTTAAAACCCTAATGCTGACTAAAGGGAAAGAGTTCAGTTTAGGGTTTAAAACCCTAATGCTGACTGAAAGGAAAAAGTTCAGTTTAGGGTTTAAAATCCTAATGCTGACTGAAAGGAAAAGTTCAGTTTAGGGTTTAAAACCCTAATGCTGACTGAAAGGAAAAGTTCAGTTTAGGGTTTAAAACCCTAATGCTGACTGAAAGGAAAAAGTTCAGTTTAGGGTTTAAAACCCTAATGCTGACTAAAGGGAAAGAGTTCAGTTTAGGGTTTAAAACCCTAATGCTGACTGAAAGGAAAAGTTCAGTTTAGGGTTTAAAACCCTAATGCTGACTGAAAGGAAAAGTTCAGTTTAGGGTTTAAAACTCTACTGCTGACTGAAAGGAAAAGTTCAGTTTAGGGTTTAAAACCATACTGCTGACTGAAAGGAAAAGTTCAGTTTAGGGTTTAAAACCCTAATGCTGACTAAAGGGAAAGAGTTCAGTTTAGAGTTTAAAACCCTAATGTTGACTGAAAGGAAAAGTTCAGTTTAGGGTTAAAACCCTAATGCTGACTAAAGGGAAAGAGTTCAGTTTAGTGTTTAAAACCCTAATGCTGACTGAAAGGAAAAGTTCAGTTTAGGGTTTAAAACCCTAATGCTGACTAAAGGGAAAGAGTTCAGTTTAGGGTTTAAAACCCTAATGCTGACTGAAAGGAAAAGTTCAGTTTAGGGTTTAAAACCCTAATGCTGACTAAAGGGAAAGAGTTCAGTTTAGGGTTTAAAACCCTAATGTTGACTGAAAGGAAAAGTTCAGTTTAGGGTTTAAAAACCCTAATGCTGACTAAAGGGAAAGAGTTCAGTTTAGGGTTTAAAACCCTAATGCTGACTGAAAGGAAAAGTTCAGTTTAGGGTTTTAAAACCCTAATGCTGACTAAAGGGAAAGTGTTCAGTTTAGGGTTTAAAACCCTAATGCTGACTGAAAGGAAAAGTTCAGTTTAGGGTTTAAAACCCTAATGCTGACTAAAGGGAAAGAGTTCAGTTTAGGGTTTAAAACCCTAATGCTGACTGAAAGAAAAAGTTCAGTTTAGGGTTTTAAAACCCTAATACTGACCATCTGGGGAAAAGTTCAGTTTAGGGTTTAAAACCCTAATGCTGACTGAATGGAAAAAGTTCAGTTTAGGGTTTAAAACCCTAACGCTGACTGAATGGAAAAAGTTCAGTTTAGGGTTTAAAACCCTAATGCTGACTGAAAGGAAAAAGTTCAGTTTAGGGTTTAAAACCCTAATGTTGACTGAAAGGAAAAAGTTCAGTTTAGGGTTTAAAACCCTAATGCTGACTGAAAGGAAAAGTTAAGTGTAGGGTTTAAAACCCTAATGCTAACTGAAAGGAAAAGTTCAGTTTAGGGTTTAAAACCCTAATGCTGACTGAAAGGAAAAAGTTCAGTTTAGGGTTTAAAACCCTAATGCTTACTAAAGGGAAAGAATTCAGTTTAGGGTTTAAAACCCTAATGCTGACTGAAAGGAAAAGTTCAGTTTAGGGTTTAAAACCCTAATGCTGACTGAAAGGAAAAGTTCAGTTTAGGGTTTAAAACTCTACTGCTGACTGAAAGGAAAAGTTCAGTTTAGGGTTTAAAACCATACTGCTGACTGAAAGGAAAAGTTCAGTTTAGGGTTTAAAACCCTAATGCTGACTTAAGGGAAAGAGTTCAGTTTAGGGTTTAAAACCCTAATGCTGACTGAAAGGAAAAAGTTCAGTTTAGGGTTTTAAAACCCTAATGCTGACTAAAGGGAAAGTGTTCAGTTTAGGGTTTAAAACCCTAATGCTGACTGAAAGGAAAAGTTCAGTTTAGGGTTTTAAAACCCTAATGCTGACTAAAGGGAAAGAGTTCAGTTTAGGGTTTAAAACCCTAATGCTGACTGAAAGGAAAAAGTTCAGTTTAGGGTTTAAAACCCTAATGCTGACTGAAAGGAAAAGTTCAGTTTAGGGTTTAAAACCCTAATGCTGACTGAAAAGAAAAAGTTCAGTTTAGGGTTTAAAACCCTAATGTTGACTGAAAGGAAAAAGTTCAGTTTAGGGTTTAAAACCCTAATGCTGACTGAAAGGAAAAGTTAAGTTTAGGGTTTAAAACCCTAATGCTGACTGAAAGGAAAAGTTCAGTTTAGGGTTTAAAACCCTAATGCTGACTGAAAGGAAAAAGTTCAGTTTAGGGTTTAAAACCCTAATGCTTACTAAAGGGAAAGAATTCAGTTTAGGGTTTAAAACCCTAATGCTGACTAAAGGGAAAGAGTTCAGTTTAGGGTTTAAAACCCTAATGCTGACTGAAAGGAAAAGTTCAGTTTAGGGTTTAAAACTCTACTGCTGACTGAAAGGAAAAGTTCAGTTTAGGGTTTAAAACCATACTGCTGACTGAAAGGAAAAGTTCAGTTTAGGGTTTAAAACCCTAATGCTGACTAAAGGGAAAGAGTTCAGTTTAGAGTTTAAAACCCTAATGTTGACTGAAAGGAAAAGTTCAGTTTAGGGTTAAAACCCTAATGCTGACTAAAGGGAAAGAGTTCAGTTTAGGGTTTAAAACCCTAATGCTGACTGAAAGGAAAAGTTCAGTTTAGGGTTTAAAACCCTAATGCTGACTAAAGGGAAAGAGTTCAGTTTAGGGTTTAAAACCCTAATGCTGACTGAAAGGAAAAGTTCAGTTTAGGGTTTAAAACCCTAATGCTGACTAAAGGGAAAGAGTTCAGTTTAGGGTTTAAAACCCTAATGTTGACTGAAAGGAAAAGTTCAGTTTAGGGTTTAAAACCCTAATGCTGACTAAAGGGAAAGAGTTCAGTTTAGGGTTTAAAACCCTAATGCTGACTGAAAGGAAAAGTTCAGTTTAGGGTTTTAAAACCCTAATGCTGACTAAAGGGAAAGTGTTCAGTTTAGGGTTTAAAACCCTAATGCTGACTGAAAGGAAAAGTTCAGTTTAGGGTTTAAAACCCTAATGCTGACTAAAGGGAAAGAGTTCAGTTTAGGGTTTAAAACCCTAATGCTGACTGAAAGAAAAAGTTCAGTTTAGGGTTTTAAAACCCTAATACTGACCATCTGGGGAAAAGTTCAGTTTAGGGTTTAAAACCCTAATGCTGACTAAATGGAAAAAGTTCAGTTTAGGGTTTAAAACCCTAACGCTGACTGAATGGAAAAAGTTCAGTTTAGGGTTTAAAACCCTAATGCTGACTGAAAGGAAAAAGTTCAGTTTAGGGTTTAAAACCCTAATGTTGACTGAAAGGAAAAAGTTCAGTTTAGGGTTTAAAACCCTAATGCTGACTGAAAGGAAAAGTTAAGTTTAGGGTTTAAAACCCTAATGCTAACTGAAAGGAAAAGTTCAGTTTAGGGTTTAAAACCCTAATGCTGACTGAAAGGAAAAGTTCAGTTTAGGGTTTAAAACCCTACTGCTGACTGAAAGGAAAAGTTCAGTTTAGGGTTTAAAACCCTACTGCTGACTGAAAGGAAAAGTTTAGTTTAGGGTTTAAAACCCTAATGCTGACTAAAGGGAAAGAGTTCAGTTTAGGGTTTAAAACCCTAATGCTGACTGAAAGGAAAAGTTCAGTTTAGGGTTTAAAACCCTAATGCTGACTAAAAGGAAAGAGTTCAGTTTAGGGTTTAAAACCCTAATGCTGACTGAAAGGAAAAGTTCAGTTTAGGGTTTAAAACCCTAATGTTGACTGAAAGGAAAAAGTTCAGTTTAGGGTTTAAAACCCTAATGTTGACTAAAGGGAAAGAGTTTAGTTTAGGGTTTAAAACCCTAATGCTGACTGAAAGGAAAAGTTCAGTTTAGGGTTTAAAACCCTAATGCTGACTAAAGGGAAAGAGTTCAGTTTAGGGTTTAAAACCCTAATGCTGACTAAAGGGAAAGAGTTCAGTTTAGGGTTTAAAACCCTAATGCTGACTAAAGGGAAAGAGTTCAGTTTAGGGTTTAAAACCCTAATGCTGACTGAAAGGAAAAGTTCAGTTTAGGGTTTTAAAACCCTAATGCTGACTAAAGGGAAAGTGTTCAGTTTAGGGTTTAAAACCCTAATGCTGACTGAAAGGAAAAGTTCAGTTTAGGGTTTAAAACCCTAATGCTGACTAAAGGGAAAGAGTTCAGTTTAGGGTTTAAAACCCTAATGCTGACTGAAAGGAAAAGTTCAGTTTAGGGTTTTAAAACCCTAATGCTGACTAAAGGGAAAGAGTTCAGTTTAGGGTTTAAAACCCTAATGCTGACTGAAAGGAAAAAGTTCAGTTTAGGGTTTAAAACCCTAATGCTGACTAAAGGGAAAGAGTTCAGTTTAGGGTTTAAAACCCTAATGCTGACTGAAAGGAAAAGTTCAGTTTAGGGTTTAAAACCCTAATACTGACTGAAAGGAAAAAGTTCAGTTTAGGGTTTGAAACCCTAATGCTGACTGAAAGGAATTGTTCAGTTTAGGGTTTAAAACCCTAATGCTGACAAAAAGGAAAAAGTTCAGTTTAGGGTTTAAAACCCTAATGTTGACTGAAAGGAAAAGTTAAGTTTAGTGTTTAAAACCCTAATGCTGACTGAAAGGAAAAGTTCAGTTTAGGGTTTGAAACCCTAATGCTAACTGAAAGGAAAAGTTCAGTTTAGGGTTTAAAACCCTAATGCTGACTGAAAGGAAAAGTTCAGTTTAGGGTTTAAAACCCTACTGCTGACTGAAAGGAAAAGTTCAGTTTATGGTTTAAAACCCTACTGCTGACTGAAAGGAAAAGTTCAGTTTAGGGTTTAAAACCCTAATGCTGACTAAAGGGAAAGAGTTGAGTTTAGGGTTTAAAACCCTAATGCTTACTGAAAGGAAAAGTTCAGTTTAGGGTTTAAAACCCTAATGCTGACTGAAAGGAAAAAGTTCAGTTTAGGGGTTAAAACCCTAATGCTGACTGAAAGGAAAAGTTCGGTTTAGGGTTTAAAACCCTACTGCTGACTGAAAGGAAAAGTTTAGTTTAGGGTTTAAAACCCTAATGCTCACTAAAGGAAAAGAGTTCAGTTTAGGGTTTAAAACCCTAATGCTGACTGAAAGGAAAAGTTCAGTTTAGGGTTTAAAACCCTAATGCTGACTGAAAGGAAAGAGTTCAGTTTAGGGTTTAAAACCCTAATGCTGACTGAAAGGAAAAGTTCGGTTTAGGGTTTAAAACCCTAATGCTGACTGAAAGGAAAAAGTTCAGTTTAGGGTTTAAAACCCTAATGCTGACTAAAGGGAAAGAGTTCAGTTTAGGGTTTAAAACCCTAATGCTGACTGAAAGGAAAAGTTCAGTTTAGGGTTTAAAACCCTAATGCTGACTAAAGGGAAAGAGTTCAGTTTAGGGTTTAAAACCCTAATGCTGACTGAAAGGAAAAGTTCAGTTTAGGGTTTTAAAACCCTAATGCTGACTAAAGGGAAAGAGTTCAGTTTAGGGTTTAAAACCCTAATGCTGACTGAAAGGAAAAGTTCAGTTTAGGGTTTTAAAACCCTAATGCTGACTAAAGGGAAAGAGTTCAGTTTAGGGTTTAAAACCCTAATGCTGACTGAATGGAAAAGTTCAGTTTAGGGTTTAAAACCCTATGCTGACTAAAGGGAAAGAGTTCAATTTTGGGTTTAAAACCCTTATGCTGACTGAAAGGAAAGAGTTCAGTTTAGGGTTTAAAACACTAATGCTGACTGAAAGGAAATGTTCAGTTTAGGGTTTAAAACCCTAATGTTGACTGAAAGGAAAAAGTTCAGTTTAGGGTTTAAAACCCTAATGTTGACTAAAGGGAAAGAGTTTAGTTTAGGGTTTAAAACCCTAATGCTGACTGAAAGGAAAAGTTCAGTTTAGGGTTTAAAACCCTAATGCTGACTAAAGGGAAAGAGTTCAGTTTAGGGTTTAAAACCCTAATGCTGACTAAAGGGAAAGAGTTCAGTTTAGGGTTTAAAACCCTAATGCTGACTAAAGGGAAAGAGTTCAGTTTAGGGTTTAAAACCCTAATGCTGACTGAAAGGAAAAGTTCAGTTTAGGGTTTTAAAACCCTAATGCTGACTAAAGGGAAAGTGTTCAGTTTAGGGTTTAAAACCCTAATGCTGACTGAAAGGAAAAGTTCAGTTTAGGGTTTAAAACCCTAATGCTGACTAAAGGGAAAGAGTTCAGTTTAGGGTTTAAAACCCTAATGCTGACTGAAAGGAAAAGTTCAGTTTAGGGTTTTAAAACCCTAATGCTGACTAAAGGGAAAGAGTTCAGTTTAGGGTTTAAAACCCTAATGCTGACTGAAAGGAAAAAGTTCAGTTTAGGGTTTAAAACCCTAATGCTGACTAAAGGGAAAGAGTTCAATTTAGGGTTTAAAACCCTAATGCTGACTGAAAGGAAAAGTTCAGTTTAGGGTTTAAAACCCTAATGCTGACTAAAGGGAAAGAGTTCAGTTTAGGGTTTAAAACCCTAATGCTGACTGAAAGGAAAAGTTCAGTTTAGGGTTTAAAACCCTACTGCTGACAAAAAGGAAAAAGTTCAGTTTAGGGTTTAAAACCCTAATGTTGACTGAAAGGAAAAGTTCAGTTTAGGGTTTAAAACCCTAATGCTGACTAAAGGGAAAGAGTTGAGTTTAGGGTTTAAAACCCTAATGCTTACTGAAAGGAAAAGTTCAGTTTAGGGTTTAAAACCCTAATGCTGACTGAAAGGAAAAAGTTCAGTTTAGGGGTTAAAACCCTAATGCTGACTGAAAGGAAAAGTTCGGTTTAGGGTTTAAAACCCTACTGCTGACTGAAAGGAAAAGTTTAGTTTAGGGTTTAAAACCCTAATGCTCACTAAAGGAAAAGAGTTCAGTTTAGGGTTTAAAACCCTAATGCTGACTGAAAGGAAAAGTTCAGTTTAGGGTTTAAAACCCTAATGCTGACTGAAAGGAAAGAGTTCAGTTTAGGGTTTAAAACCCTAATGCTGACTGAAAGGAAAAGTTCGGTTTAGGGTTTAAAACCCTAATGCTGACTGAAAGGAAAAAGTTCAGTTTAGGGTTTAAAACCCTAATGCTGACTAAAGGGAAAGAGTTCAGTTTAGGGTTTAAAACCCTAATGCTGACTGAAAGGAAAAGTTCAGTTTAGGGTTTAAAACCCTAATGCTGACTAAAGGGAAAGAGTTCAGTTTAGGGTTTAAAACCCTAATGCTGACTGAAAGGAAAAGTTCAGTTTAGGGTTTTAAAACCCTAATGCTGACTAAAGGGAAAGAGTTCAGTTTAGGGTTTAAAACCCTAATGCTGACTGAAAGGAAAATTTCAGTTTAGGGTTTTCAAACCCTAATGCTGACTAAAGGGAAAGAGTTCAGTTTAGGGTTTAAAACCCTAATGCTGACTGAATGGAAAAGTTCAGTTTAGGGTTTAAAACCCTATGCTGACTAAAGGGAAAGAGTTCAGTTTAGGGTTTAAAACCCTAATGCTGACTGAAAGGAAAAGTTCAGTTTAGGGTTTTAAAACCCTAATGCTGACTAAAGGGAAAGAGTTCAGTTTAGGGTTTAAAACCCTAATGCTGACTGAAAGGAAAAAGTTCAGTTTAGGGTTTAAAACCCTAATGCTGACTAAAGGGAAAGAGTTCAGTTTAGGGTTTAAAACCCTAATGCTGACTGAAAGGAAAAGTTCAGTTTAGGGTTTAAAACCCTATTGCTGACTGAAAGTAAAAAAAGTTCAGTTTAGGGTTTAAAACCCTAATGCTGACTAAAGGGAAAGAGTTCAGTTTAGTGTTTAAAACCCTAATGCTGACTGAAAGGAAAAGGTTCAATTTAGGGTTTAAAACCCTAATGCTGACTAAAGGGAAAGAGTTCTGTTTAGGGTTTAAAACCCTAATGCTGACTGAAAGGAAAAGTTCAGTTTAGGGTTTAAAACCCTAATGCTGACTGAAAGGAAAAAGTTCAGTTTAGGATTTAAAACCCTAATGCTGACTAAAGGGAAAGAGTTTAGTTTAGGGTTTAAAACCCTAATGCTGACTGAAAGGAAAAGTTCAGTTTAGGGTTTAAAACCCTAATGCTGACTGAAAGGAAAAAGTTCAGTTTAGGGTTTAAAACCCTAATGCTGACTAAAGGGAAAGAGTTCAGTTTAGGGTTTAAAACCCTAATGCTTACTGAAAGGAAAAGTTCAGTTTAGGGTTTAAAACCCTAATGCTGACTAAAGGGAAAGAGTTCAGTTTAGGGTTTAAAACCCTAATGCTGACTAAAGGGAAAGAGTTCAGTTTAGGGTTTAAAATCCTAATGCTGACTGAAAGGAAAAGTTCAGTTTAGGGTTTTAAAACCTTAATGCTGACTAAAGGGAAAGAGTTCAGTTTAGGGTTTAAAACCCTAATGCTGACTGAAAGGAAAAGTTCAGTTTAGGGTTTTAAAACCCTAATGCTGACTAAAGGGAAAGTGTTCAGTTTAGGGTTTAAAACCCTAATGCTGACTGAAAGGAAAGAGTTCAGTTTAGGGTTTAAAACCCTAATGCTGACTGAAAGGAAAAGTTCGGTTTAGGGTTTAAAACCCTAATGCTGACTAAAGGGAAAGAGTTCAGTTTAGGGTTTAAAACCCTAATGCTGACTGAAAGGAAAAGTTCAGTTTAGAGTTTTAAAACCCTAATGCTGACTAAAGGGAAAGAGTTCAGTTTAGGGTTTAAAACCCTAATGCTGACTGAAAGGAAAATTTCAGTTTAGGGTTTTCAAACCCTAATGCTGACTAAAGGGAAAGAGTTCAGTTTAGGGTTTAAAACCCTAATGCTGACTGAAAGGAAAAGTTCAGTTTAGGGTTTAAAACCCTAATGCTGACTAAAGGGAAAGAGTTCAGTTTAGGGTTTAAAACCCTAATGCTGACTGAAAGGAAAAGTTCAGTTTAGGGTTTTAAAACCCTAATGCTGACTAAAGGGAAAGAGTTCAGTTTAGGGTTTAAAACCCTAATGCTGACTGAAAGGAAAAAGTTCAGTTTAGGGTTTAAAACCCTAATGCTGACTAAAGGGAAAGAGTTCAGTTTAGGGTTTAAAACCCTAATGCTGACTGAAAGGAAAAGTTCAGTTTAGGGTTTAAAACCCTAATTGCTGACTGAAAGTAAAAAAAGTTCAGTTTAGGGTTTAAAACCCTAATGCTGACTAAAGGGAAAGAGTTCAGTTTAGTGTTTAAAACCCTAATGCTGACTGAAAGGAAAAGGTTCAATTTAGGGTTTAAAACCCTAATGCTGACTAAAGGGAAAGAGTTCTGTTTAGGGTTTAAAACCCTAATGCTGACTGAAAGGAAAAGTTCAGTTTAGGGTTTAAAACCCTAATGCTGACTGAAAGGAAAAAGTTCAGTTTAGGATTTAAAACCCTAATGTTGACTAAAGGGAAAGAGTTTAGTTTAGGGTTTAAAACCCTAATGCTGACTGAAAGGAAAAGTTCAGTTTAGGGTTTAAAACCCTAATGCTGACTGAAAGGAAAAAGTTCAGTTTAGGGTTTAAAACCCTAATGCTGACTAAAGGGAAAGAGTTCAGTTTAGGGTTTAAAACCCTAATGCTTACTGAAAGGAAAAGTTCAGTTTAGGGTTTAAAACCCTAATGCTGACTAAAGGGAAAGAGTTCAGTTTAGGGTTTAAAACCCTAATGCTGACTAAAGGGAAAGAGTTCAGTTTAGGGTTTAAAATCCTAATGCTGACTGAAAGGAAAAGTTCAGTTTAGGGTTTTAAAACCTTAATGCTGCCTAAAGGGAAAGAGTTCAGTTTAGGGTTTAAAACCCTAATGCTGACTGAAAGGAAAATTTCAGTTTAGGGTTTTAAAACCCTAATGCTGACTAAAGGGAAAGAGTTCAGTTTAGGGTTTAAAACCCTAATGCTGACTGAAAGGAAAAGTTCAGTTTAGGGTTTAAAACCCTAATGCTGACTAAAGGGAAAGAGTTCAGTTTTGTGTTTAAAACCCTAATGCTGACTGAAAGGAAAAGTTCAGTTTAGGGTTTTAAAACCCTAATGCTGACTAAAGGGAAAGAGTTCAGTTTAGGGTTTAAAACCTTAATGCTGACTGAAAGGAAAAAGTTCAGTTTAGGGTTTAAAACCCTAATGCTGACTAAAGGGAAAGAGTTCAGTTTAGGGTTTAAAAACCTAATGCTGACTGAAAGGAAAAGTTCAGTTTAGGGTTTAAAACCCTAATGCTGACTGAAAGGAAAAAGTTCAGTTTAGGGTTTAAAACCCTAATGCTGACTAAAGGGAAAGAGTTCAGTTTAGTGTTTAAAACCCTAATGCTGATTGAAAGGAAAAGGTTCAGTTTAGGGTTTAAAACCCTAATGCTGACTAAAGGGAAAGAGTTCAGTTTAGGGTTTAAAACCCTAATGCTGACTGAAAGCAAAAGTTCAGTTTAGGGTTTAAAACCCTAATGCTGACTGAAAGGAAAAAGTTCAGTTTAGGGTTTAAAATCCTAATGCTGACTGAAAGGAAAAGTTCAGTTTAGGGTTTAAAACCCTAATGCTGACTGAAAGGAAAAGTTTAGTTTAGGGTTTAAAACCCTAATGCTGACTGAAAGGAAAAAGTTCAGTTTAGGGTTTAAAACCCTAATGCTGACTAAAGGGAAAGAGTTCAGTTTAGGGTTTAAAACCCTAATGCTGACTGAAAGGAAAAGTTCAGTTTAGGGTTTAAAACCCTAATGCTGACTGAAAGGAAAAGTTCAGTTTAGGGTTTAAAACTCTACTGCTGACTGAAAGGAAAAGTTCAGTTTAGGGTTTAAAACCATACTGCTGACTGAAAGGAAAAGTTCAGTTTAGGGTTTAAAACCCTAATGCTGACTAAAGGGAAAGAGTTCAGTTTAGAGTTTAAAACCCTAATGTTGACTGAAAGGAAAAGTTCAGTTTAGGGTTAAAACCCTAATGCTGACTAAAGGGAAAGAGTTCAGTTTAGGGTTTAAAACCCTAATACTGACTGAAAGGAAAAGCTCAGTTTAGGGTTTAAAACCCTAATGCTGACTGAAAGGAAAAAGTTCAGTTTAGGGTTTAAAACCCTAATGCTGACTAAAGGGAAAGAGTTCAGTTTAGGGTTTAAAACCCTAATGCTGACTGAAAGGAAAAGTTCAGTTTAGGGTTTAAAACCCTAATGCTGACTAAAGGGAAAGAGTTCAGTTTAGGGTTTAAAACCCTAATGCTGACTGAAAGGAAAAGTTCAGTTTAGGGTTTTAAAACCCTAATGCTGACTAAAGGGAAAGAGTTCAGTTTAGGGTTTAAAACCCTAATGCTGACTGAAAGGAAAAGTTCAGTTTAGGGTTTTAAAACCCTAATGCTGACTAAAGGGAAAGTGTTCAGTTTAGGGTTTAAAACCCTAATGCTGACTGAAAGGAAAAGTTCAGTTTAGGGTTTAAAACCCTAATGCTGACTAAAAGGAAAGAGTTCAGTTTAGGGTTTAAAACCCTAATGCTGACTGAAAGAAAAAGTTCAGTTTAGGGTTTTAAAACCCTAATGCTGACTAAAGGGAAAGAGTTCAGTTTAGGGTTTAAAACCCTAATGCTGACTGAAAGGAAAGAGTTCAGTTTAGGGTTTAAAACCCTAATGCTGACTGAAAGGAAAAGTTCAGTTTAGGATTTAAAACCCTAATGCTGACTGAAAGGAAAAAGTTCAGTTTAGGGTTTAAAACCCTAATGCTGACTAAAGGGAAAGAGTTCAGTTTAGGGTTTAAAACCCTAATGCTGACTGAAAGGAAAAGTTCAGTTTAGGGTTTAAAACCCCATTGCTGACTGAAAGTAAAAAAAGTTCAGTTTAGGGTTTAAAACCCTAATGCTGACTAAAGGGAAAGAGTTCAGTTTAGTGTTTAAAACCCTAATGCTGACTGAAAGGAAAAGGTTCAATTTAGGGTTTAAAACCCTAATGCTGACTAAAGGGAAAGAGTTCTGTTTAGGGTTTAAAACCCTAATGCTGACTGAAAGGAAAAGTTCAGTTTAGGGTTTAAAACCCTAATGCTGACTGAAAGGAAAAAGTTCAGTTTAGGATTTAAAACCCTAATGTTGACTAAAGGGAAAGAGTTTAGTTTAGGGTTTAAAACCCTAATGCTGACTGAAAGGAAAAGTTCAGTTTAGGGTTTAAAACCCTAATGCTGACTGAAAGGAAAAAGTTCAGTTTAGGGTTTAAAACCCTAATGCTGACTAAAGGGAAAGAGTTCAGTTTAGGGTTTAAAACCCTAATGCTTACTGAAAGGAAAAGTTCAGTTTAGGGTTTAAAACCCTAATGCTGACTAAAGGGAAAGAGTTCAGTTTAGGGTTTAAAACCCTAATGCTGACTAAAGGGAAAGAGTTCAGTTTAGGGTTTAAAATCCTAATGCTGACTGAAAGGAAAAGTTCAGTTTAGGGTTTTAAAACCTTAATGCTGCCTAAAGGGAAAGAGTTCAGTTTAGGGTTTAAAACCCTAATGCTGACTGAAAGGAAAATTTCAGTTTAGGGTTTTAAAACCCTAATGCTGACTAAAGGGAAAGAGTTCAGTTTAGGGTTTAAAACCCTAATGCTGACTGAAAGGAAAAGTTCAGTTTAGGGTTTAAAACCCTAATGCTGACTAAAGGGAAAGAGTTCAGTTTTGTGTTTAAAACCCTAATGCTGACTGAAAGGAAAAGTTCAGTTTAGGGTTTTAAAACCCTAATGCTGACTAAAGGGAAAGAGTTCAGTTTAGGGTTTAAAACCTTAATGCTGACTGAAAGGAAAAAGTTCAGTTTAGGGTTTAAAACCCTAATGCTGACTAAAGGGAAAGAGTTCAGTTTAGGGTTTAAAAACCTAATGCTGACTGAAAGGAAAAGTTCAGTTTAGGGTTTAAAACCCTAATGCTGACTGAAAGGAAAAAGTTCAGTTTAGGGTTTAAAACCCTAATGCTGACTAAAGGGAAAGAGTTCAGTTTAGTGTTTAAAACCCTAATGCTGATTGAAAGGAAAAGGTTCAGTTTAGGGTTTAAAACCCTAATGCTGACTAAAGGGAAAGAGTTCAGTTTAGGGTTTAAAACCCTAATGCTGACTGAAAGCAAAAGTTCAGTTTAGGGTTTAAAACCCTAATGCTGACTGAAAGGAAAAAGTTCAGTTTAGGGTTTAAAATCCTAATGCTGACTGAAAGGAAAAGTTCAGTTTAGGGTTTAAAACCCTAATGCTGACTGAAAGGAAAAGTTTAGTTTAGGGTTTAAAACCCTAATGCTGACTGAAAGGAAAAAGTTCAGTTTAGGGTTTAAAACCCTAATGCTGACTAAAGGGAAAGAGTTCAGTTTAGGGTTTAAAACCCTAATGCTGACTGAAAGGAAAAGTTCAGTTTAGGGTTTAAAACCCTAATGCTGACTGAAAGGAAAAGTTCAGTTTAGGGTTTAAAACTCTACTGCTGACTGAAAGGAAAAGTTCAGTTTAGGGTTTAAAACCATACTGCTGACTGAAAGGAAAAGTTCAGTTTAGGGTTTAAAACCCTAATGCTGACTAAAGGGAAAGAGTTCAGTTTAGAGTTTAAAACCCTAATGTTGACTGAAAGGAAAAGTTCAGTTTAGGGTTAAAACCCTAATGCTGACTAAAGGGAAAGAGTTCAGTTTAGGGTTTAAAACCCTAATACTGACTGAAAGGAAAAGCTCAGTTTAGGGTTTAAAACCCTAATGCTGACTGAAAGGAAAAAGTTCAGTTTAGGGTTTAAAACCCTAATGCTGACTAAAGGGAAAGAGTTCAGTTTAGGGTTTAAAACCCTAATGCTGACTGAAAGGAAAAGTTCAGTTTAGGGTTTAAAACCCTAATGCTGACTAAAGGGAAAGAGTTCAGTTTAGGGTTTAAAACCCTAATGCTGACTGAAAGGAAAAGTTCAGTTTAGGGTTTTAAAACCCTAATGCTGACTAAAGGGAAAGAGTTCAGTTTAGGGTTTAAAACCCTAATGCTGACTGAAAGGAAAAGTTCAGTTTAGGGTTTTAAAACCCTAATGCTGACTAAAGGGAAAGTGTTCAGTTTAGGGTTTAAAACCCTAATGCTGACTGAAAGGAAAAGTTCAGTTTAGGGTTTAAAACCCTAATGCTGACTAAAAGGAAAGAGTTCAGTTTAGGGTTTAAAACCCTAATGCTGACTGAAAGAAAAAGTTCAGTTTAGGGTTTTAAAACCCTAATGCTGACTAAAGGGAAAGAGTTCAGTTTAGGGTTTAAAACCCTAATGCTGACTGAAAGGAAAGAGTTCAGTTTAGGGTTTAAAACCCTAATGCTGACTGAAAGGAAAAGTTCAGTTTAGGGTTTAAAACCCTAATGCTGACTGAAAGGAAAAGTTTAGTTTAGGGTTTAAAACCCTAATGCTGACTGAAAGGAAAAAGTTCAGTTCAGGGTTTAAAACCCTAATGCTGACTGAAGGGAAAGAGTTCAGTTTAGGGTTTAAAACCCTAATGCTGACTGAAAGGAAAAGTTCAGTTTAGGGTTTAAAACCCTAATGCTGACTGAAAGGAAAGAGTTCAGTTTAGGGTTTAAAACCCTAATGCTGACTGAAAGGAAAAGTTCAGTTTAGGGTTTTAAAACCCTAATGCTGACTAAAGGGAAAGAGTTCAGTTTAGGGTTTAAAACCCTAATGCTGACTGAAAGGAAAATTTCAGTTTAGGGTTTTAAAACCCTAATGCTGACTAAGGGAAAGAGTTCAGTTTAGGGTTTAAAACCCTAATGCTGACTGAAAGGAAAAGTTCAGTTTAGGGTTTAAAACCCTAATGCTGACTAAAGGGAAAGAGTTCAGTTTTGTGTTTAAAACCCTAATGCTGACTGAAAGGAAAAGTTCAGTTTAGGGTTTTAAAACCCTAATGCTGACTAAAGGGAAAGAGTTCAGTTTAGGGTTTAAAACCTTAATGCTGACTGAAAGGAAAAAGTTCAGTTTAGGGTTTAAAACCCTAATGCTGACTAAAGGGAAAGAGTTCAGTTTAGGGTTTAAAATCCTAATGCTGACTGAAAGGAAAAGTTCAGTTTAGGGTTTAAAACCCTAATGCTGACTGAAAGGAAAAAGTTCAGTTTAGGGTTTAAAACCCTAATGCTGACTAAAGGGAAAGAGTTCAGTTTAGTGTTTAAAACCCTAATGCTGATTGAAAGGAAAAGGTTCAGTTTAGGGTTTAAAACCCTAATGCTGACTAAAGGGAAAGAGTTCAGTTTAGGGTTTAAAACCCTAATGCTGACTGAAAGCAAAAGTTCAGTTTAGGGTTTAAAACCCTAATGCTGACTGAAAGGAAAAAGTTCAGTTTAGGGTTTAAAATCCTAATGCTGACTGAAAGGAAAAGTTCAGTTTAGGGTTTAAAACCCTAATGCTGACTGAAAGGAAAAGTTCAGTTTAGGGTTTAAAACCCTAATGCTGACTGAAAGGAAAAAGTTCAGTTTAGGGTTTAAAACCCTAATGCTGACTAAAGGGAAAGAGTTCAGTTTAGGGTTTAAAACCCTAATGCTGACTGAAAGGAAAAGTTCAGTTTAGGGTTTAAAACCCTAATGCTGACTGAAAGGAAAAGTTCAGTTTAGGGTTTAAAACCCTACTGCTGACTGAAAGGAAAAGTTCAGTTTAGGGTTTAAAACCATACTGCTGACTGAAAGGAAAAGTTCAGTTTAGGGTTTAAAACCCTAATGCTGACTAAAGGGAAAGAGTTCAGTTTAGAGTTTAAAACCCTAATGTTGACTGAAAGGAAAAGTTCAGTTTAGGGTTAAAACCCTAATGCTGACTAAAGGGAAAGAGTTCAGTTTAGGGTTTAAAACCCTAATGCTGACTGAAAGGAAAAGTTCAGTTTAGGGTTTAAAACCCTAATGCTGACTGAAAGGAAAAAGTTCAGTTTAGGGTTTAAAACCCTAATGCTGACTAAAGGGAAAGAGTTCAGTTTAGGGTTTAAAACCCTAATGCTGACTGAAAGGAAAAGTTCAGTTTAGGGTTTTAAAACCCTAATGCTGACTAAAGGGAAAGAGTTCAGTTTAGGGTTTAAAACCCTAATGTTGACTGAAAGGAAAAGTTCAGTTTAGGGTTTTAAAACCCTAATGCTGACTAAAGGGAAAGTGTTCAGTTTAGGGTTTAAAACCCTAATGCTGACTGAAAGGAAAAGTTCAGTTTAGGGTTTAAAACCCTAATGCTGACTAAAGGGAAAGAGTTCAGTTTAGGGTTTAAAACCCTAATGCTGACTGAAAGAAAAAGTTCAGTTTAGGGTTTTAAAACCCTAATGTTGACTAAAGGGAAAGAGTTCAGTTTAGGGTTTAAAACCCTAATGCTGACTGAAAGGAAAAGTTCAGTTTAGGGTTTAAAACCCTAATGCTGACTAAAGGGAAAGAGTTCAGTTTAGGGTTTAAAACCCTAATGCTGACTGAAAGGAAAAGTTCAGTTTAGGGTTTAAAACCCTAATGCTGACTGAAAGGAAAAGTTCAGTTTAGGGTTTAAAACTCTACTGCTGACTGAAAGGAAAAGTTCAGTTTAGGGTTTAAAACCATACTGCTGACTGAAAGGAAAAGTTCAGTTTAGGGTTTAAAACCCTAATGCTGACTAAAGGGAAAGAGTTCAGTTTAGAGTTTAAAACCCTAATGTTGACTGAAAGGAAAAGTTCAGTTTAGGGTTAAAACCCTAATGCTGACTAAAGGGAAAGAGTTCAGTTTAGGGTTTAAAACCCTAATGCTGACTGAAAGGAAAAGTTCAGTTTAGGGTTTAAAACCCTAATGCTGACTAAAGGGAAAGAGTTCAGTTTAGGGTTTAAAACCCTAATGCTGACTGAAAGGAAAAGTTCAGTTTAGGGTTTAAAACCCTAATGCTGACTAAAGGGAAAGAGTTCAGTTTAGGGTTTAAAACCCTAATGTTGACTGAAAGGAAAAGTTCAGTTTAGGGTTTAAAAACCCTAATGCTGACTAAAGGGAAAGAGTTCAGTTTAGGGTTTAAAACCCTAATGCTGACTGAAAGGAAAAGTTCAGTTTAGGGTTTTAAAACCCTAATGCTGACTAAAGGGAAAGTGTTCAGTTTAGGGTTTAAAACCCTAATGCTGACTGAAAGGAAAAGTTCAGTTTAGGGTTTAAAACCCTAATGCTGACTAAAGGGAAAGAGTTCAGTTTAGGGTTTAAAACCCTAATGCTGACTGAAAGAAAAAGTTCAGTTTAGGGTTTTAAAACCCTAATACTGACCATCTGGGGAAAAGTTCAGTTTAGGGTTTAAAACCCTAATGCTGACTGAATGGAAAAAGTTCAGTTTAGGGTTTAAAACCCTAACGCTGACTGAATGGAAAAAGTTCAGTTTAGGGTTTAAAACCCTAATGCTGACTGAAAGGAAAAAGTTCAGTTTAGGGTTTAAAACCCTAATGTTGACTGAAAGGAAAAAGTTCAGTTTAGGGTTTAAAACCCTAATGCTGACTGAAAGGAAAAGTTAAGTTTAGGGTTTAAAACCCTAATGCTAACTGAAAGGAAAAGTTCAGTTTAGGGTTTAAAACCCTAATGCTGACTGAAAGGAAAAGTTCAGTTTAGGGTTTAAAACCCTACTGCTGACTGAAAGGAAAAGTTCAGTTTAGGGTTTAAAACCCTACTGCTGACTGAAAGAAAAAGTTCAGTTTAGGGTTTAAAACCCTAATGCTGACTAAAGGGAAAAAGTTCAGTTTAGGGTTTAAAACCCTAATGCTGACTGAAAGGAAAAAGTTCAGTTTAGGGTTTAAAACCCTAATGCTGACTAAAGGGAAAGAGTTCAGTTTAGGGTTTAAAACACTAATGCTGACTGAAAGGAAATGTTCAGTTTAGGGTTTAAAACCCTAATGTTGACTGAAAGGAAAAAGTTCAGTTTAGGGTTTAAAACCCTAATGTTGACTAAAGGGAAAGAGTTTAGTTTAGGGTTTAAAACCCTAATGCTGACTGAAAGGAAAAGTTCAGTTTAGGGTTTAAAACCCTAATGCTGACTGAAAGGAAAAAGTTCAGTTTAGGGTTTAAAACCCTAATGCTGACTAAAGGGAAAGAGTTCAGTTTAGGGTTTAAAACCCTAATGCTGACTGAAAGGAAAAGTTCAGTTTAGGGTTTTAAAACCCTAATGCTGACTAAAGGGAAAGTGTTCAGTTTAGGGTTTAAAACCCTAATGCTGACTGAAAGGAAAAGTTCAGTTTAGGGTTTAAAACCCTAATGCTGACTAAAGGGAAAGAGTTCAGTTTAGGGTTTAAAACCCTAATGCTGACTGAAAGGAAAAGTTCAGTTTAGGGTTTTAAAACCCTAATGCTGACTAAAGGGAAAGAGTTCAGTTTAGGGTTTAAAACCCTAATGCTGACTGAAAGGAAAAAGTTCAGTTTAGGGTTTAAAACCCTAATGCTGACTAAAGGGAAAGAGTTCAGTTTAGGGTTTAAAACCCTAATGCTGACTGAAAGGAAAAGTTCAGTTTAGGGTTTAAAACCCTAATACTGACTAAATGGAAAAAGTTCAGTTTAGGGTTTAAAACCCTAATGCTGACTGAATGGAAAAAGTTCAGTTTAGGGTTTAAAACCCTAATGCTGACTAAAAGGAAAAAGTTCAGTTTAGGGTTTAAAACCCTAATGTTGACTGAAAGGAAAAGTTAAGTTTAGTGTTTAAAACCCTAATGCTGACTGAAAGGAAAAGTTCAGTTTAGGGTTTGAAACCCTAATGCTAACTGAAAGGAAAAGTTCAGTTTAGGGTTTAAAACCCTAATGCTGACTGAAAGGAAAAGTTCAGTTTAGGGTTTAAAACCCTACTGCTGACTGAAAGGAAAAGTTCAGTTTATGGTTTAAAACCCTACTGCTGACTGAAAGGAAAAGTTCAGTTTAGGGTTTAAAACCCTAATGCTGACTAAAGGGAAAGAGTTGAGTTTAGGGTTTAAAACCCTAATGCTTACTGAAAGGAAAAGTTCAGTTTAGGGTTTAAAACCCTAATGCTGACTGAAAGGAAAAAGTTCAGTTTAGGGGTTAAAACCCTAATGCTGACTGAAAGGAAAAGTTCGGTTTAGGGTTTAAAACCCTACTGCTGACTGAAAGGAAAAGTTTAGTTTAGGGTTTAAAACCCTAATGCTGACTAAAGGGAAAGAGTTCAGTTTAGGGTTTAAAACCCTAATGCTGACTGAAAGGAAAAGTTCAGTTTAGGGTTTAAAACCCTAATGCTGACTAAAGGGAAAGAGTTCAGTTTAGGGTTTAAAACCCTAATGCTGACTGAAAGGAAAAGTTCAGTTTAGGGTTTAAAACCCTAATGCTGACTGAAAGGAAAAAGTTCAGTTTAGGGTTTAAAACCCTAATGCTGACTAAAGGGAAAGAGTTCAGTTTAGGGTTTAAAACCCTAATGCTGACTGAAAGGAAAAGTTCAGTTTAGGGTTTAAAACCCTAATGCTGACTGAAAGGAAAAAGTTCAGTTTAGGGTTTAAAACCCTAATGCTGACTAAAGGGAAAGAGTTCAGTTTAGGGTTTAAAACCCTAATGCTGACTGAAAGGAAAAGTTCAGTTTAGAGTTTAAAACCCTAATGCTGACTGAAAGGAAAGAGTTCAGTTTAGGGTTTAAAACCCTAATGCTGACTGAAAGGAAAAGTTCAGTTTAGGGTTTAAAACCCTAATGCTGACTGAAAGGAAAAAGTTCAGTTTAGGGTTTAAAACCCTAATGCTGACTAAAGGGAAAGAGTTCAATTTAGGGTTTAAAACCCTAATGCTGACTGAAAGGAAAAGTTCAGTTTAGGGTTTAAAACCCTAATGCTGACTAAAGGGAAAGAGTTCAGTTTAGGGTTTAAAACCCTAATGTTGACTGAAAGGAAAAGTTCAGTTTAGAGTTTTAAAACCCTAATGCTGACTAAAGGGAAAGAGTTCAGTTTAGGGTTTAAAACCCTAATGCTGACTGAAAGGAAAATTTCAGTTTAGGGTTTTCAAACCCTAATGCTGACTAAAGGGAAAGAGTTCAGTTTAGGGTTTAAAACCCTAATGCTGACTGAATGGAAAAGTTCAGTTTAGGGTTTAAAACCCTAATGCTGACTAAAGGGAAAGAGTTCAGTTTAGGGTTTAAAACCCTAATGCTGACTGAAAGGAAAAGTTCAGTTTAGGGTTTTAAAACCCTAATGCTGACTAAAGGGAAAGAGTTCAGTTTAGGGTTTAAAACCCTAATGCTGACTGAAAGGAAAAAGTTCAGTTTAGGGTTTAAAACCCTAATGCTGACTAAAGGGAAAGAGTTCAGTTTAGGGTTTAAAACCCTAATGCTGACTGAAAGGAAAAGTTCAGTTTAGGGTTTAAAACCCTAATGCTGACTGAAAGGAAAAAGTTCAGTTTAGGGTTTAAAACCCTAATGCTGACTAAAGGGAAAGAGTTCAGTTTAGGGTTTAAAACCCTAATGCTGACTGAAAGGAAAAGTTCAGTTTAGGGTTTAAAACCCTAATGCTGACTAAAGGGAAAGAGTTCAGTTTAGGGTTTAAAACCCTAATGCTGACTGAAAGGAAAAGTTCAGTTTAGGGTTTAAAACCCTAATGCTGACTGAAAGGAAAAAGTTCAGTTTAGGGTTTAAAACCCTAATGCTGACT